>NW_026692907.1:6491250-7852500 GCF_021218885.2 Marmota monax | reverse complement strand
AATATTCTAATATTACTCAAGTGAACTTATTTATTGAAAGACCTTTTGAAATGAGACAGACATATACAAATTTGAGCCATCATAAAGTATTAAAATTATTAAGATATTCTCATCTTATTTGTCTTATAATAACCAACCTTCTTCACTACTCACCAGTACATATATCTACATATATCCTTTCCCAGGCACTTTTTGCAGGTAAACCTATCTCTAATTTAATATTAGAATTCTGAGCTCTCTAGTTCCTAAGACAAGACTTTGTGAGTACTTCTGTTTTAACCCAGTATAATCAGTTTTAATGCTTCATGGACAACTTATATAAACTGAGACAGTGGCATGAGATAAATGTCCAAGTTTAAAGAGAAAATGAAATAAGCAATTATTCTATTAAAGATGATATTTTATTTTTGTCCTGATTAAATCATCTTTAACCACCTGGCTTCAGTTCAGATAAAGTTCAGAATCTCTAGGGCAAGTCTAATGGCCAGCAGAAGAATGTTCTATGATTGACTCATTAATTTATCGCTGTGCTTGTTAAATGACCAGCTGACTGGTCCAGGTGCTGGAAGGAAATAGGAATGGTAGCACAGGAAGCACCACTCATCAAATAAGGGAATGGAAAATAACTAGGTTTGGGTTCACTTTAAAAATGAACTTGCAGGCCGGCTTGTTGGCACACACCTGTAATCTCAGCAGCTGGAGAAGCTGAGGCAGGAGGATTGCAAGTTCAAAGCCAGCCTCAGCAACAGCGAGGTACTGAGCAGCTCAGTGAAATAAAATACGAAATTGGGCTGGAGGTGTGGCTCAGTGATTGAGTGCCCCTGAGTTCAATCCCCAGTTCTAAAACAAAAAGGAACTTGCTATTTTTCAACAAATACTTATGAAGCAACTTCCATTCATTCATTAAATAAATACTGAATGCCCAACTAGGTTCTAGGCTCTGTGCTACACACTGGGGATGCAAAGAGTGTCAATCATCCCTATCTTAAAGAAGTGATAGAACTCTCTAGCCATGGATTGGGGCTATCTAGTGAGGTAATCCTTAGCCATTATTCAAGATGGACTACTGACCCCATGCTTCAAATGCTAAGAAAAAATCCTTTCCTTGATTTCTTAAAGGATACCTACCTATGTGTCTAATCTATCTCCCAAATCTCTAGCACATATCATAGTCACTAGAGAAATTTAGAGATATATCTCCTTTAAGATCAGGAACAAGAGAGCGTTTTTGTTTGTTTGTTTGTTTGTTTTTACCATCATAGTGTTCAACATAATTGTGAAATCTCTGGCAAACACAATTAGATGAAATTCAGCAGCAGCAACAACACAAAGGCATAAAGAAGAGAAGAAAAAAATCTGCAGATGATATGGTCTTATAGATACAGTTCATACTGGCTTCTTTGCCTGGACCACTTTTTTTCTAATTAAACTCTAAGATGTTGGGACTTTCAGAAGTATATAGTGAGCATCCCAATATTGGATCACCCAGCTCTCTAGTTAATCTGTTACCATGTATGACAAGAAAAGCACTTGTCAATGTGATGAATTTAAGGATTGTGAGATGCTGAGCTAATCCTGGCCTGTTTGGGTGGGCCTACATGTGGTCATAATTGTCCTGAGAGGAGAGAGGCAGAGGGAGATGTGAACACAGAAACTAAGCTTGCTTTGGTTGCACCCATGAGTCAAGGAACACCAGCAACCCCCCAAACTGCTAGCTATGGAAACTCCAGAGGGAGCCAGCTCTCTGACTCCTGATCTTAGCTCAGTGAAACCAATTTTTAGACTTCTAGCTTCCAGAGCTATAAAAAATAGATATGAATTATTTCAAGCCAACAAGTTTGTGACAATTTGTTACAGTGGCAACCATAGCTTCCAGGATTCTGATAAAGAAAAATATGATCAGTTGTATAGTGTTTAATACCTGCTCCCCCACTCCCTCCCCCCAAATCAGTTCAGATTAAACAATACTTTCCGAAGCAATGAATTGTAAAGCATGTTCTCAAGTGGTATTTTATAAGGGGCGCAATAAGTGACATATTAACTTACCAGAATGGCGATACCAAACACAGATTGACCTTCACACGGCCTGCTGCTCCCTGCCTTCCTTCCTCCTGACTGTACCTCTCCTTCCTCCCTTTCTACTTTCTTTCCTTTTTTGATAATTTTAGACTTTATGTTAAAAACTGATTTCACACTTCCAGAAAGGTTATAAAAATAGTACAAGGAATTCCTGTATATGCTCACCCAGATTCCTCCAGTGTTTTGCAGAAGCATTCTGTTCTGGTTAAACAAACACACACATGTACGAGTGTGCATATTTTTCTGAAGCATTTCAGAGTAAGTTGCAGATATAATGCCCATTTACTCCTAAACACTTCAATGTGCATCCTATAAAAACAAGGATATTCCCTTACATAACCATAATACCATTATCCTGTCAGGAAATAAACATTGATGTAATTCTATTATCTAATTGACAGACCTTATTAAAATTTCTTCCATTTTCCACTAAATATTCTTTATAGTAAGAATTTTTTAAAAAGGTTCTCTAGGATACAATTCAACATCACATATGCCCTTCAGTTGTCACATCTCTTTGACCTCCTTTAATCTCGATTCCTCTTTGCATCTGTCTTTATCTTTCATGACCTTAGAATTTTTAAAGAGGCAGATTGGTTTTTAGAGGCTCCCTCCATTTGGGTTTCTGACATTTCCTCATGATTAGATTCAGGGTAGGCATTTTGGACAGGATGACACTTGTGTCCACATGACTTCTTCTTTGGAAGACCTTCAATAAGAGCCAAGGGCAAAACATATAAAGCATTTTACATAAAACTCTAGTGGATGGTGTTTGCAGAAAAAAGTTTCTCTCCTGTAAATTCCATCTGTCCCAGGGATGCCTGTGAGCATGCTGCTCTCTCTCATCTCTCTGCTCACGTGGCTTATCACAGAAGATGGGGCAAGAGAGCTAGGAAGCTTATACTGCACCTGCCCTGCAATATCAGTGGTCTTCTTTGCCAAGAAAGTGCTACTGATTTAATCTTCCATGTATCTTTCAAAGGTCTCTGCATCTCTCCATGGCCCTCACCATATCTTAGGCAAGCTACTATGACACCCCCTCTCTCCTGGACTCCCTCTGTCCCTCTATCTGGTCTCTTGACATCCACTCTGGCGTCTCTCCAATCTGTTTTGTAAGTCCAACTATGTAACCTATTATGCTTGACACATTTTAATTTCTCTTAAAAGACCAAACTTCTACATAAGGCTCACAAGCCCAGCATGTAAGCTCCCCCTTTGCTTCTCCAGTTTTAACTTGTATCCCCTTTCCTTCCTGCCCCACCCCACAGCTGCCAATTTCCCTCCCATTACCCAGCTGAACCTCTCCTCCCAGTTTTCTCTAATCACTGACCACAGCCACACACAAGCACCAGAGTCCCCCAGTGACTCCTTGCTTAGTCACTTCATCAAAATCTCTCAGCTCAAATATCACTACCTTACAGGAGGCTTCCTGGTCTCCCAAGCTGTACCAGGGGCATGGTTTTATGTTCTCATGGTGGGTCCTCTCTATACACATGCCTATACCATACCCACAGAGGAATGTATAAACCATGGGAACATTTTAAAGACTTGTAAGTTTGTCCTTTACCAATAATTTCCATGTTTCCAAAGCCGCTCCTGAATGTATCCTTTCTCTCAGTAGCCAGGGTTCTGATATTTGTGGTAATCATTCTCTTGTTTATCTTTCTAGGCTTACTGCCTTCAGGAATTCCTCAAATGTAATATCTCTTTTGCTTTTTTTTTAAATATAATTTCCTATGACTCGAATAATTCTGTTCATCTTTTTTTCATTCCTTGTTTCTTCAATTAAAATTATTTGATATATCTTTGTGATATGTAGATATAGTTTCTCCACTTAAACATGTATACCACTGCATGAATGCATTGAAATTCAGTTATTCATTCTACTTCTAGTGGAAATTTGGGCCTATTATGAAGAATGACATTATGACTACTCCCTGGGCAAACTGATGCATAGGTACAATAGTTTTTACCTAGGAATGGAATTGGTGGAGTGTTGAGCCTGTTTATTTTCCAAAGTGATTGTACCAATTCACACTTCCAGAAGCAGGGCAGAGAAGCAAAGCATTTGTCAAGATCTGTAGTAACTATACATGATTGTGATGGTTGGCTTGGAATCCACGTCCTCCACTAGACTCTGAGGTCTATGTCTGCTTCTGCTTACTATTTTCAATCTAGTGCCCAGCTCACAGTAGATTTTCAAAACAACTGACTAAATAAAATGTGGCATATGGGTAAGAAAGCTTAAGTTTTCCGGATGTGAACATAGATCTATGTATGGACTCCAAAATCCACGTCATTTCTACTGCACTACATACTCCTTACTGCACAATGGGGATAATCATTTGTGTCCCACTTATTACTTCCCAACTTAATAATCACTAGTAGTAATCAAGTGAGATTATAGATGTCAAGCCAATGAACACGGGGTACTAATTAAGTGTTGCCTATGTTCCACTACTATGCACCTGGACCCAAATGTCCACAGATGGGGTGTATGAGAGATGGTTGTCAATGGCAAATGCTTTGTGAATGTGTGTGGATTAAGATTTCTTTGTGGAGGAAGATGGGGTTTCAAATATCACTACAGGGAAACCGAAGACACCAATTAATGCTTTCACATCCAAACTGCACCTGTGTCCTAAATTATCCACTACCACAAACAAAAGAAGCTAGCTCCAAATTCTGATCAGAACAAACACTTTTAAATGCTTTTACCCAGGTGGCATCATCTTTCATGTGTGCCCAGGCTCGAGGAAGAGTTGGGTAGAGAGCTGGATTAAATACTGCACTTAGGCTCAGTGCTGTGGGTTCAGAAGTAAACTCTGACTTCCTATTTACCCTGAAAGATCTTAGGCCTCTGTGGTTTCCTGTTGTGTCCTGATGTGTCTGCTTTGGTTTCTGGGTTTGTCTGTACAGAGCTCCAGACAAGGTCTCTCATTTCATGAGAAAATAAAAAATCCACAATCTTTAATTGTCAGCAGATTCTACCAGGTATTCTGTGCAAGCCACAGCTTCTCAGAATGTCTGTATCTAGGCCTTCTAAGAGATAGCTTCTTTGAAAGGATGGAGATTCAAGAGACTTTCTCCTGTGTCCCAAACCCTTCAGAGATTGCTTGAATCTCCAATTTAATTTCCTTGGTATTATATTAATTTTTAGATTTTATTTTTCATTATTTACTTCTCTTTTACAGTCACCAACTACAATTTTAGAACATCATTTATGTATATGGTGCTTTGCTAGGCACTGAAGAAACAATGATGGACGGATGCAATTACTACTCTGAAGATATTTAAAACAATTTTCCTGAAAATCCTCAATTATAATCACCTAGGTACACATCAAAATTCAGATTCTGGGAATGGAGGGTGTAGCCTGGCATTGTGCAAGGCCATGGGTTCAATCCCCAGCACCAAGTAAATGAGTAAATCGGTAAGTAAATAAGTAAATTAAATAAAATTAAAGATCTTGTTTCCCAGCAAGACTCAGGGAATCAGTACCTGTGGGGTTGGGGTCTGAGGCACAGCATTTTTAAAAAATGACTTATTTATTCTAATTTGTTATAGAGATAGCAGAATACATTTCAATTCATGGTATACATGTACTATACAGCACAATTTTTCATGTCTCTCTCATGTACAAAAAGTAGAGTCACACATTTTTAAAAGAAGATCCCCAGGTACTTTATATGCACATTATTTGAGAACTACTGGCTTGCAGCTTAATGAAGAATTTAGTCACAATGGCAATTTATGGCATGGAACCAGGAGACCTTCCTGTAAAGAACCAGACTTTCAACTAGCTGTGGGATCCTTCGATCCAAGCAAATAAAGATGAACAAACTAAGGATGCAATGGAAATGGCTCAGGGTTTGACTGGGTATGTATCTGAGTCTCAGCCCTAGCTCTATTAGCTGTGGGACATGGGACAAATCACTAAGTCTCTTTGAGCCTCATTTGAGAAAAGAAAACAACACTTCTCTGACACTCTCACTTTGTTTATTCTAAGGAGTAAATTCCATAGGGTATTTTACCTAATCTAAGGCACCATGAAAATGTTCTTTCATGATCACAAAATCTTTTGTAAATAAGAAAATAATTAAGCCACTCCCTAAGGTTTCTCTTAAGCAGTGAGAACTACTTGGTCTCTCAATCTTCCCCAGCTTTGCTCCTGGGACCTATTTCTCTTAATATTATAGCTATAGATGATGTGGCTCCTTCCAGGGTCTAGCAGCTTTTTTCAAAAGCACAGCTCAAAATTGGACCCAGTCCTGAGGTCAGCAGTGGCATATGTTTTTGGTATTGAGTTAACACTTTCAAAGAATGGATATAAAAGACCATGTAAAAGTCTATATAATCTCTCTGACCTCAATTCCATCACCTCTTCAGGAGGAAAGGAAAGGTCATCTATTGAGATATTTTATGATGCTGACACCCTCTAATGATGTTTAACTTTTGTTTAATCTGAGTTCATTAATATTACTCTTTATTCTGATATAAAAATGGTTACTGCATCCTTTTTGCATACAGCTATGATTTTTGTCCATTTAGGGATTCTAAAATTAGTCTCAAATATTTGTTGTGAAAATTATAAATTCCATATTCAGAATACCCAGGAAAAAACTAGCACATGCTAAGTATTCAATAAATCCAGCCATTGTTATTCTTCAGTATACAGATGACATGTTCCTGATTCATCTTGAACTGTTGTCACGATGAATTTCTCTTCTTTACAAATCATGCATAAACCTAAGCATCCTTTTCCTTTTTGAGTATTTCTCTTTTTTAGATTGAAATTTTATATCCTTAAACTTGTGATGTGGTGTTTACCATCTATTTCACTAAGGATACATTGCCAGATCTCTTTAGGTTAACTTGATTATAAATCCCATGCTGAATGTTTAGTATAATTCCCTAGAGAGAGAGCATTAAAGCATTTTCCCCAACTGCTCTAGGAGTTAAAGCTTGTAGGAAAGACAAGAATGAAAGATCCTGTGCTAGAGGGCTATGAAGGCCCAGAGGTGGCACAACCAATTCAACATGGCACTGGGACGGAAGAAGCTTCATGGAGGTGACAGCTGTTCTAGGACTTTGGGGAAGTCACACACTAATGACAGTGTAATCACTAATAGCATAGGCTCTGAGGTTCCTGCACTTTGGTTCAAACTCAGCTGCACCACTTCTTAGCTCCATGACCTCTCTAAGCCTTAGTTTTCTCATCTGAATGCCGGGATCATAATACAATGAGAAACACTTCATAGAGTTTGCTAGAAGTAACAAATGACATAGTAAATGCTCAGTAAATGTGTGTTATAAAGACCATGATTTTTGTAATGATGCTACTCAACAGATAGAGGAGAGATGTGTTCATTCTGGGCAGAGAAAACAACATGTCTAAAGCCAGACTAGTGGCAAAGCATAAGTTCTTTCTAAGAAGAGCAATTGTAAGTCTAGTATACTTCTTCCATTTGCAACACTCCAAATATAAAAAGGTTTTTTTTTTTTTTTTTTAAACTGAGGATTGAACTCAGGGGGACTTGACCACTGAACCACATCCCCAGCCCTTTTTTTTTTTTTTTTGTATCTTATTTAGAGACAGGGTCTCACTGAATTGCTCAGTGTCTTGCTAAATTGCTGAGGCTGGCTTTGAACTCACAATCCTCCTCTCTCAGCTTCCCCAGCTGCTAGGATTATGGGCTTGTGCCACCATGCCCAGCACATAAAGGTTTTTAATAATTCATTTGATGATAAAATCTGATAGGAATAGATCAAGCCATTTAGCATTACTTAACCTGCTTGGTGTGAATATTCTCACATTTTACTGTAGAAATATTCATACTTTCGGTTATGGGTGGTACCAAACACACACACACACACATACACACACTCAAGCACACAACTGTCTAAAATGTGCTCATTCTTTATTCTAAACCATGTCTTGCCTCAGAGAATTCAGATAAGGGTTGTGCAGGCCCCTTCTAGGACATATGGTAAAAGATGAGGGATGAGGTGAGAGGTGGGTAAGACCAGATCATGCAAGGTCTCCTGTACACAGCTAGGATTCAGGAAACTTGTCAGCGATTGGACTGGGAGTGTGAAGCCATGCAATTTAGTTTTCAGAACCACCTTCACTGTGAGTTGATCCGGGTAGATAGGCCCATGCAAACTGGTATCCTGTACACCACAGAAAAATGAAGACTTTTTGTAGGCTTCCCTTTTATTTATGGGTCATGTCCTAATGCCCAAGAACTGTAGCCCTGTCTTCCAACATCACAGCAAATCTCACAGCTAGGAGTGTTACGGAAACCTGAGGAACATTCAGTTAATTTTATCATGTAGCCAGATGATAGGAGCATAAGTCATGAAGTCCCTGAGACTGGTCTGTGTGAAGTAACACTGGACAGCTGATCAATTATTGGGTCGGTCAGTCTATCAAGGAGAGAAGCTGAAGTCTCACTGAAGACTGGATAGTTTACACGTGGTATCTTCCTTTAGCTGCACAGTCCATCACTCCTGAGAAATCAGACTGGTATGGTATAATTTGTTCTTCAATAAACCTTTAGGGTTGCTATCTAGTATTGTTTTATCTGTTCTTCTGCCCATGTATCCATCCAACTTTTATTGGACATCGACTGTGTGTCAGGTATTGTGCTAAGTGCAAATAAATGGAAATGCCATTGTGTTGTGATATCCTTCTGTTACCTCCCCATATAATTGGGGCCACATGCTGGTATTACCCCATAGCATTATCTAAAAGATGGTACTGAATCCATCTGTCTTTCAAACATCACTAAACTCAGTTTTCTACAAGTTTTAAAGATACACTGTAGGAGTTAATTTATACAATGTGTCTATTATCTTTTAAATAAAAAAATACATGTTTTAATCATCGGTTAAGTGGCAAAGTAGAAACCACCCCTATCTGGTTCTGGGGCAAAAAATATGAAAATATAATTAGCATATGAAAAAGAGGCACCTGGAGCACACAGAGAGTATGGAGGGGATGTAAAAATGAGGGGCAACAAGGCAAATTAATGAAACCTCTGAACTGAGGGTATGTAGCACTCAATATGCTCGTGTGTGTTGAAACACTAGGCAGGTGTGCGATGCTCGGTGAGTGACAGTTCTACAATGGTTGTCTTCAGCATTGTGTTCATCTGCACTGCACCTCTGGAAATGCACAGATCCTTCCATGACTGCTGGGGAATGCTCAGCAGCCACAGAATCAGTCACCCACACAGCAGATGAGTGGTAGATAAAAAAGGGGGGAAAAGTCAATGTGGTTTTCATTTCATGCTCTTCTACACAAATACAAAACGTCTTCATGAGTTGGGAAGTCAGCTCCATGTTTTCAACTTGCCTAATTCAGCACTTGACCATATAGCAGCAGGGAAAGGCGGGAGATGAACTAGGGAGTCACATAAATACTCTCTTCCCAGGGGATGATAGCGACAGTGATGCTATTTATTTTAATTGTTATCATTAGGCTGGTGGCCTCTTGAAAGGCAATGGTTTGGGAGACTGGGGAGAAAGGAAAGTGGAAGCACTGTGGTCTAGTGTGGCCTAGCCCAAACTCTGCAGTTTTCATCAGGCTTTGGAGAAGATGAGACTTGTAATCACTCTCCACAAATCACACATACACTCAGCCAAGCCATCCCACAGCCTGTCTCATCTTTCTGCAAGGAGTTCAGAGTAGGAGCTCCAGAATCCAGCAGCCTGTGTTGCAAACCTATCTACATGACTTACTAGCTACGTCACCTTGGGGAAGTAGTTTGTATCTCTCAGTCTCAGTTTCAGTCCTTATAAGTGGATAGGATAATACTGATAACTGCATAACTTTATTAGGGTTGAAAAACACTTCCAAATTTGTAAGACTGTGAAAAGCAGACAATAAATATTAGCTGTTACTGTTACTGCTGCTAATTTTCCTCCACCAAGGCAGTCCTCTAGAACTTTCTACCCACTACATCCCCTACTTCTCTGTTTCCTTGGGAGGGGAACATGGTGTTCTCCCCTCCCACAGATCATTAGGAGGAAGCTGAAATATGGCTGCCCCACTGATTCTTTCCTCTCCTTCCATCACTGTTCCAGGCAAGTTTTAGTACTCTGCAGAGGGTTGGGCTCAGGACAGATATTAGGTAGACTCTAGCCAGAAGCTCTTGTTTCTGACCTTCTGAGAGGCTCTATTGTGATCCTGGTGGGCTCCCAGAAATGTGGGGCCAGAGAGCCCTGCCCAGTTTCTGTAGCAATGGAATGGATGGATGGCATAGCAGCATAACTGCTTGAAAAACTGTGAAACTGCTTTCCAAAGTGGTTGCACCATTTCATATTCTGCCAGTGGCGTGTGAAAGTTCTAGTTCCCCATGTTCTCCCTATGGCTTCAACTATTCTGGTAAGTGTACACGGATCTCACTATGATTTAATTTTCATTTCCCTTTTAAATATTGATGTTGAGCATTCTTGACTCTTCTAACAAACAGACCATGTCCAGTGTCCTCTGTTTTAGGGGAATGTTTTCTTCAGATGGTCTGAGGCAGACATATTGTGCCATTTGAGAAATGACCTAAAGAACACAGTTTTAACAATGTGGCACGTTCTGAAAGGAGGCTTCTCTCTGGCTGGAGCCCAAAGACACTGGGGTTGCAGACTCCCAACTCTTTTCCCAGCCAAGCTGAGGTCAAGATATGGAGCCAGTCAACCTAAGTGCAACTTATGAGCTCCAGGGGGAGGAAATCATGCCCACCTTTCAAGGCATAGGGTAATGGCAGGGTGAGGGATAGGAGGGGAATAAGGATGGAACATTCCAGATATCTACCTTGGTGGAGGAATGGTGAGAGTAGAGAGTGGCTCATTTCTTACTGAAGTCACACTGACCTAAAACTGTTCAGTTAAAATCTTACTTCCCAGATAGGCCAAATGAACTGCATAAATTCCCTGCTGGGGGAGGGCAGAGGTTGGTGATGGGGAGGATAGGCTCATTGCACCTTAGATTGGGGGGGAGGCTTCTCTCTGTCAATCAGGACTCATTCAACAGAAATAGGGGATGAATGATGACCCTAGTGGATGAGAAAGGAGTGAGAGAGACTTGAGAAAATACAAGCACTTGCACACTTCCCTCAGAAAAGCTATCCAGCAGTGTGGCCACTAAGCATCCACTGTGCATCCAGTGCTGCACTAGACAGGATGGGCCCAGAGAAAGCACCGGAATCATGGACCCTCTAAGCAAGTCAGCTTCATCTGACATACAAGTTGGATTAAAACACAAGAAGCACAAAAACAATAGAATAAATATATCATAAGAGCTACAGAATCTACTGAGGAAAGAAAAAAGTGTAAATGAATATTTATTAATTGCCTACTGTGTACTGTTTCAAAAGTTATTTTAGGGATGTATTTAGAATAGTGTCTATGATAATGTATGAACTATATAAATGACTGCAGATACTATTGCTATTGTTATTCCCCCCCCACAGTGTTCTCTTTAGTTTTTAAAAAGCTTTATCCAGCTATAGTTAGCATTCAATAAACTGTACATATCTAAAATGTCTGACTTGATGCTTTGACACAACATATCCAATGAAGATATAACCAGAATAAAGACAAATATGTACATCATTTCCAAATCTTTCCTGTAATTCTACTCTCTTGGTCCTCATTATACCCATTCCCCCATTCTAGGTAACCACTATCACCCATGTGCTTTCTGTCATTATGTGTTTGCATTTCCTAGGTTTTAAAATAATGGAACTGTATAGTTTTCTACTCTTTTTTGGGGAGAGTAGAAACTATATTAACATTAACATTATAATTTTATGATTACCTAACATTATAATCTTATGATTAATCTATTTTATACCTTTGAGATGGTTTGAGCATAGTTAAAGTGTGTCCCCAAGGGTTCATGTGTTGAGAGCTTGGTCCTTAATGTAGCAATGTTAAGAGATGTGAGACCTTTAAGAGGTGGGTCCTAGTGGGAGGTCCCACTGGCCCCTTCCCATGCTCCCTCTTACCTCCTCTCCTCCTCTCCCTCCCCCCACCCTCATGTCTCCCTCTCCCCTTTCAGTATAATGACATCTGCCATTTGGTGACTCAGACAAAGGAGTCCTCACCAGAGCTGAGCCAATGCCAGCTAGTACCATGCCCTTCAACTTCCAGAACTGTGAGCTAAATGAACCTCTTATCTTATAAAATACAGAGCCTCTGGTAGTTTGTCATCTTATGTATTCTGTGTCCCAATCCCAGAATCAACCTTGTCCAAGACCTCATGATTCTCTTTATTGGATCAGGGTATTAGAAACCAAGATTAGGGCATGGGGTGTTCTATTACCCACATTTAACAAATGAAGAAACTGAGACACTAAAAGATGAAGTATCTATCTAAATTCACAGTGAGTAACAGGGCTAGCACAGGGGCCAGCATCTTAGAGATAACAACACTATATTTAATATTTAACACTATATTTAACACTATATTTGGTATTAATCAAAGGCCTGATTTGTATGTCTTATGTTCAAGTATAGTGCTAAACTATTTACATAGATTACTCAATTTAATTTTTGACATCAATTTATAGAAAAATACTATTGCCCACATTTAACAAATAAAGAAACTGAGGCACTAAAAGATAAAGTATCTACCTAAATTCACAGTCAATAATAGGGCTAGCACAGGGGCCCACTTCTTAGAGATTCCATGGCTGTGCAGTGACAGAATCACTAGCTGTATGTTCACATAAAACCCTCATTTCTAAATACACCTAAATAGGTGCAGCAATACTCCCCAGCTCTCCACAGGCACTGTTCTGCACAAGCCTTACCTCCTCCATGCCCCTCCCGGCTCTGCCACAGGGTTTGCCCCCCACCTGACACCTAGCTGGAGGACAAGCTGCTAAGTTCCAACCTGACCTGACAGCTCCAGAGGCAGTGTGCTGGAGCAACAGGGATCATCTCCATCTGACCCTGCGACTTTTCAACCTCTGGCTAACCCCTGCCACGTGTTATTCTGGGTTTTGGTGACTTGGTAGTAATTAACTTTGAATAAGCAGCTCTGCTTTCATGGAGTTAAAAAAAGAACAGCATTTTTTCCCTCTTAATTAAATCATCCCTGAGGAAGATGAATGTGCAGCCCACACTTGTATCTTCTAAAATATCAAAGGCCTGATTAGTACATCTTATGTTCAACCTCAGGCTTTTTCTCCAGATTCCTGGAGGTAACAGGAACCTAGAGGTAGGGACCTTTTAAGTATATACTAATACTCAATTACTGCTTGCTCATTCATTCACTCATTCATTCATTCCTTTTGGGTGATCTGAAAAGAGTAACTTGGATCAAGCATAAATTATCTCTGGGAATTTTGTCTCAATTAACCCAGTGAATTGGAAACACCAGAAGTGAGCAGACACCAAGAGAATTCTTTAGGTCATATTGAAACTACTTTTTGGAAAACCCACAGCCCCTGAGATCTGTTTAGCAATTTTTTCCTGACAGTGGTGGTTTTATTTGCCAGAACCACAACAAAGGGGGTCCTTGAGTTTCCCTGGGAGTGTTTCTCCAACCTGCACCTCCCCTAGACCTCACAAAGGTGTGATTGTTGCTGGCATGCTGGCTCCCAGCACCTGAGGGAGATCAAAGGCACTCTCTGTTCCCAGCATGACCACAGTCTCGCCCTCATGACATAACATTAAAGCTAGTGATTAATCCCCTTGGCCCAGAAGGTCCCTTCCCACTCCCAAGTACAAAGCAGGGTCGGGGTGGGGGCTGTTATTTCCAGTATAACACGACATAATAAACTGGCATTTTATGGCCCTTATTCATTGCAACCAACTGCGGCTGCCCATCAAATTCATTAAAGCCCAAACAGTTGCTTCATGTGAGCATTTTATGTCACTGGGAAACTTTCAAAAGAATCCCCGCCATTTCAGTCTCCTGGTGCCAGGTACAGATGGAGCTAATACATGCTCTCCAACAATCCTGCAAGACTGGCACCACTCCCCCAACTTGATGGAGGAAGAATCTGAGTCTCAGAGAAGTTAAGAGGCTCACTGGGGTCATGGGGCCAGCAAGTGGATAAGCAAGAGTTCCTGTGCACATGATGACCTGTGTGCCCATGTTCCTCACTCCTCTATGGCCATGTGGTGAGCAGGCACAATACAACAGGGCATTATGGAGTGTGAACATTGGAACAATGTACAGCAAAATTTAAGTTCTTAGTTCCAGAATTTAATGTCTTTGTGACCTTGGGGAAACTACTAGTATCATCCCATGAAGAGACAGGCTGAGAAGTGGAGGCTCACAGAGTCACCTATATTCATTTAGATCTGCTTTTGATTAGAAGCCTGAAGAGAGTGGAGTAAAAATGCTTGAGACTCAGATTTGACAGGAAAAGCCAGATTTGATGTGTCCCAGTGAAAATAAGGGATGAGTTAAGTAGATTTAAACTGGTGATCAGTGAAGACAAGGGAAGAAGGGTATACCCACATCAAGGGAAGTAAGAGCTGGATGGCTGTTTGGACACTTTCCATTGGAAGAGAGTTTAGGCCTCTGTGGATCTCTGATTCCAAGACAGCTAAGCTTTACCACAGGATGCTGAAGGGGAAGAAGGATGTGGGAACTTCTAAACTTGGTTAAAGAAGTTCCATTTAATGCCTCACCTAGAGTCTAAAGAAATACAGAGAAGTGTATTTGCTAAAGTCCAGCCCAAATGCCACCGCAGGAGGCCTTCTGCAGCCCTGGATGCCTCCTGGCAGTCAGTCACTGCCTCCTTCCTGCCGGATAGCAACAGGGCTGATAATCAAGAGCCAGCCTTCCAAGGGGCTCATGCACCTGAGCACTCACACTGCCCCTTTCCAGCCTTGTTTCAGCCTCCTACTGTGAGGGACTGCCATCAGACCCCACAGATTCCAGGTGAGGAATCTGAGGGAGTTGAGTACTTTGCCTATGGACCCATGCTTAGGAAGGGGGAAAGTGGGACTGGAAACCAAATCTGGCTGGCCCCACTATCTTGGCAACATGGGAGGCCATAGAATTCAAAGTGCCCGAGCATGACCAAATGGTTAGTATCCTGAGTTCAACCCAAACCTATTTGGGTCTTCATATCACATTGTAATATCTGTTACAACTCTATCTCATCCATGGGTGGGCCTATGTTTTCCTTATGCCACAGAGTTTAGCACAGGCAGAATGTAAGAACAGGAATCAGTAAAAAAGTAACTGCATAGATATTTACTCAAAGCATCTACTAATAAAAGAGGCTCAGTGGTACCTACAGTCCTTGGACAGTTTCACACAGCACATGATTTCCTCCCTAGCTGCAGACTTCCAGCTCTGGGCTATGTCCCACTCTACTCTCAGGCTCATCTCCCTGCTCCTCCCCCTCTTTCCCCCTCTATTGTACTCATCTGGGAAAAATCCAGAGAGTCGTCTATCTCAGTTTAACAGAGTAATGACTTTTAAATAAAAATATGGTAGAAATGGGTACTTATCGAAATGGAATGCTTTCAGACTCATGCATTTAAAGAAGATATAAATTTTAGGGCAGGCACTAAATTTTAACTGCAATCTTGGAGAAAGCCTTTCCATTAATTCATGGAGAAAAATTAACAAAGTGAAAATTGCTTATCAGTGTTCTTTTGAAGTCATGATACGCAGCCTAATTCTATAGATCATCAGGACGCTCCCAGGGAGATGGATTTATATTGATGGAGAAAGGGCTCAGCAGCCAAAGAAAACAGACACCCCCACCTTGCCAGGGACGAGTCAGTTGCCTCTGAAAGAGAGATGGGTCTGGGAGAGCGAGGTTTTGCCCTCGTGGACCCTACTTTACTCCTTTTGCCTGGGTTCAATGGCCAGGGTGGATTCAAAGGCAGACTCAACCCTTTCATGCTTTTTAAGACTTTGGCCCCTGGAAAAAGAGCAGGCAAATATAAGCAAGGTTGCAGGAGGCAGGACCAGGCTTCTGGCCAGACACGCACAAGGGGGCAGGAGGGGAAACTGGGAAGAAGCAGAGCAGAGAAGGTGCTAGCAGCTCAGTATCTCCCCCTGAGTTGCCTCCCACCCTACACGGTGGCTTTGCCCTTGTGCCCCACACTCACCCCCATGTGACAAGAAGATGTTCCACAGATGACAGCCAGCCGTGACGTCACTGGCTGTCCCTCACAGATGAGGCCATGACCCCTCACATCTGCTCCAATCACTCCTGTGAGAAAGTAAAACCACAAAATCATCTTTTAAAAAAAAAGGAAGGAAGGAAAGAAAACTAAAACAATCATAAAATACCTTTTAAAAGCCAAGAAACATAGAGGAAGAGTCTTGTGTGTAGCCCAATTTCAAATACAAACCAAAAGGGCATACTCCTCTACCACAGGAAAACTAGAAAACTCGTTCTGTTCCTGCTTTGCTCTGGTCCATGCATGACATGTGACAGTTAACTGTACCTATTTACATATTAAAAACAGTGGCTGTCCATTGTCTTGTGCTCACTAAATACCAGCACTATGCTGTATATTTAACCGGTGTGATCTCATTTGGGATTAATACTGTCAAGTTGATGTTATTAATGTTAGAGACAGACATCAGAAAAGAAACCAAGGTCTGCAGAGGTTCAGTGACTTGCCCAAGGTGGCATTGGTCATAAGGAACAGAGCCAAAAGGAATCTGGTTTAATGTATCATATGTCAATCTCAAAGAAGGTAAAGCAAAGGCGGTATTTCACGACTGAATCTCTTCAGCATACTTATTGCAGAGCTCCAGGTGTAAAGAAGAGGGTGACTGAGAGGTAATCCTTTAGTTTAAAGATTGCCAGTAGCAGAGTTTCTCATATATGGTGGAAACTCAGGCTTTTCCACACAGACTGTATTCCTGATACTTGCGAAACAAGTGAAATTAGATATGATCAGAGTTAGTTAAAGCTATTCCACCTTCATTTATTCAAATATCCAACAAGCACTTTCTATGCAGTAAATGCTATGCCAGGCATGAAGTGGGAGCCATGAGCATGCAAATGTACATAACTATAACACGAGGCAGGTGAAATAGGCTCGAGGCAGGGCTCAGATGTGGATGCAGAGAGAACAAATCCCACTGATCTCAACAGCTTCATGCATGGCCTCTCGATCCTCAGACTCCAATACTATATGCTCTTCTGCACCTGCTCTTCTGTCTGCCTGGGATGCCATTCCCAACTTTCTGCCAGGCTAGCTTCTATTTACTCCTAAATCAGATGTGACTTTCTCAGAGCTTCCATGATCCCCAAAGGAGTCTCCCTGTTAAATGTTTTCATGCACCATTGGACTTCCCCAACAGAAGAGGCAGTGGTAGTTTTGAGACATCACATGCTGTGAGCCCCTCTTCTATAATGAAAGCTGCAGGAAGCTGGCACAGCCTTGCTCACATGCTTAGCAGCCCTTTACACCATAGTTGCTAGCTCAGGGCAGAAAGTGAGAGTACAAATGTTTGGGGACTCAAGGATAAAGAAGACAAGGCCCTGCACTCAGGGTACTTGCAGCCTGGTGAGGAAAAGAGAACCTCAAATGATCAGAACACACAGAGAAAGAGAACCATGGAGGCTCCAGGGTTTCCCCAGGCTTTCAGTCCATGTGGAGTTCTGCACAAGTTAGCCAGGTAAAAGCCACAAATTCCTGGATACTGAAGGCACTAGTTGCTCAAGCAAGCAGGTCTTTCTAGAAAGTAGGATCTAGGGGCCACAGACAGTCTTCTTACAGCTTTCCAGATTTTTTTTTTCATTACTTCTTCCAAGTTCTACCTTCTGGGTACAGCAATTAGTGCACCTCTGCTATTGTTCAGAGGCCCAGCAGTAGGGGGAAGTACAGCTCTTCCAAACTTTCTGTGTTGGTTATAATAGCAAACAGGCAATTGAGGTCTGAGTCTTGAGCCTGCAAGAGTCCTGGGCCCTATTTGTTTTCAGAACAAGCCCCCTGTTCTGCTCAGTATGGGGGGGTTGCCCCTGCAGACTGTAGTTCCCAAACTCAGTCAAGGTCAGTCCTGCCAGAGGGCTGGAGGAAAGGGAAGGCCCAAGCAGACCTTCTCTTCCTTCTCTGTCTCAGGTAAAGGCCCAGGAGTGCTGTTTCCTTCTGACTCAGACTCTGCTGGCAGGGTGACCACAGCCACAGCATCTGCTGGGGTCCACCACTAACTTGTTCCCTTGACTGCTGGCCTATGGTGGCAGCTGCTCTCTAGCTTCTCGCTCTTTCATCATCTGATCAACATTTTCTATATAAAATTCCCTCTTTTATATAACAATAGTAATATCAATAGATGTTGTTGTGGTGGTAGATGTTTTAGAGGTACAGACAAATTTACTTAGGAAAGCAGAAACACATTCCAGGAATGTGGGCTCTTTTAAGAGTGAGAGGCTTTTGGGGTAAAGGAAGGAATACACATTCAAGGGAGAATGTGGGCCATCTCGAGAGGGAGAAACAGCTGAGATTCCTTTTATAAGCACTTAGAGTGGCTTATGCCTCTCTGGCTGGACCTTGAGTGATAGGTTCCCCATTCAGGACACAAGGAGTTTAGGACAGGAAGAAACTTCAGATATGAGCTAATTTTAACTGGGTTCTTCTTGCATCCTCTCCCTAGACATCTCATTTTTTCAACTTACTAATATGACTGTTATTATCCTTATTTTACAAATGAAGAAACTGAAGCTTAGAGATGAAAAGAAACTTCTTCAGGGTCACAGAGCTCCCAAGAACAGCACTGCAATTCATATTCAGGCAATCTGAAGCCAAAGTATTTGTTCTTAAACACTAAGACTGTAGGTTTGTCTCCAAAACAAAACCCAACATCCAAGCAATTGATGTTTATTATCTACACATCTCAAAGTACTGAGGTCTTAAGCTTCTGATACTGAGATCCCTGACAGAAAAGGGGTTGACTGCTTCTAGCCCACAGTGCTATAAACCAACTCAAGGTTTCCTGAGCAAGGCCCGCATTTATTGGCTCCACTCATAGGTACAGGCAAAGTTAACCTTAGATGGTCATTCAATTTCTATAGACACTTAAAAATTGAGGAAAAGATAAATGTGTGGGTAATTTTCTTTTGCTTCTTTTCTGGTTAGCAGACTCACTGATTGACAGATTTATTGATTGATTTATCCATGCTAAGGACCTGAACACTAGTGAGTTAGGATGAGAGAAGAATGGAATTTGGAAACATATCTGCTATAGAATAAAGAAAACAACAAAATCACATGATTGCCTGATAATGAATGCTAAAAAATAGATGTTTGATCAATGGTAACCGTGTCGCCATTACTACTACCATCACCAACATCACCAAACCACAAACTTTCTCTCAAGTCAACTGTATTCTTCCTTTGTTTCTGGAAAACATATTAGAGACTGAAGATAGGCTGGATTCTATGCTAAGTCTTTAAATATTCTCTCATTTAATCTTTACAACAACATCCACTAAAGGTAAATATTCTTTATTCCCTTCAACAGAGGTGGAAACAAAGGATCAGAGTAACTGGTCCAAGGTCATGCAGATATAGAAAGCAGTGCCAGGATTTGATCTGTTCTTTCTGACTCCAAAGCCCATATTCTTTCTATACTCCCTCACTCTATGATGTTATAATTGTCTTCTAAGAAGGAAATATATTTGGAAATGTCAGTTCACCATGGAACATAATGAATGCACTGGACTAAGAAAAAATCAGAGTTTTAACCCCATTTCTGCCACAAATTAGAACTAGTTCCCTCATCTCTACAACAGAAGAATGGATCACAAATGTTGTTCTTTCCTCAGCCATTCTCAATATAGGATACATAGAGTGTGTCTTCTGATATATCAGGTACAGTGGCTCCTCACCAGGAGACAAGAGCAAAAAGTCGCTCTCCAGATGCTGATTATCCAGTCCCAAGGATACTTAAGCAACCACCAGTCAGGTTTGCACAGCACCAGTAAGAGTCAGGCTTGCCCAGGTTCCCCTCCTGGGAGGTTCTTGATGCTCTGCCTATCATTGCCCCTGATTCAATAGCAGTAGGTGGGGGATGCTCTCGATGACCACATGAATCCAGGAGCTGACAATCTCATTTTCCTGTGTCCCTCTAGAGCCTAGAGTGGCTACAAGAGGCCCATGAATGAGCAGGAAAAGCAAGAATAGTTGGTAGGAGCATTCTCCTTTCTGAATAACCACATTTTACCATCCCTAGAAGATTCACAGGCTGCACAAGTACATCAGGAAGCAATTCTCAAGATGAAATTTGACAAGTGCAGCCCTGACACTGCTGGGGCCCCTCACAGGACTGTACAAGTGTCAGTTCGTTCTGCATTCCTCAGAACATTTAAGGAGCAAAATTAGCAGCAGAAGAAATAGGCATCAAAACAAAGTGACATATTCAATTGTCTCTTCTCTGAATCTTGTACAACAACCAGCTGAAGGTAGTTGCTCAATAAATTTTTTTGAATGAAAAAAATAGCAGAAAACAAGCTTACTAACTTGCTCATATATTATATTGTTCTTATTTATTTATCTAATGTCAAGCAACACAATATTTTAAATGTAACCTTTATTTTACTTGTTTGTATGTGGTTCTGAGGATTGAACCCAGTGCCTCACCCATGCAAGGGGGAGTGCTCTAACCACTTAACTACAGTGCCAGCCTAAACAACACATTTAAAAACAAAATTTAGAGGGAAAATTTGAAACTTCATGAGCAGCTCTTATTTACCCTTGTGTGCTGTCTCCCTCCCTCCCTCCCTCTCTCTTCTATCCAACCATCTTTCCTTTTTTCCAAACATTTATTGAGTGCCTACTATATTTATATAAAAGAAAAAAAGGACTTTGCAAATGTTATGATTAAAAGCATGTTATCCTGTAATTTATCAAGCCATAGCAGCTTTGAAAACTTTACAGGGTTATATAGAAAAAAAACATCCTAAGTTCTAAAATTTGTGTTATAATTATCTCCCACTTTATAGCTTCATAAACTGCTTTATAGCTTGCACAGCATCCTCAGACACTGCACCCTTTATTTAATATTTAGAAAAACCCTGTGATACATGTGTTTTATTTCCAGTTCATGGTTGAAAAAAAACCCCTGAATTTCAGAGAGGTGAAGTAATTTTGTCAAACTTATTTAGATACTAAGAAGCAGGAGAAGGGCTCAAACCAGGATATTCAGTAACCCATTCTGATGTGTTAGCATCTTGAAAAAGATTCTCCTGACAACCACCTCAAATACCTGCTCAAAAGATGACAAAAAGTATAAAAAAATTTTTGAACATTACTTAAGATTTTATCAACTTGAGACTTGATTCAGCTCTTTGAAGGAACGAGTGGACTGATAAAGTATATCAGATGGGCTGCTTGACTAAGCTGGCTAAAGGGTTGGAGTCCATGGAGAGGACACTCTCTATAGGATAGCAGCTCTGTGTTTGCAAAGCCTGTGCCAATTGTGCAGTCCCAGCAGGGCAGGGATTATAGCAATGGCATTTTCTCTGCAGAGAATGTAAGGCTAGTCTATCTACTGGCAGACCTAGAATTCTGTTACTTTGACTGATATTCATTTATATAACAAAGAACATAATATACTGGGTTGACATTATGGTGAAATACTTAAAAAACAGGATTCATTCATCATGTGACTCTGGTTATGTTTCCTGTCTTCTTCACACCATAATTTCCACATCTTACCATTTGCATATGTCTCTTCCTCATAGGATTGTTATACAACTTACATGTGTTAATACATGTAAAGCACTTAGCTATCCAACAGAATGATCTGTGAAGGTAGAAATATTCTATATTGGCAATGTCCAATACAGTAGTCACCAGCCACATGAGGCCACTAAGCACCTGAAATATGGCTAGCACAACTGAGGAAGTGAATTTTCTGTTTTGCTCAATTTAGCTAATTTTTATTTAAACAGCCACTTATAGCTAATGGATATATTAGATGGTGCAGATTAGAACATGCTCAGTAGTGTGTCAATATTTGCTGTTTGCCTTATTTTTGTTATTGTGATTGTTGCTATTATTTCATTTGCTTTATTTCCTTAGACATGTGCTTAAATCCCACTTACATGTCCTGGGGTAAATACCTTCACCTCTCAGATGTAGAACCTCAACCTCTATATCTGAAGAACTTGGTAGCAATGCTAACCTACAAAATTGCTGTGAGGACTAAGGAAGATGTATGGAGAATACACTAGTTATCAATAAATGGGAGTTCTTCCTTCCAGGAGCTGCAACAGTGCCTGGAACAAGCAGGGCTTCATGGAAGTCTTTTCTCCACACTCCTGGATGTGCCCTGCTTTTCCGTGTTGCTGGGCATTTGCTCATCATGCACCGAAGAACCTTCCACCATTTCCCGTCAACCTCCAACAATCAACCTTGGAACATACATTTCCTGCTGAGGCCTCAGTTGTAGCATCAAAATCTTTCTGGACCACTTTCCTCCTCAGGCCCCAAGAACCCCAGCCAGAGAAAACCAACCAAGTCTCCTTCCCTTGCACTTTACCTCCTGACACTGCAACCTCTATCATTATATCTGTCATTTATTTGCTTGGATAGGCATCTCCTGCTACCAGATGATGACTGTTTTCTTTTGCAAATTAAAATATAACAATTGTACATTGAGTCTTAAGGCAAGCCCAAGGGGTAACCTCGCACCTAACAAATAAAGGGGAGCAGCTAGCTGAAAAGATATCCATGATCCTCATACAGAATGAAGCACTGTCTTGACCTGGAAAGAAACATCATTTAGATTCACCCAAATTAAATTTTAAAATAAGTTTACCTTTGTTTTTAAACTATGAAGAGATTTCACACACCTAGCTGCTGCTACCATCCCACTTCTCACACTCCCATCCTCATAGAGCCAGGAAAATAATAGAGAATGTCTTCAAATTAGACATGGGTGGCCATTTACTCGGTAGCTGAAGTCTTCAGGGCACAGTAACTCAGAGCCAGGACTCTGGGACTAGAGGACTTGGTGTCAAGTCCAACAAGCCATTCAAATCCAACTATGCCTCAGTTTCCTGAATGACAAGATTAGATGGCGATAGTCTATTGCTTCCAAGCCTACTGTGAGGACTGAGTAAGAACAACAATGGCTGGGACAGTGTGCTCCATGTATTTTTACCATTACTGTTGTTACTACTGACAGCTCTCAGTCTTCAGTCGGAAGAGCAGGGCTTGGCATGACGGTTCATGAGCCTGCCTTCAGCTTGATATGTGCATTGCCAGAGTTATTTGGTTTACTTAGGTTGATTGGAACATCTGTTTTCTATCCATGAATGTATACTGATGACAGAATAATGGGGGGGGGGACACATATACAGGGGAATAAGAAAAACAAGGTACCAGCTAGTAGGCATAATCCAGGTAAACATTTTAAACATTGTTGAGCAGAAACCAAAAGATACTTACCTCCCCCAAAGCTACAGTTACATATAGCACTATTTATAGCATGATTAAATTTGGTTTGACATTCATCATTTCTGCCTTTTGGCCACAAGTCTTCCATGACTTGGACCAATCAGAACCAATATAAGAGCCTGACGGTGTTTGGCGTTGGAGAGAAAACAAAAAGTAGGACCTCAGGCAACTGGCTCTCACTCATTTCTATCCAGAGAGATCAACTCTCAAAGGCAGGCTAATATACAATAGCTTGGAAATTCAAGAACACTAGCAAACCCCCAACTAATGACAAAGAAAAAACTGGATTTCAGAAATTCTGTTCTCCCTAAGTCAACACAACTTCTGGATTACTTGGACATTACTTGGACATTGTCATCTTTAACTTCATAAAAGACATTCACTTCCCAGCATTAGACTTGGTAAAGTGTAAGGGTAAATCCAATCTAAACAGTCAAGCTAATTCACAAATTAAATTCTTTGTAAAATAAAGAAACCAAAAATAAGAAAATTGATCTAAGTAACACAAATGTATCTTTTGGAACAGATCCTTAAACAGATCTATGACTGTGACTCTAAGTCATTGCCTTATGATATTTTATAAATTAATTGACTAATAGGATGACCATCAATTGATCCCCAATTATAAGCCAAGAACCATATCAGGTGCTAGAAATCTAAATATGGAAATTATTCTCTTTTTTCCTATACTATTCCAGTGCAGTAGGGGTGAAAAGATACCCTGGCAGATGCTTAAAAGACAGAAGAGCAACTGGTGGCGACTCAGATGTTATTTTTTTTTTTCCCATGGAGGTGTGGAGCCCCAGCATGGGACCTACCCTGGATGTCAGGGAGGCCTCCTCAGGAAGGAAAGGCAGGAATATATTAATTAGAAGGGAAGGGGGAAGGCAGGGAAAGGCATTTCTGTTACAACTTGAGACAAAATAGACAGGAAAGCAAAGACAGAAGAGAGACAGACGAAAGCTAGCTGATACAGGGTTGCTGGGCCCCAGTATGAAGGAGATGAACTGTGTCTGAAGAGTTTGGTTGGTCAATGTACAGTTCTGGGTCTGAAGTCAGAGAGATCTTTGATTTCCAGTTCTCCCATGAGTTTTCTATGCAAACTTTGATAAGATACTTCAACTTATTGAAATTCAGTTTTCAGTTTTAAAGTGGGAATCTAAAATTGGCATCTATTCTACAAGATCATTTTTGTTCATATCAGCATTTGATGAGGGTCAGGACATGCTTCTCAAAATATGGCACATCACTGTATTACATATGTTAAGCTAAAGGTATCTTAGAAAACCACAGAAGCAGAAGCCCCCAACCCCCACCCCTGTCCTTCTCCACTGAAGCAGGTCATAAAACCTGGGAAGGATTTTTCTGACTTTGCCGTGAAGCAGGTTACACGACCTTCCTGTGAGAGATGTCTTCCCTGAACCCAAAGGAGAGGGACAGTATTATCTCTGAAGAGAAAGGGTCACACAGAAGAATCTAGATAGATAGGTCTTGCTAAGTTCCTCTAGTTTATTACCATTAGATCACACAATTTTTGCTCTTATTGTATTTCTCCATAAGTCTACTCTTCATAAAACCTACCATAAAATATTCAGGCTTAACTGTTACTTTGGGTCTTCATTTCCTTATGAAGGCTCCCATGTCACATAAAACTTATATTAAATAAATGTGTATGCTTCTCTTGTTATCTGTCTTTTGTTTTAGGGGCCTCCACCATGAATCCAAAACGGGTGAGGAAAAGACAATTTTCTCCCTACACACCAGTAAACCCAGTGGTCCAGGACCCACTCTGTCCTGGGCAAAATGGAACAGCTGTGTATGGCATACAGCTTTGTGTCTGGGATATTGGAACTGTAAAGTGTCCAATTCTCCTGGTAGAAGAACTAGGTTTCCTTCAGCAACTCTTTCTTGCCACAAGATGGGTGATCTCATTTATAAAGTGACGTGAAGGTTTTCTGAAGGTGGAGATCAGAACCAAGAGTCCAACTTGACCAGTGAGACATTTCAGAAAGATACCAGCACATACAAGAAGTGCTTAGACAGGTTCTTTAGGACATCTGAACTGAGAGAAGAGGCCTGAAATTTTGAGGAAAAAAAATCCAAATAGGCAGGCGAGCTCTCTTTTCTCCTACCTTCTGACTGCACACGTGCTTCTCCTCCCACCCTCATGCCCTGCACCCCGTACCCCCGCCCCGCTTGGTTATGAGTTTCGGTTCCATCACAAACTTCCAGGGGTTAGTTGAACATTGACAGATTCTTCAAAGCTTGGAGTTCATTCTGGGAGCCAAAACCAGGCTGAGTTTCTATAAGGCTATGATTTCCCTGGGGAGGGTCACAGGGCTCCACCACACCCAGACTGATTAATCTAGCCTGGCCCCAACCTTCAAACAATAAGGAGACCAAAAGGAAAACAGATTCTGAAGTTGAATCCTGGTTCTGCTCTCTCCCCTGTAGCTGCCAATCCTAGGAGACTGGGGTGGGTGTGGAAGGCCACCCCCACCGGATAAGAGTCAGGCTGGCGGGCTCAGAGAATTAAGTGATATAAAGAGCAGCTGGAGAGGGGGTAAAAATCCTGGGTAGGATAAAGGGCCCAGGGTTGTAGCACAATGAAGGACATGTGGCTGAAAGTGTTTCAAAGAGAACAAAGGCTTAGGTAAATAAATAGTGTGGAAGGGGAGAACAAAAATGAATCCCAGAAAATCCCATGAGAAACACATCGGCATTTTTCAGGAACTGCAGTGGAAACATCTCTGCTTCAGCAGAAATCAAGATGCAGCCCTCCCAGAAGGTTCCACTCTGCACCTGCTCCCGAGGCCACCTTCTCAGACAGCAGCCTTGCCAGGTCCTGCTCTCCCTGTCCAGTGCCCTCCTGGTTCCGTAAGGTAATGGGCACTAGCCAGGAAGGGCACTGGCTTTGAGGAGCTGCTTCCCCAGAACACTTCTTCATCCCATGACCTCAAGAAAACGAGCCGATTTCCTTGAGCTTCCGACATCTCATCTGCAAAAGGGAACAGATGGTTTGAAAGTAAAAGTGTAAAAATATAGTCTTGTTTTGAAAGAACAGTGCTGGCGCATGTAATTGATTAATTACTCCAATTGTATTGCTTTGTAATTGATTAATATTCTCTCCCTCCTTTGTTTAGTAGGATTCAAGTCGGAAACAGTATTTAAAGTAACACAGCCACCATCCTCGAGATGCTTACAATTGCCTGGTGAGGGAGAGCTCTGTGGGGACAGACTCACAGTGGCTTCAACAGATCACAGACAAGTCCTCTATGGGAGGAGCTAATTCCTACTGTGTGTCTGGCTCCAAGGATATTTCTTCCTGAGGCCTGCTTTCCTTCTGACCTTATGACTAAAGAGCTCCTTGCCACTGTGTTGACCCTGGCTGTGGCCACTGACTCCATGTCCCACTGCTGCAGCAAAAAAGCCTTAGATTTTCTTTGCAGTGGTGATATCATTATCACCATCACCACAGCAGATGCTTGTGTACTGCCAACCTGTGCCAGATGCTGTTCCAAGTAGTTTATATAATCTTCTTTGATTCTCATAACTGCTATTATGATACCATCCTGGAGATGTAACTTAGTTACTGCTGGTTAAATAACTGATCCATGGTCACAAAAAAGAGTAGGTGATGCCAATACTCTTCAAAGTATTCCATGAAATAGAAAAGGAGGGAACCATTCCAAACTTGTTCTATGAAGCTCATATCACCCTGATACTAAAACCATACAAAGACATATCAAAGAAAGAAAACATCAGATTAATATCCCTGATGAACATAGATGCAAAAATTCTCAATAAAATTCTGAAAAATCACATACAAAAACATATTAAAAAGATAGTGCACCATGATCAAGCAGGTTTCATTCCAAGGGTGCAAGGTTGGTTCAACATAGGGAAATCAATAAACATAATTAATCATATCAAAAGACTTAAAAGACTTAAAGATAAGAATCACACAATCATCTCAATAGATGCACAAAAAGCATTTAACAAAATACATCAGCCCTTCATGTTCAAAACAATAGAAAAACAAGGGATAGTGGGAACATACTTCAACATCATAAAAGCTATCTACACTATGCCCAAGGCCAACATAATTCTAAATGGAGAAAAATTGAAAGCATTCCTTCTAAAAACAGGAACAAGACAAGGATGCCTTCTTTCACCACTTCTATTCAACAACTCTAGCCAGAGCAATTAGATAGGATAAAAAAATTAAATGGATAGGAAAAGAAAAACTTAAACTATCACTACTTGCCAAGGACATGATTCTATATTTAAAGGAGCCAAAAATTCCAACAGAAAATTTCTAAAACTCATAAATGAATTCAGCAAAATAGCAGGTTATAAAATCAACACCCATAAATCAAACACATTCCTGTATACTAGTGACGAATCTATTGAAAGAGAAATTAGGAAAACTACCCTATTCACAATAGCTTTAAAAAATACTTGGAAATTAATCTAAGAAAAGAGGTGAAAGACCTTTACGATGAAAACTACACAGTACTAAAGAAAGAAATTTAAGAGTAACTTGGAAGATGGAAAGGCCTCCCGTGTTCCTAGAGAGGCAGAATTAATACTGTCAAAATGGCCATACTACCAAAAGTATTATACAGATTTAATGAAATTCGTATTAAAATCACAATGACATTTTTCATAGAACCAGAAAAACCAATCATAAAATTCATTTGGAAAAATAAAAGATGCAGAATAGCCAAAGCAATCCTTAGCAAGAAGAGTGAAGCAGGAAGCATCACAATACCACAACTACAGACCCTTAGTAACAAAACCAGCATGGTATTGGCACCAAAACAGACATGTAGACCATTGGTACAGAAAAGAAGAAACAGAGACAAACCCACATAAATACAGTTTTCTCGTTGGTGCCAAAGACATTCACTGGAGAAAAGATACCTGATTCAATAAATGGTGCTGGGAAAATTGGAAATCCACATGTAACAAAATGAAATTAAACCCCAACTCTAACCCTGCATGAAACTCGACTCAAAGTGCATCAAAGACTTAGGCACTAGAACAGAGACCCTATACCTAATAGAAGGAAAAGTAGGCCCAAATCTTTACCATGTCAGCCTAGATCTGACTTCCTTAACAAGACTCCTAAAGCACAAGAAGTAAAATCAAGAATCAATAAATGGGATGGATTAAAACTAAAAAGCTTCTTCTCAGCAAAGGAAACAATCAGTAACACAAAGACAGTATACAGAATGGGAGAAAATTTGTACCACATACAGCCTCTGGTAGAGCATTAATCTCCAGGATATATAAAGAACTCAAAAAACGTAACACCAAAAAACCAAATAACCTAATCAATAAATTGACTAAGGAATTGAACAGACACTTCACAGAAGAAGAGATATAATCAATCAACAAATATATGAAAAAATGTTCAACATCTTTAGTAATTAGAGAAATGTAAATCAAAACTATTCTAAGATTTCATCTCACTCTACTCAGAATGTCAATTATCAAGAATACAAACAACAATAAATGTTGGTGGGGTTGTTGGGGGAAATGTATTCCCATACATTGCTAGTGGGACTGCAAACTGGTGCAACCATTATGGAAGGTGGGATGGAGATTCCTTAGCAAACGTGGAATGGAACCACCATTTGACCCAGCTATCCCAGTTCTTGGTTTATAACCAAAGGTCTTAAAATCAGCATATTACAGAGATGCCCCACCACATCGATGTTTAGCTCAACTCACAATAGCTAAACTATGGAACCAATGTAAGTGCTCTTCAACAGATGAATGGATTTAAAAAATTTCATTCATCTTTAAGGCTGAGTAATATTGGCATTTGTCGGTAAATGGATGGAGCTGCTAAGTGAAATAAGCCAATCCCCCCAAACCAAAAGTCAAATGTTTTCTCTGATGTACAGATGCTAATTCACAGTGCAGGGGGCTAGGGTAGAAGAGAGTTACTTTAGATTAGATAGAGGGGAGAGAAAACAGGGGAGCAGGTCCTGCTCTAGGAATCATGCTCCTTTCTAACCATTAGGCTATTGGAATGGTGTATGTATACATTTCTGTTGGATATGTCCTATATATCCATATTATTTTTCACTCTTCCTCTGCTCTTTCTCCTTATAAATCTGTATTTCAAAGGGGAGAATTTTTAAATGATTTTTAAAAATAGCTCTCAATCACCATCTCAAAGTTTCTTGAAGGCAAATGCAGAATGCGTCCAAGTCAGTCTTGTTTCTTCATTCTTTGGTACAATGACTCCCCAGGTGTCCCTCAGCATGGGCCCGAGGAGACAACAGGTAGTGTCTACCACTTTCTAGGACTTCCAATTCTGGGTTGACCCTGCAGCAGCTGCTACACAGATCTGCTCTGCAGATCTGATTGGTCTTTTTCATCATCCACATCTGCTCCCATCCTGCCATCTACCTGCCATCTCCTCCTCTCCGTTCTTCATGGTCAGACTACATCATGTTCATATCGACATTCCCAGCACCTAGCACAGGGCTGCACGATGCTAACATGAATAAATTTTATTCACTTTGATGTTTAATAAACTTTATTAACGAAGTATAACCTGCATTAAAAGGCTACACATTTTACATATACAGTTTGATGAATTCTTTCCAAATAAACATATTGATCTAGATCAAGAAATAAACCACTTCCTGTCCTTGTCCGTATACCATGTCCCACCAAAGACCTCCTCAATCTAGATGTCTATCTAGCCCACAAGTTTTGCCTAATTGTTAAACCATTTTATACGTTTTCTTTGTGCCAGCTTCTATCATCATATATGTGAGGTTCAATCAGGTTGCTGCATGGCAGCAATATTTGGTACATTTTTATTACTATATGATCCTAATGTGTATTCATTCTACTATACTGATGAGAATTTGGGTTTTTCCCTCAGTTTTGTCTATTACAACCAAAGATGTTGTATGTATATTATTATACAAGTATTTCTTTTTCTCATGTGCACAGGTACACACTTCTATTGAACACATGCCTGAAGAATAGTACTGCTGATTCGTGGAGTATTGAGATATTGCCAATCTCCATCCCAAAGTATGGTACCAGTCATATTTCCATGTGATGCTTGAGCTTTTGGGTGTTTTGATGCCCACCAACACTTGGAGTTACTCATCTTTTTAAATTTTAACTAACTTGGGGGCTGTGTAGTATATTATCTTATGCTTATTAGACTTTCCTAATGACTAGTGAGGCTAAAAAAGTTTTAATATTTTATTGTCCACTTGCATGTCCTCTTTTTTCCAAAGCCATTTAAGTATTTTACTTATACCATTCTCTATTAGTATGACTTTTTTGTTAACCTGTAGAATTTTTTCATGCATTCTAGATACTCTAGATTTAAATTCTTTGTTCTGTGTATTGAAAAATACTTTCTCCTACTGCATGGCTTGCATTTTTCACTCTTATAGTGGCTTTTTTTTTTTTTTTTGGATGAAAGAAAGCTCCTCATTTTTTAATTTTTGGTACCAGGTATTGAACCCAGTGGTGCATAACCACTGATCCACATTCCCTGCCCTTTTTATTTTTTGAGACAGGGTCTTGCTAAGTTGCTTAGGTACTCTCTAAGTTGCTCAGGCTGGCTTTGAACTCGCAATCATCCTGCCTCAGCCTCCCAAGCTGCTGGGATTTCAGTTGTGCTCCACCTCACCCAGTGAAAGTTCCTCATTTTACCACAATCCAATTCACTAATCTTTTCCTTCAAGGTTGTCCTCATATTGGCATCCTATTTAATAAGAAACATTTGCCTATCCTGAGCACTTCTATTTCTCATATTTAGATCTATATTCCATCTGAAGGTCATTTTTATGTACAGTATAAGAGAGGGGCAAAAATTCAATTTTGACTTACTGATATCCAAATAGCCATATTTCACTGAAAAAATAATCATCACAATTCTACAGTGCTGCTATTGTCCCAAATTAATTGTCCATACATGTGTATTTGGTTTGGGCTCCTTATTATTTCCTCTAGTTTATGTCTGTCCCCAACTCAATATCAGTATTAATTACTTTTATAATAAGTTTTAATATCTAGTCATATTAAGCCCTTCCAACTTGGTTCTTCCTCAAGGTGTTCTTATTATTAGCTTTTTCCAAATAAGCTTGCAAATGACTACCAATTTTCAGCCCCTCACACCCAAATCTAATTGAATTCTGAATTGGAATGTACTGAATCAATACAACAACTTGGTGAGAACTATTGCATTTATAATACTGAGCCTTCCCATCAATGAACATCATATCTCTCCATTTATCTGTGACATCTTTAAGTTTCTCAAAAATGTTTTATAACTTTCTGCAGAGAGAACACTTTTATTCCTAGGTATTTGATATTCTGATATTATTATAAATCAGGCTATTTAAAAATTATTTTCTAAATGGTTATTTCTGCTTAAATTGAGTCTTGTATTGGCTTTTTGATGTAACAATCTTGCCAAGCTACTAGCTTGAATATCTTACGTATATATTTTTAAACTTTTGTGTGAACAATTCTGTCATATGTGGCATCAGTTTTGTCTAATTTTATACTTTTAATTCAGTTTTCTTCACTTTTGCATTGGCAAGGTCCTACAATACGATGTGAAAAAGAAGTGATAAGAGGGAGCACCTGCAGAGTTTCACATTAACTGTAGTATTGGCATTAGGTTTTTTTGTTTGCAAATACCCTTAATCAGAATAAGATTAAATTTTACCAAAATTAAATTTTAATAAAATTAAATTTTACCAAAGTTCATTTAAAAAACAACTACTAATCTAATCATGTAATTTTTATCTTTTACCCTTTTAATATGAAATTATTAATTTTTCAGAAGCTAAAATAAACTCACTTGAGGTCTTTTAGAGGTTCTGAACACCTCTTGACCATTATCTCTTCAAAATAGCTTCTGTTTTAACAAAGATTCTGGGATTCCAATTATACATCTACTTGATAGGAACTGCTGTGTATCTTGTATTCTTTTGGGGTTTTGTGTATTTTCCATCTTTCTAAATGTTATGTTGAGGTGAGAGTAACCTTTTTCTGACCCATGTCCCCTTCATTCTTTCTTTCAGGGGTACTGTTTGTTGTTGACTTTATCCCATCTGTTCAGTTCTGAATCACAATTACTGCATTTTTAGCTCTAGAATTCCTACTTCTTTAGTATACTTTGCAGCTCTCTGAATTCTCCAGACCATTCTATAATTTCTTGAACATATTAATCACAGATATTTTAGAGTCCATATCTAATATGGCCAACATCTGGATTGATCTTGTGTGGGTTTACTTTTTTCCTTTTGATTTATGAAAATTCCTACATTTTGTATGTTTAAATTACTTTTTATTGGATGCAGATATTGTATATGAAAACTCTCAGATATAACCTGATCCTCTGATTATGTTATTTTCCTTTAGGAAGGATATGATTTTGCTTATTGCAGTTAACTGGAGGAGGAATAGATTAATTGAATTTGTCCAGTGGTGATTCAAAGCTGGGCTTTGGCCTTTGTAAAATTTGCCCATTTCTAGTTCACCTTTACACCTGGGTCCCAGCTAAAATCCCACAGCATTTATCAGTATTTTTCCTCTCTTGTGATCGCTACCCTCAAATTTTTATCTTCCAGCTTTAGCCTGCCTAAATTGATGTTTTGCTTCTCAGCCTCTGAGCTGCAGACTTGACACAAGAGTGCAAAAGGCCGGAAATGCTGAGTCCAACTCAGCTTCTTTTCTGTTCTTGGTCCCTCAAGTTCCTTACTGAGAAGCTCTCTGATGCCTGCATCTCTCCCTTTTAAGGTCCAGTGCCACTCGCTAATGAAGGGTCAGTCTAATAGTTTGTCCTCACCACAAACTATTGTGCCTCCTCAAAGAACATAAAGCTTTGCTTCAGATAAGTCCCTTAAGGCAATCTTCACCTCCAGTTCCTGGGGGGAGGGGGGGAGGGAAAAGGAAGCACAAACTTTTAACAGGGTACTCAAGGACTCCTAACCTGACTCCACTTATCTTGATAGTCTCATCTTGCAGGAATCCCTTATAGATACCATGTGTTTCAGCTGAGTTGAGGTGCTTACATTGCCCAGTCTTTTTCAGTGTCTTCAAAGATGCTATCTTTTCCACCCAGAATACTGTGCATTCCATTGCTTCTTTTGGAGAGCACACCTATTATCTAGCTTCAGTTCAAAGGCTGCTCCTTTCCACTTTCTGAAGGGCCATGGAAGCTGACCTCTGGGGTTCTTCATTACTAGTGGTGTGACCTTACATAAACTGGTGGAGTGGATATGAAGATTTTATGAGTGACCTTTCCAGCCATTTTTGTCACACTGAGGTCCTTCAATGAATACTAGTGTCTTTGATTTTTCTTTGCCTTTCTATTTCAACTGAAAATGACTCCTCCCATTTACAAATTCCCATAGAGCTTACTCCATATCTCTATTTCTTTGTATTGCATTTGCCACCATAACTGGTCTAGCACTTAGCATACTATTAAGCAATGTTGTTCATTCATGAATATATTCATTAATTGACTGAATTAAGCTCTGATATCTGACATTACAGAAAGAAATATGACCAGATTTCATTGTTCACAAGAAGCTCAGTCTAGGTGGAGGAGTCAGTAATGTAACCATGTGTTGAGGTGTTTAAATGTTACTGTCTATGTGTTACATTAAATGATGGAGATATGCACAACAGGACAGGGTTATTAGGCCAGATGCACTAGGCTTGGTAATAATGTTACATCACAGTAAATGATGCATGAACTCCTTTTAAGAGCCACATTATTAGGGCATATTTAATGTATTACACTGAATTCAATTGTGTGGGCTTTTCTTTACAACTTTCAGCTGTGAGAAGCCTGGATGCAGAAAGTGAGGAAGGTTTTCACTCATGTTAGTGATACTGGTAGGAGATGTCCCCTGCAGGGTTTCACAGCGGGTGAGTCACAGGCTGGTACACTTTTAACTCTCTAGACTAAATTCAGCCCAGGAGCCTATAACAATATGTAACAAGAGCCTAACACACTTTTTAAGCAAAATATAAGTGCATTAGCTTTCCCTGTACCTGAGCTTTTGAACTAAAATTTACATGTATTCTGTCTTTTGAATTTTGTTTTTTAAATCATCTACAGCTAGCTTAGTTAAAACATTGGCTTGGGTGACGCTATATAATGGTAAGAAGAATAGCACTGGGGTCAGACAGACCAAGGTTCTTTCTATGCCACCACATTAGCGGAGCCTGAGTAAGTCTCTTTCTTATCTTTAAGTGGAGGGTGGGGGGTGGTGAGAGTGCACATAGCCATAAGCCTTGTTGTCCACATCAAGTAGCATCAGGTATATACACAGGTAGTATACAGCTCATGGTAAGTGTGACAGATTGCAAGATCTCTTTAACTGTCTGCCTTGGAAACAAAAGTTTTAAAATGCAGTCTTTTCATTAGTCTGGATTCAATTTGTCTCTTTCTGTATTGTATATAGAAAACTATGTGTACGTGTGAATGTGTGTGTGCTAAGGACTGAACCCAAGGCCTCACACGTGTTAAGCATGTGCTCTACCACTGAGCTCTATTCCTAGTCCACAAACAATTTTTGATTGCAACCAACTGGAGTTTAGGACAACCTTTTGCTATCTTTTAAGGTATCATTGGTGAATCCATCAGGATCACATGGTGGCTGATAGAGTGTACATATTCAGGAACCAGTTAAAACTACTGATGAGTCACTGGTGAGTTGGGGAACCAATAATCTGCATTTTAACTAGTTCCTTGGGTGGCTCTGCATATTCAATTTGAAAAGTGCTAAACAAATAACTTTAGAAATAAGATTTTTTAAAAAAACTTTAAAATACTTTTTTGGTTTGGTTATCCATAATGGGAATTCAATTTACAATAAATGAACATGAATGCCATATTTTCTCATGTTGTCCCTTCATATATTTTCCATTCTCAGTCTCTAGTAAATAGTTATTTCTAACTAAAATGGGAAGTCATATGGGAAAATTTGTCTTTGCCACTAACAAAATGAAGACGGGAACATAAAAAGTATAGGCAGAGAAATCCAGAAGTCTTTGGAAGAATATTCTTCAGCTCAGACGACAACAATCAGGAGGAAGTGCTTTACATTTTCTTTTGGGTTTTGAAGAATGGAGAAGAGATAATAGGGTAAAGAGGCAGGAATAGAGACAAAATTCCCCTTATGGAAGACAGAGGCAGAGACGGGAGTGGGGATAAACCATGGGGCTCAACACTGTCCACCCTCAGACATGGCAGATGAGAAACAGGAATGGTGAGAGAAGGGAGTTCAAGGTGAGGGACAGGGTGTCCTGGCCAGGCAGTACTCTACAGATAGATAGGTCTGGCTGTGAGGGTGAACTGAGGAGTGCTGTAGAGAGTAGGTCACTCCGAAGTCCTCCTCAGAGCCTGGCAAAATAAATACTTATTCCACTTAAGTGAGCTTTGCTCTATGCTCAAAATGAGAAGGTATTTACGTTTTACTGCCTTAACCATTCCTTTGAGTATCACTGATTAGTATTAAAAATCATAGATGTACTTCCAAAGACACATGCTCAATGTAGAACATTCCATACACTTTTCACATCAGAATCATTGCTAAGGAAGCTACCTGAATAGGTAGGGTTGAGTCAAATTAATTTTAGCATCTAAAACTTCTTACCTTGCTAATTCAAAACACTCTACATTCCGGTTTCCAAACTGGAGTAGCTGACACATGGACTGCTCATGAAGCATCAGGAGAAGGCATCTTTATAATAACCCTGGGAGCACTCTTCTCACTCTTGATGATAGAAGAGAAATCTGAGGCACAGAGTGGCTAAGTACAATGTAGGAATCTGAACCCAGGAAATGGCTTCAGAGCCCACATGGAGCTCCGCAGGTCCTATCTTCCTGGCTCACTCTCACTGCTTCCCTCACATACACAAATAATGGTTTGCCACATGGAAATGCTCCTTGACTAAGTCAGGACTTCTCACATTCCTGGGCTTTGCACATGCTGTTCCTGCCTTCTAAAATGCTGATCCCAGTTTTAACTTCCTAAGCAACACTTTCCTAACTTGTCCATGCAGAGCTGACTGATCCATCAGTATGCTCCTGCAACATGTTCCTCACCTTTTAAAGGAGCAGTGTGCCAGATGTACTGATTGTTCTGAGGACAAAACTCTTCTCTCCACCAGCTGCTGAGAACCTGAAGAAGGAACCAAGCCCTCTTCATACTGGTGTGCCAGTGCCCAGCACATATCTGAGTAAAGTCTCAGCCCAATGCATATTTGCTAACTACATTAATCTCACCTTATTTCTTATATGATGAAATGCCTCCTCAAAAGTCACCATTCTGGACTGAAATTTCCTGACCTCTCTGTATCATGCACCTCCTGGAACTTTCTGTCACTTTATACAGATCCATTCTTTGTGACACTTGGTGGCACCTGGTGCAAACACATGCATGCATATCACATACATACCATACATACAGTCATGTGTCACATAACAGTGGGGAAATGTTTGAAGAAATGCATTGCTAAACACTTTCATCATTGTGTGAACATCAAAGCTATACTTACATAAGCTAAGATAGCTACAGTGTCAGTAGACAACCACTGTCATATATGCAGTCCATCATGATCTGAAACATCATCATATGGTGCATGACTGTATATATATATATATACATATATATATATATATACATATATATATATATATATATATATATATATACACATACACACATATGTGTGTTTTTACATGAACAGAGATGTTCATACACATATTCATAGATACATATGTACACATATACAGAATATATAAAGAGACATCAAATATATGCATATATACATCAGACACATAAATACACACTTAAATACAAACACACATACACATAGGTGCATGTATATACTATATACACATATATAGTCATATACACATGCACACATGTTATACACAAGCACAAGTACATACACATGCAATACACATGGCATGAAGACCATGTGCATGCACACATAAACACAAGTGTATATTGCATATAAACACATGGATATGTGAATGGCATGTATGCACAAACACATACATACACCAATACAATAAATGTACATATATATGCTTATATAAGAGTTTATGAACTCCCCCAGAAGGCTAGAAGCTCTATAAGTAGAAAGCTGTCTTTGTTTATCACTGTATCTAATCCACCTAAAACAATGCCTGACACATAGGAAGAGGGCATCACATAGAGGAATAAATCTGAGTTTCTTTTGTCCACTAGCATCATTCACAGTGTACTTCTACTGAGATTACCTCAATCACAGCTGAACATACAGAATAGCTTTGCCAGGCACTGTTTATAATACTTGTCGTTCATTTGTTCTTCAAACAGCTCCACGAAGTAGGTGTTATTTTTATTCCTATTTCACAGGTGGGGTAAGTGAGACATGGAATGTCAGGTGAGTTCCCAAGGAGCAGAAAACAGGCTGCAGAACCAGAATTTAAATCAGTTATGTGTCCTCACAAGTGTGCTATGTGACCTCAAGATTTTAAATTATCATTGTCTTCAGAGAGCCATACTCTTACATCAGGGTCATATACAGAGCATACATGAGGATTAGCATTATGGAAAGGCAGGAGAGAATGCAGTTGAATGATACAACTGAAGACTAGTATGGCCTCCCCATATTCCAACATTTCCTTCTCAGCTTCTATAGATGTCTACACTGGCTACAGAAGGCACTCAGGCAGTCCTCAAGATGCTCAGTGTGGGGAAATTAAAAAATTATTTCTCTTTGCTCTTTATAATGACTTATATGAATGAATAATTAACAGAAAATTGAAAACAAGGAAATGAATCAGGCCTACAGAGACATGATAGGGAAGCTGTCAGCAGCTCAGATGTGAGGTTGCTGCCGTGGGACAGTAACTGGAGATGTGCATTTTCTCACCATCAGCTGCTGAAATAAGCGGCCCAAAGTCAACAGTAGGACTCAGGGATAGTATATGGGTGGGAAGCACCACGTGCAGAGTTTCTGTGCCATGAAAAACAGTGGCCTTGATCCTACTCTTGCAGCCTATGACGCAAGTGCAATCTTAGACTCTGGGCCCCCAAACACTCTTCAAGCAGCCATCTACCTTTTGAACTTGGAGTGGGAGGTCCTCCTAACAGGTGGTTGGCAATGTCAGAACCGGGGGCTGGGTGATTGTGTGTTTTTGCTTTGGTTCCCAAGCTCAACAAAGGAAAATGGTAACTCATATTCTCAGCCACATGGGAGAATAAGTGGAACCTGCTGGGTAAAAATTCCCTCAGCAATAATAAAGTTCTGGAGCTGATGAGATGGTCAGAGATGAGCTCAAAATCAGGGCTCTGGGCAAAGGAACTGGCAGGGTCAAGACACTCTGCTGCATGCACCGGCAGTATTGTTCACTGTGGGATGTGGAGGGGGCAATGAGCAGAAGTGAAGCATGGCAGGGTCAGGTGGGTTTGAGTTTGGATCCAACCTTTCTGGGTCTATATCCTTGGGCAAATGCCCTCACTTCCTGAAGTGTCAGTTTCTCGACCATTAAAGGAAAGCAAAACTACCTTCCTTGTTCCTGGGGGTGATGGTTTAAAAATGGCAAGTCACTGCACATAGGAAATTAGTTAATTAAATGAGACTCACAAAATTGATCTCAATATAAATATTAGTGATCTCTGTAACACAGAGAAAAAAAATAACAGCTACATATCCCACTCCCAGCCTGCTTTAACAAGCCTGGCTTTATTCCCCATACTGGTAGAAACTAGACTTTTGTGCTTCTTTGAGTATCCTTTATTAAAGTCACTTCCTCACTCTGGGCCTCATCTTTCTCATCCATGAAATGGATCTAGAGAATACCTACCCAGAAGAATGCTGAACAGACATAATTACACAGATACACTTTAGTTCGAGTACAGGCTAACCTAAGGAAAGGCACAGATATATCTGTACACATAAATACAATAGCCAGGGTGACTAGGGAAAACCTCATGGGCCTCAGAGTTAGAGAGACTTGGACCCAGAACTTCTATCATTTATTAACATGTTACCTTGAGCAAGTTATGAAACCTTGATTTCCTTGAATGTTAAATGTTGAAAATAATGGTAGCTCACAGCATGTTGTAAGCTGACAATAGTGACTATTAAAGTACCTAGCCAAACACTTGGCACAGAATACATGTTCAATAAATGGCAGCTGAAATAAAAATAACAGCTTTGAGTTCTTTGGAGCAAACTTGAATACCAGGTGTTTTTATTATTGCCAGCCTTGAGGGAGACTCTTTGGAGCTAAGTGTAGATTGTGACAACAAAACAAAGAGACTTATTCATGTGTGGCTTAGAAAAACTAATTTACCTATTTAATAGCCACCCATGATACTGACTGTAGTCATTAAATGGGATCTTAGGTATGGAATAGAATAACACAGCAGGAATCATTCTTTTCCTAATTTGGAGATGGTGTTACATAATGGCGGAAGGGCCCTGGCTAATGAATTAGGATGTGTAGGTTTTCAACTGACAGTAATTTGCTGGTATAACCTTTGATGATTCACTGTGTCTCTGGGCCTTGGTTTTCTCATCTACAAACTAAAGAATTTGGTAGAGAAAATCTGCGAGCAACTTTTTAGTTCTTAAACCCATTATCCAAACAGAGTGTATGTATCAAACAAAAAAAAATGTTATGATTTCATGGCAAGGTCACAGCTGTGCACATTGAATTGTGTGACACAAGATTTAAAGAGGGGTGAGATGGAGAGCCAGCTGTAACCTTGAGGTCCTGGATCCCTCCCAGCTCTCTGTCCACAGGGTAAAAGACTGGTGTCCAGCTCAGGCCTGTGCTCCCTTTCCAGAGAAGCACACCACTCCAAAGAAGCCTGGGAGCCTGGGAACATGAAACACACAGTTATCCTCCCCCCACATCTCCTCTTTGCCCCTGCACTACACAAGCCGTGCCATGCTCACACAGCTGCAGAGGTCTCAGGCAGTGCTGGTTTCCATGAAACCAAACCTCAACTTAAAACAATAAACTTGAAATCGCATTAACAAATTCTTCCTCCCCCTTCTGACTTGCATCCAGGAACTCCTCAAGATGTCCTTGCTCTATCTGCTCGGGACTGGCACGGCTTTTCTCCTTCTAGATTCCCGGCACAACTTTATCTGTGCTCCTAATCCCCTCCATTTCTTGCACACAGTCTGCCTCTTTGGACTCACCTTCACTCTCTTTTGGGTAAGCTCGCTCCTACCCCCAGCTCTTGGCCAGAGCCTGGGCCTGGCTCCTTCACAGCACAGCTCTGCTTTGGTCTGATTTGCCTCCTGGACAGTTGAACATCACCACTGCTTCTGACCCCCAGGTCCTCAGTGCCCACTTGTCTCCATAGCTGTCTCCTCTGGATACCAGGTGATATTTTCTGCACTTAGAATCAGATTCCCAGGCCTGATCCCAGACATTAAGACTCAGAACCTTCAGCAAGATCTGGCCTGTTCATCTATATTTTTCAAAGGCTCCCTCACCCAGAATTAGCAATCGCTGTTTCTGCGTTTTCAAAATCCTCATATTTGTTACTTTAATTATCAATGAATTCACTGATGTACATGTGGGCTGACTATGTGTGTTCTATGCCAAATGGTAGGCATACAAAGGGGAATATGATTTGGGGGAAAACTAAAATAAGTATAAAGCAATTGCAGAAACAGAATAGGGAGGGATTGATGTTTTCCTAAGAGTGAGATTAAGTTTGGAGACATTTCAATAGTGGGAGTAACAGACTTGAGTGTTGACGGATAAGTACGATTGCCTAGTTGGGTTGGGGAGAGGAGGTTCCCAAACCATGAAGCCTGTGAGCAAAGGAGAGTGTCAGAAAGGAAAGAAGGCCAACTGGTCCAGCGAGGTTTGACTTTAGTTAGATGGATGGCACTGAATTCATTTTGTACTCCCTACTCCTCAGTATTCACTTGGATTTCCTTATCTCACAACTAATTTCATTGAAGAGTTAATGTCACAAAACATAAAAAGTATTAAGATAGTAGCAAAACCCTTATTTTGAGTTCTGCTTTTTAGCTTCTATAGGAACAGACTGAATGAATAAAGGAATATAATATCCTGAATGTATTTCAGAGTAGAATAGGGTTTCTCAACTGCAGTGCTGTTGCATTTGTAGCTGGATAGTTTTTTTCTGTAGAGGGGTAGCCTGAGCAGGCTAAAATGGTCATCAGCATTCCCGGCCTTTGCCCACCAAAAGCCAGTACTGTTTGCTCTTTCCCAGATATGATAAACAGTGTCTTCAGACTTCGGCATATGTTCCTCAGGTGGTACAGTCACTCCTGGTTGAGAATTACAGATCTAGAGCAAAAGAACATGAACTTTGGAGTCAAACTCAAGTTCAAATCTTGCAATATGACTGTACTTGTGTGACTGTGGGACTGTTATTCTTTCTGCCTTCAATTCAAAGAGAAGCATCCTCAATCTTATAGATAGGATTATTGCAAGGAGTGGGAGATAAAGTATGTGAAGCTTGTCCTTGGCACAGAGGAGGCAGATAAGAAATGGTCAGAGTAGCAGTAGCATCAAGAAGAACAGTGGGTCTAATTGTTCTTATTAATGATTCTGCTATTATTAAAAATAAAGCCTAATTAAAACTTAAAAGTGATAATAAATAAATTTTACTTTACCAAGAAGCAATAACAGGACAGGAATTGTTGTAGTTATATTACCAGACATTATTTCCTCTAGGAAACCTTTCATAATTCTTCAAGTCTCAAGTTTGAGCCCTCTTTGTGGCTTGTCTAAGCCTTTTACATTGGCACAAATAACTGAAATTTACTTTATGTGCTTGTCTGTTTTCTCCATTAGACTAAATCTCCAGGAGTATACTTCTCTCTCATATTTACTTTATTTCCCCATTGACTAGTAAATTTGCTTATCAATACGTACTAATTAGAGACTTTCTTTTTTCAAGATTTTTACTTGCTCAGATGGTATCTTAAGTCTACTTAAGAGTAGATTGCATCACATATTAGTAGATATGCCATTCCATATAATACAAGAGTAAAAAACATGAACTCTGGAATCAGATGGTATGGGTTGAATCATGCATTGCCACTGACTGACTGTGGACAGCTTAGACAGTCTCAGGGGCCTTAATGGTCTCATTTGACAAGTGGAACAAAATAACAATATGTAAAAAGTTGCTTTGAAACTAAGCTTGGTGGCATGAGACTGTAATTCCAGCTACTTGGGAGGCTGAGGCAAGAGGATCATAAGTTTGAGACCAGCCTGGGTAAGTTAGTGAGATTCTGCCTCAAAATAAATGTTGAAAAAGAGCTGGGATGTAGTTCAATGATAGTCCGCTTGTCTGGTATGCATGAGACCTTGGGTTCAACTCTGTACTTCCAGGAAATTTTTTTAAAAATAAGTTGAGAACAAAGTGTAAGATAAGAAATAAAAATCTTATCTTATCTTATCTTGGACCTACAGCTGATTTGCCCAGAGATCTCTGAAACTCAAGTGTTCCCTCATCACTATGAGGGTACACATACCAGTCCTAACTGCACTTCAGTGTTGCTATCAGGAGCTATTCTATGTTGAACACAGACGTGTTAGTAATCCTAATGTTTAGATATGTAGGATTTTATTCCTAGTAAGTATGTTTCTTAGTCAAACATGACAAATATATATGTGTGTGTGTATTAATGTATATGTGTAAATTAAAAAATAAATTAATAAATTATGTAATTTATATATATTCACACACACACACACACACATATATATATATATATATATATATATATATACACATATGTATATATCTTATAAATACTCCCCCAAATAATCAAGCTAAGTAAATTTGCTGTCTGTCTACCCATTCTTCTAGAACACTAGTAATGGTAAGATAAGAAATTGGTGTATTTTATTGCTTATTTGAACACACTATGCTTTGCTCTGGGAAGCACTGATCAGAAACTCTTTTCCAAGACTAGTTGAATAAATTCGTCTGTCATTAAAGAAAAAAAAGAAGAAAAGAAATTCAAAATCCTTATTTTGGTTCGACTCTGCAACTCAGATGAGCAGTTTTTAAGCCAATACAACATCTGGTCCAGATGAGCAATTTAAGCCAATCCAACATCTGGCAAAGAATCCTGTATTGTTCATCAAAGAGTAGTGCTAAACCTAGCCACAAAGTTTGCTCTTGGCCAAAACCTGCTAATGTGGTGGGAACACAAAGGATGGAGATTTCCAGGCACCTAGGAGTTGCTTAGGGAGTGTACAAACCAGACTCTCTTGCTCCTGGAGAACAGAGCCAGATGTAACTTCTATATAAGGACAGTTGCCTCTATAAGGAGAGGTTACTATATCTCTCAGCTGAAATATCCACCCCCTATGGAGGAAATGCCATTCATTCATTTACTAAATATGCAGGTATTTAGGACCCTCTATGTGCAAACCACTGCACAGTTGTGGTTTATGAGGATAAAATGGTCATGTGTTAAAGGGGTTAGGAATTAGATGAAACAACGTTGCACATAAACATGCAAACACAAGACAAAGTAAGAACAAAGAAGAAAGTGTGCTTCAGCCAGCTTCGAGAGTCAAGAAAGACTTCCCAGAGAAACAGGTAGCATCTTCAAGATCTGATGGATAATCAGGAGTTTGGTCAATAAAGAATAACAACTAAGAGAGGGGCTTAAGAGAGAAAACAGGTTGTTATTGCCTCTCAGGATAGGTGGGGTGCTAAAACCAAGAAAAGACCTGGAACAAAGTTAATGCTATTTTTATAAGCTAGAAAAATACCACCAGCAGGAGCCCTGGCCAGAACCACCCCCACAAAGTGCAAACAAAGCTACTCCTATCTTCTGGCTGTCTGCTGAAGAACTTGCTAACCAGCACCTTAAGAACAAAATGTTCTTCTATCTTTGATTTCTATTCCGGCAAAGTCCTTCCTCCTTGTTTTCAGAGCTGGAAAAAGCATGAGTGAAGTTGTGCTTGCTCCTATGATCTGTATCCTCCCATCCCAGGTTCTCTTTGGGCATAGAGTCCAAGGTAGGTCATACTAGGCTAGCACTGGAAGTGACCACGGTTGTCAGAGCTTGTTTGCGACAGGCATGGCTGGCCTCCAATTCCTACTTCAAAGCTGGGTTCGTTCCTGACTGGGGATCTCTTGACACAGAGTGCATCCAAGCAGTTCCTGGGGCTGTTTCTGATCTTGACCAAGACAGAATCTTAAAGCAGTGAATCCTGCTTTCTGTGATAGATGGGTAGAGGAAGAAACTGAGGGCAAATTCAGAGAAGGCAGAGGGAGTCCAGCACCTCTGGTCCTTCTCCACATGTCTTGTCTTAAGAATCCAGTTCTGGTAAGACACTTCCTAACAGGAAACAACTTCCTAACAGGCAACATTGTTTATGAAGCTTCTACTTTGTGTCAGGCATTGTGGTTCTGGAGTGAGGAAATCAAACCTCATTATTGCATGCTTACTATGTGCCAGTTAGTAGGCCAATTGCTTTAACTATTTACATTACCATTTCTTATACCAATCCTATGAAAAGATTGCTAGCTCTTAATATAGAAGAAGAAAGGAATATGCTAAAAGGCACACTGTGTGTAGGCAGAATAGGAATTTAATCCAGATCTTCAGACTGTGTATGGAATGCCCTTATCACAGTGTTACAATAAGTCTCAGAAGATTCACTATCATAAGAGAACACTATTAAGCAAGCCAGAGAATTTTCTCTCTGAAAGGAATAGGAGGAGTTCTATGGTTTGTTCATGATGATAATCTCTGGTTTCCAAAAATATAGCTGATAGGGTTGCATGCACTTGATCTTTAGTAAATCTTTGGTTTGACTAGTGGATGATCTTTTTAGGACGTTTAGGCCTCTCTTATTCTTCACATCTTGAGAGGGTGGAGGCAAGGTGGAAAATGAGAGGGAATATTTGTTCTATGGCTCCTGTCTTTCCCAGATATTCTGATCCTGAACTGGCTATAAGGTGAAGGGGAGAGAAGTGGTATAAGAAGGATCAAACTTGTTCAAAATTGTTAAGTAGGGATTTCCAATCCTGTGTGACCAAGATCTCCCTTCCCAGCTATTGCTGGCACAAAGCTCAAGTCCTTAAAGAATCTAATGTCTTATCCTATCTTTCCACTTAAAAAACTAACTTTTGGAAAACATAGAGGAAACTCACTGACTCAAGAGCATTTGTATTTTAAAGGGAACAAAAGGTCTAAGCCAAAGTGTCTACAGGTAAAAATTCTGTCATTGAGCATCTCTGTTAGGACAAAGCCATGGTCACCTGGAAGTCTGTCCTACTGAAGAGCACAGAAAGTCCTAAGGAGAAGTGAGAAGGTGTGTTTGGCACGTCCCTTACAGAGGTCTGGGACGCCAACAAGGAAACGACAGTGCCTGTTGCTCCTGAGTGCAGCCTTATTTCTTTCAGCACATGGATAAGCAGCCAAGTGCTTGTCACCTGGATGCCGGTGGATGGTTGAGACTGTCGCCCCAGGGACAATTGCAAAATCACAATGAAGAAAGCTTCCCTGGAGTCTTCTGTGATGTAGAACATCAGGATTACTAGGGATAGGAGCACTCCATGTCCAGCTGGACCTTCAGTTCTCTCTGTGATTGTGCTTAAAAACCCAAATCATGCATTCTGACCAAAAGCACACACTGCTCACACTACAAAGTGCTTTGAGACAAACACCCTTGCCTATAATAGGGCTCCATTATGTACCTCTCGACCAGTCACACACACTCTGCTTGTTTACTATTTCTTAGGCACTGTGCCAGAGCCTGAGGACAGAAAGATGAACAGGACAGACACGTTCATAGATTGATGAGTGCCATACTGTTTCTGCAAGTCTGTGGACCATGCAGAAGAACAATCTGTCACAGAAGGAAACATATCAGCCTTTACTGTAAGTTTAAGGCCATTTTACCTTATTCTTGCCTTAATGAGACTTTATTTAGTAAACTTATCAAGCACCTTTAAAAACAAGACATAAGGCTCAGCATTGAGGAGTCCTCAAGGAATTCACAGTCTAGTGGAAAAGATAAGCAGATAAATCAGAAACTAAAACACAAGGTGATCATTTCTTCAAATAAATAGAAGTAATGAAAGAAGCACAATCCGGAGAATTTCTTAATATATCTGACTACTCCATGGAAGGATATGCAGAGAAGAAACCATCTGAGAAAGGATTTCAAATTAGAGGAGTGAGAATAGTATAGCTTAGTGGTAGAGTGCTTACCTATGCATGATCTCCAGGATCACCAAAAGGAGAAAGAGAGAGACTGAGGTGGGGGGAGGTGTCATCTACCTGGAAAAGTAGAGAGCTACTGTGGTGTGTGTGTTCCCTAAAAGTCATCCCCAATGGGACAATGTTGCCCAGGCTAATTCTAATCTCCTGGGCTCAAGTGATCCCCTTATTACCTCAGCCTCTCAAGTAACTGGTATGCCACCAAACCTGGTCAGGTTTTTGATCATGATTCATAATAAGAAATTCATTTCCTTCATTGCCTAGAATACACACACACACACACACACACACACACACACACACACACAGGAAACAGGTCCACAAAACAGTGCTTATCCTTACTATATGAGATGTACTCTTATGTGTTCTACTCTGTTCTATTCTATTAGATCCCATTCTATTCTGAAATTCCAACAGTCATGTCCTCTTTAACTCATGCCATGAACTATGAACCACAGTTCATAAAAGATGCTATTAGAATGAAAGTCTAGGAAATATAGAAATAACTACAGGGAAGGGTAAAGGGAGAGACACTGAGAGAGAGAGTCAAATTACCCAAAAAGAAAAGAAAATTGTACAAGGAATGTGGATAAGAACAAAGTCACCACTTTTTTCAATAAATCTTTTTGACTTCATGTGTACTTTCCACTAAAATTTGACATTTGTTTGTTTTATTTACTTATTTTGGTGTTGGGGATCAAACGCGGGGTCTTACATTCACAGCCTGGTTTGGTTTTATTTTAAATTCAGTTTCCTAGCATCATGCCATGACATGGGAAATGCTCAATGTGTATTTGAGAATGAATTAATGAATGCACAAATCACAGATTTTAGAGTTATATATGAGATGAAATCAAGACTAGTACCAAGTAAACGGATATATGATAAAAACCAAATATTATAAGAACAAACCTGTTAGACTTACAAGGTTTTGCAATACTATTAGAAAACAGAGTACAGTAAGTGCATGGTTATCAAACCTACTAGACAAAAGTGAACATGTGCTTTTCAAATTTCCAATAAACTGAAGAGCCATCCAGACACTTATTCAGATCAAGTTTTTATATTCCTATGTTGGAAAAGTTAAGAATATATAAATAGGTTTTATATTGGATGAAAAGGTAGGTCTATAATTCTATCCAAATGCCTATCTGTGAAAAGGCTTTTCATTATTACACCTTGACTCACTAGTCCTTGACCTTTGCTTTAAATACACAAAATGGGTGTCTTAGCTCTGCTGAATGTTCCACTTGAACACAGCTGTTTGTGGCATGGAATAAAAGATTACCTAGTCCTCCGGCATGGGCATCAATGAGCGAGGCTGCCACTGGGACCCCGGGGCGAAGGCCAAGCTCCTTTGCAGCCTCTGGTGTGAGCCCACTTCCAAGAGAAGTTCCGGGAGGTAGCACCTGGTTTCCTGAGCAGACATGAGAAAAAACAAACACTCATTAGTTTGGAAAACATAAAGGCAAACAGAGGTTTTCTTAAGAGAACTTCTTTGTTCCTTCCTTCTTCCCCTGCATTTTCTCAGCTTCACAAAGATAAAAATCATGCAGCCATGAAGAGTCCCTTTGCTCGTTTGGTGACCCAGGTGAATGGCCTTGGTATGTTTGGGTCATGCTTTGGGATGGTTTGCAAACTAGGAGCTCCAAGGTGTCACTCATACCAGAGAAAGATTCTAAGAATGGGAAATTATATAAAAAAATAAAAATACAGTGGCCTTTTAGAGACTAGGTGAACATATATTCCTAAACAATTTGAGAACACTTATTTGTATAGTTCTTTCTACTAATGGATAAGGGAGGGAAGTATTTTGCCCCAATGAAGAATTTCTTGAAAGTTTTTCGAAGCTGAAAAGAGAGCCTAATCTAAACTTGTAAACTTTAGAAGGCTGCTACTTATACAACCACAGAGTACAATTTTATTAATGTTCTTTGGACTTGTGAAATGCAATGACCCTGATATTTCAAGTGACCTTGAATTCTTATAGTCAGCCAGGCCTTCAGTTAATAATTTATTGATTGTCTTCCTTTGTGTGAGTATTGTGGGGCTGTAAAAGGCAGTACATGCTCCCAACCTAGTTAGGAAGATGAGATAAGGACACAGAGAACCATGTGAGCCAGAAGAGAATGAAATGACCCATCTGTTGCCAGGTATTTAAGAGAGGCTGAGCCCACTCCTACCCTCTAAAAAATTCTATAATAAGGTTTTCTCTACTGTAGGGATTAGACAGGCATTGACCCATAAATGTGTTAAAGCCCCTTTGAGACCCAAGATTCTGGAATTCTAAATTGTGGTCAGGAATTTTTTGGGTGCCAAGGTACCCCAGGACTTCTGAACACAGAAGTTATTGTGAAGATAAGAGCAGGGCAGAAGGTGAATGGCTTAACCATTCTCTTCTGAAGGGAGACAGAGCACCTGCACAGCACTATGTTTATCCATTTTAACTAGAGAGCTTCTAGCACAACTGAATGTGAAAAAAGTGTAGCCAAGAAGACTGAATCTTCTTCAGTGGCATCTGAGCTTCTTGGTCCAAAATAGCTGCTACTGGGCACATGTGTATTGATCACCTGAAAATGTAGCTAGGATAACTGAGGATCTAGGTTTTCAATTTTGTTTGATTTTAATTAATATTCATCTAAATTTTTAAAACTGATATTGAATTCAATTACTGAAAAACTCTATGTCTGAAACAACCTGGGTAGACACATCTATTCTTTCAATAATAACTTAAGTTATCTAATAAGTTATCTCCCACAAAAATGCAGTATATGAACTGAGATATGCTAAGTAGAAAATATATACAAAATACCAAAGATTTTAGTCTAGAAAAATGAATGTCAAATAACGCATTGATTTTTTTTAATCAATTATATGTTGAAATGATATTTTGGATACATTAGGTTAAATAAGATATAATACTATTGATTTCACCTAATCTTTGTTTGTTTGTTTGTTTTTGTTTTTGGTATTAGGGATTGAACCCAGGGGTGCTTTACCACTAGCTGCATCCTCAGTCCTTTTTATTTTTTATTTTGACACAAGATCTCACTAAGTTGCTTAGGGCCTTGCTAAATTGCTGAGGCTGTGCCTTGAACTTGTGATCATCCTGCTTCAGCCTGCCAAGTCACAGATATTATAGATGTTCACCACCATGCCTGGTTCACTTAATTTTTTTAAACTTTATCATGGCTGCTGGGAAATTTAGTTACATATGCAGATTATGTGAAATGTCTATTGGATGGTGGTCTAGAGGACAAGGTGAAGATGCTGGAGTAAGGAGGTGGAGGGAGGAAAACCTCTAGTCTGCATCGAATGCAGAGGGTAGCAAAAGCCTGTAAGAGGAGACTTGTGCCTCTGGACACTTTGGTCTTGGACAACATCTTAACTATGTCACTTCATCTGGTGAGTGATACATAATAGACATCATTCTAGTAACGAGCACTTCTAAATACATAATAGTCATTTTCTCATCTAATTTTAACAGCACACCTCCATGAGGGGTACAGTAGTACCTGTACTATCCCCCATTTCAGAGGGACGGGGAAATGGAAATTTAAGATGAAAAGTAAATTCACCACAGTGGCACAGCTTAAGAGCTGGAGACTGGCATGGATTCTCCTTTGACGGAAACAAAAACCTATGTTCCTATTCACTATCTTACCACTCATGGAGCAGGTATTGTTCTCAAGTGTATTTTGAAAGAATGAAAGAATCCAGAGAAGTAGTTTTAGAACAAAAATTTTAAAAATAGCACCATTTGGAAATCTTGTCCACTAAATTCATTTATTTTTTTCTTTTTGGTTAAAGGGTTAATTTTCACAGGAAGGTCAAATGGAATTTGTGTTCCACCTTTATCCCCAATCTCCACAAACAGTAAAGGGGTGATTTTCATTAAATAAGCTCCAGACAACATGAGGATTAGCAGGGTGAGGCATTCTTATCTAGAGTCATTTAGAAGATTTTTTAGTTTGTGTGAGGTGGATTTGATTGAGGATCCTCTCTGCTCACAAAAGGAGGCTGCAGGCCACAGTAAGGCACACAGTCCTGGGCAGTCGGGCAGGAAGTCTGTGGTCTAATCATGTGTTGTAGGATGTCATGTGCTGTAGGTAGATGTCTCAACAAAGGAACCACCTGGAGCAAAGACCAAGGAAGAAGTGAGGAGGCACCTGTGCAGGAACTGTCAAAAGGGGCAGGTGAACTGGTGCATACGCTGGGAGAGAAGGGTCAGAGATGAGGGTGGGAGGACAGGGTTGGCCAGAGAGCAGGCTTTGTCAACCCTACTACTATGAATCTCACCACCAAGACCAGCAGAGTCTACTGAAAGAGCATTACTGTGGGAAGAACCATGACACCGTATTTTAGAAAATTTCTGGCAACGTTTTAGGAAAGGAAGCCCGGAGTTACAGAAATAGCTCTGAAGCCATTTTGGTCATCAAAGACGGAAAAGACAGGAGACTTAAGATATGGATACCTGGGATGGAGGAATAGAGGAAGAAATGAGAGATTTCATGAAGCAAGAAGTATCAGGTCATGGTGGTGGTTTCCATATTGGGAGTATGGAAGAAAGGATGATGTCATAGCTTCAATGCCCCTTCAAGGAAAGATTTTCTGCCCAGCCAAGGTCACCTGCCAGACTCTTCAGGCCTGATTTAGCTGCAGAGATTGGCTATGCTTAGGTGAGGCCCTTTCCAGGGTAGCCACATGCCTGAGGTGACTCAGTAAAGCAGAAGCTGAATGGCTCTGGTAGCACCACCCTCTCCAGAGCACTCCACTGGGTTGACCAAGGTTCATAGAATAGCAACACTTTCAACCTCTCCCCTGCCCAATCCTATTCCCTCCTCCTCTTCCTCCTTTCACACATGCCTATCCCTAATAAACATTTTATACTTCCCAATCTGTCCAAGCCTGTTTCCTGAAAACCTAGCCTAGGAGGTGAGCCAGTCTTCTCAGACTAGTAGTCTAGAAATGAAAATAAATATGCACAAAGATGAACATCTTTAATTCAACTAGAATCACTGCCTTCAGGAATCATCTAACTGGACCTACAAAAGAGGGAGCTTTTGTTTATCTAGAGACTGAAGGAAATAGCTTGGCATAAGAGAGGATGGTAGAAATAGGTAAGAATCTGAGAAATTACCCCCTTGAAATTATACTTCATCAGCCCAAGGTGCACTGAAGGGACTAGAGCTGTCAAAGGCCACCTGACAACTTCCCCCAAATAATCCTTTAATCCTTATTTCACTTTTATTCTACCATAAAATTAAGTAAATCACAGCAAGCTTTTTTTTTTTTTCCCAGGGTTAATCAAGATTTTATTGGCTCAGCACTTGCAGGTTCTTCTAGGCTTCATTCAGTCATTCATCCATCAATTTAACAAATATTTCAGTAACAATGATTATACGATGGTCCATATAAATTTCTACCTAACACATGCCAGGATCTAGGTGCTGACACAAGGAAAAAGCAACTCTGGTATCACACTGACATTTGGTACTAGGAAGATGGAAAACCAAGTGTGTTAGTATTCTTTTCATCACTGTACACAATATACCAGACAAGAAACACTTCAGTCTATAGTTGGACCATGTCATCACTCTAGGATTGAGATGAGGCAGAACAACATGGTGGAAGCATGTGGTGAATCGAGCTGCTCAGTCCATGGCAGCCAAGAAGCAAAGACAAAGAGTGAAAAAGAGAGAGAGCCAAGGGCAAAATATAAATTCTAAAGGCTCACCCCTGATGACCTACTTCCTCCAGCCATACCCTACCTGCTTAGTTGTTGAGGGCTGAAATCAAGTCAAGATGGCGCCTGGCACTTTGCCAGGAGGAGTGGTCTGTGAAGCAACGCCAGCGAGCCATTAAGATGATGAGGATTCCTTATTGGTTGACTGCAATATCTAGTTTATGTTAATTGAGTTAAGCTGTGTGTAACTAGTTAAGTATAAATACCTCTGCTGTCCTGCAATAAAGCGGCTCCCGCTGTTTCAATCTTCACAAGTTGCTTATCACCCCCTGGTTATTTTGCCCAGCCAGACTGCGGCACTTAGTGTTATCACCCTGTACTGAAGTACTTTTTTTAATCCATCAGATGGATTAATCCACTGGATTAAGTTACAGCTCTCAAAATCTAATGAGATGAGCTTTCAGGGGACACCTCATATTCAGATCATAACACCAAGACACTTAGGACTATGTAGAAAATACTAGAAAGGTGGACTGTACGTAGTATTCCCAGAGAACTGAGGAGAGACCTGTTATGTTGGTCCAGGAGGATGAGTGATCCTCAAAGTTAATATCACACCTGAGCCTGCAGTGGAAAGACAGGTGGGGGTTGTGGATTTCAATGTTAGAATGCTATGGGGAAGTGGATGCCTTTGGAGAAAGAGGTTGGTTCACTGTAGGGGTCTCTAGGGGGTAGAGATTGAGGCATCCTGTCTGTTAGAAAGCTGGACACCAGGGCAGGGCAGAGGCAGCAGGGGTAGCCTGCACAAAAGGGAGCAGATGACTTCAAGCCCAGCAAGGCAGCAAGGACCTGCCAGCATACAGCTCTGTGCACTCAGATTTATTTTTCAGTAAAACTGCAAGGTAAGAAAGGATAGTATGGAAAACAGTTTTTCAGTTTAAAACAATCAAGCCAACTGGAAAATACGGCTGCAAAACATTATATAGCATATGATTTCCTTGTAAGAACAACAACAGAGAAGGTAGATGGACAATTTCTAAAAATACACTCCTAGGGTGAAAATATAGAAAATAGGTTTTTGACGGGAGTGGAGGAGGTGGAAATGATTTTTCATTTTTTACTAGGTTATAATTTCTAGTTTTTCCAATTTAAAAATATTTTCTTTGGATTTTTAAAGGTTTTCCCTGTTTATATCTGGTCAAAGTAAATATAGGGTACATCTATTCAGCAGAATCCCACAAAATCATTACTATGAATGAAGTTGGATTAAGATCTGGATCTGGAAGGAAGTTCGAGAAAAATAAAGGCAAGATGTAGAATAGCATTCAGAATATGATCTACTTGTGATTAAAAAAAAATACCAAAATGCAAGCATATGTACTTCCAGAAAAATCCTATAAAAATACAGAGACTATAGTTATAGTAGGAACCGGTTTGGTACTCTTCTCTACCTTTGTGCTACTTATACCATGACCTTGTATTTGTGTGTGTGTGTGTGTGTGTGTGATCAAAACAAAGTAGCTTCAGTTGAAATAAAAATAAAATTAAGAAGAATGCTGAGCATCATTTGCAAACTCTGCTCTTCGGTTTGAAGGCAGAAAAGAGACCCAGGGGTGGTTTGCCTGTATTCTGAATCTGGCTGGGCTCCATCCGTCCTGTGTATACATACTCACCTTGGGATGTACAAAACCAATTTTGCTGAGGACTCTCTGCTCCCTGAATTCCCATTTAGATAGGCAGATTCAGTCTGCGAGGTCAGAAGCTGGAGTCTACAATTATCTGGTGGCTGCAGTCCCTCTTCACAGGCGGGGCTCCTATTACACCAAATCTTCCCCTACCAGTTTTTCAATTATCTATGACTAATGAGCACTTTGGGAACAGTTTCAGACACACACATAATCCTCTTTCCTGATGTCAGCAGCAGAAATTAATGACTATGTGGATTGTTGGGAGACAGAAAATGCATTATAATGGTCAACAGAACTGTTATCCTCTCCAGGAAGAGGAGGAAGGGTGCTGAATTAACTGGAAGGTTCAGTGTTCCTTTGTATTCTACAGTGAGATGAAACACAGGAGAAGAGTTGGCTCCAGGCCAATGGAAATGTCAGAGAGAGGTTTGGGCGTGGGTGGCTTGCAGCCCTGGTTCCTCATGCTTGGCACTGGGGTATGGGTCCCAGCTTAGCTTTGCCAAGGTCAATAGGCTAACTAGCTTGTCTGGGAAAGTACTAAGTGATACCCTGCCCTGCCAGTAGATGGGGTCCTGGAGTCCTTTCAGATTGAACCTACATTCAGTCTGTTTTAGGGACCAGGAACAAACCCAGGAGTATATAACTCTAACAATAGGCTAGAGTTATTTAAGAAGTATGTGGTGGCAGATGCACTTTTGGTGGCTTATACATGCTTGGGTGGCTTCAAAGACTATTAAGACCTAGCCCAACTCTGGTGGAGCTCCAAAATTATGTGAAGCATGAAACTCACAAAGAAAAACATAATACCATTCATGTGCTATGGCTGCCAGCAGATATGGCTATTGATAATAGTTTTTAAAAGTACTGATAGAATTAGAATCTTGGCTCACATCCAGCACCCAAATTCCTCTACACAGACCTCAGATCACTTGGGCAGGTCAGCTCTGGGAGTGTTTTTTAGATCTGGAACAACAACTGATAAAAGACTGATAGAAAAACATTCCAGTATTTCTGGCTCCTGAAATAAAGTTATACATGTCTAGAAGGGTTTACTCAACCAGAAAAATTAATGAGAAAGTCAAACCTGATATGTTTTACCACCTGTTGAAAAAAATCTTCTGAAATAATAATTTGTCTATTTCCCTTCATTTGCCTCCTAAAAATAATCTCATTTAAACTGGGGTTTAAATTCCATTTACATCACTGATTTAATATTAAACTTAATGAAAAAAATCATTAATCACTCAAGAAAGTACCCAGTATATTCCAGACATTATCCCAATGCTGAAAATAAATTAAAATTCAAAATAGATGTGGTCCCAGCCCTCCCCAAACTTCCTTTCTAATAGATACAAGTCCGTTCAATACCTACTCTGAATTATAATTCATAGTTATTTTAACTTATATGCTCTTCTGTGGTTTGTGTTTTATATGTTCTTATATCCCTGGCCTTCCATTCTGACCTACAGTAGGTGTTTAATAAATAGACATACCACATATTTTAATCCAGTTTTACTAATCCTTACATTATGTTTTACAAAGTCTTTCTCCTGATGGAAAAAGACTACTGAAAGATGATTTTAACTATCTCTGCATTCATTTCTCCTTACATCCAACACCAGGCAATGTCTAGAACATAAGCTCTTGGTAATGCTCAATTAATAAAATTTGTAGATTTTATTTTTAGCAGGAGAGACAATGACACAAATTAATCAACTTAGACAAGAAGTTTAAGCATGTATACACAGACATACTCATGTAGGATGCTGAATATCAGCTGAGAGAATCAAGAGAAGAGACTGTTAAGTTTAACTCCTGATTTTGAAAGTTAGTGGGACAAGGAATATACTTCCTCATATAAGCCTACAGTAAGATGCTTTTGTCTCTCTACATTAGGGACAATAGAATGTATCAAAGTCAATATGTATGCCCAGAAGATAGCTGACTAACAGGCCCAAGCCTCCCTAGAAACTATGGCAGATGCTGTGGTGTCCACATACCATGGACACCATGTTCCAGGGGAACCAAAGCTCTCGAATCCTCCTAGTCCAGACCAGTTTTATCCAAGAAATTTTTGAACAAGCAACTACTACTATAAATTGGTGAGCAGAGGAGTAAAATATATGACTTCTTTTTAACAAGATAAACATCATAATAGTAAGAGTGCCCACTTAGGGAAACAAATGGGCCTTCTGTCACTGTTTTTGGCACTTTTCAGTTGAAATCACTTTCAGTGCTAGAACAAACTTATGGTGCGGCATTATAGTATTAGAATTAGATTTTGTGAGTGAGATTTCCTGGTATTTGAGCCTATTATTTTATAGTTGTAGAAACAAAGCTGCAAAACATTATATAATTTGTTCAGAGTCACCTACGCAGTAAGGATTTCAACCCAGGATTCTCTGACTTCAGAGTCTGGGATCTTTGTACAGCACCGTGTAGCTGAGAAGGGTGGGTGCAGGCTGTGCTGGATAGAAAAGGAAGGCAGCTTTGTTTGAAGGAGGCTCCTCTGGTAGGTCATATGGAGAACAAAACCCTAAAGTGTATGAAATCCAAACATGCTGAATCTTCTAGCTTCTTCCTCTCCTCATTTCTTCTTTGTTCCATCAATAGACACTGGACTTCAAATAGGACTCAGAAGTCATCAACTTCTGTGCATTTCTTTTGCAGTATGGGAAACTGAACCTAGAAAGGAAGGTGGCTCCCCTGACATCAATCAACCATGGAAGCAAGGTCTAGACTGGACCTGGGCTCCTGACCCACGCAGGGTTCCTCCACTTCTTCAATATGTTCCGCTTTGGTGATGCCATCCAGCACCCTCCCTCAATGCAGCAGGAAGCTCACCTGAGCCAGGGCCTTAAGGCACATGGAGACAAGGAGCTGGCCAAAATCCAACAGATTCCAACCATGTGGGCGGCCATTCTGAATTATTAAGAGCATAAAGTACAGTCTTTTTAGCTTGAAATCATCCACTTTGGCACCCACAGTGACCTAATTCTCTAGATAATTGCCAATGCCCTATTTTCTTCTCACCTAGCCTAAGGCCACCTCCAAAAAGCCTTCCCTGGGTAGATCATAATTAATCACTCTTTCCTCTACAATCCCACAGCATGATTTTTGGAATTACATCATTCTGTTCTACATAATGGCTTTTTTTTTTCCCCTTCAGTCTAACTCTTCTAATTCTGATGATAACCTCCTTGAGGGCAGAGCCCTTTCAATGGATGACATATCCAGGAAGCAGGCACATTAGCATAGCATGTGGGAATTCAGGCCAAGGGGTACACAGGATTGCACAGAAGGGTGGCTTTACCACTCTTAGTGCTTGTGACCTTGGGCAAGGGATTTCATTTCCACAACAATTTCTTCGCCTGTAAAAATGATGATGCTATTTTTCTCCCAGGGTAGGTTATAATAATCAAGCAAGACAGTGCAAACACAGTACTTCAGCACGATATCTGCCACATGACCAATGTTCAACAGACGTGAGCTACTATTACAGTTATTAAAACTCCCCATTCCTGGTGTATTGAACATCTCCCGGCATATAGAGGTCACTTGGTTCATTCTGGCTGAGTTTATAAAGCTTGAGGAGAGATCTGTGATGTTATAGCTTGTAGAGATATATGTGTTTGGGGTCATGAGAGCAAGCTGCAGAAACTGCAAAAGATGTTAAAATATTCACAGTGATGAATTCAGTTTTCCAGCACAAAAAGTGTCTCACTGTGGTCATGCCTCCATGGCATGTCTTCAGAGTGAAATGTTTTAAAGAGTGCAGAAGGTGTTCTCTTTGGAGTTATTTTAAGGATCAAATGTTGGCTTTGAAGAAAAAAAAGATTTTGTTAGTAAAACACTTGACTATTAAGATGACCAATGCTTTACAAGACCCATACAAATAGTTCATGGAGAGTCCCCCACTTCTAGGAGAAAGCAAATTTGGGAAATATATGAAAATATTCTAGCTGTCTTTATGCTAAAGATATAACAAGATTTGAAGTAGTGGTTTCCACCCTTTGTTTTGCCTTTTTAAAACAACAACAACAACAACAACAACAAAAACCTTTTGGGAAAGAAATCACATAAGGAAACTAGAGATGGAGATAAGTTTCTCAATTATTTATGTTGTCCATGGATTCCTTAAAAACAACCCCAGATTCAAGATAATTTGACAGATGTTTCATTACTGAAAAGGTAGGAAGGAGATGGTGTCAAAATAAAAAATATTATTTTAAATAAAAAAGCATTTCTTTTTGTGACTTCAATCACTCATTCCATCACAACCCAGGGAACATTTTGCCAGTGTCCATCTTTAAACCACTGTTTGCAAACTGCTGGTTTACAAAACGATAACAGCCTCCTAAGGATGGAGGATTCCATAAGATGTCAAACAGAGAAGACTGTGTGGAAAAGCCAGCCAGTTGGTCTGGAGTTAACCACACAGGCCAAACATCTGGTGATTTGAAGAAATCTGGGCTTTTCTATCATGTAGACCAAACATGACTCAGGTAATTGACCAAAATTTTTACTTCCCAACCAGATGTCTTACTTTCATAGAAATGAAGCCAATCTTGTACTTTCATGTGCAAATAAGCTAGACATAAATTCACCCCTGGAGGGCAGGATTCATTGCTTCTTCTTTTTGAATGCTAAATTACATATTATTTTTTCCCCCAACTACTCTTCCCTTGAAAAAGGTTTTCCCACTTTTGTTTTAAAATGCATATAGCTCACCTTAGAAATATTCTGTCTTTCCAAATGTCTACTCCTTACTTTTCTGAGTGAGGCACTGTGGTATCATGAATAATGTGATTTCAACATTTCAATAGCCAGGAGAATCCGCCTCTAGCTCCATGCATCTTACCTCCCAAACACAAAGAGCCTTGGAAAAAGCCATTTAAATTCTCCAAATTCAGTTTTTATTTGCAGATAAGCAGCAAAAACTCTATCTATTACGGCATGGTGAAGGTGTGAGATCATTCATCTCTATACCATGTATTACGCACTTTGTACCTGGTACTGAGAGACCACAGAAGACCTCAATGGCTGTCTCTAGGGACTCTGAGGAAAGCACAGCAGGGGCTCAGGAGAGAAGGACAGAAAACTTGTGCTGCTTCATATGCTCGATGACAAATTACAGCCCAACAAAAGCAACACTTTACTCAGGATTTTCAATAAAATTATGAGTGACTCCAAATGCAGCTGATTCTTAAATGGCAAGGCAACATCTGTAAAAGAGAGGTCATGTCTCAGACTCATCCTCTTCGGTCACCCCACTCTCAAGCACTGTGTTTGTTTAACCAAACTCTCAAGCACTGTGTTTGATCATTTGGTTATCAGTGATCCTCCACCTTATATGCTGCATCTTGACAACCAGCCATTTTACTGGACAGAAAAAGGAAGACTGACAACAATGTGTCTCTTCAGTCAGGGTTTAGTGGGCAAAATTCAACAGCACAGAGACAACATTCAAATGACTACTGTGTGGTTCAAAAGACTCTGTGTGTGTGAGCTTCTGAAAGAGAAGTACATACATCCATACATATGTGAATAAAGCAGAGGGGACTGCATATGGAACATGACAGCTCAAAGAAAAGCTACTGTACAGAACCTACTTGTAGTGTAATAGTTATTGTGTTTCAAAAGCCAGGATACAAATACTGCACATGAAGTTAAAAGGGCTAAGTTTGCCATTATTATTTAGCTATCTTAATAAGACACTAGGTTCTTTTTCTATACTATATTTCACCAAAGCCTAGAAACATCTCTAATAAAATGGAATACAGCTATGGTTTTTAAACTTTTTTGCCAAGAACAAGAACTCTTTTTTTCCCAATAGAATCTTTCATAGAACCCTAGTGTGTAATTCTACTCTGGATCAAGTAGAAAAGGAAATGCCCCAAGGAGACAGAGGCATGAGCGCTGGCACCTGAGCGATCCAGATTTGGAGGCTGAGGGACAGAGGTTCCAAACTAGAACTCAATCTACCTTGAGAGACCACCCAGCTGGAAGCATTAAAGAGAGAAAGGACAGAAATTTCAAACTGTAAAACATAGACCCCCTTCATTTAGGTTTCTGCAATAGCACAAAAGCCAAAGAAGCAGAAAATATCTAAGTGCCCACCTATAACCACAAAGACAATGGCCTCACTCCTGGGTGAAGGAGCACACTGCACTTCCAGCACCTCCAGGGGGAGGGGTGGAATTTGCCAGGCTGGCAGTTGGCCAAAATGCTGGAGTAAAATCCCTGGAGCCCTCACTCATGTTGCCATGGGAATGAAGAAAAGATTCCAAAAATGATGCCATAACTTAATGACACTTAAAATCCCTATCTAGGTCACACGGGGGTGGGGGTGTCACATAAATTTGGGGGGAAATGCTGAAGTGATAAGAAATGGAAGCTTTAAGCTTTGTAAATGAAACAAAATCTAATTTCTCCATTTTTAAAGTCTCATTCTTTGGACACAGGATCTGGGAAACTGAACAGACCTTAGGCAAAATGAAAAAGTAAAGCTGGCTGTGAGCCCAGAAGTGTCACCAGCCATTCTGTCCTTTCACTCTGGCCACTAGAAGGATTCCCAGAGGGAGTACTAAAAGCAGAGGGAGCTGGCCCCAGTCCCCAACAGGCTTTGGTGCTTGAAGCTGGGAGGGCAGACAGAGCTGGGCAGGGACCCACCTTTTGGAGCTGTTTCCAGGGAAGGCTTTCAAAATTGTACAATCTCTAGAAGGTAATTAAGGGGGGACATCCATGAGGCCAGTTTAATAGGCCCATACTTGTGTGAACAGAATTGATTTTCTTAAAAAACAAAAAGAGAGAACATGAAGATGTATGAACCATGGCCTTCCTTCAGTTTACAAAGATAAAAATTTAAAAAAAAAAAAAACAACTTTATTACAGACAATTCAAACAATGCATAAAGATATAAGGAAAAACCTTCCCAATACTTTTCCTCCTCCCAGAGATAACAACGATGGAATATTAGAAAATATTAGAGAATGTACTTCCAAAATATTTAGATACCTGCAGTCAATCTTATGTAAATGGAATAATGTCATTATGCAATCTTACAGTCTCCCTTTTCAACTCAGTGGTATTTTAGTCATCTTTCCTCATCAATAACTATAGATATTAATTTTGAAAATGTATCATATTCTATAATTTGGATGTGCTATTATTTAACCAAACTCTTAGTATTGGTTACTGTCAAAATAAAAACAAATCCAGGGTTGAGGAGGTAGCTCAGTGACAGAAAGGTTGCCTAGCATATGTGAGGCCCTGGGTTAAATTCCCAGTACTATGAAAAATAAGTAAATAAATAAATAAAATTAGAAATAAAAGGAATCCAGAAAAGGGAGAGATTTTATTCTAAAGTATTATTGTAAAGTGGGGGAGGAGGCATAACTTAGTGGGAGCAAAGGTAAGTGAACACACTGACCATAAGATTTTTCAGAAGTCTGAAGGGATAGACAAAGAAGATTTTCCTCTCAAGGACTATTTTCAAAAAGTATTATGGTCTCCACCTTGATACTCCTCACAGGCCCATATGTAGAAGGCCTGGTCATCAGCCTCTGATACTGTTGGGATTTGGTATAACCTTTAGGAGGTAGGACCCACCGGAAGGAAATTAGGTCACTGAGGCATACTCTTGAAGGAAATATTGGAACCCCAGCCCCTTTCTTTCTCTTTGTGTTTCCTAGCTACCACGAGGTGAGCAGCTTTGTTCCACCACACTTTTCCTGCCATGATGTGCTTTGCTGCCACAGGTCCAAAAAGAACAAAACTAGTGACCATGGACCAAGACATCTAGAACTGTGAGCCAAAACAAATATCTCCTCCTTTAAAGCTGTTTATCTCAGGTATTTTGTCATGTCAATGAAAAGCTAAATAACACAGAAAGTAATAAACTAGGCTAGATCATGGGGAAATGGGATGGAAGAGTATCTTGGTTTGGAGAGTAAATTGGAGAATGTTTTACCCTGGGCTACCTCTTTTCAGGGAGGACACTGGAAGATTGATTATGTGTCAACTTGATTGACTACAGGGTGCCCAGATACTTGGACCAACATTATTCTCTGTTTTTGTAAGGGTAAGATTAACTTTTTTTATGTGAGACTAAGTAAAGCAGTCTGATGACCATTAACATCTGAAGACTTATATAAAAACAAAAGGCTGACCCTCCCCTGAGGAAGAGAGAATGTCTCCTGCCTTATGGTCTTCAAACTGGGACATTGGCTTTCTTGTCGTCTTTGGACTGAAAACATCACTCTTCCTGGGTCTTGCTTGAGCCTGCTGACCTTTGGACTACAACAACATCATTGGATCTCTTGGTTGTCCAGCCTTTAGACTTGGACACAATCTACCTATTCTTGGGTCTCCAGCTTGCTGACTCATCCTGCAGATCTTGGGATTTGTCAGGCTTGGTAATTGTGTGAGCTGATTTCTTATAATAAATCAATATATTATGTATTTCCAACTGGTTCTATTTCTCTAGAGGACTCTGACTAACATAGGGCCCTTCAGGAAGGACTGAATGCTGACTCATATTGAGAATGAGGATGGGTATAAGGTTCAGGACACAGGATAAAGACACAGTCTTTATCAAAATCTCATGGGGAGTTGGGTTCTTTGCATTAGGTCATTTTCTGGGACACAAAGAGTTGGAGGTATTTTCTAATCTTCACTTTTCCAGGCATGTGGGACTCAGGTAAAATTCAACGTTGTCACTCTGATTATTCTCATTCTACCTAATAGTGTAAAAAACATCTTGGAACATGTATCCTGGCCCACACAGTGCCATGGCTTATTTGAGGAGTTTAGGAACGGCATCTCTGTTACCCCTCACTTAATGGTGGAGGTGATAAATAGGTATCCAATATCATCCAGTCCAGTAGCTTACAACTTCAAGGAAATAGAAAAACAAGGCAAAAGTATGAGCACTTTTCTCTAGCCACAAAAATCAAATTTGAATCATTCTGAATCTCCTTCCTTCAATGGATGCTTCCTAGGTTCCTCACTCAGCAAGATAGAGTGAAAGGAACACAAGTAATGAATTTCTGCACGCTTGGGTTCAAGTCCAACATTTACCAGTTGTGAGACCTCAGGTTATGTTTCTCCCTTTTCTTTTGTATGAGATGTGAAGAACAGTGAAAGGAACTATGAGATGATGAATGTGACAAAGCCTGGCACATTTGGGGGGACTTGATCAAGGATCAGTCCTCATAAGTATTTTTCTTCCCATGTAGAGGAAGTTTTAGAGAAGCAAAACACAAAACTACAACAACAAAAACAGATAAACAAAAAACCAGTATGAAAGAACTAAGTTCTATTAACTTATTGTGATCAAAACATGGCATAATGTATAGCACAGTTTTCATCTAATTTAAATTCATATTAATCTCTAAGAGAGGAAAGGCCTCCCTAAGGGAGGAAATGCCCAAATTATTTTGTTATATTGTGTGCATGTATGAATATGCAACTACAACTCCCACCATCATGTACAACTATAATGTACCAATTTTAAAAAGTGGAAAAAGAAAAAGAAACCAAAATACAGGGCAGACTTGTAATTTGTTTGAAGTTGCAAATGAGTGGCAGAAATTGAGTCTGGATTTGGCTGTTCTGGTTATGAAGCCCATTCCCTTTCAATCAGTCAATGAGTGGGAAAAATAAAAATAAAAATCCCCCAAGCTTGAGTGTAGCTATTGTTCTACCCTTTCCTCCTAGGAAAACTACAGTCTTCTGAATGCCATTCTTGCAAATTCCATCAATAATAGTTTGCTTAGTAACTTCAAACTCCATTCTCCAAAGAAAGGCTAATACTTCCTCCCAGGTCTAGAGCCAAAGCCCAAGACAAAAACCATCTTTCCATCCAGCAGAAGCACCAAGATTCTCACTGTTTTTTCTAGCTCACATTTCCCTGCGGACCACTAAGGCTCACCCAAGAGCTGCAGTAGAAGAGGTACCTGCTGTAACGGGCCTAAGTGATTCACAACAGGAATTCCCACTCTAGCTGCCTTCCACAGCTCAAGAAATACGAACAAAAGACTGAATGTATTTAGCTTCTGGATTTTGAGAAGATAAAATTCTTTCTCTGAGGTAAAGGGAAAGGATTCAAGGATGGAGTCTGAAACTCCAGTTGCTAAATACTCTGGAAGGAGCTATAAGCAGCTCCGTTCTTCATCTGATGAAACGGAAGCTCAGAACCTGATAAGTGGTGAAGCTGGGAACTGGTACCAGCTGTCGGAATCCATGCCAGTATCTTTCCCTTCCTATTGCTTAGTTCAAAGTTTTGGTCAAAATCAAATCAAATCTCAACAGCAAAAGGAAGGTAATAAGGGAAAGAGGAAGGAGGGAAAGAATGAAGAAGAAAGGGAGAGGAGGGAATGGAGTGAAGGAAGGAAGAAAGGAGGGAGGCAGGAATAAAGCGTTAGCATTCACCTTCCCAGTACTCACTGTCCTGATTCTTATTACTTTGCTTTGCTCCCTCATTTTTCAGCTACTGCATTAGACCAGCCTATCATGTGCCATGTGGCAAATAAAGTGGGTGCCCAAACTACATAACTGAAAGTCATCTGAAAACTTGCTACAAATGCACCTCCCCAGGCCTCACCCAGACCACTGAAGCAGAACAGCTGGGGCAGCGCCTTTCGTCTCCTCCAGGTGATTTTGATGCACACTGATATATGAGAAGCACTCCATCAGAGTCCCCAAGAAAGCTTCTGAAACAGCAGTTCTTGAGACCGATCCCTGACTTCTGGTCAATGGTAATTATGTGGGGTCCCAGGATCCTTATTTTTCAAAGCAGCCAGGTAATCCTAATGAATATGGAGAAGTTAGCACAGAATCTCCAGAAAATACATGTTGACAGAACAGTTAACAGTATTGTACACAAATGTGTGAACTTTATAATTGCAACCTACCTTTAAATAATGGCCTCTTTTCTGACCAATGAAGTGACTACAGGCAAGTTACTCTCCAGCCTCCTTCCCCTCATTTCTAAAACAGAGTTAACAGCACACTTTTTAGGGGTGTGAAAATTAGCAATAATATAAATCCCTTGATATAGTGTCTGGTACACAGTAAGCGCTAAGTAGAAAGGGGCTATTTTTATTAATCGCCTAGTAAGAATGATGAAAAGCTAACCCCTGTAAAATCTCTATTGTCCCAAGCGGCAGGACTGGGTGTATAGGAGGGAGACTCCTGGGCATCTGTGAAGTTTTCTCTTTCCTTTGTGTCCTGCTGTGCATGAGAATATGCTCTCACAGGGAAATGTGACATCCTCTAATTATGCTGTCTTGCAAAAATCAGATGCAAAGGTGAACCTAGAAAAAATATAGAGGGGAAAGGGAGCACCATGTGAGGGGATTTGGAAGCAACGTGAAGACAGAAATAGCGATGCCTGCAGAGCTGTGGGGACTAACAGGAAGGCCACCTTCCAGGAAGGCAAAGCCAACTGACACAGGGGAGAATCATCAGGCACAGTGAGGGGTTGTCTAGCCTTCCCAAGACAGGCATGCACAGCATGTGCAGGCAGCAGGAAGAGCAAGGTGCGGACAGGAGACTGGTGAGTCATCCAGGCAGACCACCACACTTAGTATGGAGGCTACTGCGTAACAGAAACTGACAGCTCATATTGAAATTCCTGCTGGGAAAACGACATTCTATTTCACCGGCTCCATTTTTAAATAAATATTTTCACTAAGATGCAAAGCATGCAAACCTCAAAGGTTTCTTTTCCTTTCTTGTTTGAACCTTGTAAATCTATTTTGCCAAGATGATGACATGGCTGGGTCTCTTCCTCCAGGAAGGCCAACCCAAAAGCTACCTGCTCCACGCCCTTACCTGTATTGAGCCCCTCCTCAGTACAACCATAGCACCCGGCACATGACCTCATGGTCATATTCCCTGATTTCAGTGCTTCCTGGAGTTTTCACACAGAAATTCAAAAAGATGTTAAGCTATGTTATTTGAAAGCAGATTGTGGTGCAAACTTTGGGAAATGCCAAACTGAACTAAGTTGGACAGGTTTCTATACTACAAACAATTCTGAGACTTTAATATGCTAGTATTCATTGAAAATTTTTAAGAAAATATGAAATATAATTCCCCAGTATGAATTTTCTGTGGAAATTTCTCCCCTAAAAATTGCCTGTAGCTCCACAGTGGGAGGCTGCTATATTTTACTGACATTTTGCTCTTTCTTTATCACCAAATTATAATTCCTTACAGGCAACGGGGTTCATTTCTGGTATTTGCCTATCATCCGCCATGTGGCAAATAAAAGGTGAAATCCAACTGAATATTAAAATGCATAATCTTCATTTCTCATCTGAAAACCATCCAATGGCTTTAAGTCATACTCAGGACAATTCTGGATGTCTTATTCAAGGAACACAAGGGTCTACATTGTCCATTCTCTCACCCCATCTCTTGTTACTCCCTGTCCCACACCACATTTTGCTAAACTGTTTTTTTCTAAATCTTCTTAAAACCGTCAAACTTATTCCCATCCCTGGGCCTGGGCACATACTGTGGTTTCTGCCAGGAACATTCCTGCCAGCAGGTGACATTGCTGAAGCTTTCTCAGTCTGGGGTCTTAATTCTATCTTCTCTTCAGCAAAGTCGTCACCATCCACATTTCAGACCAGAATTTCATTTTTGTCAAAGTGCTTGCTTACTGTCTGTTGTGTCTACCTCACATGGTGATGTAATGTCACCCTAACTGTCCTGCTCAATGCTACCTTGGAGAGTGCTGGAACAAAGTAGATGCTCTGATGAATACTTGTGGGCTACTGCAAAAATGAACTGATCTATGAATCAGCAGGGTAAGAGCCCCAGCCTTCTTCTCACAACTGGGGCAAACCCCAGACTTCTCTGGAATTTGACCAAGACAAGCCATATAACCCCCAAAAGACTGAATTTCTTCACCTGCAAAGTAAGAAATAATAGACCTATAGCTTAAGAAACAGATTGAGCACATTAATTAGTCTCCTCAAAGGAAAGAGTGAAACAAAAGAAAAATAGAATTATTTCTTTCTTTTTGTAAAAAGGTAATTGTGATAAAGTATACATAATATGACATTAACCATTGCAACCACTTTATGTGGCTTTCAGTAGTATTTAATACATTCATATCGTCGTGCAACCATCACCACCATCTATCTCCAAGAACACTTTTCATCTTGCAAAACTGAAATTTTGTGCCCATCAAATGTTAACTCCCCTCCTGCCGGCAGCCTCTGACAATCTTTCTCCTTTTTGTCTCTATAAATCAGACTGCTTGAGTGCTATACTTGGAATCTAAAGTGTCCCCCAAAGGGCTGGGGATGTAGTTCAAGCGGTAGCACGCTCGCCTGACATGCGCGGGGCGCTGGGTTCCATCCTCAGCACCACATAAAAATAAAATAAAGATGTTGTGTCCACCGAAAACTAAAAAATAAATATTAAAGAATTCTCTCTCCCCACCCCTCTCTCTCCCTCTCTTAAAAAAAAAGATAAAGTTTCCCCCAAAGACCCATGAGTTAAGTGCTTGGTACCAGAGAGGTGCTATTGGGAGGCCATGGAACCTTTAAGAAGTGGAGACTAGTGGAAGGTCTTTAGGCCCCTGGGAATGTCCCTGTGCAATGGATAATAGAATCACCAGCTCTTTCTCTTCCTTTATTGTACTTCCAAGTCATGAGGTGAGAAGGTCTGTTCTGCCACATGATCCCACCATGAAAAGCTGCCTTGCCACAGACCCAAAGCAACAGGGCCAAGTGATCATTGGCTGAAATCTCCAAAACCATGAAACAAAACAAACATTTTTCTCTTTATGAGTTGATTATCTAAGTATTTGTTATAGTGATGGGAAGCTAATGAACATATCCAGATATCTGTCTTTGTCTGTTTCTGTTATATAACTGAATACCACAGGCTGGGTAATTTGTAAAGAACAGAAGTTTATTTAGCTCATGGTTCTAGAAGGGAGGAAGTCCAAATGCATAGCACTGGCATCTGGTGAGGGCCTCCTGTTACATCATAACATGATGGAGGAAATCAAATGATGAGGGAAAATAAGCTTGCCAGTTTGAGTCTCTTTTTTTATAAAGACACTAACGGCATGGGAATTCCGCCTTTATGATCTCAACAAATCCTAAGTCCCAAAGGCCCCAGTTCCAAATACTATTAACATATGAATTGGGGACTAAGTTTCCAACACATGGAATTTTTAGGGGCCGCATTCGACAGGAGTCTCTCCCCAAAGTGGAAGCATGCTGTGATGGGGTTATTTCAATAAATGTAATGTCTTCAAGGCTCATCCTTGTTGTAGTATTAGAAATTGTGTAGTGTTAGAGGCTGAGAGTAGTTCAGTGATTTACATACCATATTTTATTCATCCATTCTCCATCAAGGGACTCCGAGCTGCTTCCACTTTTTGACTAGTATGACTAAAGCTGCAAAGAACATAGGTGTACAACTATTTCTTGGAGTCCCTGCTTCATATTTGCAAGAACATCTACTAGAACTGATGTTGGATCATGAAGACTTCTATTTTTTCACTTTTTGAGGAGCTACTATACTGCTCTCTACAGCAGCTGCACAATTTTACATTTCCACAGTGAGCAAGATTCCAATTTCTACACATTCTCAACAACCTTTACTTTCTTTTGTGTTTAGTTTTCAATAGTAACCACTCTAATGGGTCTAAGATGGAAGGAATATTTCCTTTAAGAGATAATTTCTCAAGCCAAAATTGAGAAAAAGCAATAGCACTAGCAAAATTTTGAAAGTTAAGACAGTAGAATGATAAATGGTAGCTGATTTAGCAATCCTGAGCAACCTGAATCCTACATTGGTTGTAAGGGAAGCTAAAAAGTAACCCAGTTTCCCCTGAAAACCCCAGAAGGCTTAGGAATTTAGTGGCAGTCGACATCTCTGGAAATAAGGATAGAGAAGGACTGAGAGAGGGAGAACTGGTTGAAGGCATATTTAATGAAAAGTGTTTCCATACTAACTTGATGCTATGTCCATCTGTTTCTTCAACCTGGGAAAAGTCTCTGGAAAGGGAGAAATAGAAGGCTTCTGGATAGAAAATATAAAGCAGTTAAGGCTAGGGAAATTTAAGTTAAAAAAAAAAGAGAAAAATTTAGTGAAAGTTTTCATAATAAATATGAAGCCATCCAGCTGCTCCTTATGTCCCTGCAGGATATTGAAAAATCTTAAGATTTTAGTTGTTGTTGTTGTTTGTTTTTGTTCTCTGCCCTGGGAGAAAATCCAATTAAATCAAGATAAAAGACCTGAAGTTACTGGCAGAGAATTCTCCTACTATCCAAACTATCAGATCACCCTACAGTGAGGACCTGTGTTAAGTCCTGCACAATAGACAAAGTTTCCAATCATCTTTTTAGTACTCCATTCTCAAGGACAACAGAAAACCAAGGATAATCTGATCATGTGAGACAGCCTCAAACATAGAAGACGAAAACTCAAATGAGCACACAGCTTAAGAAGTTAATAGAAAGTTAGAGGAAACAGACAATGTATAGATATGAAAACTCTCTTGAGACGAATCTTAGAGTAGAAGACCACATGATAAGTACAGAAATAAATGAGCAATAGTTATAACCAAAATGATAGAGATATAAGTGGAAGTTAATCTGGTAACTGGCTTTCAATTTGAGATTTGAGGTGCTATATTGATCACTCTCAATACATTATTGTTCTGTTATAGAATTTCAGAATTAGTGCGAGGCAATCTCAATAAACCATATGGCCTAATTTTGGACACCAATGACATGTAAGTTTCCATTATAATCTTATGAGACTGAAAGTGGATCCAGATAAGCTATGAAGATTTTGAAGGTGACTCTTGTGGCACAGTAGGTAAGAGTAAATCAGAAAATTCTAATCTTCATATTTTATCTGGCTCTGTTTCCCATATTTTTCTTACCTATCATAATAACCTCATTTAAACTAGATTCCTATATGTATGTCAAGAACCTTCAAATGTTAGAATCTTTTTAAGAATATAAACAACACACAGAAGAAAATATACATAAATAATAACATATGAGAAAAATTTCAACTTCATTAGCAGTTAAAGAAGTAGAAATTAAAACAGAAATAACATTCTTTTCCATTGTCTTATAATTTTACAGACTGTTTCAAATGATATTTGGCATAATCTTTCTGGAGAGAAATTTGACAGTATATATAAAGAGCCTTAAAAATATTTTTACCTAGCTGGGCACAGTATTGTACATCTATAATCCCAGAATCTTGGAAGGCTGAGGCAGGAGGGTGGCAAGTTCAAAGCCAACCTCAACAACACAAAGCAAATAAGAGACTCAATGAGACTCTGTCTCTAAATAAAATACAAAACAGGACTAGGCATGTGCTTGTGGCTGAATGCCCTGAGTTCAATCCCTGGTACTAAAAAAAAAATAACATACACACACACACACACACACACACACATTTTCACCATTTTGACTTAGTAAATCTATAAGTGGAGTTTATCACAAAAATCATAAAATGCAGACAAAGGTATGCATACAAATAGAATAGTCCTTAATTTTTAAAGAAATAAGTAGAAATGCAATTGAATAAAAAAACAGAAGAATAAAAAACAAAAACTTGGAAAATTTTAAATGAGCATAAGAATATTGTTAACTCATTATATTACACAATAAATTAAAATTTTAAAGAGTTTTAATAACAAAAACTGTTATTTTAAAATAATCATATATGAATAATAAAATACATATAGTACAAATGGTGTGTACTGTACATATGTACATGTATATATGTGTATATATACATATATATGTATATGTATACATATATATATAAATGTATTCACACACATACATACACATCTATTTAAAAGACAAAAAATATATAACAAAACATGAATATTTCTTGGAGGGGAAAGTTGGAGACATTTTTTTCTTTGTGTTTTCCAACTTTTCTACACTAAATATGCATTAGGTATAATCTGAAATAAAAAACTATTTTAAAGAGTGTGTTTTTTAAGCTAGTAATTCCATTTCTAGCCCTCTGTAGGATGCATAAAATAATAATAAACAAAGAGGCTCCCTGAAGTGTTTTTACCTATATTTGTATCATAATATTTGTATACTAGAGAAAACAAATTACATACATTAAGTGTCCGACCTTGACAGAAGCCTTCAAAATATCATAAGGTCATTTGATGAAATTGTATGCTATTATTAAATTTGGGCTTATAAATAGCATAATGGAAAAATGGAAATATGAATATGCAATAACATTTCTTTAAAACAGCAGGCTCCAGACTGGCATAGAAAGTAGGGTTTCAACTGTATTAAATCAGCACAGAAAAAAAGGGAGAGTGAACTGGCACTGTTGAGTTTTAGAGTGGTCACATGGTTTTCCTGCTTCCATTTTACTTTCTGAATTTTCTTCATTTGTTTTTATCTTTAGACTTTTTTGAAAATAAAAGAAAAAATTAAAAAAGATAAGTTGATACTTTTGTTCCCAACACCGACCTGTTTTCAGGATATTGTTTTAGTGAAGTTCACTAAAGAAAGAGCCTGGGCAAGATGGCGGATTGGGCAAGATGGCACATTACAGGAGAACTCCTTATGTGACCCAGAGTTGGTGGATAGACGCTCCTCCACATAGGAGCCCTCACCCATGAATTTAAAATTCATCGGGCCTGTGATAGGATTATAAAAAAGGGCTGGTCACAAACACAGTGCAGAATGCAAGAAACTCCGAGTTGCTCCATGCACAGAAACCTGCCAGCGGAATTGAACGCTGGGAAGTGCTGGCAGCTTAGTTTCGAATCCTTTGGAGATAGAACGCGCCAGACTGCGAGTCTCCCCGGGGCATTGGAAGAGGACAGAAGTTTGGACTTAGTGGAGATACAAACCATTTCCCTCCTCCTCACGGATACCCAGGTGGGGAAACAGGTGGTCGCCATTTTGGAAAATCTACCTCATAGCTTTGGGTGGATCTCACAGACAGCAAGATTAGCAACAATCAACTGTGATGACTTGGTGAGTGCCCAACAAAGAGTGTTCAGCTGATCACAAGCACGGGGTGACCAAGGAGTCACACGCCCAGAGTGATCCCAGGGCTATGGAGAGGAGCCCCAGTGATTGGGGCCTGGTGAGCAGGAGAAGCAAGGGGGATAGAGGCAGGGAGCAACCCAAAGAGACTGGGATTGGAGAGGCGTCCGGCAGGGGACAGAGACCCGCCCCACACGAATTGCTTCCTACATATTGAGGGCAGGGCCTCAACCTAGAATGCACAATGACACCTACTGATAAAGAAGAAAACAGAATTCTAAGAATGCATTTTTATTTTTAAAACATTTTTATTTTTATTTTTAAATTTTTTTCCATTTCTTTCACTTTCATTTTCTTTTTATTTTTCTTCCCCCTTCTCTCCCTGTCCCAATCTCCCAGCATTACTATTTCAACTACGTGTAATATACTAAATGCAAATAGTAAACGTTTATATGTTTCTTATAGTCTTCCCAAGTACTTAGCTACCCCAAAATACTTCTGTCTATTCTCCTGTTAAAAATCCCTTTCATTAGAGCTCTCCTCCAAAGTAGCTATGATATATTAACCCCCCATAACTTCACATCCTTCCTCCTAGACATAAAGTCCTACATCCAACCCTCATTTCTCTATACACCATGAGAATCTGTATGCCTTTTATGAAGCTAATGCATTTACTTTAAATTACAATTGAACCCAACATCTCTAGACATTATCTCCCATCACAAAGGAGAGACCTCAGAGCTATACAAAAACATCACAAATTCATAGGAGTAAATAATAACACAGCAATCACACAGAGCTGGAAAGAAACTTGAGCATCATGAAAACACAAGGGAAAAAAGGAACACAATGCAGGACAACTCAACAATAGAGGAATTGTTAGCTGCATCAGAAAAAATGTCAGATAAAGATTTCAAGATATGCATGCCTCAGTTGATATGGAGTCTCAAGGAAGACCTTAGACAGCAAATGCAAACAATGAAAGATCATTTTGACAATGAATTACATAAACAAATCCAAGAAGCAAAAGATCAACTCTACAGGGAGATAGAGGTTATACAAAAAAACAAACAAACAGAAATCCTGAAAATGAAGGAAATTATAAACCAAATTAAAAACTCAAATGAGAGTATCACCAGTAGAGTAGACCAATTAGAAGTCAGAATATCAGATAACGAACACAAAATATATCATCTTGAAAAGAGCCTAAACAACTCACAAAAGCTGATAACAAACCATGAGCAGAACATCCAAGAAATCTGGGAGACCATAAAAAGACAAAATTTAAGAGTTCGGAAATGGAAGGAGACCCTCAGGGTTATACAAAAGTACATACAAGGGGAAGTGAGGGGAAAGGGAAAAATAATACAAGGGGGAGAAATGAATGACAGTAGAGGGGGTAGAGAGAGAAGAGCGGAGGGGAGGGGAGGGGAGGGGGGATAGTAGAGGATAGGAAAGGCAGCAGAACACAACAGACACTAGTATGGCAATATGTAAATCAATGGATGTGTAACTGATGTGATTCTGCAATCTCTATATGGGGTAAAAATGGGAGTTCATAACCCACTTGAATCAAAGTGTGAAATATGATATATCAAGAAACATGTAATGTTTTGAACAACCAACAATAAAAAAAAAGAAAAAAAAGGAAAAAAAAAAGAGTTATTGGGATAGAGGAAGGTATAGTGGTCCAACCCAAAGGAATGAGCAATCTATTCAATGAAATAATTTCAGAAAACTTTCCAGACATGAAGAATGAAATGGAAATCCAAATCCTAGAAGCCTACAGGACGCCGAATATACAAAACCACAAGAGACTCACACCAAAACACATTATAATGAAAATGTCCAACATACAGAACAAGGAGAGAATTTTAAAAGCTACAACAGAAAGGAGGCAGATTACATTTAGGGGTAAACCAATTAGGTTAACGGCTGATTTTTCATCACAGATGCTGAAAGCTAGAAGATCCTGGAACAATGTATTTCAAACACTGAAAGATAATGGGTTCCAACCAAGAATATTGAATCCAGCAAAATTAAGCTTCAGGTTTGATAATGAAATAAAAACCTTCCATAATAAACAAAAGTTAAAAGAGTTCACAGCTAGAAAACCGTGTCTGCAAAGCATCTTGGGCAAAACATTACATGAAGAGGAAATGGAAAACAACAACAAAAATCAACAGTGGGAAGTAGTACAGTAAGGAGAAAAACTAATCAAAGAGGAAAAACAAATCAAATTAAATAACAAAAACAAACAAACATAGCTGGAAGTACAAACCATATCTCAATAGTAACCCTAAATGTTAATGATTTAAACTCACCAATCAAAAGACATAGGCTAGTAGCTGGATTTAAAAAAAAAAAAGATCCAACAATATGCTGCCTACAGGAGACTCATCCAATAGGAAAAGACATACACAGACTGAAGGTGAAAGGTTGGGAAAAATCATACCACTCACATGGACCTTAGAGCAAGCAGGGGTGTCCATATTCATATCAAATAAAATAGACTTCAAGCCAAAGTTAATAAAAAGAGATAAAGAAGGACACTATATACTACTAAAGGGAACCATTCACCAACAAGACATAACAATCTTTAATATATATGCCCCAAACAATGGTGCAACTATGTTCATCAAACAAACCCTTCTCAAGTTCAAGAGGCAAATAGACCACAACACAATAATCATGGGTGACTTTAACACACCTCTCTCACCACTGGACAGATCTTCCAAACAAACATTGAATAAAGAAACTATAGATCTCAATTACACAATTAATTACTTAGACTAAATTGACATATATAGAATATATCAACCAAAATCAAGCGGATACACTTTTTTCTGAGTAGCACATGGATCCTTCTCAAAAATAGACCATATTTTATGCCATAGGGCAACTATTAGCAAATATAAAGGAGTAGAGATATTACCATGCATTTTATCCCATCATAATGGAATGAAATTGGAAATCAATGATAAAATAAGGAAGAAAAATTCCTACATCACTTGGAGAATGAACAATGTGCTACTGAATGAACAATGGGTTACAGAAGACATCAAGGAGGAAGTTAAAAAATTCTTAGAGATAAATGAAAACACAGACACAGCATATCAAAATCTATGGGACACTATGAAAGCAGTACTAAGAGGAAAATTCATTGCATGGAGTTCATTCCTCAAAAAAAGAAAAAGCCAACAAATAAATGATCTCATACTATATCTCAAAGCCCTAGAAAAAGAACAAATGAGCAGCAAATGCAGTAGAATCAGAGCTGAAATCAATGAAATTGAAATAAAAGAAACAATTGAAAAATTTGACAAAGCTAAAAGTTGGTTCTTTGAAAAAATAAATAAGATTGACAGATGCTTAGCCAAGCTAATGAAGAGAAGAAGAGAGAGAACCCAAATCACTAGCAAAAAGGCAATTTTACAACAGACACTACAGAAATACAGAAGATAATTAGAAATTATTTTGAAACCTTATACTCCAATAAAATAGAAGATAGCGAAGGCATCGATAAATTCCTTAAGTCATAAGATCTGCTCAGATTGAATCAGGAAGATATACACAACTTAAACAGACAAATATCATGTGAGGAAATAGAAGGAGCAATCAAAAGATTACCAACTAAGAAAAGCCCAGGACCAGATGGATATACAACAGAATTTTACAAGACCTTTAAAGAAGAACTAATAGCAATACTCTTCAATCTATTTCAGGAAATAGAAAAAGAGGGAGTACTTCCAAATTCATTCTACAAGGCCAATATCACCCTGATTCCAAAACCAGACAAAGACACTTCAAAGAAAGAAAATTTCAGACCAACATCTCTAATGAATATAGATGCAAAAATCCTCAATAAAATTCTGGCAAATCGGATACAAAAACACATCAAAAAGATTGTGCACCATGATCAAGTGGGTTTCATCCCTGGGATGTAAGGCGGGTTAAACATACGGAAATCAATAAATGTAATTCATCACATCAATAGACTAAAAGATAAGAACCATATGATTATCTCAATAGACACAGAAAAAGCTTTTAACAAAATCCAGCACCCCTTTCTGTTTAAAACACCAGAAAAACTAGGGATAACAGGAACTTACCTCAACATTGTAAAAGATATCTACGCTAAGCCTCAGGCTAGCATCATTCTAAATGGAGAAAAATTGAAGGCGTTCCCTCTAAAATCTGGAACAAGACAGGGATAACCTCTCTCACCACTTCTGTTCAACATAGTTCTTGAAACACTAGCCAGAGCAATTAGACAGAAGAAACAAATTAAAGGCATAAATATAGGAAAAGAAGAACTTAAACTAGCACTATTTGCTGATGATATGATCCTATGCCTAGCAGACCCAAAAAGTTCTACCAAGAAACTTCTAGAACTAGTAAATGAATTCAACAAAGTGGTGAGATATAAAACCAACACCCATAAATCAAAGGCATTCTTGTATATCAGTGACAAATCCTCTGAAATGGAAATGAGGAAAACTACCCTATTCACAATATTCTCAAAAAAAAATACTTGGGTATCAACTCAACAAAAGAGGTGAAAGATCTATACAGTGAAAACTATAGAACACTACAGAGAGAAATAGAAGAAGACCTTAGAAGATGGAAAGATATACCTTGCTCATGGATAGGCAGAATTAATATTATTAAAAATGGCCATATTACCAAAAGCACTCTACCGATTCAACGCGATTCTGATCAAAATCCCAAAGGCATTCCTCACAGAAATAGAAAAAGCAATTATGAAATTCATCTGGAAAAATAAGAGACCCAGAATAGCTAAAAAATTCTAAGCAGGAAGAGTGAAACAGGTGGTATCGCTATACCAGATCTTATATTATACTACAGAGCAATAGTAACAAAAACAGCATGGTACTGGCACCAAAACAGGCTGGTAGACCAATGGTAAAGAATAGAGGACACAGAGACCAATTCACAAAATTACAACTACCTTATATTAGACAAAGGTGCTAAAAGTATGCAGTGGAGAAAGCATACATCTTCAACAAATGGTGCTGGGAGAACTGGAAATCCATATGCAACAAAATGAATTTGAATCCCTATCTCTCACCATGCACAAAAGTTAACTTAAAATGGATCAAGGATCTAGGAATCAAACCAGAGACTCTACATCTAATAGAAGAAAAAGTAGGCCCCAATCTCCATCACGTGGGGTTAGGCTCCAAGTTCCTTAATAAAATTCCTATAGCACAAGAATTAAAACCAAGAATCAACAAATGGGATGAATTCAAACTGAAAAGTTTTTTCTGGGCAAGAGAAATAATATGTGAAGTGAATAGGGAGCCTACATCCTGGGAACAAATTTTTACCCCTCACACATCAGATAGAGCTCTAATCTCTAGGGTATACAAAGAACTCAAAACATTAAACAACAAAAAACCAAATAACCCAATCAACAAATGGGCCAAGGACCTGAATAGACACTTCTCAGAAGAAGATATACAATCAATCAACAAATACACGAAAAATGCTCACCATCTTTAGCAATCAGAGAAATGCAAATTAAAACTACTCTAAGATACCATCTCACTCCAGTAAGAATGGCAGCCATGATGAAGTCAAACAACAACAAATGTTGGCCAGAATGAGGGGAAAAAGGTACACTCATACATTGCTGGTGGGACTGCAAATTGGTGCAGCCAATTTGGAAAGCAGTATGGAGATTTCCTTGGAAAACTGGGAATGGAGCCACCATTTGACCCAGCTATTCCTCTTCTCAGACTATACTCAAAAGACCTAAAAATGGCATACTATAGGGACACAGCCACATTAATGTTTATAGCAGCACAATTCACAATTGCTAGACTGTGGAGCCAACCTAGATACCCTTCAATGGATGAATGGATAAAAAAAAATGTGGCATTTATACACAATGGAATATTACTCAGCACTAAAAAATAACAAGATCATGGCATTTGCAGGGAAATGGATGGCATTAGAGCAGATTATGCTAAGTGAATTTATCCAATCCCAAAAAAACAAATGTTGAATGTCTTCTCTGATATAAGGGAGGTAACTCAAAATGGGGTAGGGAGGAAGAGCATGAGAAGAAAATTACCTCTAGATAGGGAAGAGAGGTGAGAGGGAAAGGGAGGGAGAAGGGGAATTGCATGGAAGAGGGAAGGAAACCCCCTTCGTTATACAGAATACAGGTATGATGATGTGAGGGGGAAAAAAAAAGAATTGTGTCACATTAGATTGAGTAGAGATAAGTGATGGGAGGGGAGGGAAGGGGAAGGGGGGAATGGAAGGACAACAGAATAAAATAGACATTATTATTGCTGAGGGTATATACATGACTGCATGACCAATATAATTCTGCAACCTGTACACACAGAAAAATGAGAAATTATATCCCATCTGATTCAATTGTATATGTCAAGATCATTGTACAGTCATGTGTAACTAATTAAAACAAATAAAAAAATTAAAAATTAAAAAAAAGAAAATAGAGAATCAATGTAACCAAAAAAAAAAAAAAAAAAAGAAAGAGCCTTAGTGCAAATTCAGCCTGAGGAGGAGCCTCAAGGCCAGGGGGTGGTTGTAAGAGCAGTGAGAGGAGCATTTAGAGGTGGGGCTGTTAGAAATCAAGTTTTAGTGAGGTGATAATTAACCAATGTAGTCCAAAGCTATCTAGGCCCCCAGAAATATCAAGCATCTGGATTATGCCAATTTTAGGGCTTTGGTACCAACAGGGCAGAACCAGCCCAGGCAGGTTGCTTCTCAACCCCAGGCTTAGCTGAGAGCCTCTGCTGCTATAGATCTCAGCACTATTTAACTGAGACAGGTCTAGTTGGTCTTCCTGAAGGCAGGCAAGTGGAACGCTAGAATAAGGTTGGGAATGAAATTTCTCAGAAGTACTGAGTCAGGCAATAGTAGGAAGATTGGGCCACAGCAGATAGTGAGATGGACATGGTCCTTGTCCTCATGGAACGTATCATCTGGCAGTAACATTAAACTTGCAATTATAAAAAGTCCATGAAATATTCAAGTGCTATGCATGTTGAAATAGGAAGCGGAGCTTTGGTTTTCACATAAATATGATACCCAAATTCAAGTGCACACAGAACTCAGAAAGCAAATGAAGGAGATGCAGAGAGAAATTACACAATATAAATAAGATAAATGATTTATTTCACCATCCCACTCAGGGAGCACAATCCTAGATGGATGTAAATCAGCTTCAGTGTCTACTTTCTAATCATGTGAACATCTCCTCCTGCTGCATGTGACCCTAATAGGTCCACAGTGTTGAGCACCATCGCAGCGGTGCCACTGATATCATGGTCTATGTACTCAACACCTCGTGGGATGTACAAACTGCTTGGCTATTTCCATACAATTCAGACTTTAAAATAGGCCAGCTATCTCAAAGCAAAGAGAAATCCTGGAATGATTATTTGTGCTGAGTTTAGTGGAACTAGTTCCCCTAGTTCCTTAAGGGATTTTCAAAGATAATTCTGGCTGATAGAATTTTCATAACAGGCTCTGGCTTTAGAACCAAACCCTCCATCTGGATGGTATTCTACCACATAGGAAGGGCATATAAGAAAGGTCTTGTCTAGTCCAGAGAGCCCACACATAGAAGGCATTTTACCCGAGACCAGTAGGATGAGGACTTAGCTAGGCAGAGAGGCTGGGAAAGTGTAGTAAGCAGACAGAAGAGTATTTGTGTAGGTCCTAATGCAGAGAAGTCTGAAGTGTATTTAAAGAATTACCTTTGGCCAGAGAAAGAGCAAGAAGGAGAGAGCAGCTTAGTTTCCTCATCACTAACACAAATCTCACCAAATCTGCAAGGCTCCCCTTTATTTACTGAGTCATTCAACATTAAAAAGCATTTGCCAAGTCTCCCTGAGACCATTATGCCCCAGAGGTCTCTCCTTGACTCACAACATTTGCTTCTGCCTGCTCATAGCGATCTTGATCATGCACTATCACTATAGTTCCAGAAACATGCATTGGTTGCCAACCATCTATAGGCTGTAAGAATGCTCCTGGACATGGTGATGTTTTTGAATTCCTGCCTCTAATCCTTGGCTTTTCTTAAGTGTTTGGGCTCTGTCCCCTTGACTAATCTGTGGGCTTCTTCTGGGAAGCGATGTCACTAACATACCTGTGTACCTGGCAGCATGCTAGGCTCAAAGGAGATAATAAGCGATGGTAGGAACTGTCATGTGCCTCTCATTAGCAAGAAATCTGATGCAGAGGTGTTAACTGATGTGCCAAGGTAATTCACGTAATTAGTGACAGGTCTATAGTATAGGTCTCCTACAGAGGAAAAGCTGGAGATTAAGTGCAGCTCTTGTTTATTTTCAGAATGCTGTCAAGTCACTTTATCACAGTGATTTCAGAGAAAGTTCGAGGGCTACACTGACTGGTTTCAACTCCTATCTTAGTTGTATGACCTTCAGCAAGTCATTAAACTTCTCTCCTCCTTTGTTTCATAGCCTGTAAAATGGGGACAACAATCTTTTACAGATTTTCATGTGAGCTTTGTGAACTATTATTCTTACGACTATTCCTGGTATATAGGAGGCAAGCAGTAATGGTAACCAACCTTACTACATTTACTTAATACTATTTAATTTACTTGTCTCCCCACAATTAATCACCATTTAATTTACTTGTCTCGCCATAATTAATCACCATTTTTATTATGATTATAAGGAACTACAAATCCACAAAATAATGTCTTTGAAAAAGGAAGCAAACAAAGAAATAAATTTCTGCAAAGGAAGTCCAGAGACAGAGAATCCAGGGTTTGTATGGTAGTTCCATAGATACTCACTGTTTGGTCATCTGCAGAGTATGGTCTTTGTCTTCCTTCTCTAAAGAAGCTGCTACAACCCTAGCATCCTACCTGGTGGGGGCCACAGGAGGGACAGAAGACAGCCATTTCCCCTTCTTAGGAACCCCACAGGAAACATATGCCTATATTTCATTGGCCAAAAGTTAGATGAACATGTGTAACTGCAGAGGAAGTTGGGGAAGGCAGACTTTAAAAAGCCCTCAGTTGAGTTAAAAGTTTTTTGTTTTTTTTTTTTAATAAAAGGGATGGCAGTGTAGACTAGATGGGCATTCAACATTCTCTTGACTACTAGTCACGGACCACTAGCCAGCAACACAGCTTGAGAGCAGATTCTGTGCTGTCCCATTTTATCAAAGCTTTTGGATCCAAAACAATCAAGGAACATTTTCCCAGCACATTTCCTCAAGATCTATACTGCTGCTTCTGCTTTAATTATTTTGAAAGCATATCCCCCTTAAGGGAAATGTGACTATATGGGTCTGACTCAATCTGAATTATTGAAAAATTGATTTTTTTAAAAAGGTGTGTGCTGGCTAGGATTTTTGAACCATTTTAATGAGCCAAAAAGTAAATAAATAAAAGCCAATAACTCTTTTGAAGAGTAGGATAATGTTTCTGAAAAAAGTGAGAAAAAAGAAAAACTATACCCCTAGATTAACATGTTCATATATTCCTTATATATGTGAATAGATAATCTATCCTTTATATCTTTGACTTAAAAATGAAAACACCCACACTCTCATCAATATCAGGGAAATTTTTATCTGAAAACACATTATTTACTTCATATTAATTATAGGTTATCCATACTTTGCTCAATGCCAAATATTTTAAAATAATGCAGGTGACAGTGACTTTTCATGGAGGCATTACTTATTGATGCATTTTTCCAACCACAAGGATATGTGATAAGTATTAAAAAAAAGTCAGATCTGTGATTGAAAGTCTCTTGAAATTAAACACTTTAGTCCTACATAGTGTACTTCTCCTCCCCGTCAAGCTTACTAGATTTCTACTGAATCACAGAAAAGGGCACAGACCACAAAAAGGTATTCTTTTAAGGCCCATGGAAAGAAGGGAGAGGATGGAGTTGGTGGGCCATACTAGAAAAGGAAGCTGGGAGAGAGTGGGTACAAGGGCGGCGAGTGCAGAAGATACATTGTATCTGACCCTGCTTAGTGTGATGAGTCAGAAAACCAGTAAGCCAAGTGAGTCAGCACCATCCTATGAAAAATGCATGATGGTAATGGCTACAGAAGAAATTTACTGGTAAAACAAAATGAGCTTTGAGAGTCAGGCAGGCCTGATTTTGATTCCTTCTCTATCAAATACTGTGACTTTGGGCCAGTTATATACCCTCAGTGAGCCTCAAATTCCATACTAAACAAAGGAGGTAGTGAAGTACCTGTTGGGAAGTTTCCCTGATACTTCATGCAGAATGCTTGGCAGTGTTCACTGGCACATAATATACTCAACACATGATAATCATTCTCAGCCCAATTTCTTCTTCTCTTTTTTTTAAATTAAATTTTTTATTTATTATAATTTGTTATATATGACTGCAGAATGCAATTCATTTCATATTACACATATAGAGCACAATTTTTCAAGTCACTGGTTGTACACAAAGTATTTTCACACCATTCGTGTCTTCATACGTAAACTTAGGATAATGATGTCTAACTTATTCCACTGTCTTTTTTACCCCATGCCCCCTCCCTTCCCCTCCCCTCTCCTTCTCTTTTTACTGCAGACATCCACTGTTCCATTCTTTAAAGGAACCAGATTGACTGCAGGTGAGGATGTGGGTAGAGATGACTATTTGGGTTCATCTTCTTTGGACTTTTAATTTCACTGAAACTGAAATACTAGTAAAAAACAAAAATTGCTTTAGACAAGAGTTTCTGCACTTGGTGTCAATTAAAACTGTCACTATATACTAAAAATGAAAATGCAAATTTTTATCAAGGTTTCATCTGAGACAGAAAGGCACTATTTAGCTTGACAAAAATTAAATGAAAATTCCACTTATGATCTGGCACCAACCTAGAAGCCCTTCAATAGATGAACAGATTAAAAAAATGTGGCATTTATACACAGTGGAATATTACTCAGCACTAAAAAATAACAAGATCATGGCATCTGCAGGGAAATGGATGGCATTAGAGCAGATTATGCTAAGTGAAGTTAGCCAATCCCTAAAAAACAAATGCCAGATGTCTTCTCTGATATAAGGGGGGTGTCTCAAAATGGGATAGGGAGGAAGAGCATGAGAAGATTACCACTAAATAGGGAAGAGAGGTGGGAGGGAAAAGGAGGGAGAAGGGGAGTTGCACGGAAGATGGAAGGAGACCCTCATTGTTATACACAATACGTGTATGATGTTGTGAGGAGAAAAAGAAAAAAAAGTGTGTCACATTAGATTGGAAGAGAGAAGGGATGGGAGGGGAGGGAAGGGGAAGGGGGATAGGAAGGGCAACAGAATAGAATAGACATTATGATTGCTGTATGTATATAGGTGACTCTATGACCAATGTGATTCTGCAATTGTACAATCAGAAAAATGAGAAATTATACCCCAATTGATTCAAATGTATGAATTGCCAAGATCATTGTAATGTCATGTATACCTAATAAAAAAAAAAAGAAATACCTCAGAAAACAAAGAACAAAAATAAAACTAGATACAAAGAATAGACAATTTCGGACTTAAGACCACAGTAGAAAATAAGCCTGGTTAGACAAAGTTTGAAATTATCATCACAAATCCCAGAGGAGAGTATTTTGTCCTCCTAAGTCCCTTTTAGTAATAACTATAAATTAATGACCCTTTTTCTCCATAGTCTATAGGTACCCCATAAGCAGGGCCAGGTGCATCTTAATTGTGCTGTATCCCCAGGATCTGGCATACTGCCCAACACAAGACACGCTTAACAAATAGTTTTTCAACAAATAAGAGAATAAATATATGAAGGAGTGATTTTCATTAGCATTTCAATAGCATGAAAAATCATGTTATTTTCCTGGATAACTATTATAAACATGCCCAAACTAGTGAAACATTCACTCCTTGAAATAGTTTTGATCATCCACCAATGCAGGAGACTAATGAAGTTAGCCACTGGTTGCTGGCCCTCCAGTATGGAATAGCTAGAAAATATCTAAGAGGTCGCGTACTTCAGTGGATCTGAAAGAATAGCTGGGGGCACAGCCTGGGAACTTGTTGGATATACTGGTTCTCAGGCCCTTACCCAGAAAGTTTGTTTCAGAAACTTGAAGTGGAGTCCCAGTGAGAAATTTTAAGAAGCTCTCCAGTTGGTTCTGATACATGTTGCAATTTGAAAATCAATAATATGATTCAATCCCTTGAGATTTTAGAGAAGGAGACAGAAGTCCAGAAAGGAAAAGTCAGTTGTTTTTCCAGAATTAACTTTTTTTTTTTTTTTTGGTACCAGGGAGTGAACTCAGGGGTACTTGATCACTGAGCCACATTCCTAGCCCTATTTTGTATTTTATTTAGTGACAGGGTCTCACTGAATTTCTTAGTGACACGCAATTGCTGAGGCTGGCTTTGAACTTGCAATTTTCTTGTCTCAGCCTCCAGAGCCACTGGGGTTACAGGCATGCGCCCCCACACCCAGCCAGAATTAACTTTTATGATTACTAGATAATTGAAAGTGCCAAATTTAGCATTTCTTAGCTTTGTGAGATTATTTCATCATGAACTTATGTTTTCTTACCTGTAACGTGAGAAGAATAAAACCATTTCATTGTAGTTATAACACTTAAATGATACTGTGCCTAAAGAACATAGAATATTGTAGATAAACATACACACAGAAATATACGTGTGTATGCACAAACACAGACACATGCATATAAAACCATAACCTTCTTTAGGAAAATATAACTGAGATTCTTTTATCGTAAAACTTCACATGTACATAACCAGCCTTTTAAATAAGTGGCCATTTGTGCAGAGCCAAGAACTTGCTTCAGTGTGCCCTTGTCTATGATTCATGTAAGTATGCTTGAGATCAGAGTTCCCTGCCATGAAGGCTACGGGCTTCACTGTAGACTTGTGCCTGAGAAGCCCATGGGAGCTTCTCACATCAGGCTGCCTCTTGAAACAATTCCAAAGTGACCTAAGCCATTAAAAGTGGACTCAGCTGGTGATAAAAGGATCTTGGTAAACATGATCATCAACTTGACAAACACATTCGTTTAGAGACGTATAACCCTTGGTCTGTACCCCTATAAACTGAGTTTTCTGAATAGTTTAGTGTACCCAAGAGAGAGCAGGTCTTGCTCACCATCTGGTTATGGGAGTCGAAGTCCTTCCTGTACTTGCATAGCTGAGTTGATGAAGACATAGGGAAATAAATCAATCACACTGGCCAAGAAGTTGTTAGCAAAGACCTGCACTAGAATTTGTAACATCAAGAAATAGGGGAAAAAAAATTGGCTTTATAGAATCCTATCAGTTTTTACAAGATACTCGGTGAAACAGATCTAAACACATACACATTCCCATGGGCAAACACGTGTTTCCTCATGTGCAGAGGGCTGAGATATAGTCGGGCAGTGTGCCCCTTAGAAAGTCTCTGTCTTACCAAGTCAGAAACCCATTCAGTTCAATATCTCACTTAGCCCATTAGCTTTATAAATATGAAGTCGAAAGTATTGACAGCAGCGTACAAGGGAATATCGGAGATGAAATGCTGATGGTTTTGCCATCAAGAAAACAGCTCCTGGGATTCTGTGCCTGGGACTTTCGGATTGATAGCTGAACTGGCAATAGGGTCCTGAGGCTAAACTGGTGGTTCACTTTGACAACACAATTTCCTTGGTTTTCACCTTATTAGACGTGTGCTTTTACTCCCTTCTGAGTGCCCACGTGACCAGGGTTCTGATGAAGACAGTATTTGCTGAAATAAGAAGATGCGTCCTCAGGCAGAGAGGATGTAGGATTGTAGGGAAAGCACGCAGGACTGTGAGCAGGTTGGGCTGGAGCTCCAGCTCTACCCAAGAATGATAGGACTGCCCCTAGTTCTGAACCCCACCAGGGCTGCCCTTCCTTACCTACGACATGCCATAAATGTTCCCTGTGTTCTTCCCCAAGTACTAGCATTACAGAATTGTTTTCAAAAATTTAGAGAACTCTATATTCTATAGGGAAAAAAAGGAATGCTGAACAATCTCATTTCTTTCTTTGGGTAATTTTCAGTAGTTCCCTGATGCCTATGCAATGATTTTTAAACAGTTTTTGTGCCACTAATAAAAAGCCTTCAGCATAGATTCTCACTACATGTCTATTTATCACTTATAAATTATATACACGTACTATTGTGTTTGTAAATTGTGCATATACCATGAAATGTATGTAAAAATAGAAATTAAAACAAATGAAATAAATCAGATATAACTTTCCTATGTTCATGTGTGACTACACCAACCAATGAATCTCTACATCATGTACAATCACAAGAATGGGATCCTAATTAAAAAAAGTTATACTCCATGAATGTGTAATATGTTAAAATATACTCCATTGTCATGTATATTTTAAAATAATGAAATAAAAATAACTAGAAATTTATTTTGCTCCATATCCAGTTGACATCTAGCTTGACATCTGCTGAGGCATAAAACCACATTTGCAGATCCAGAAACACAAGATAAAGTTTAAACTCTGGTACATGACATAGAAGGGCAGTACGATGTTTGGGTCACTGCCTACTTCTCCAGCTCCATCTCCCCCTTTACTCTGACTTACATAGAATTTTCCCACAAATTCCCACCATGACCCTGCATTCCTGCTGTTACTTCAGCTAACATATGCTTCACACAACTCTTCACCTGGAAAACACCTTCTCATTGAAGACTGAAACTCCAAGTGGCCCAACTTGTCCCCAGCCTCCCCCTTTTCGACAAAACAACTCTCATTTCATTGGAAGCTGCAGTATGAACTGTGAAAAATTTGTCTGTTTCCAGTTTCCCTGCTGACCAGTGAGCTGTAGGCTGAAGTGACTGGGTAGGTGGTTAGCATGCCCTTGTGTCCTTGGTCCTTGTCCTTCTGCTGCTGAGAACATGGATTTGATGCTGGAGGCAAGATCATAGACCATAAGAGGAGGTTCTGAGGTATATAGGGGTGCACAGAGAACTGAAAGAAAGGAAGGGCTACAGGATAAAGACTGACGGGAACACAGTGCCAGAAGAAGAGGCCAAGCTGAAGCTCCCCACCCCACCACCCTGTAAGATCATTGGAAAGTGGGAAGGTTAGGATTTGATTTTCCTTATCAAAGTTCATGCTGGCTATGGTGTGCAGAATGGATTGGAGATGGCGAGTTTCCATTCAGTGAGGAGTGTTAGAAGCCTGTTGAATAGTCAAGGTGAGAAGCTATGGGAACACAGAGTTGGCAGCATTTAAAGGTAGAGAGAGTGCATGGATTTCAGCCTAAAACTGGCAGCATTAGATATGGGGGATAAAGGATCCAGTGGTGTCAAGGGCTTGCAGAACAGACTGAGAGGTGTTATAATTCACTAAGATTAACAAAACAATAAAGAACAACCTTGACCTCTGTGCTTGCAAACAGAATGCTGAGCACTGCTGGGAAAAAAAAAAAAATCATGCTACAGGATAGATTCCTAGTACATTCATGACCCTCCCTCTGCAGGGGTTCCAACACCATTAAACAATCTCCAAGTTTTTTCTCTAATCCTCTTGATTCCCCCTTCTCTGAACTTCTATTTTTAAACCTTTTCCTCTCTTCTCAAATTCTGGAATCCTTTGCTTCTCTATCACTCTCTGGAATGATCATCTCACCTCCCATTTCACAGAGAGAACATACTGCATGAAAGGAACTCCCTCCACCTTTCATTTTCAAGCTCAGGTGCTCCCCAGTTCTGCACTATATCCCTCTTCTTCCTGTCTATTAAAACAGAGTGGCTTTATGGGAGTGCAGACCCCCACCCCCTAGAGCCTTCCAGTTCAAACCCTCCCTTCTCCCTGGTATCCTCAGACTCATTGCTGGAACCTCTCTGTGCAATCAAACACAGTCAAGTGACTCTTCCACCTTCAAGAGCCACATAACATCTACTCCATCTATTTCAAAAGTCTTCCTCCCCTAGGGTCTGCCCCATTTCTGTTTCCTTCCCTACCAACCAAATATCTTCAGAGCTGTCTGAATTTCCTGGCTTCATTTTCTCATCTCCAATTCTGACTTCTGACATCTATCTTGGCTTGAACCCTGACTAAGTAACCTTATGACTTCGGTAATTAACTTCCTTAGAGGTAAGAAGGCTATATTTCTCATCAGCTATTATAAAACTCCTACCAGGTGCTTGGCACAACATCTAGTTAAAAACTCTGCAGCTGCTGCAGTAATTATTATTTACTCCTCAACACTTTTTTTCTGACCCAATTATCATAATAAAGTGGCTTTCCCTAAGGTCCCTGCTAGGGTCTCAATGTGTACAATGCAAAAGTGTACTGAGGTGGGTTTTGAGGGAGGTGTTTAGGTCATGAGGCCCTACCCTCACGAATGAATTAGTGCTCACATAAGAAGGGCTGTGGTAGTGAGTTTGCTCTCTTGCCCTCTGCCTTCCACCACATGAGAACACAGAACGAAGGCCCCTACTAGATGCTGGCAACCTGACCTTAGACTTCAGGCTCCATTACTGAGAGAAATAAATTTCTGTCCTTTATAAATTACCTAGTCTATGGTATTGTGTTATAGCAGCACCAATGGAGCAAGAAAGCCCTCTGGTCATTGTATCATTGTATGGAGCGGATGTGGTTCAGTTCTCTCCTCACTTCTATCTCAATATGCTTGATTGTTCCCTCCATTCTCCATCTCTGGGTCTTCCTATATCCTTGTCTGCGTAGGCTTCCTCTGTGGCACATCCTTCTCAGCCTGGCCTTTAATGACCTGGAATTCCTCAAAGCTTTTTCCCAGATCCACTTCCCTTCTCCCTCATGGTCTCTCACAATTGTCATCAGCTTCAAATATCACCTACGCTGAGGACATTCGAGTCTATTTCTAGCCTTACCTAACTTCCCCACATAGGCCCACTGCCTGCTCCCCATTCTTATTTGGCTATCTCAAAGGCACTTACTATCTTTCCCTTTTGTTTAACTCTTCTTTGAAACATTTATCTGAGTATTCCGTAACATTTGTTCAATTATTTACCAAATATCCACCAAGTAACTGCTAGTTCTTTTTCTTTTTGGTACCGGGAATTAAACCCAGGGGCTCTTAACCTCTGAGCCCCCCTCTGTTTTTATATATTTTACTCAGAGACCGGGTCTTGTTAAGTTGCTTAGGACCTCTCTAAGTTGCTGAGGCTGACTTTGAACTCATGATCCTCCTGCCTCAGCCTCCTAAGCCACTGGGATTATAGGAGTACGCCACCATGCCTGGCTACTACTATGTTCTGGACTATTTCCTGTGTGCCACCTTATCTTAGAAAATATGTCAGGTAGCTTGTACCAAATAGGCACAGATAAAATAAGGTAGGAAGGACTAAAGATAAATAAAACTAGAGATGAGAAAAGGTGAATTAGATGAGTTTATACTAATGGCTCAGAAGCCCACTATGGATTAGTCTCAAATATTCTTTAAATACTCAAGTAGCCAAAGGAGTGAGGGATATTTTGTCAGTTCTTCCATATGATGATCATGAGAGACAGAGAAAAGTAGTTATTAAGAAAAACTGGAAGAAATTCAAAATTATTTGGATACTTGGACCAGTATTTCCCTGAGAAGCCTGTATTAAGAAGATGGTGTGAGGTCATCAAAATTACTAAGTAGAGGTGTTACTTTCCCTGCGATGCCCTCAGGTGTTAAGGGACATGCTTAATAATAGTCATACAGCTAGGACATAGCAGGGTCAGCTTTCAAACGCATGTCCATCTGGCTCGAAAACCCATGTTCTTTCCATTACCACAAAGTGCATCAAAAAAAAAAAAAATGCCCCCCTGCCCCAGTCAGCTCTGAGTCAACACCAGAGGTCTACATGTAAAGTCCATGATATGTCCATAACAGAACAATGTGTGATTCACAAAGCTCTGTATCTGAACCATCCCTGGGCAGGTTCTGCATTTTTCACTTTAAAGGAAAATAAATATACAGTCCTTGGTAGAGAAGAATGGGGGAGGGAAGCAGAACATGAAGTATTAATAAACACCATAAAATCATTACCTGGTCCCTTAAGTAGCCTCTGAAGTAAGGGCAGTGGGGAAAAATGGCAGGAGGTTTTTTTTTCCCCCCTCTCCTAATAGACTGTACATTTCAATAGCTAAAAGGGTATGAAAATTTAACGGAATTTTAAATGTCTTTCTAGGTTTTACGATACCACAAAGAGATCATCTTCTTTCTTCTCGCCACAACAACAGATGGGTGGCAGGGAGGGGTCTGTGACTCACCACCTCCCTGTGCCTGCAGAGGCTGCCGGAGCGCCGGCACGCTTCTGGGATCAATGGGGTTCATGGCAATGCAGCCTCTGCCAGCAAACCTTGGAGAAGGCCATTAGTCAATGGTGACCTGCCACCCTGACCACAGAAGCTCTCTGATGTGGATTCTCAGAAAGGTTAGCCTGTGCTGGGAAGCTGAAAAGGTCACGGGGACTGTGAAGTCAGCACTCATGGAACTGGGTTGAAGGACACTCCAGCAGAGCCACAGAAGTCACCTAGGACACTGAGGCCACCACCAACCAGCTGCATGACCAAGAGAAGCTAGGAAGAATGATGACAGGTCACAGGAGGCCAACCATGGACAGTGGCTATCTTTCAAGAACACTGAACCTCTAAATGGACAGCAATATGAGTGACGTGAGGTCCAACCACAATCTAGAAGCAAGTCCCAGATCAATAAATTTCAGAAAAAGAAAAAAAAAAAACCCACACTGAATTGTGCTTTGCCCCCCCCCCACACACACACACACATACAACTATGCAAGGTATGATGGCACTCATTCTCCTGGAATTCCAGAGGTTCTCACACCCTCAAGCCTCTTCCTTGGCTATTTCAGAGAAGGGGAGGAAGGAACCTGTGAGATAGCATTGATCTTTCATGATCCTGACTAATCTTCTCACAGCACTCAGAAGGGGCTTTGGTTTTAGACAGATCTGAATTAAAAATCTTCCAGGTTATTTCATGAGGTTAAGATGACTTCAGAATCCTCAACTTGCACTTACTGGATCTAAACTACCTAATTCATCCAGGTCACTCTCCCATAGATGTAGCACTTGCTTTTTGTCAGCAGCCTTTATAAATGTGAGGACAAGAAGGGGACACATGACTTCAGATACATTCTGACCAGGACGGGGCTCTTGTTGACCTTGATCTGAGTGTTAATGCTCAGACCCAGAGGCTGTATGGCCTCCTGGTCAGATGTGCAGTCTCTGGAGCAGATCTATCTTTGGCTCCATTCCCCACTCTGTGACCATTAGCAGCTTGCTCAACCTTTCTGTGCCTCAGGGTCCTCATCAATAAAATGAATATTCTAGTACCTACCTTGACTGGTTAAAAGAATTAAATAAGTTAATAGTAATAAGGCATTTAGAAGTGATTGCTAGATAATACATAAATATTTCTTTGATTTATGGATCCTTAGGAATCAAGCACCCTAGCAAACCTAGGTTACTACTGAGTTTACATATATACCATTGAGAAGCTCATTGGTTTTCCTTCCTTGTATTTTTAAATGAAAAAAAAATGATCATAAATTTATACTTGACAAATATATACTTCATTATTTTTAACCCATTCTACTGGCCTGAAGGGAAAAAAACTCAATTATTTTATTCAATGTATTAAGTATGGTTTTGAGGTATGGTTTTATCTTCTGCAGCATTTCTAAATTTATCAAGCAAGTCATCTAGCATTTATCTAAGTTGTTGATTGAAAATACTGACCAAGGCAAGTTAACGTGAAATGTGGTATGTCATACCACCACAGCCTCATAATGAGATGAGATTAATTCTAAAAATTACAGTTTTTGAGATAGTTGGTCAGCCACTTGGGAACTAATTTAAACATATCACACACTCCAAACATTTCTATTTTGTCTATGAGAGAACTACTTGGAATTTATCAAAAAATGAGTGGTACTTGGGGTACATTTTCTCTGTGCTTTTATTGATATATCAATAGCATTCAACAGTATTTAATTTGCAGCTGCTCTGTCAATAAACAGATACATGAATGCTAGACTCAGTTAATTTTGGATAGTGACAAGTGATCAGAAGAAAATACAACAGGGAAACAGAATACTGCTGGTGAGGGAGAAGGAGTGTTTGCTCTGAGGAAGAGAAGGCTTGTCCCTCATTGACATGGGAGCTGAGATCTGAACAGAGAGATAACCACGTAAATACTTTGAGAGGGGCCACGCCAGGCAGAGGGCAGAGTTGATACAAATCCACACTAAAAATGTTTAAGGAACAAAAAAGAAGGTCATTGTGGGTGGATGGTGAATAAATGGTGGTAGGGCAAGTGATACAAGTCAGAGAGGGAGATCATGCAGGACTGTGTTGGGTGTGGAAGGAATTCAGATTCCCCCCATTTGCCACTCAAAGCTACTGAAGGATTGTAAGCAGGAAAGTAACCTGATCTGCTTTAAATTTTTTTTAAAAAATCACATTGGTTGCTGTGTGGAGAATGGATTACCTGAGGGAAGAACAGTGATAAGGAGACCTTTTGAGAGACTAGCACACTAATCCAGTAAGAAATGAATATATATATGTTGAACAAGGTTAGTAACAGTGAAGAGGGGCAGAGATGTTTAATTCAGTGTCAATTTTGGAGCAAAGCAGAAAGGTCTTGTTGGTGCATTCATTATAAATTGTTAGAACAAGAGAAGCATTAAGAATGGCTTCCAGGTTTGGGTCCTGACCAACAGGGAGCATTGAGGTATCTTTTACCAAGATGAAGAAGACCAAACCAGTAGTATGGTGGGTGGCTGGGCTGTGCGTATCCATCAAACATGGATTTTGGGGTGATGTACACAGAGAAGACAAAGAGTCTTAAAAAACTGACTGCCTAATTGAGAAAACAAAAGCAAAAAGGTAAGAAGTAAGCAACAGGTGCTAATGGAGCGTGGAGGATACACCAACAACCCATTCTGCAACCTGATTCTGTTGCTAGAAAAGAACTTTAAGGAATGGCAAGACCTGAGGTTAGGTTTGCATGACCTACACATAGTGATGTGGGGTGGTTCCCAATAATCATTTCTCACAACTGCCTGCTTAATAGTCAAAATTAACATTGAGAACACAGGGTAATAGTTTATAGGGAAAAAAACTTGAGAAATTGGGATAATATACCATTTCTCACCTCTGAGGAGCAATTCAATTTTACTCTCAGGGGCTCCAAAATGACATCTACAACTGATTTTCTTAGAGGTGTCCAGATGGGTGTGGCTATACAATATTTACTGCAATGGTCAAAATAGTCTCAGGTTTCATTGTCTTTCTATCACTTTTGGTCCAAATGGAGCTAATTGGAATATGATTGTGATTATGATTAGAAGCAGAGTTCTAATTAGTTTTTATTATATCTTGGTTAGATTAAGGCAGTGATTAAAAACTCCATCTACCCAGGGATGGAACTCAGAAAAAGGTATCCCTCATCCATAAATTGGCAAAAATTACCTAAGATTATTCAAGGGGTACTTGCTTTGGCAGACATGACCTGCCACCTAAACAAAAATTTGAACTCAGAGGGGTGGACACTCTGAAGATTTACTGCACTTGACCTGCATTATTTCCTTCAATCCCTATAATATCTTCATAATATACCAATTAAGGCTCACAAAGATTATGTACCTCACCCAAAGTAACATATGGCTGAGCCCAAATGGTTTACAGACATCAGAGCCAGAACTGAAGTCAGATCATTTTTGAGTCTGGAAATAAATATATTAATTCTTAAAATAGGCAACCATTAATATATTACTTAATTATTCTAGTTTATCAGTCACTTAAGAGCTTGATGAGTGTGTGCCCAGATCCACTTGGGCACAGCCAGTTTCTATATGTACATAGATAAGAACTAGACAAAAGACTGGATGCATTCACCTATGGAAGGTATTCCCTACATTCTTCTAATGGTTGGCATCACTTAAATGACAGTACCCACCTTAGCTAAATGATCAAATTATTGAAAAAGCTCAAACAGGAGAGTTGTCATGGAATAGTCAAACAGCAACAGTACTAGGGATCAGAAAACCTGGTTTCTTGTCTCAGTTCTGTTCTGTCAATAAAGTACTGCAAGACCATAGAAATTCATCTCATTTCCTGGAGTCTCAGTTCTTATCTAGAAATTAAGGGCATTAGAGCAATATCTCTATGATCCCTTTCAATTCTGATATTCACTGCTTCTCCAGAAGTAGGGAGAGAAGTTGAGAGTTGACCTCACTTTGGGGGGTTTCCAATCATCTTTCAGATGCTATAGTGAAAGGAGGAGCATTTCCATGAAACCTCATATGCAGGAAAGCCTCTGAAAGTCATTATTTCACATTATCATGATGTGGTCATCACTGTTCCCTTGTCCTTCAGGCTCTGAAGGGCTGTTCCTGGAAGGGCCAGCAGCTGAAATGGTACTTCTGGGCATCTAAGGGGTGGGGGCACTGTGCTGGCACAAAGTGTTGAAAGAGTGAATATTCCTGTCTTCCCAGTGCCAAGGTGCACTTAAAAATGATAAGAGCCAGCATTTGCACAGGCTGCATCAACCATGCTGTCCTGAGACATCTGATATCTTATTTCAGCTTCACAACAAAGGCTTATGGAAGGGATGGTAGCTAATGGGTATTGTATATGATTATAGAAAAGAAAAGGGTTTGTTGCATGGACACACACAAACTCATTTTCATAGGAGCTACAAAATTTCTAAAATGGACCCTGCTGCCCTGTTTTATTTGTAGTATTGGCAGGAGTAGTAATTGAAACCACTAGGATTAGAGCAAACCCTACTGTGTTGACTCTCTTACTAGTAGCCTATCTTCAAAGATAGGACAAAAATCTCATTAAAATAAGTATCCAGTCACCTCTCCTACCCCATACCCACCATCCCTCCCCATTGAATCTAGGTCCACCAAGTCCCAGGCAACCTCAAGAATACCTGGACTCTTTACCTTCTTCATACTTCCACACAAGTGCCTGTGCTATTTCTTCTGCCATGGAAGCCATTTTCACTCCTTTCCTGGTAAACTGTCACTCATATTTTTCAGACGCATCTCAAATGCCCCCTCATGAGAAGACTTCCTTGATACCAACACCATGTCAGTTACTTCTTGCTCTGCTTCTCCAGAGTGTTGTAGACATCCACAGACTTATTCACCTCTTCCCCTAGTGGACATGAGTTTCCTCAAGGAGATGGACCACATTAAATACATTCTTGTATTAATTTTGTGTACTCAGCCCAGCATGTGGCATATGGGAGGTGCTCAGCAAGTGTGGTGACAAGAACGGATGAATGCATGATAGGATGGATGGCAAACTGACACGGAAGCTTCTGGGACATTCTCTCTAAGGAAGAAGTTCAAATTTGAAGGGTAAAATAAGGCAGTATGTGTATTTATTTTCAGGTATTGGAAAGACTTGGTTATATACAGGAATGAGAAGGGAGATAGGAGGATGAGGTAATATCAAGGGTTCAGAGTGAATGGCAGAGGCAAAGCCTTGTCCAGAATATTCACAGGGATTACAACCTTCTTTGCAACATGGGAAGTGATTGTGACAAGTCCCATATAATCTAGATAAGGCTAGGAGTATTTGAGGTCAAAGACTCTTCAGATCTCCCCACATAAATTAGAAAAAAAAAATACACCTATATGACATGACATGAAGATGGAGAAGCAGCAAAGCTCCAGGGGAAGCCCTTGAGGTCAGAATAGTAACAGTGAATTACATGATTTATTCACACCAAAATAAAAAGCAAATTTCACATTTTAAAAAATGAATGAACGACTCTGGCTAATGTCCAGTTCTGTTGGGAAAATTCAGAATATTGTATATTGTATATAAATAGCTTGAAAAGGATTTAATAATACCAGCAACTATGGATGGCATCTCTGGATTCATTTTCCCAACACTGGTCTTGATCTCTGTAGTAGGTAGAAATTCTTCAGGTGTATTTCCTCAAGATAATTTCCTCTTCTTTTCCTTCAAGATGGAGCAGTATTGATGCAAACACTCCTATCCTCTGCTTCTCTGTTTTCACTTATTCTATTCACAGGAAAAGGAATCACTTAGCTGATCCTTGAGGCTTGAAAGAATGCAACATCCATGGGGCCATGATAATAGAAGTGGGGCCGCAGCCCTGAAAGCATCTGTGCAGGCCTGCCATGGGTCTCTTTTGGAACCACCCATGCCCAAGAAGATCAAGTGAAGCTGCCACAGGAAAGCAAAGCTAGATTTCTTTTCTCTTTGTCTTAACTTTTTTTGCCTGCCAATCAGTGGATGAATAAATGTCAAGGGGGTCCCAAGGCCCAGCCAAGATTCCAAGTAGAAGCAGGAGACCATCATGCTCTATAACAGCTGATCAAAGCTAATATGGCAGTTTTCTGCAAGTGGTTCTGTGAATTATTCTCTGCTTGTTAGATCTCAAGAATGGAACAGTGGTGAATACTGGCACATTTATGTCCCCAACACATACTTATTATTGGTCAACATTCTTTACCTACAATAAAGCCTGTAGGATAAAAGTAACTAAAATGTAGCTTCAGTTACAGCAGGGTTTATTTTACTTTAGGAAAAGTGAAATCTCCAACCTTCATAAAACAAGTTGTTGTAAAATATTTCCTGTTCTGGAAATGTCTCTGGGAGATTTGCTGTAGGAATGATGTGGTACTGCAGTTATTATTTGGTCTGAGGTATAACTTTCTACAGTAGTTCCTTCCTAAGTAGAGGTATTTGTGAAAGATCACTGTGATCACCTACTACTATAATTTAATTAAAAGAATTTATAGAGACATCCTTAAGTGTTAGGGACACCTGAAGCCAAGAAGGGATTTATATATCAAATCTCTCACTCAAGCATACATTTAAAGGCCAGGGAAGTACTTCAATGGTAGAGTGCTTGCTTAGCATGTACAAGGCCCTGGGTTCAATCTTCAGTACTGCACACACACACACACAAAAAGGACATATGCAATCATTCAACAAATATCTCATCAGTGTCTACTACATGCCAGGTGACTGTACCCACAGCATCTGTGAAATTAAATTCATGTGAAATTGAAGGCCTAAAATATAATCTTGCAGGGGGAGAGAAAACTAGTTTAAAAAAGGCTGCCTCCTTCTTCTTAAGAACCCTCTCCTTCCCTATATGCCTTGTCTTCATTCTGCCTCTGAGTTTAAGAGTTAGTAATTCCTACTTGAACCTCACATTTGTTCTTTGCCTAGCTTTCCTAATCTCAAATAATAAATGATCTATAAGCTAATATACTGAATCCTTTATATAACAAAGCTCTCTCTGTAATGCAAATAATCACTCTATAATTCAGTCATGTTGTACATGTGAATTTTCATAAAGTGGCCTACCCCAGTAATACAAGGAAGCACTTTTCCCAGGAAGTAAAAAGGCAACTGAGACATGCTGAAAGGGAGCCTGGATAGTCGATTAGCACAGGTGGAATGTTGCTTATCTTCCTAAGAGTCTTTCTCCCTGCTGATCTCTTCCTTCCTGTTTGCCTTTGATAGATGTTTAGGATTAGATAGGTAACCTGGGAATGATTCATGTGAAATTGAAGGTCAAAATTTATTGACACATATCATTTTACTAGACTATGGGTAAATAATCTCCTATGGGGGGAAAAAACTGGGTTTGGGTTTCCCCAACAATTTTGAACATTAAATCGACTAGTGTAGTTTTGATTGTAAGGAAACTTTTCTATTATACTCTTTTAAATCACAAAATTATTTTTCCATATTTTGTATAATGTTCCAAAGAAACCATCCAAATACCTCCTTGAAAGAAGACATTAGGTAGGAGTATTTCAGCTTTGGAGACTTGCATGTAGTTACTTAAAACATTGTAAATATTCCCTTCGTCCTTGAAATGCACCATATAAATATTGCATTTGATCCTTAACTTACACTTCATAAATAATTTATTTCAAAAATATTCCTCCATAAGACCATCAGTTGCTGAGGTGTTCAGTTTTCGGGGAAAGCATTTATTTACTGCATGAGCTGAGGAAGGCTGGTAAAGACTTGGCTAAAAGCTCCACGTGGAGCAAATTATGGTAATTATATTAATGCTCAAATCCATGACGCTCAATGCTCAAATCTGTTAAAAGGTTTTGTGCTATACTGCCCACATCTTGACGGGCAATGAGGCCACTGAAAATGCTTAACACTTTACAGGGAGACTTCCGAGATTCATTTTTCATAGTTCCAAGAACTGTTGAAGAATGTCTGGAGGTGGCTTCCAGAGGAGTTTCTGAAAGTCACAACTGAGAGTAAATGTCTTCTGCCTCAGGTTCAGACGGAAACTCCAAGCTCAAGTGCCCGGAAATGGAAATCAAAGGAAGCTTCCCACAGTTAATTTTGACGAATGGATGAGTTTTAATTCATGTTTGGCAATATTCTGGTTAATGATGTCTCCTTTGCACATCCATTAAAAACCCATTAACTTAACAGGAAAAATCTAATAAAGTTACCCTGGAAATTTTCTGCTAAATTAACATTATGGACTTTAAATGAAAATTTCTGTAGGTATTGCTCTATTAGCAGAACTAATATACTAATGAAACATGTACCTTATGTAAGATGCGGAAACAAAGAAGAGAAAAATGTTAAAATAATCAGAAAAGGAGATGACTTGAGGCCCAAGTTGTCAAAGATTGCTGAAGCCATTAAGTACCCTCATCACAACTTTTAAAAGCAAGAAGATCTTGCTCATAAATTTATCCACTTACCAATCAAGTAGTAATTTAGCTATAAAAATATGTCATGCCTTCTGCTAGTACTGGAAAGACAAATGTAAATAAATGAAAATTCTTGTGCTGAAGAGCTCACAGTCCAGTATGGAATCAAGATATATAAACAGGTAATCAAGGTGTTAAGCATTTCCAGTACTATTCTAAAGCTAATATCTAACACGACTCAGGAAACTCAGGGAAGAACAAGTAACTTTGGGGGACATACTAACTTTAAAAATCACTTAACTAATTAAAATGGAAAAGTGTGTTCCAGTTAAATATTAGTTTCTTCTAGGTCCTCACATTAGGAAGGTTTCAATCCTGACATCACTTGTTGGTTCTATGCAAGCTTAGATAAGGTAAGTCTCTCTGAGCCTCCTCTGTCAATAGGCTAACAATGCTTTGGTCAGTAGGTGTAAGAACTACATGAGACAAGTATGTAGAACCCAGAAGGGAAGGGAGAATCAGCATTTACTCACTCATAGGCAAGTGCTCTACCATTGAACTACAACCCCAGGCTCATGGTAAGCTATTTTTTAATTGCTACCAGACAGGACAGTGGAGGTAAAGCAACATTCTGAGACTTGTTAAGACCATTGGTACTTAGCTCCCAGGTTCAGTGTGTTAGCCCCAATTTGCTTTCCATTCCAGGCCAGAAATCCCTTTCCCCAGCTGGGGTCTAACAGTTCTTCGTCAAGGCTGGGAGCCCACAGAGAGCCTTCAGACAATCACATTGGGTTCTAAGGACTTAGAGGCCCATTTTAGCCACTAAAGCATCAGTGCCTGGATGTGATTGACTGGATTGTGACCCCAAATTCAGATGTTGAAAGCCATATCCCCTGATGTGATGACTGTAAAAAACAGGGCCTATAAGAAGGTAATTAGGATTAAATGAGGTCATAAGAGTGGGGCTCTGATCCAATAGAATTAGCATCCTATTGAGAAAAGACACCAAAGCTCATTCCCTACCCTGATGCACAAAAAGGACAAGTGGGCACACACAGAGATGGCAACCACCTACAGGCCAAGAGAAGAGGACTCAGGATGAAACCTATCTTGTCAGCACCTTTATTTTGAACTTCCCAGAATCCAGAAGTGTGAGAAGTAGGTTTCTGTTATTTAAGTCATGGAGGTTATGGTATTTCACTATGGTAGGCCTAGCAGACTGAGGCACTGGGATCTCTTTGCTGCTGATTCTCTTAATTCTTGCTATCGATTAGTCCAAATTATTGTGTTTAACCATGCACATTCAGTCAGCAGACTCTTTTTAAAATTTTTTTTGGTTCTGAGGATTGAACCCAGGGCCTCTAACATGCTAGGCAAGCGCTCTACCGCTGAGCCACAACCCCAGCTCTCAACAGACTCTATCAACAACATCTTTATGCCAATACACTCAGACGTAAGGACAGTTCTGTCCTCCAAAGGCTTGGCATCTCTTTCCTGTTTGGATGTTCAGTTACCTTGCTGAGAGTGAAGCAGTTTAAACTGCTACTCTGATTGGCAGGAGTCCTGACACACCAATAATGGACAGTATCCCCAGATACCAGGAAGGTAAATGTTTGGCCCTATTTCTCAGCTGCTTTCCCAGTTTCTGGCTCCAAATGGTATCAACATGGAGCACTTTAAGACAAACCACCATATGATTTAAATTATTGATACTTTATTATGCTCTGCAAAGTTGCATTAACTGATCACACTGCAACCCAACTGTACTCCTCCCCAGTTCAGGCATGGACACTTGTCCCAGTCTAGCTCAAGTTGGCTCTGGGTACTGCATATCAGACTACTGCCTAATCCCAGTGGAGGCCAGCCACATAGCCACATCCATTCCCGTAGTCTAGTATGTCCCATGGAAGAGTCAGACCTGGCATCTTAATAGTGGGTAAAGAGCTGGACCTCAATTTCCCCATCTATCATGGGAATCATGAAACAAATAGATTTGTGGGGGCCAACCAAGGTAATGTACATAAATCACCTAACAACATGGAATGTAACTGGTGACTAATGACTGCTGTTTGCTTCCCTCCTCTCTTCCCTTGTTGTAAGCACCTCCCCCGTTTTACCACCTCAGATCCTGTGATGGTTTCAACAAAGCCACAGAAATTCTAGCAGAACTCTTTCTGCATACCTCCCTGGCTCTGTTCTTTTCTCTAGATGTAGCTATTATTAGTTGAATAGATCATAGACAACATACCAGAATCAGCAGGGTACATGCTACTTGCATCCTTTGTTTCTATTCTATGTACTTGAATTTTCATAGAGTAGTCCTGGGATTCTACCCAAGATAGGTAGATTGAAATGAAATAACTGACTCAGAAATCAAGGTGGTCAGAAATTGTAACAGACACTACTAGTTTGTCAATACTTAACAGTACAACTTTCAAGATTTAGTGGTCACATAGATGGACACATCTAGTCAATCACTACATTTTCCAGCCGCTTCTACAGCCCACCGGGACCTTCTGAATGAATGCTGGCCAACAGGAAGTGGTCAGATAGGAGGTTATGCTGCCCTCAGAAGACTGAACATAATTCCCCTGGTCTCTATTCTTCTTTCTCACTGGCTGGGAATGGATAAGAGCTGAAGCAGTTAGTTTGGACTTACTGCTGGAGGTCCTGCTTGGACAATGGCAGAACTGCACTAATAGCTACTTACCTCTGCTCTATTACATAAGACAGAAATGACCTCCTATCCTTTCTACCCTTATTGTTACAATATTTTAGCCTGTATGCTAAACAATTCATAACGAGGAATAATTGCTTACCTGATGACAGGTTACTAGAATTTTAAGTAATTGCAATTACTACCTACTAACTGTGAAATGACCTTGTAAACCTCAAACTTTAAATCTCAACTATCATTATCATGTACATAGGTGAAATTTTTTTTACCAGGCAAACACCTTAGTCACTCACACCTGTGCCATACAGTTAGTGACACACAGAACTGGAAGCCTGGGACTCAAAAGCTTTGCTCAGCAAGTGCTTGTTCACATTCTATTTTCTGTTTTTTGTTTTTTTCCCCCTGATTTGTCTAATTTTGATCTTTTCAATAGCCTTGACTTGTTTCTTGAACCTAACTCTCAACTATTTCTCTTCTACTCCCTGGAAATATACTATGCATCTCCACTTGATTCATGCAAGTCCTAATATGAGGGCCTACATCACGACCTACCCATCATAACTGACTCAGTTGAGACAACTCAAAAAAACTGAGTTGACTTCCTACATTTTAATTCAAACAAAACCAAACCGGTACCCAAACAAACAAATACAAAATTCACCAATATTCATACTTGTACATACAAATGGCCATTTTCCAAATTTTCTATTGTTTTACCTATTTTGTTGTAATTATCAGCAACAAAGTCTTCCAAACCAATCATCTTCCAGAAACTGTCATCCCAACCTTTCTCAGCTGAGTATGTCCATTTGCATACCAGGGAGCAGAGAGACCTAGGAAAATGACAGGAAAGTAAAAGTTACAACATGAACTATGTTTCCTTCATATTTTGCAAAACACCTGTCTAGCTAGCTGCAGTAGTACTGAGAAAGTGAAATAAACCAAAGTAATTATGAATCCCTGTTTAAAGCAAATGTCTGGGCTGGGGTTGTGGGCTCAGTGGTAGAGCACTCGTCTAGCACGTGTGAGGCGCTGGGTTTAATCCTCAGCACCACATAAAAATAAATAAAATAAAGGCATTGTGTCCAACTACATACAACTAAAAAAAATTAAATAAGTAAATAAATAAAGCAAAGGTCTCTATGCATACCTGTTATTTACCAGTAGCTCCTTCTTTCACTTTCAGAAGAGCCTCAGCCCTTTATTTGGATCCTGATCAAACAAATTCTGTATATGAATATTTACATTTATATTTATACTTATATGACATTTATGAGAAAAGTAGAAATTATAATACTGATTATCTATTTGATTAAATTGAATTATTATGTTTTAGAAATGACATTGTTAGTTGTAGTTAAGTATTGCTCCTTGTCATTTAGATATATATTAAAATATTTTGGTGTCATATGATGTGATATTTTGAATTTATTTCAAAATAATACGGGAAAGAAAGTGAATGGCATTTTGAATAGGACAGGACTGTTTTGCTTTGTCAGTTGCTGGGATGACAAATGGGTTGATAGGTGTCCATTGTACTATTATGTCTACTTTTGTACCTGTTCAAAATTCTCTGTAATAAAAATGTCTTTAAAAAGTGCCTCATATACATAACTAACAAAAATACTTTAGTCTAAAACCATTTTTAAAAGGAGGAAGACTTAAGTACTGGATGTATTCCTTTTTAGCTTTATTTCTCATCAAGTCACCCTTAATATTTTACATTCCATCAATAAAAGATTCATTGAGTTTCTCTGGAATAAATGGCATGCTCTTGCACATTCTGTGCCTCTGACCTAACCCCAGCAGTTTGGAATATTCTTCCCAGTTCTTCTCCTTAATGTTTCAAACTCTTCCTTTAGCCTAACCTGGGACTCCACTTTGGTATTCCTTTTCTGAGCTTCCAGAGCATGGAGTATATCTTATCACACTGTGTAATAAACTGCTCCTATCTCTCTCTCTCTTTCTCTCTCTCTCTCTCTCTCTCTCTCTCTCTCTCTATATATATATATATATATATATATATATATATATATATATATATATATATTATAAGGAAGATATATATATATCTTCCTTATAAACCCTAACATTCCAACCCATTCTCCATATTTTTTCCAGAGCAAACTTTATAAATGAAAATGTTATATCAACCCATGATTAAACCCCTTCCAGTGACCCTTCATGAAAAGGCAGCACCCACCTGTTTCCCCTCCTACACTCCCACAATTGCTTTCTTCATTCTGCAATAGTAATCATTTGAAGTTTCATTTATTTGGTCTCAATTCCTCACTTCCATTTGTTTCTGGTATGATATTCTCTACTATGCATCTAACTCCTAGTTAGCTTCACAGGTCAGCTAAGATTTTCACTTTTCCAATGCAGGACATTCTGGTCCAAAGCCCTTCCTCCAAGCGCCAACCTGGACATACACTCGTCTTATATCTAACGAAGTAATTGTCTTTGCCTGTTCACTATTCCTTTTCTCCCAGTAAACCAGCAACTCCTTTAGTACATAACCAGTCCTACTCATCTCAGTATCACCAGAACAGAGTCATGTAGGCACATGTTGAGCCACAATGAATAGAGATCAAATGGAAGCATTAAATGAATATGGTTTGCCCACCTCACCACAAGCAAATGGTAACTATGAGGAGGCCACAGTCACAGTTTTAAAGACAAACCAAGGCTATTTCAGGGTCAATGCATTCAGGCATTCACACAGTTCATCCACCCACTCATCCACTATTCAGTATTCAGTTAAGATGACCCTGGCACTTACTCTGTTAGGCTCTAGGGACCAGTGGTATGCAAAACGTAAGGGCTTCTGCTCTCACAGAAGCTGAAAGTTTAATTGAGGAGACATTGACCAAACAATCACACCTAAAAACTTATACTAACAAATAACCATAAATATTCCAGAGGACACAAAAAAAGAAATGGGAGCATTCCGCAGAAGAATCTGCTGTAATTTGGTGGCAGGGGTGGGATGGTGGGGTAGTAGGGGAGAAAAAGGAAGGTTCCACAGAGGATGTGACATTTACTAAGGACTAAACTGAAATCAAGAAATGGTATTTATCATTACTGATTTTCTTCAAAGGGGCATAGATGGCAGAACACATTGAGCTGTGCTTAATGGCAACTCACATATTAAAAGAGAGCTAATAAATAACATTTATATATATTAGCAACCATATATATTACATATAATACATATAATTACATATATATGTACACATATATTATAATCATATGTATATAAAATGATTATTTAAGCAAGACCATTTTTCCCCCAATGTCTGGAGATGGCAGCCCACCATGCAGCCTGCTCTGAGGAATACACAGTGGCTAATGCTTCCTGGCACACTATCTGAAATGCCAACTCTTTTGGAACTGTGGTCGTCATGGGGAAGAGCAAAACTCAGACAGTGGAGAAGGATTATTTCCAATGACTTAAGCATACAGGACAACTCTTTACTCCTTAAATGCCTTCTGCATCTCTACTTTGACTGTTAATTCCATTTTAATTATTGTTCCTTTTACTCATCTTTGTCCACTTGGCAAACTCCAAGTCACCTTTATGAAACAGTTCCAATGTTATGCCTCTATGAAATTTTCCCCCCTTCCTCTAAGTTACACTCATGGCTCTCTCCTTTGAGGCACCACTATAAATTGGAAATATTGCACTGTTATTCTTCACAGCTGAAGAAAGTTATGTTCATGGCCCGGATCTTCCTACCTTCATATTTCTGCATCTTTTGCCATGTATCTATCAGAACATATCTGCTCCTGTTCCCTGCACTGTTCCTTACCTCTGGATTAGGTTCTGATTCATGACTGAATTTAGCCAAAAAAATAAGGCAAAAGAGACTGCACACCATTTGTAGTCTAGGCCTCAAGAGGCTTTAATGTATGTTGCTTGATCTCTTGTATCTCTGGCACTTCCATGAGAAGATCATGCTGGGATAGCCCATTGGTCGCCTGAGGAGGACCTGAGACATATGGAGCACAACAATGAGCACTTGGGTCCAATCTGGATAAGAGAGCCCTATGTAGTCTTGGATCAAGTTGGAGCAGGCAGCCAAAACCCTAGTGAGTCCAGCTGAAATCCAAAAACCACCCATCAGAGCACAGACTAAATAAGCTGTCCACAGGCTAAATAAATTATTTTGGGGTTAAGGTAGTGAGCAGTGGTTGTGGTTTGCAACCAAAATAAAGTTAGAACTTCAGAACATAAGTAAATTAGTCCAAGTAGATTGTCTCCCCCAATGAGGGAAAGTTTAGGAATGTCTCATTTCTTAATGGTTAGAAAAATCAGCCAGAGGGTGTTCTGGAGTGAGGATGACTGAATCCAGAAGGCAGAAAATGCCATGATACAGCTGCCTCTGGAAACTCCATCTTCCTTACAGGTTATACAAACATGATTAAGGTCCATTTCACTCAGGTCTCTAAATCAACTGGCTATCATGGATGTGCTTTTAAGTAGCTGACTAGCAAAGTTAAGAGAATGTATCTGAGGCTATAGGTTCTCCAGAAATCTCTAGGAGACAGAGAAAAATACAGAGCTTTTTAAAAAATTATTTATTTATTCTAATTTGTTATACATGATAGCAGAATGCATTTTAACTCAGAGTGCACATATAGAGCACAATTTTTCATTTCTCTGGTTGTATATAAAGTAGAGTCACACCATTCATGTCTTCATACATGTATCTAGGGTAATGATGATTCCACCATCTTTCCTATCCCCATGTCCCCTCCCTTCTCCTCCCTTTCCTTTGCCCTATCCAGAGCTCCTCCATTCCTCCCATGCTCCTTTCCTGACCCTGGCCCCTATTATGGATCAGCATCCACATATCAGAGAAAACTTTAGCCTTTGGTTTTTGGGGATTGGCTTATTTCACTTAGCATGATATTCTCCAGCTCCATCCATTTATCTGCAAATGCCATGATTTTATTCTCTTTTAATGCTGAGTAATATTCCACTGTATATATTTACCACGGTTTCTTTATCCATTCATGTATTGAAAGGCATCTAGGTTGGTTCTACAATTTATCTATTGTGAATTATGCTGCTATAAACATTGAGGTGGCTATGTCACTAAGTTCTTTGGGTATAAACAGAGGAGTGGGATAGCTAGGTCAAATAATGGTTCCATTTCAGGTTTTCCAAGGAATCTCCATAATGCTTTCCAGATTCATCATTCTAAATGGAGAAAAATTGAAAGTATTCCCTCTAAAATCTGGAACAAGACAGGAATGTCCTTTTTCACCACTTCTATTTAACATGGTTCTTGAAACTTTCGCCAGAACAATTAGACAGACAAAAGAACTTAAAGGGATATGTATAGCAAAAGAAGAACTCAAACTATCACTATTTGCAGATGACTTGATTATATACCTAGATGATCCCAAAAATTCTACCAGAAAATGTCTAGAACTAATAAATAAATTCAGCAAAGTAAAAGGATATAAAATCAACACCCAAATATCAAAGGAATTTCTGTACATCAGTGACAAATCCTCTGAAAAAGAAAGGAGGAAAACTATCCCCATTTTCAATAGCCTCAAAAAAAAAAAAACTTGGGAGTCAACAAAAGAGGTGAAAGACCTCTAAAATGAAAACTACAGAACACTAAAGAAAGAAATTAAAGAAGACTTTAGAAGATGGAAAGATCTCCCTTGTTCTTGGATAGGCAGAATTAATATTATCAAAATGACCACAGTACCAAAAGCACTATAAAGATTTAATGCAATTCCAATCAAAATCCCAATGACATTACTCATAGAAATAGAGAAAGCAATCATAAAATTCATTTGGAAAAATAAAAGACCCAAGTAGTCAAAGCAATTCTTAGTAAGAAGCGTGAAGCAGGTAGCATCTCTATACCAGACCTAAAACTATACTACAAAGCAATAGTAACAAAAACGGCATGGTATTAGCACCAAAATAGATTTGTAGACCAATGGTACAGAATAGAACACACAGAGACAACTCACATAAATACAGTTATCTCATACTCGACAAAGGTGCCAAAGGCGTATATTGGAGAAAAAGATAGCCTCTTCAACAAATGGTGCTGGGAAAACTGTAAATCCATATGGACCAACATGAAATTAAGCCCCTATCTCTCACCATGCACAAAACTCAACTCAAAGTTGATTAAGGACCTAGGAATTACACCAGAGACCCTGCATCTAATAGAAGAAAAAGTAGACCAAATTTTCATCATGTCAGGTTAGGCACCGACTTCCTTAACAAGACTCTTATAGTGCAAGAAATAAAATCAAAAATCAATAAATGGGATGGATTCAAACTGAAAAGCTCCTTCTCAGCAAAAGAAACAAGGTGAGTAGAGAGCCTGCCTACAGAGCAAATTTTTGCCACATGCACATCATATAGAGCACTAATCTCTAGGACATATAAAGGACTTTGTTTTTCTTGTGAGTAAATACAAGGTACTAGCAGCAGAAAAAAATAGAGTTTGCCTCCTCCTGAGCTTTTTTTAAGACCAGGCTTTGATGTTCCCCAAGGTGTTCTACTGGTGAGTTGCCCTCCCAGGACAGCTATTCACCTTCAGGTAAGCCCTACCTGCCAGCCCATCATGCCCTCTCCCCACAGGAGCTTTATAGTATTAGACATAAATGCTTCAGAGACTCAGGGGCTGTACTGGAAAACTGAGGTGCTTCCAAGATAAGAGGGCAAATAAGAGTTCTACTTCTGCCCAGGGACCTCTCAGAGGATGGAAGGCACCATCCATGGCTGGTCAGCCAGAAGGCCAGAACAGCAACTGCTTGCTTTCTTCTGCTTTCAGATTTCTTAATGCCAAACAGACCCTAAAAATCTATAAAAGGGTCAAAAGAACAGAGACTCATGAGCAGGCAAGACAAAAATAATACCTAACTTAAGGAGAGGAGTTCCCCTGAGTGAAGATCTCACAAGAGGCAGGACCCATGGAAGTAAAAATGATGAAAATACCGGAAGAAAATATCAGTGATGAAAGCTATGAGAAAATGGGAAAAGAATTCAACAAAAAATTTACAGAACTAAAAACATGGGTTTTGAATTTAAATTTCAAACAACATTTCCACAGAAGAACTAAAAAAATCAATGGCACTGATTAAAATTAACTCAATGTTCTAGAAGACCAAGACAATGAAATACCTTCCTACAAATAGTAAAGACACAAAGAGATGAAATATGGAGGGAAAAGATAAAAGGCTCAGGGGACAGATCCAGCATCCTAATGGAAGAATAACAGGAATTCTGAGGGATTAAAAAATGAAAAGAAATAAGAAGAACAGGACAGATGAGAGAGATATTCTAAGTAAAAGAATACAACATTGGTATTTTATTACACTGAGCTAAAGTAAGACTTAAACCTGAGATTAAAAGTCTCATTAAGTCCAGGAAGTAAATCAAGAAATACTTGCATGTCAAGAATCAACAGAAAATTATGCAAGTTCTTATACAGAAAGAAAGAATAAAACACTTGCAAAGGCAAAGGATTCAGACTAGCTAAGGAATTTTCATCTATGACTCTGGAATATAGACATCAGAATAAAATACAGATCATTAAGAAAAACTGACTTGAGAATCCTATACCCAGACAAAATATTATTCAGCTGTCAAAGAAAACTAAAACATTTTCAACATGCAAATATTTAAAAAGTAAACATCCCACAGATACTCTCTGAGGACAATACTTGAGAAGAAACATAGCTTAATAGCAATTAATTCAGAGAAGCTATCTCAACATAAGGAAATTCAAAGACTAGAGGAACCAGTGGACACAGACATATATTCATATCCATTCAGTCTCTCTGTCATACACATATGTGTGTATATATACACACCTGTATATGTATACATGTACACTAAATGCAAGCATGTATGCAATTTATGCTTGAACATATGCATAGATGCATATGTGTAAATACACATATGCATACATATATTTAATGAATGATGATAAAATGTAAGTAGAATTTATAATATTGAGTATTCTTGAAATACAATAGGCCTGATATAATAAAAGAAAAACTTAAGCAAAGACTGGAAACAAAAAAAAATAGAGTCAAAGTAAGGGATATGTCAGTCTGTTTTATGTTGCTCTAAGAGAATACAATAGACCAGGTAACTTATAAAGAAAAAAAAATTTATTTCTCACAGTTGTGGAAGGTGGAAAATCCAATATCAAAATGCTTGCAGCTGGTGAGGGCCTTCTTGCTGCATTATCCCATGGCAGAAGGCAGAAGGACAAGAGAATATGAGAGAGCAAGGGAGAAAACACGGCAGAGCTTGCTTTATGTGTGTGTGTGTGTGTGTGTGTGTGTGAGAGAGAGAGAGAGATTGTTTTGTTTTTAAAAATTTATTTATTTGACTTATTTAATTTGTTATATATGACAGAATAATGAATTACAACTCATATTATACATATAGAGCACAATTTTTCATTTCTCTGGTGGTACACAAAGTAGAGTCACACCATTAATGTCTTCATACATGTACTTAGGGTAATGATGATTCCACCACCTTTCCTACCATTCTTCCTTCCTTCCCCACCTTCCCCTCCATTCCTCCCATGCTCCACATCCCTACCCCTTTTATGGATCAGCATCCACATATCAGAGAAAACTTCAGCCTTTGGTTTTTTGGGTTTTATCATGATATTCTCAGTCTTTGGTTTTTATCATGACATTCTCAATCTCCACCCATTTATCTGCAAATGCCTTGATTTTATTCTCTTTTAATGTTGAGTAATATTCTATTGTGTATATGTACCACAATTTCTCAGATCTCAGTTTATTTATTGTGAATTGAGCTGCTATAAACATTGATGTGGCTGCATCACTGTAGTGTGTTGATTTTAAGTCCTTAGGGTATAAATCAAGGAGTGGGATAGCTGGGTCAAATGGTGGTCTCATTCCAAGTCTTCCAAGGATCTCCATACTGCTTTCCAGATTGGTTGTACCAATTTGCAGTCCAACCAACAATGTATGAGTATGCCTTTTCCCCTACATCCTCATCAATATTTGTTGTTGTTTGTGTTCTGAATAACTGCCATTCTGACTGGAGTAAGATGAAATATTAGAGTAGTTTTGATTTGCACTTCTCTAATTGCTAGAGATGTTGAACATTTTTTCATATATTTGTTGATCAGTTATATATCATCTTCTGAGAAGTGTCTGTTCAGTTCTATAGCCCATTTATTGACTGGGTTATTTGGTTTTTTGGTGTAGAGATAGCTTACAGAATGGGAGCAAATTTCTACCACACACACATCAGATAGAGCATTAATCTCTAGGATATATAAATAACTCAAAAAAACTTAATAGAACTTGCTTTTATCAGCCCATTTTTGCAATACAAACCCACTCCTGACATGACAACATTCATCTATCATAAGGGCAGAGCCCATCAGATCAAATTACCTCTTATTAGGCTCCAGCTCCCAATACAGTTGCATAGAGAATTGAGTTTTCAACAAGCGAACTTTGGGGGATATAGTTAAATCATAGCAGAGTACACAGAAAAAAAGTATCTTGGTATACATATGTATGTTTGGGCAGTACATAGACTTAAAGTTGGTTATAAGAAAGATAAAGCAATCACTAATGGAAATGAAAATTTCAGTTGAACCCTCAAAATAAAAGGGACAAAGGGAATAGAGGGAAAAATCACAAGCCAGTGAAGCTAAACTAATCAAAAAGGAAAACAAGTAGGGGAGTGATTTGATATGAATAGAAAACAAAAATAAAAGGGTATAAAATCCATTATTTCAAATGTCAATTGGCTGAATTTCACAAATAGTTAAAAAATAAGAACGATTACAATGGATTAAAATTAAGTTATATCTGGTTTATGATATAGATTTTTTTAAAGTGGAAGGTTTTTTTTAAGGTGCACAAAGAAACAGTATAAACCAAAATTTTAAAATGTGACAATATCAATATCAAAGTAGCATTCAAGATCAAAAATATTACACAAGATAAGCATACCATATAATGACAAAATGCTCAACTCAAGAAAAATACTACCATTCATAAAATTTCTTAAACCAAACAATATAGTGTGAAATATAAAACAAGAGCCTCTTGAAATAAATAAAGCCCTTGAAAAAAAGATAAGTCTATTTAAATATTTTCTCCTATATTCGAAATCTGACCATCATGTGAACCATAAGAATAATAATTTTGCTACTGTGGAATTAAAGGACAAAATGCAACCAACTAACTAATATTTTATATATCCACACAGGAGAAGGAAAAGAAGGATATTTTATAAGAAGATACTACATGGCTTGAGTAGTATTTAAAAGAAAAGTCAGGGTTTTAAAAGTTTTTATTAAAAAAAGGGGAAGTCTGAAAATTAATAACCTAAGCAGCCAACTTAGGAAATTATGAAAAATAGTAATAGATTAAACTGAATAGAAGATTTAGAAGGAGTAACAAAGATAAAAGCAGACCCCCCCCAAAAAAAAAAAACCACAAAATGGAAGGTAAAATTCCGTTAATCGACAGAGTCAGAAACATGGTTTCACGAAAAGATAAATGAAACAGAAAAACCTCTGGCAAAATTGAGAAAAGGGGAAATGAAAAGGCACAAATGACAAATATTATAAATTGAGAATGGGGGCCATCACTACAGATAATGCAGACTTTAGTAGAAAATAAAAGGATAACATGAACATCATGATAGTAAACCTAGAAATTTAAATGGACGGACACTTTACTAGAAAAGCAGAATTTACCAAAACAGACTCTAGAAAACCTTAATAAACTTATGACCTTTAAAGAAAACAAATAAAACTTTAAGACCAGATGGCTGTACTAGAAAGTCCTAGCAAACATTCAAAGAACAGATTGCTTAAAAGTATTTAGGAATCCAGAAGAAGGCATGCTCCCCACTTTATTTATAAGGCTGGGGTAACATGCAGTAAAATCTGAACAAAGACAGCATGAGAAACAAACAAACAAACAAACAAACAAAAAACAAACAAAAACAAAAAACAGGCTATTCTTATGTGATGAATTCAGCATAGAAGCTGCACAAGAAATGACTAAAATGACATTTTTAAAATGTGAGAAAAATACATCATGAGCAAAGGGCATGCATGTTTCAATAATAGAACATATATGAATCTATTCCACCCCAGTATTTTAATAAAGGAGAGAAAATGACAGTGTACATTGAAGAATGCAAACTATTTGGTGAGGTTAAACACATCACGATGATAATCCTTGCTGAGGTAGGACAGAAGCTTCTGCCTATGACCACGATGGAAGAACAGAGATTGCATTTTACCCCAGTTCTAGAAGAGGAGCTGGGATGTGTGAAATGACTGCACAGGAGACCAGAAAGCCAATGAGGTGGGTCCAAGATCCCCAGGCTTTTTGGCTAGAATGAGATGCATGCCAGACCACTGCAGGGAGAGGGACCCCAAGGAAAGCTGTGGTGGCACAGCCTTCCAAAGAGGAGGTAGCTATGCAGAAATAGAGCTCCCCAAATCTGCACCAGACCCCTTCCATTTTTGCTGGACTACTCAGACACACAAGTACAGGGAAACTCCATGAGTTTAGGTAAAGAATGCATGGACAGTTGTGAGTTGACAGTTCTGGGTTCACAAAGGTCTGGGAATCCTTGAGTGGTAAGAGCCAAAGAGCAAAGTCTTCAGTGATCACCTGGGATCTTGAACAGAGAGCCCAGAAGACTTACAGAAGTGCAGCTGAACTGCCCGTGTGAGGGCTCCCTTTGGCCTGCTCCAGCAGTTTAAAAAGCAGCCTCCAAAGGATGAGACCAAACCCAAAGTACATGAACAGCTTACCAGAAAAGAGAGCTCAATATTTTTCAAATGAAGACAGTAACACGAAGACCTTCACAAACATGAACCTGGAAAGGTCAGCATCAAATAAAAAATAACTGAAGAAACAATGGCATTTTCCCCTTAATTTGATAAAAGCTATCCACCCATAAAGCCAAGTGCAGTGACACAAGGAAAACCACATTGTGACATATTATAATCAAATGTATTTTTTTAATTTAATAAAAGGAAAAGAAAATCATAAAAATGGGGGTTAAAAAAAGATACATTGGAGAGAAAAAGAGAGAAAACCAAAAAAGTCTGAAAATTTTTCACAAGAAGCAGTGCCAGCTAGAAGAAAATAGCATGACATCTTTACTGTGTGGAACAATTAAAAAAAAATCAACCTAGTATTCTGTATTGAGAAAAATATTTCTGAACAAAGAGGGTGAAATACAGACTTTTCCTGACAAACACCTAGATAATTCACTTCCAAAAACTTGCACTACAAGAAATGTTAAAGAAAGTTTTCCAGAAAGGAGAAAAATAACACTGACTGGAAATGTCAGCACACACAAAGTAATGAAGAGTATCAGAGGTGGTAAATAAGTGAGTGAATATGAGAGATGCAGATTTTTCATTTTTAAACTTCTTTAAAAGATAACCTCTTGAAATCTTCATCTTTCAAAAAACTGATAAAACAACCAATAGGTTTGGGGATTTAAAACACACATTAAACAAAACATGACAAAAAAGAGCACCAATGACAGGAACACATAAGAATAAATTATATGTGATGGGGTATAAAAATTATTTTAAGGCAGACTACAATAACTTAAATATGCATATTGTAAATCCTAGGTAAAAATGTAGCAAAATCAACCATTTAGAGATAAAATTGTCTATCATAAACATTTAAGTTACCTGGAGAAGACAAGAAAAGAGAAAAATTACCCAGAATATATGGAACAAATAAAAAGGAAATAACAAGAGGGTGGATTAAAACCTAACCATTAAATACAAATGGCCCAGCCTGGCCTGTAATCCTGGGTACTTGGGAGGCTGAGTCAGGAGGATCTCAAGTTCAAGGCTGGCCTGGTAACTTAGTGAAACCTGTCTCAGAATACAAAACCTTAAAAATTAAAAAAGGGCTGGGGATGTAACTCAGTGGTAGAGCACTCCTGGGTTTAATCCAGTATTGCCTGATGTAGGACAGATGAGGCTGGTTTTATTTAAGTTACAGTGGTCCAGAGAAGCTAATGCTTAAAGATCTCTAGACCCTGGGACTGGAAATTCTTTTAGATTAATATTCAGTGGGGTGGTCACATGACAGTGGGAGTGGGTGGGAACATAACAGTTACTCTTTGTCCCATATTCTTAGGCTAGACAGAGGTTTCACATGTTTTGTCTGCAAACCTGGCATTTATTTACAAGAAAGGAAGCTTCAAACCGCATTGAGCTCTCTGCGGAAATCCTGTTGATATTCTGTGACGTTTTTTGTAAAAATCTTTCTGACAAGACGAGAAGTTTAATTATGGCAGGGGTCTTTTGGGGGTGGGTACCTGGTCTGCTTCACTGCAAAATAATAAAAAAAGAAAATTCCAAAGTAAAGCTAAAGATTATAAGGCTAGACAAAAAGTTAAAATAAAACCCACCTATGCACTGTCTAAAAGAAACTTCTGTTAAACATAAAAACACATGATAGGTTTAAGAATAAAAGGATGAAAAAGGGCATGCTACGTAAATACCAATATCAGAAAAGCTGAAAGGGCTATATTAATATCAGACAAAGTAGACTTCAAAACCAAAAGTAAGCAGGGATAAAGAGACACATCACATAATGATATAAGGAAGAATCACCAAGAAGTTAAAGAAGAAATTCTAATTTTTAGAATGGCAACTTGAACTCAGCTAAGGTTGTTTTTTTTGTTTGTTTGTTTTTTAATTTTCCCCCTTGTTCTGGCCCAGCCCTAGCAAGCATGCAGGGCAAAACTGTACCCCAATCAAGAATTCATGATCGTATCACTGGATGTGGCTACTAAAGCCACCCGTCTTATATGCGGTTTGCTTGAAATTCAGCCATCTAGCAGCCCATGCTGAAGAAAGGATGTGGCAGATGGGAGGGGCCCAGAATTGTGGGCTTGTGTATATGAGTGAGGAAGTCCAGGAGGCACTGAAAGGTCTACCTCATTAAAGTGTCATTATTTTGTATCATTTCTTGATGTTCCATCTGGCCTTCTGGAAATTTTAGTTTATCAGGTCTGACTGCAACCTCCCACAGCAGAGACCCCAACTGCTTTATTCAACCTGTTTTCCCTAATCCGAGGCACAGTTTTTCTCTGGAAAATTTGGAGAGTTCAAAGCACGTTTATTAAGTAGATGAATAAAAACCTTTGGATCTCAGGTAAGAAGGAAGCTTTCAAGTTCCTAATCATTTTTTAACAACTTGCATTACAAGGCCTGGATTTTCAGCTACTATAAAGATGACTGACTACAGTGATGCAGCCACATAAATGTTTATAGCAGCTCAATTCACAATTGCTAAACTGTGGAAACAACCTAGATGCCTTTCAGTAAATGAATAGATAAAGAAACTGTGGTAAATATGCACAGTGGAATATTACTCAGCATTAAAAGAGAATAAAATCATGGCATCTGCAGGTAAATGGTCAGAGATGGAGAATAGCATGCTAAGTGAAGTCAGCCAATCCCAAAAAACCAAAGGAAAAATGTTCTTTTTGATAAGTGGATGCTAATTCATAATGGGGAGGGGAGGAGAATAGAGAAAATTTAATTGGGAAAAGGGGAGGGATGGAAGGAGAGGGGGAATGGGGGCAGAATAGATGGTGGAATGAGATGAGCATCATTACCCTAGGTACATGTACGATTGCATATGTGGTACATCTCTACATGGTGTAAAACCAGAGAAATGAAAAGTTGTGCTCCATTTGTGTACAATGAATTGAACTAATTATAACAACAACAACAAAGACACCTTTTTTTTTCCAGTTAGTTCATTCTATCTTGAGGAGAATTGAAAGGAGGGAATTTTAATGCCTCATTTTTGATGATGAATATATGGTAATTATCAAAATTATTACCATTTTTAAAAGTATTTATTCAGAATATATTATGAACATATCAGAGTTTTCCTAGGCAGGTAAAAGCCTGAAAACTCTGGAAACAAACAAACGGAAAAGAAAAAAAAATCAAAGCAAAAAGGTCACAAAGACCCCAGCCATGTGAAGAGAACATGAACCAGCCTCAGCAGGAACAAGAGGAACTTGTGGCTCTCCTGTTTATCCAGAGCAAGGCACACATCAAAAGCACAAGCAGTCTGCTGAGTTCCAGGGCTGGTCATGCCCATGTATTTCTCCAACAAGACTTGATGAAAACGAAGTCGGCACTGCTGCATTATTTATACACAGCTCACGGCTTTGACATTGCCAAGCCCCACTTTCAAGGGAAACCTTTTGTTCTTTGCTTGAGGAATGCAGAACCTGGAGAGTCTCAATCAAACAAGCTAGTGAATAACAGAATAATTAGAGCTGAGAACAGGGATAAATTACCAAAATATTCCTGGCTGTGGCCTTTGGTACATCCCAGGCCTATGATGGCTCTGTTTTTCCTCGCCATGCAAGAGCCTGTATTACCAGCACTGAAGATACAGCTCTTGGGGAGATACAATAACTGGGACTGGATTGCTAATTGCATCAACAAAGAAACCAAGAGGGCCTGATTTCTGAAGAAATACCACTGAATCAAGTGAAGTTGCTTCTGTTAAAGAGCTGTCAGATTTCAGGCTCATTACTATTGGTTCTGTACTTCATCAAGACTTGCTGACAGGTCCATGACAGACTGAAATAATATATGCAATGATGCAACGCAGGGCAATATTAAATTGCCCTTTCAGTTAGACTTGCCGATAACATGGTTCAAACGTGGCCGTGACAATATGGGCAGCATGAAAGAACTGAATAAATAATCAAGTTGAGGGAGTTTTCCCATGCCCTAAGAGAAAGATCTAAGAGTCAAAAAACAAAAGATCCTCAAGCCGCCACCAAAATATTTCAAGATTGTGGTGGTGCCCCTGGATTCATGGATTTTGATTTGTCCCCTAAAAAATAAGAAAAATACTAATTAGAAGCAATGTGAGAGAAGATGGGAAAGGAACAGGGAAAGAAAGAAAACAAAGTCACAGCTTATGAAGGCTCTGTTACAAGTAAGGCACTGTGCATAGGATTTTTGTATAGGTTACTGAATATCAGAATAAACCTGTGAACATACTCTTGGGATAGAAAACAACACCGAGGCTCTGAAAGGTTTGAGTAACTCATCTGAGGTCATACCCTTAGGAAGGAAAAGGGCAGAAGTCCAAAACTTGCCCTGATCAATTCAAGTCTATACTTGCTAACTATAGACTTATTCAGGCCCACTCGCCAAAAGATATTTATAAAATACTGCAAAGGTTAATTACACTATGTGGAAAAGTGCAATGATTTTGAGATAGTATTTGATTTTTCTATGTTTATCTTGTCTTTTTGCCTAAGGCTCATTAAGTTACTGAGGCTGACTTTGAACTTGTGATCCTTCTGCTCAGTCTCCCAAGTGCTGGGATTATAGGCATGTGACACCATACCGAGTTGTTTGGTTTTTTGAATGCTGGGGATCAAACCTAGGGCCCTTGTGCATGCCAGTCAAGTGCTCTATCACTGATCCAAATCCCATCCCATTCCTTTTCTTAATAAAGGAACAAAATATAAAAATAAAAGCAGAGGAAGAGGCCGTACAACACAGAACTTCATAGAGCAAAGATGTAGCTGTCTCTGGTTCCCTGTAAGGTTGATCTGGAGAAAGTTGAGGCATTCTGGATATGTCAAAGACAAAGGAGAATGGGATGCTCCCTCAAGACATGAAATTCAGCTAAAAGTCAGTCTAAGATGAGCAAGAATAAGCCATAAAAAATAATCATGAAAAGACAAAAGGGCTATAGATTCCTAAAAGGAGCCAGCCTGCATTAAGAAGGCTAAAGAAAGCATGTGTCAGAGAGATGAGGAGTCTGAATGGAAACAGAGAAAGAGGAGGTAGCAAAGGCAAGTGTCAGTGTGGAGAGGCAAGTATGCTCCAGATGGGAAGATCTGTGGGCAGCGGCTGTGAGAGACAGCTGTGCACAACATGCATCCCCGCTAGAGTTTTGTGGTGCAAAGCTCCCAGCTGAGGGCACTCCCATGGGAAGAATAGGAACGAAGAAGTCATTTGCGTCTTTGCTCCCCTCTCCCTCAACAAATATAAAGCTCTTTTTACGTGTCAGGCAAAGACATTGTCTCTTCATGGAGAGTCCAGCAGAACAGAGAAATCCATGGAGGGCTTACTAAATATTTAATTAATACTATGTAGAGAAGTATAATAAAATATATTATAGGCTGTTTGTAAAGCACATAGTATCAAGGGACACAGAGGAAAACAGTAATCTAAACCTGCCTTAGATTCTTCTGCTAAGTGGCAGAACTATAGGGTCAAGGGTTTCCACTGATCATTGTCTGTTCCTGCAGTTTTCAGTGACAGTCCATACTGCTAAAAGTCATTGAAATGGGGCTCCTTTGTGATGGAGACACCCTCAAAACAGCCCAGACCAGTCCCTTGGGTCTTCCCTTGTCTTTGCAATAGCTCCTTCTCCATTCTAGTAATTTGAGTTACTGACTCAGTCATCTCTGACCTACTGTGGCTTCTTGGACCCAAGGTCTAACCTTAGACTTTTGGCTCTGACCATCTGAACACTCAGTGATTTGCTCACCCTCTAGTTCTTTCAAATTCCTGGTTTCCAGGTCCCACACCTTGGTGCTGGTTTTTTCTGCGAGACCTGCTATAGTATATCTAGGCAGTTATTGACACCAAAATCTATTCCCAATAATAGCTATGTCCTAGTATAACCATAAGAGATTGAGGACATATGCACCTGTTCCATCTGATTTAGAAAAGAAACTTTTCCAACTCTTTTACAAGCTCAAATATTAAAACACCTTTTTTCAATGTTAAGCCATACTGATACTGGCTTGATCTTAGTCCTTATCTTCAATTCCTCAGTCCTAAAGGCATCCTAGACTTGCTATTTTTGAAATTGAGCACTGAGCTGATCCAAAGTTACCTAAAGTGCAAATATCAGTAAGCCTGAGATCTACTACTAAAGACAAGCAACAAAACTGTTCTACATCAACTGGTTGGTAGAAATCAAGAAGCAATGGCAAGAAAGTTATATTTATAAATGTTCATTTATAGTTGCTCTCCCTGGAAGAGACAATGCAGGATTCCTGGCAGAGAATAAGAAAAGGGCAGGCTCAAATGGCTCCTACCAAGTGGCCCAGTGCATTTCAAATCTGTTTGGCTATTAGACCCCTTTGTGATTAATTTTGAGGCTCTGAAATATCCAACGAATATCTTGAGAATATTCTTCCATGTAAATAACCACATAAACAATTTAAATCTTTTCTTGATAAACTAGAGTTATCTTTACATATTCTCTTAGTAATAACAACTACACTATGCTATAGTTCAGCACAGTGCCTAACATACTATAAGCACTCAACAAATATTCTTTACCTGTATCATTCATGAGTCATTGACAACTGTTAGACATACAGAAAGGCACGGTAATTTTCCTCATGGTAAATATCCCAAATGGCTCTGATTTTTCTCAGTGACACCAGCTGCAGGCATTTGATACTTAAAAGCCCTTAGAGTATTTGGCAGACTTCAAGCTTCTCATCTTCTTACCCTATCCATTTGGTTTATGGTCTAGAAATGGTGCCACTGGTCTCCCATAGTGCAGTTGGGAGCATTCTTGCCCTTTCTCAGATCTCCTTGGGTTCTTCTGGTGATCCAGGCTGCATCATGTTAACAGCCCTTGAATGGAAGTCACATGAAGTCAGAGCCCTTCTCAGATACGATGCTAACTGTTTGGCACTCCAGGAGCAGCACACTCACTGAGCACTTGGAGCTGAGAATTTTAACACAGAGCCATCTCTTTCTGATTCAAAGAGGAGAGAATCAAATTAAGGCTTTCTAACAAGGAAAAGAGGCAACACATAAAAAGAATTGGTAAACCAATAGGAAAGACCTGAAGATTTCATAGCTGTCAAGATGTCTTACCTCTAAAGAAGAAAGCAAAGGAACAAATGGAAAAGAAAAAGAAACAAATAGAAAGATGGCCTTTAAAATTCAGTTCTCAACACCCTTCAGCGGTGAAGATCCAGAAACTGGCAGAAACAATGTCAGCTCTTCAAGAGTAGGATACAGTCACACTTGGTACTAATGTTAAAAACCTGGCAATTTGGTGACTTTAATACATTTCAAATCTGTTTGGCTATTAGGTCCCTTTATGATTAATTTTAGGGCTCTGGACTATCCATCAAATATCTTGAGAATATTCTTCCATGTAAATAACCACATGAACAAATTAGAAAATAAATCTTTTGGTGATTTAAGATATTCATAGTTTGTATCATCTCTTGGGCCTCAAGGAATGAACAGTCTTTCAGGGAGAAAGGCACCCCCAAATCACCCAGATATATGAGTAGAGCTGAACCAAATCAGCTCCAGAGTCCATGCTCTTAACAACTATACTGATGGCCTCTAGGGACAGACCCTCTGCATGCTTGGTGATTTTCACAGGTGAAATCTAAGACATTATGAGCAATGACTGAAGAAGAGGGCTGTTCTACCTGGCAATATTAAGGATGCTTCATTGAAGATCTTAAATTATGAGTCCTGGAATATGGGGAGAAATCCACTAGGTGGACAAAGGCTGTGGGGAGTGGGCTTCAGGCAGGGAACCAAGGAGCTCACTTCAAGTGTGAGCCTGGCTCCAGATGGAAGGGAGAAGAAATCACCTCCTAAAAACTCTTGCAGACTTTTGATTTCCTGCTCTCATGCATTAGTGAGCATGATTGATCAGACATGGTGATGTCATCACTCACTAGGAAGATATACTCCCTGCTCTTTATTTTCTTCATCTGTTAAGGAGAATAACTATAGTACTTGCCCATATATTCATTAAAGGATTAAATGCTGTTAATTTGTATAACAAATGCTCAATAATAGTACTTTTTGTTCTTATTGTCTTCATTAGCATCAAAATTATCATCATCTTCCAGCTACTTTTAAGAAAGAAGATACCAATGAAAACATGTGCAAATGAAAACTTGCTTCAAGTCCCTATGAAGGACAATAGAGAGACAATAAGATGGACCTTCGGCTCTAATTTGATGACTATGATTTGAACAAAATGGAAAAATGGCATAATCAACCCAGCTCAGCTTTGCTCAACTCAACCTCAAATTGAGATGAAAATTAAAATTTTAATTCAAACTTTGAACTTAAAAACAAATATCAGGCCCAAACTCTGCCCTCTTTGTACATTTAGGGGCAAAACCACTCAGAATTCTGTTTGTGGAATGGCTCCTTAACTCCCAAATTTTTGCCAGCACCCAATATGGCACTTCAGAGAGAGAGGTGAGGGCTAGGTTTCCTTCTCTAAATAGCTCAGAGAGAAATGAGAAAATAGACATATCAAAGGAAACAAAAAAATAACATAAGACAGTTTTTAATATGGTTATATATACAAAGCTTTATTGGAGCACAGAATGCTAGAGATGTTAACTTCCTGAGAGTTCTAAGAACTTTAAGGAAATTTCAGAGAAAACCAAAAAAACCCAGCTAGGGTGTACATCCCAGGCAAGTGAGGACACTCAGCACAAATTCACCACAGTTTTCCCATTCTCTGGCTGAGAGTCATTTTAAGATTCCTGAATGGTCCTGTTCCCAGTGTCATACTCAGCCCATGGTCTGCATACCTGACACACCTTTACCTTTCTTAATCTTGGCAAATCTTAATCACTTTGGATATCAAATGCTTTGAGAATCCATCCAAGATTGTATTATTTGTCCCTCTACTGTGTTTTCATTGCGACCTAGCACTGATTGCATTAAGACTATCTTCAAAATTGTCTCTCTCCCATATTAGACTGCACACTAGAAACAAGAATGGCACAATCTGCATATTGATCTTCCTGGAAGGCTGAAAATAGGTGTTTAAGGTTCATCAAATTGGTAACAATCACTGACATCTTCTTTAACCTGCTACCACATATGTGAACACCCATTTTATTCTTGCACAGGTAGTCTGCTTTGAATGCTCAACTGGAGCTTGCTTTTGTAACTCAGTCCCTATGATGAGTTTTTAAACCAGTTCACACTAAAACAATGAAAACCACCAACAAACAAAAGGGATCAGAGGCCTCTGCTCAAGTACTAATCAACATCCTTGCTGAACTAAATGAGGAAAGGAAGCTGCCTGCTTGATATCCTTTTTAATAACTAGCAAGAGAGAGCTTATTGGGTTTCTTAAGTGAGAAACCATATGAAAAGGCAAAAGTGTGCCTAGAGTATACCATGTTCCTTTTTTTATCTCCTTTAGAATTACCATGTGTTTTTCTAATTGAGAGCACTCTTAAGGCTTATTTATAAGCCAGATCTGGGGGCAAGGGGAGTACATGGCCCAAATTCATTCTAGTTCCCTTGTGCCTCATTTCTGCTTCTTTTGAACCTTGCAAAGCAGTTTATAACAAATAAATCATGTCTTATAAATTAAGCAACTGTAGAAACTGAGATGAGAATAGTTGATGGCAGGTTTAAAAAGATACCAGCATATATCACTTGGGGGTCATGGTCTTCCAGTTACCCACCAGCCTGGCTAGACCGACTGAATTTAATGGTATGAGACATATTTCTAAGAACACCTGAAATCAGCGATCACTTACTAATCATACCCAGCCCACGTTTGTTTAGGCAAAAGACCAATAAGTTGAAAGAGTAGTGTCCAATGGTTTGGAAATCGAGAAGGAAAAGGAATGTCAGATGGAAGGGAGAATTATGCCTGGGGAAGAGAAGGATATGGAATGATGGAATAACCATCTTTAGGAAGAGAAATGTTTTCAGTTGAAGCAGCTGTTTTTCATTTCTAGGAAAGCTGAGAGCATAAATTTCAGTATGGGAGGGTTTAGGTTAACTGAGGGAAAGCCGCCTAATTCAGAGGGCAAGAAGGCATGATGACCTGGTGTGAGAGGTGCCAGTCTTCTTTACCAGGATCCTCAAGGGAACCATCTGGCTTGCAGACAGGGGGAATAGATTGTACAGGTGACTTCCACTGTTTTTATTTGAGTTATTATTACTCTGGTTCAACTGTGGTTCATTTCATTTATTGTAAAGCCAATCTGCTTGACCAACAAAAGAACAATACTGAACAAAAATGTTTCTGAGAATTCCAAACTCATAAAAAGCACTGTGCCTAAATTATGGTCTAATTTAAATAAGAACACACCAGTTTCCTTTCAAATTTTGGTTTAGAAAAATCCATGGAGTAAACATGATGTGTAAATTTTCTGCAAGTTGTCAGGCACCCAGAGATAAGACACAGTCCCAGCACCTAGCCCTCTGGAAGAGAGAAAATGAGCCCATTGATTACTGGGATAAACATCAGATACGGTAAGTAATATTCAAGAGACACAAATTCTCATGGAGTAACAAAGACTCAAAGGACAATAACCAGTTGGGCTATCTAGCTGAGAATAATTTGGGTAAGGAAGAGATTATGAGATAAGTATTAAAAATTTGTAAATCAATAAATGTTAGAGACATTATAAACACAGAAGCACGAATATCTAAATCATGCCTAGGAGCAGGGAATGGTCTCATTTAATCTGAACAAAACTACTTACATTAAAGAAATAAGAAGACATTTGGTATTTGTTTTTTAGGGATTGGCTAGCTTCACTAAGCATAATCTGCTCTAGTGCCATCCATTTCCCTGCAAATTCTATGATTTTGTCATTTTTTAGTGCTGCGTAATACTCCATGGTGTATAAATGCCACATTTTTTTTATCCATTCATCTATTGAAGGGCATCTGGGTTGGTTCCACAGTCTAGCAATTGTGAATTGTGCTGCTATGAACATCGATGTAGCAGTATCCCGGTCATGTAAGTAACCCAAGATGTAAGTCTCTAAATCCAAGGCTAAAGATAATTATGCTTAAGTCAAGAGGGATTCATTTCCAATTATTTTCCCTCTCAGCTGGAATAAATCTTACCAGATCATGATATTTTTAAAGAGTTCCTTATATTGAAAAATCACAACTTAGAAATTAACTGACAGCTACCAAACACATATGAAATGTTTGGCCTTGCATCCATTCTAATGCACCCAACAAGGGACCAAGACAGTATGGATTGCCTGGTGGAAGAATAGCGAATGGGGCTTTGAATAGATATTTTAAAATATGTCACTATATATATCTAACTCTGAAAAATCTTTCCAAATCAGAAGCAGAAAAACACCAAGGTTATCTGTGTGTGTGTGTGTGTATGTGGTGTGTGTGTATATATATATGTGTGTGTGTGTGTGTGTGTGTGTGTACACACACACACACACTTCATGTCTAAATTTTAGAGCTGACTACTATTGCAGAGTGTGTGGAACAGTCTGAGTTGTATAAAGAAATAGTGGAGGAAGTGACTACATTCCCAGTGGGACCTATCTCTCATGTAAACAGACTTTTTTTTAGGATGCTGTATCATGTGAGGGGAAGGAGGAAGGACTCTGCAAAGAGGCAGACCTAGAGCTAATTTGCTATGTGACTAGACTTGGGCAGCTCTCTGAACCTCTCCATTTTCTCACATATCAAGTAGGGGTAATAACCCTGGACTTAAAGACTTGTAAAGAACAGATGCACCACTAGTGAAAGACCCCATGGCCAGCCACTGACCTTCCCAACTACTCCATTAACAACAATATGATTAGTAGCCATCATATTTCTTCCTTTCAACTGGTCATGTTTAAATAGTCACACGCACAAACACAAGTTCTATAGATTTCTCCTGACATATGTGCATCAAACCTATGGAAAATCTTCACATTAAATGATCAGTCCTATAACCCTGATATCTCTCCCTGGCTGAGCAGAGGCCACTTGGGAAGGGTAGATTTTACATCATTACATGAGGCTCTTGCTAGACTGTAGCCTGGCTCACATTTCCTAGAAATAGTTCTCTGGAATCTCATATACCTCTGACTTGAGAACAGATCTGAAATATTCATGTTTTTAATGAGATGTATGTAAAAGCTCCAAATAAGAACATTTTAAGCCAAATATCTAGCCCCTGAATGTTGATGAGAATGATCACTTCATATGCATATGTGTGTCCAGGCATAGTCTCAGAGTGAGCTACACTTGAACAATTTATAACACCAGTGTTAATATGCATTACTTCCTGAACTCCTTCCAAAGAGCAGTCACCAGATCCATCATTTAGGAAGTGAGATACAGGGCAGATGTTTTCAGTTACAACATGTAATGGCTACAGAGGATTCCATTACATTCTTCTCTTTGCTGTTGTGTATATTTGAAATGTTCCACAATAAGAAATAGAAATGAAAATCAAAAATATTGGATTTAATGACACAAAGGTCACCAATTGTTGACCTTAGTGAGAGTCAACATGAATGCCTATTCTTCAGTGGCCACAGAAAGAAGTAAGAGAGATATTTGCCCTCTTGAATTCAGGATGAAACAGGAGAAGCCATTATTTAATGCATGATTACACAAAGGCTTATAGCTACCCAAAGTGCAGGACACCATGGAACCATATAATAAGAGGGGCGGAAGGACAGCTTGGGGAAGAAACATGAAGTGGAGACCTAAAGCATAAACAAGCATTGTCCAGTGAAGTGGGGGGCGGGGGGAGACAGAGGGAGAAAATAGTGTCCCAACCCTGGGATATAGCAACGATGATCAAGGAAGGAACAATGTCAGCTCTGAGTCCAGTACCCCATTATACTTTTGACACATCTGATTTTAGTCTGACAGAAGTGCTGTTAAGGAGTAACAGAATAAGAAAAAGTAAGTAACAAACACAAAATTACACTGCCAAAATTATTCACTACTGTTAGCAATTTCAATTTTTCTTCCAACTGCTCTAACAAATTCAAATAACAAAAATTCCTTTTTTGTATGCCCCTATCAACACACAGTGAGAAAGGAATTAGATGAGTTAGTTGTGTTGGTGGGATTAGAAACCAGGGCAGTTCTATACTCAGATACTCCTATTAGCCAGAAAAGCAATGGTTTACAGGCCTGCCCTAGGATTAGGAAAGGTAAAAGCACTGAGATGAGCTTGAAGCCACCTCCATCTTACAAGGACTGAAAATGGGCCACTCTAACATGGCATCACCTGCACTCAGCACAGAGCCTGGCCTGTAGTGACAGCTTTGCTCTGGTGACAGAGATGGTGATGTTATCAGGGCAAAAGCAGGTTTATCTCTGCCCTACATGTCTCCTTCTTGTTGAATCTGTCAAGAGTCTCCCTGCCCGCAATGCATCTCCTGTGGTGATGAACATCTTCACACTTACCGCATTAAACACAGGACTCCCAAGGAAATGGCTCACCAGAGGCCTGCCCCCCACCCCAAGAACTATAGGAGAAGAAAGCTGTTAGGGAGGGGCCTCATAAGGTCTGGCAGGAGTCTGGGTGTAGGCCTGAGGAAGAGCATGCCTGCAAGGTGTGATGGCCCAGGTCTAGATCCTCCTTCAGAGACAGAAAGCAATGTCTGACATTCGTCCTCAGCTCTCCTCAAGGATGGTCAGGAAGGTGAGACCTGTGAGCAGTGTTATGGGAGAGTTTAGACAGACTTGCAGATGCCTATCTCCTGTTCAATTTCTCCTGGCCTCTCTTGAAGGACAGTAGCCTTAGGCAATGGTCAACAAAGATCACCCTATGGGGTTATATTTAGTCCTATTTAGAACAGAGAGCCAAAGTGCTTCCCTTTCCATGTGAGGCTCCTTGCTCCCCTGTTCCTCAGCTTCTCTCAGTTTCCAAAGGCAGAGGTCTACAAACAGCATCAGACTGCCTATGCCAGGGACAACCCTTCCTGGGTGAATCTCCCTGAGAAGGGACATGGCAAAGAGGAGACTCAGGAACTCTTCACACCCTCACCCATTCAGTCACTACCCATTTCCTCAACAAATGTGGATTTAGTGCCTGTGACCCAGCAGACCCAGCCAAAGAGACACAAATAAAATAAGCATGCTTTGGCTCTAGGGGCATGGGTAGAAGACCCAGAAATTAAACAATAAATCACAAAAATAACAACATGGTAACCAATGTGATAGTTGTAAGAAAGGACGGTTGAGGGGATTATACTCTAGTCCAGTGACCTAGGAGAGATTGCTGGTGGAGAAGTATCTGAGGATGGGGGAGAATGAAGAGACTGCCATATGAGGCAGGAGGGCAGAGGGTTTCAGAATGTGGCACAACTGAGGGTCAGTGAAGGAAATGCAGATGGGAAGCAGCAGAGAGGGTGTGCACAGAGCTGGGAGAGATGAGACAGGAGGTGCCCAAGGGGCCAAGCATCCAGTTTTAGGCTCATGCTGAGCACTGGAAACCCTGACCTAAGGTTGGGGGTCACAGAAGAAGATAGGATCTGAGCAAGATGCTGGCATGATGCGCTTAAATTCCAGCTGAGCCTCTTCTTCCCCATGTGACATTGGATGAGCAAAACTCTTTGACTCTGAATCTACCCATATGCTGTTTCAATTGGCCAACAAACATTTCTCATGCCTTTAATTTGTGCCAGCCACTATCCCAGGTGATGAAATGCAACAGGGAGAAGAAAAGTCTCTGTAGTCCAAAACTCATGTTCCAGTGGGTGCATGTGACATTACAAAAGTGACAAGCAAATCTATATGCTATGTAGGCAACAAGCAAGTGGCAAGGAGGGGAGTAACCCAGGAGGCCATGCTTGGGCAGCATGGGCAGAGAAGGCCTCTGGGGAGGTGACATACTAGCTGAGGCAGAGGACTAAGGAAGATCCTGCATCACACGGAAAGACAGGGGCACAGGAAAGAATGAACACAAAGACCCAGAGTGGCAAAGAGCTTGTCTGCCAGGGCAGGTGAAACTGAGCACAAGGCCCAGGGAGTGGGCGGAGTCGGTGAAGAGTGGGCCCCAGATGGCTCAGGACCTTGTTAGCTTTGGGACCTTACTAGAGGAACAGTGGGAGGAGAGGTAAGTGCCAAGATGGGGCTACGTGTCAAGATCACTCCAGCTGCTGTATGCAGGAGGCACTGGAACGGGGCAAGAATAAATGCCACAACATCTAAAAGGGGACTTGTGTGCTTCCTTTTATCCTCCGCAGGAGCATGTTATGTTTTATTATTAACCAGCTCCTGGCTTTATAACCTTGCTCCCCAACCTCTTTTGTGTCTTCCTGTCCTCACCTAAAAAAGAAGAGCCATGATATCCCCCGCTCCACATGGGGCTCTTGTGAAGATAAATACAGGTTGTCATCTAGGAAGGAAGTAGAACAAAGCCTGGCTGAGCTCTCAGTGCATCTTAACCCTTTTCATTGTCTTGCTATTCATTTCCTATCCATCACCTCTACTTGAACCTGGCTCCTGGTATCTATCCGCCTAGCTCCTGTCCCAATGTTTATCCTAGGTACTCTGTCAAATAGAAGTTGTGTTGTTGCCTGAAGACTTAAGTCAGCCCAAAGACACATTTTTTTTTGTTGTTGTTTGGCTGAGGCAGAGACTTCAAAACACTCCTCAGGAGCATCTTGAGGCTGGTGTCTCCTATGTTGTAACCTAATCCCTGCTGTGATGGTTTTTGGAGGTGGGGCCTATGAGAGGTGAGTAGGTCATGAGGGATTAACGCTCTTAAAAATGGGTCAGACAAAAGAGTTCATTTGCTGCTGCCACCATGTGAGGATATGGATAAAAGACAGCATCTATGAACCAGGAAGCAGGCCACCTCAGACACCAACCATGCCAGCACCTGCACCCTGGGCTTCTCCATCTCCCAGACTGTGAGAAAGACATTTCTGTCATCCACAAGCCCCCATCTTTGGTATTCTATTATAACAACCTGAGCAGACTTAAACAGCTGGGTATTACCCTCCCCCCATTCCACTGGGTCCCTCCCCCACCCTGTCTCATATATGCCAGAATGCTAAGTGTGTCCTACATCTGCAGGCACATGAGTTTGTGATCCCTAATAAACATTGACTTTAAAGATTATGCACAAATACAAACAGCATAAATGCCACACAAGAACCCTCCTTCCCCTCTTTCCAGGCCCTGCTGGAGCAATGGACTGATTGACAGGGTGTAATTTCCAATTCTCTCCATGCAGTCATTCACCATGTACTTACTGAAAACATTCTAGATCCAAGGAACTGTGAAAAAAAGAGACACAGCATCTGCCTTACAATCTAGCACCCATGAACAATGATGCTGTAAGGTTCTCTGGGTGCAAAAGTATACTGATAGTATACCACAGGAGGGATTCTAAGCCTTTTGATAAATTATTATTCTGTTAATATAATAATCCTGTGAAGATAGATAGGAGAAGTAGGTTATTCTACTTTGCAGACAATCAAAGGTTAAAGAAGCTAAAGACATTGTCCAAAATGACACATTTAGTACATGCTGGATCTTGAATTCATGTTTGCTGTCACTAACAGGGAAGGGTTACGTCTCTTTGGCGCATAACTCATAAAGTTTTCTCCTTGCAGGTTGCTATAGCTCTGAAAAAATAAAAGAGATATCTAAACACTGACCAGCTCATGGGTAACGAACGTGGCTGAGACTGGCTTAGACAGTGGGAAAATCGTGACAATGGTGCTGGCAATGAATGAGAGGCTTGGGTTTCCAGCAGAGTTCTTCCTGGGCTCTATGTGTCACCCATGACACATTTGGAAATAAAAGAGAGAGAGAGAGAGAGAGAGAGAGAGAGAGAGAGAGAGAGAGAGAGAGAAATAAGGAACAGCATGCAGCCCCAGCTTTGCCAGGAAATTTATAAAAGAATACTTTTGGTGAAGGCAATGAGATTTTGCCAGGTGGTATGAGTCCAGACAGCTAATCTCCATGACCCAGTGAGAATCTCCTCCAGAGGGACCCTATCTGGTATTCCCCCATGAGGCTTGGCAATCAGTGATCACTGCAGCTCCTGCTGCAGACAACCTACGAGCATCTGGAGCCCATACCCCATGCTCCATGCTCCAGACACACGACAGGCTGGAAAACATGTCATCATCCGGGGGGAGTCGAGCAGCCTCACCATGTCTGGAAATGCCCTTTGGGTAGATGAACACTAGCCCAGGCTCCTTGGCCTTCATTTACTTTCAATCAGTGGTTCTTAATTAGGAGAACTTTGTCTCCATGGGGACACATGGAAAATCTGGAAACATCTTTTATTTGTCTGACTAGAGCCAGAGGGATTTGCTGTTGCACCTAGTGGGTAGAGGCCAAGAGTTGTACTCGACATCCTTCAATGTGCAACAGGGCAGCCCACAACAAAGAACTACCTGGCCCAGAATGTTAACAGGGTTAAGAAAGCCCCATTGAAAATATATAAAATCCCTAACTGATTACTGACTACCTTCATGGCCTCATATTGAGCTCTACAGCAACAGACAGCTGGGAAAAGTGCCTTTTCCCAAGGAGTTCAGAATCCAGTGGGAGAGAAAGTCACTTAAAGAAACAATTGTCCTGAGAAGTTGGACAGAAACCTTAGTGGTGGGGGCTGAAGTACAAAGTTCCTGGTTAAATGTGGACTTTGCCATTTACTTATTAGCAATGTGACTTTGGCGAAGTTACTTAGCCTTCCAATTTCTTTTGAAACTATGAATCGAAAAATATGACACTGACACTGTCCTGTTCCTACTCTCCCTGTTACTCTGATAGCATCTACTAGAGATGCAAACCTATGGCCAGCACCCCTACTGTTTTCGCTGCTACTGTTGTTACACAGAGGTAGGGTTGAACACAAGGTAGACAGGAGGGACAAACTATAGAGGCAGACATACTTATAATTTCTGCACTGTCTGCCTAAGCGAGGGGGAAACCCTTTTTTTTCCTCAAGTGTGTGTGTGTGTGTGTGTGTGTGTGTGTATGGTGGTGGGGGAACGGGGGAGTCCAGGCACCAAATTGATATCATAGAATTCAATTCTGAACTAACTACTTGGAGTTTAGAAAGACCCTGCAGATTAAGGGTTCAGTCCCACAAGACTGTTTTCATTTCAAATGCCAAGAGGAAAAAAGTCTCGGCTGTTTGGATGATCAGCTATAAAATGAGGTTCCTACAACCCTCTCCTCAGGTTTGATTATTTTCAATAAGAACTTAGAGATACACTTAACTTACATTTATTGACCTATTATAATGGATACAAATGAAGAGCCAGCTGAAGACGTATATAGGCAAGATAAGTAAGAAAGAGAATGGAGGTTTCATGCCTTCTCTGGTATTCTACCCTCCTGGCACCTCAGTGCTTTCACCAACCTGGAAGCTCTCTGAACCCCATTTCTTACAGATTCTTAGTGAGGTTTCATCATCGGGGCATGATCAATTTTTCGTTCAATCTTCATTTCCCCAAAGATAGGGGGCAGGGCTGAAAGATCCAAGACTCTAATCATGGCTTGGTCTTTGTGGTGAGTAACTTCAATCCTGAGGCTATTCAGAAGCCCATAAAGGTTTGTCTCATTAGGGGAAAAAAAAAAAAAAGGATTCTCCTATCAACCACGAAATCCTGAGGGTTTTGGAGTTCTGTGTCATGATCTCAAGGCAGAGACCACCAAATATTAGACCAAGGATGATACTAGAAACTCTATCATTCAGACAATTCAAGGGTTTTAGGAACTTTGTGTCAGAAACCAGGGACAGAGACTAAATATGTATTTCTTATCAAGTCATAGCCCCTACAGAGAGAAGGTAAGTTTCTTCTTCATCTATTTTCTTCTTGCTGTCTGCAAGGAAGCTGTGGTTGAAAGCCCCGACATGCCCTCAAGGATATCACATTATGCACAATATAATTGGCTCTCCTCTATATTCTAAGGTTCCACATTCATGGATTTAACAAACCTCATTTAAAGACATTTGATAACAGACTTATTCTCTTATCATTATTCCCTAAATAATATAACAACTATTTCTATATTATTTATTTTGTATTTGGTATTATAAGTAATCTAAAGATTATTTAATGTACACTGAAGCACGGTTGTAGGTAATATACAAATATAGGTTTTTCAGAAATTGTATAGATTATACTTGAGCATCTTCAAATTTTGGCCTTCAAAGTGGCTCCTGAAATCAGTCTGCTGCAGATCCAAGAATGACTCTGCAATGCCCATCTGGGCTTCTAAATGACCTCATGGAAAACATCTATCCCTGAACTATCAGGAAAAAATAAAGAGACATGTAATCCTATTTAAGTCATGCTAGTACTACAGCCCAATAATAAAATATAGTAGGCAAGGGCAGGCCAATTAAGAAAAGGACATTACAGTTTTCTCAGATAGTGTGGATGCGGATCCACAATAGGGGTCAGGGGGAGCACGGAGGAATGAAGGAATTTTGGATAGGGGAAAGGGGAGGGAGGGGAAGGGATGGGGCATGGGAGTATGCAAGACGGTGGAATGAGATGGACATCATTACCCTAAGTACATGTATGAAGACACGAACGGTGTGACTCTACTTTGTATATAACCAGAGAAATGAAAAATTGTGCTCTATATGTGTACTATGAATTGAAATGCATTCTGCTGTTATGTATAACAAATTAGAATAAATAAATTTCAATTTAAAAAAGGACATTACAAACGAAGAAATAACAAATAAAAATACAGAGTTGAAAGAGAGTAAAGGGATCCATGCTGACTGGTCCCTTCTACCAGGAGAGTGGAAGAGGGTAAAAGTGAAGAGTCAGAGAGCAGCTCCAACACAGTGAGTCTGAGATGCCATACTAGGGAGTTAAAACTCACTTCCTACAGGAATGGGATGCTAAATGACAATTTCAAATAGTAAAGTAATATCAGATTCACATTTAAGGATAAGAGGAGAGAGGTATAGGACTGACATCCAGATTAGTAACTCATCAGTGGCATTTGAATTAAAGGGAATGCATGACAGTCGTTGTACTCCGAGGGCACTGAGGTATATTACCAATATCCAAAAACAAGTGGACAAAGTCCACCATCTCCTTTCCATGACATTGTGGACTAAGATATAAAAAACAATCCATCCATCCTTTCATCTGTCCATCTATATACTAGAAGACTGGAGAATCTGGGCAAAATTTCAAAATAAAAAAAATTAATATAAGGGGACCTTATCAGAAATAATTCTTCATATAGACCACAGTTTGTTCCTTGAAAGAGCCTTGATCTGGCCCAGGCTTTAACCTAAGTTTGCATGCAGGGTCCTCAAACATATCTGACACCTGCAAAAGCCATTCATATCTTCAAATATGATATAAAATGTCTCACTGCCTGGGGACTAAAAAGACATGAAATAATTCAATGCCAGCATACAGGGTAGCTTAACACCAAAATGCACCACAGAGAACATTCAGATATAGTTTTCAAGGCGCCTGGAGCAATACTTTGTTTTAAATAGAAGTGGGCGTCAACACTGCTGTGAAAGATTCGCCAGTAGTTTCAGCATCATAGGGCAGAAAAAGTCAAGTAATTATTGTCTCCCCAATTATGGCTAATTCTTTGCAAGTTAATTCCTGGCTTCTTTAAAATGGAATCAGATAGTTTGCTCTTTACATGCAAAACTGAAGATATTGGATCCAGCAGCTTATGGCCTGGGGTTTATTTCTTATTACTTCTAAAGGAATGAGGAGGGGGTGGGAAATAATATTTTGAGTTAGGCACCATTTAGCCAAGGTGAGAGAAAAACCTCTCTCTTCAGCTCTGAAACAGGATCATGTAGCTATTAAAATTTATTGGACACAATTCAAGCAAGAGTGTTAGGTGAAAGAATCAAAGAAAAAACTATAGGCCGAGTTCAGAAGGCTGTAACTAAATCTGCACCTGCTGTCACTCACTTATTACCACAGATCTCCCAGGCAGTTTAGACATAAACCAGACAGTCCTGATGCCCAGCCTGACTAATGCTGGCCTATTTTACTTATTAACACAGAGTTAAAAAATATGTGTGCATGCAAATATGCATATCTGATAAGCATGGGTGCAAATGCATATGTGCTAGAAATACACTGGGAGAGAGGGAACCCAGGGGAGAATAAAATTCAAAGTTGGGAGTAGTAGATGCAAGACAGAAAACCTTGACAGCAAGTTACTTCAGTCTAGAAAATGTGAATTCCAGATTCCTTGATATTTGCAATTTGCATGCTATATTTTCAAGTCTGTTTTGATCAAATCTCCAGAATTAAGTTTTCAAAGAAAGGAACAGCACCAAATGAATTGAGTTGGCTAGAAACATAGAAACTTACCCAAGGGAAAACCATGAAAAGGAGAAACCAAGTATAAAAAATATTTCACTTATCCTCTGAAGATCTCTATAATCACATATATTTTCAGTCTCTCCATGTATATTTATTATTTTTCTTGACCTCTAAGTTTCTAAGCTAGAAAGAAAAACATAATTATTAAAATTAATATTATCAGGGCCACCAAGGGATTTATTTCTCTAAAAATCTATGCTGGATCACCTATTTGGCATGCCATTTCTCTTTAATCTTTTGCATTCAGCAGAGTCATGCATGTGATTGAATGGCACTTTCAGTTTTTATCAAAGTGAAGAAAGTGGCTTTGCTAAGTGACTCAGTCACACAGTGACCTGCCTCATGTCAGGTATGCTGAGTGTTTCCAGATCAGAGATCTCTCTTCCAGAAAGAGAAAATGTGCCCAGGAAGAGAAGCTGGGTTTCCTCCATTTTTCACTCAGATGAGTAAGGGCCAAGATTTGCACCAAGTTCTAGGTAACAGAACAGACTTAAGTATACACCTGAGGGTACACCTTTAATACACTTATTCATAAATGTCTCTAATGCTGCCAAGTGGTCCACTCAGGGCACACAAGTATCAAAAGGTGCAATCAGGATTCCAGAGGTAGACAGACCTCTGCCCAAATCTCAGCCATATGACCTTGGGCAAGTGGTCTAACTCTCTAAGTCTCAGTTGTCTCAATCCAAAAGTGGAGTCATAGCTTTTCAAGTTTAAACAAAAAGTATCAGGTAAAGCATTCTGTATAATATCCCATCTGTCACTAGCATGCAGCATATGTTCATATTATTTTGAAAGTGCTTTGTAAGCTTAAAAGAGTTGAGAAAATAGAGGCTAATCAATCTCTGGAGCATCTTTATGATACCTGTGTACTTATAGGTAATGCCACACACTCTGGCATGTTATAATCTGTACTGAGGTATTCTCCAGGTGGGAAATAGTACATGGTGACCAATGAATTATTAGGTTCTGGCAGCAGACAGACCTGGACCAAACTCCAGCTCCATCACTTACGAGCTGAGTGGCTTTTGAGAAATCATACAATCATGGGCCTTAGTTTTTCTATCCATAAGGAACCTTAATGATATAATATTTAATACAGCAAATTTAAGGTAAATGTGGCTGTGTGTGTGTGTTCCTCGCCATCATTAATAGAGCCATGGGCAATTGTTACAATTGGAAAATGTTACATGTTCACAGAACTACCCATAGGACATGTGGAATCATAAAATAACAGATTTAGAAATTACCATCAAATCTGATGAGTGTGCAACTATCCCCCTACCCACACACTTAGCAAACATCACTAGTGGGCTGCTCTTTCTCACTTAGCTGAGATTGGCTTCCCAGTCAGCCCTATACTGTGACCTAGACAGCAATTTCTGATCCAAAAAAGATGACAACATAAGAGTTAATCTATCTTCTGTCTCCAATCAAGTGCTACCATCTCTAGTGAGAGATGAGAAAGCAGAAGGTCACTGATGTTAAGTGACTTGTCAAGAATTCCACATGTAGTAAATGACCATCCTAGCCCCAGAAATAGACTGCCTAACTCATTACTTCCACTTCCCACTGTGATTCTCCATAGTGTCAAGACACCCTCCAGGATATATGGAAGGTATTTTTGATAGCCTTGTCTTCCTCCTCAGGGCTGCACAGAGAGTCTGCTGCACTTAGCAAATTACTTGTAATCTAATTCTGACACACCTCCTTCTGTGACAGGTGAAGGAGGGGGGAGGGAAAGAAAGGTGTCTCTTTCAAAAGCCTTGATTGAAGATGTGGAGATTTACACATGTTCCTGGTGACATCTGGCTCTGAGAAGCACGTGCAAAGGCAATTCTCCCAATCTGGAGAAATTGTACTGAAAGTTAAGTTCACATACCCACGGAGAATCTTGGCAGTCCAAGGAGGGAAGGCGAGGTCAGGACTCTTACCTCTACCATCTCCTATCCCACTGGATCATGAGTAAAGCAGCAGCTATGCAGTTGGTGGCACCAACAGATCAATTGCAGCCTGAGGCCATCTGCTTCTGTCTGGTGGCAGAATCCCAGCATGCACTGGTTCCAACTGGATTTTTGTGGGGAGGGAAGCTGAGAACTATGAGGGCCCCAGCTGCTATCAGCAGACAGGGAGGCGCCACCTCCTCACCTCAGGCCTGGTCGCCCTCCATGGACCTGAGTTCTCAGCTGTCCCTGTGGCTACAGACTCTCCTCGCCTGACTCAGAATACTAAATGTGCCCTCCCTTCAAAGTTGCTGCTGCTGTTGTTGTTTATTCATAACTGACAAGGAGAGGAAGGTGATAGAAAAAATTTAGACTAAATTCTATTTTATACATAGTAACATCTGTTGCAATATTTTTACTTCCCTCAATTCTATAACATGTCTGGCATTGAGAAAGATTTTGAAACAAAATTCTAATCATGCTAATAATAATAATCAAGTGTGTAGAAGCAGTGCATGACCTGGCTTACAGAAAGGCAAGCAACCATCTCCACTTTTCCATGTTCATCTCATTCACAGTGACCTGGATCACCACATCCACACCCATCCAACAAATAGGTACTGGAACCCACTAAGGTACAACACAGTTCTAGGCATGGGCAGGAAGCAGGCAGGCCCCTGTCTCCATGGAGCCTAGATTTTATATGGGTGGAGCCAGACCAAAAAGTTGACTTAGTAAATGTTTTGAGGACAACATAAACACATGAATGTGTGGGGTGGCCCACTTGAGATACAGGGTTAGGAAAGGCCACTCTGAGGAGGTGAGGCCAGCTAGATAAGAATTATGAATGTACTATCACTTTTTAGTATTAAAGCATGTTGTTCTATTTTTTAGTCCTGAATTATTGACAAGTTTGTGGGTGTAATACTGCTGTTGCAGATCAGTCAGCAGCTGTGCTGTCCTTCCTCAACTTCCCAACTCAATTCCTCCCTCTATCCTCTCCTCTCCCTATCTATCCTGGATACACTCATGGCAGGATCTCCAGACTCCTTTTGATCATTTGGTTCTATATCCCCTCTGTCCCTGTCCAAGTTCCTCTGGAGACAGAAAAGAATGCTACCCACACGGGCTGTCCCTCTTGGACTGGTAGAGGGAGAAATGAAAATTACAGGAACTGGAAGATGCTAAGGCCCAGGGAGCCCCAGGGAGGTGGTGTGGAAAACTAAAGGAGAGTGAACATGGGATGGGGCATGGTGAACACCTCCACCCTGCAGTAGGGAGCAGGTGGGAGACAATGGCTCTAAGGGTGATCCAGGACAGAGAGACCTAACGTGCAAAGAAGCACTCACCTTCAGGAGGCTCAAAGGAAAACTTCATAATTTAACAGGTTCTTAAATGTTTACATTGAATTTTGCTAAAGTTCACGAATTTAAAAATTGAGAATTACAGACAGTTTCAAAGTCTTATTCTGTGATATTATGTAAAACAAACAACCAAAAAAATTCCATTATTTTTCTCTGAGGAAAGGCTGCTGATTTTCTTAAAAATGAAAAGAGCCCGAGGAAAAAAATTACAACCAAAGGTGATGGCAAGTTCTAAAAATCTGAGACAGAAAAGAACTTGGCAGTGTCAAGGAACCCAGAGGAAACACAGGTGGCTGAAGAATAGTGAGAGAGGAAGAGACACCATAAATGAGATGGCAGGATCAGGGAGAGGTCAGAAATTCTGATCATGTGTGAGCACTCTTAACTCCAGGGCTTGAGTGTTTCCCTGCTTCCTTTCTCTCACAAACTTACACACACTCGTGTGCACAGTAGAAGCAGGTGCACAAAGACTGCTAGAAGGGCAGTTCTAACTTTCTACCTAAACAGAAAGCTTATTCCCATTCCTCTCTTGACCAGGCATGGCCCCTATCAAAAAACCTCCATTCAAAAGTGTTGTATTAGAGGAGAGGGGCATCTCTGTATCAGGGGAGCATGTCAGGAGCACAGAACCACCTTCCTTTTCCCAATGTTAAAAAATAAATAAATAAAAGCAGAATTGTGAGTGAATTCTCCAAAGCCCATGAAGAAAGACACAAAAACTCTGGAAACTTCTACAATTCTGATCATCCTGTGCCAGTATAATAACCATACATTTTTAATCAAATTTAACCACCTCACCCAAATAAGCCAATAAGTCACACTATAATGATATAAGCTTTTCCTTACCATTTGTTGAGAGCCTAACATGTTTTCTATATGATATTTCTTTTAACTGCTCACAATACTGCATGGAACTATTAATGACATCTAATGGGAGAGGAAACAAATGCAGAGAGCTTAAAGTCACATAGCTACTTAATGAAGAGTCCAATCTTAAACGTAGAGCTCTTTGGTCTAAATCCATGCTCTTTGCAATATAATACAAGCCTTTTTGAAACCCTAATTCCCCTTAAGATTAACTAAGCCCACAGCCACTTCCAGTCATTCTTCAACACCTAAATCTTTCACATTGCTTAGGTGTGAAACCCTGCTTAACCACACCAGCCAGTACTGATCTTGCCTTCCTTTAAACTTGACCAGCACTGAAGAGTGCCTACCATTTACCTACAAAAACAAACATATATTTGAACAGTTATTATGTAGGGGGAATTGTAGCAAGTGTGAAAACACAGCAGTCAGTAGTCCCTGCCCTCAGGGAGTTTACTATAAGAGCAGGAAGACAGACAATTAATACAAATTAATACACAGAAAAATCAAATACTACCATTCCCCCAAATGACTTAGAATTAAATTATTTATTGTCTTGTGTTCTTTTTCATTATTTGTATGTATTGATTCTGCTTCTATAATGAGCTGGAAAGCTATCAGGTGCAGAGGCCCCTGTATTTCCTATGGCTTTTGGCATGGTTGAGGACATGTGAAAGTCCTTAAATCTCTTTGTACACTGGCTACTAATATCTTGTCAGATCTTGGTCAGTTGTGGCCTATTATTTGCCTTTTCATTCTTATCTTCTTGAATATATTCAGCGCTGAATATATGAAAGAAGACACTGCTCTCTGCAGTGGGTCCAGTGAGTGATTGAAAAACAACTGCACATTGCCTCCCCTTCCAGAAGATTCCAGTCTAGTAAGGGAGACAGGCAAAGTATAATGCAAAGGTGGTGGGACAAGGCTGCATGGCGGTGCAGAGAAAGGAAATGCTGGGGAAGGCTTCAGGAGCAGAAAGATTTGAAAGATGCATAGGAGTTTGCCAGGCAGGTCAAAGGAGGAAGGAAAGAGAGATGTGAAAACATAGGATGTCCAGAGCATAGTTAGGAAGCCAAGGTGGCCTGCCTAAAGCAGGGAGATGTAGGAGACTCAGTTGAGGAGCAGGAACAGACCAGGAAGGGTCTTCAGTGTTCTTTATGTACAGACTGCTTCTTTTTGTCATTAAATTATTTATTTATTCTAATTTGTTATATATGACAGCAGAATGCAATTCATTTCATATTACGCATATAGAGCACAATTTTTCAAGTCTCTGGTTGTACACAAAAGTATTTTCACATCATTCAGGTCTTCATACATGTACTTAGGGTAATGATGTCTCACTCATTCCACTGACTTTCCTAACCTATATCCCCTCCTTCCTCTCCCTCCCCTTTGACCTAACTAAAGTTCCTCCATTCCTCCAATGCTCCTCACCCCCAACACCATTATGAGTCAGCATCCTCATATCAAAGAAAACATTTGGCCTTGGTTTTGGGGATTGGCTTACTTCACTTAGCACAGAATAAAGGACACAGAGACAGACCCACATAATTACAGTTATCTCATATTAGACAAAGATGCCAAAAACATATATTGGAGAAAAGATATCTTTGTCAAACTGGAAATTCACATGTAACAAAATGAAATTAAACTTCTATCTTTCACCATGCACAGAACTCAACTCAAAGTAGATCAAGGACCTAGAAATTAAACCACAGACATTGCGCCTAATGTAAGAAAAAGTAGGCCCATAGGCTAAGGTTGTGGCTCAGTGGTAGAGGGCTCGCCTAGCATGTGTAAGGCCCTGGGTTCGATCCTCAGCACCACATAAAAATAAACAAATAAAATAAAGATATTGTGTCCAACTAAAAAATTAAAATTAAAAAAAAAGTAGGCCCACATATCCATCATGTTGGATTAGGCTCCAACTTCTTTAATAAGCCTCCTATAGTGCAAGAATTAAAACCAAAAATCAATAAGTGGGATGGAGTCAAACTAAAAAGTTTCTTCTCAGCAAAAGAAACAATCAATGAGATAAACAGAGAGCCTACAGAATGGGAGCAAATCTTTACAAGCACATCAGATAGAATATTAATCTCTAGGACATATAAAGCATTCAAAAACCTTAACACCAAAAAAAAAAAAAAAAAAAAAAACCACCAAATAACCCAATCAATAAGTGGGCCAAGGAACTGAACAGATATTTCTCAGAAGATGATATACAATCAATCAACAAATATATGAAAAAATGCTCAATATCTCTAGCAATTAGAGAAATACAAATCAAAACTACTCTAAGATTTTATCTCACTCCAGTCAGAATGGCAATTATCAAGAAAAAAAACTACAATAAGTGTTGGCAAGGATGTGGGGGGAAAAGCACACTCATACATTGCTGGTGGGACTGCAAATTGGAAAGCAGTATGGAAAACTTGGAATAGAACCGTCATTTGACCCAGCTATCCCACTCCTCGGTTTATACCCAAAGGACTTAAAATCAGGCTGCTTCTTAAGGCATGGAGTCACTGAAGGGATTTAACAATAGAGAATGTAATCAGACCTGCATTTGTAAGAGGAACCCCTCTGAGAGGGCTTAGAAAGGAGAGGCTAGACTTCAGAAAGAAATCCCCACGTAGGTTATAGTAATGGACTAGGTTAGGGGAAGTAAGTGCCTAAAATCTACTGGTAAGATATTTTTCTTTCCTTCTGAAATTTTGATCTTTATACTGTCAGAGAAAATCAACTCACATGATAATGCTCACATCTCAATATTCTCAGGCCTGTTACAAAATGCTAAAAAAATAAAATAAATAAATTCACATTTGGGCAAACAACCTAGGAGAGGCTTCTGTTCCTCATCTGCCAGGCTCCCCTGCCCAACAACTTCCCATGATCACATCCTGGCTTTCTGATTAGTGACAAAATCTTTCAGGGGGACCTTTTCCCAAGACTGGGCCCGTACAGTCCAGAAGAGGTCTACCAGGCCTGATTTCCTGATCTCTCAAAAGATTCCCCCTCCTGTTACATGATCTTCTGGAGCTAAGAAAGGAGTGAGTGTAATGAAGAGAACTATATGGAAATAAAATCATTCTGGTCCCAAGTAACTAGAATCCCTAAAGCTATTAAAATTCCTTAAGTCTAGTAGATTTCCACCCTACTCATTGAGGAGACTCTTGTAGAAAGCTCACAAAATTATAGATTTTGGGATTTCATTTTCATCCAGACCTAATTAATATGAATTCCCAAGGATTACACAAGCATTTTAACTAAAAATCTTGTCAAATAAAAATCAATCCCTCTCCAGGTAATAACTGCTATCATGACTTGCTTTCTAAGGCTACTAGTTTGGGATCCAAAGGCTTAATTTCTTTCTACTCAAGAAATGGTTAAATCAGACCAATCTCACAGCAAAGTCTTAAAGGCCAGAGCTTATTCCAAACACCAGAGAGTAAGGAAGTAAGAGTGCAATCCTAATCTCTCCTTTGAAAATCCAGACTGATAACAAGTTAGGAAGTTTCCTCAACTTCAATTCTTCAATTCAAATCCTTCATACTCTGCTCATGCCAATAATTTCTAAAACCTACCCAGTGGCTGATGAGCAATGTTAAAGATGATGATGATGACAGCTTCTGGACACCCTGGGTTTTTCAGAAACATCTCTGCCACTTAGGTGTGTGTGCAGCAAATCAGAGACTTGCCCTAATATAGCAGCTGGTATAAATACCCAGGAAAACTCAAGCCCTAAACTTCTTAGTGTCCAGAAGCTTGGGGTGAACTTGAGCTTCTTTATGATTACTGGGATAACCCACTTCATCAAAGAGCAAAAACAAACAAATAAAATTTCAAAAGGATCTTTCTGGACTCAGAAACACAATACTTTGATCATTTCGGTGCATAAGAACCAGAACCATAAGTAGTACATTTCCCTCAGTAAACACTGGTGTGTAAGAACTTAGCCAGATATATTTGGGGAAGTCCTGAACTCTCCAAACTTGAAAAATAATTTGACAAATTTAGTGAACTCCACATGCCCTGGATCCAGCCAGCCCCTCTGTTCATGTATGAATTCACAAAATGGTTGGGGCGTCCTCTCTCGTCTCATCCTACCTCCCCAAACAACATGGAAGACAGATAGTGGACAGCACCACAGCCGCTGCCTTGGGATGTCACTGGCTGGTGCAGCAGAGCCATGTTTCCCCAGAAGCCTATGCAGCTGCATGTGCCACCCACTCTGGGTGTGATAACTTTAGTGTGGCAGGGCTTGTTGGAGCCATCTCATCTGATGTCATCATTCTGTCTCTCCACCCTCGGAAATATTCCTAATCCCCCCACCCAACCTAGACACAGGCCCAGCCACCAAAAACCAGGATCAGGAAGCATTTTCTCATTTTCTGGTATTCACAACATTTGGAGTCAGGATACAGAAGTAAAGACGCCACGTAAGGGACACATTTGTACATTTTCATTCCAGGACTGAGGTAACATTCTGCCTCTGGAAGGGCCTAAAGATGTTTATTATAATTTATTTTGATTGTTTAAATTTAGGAACTGGTCAGTGTCTAACTAGTGAACGAGCCAAGGCTCCTAGGCCAAGACTACAATCATAGCATGAAGGCTATCAGAAATCACTAGGCATTATTTCATTTTGAATTAAACTTCACAGGATTCCAAACTAATGTGCTTACAAATAGGAAAGTCAGCTTATCAACAGCTTAGCAGCATTTATTATAGAGTTCTTGTTAGTTTGCTAAATTGGCTTTGAATATATGCTGTGTACTTACGGGCTAGAATTACCATGGTGAAAAAAAAATTCATTGACACATCATTTGCATTTGTGATTTCCTAGGCCCACATGGATAATTCATCTTCACTGATGGCAGACACTCCCAGGCAAACCTCCGTATTATGCCTAACTCTGGAGTGAACTTCATAAATTAGTAGTTCATCAAGGCTCCTTTTCCTCTCTCAGGGCCTTTCAGAACTGAGCCGTGGAGAATGAGCTCACTTCCCCATTTAGAAGTCAACTCTTCCAAGGCCACAGTAAGTCTCTCCATACAGTTCCACTCTCGCAACCCTCCAAGGGTCACAGGTGCTCTCGGCACCAATTCTCGGGTTTCCAGGGTGATTCCCCTGGGATGCAAAGAGCAAGTCGAAGCTCAACACTGCACGCCCCATTTAAATCAATATTCACGCCCAGCCACAGTGAATAGGTTAGTCAGGATAAGAATTACCAGCTTGGTTGTCTATGTTCATACTGATGCGATTAGCATGTTAGCTATAAGATCTCTATTTTAACCCAACAGAACCTGCACCCCTGTCACAGGTAGACTAAACAGCCCATGATCTGGCATGATTAGAAAGCATGCATATTTATTGACAGAGCTGCTCATTTTATAAAACTGCTTTTGTTCAAGATCTTCAACAGCTCCATAACTGATCTTTTTTTTTAACCTCTCGTCTCACTTCCTCTAATACATTTTTCACAAAACAGTGGAGGGTTGTTTGAAAAGCCAATAAAGCTAATATAAGCTGAGAATTTCCTACTTAAAAACCTTTGAGAACTTCTTGTCACCAACATGATTTTTAAAAACCAACAACAAAACAACTTTGATGTGCAAGTCTGGTTTGTCTCTCTTCCTATCCATGCCTGCAGCCATCGTCCAGAGCTCCTATTGTCTAGCCATACCAAAATCCTACCATTCCCCATATTTCAGCATGCCAACCCTTGTCGAGGGGCAGGCCCCTTTCTATGGACTGTCCCTAGGAAACCAGGGTGTACATACCAAATCCTGGCTCCACCTGCTTTTATAAACATAGTCTGACCAGAACATAGCCACGCCCATGTGTTTACCTATTGTCAAAGGCTGCTCTTTTGCTACAAGGACATAGGTGAATAGATGTAACACATACCTTAGGGCTAGCAAAGCTAGAACAGGTATGACCTCGCCCTTTACAGGAGCACTTTGTTACTCTCTGGTTCAGAAGTTTGCCCTCCCACTCACCTGCTGCCTCAGTTCCTCCCCTGGTAAACTTCTGTGCAGCTTTAGAAGATATATGCTGAATATGCACATCCATTTCTTCTGGGACCTTACACTTTCTAACTAATGTTTTGTAATTATATTCAATATCCTTTCTCCGATGGTCCTTAGTTTTACAAAACCCTGATTTTGTTTAGAAAAGCCATGTGCCCGATTCAAAGTAATCAATCACGATGGTCCAAGCCAGCACTGACCAAGAGAGCTTTCTTCAATGTTTGGAATGTTTTTTATCTGCAACAGTCTAATAACATAGTCCCTCTCCACACATGACATGAGAGCACTTGAAATGTGGCTAGTGCGACTGAAGAACTCAATTTTTAATTTCATTTTCATTTAAATTGAAATAGTCATCATGACTCTGATAAATTAACAATTCCATTTTACAAGGAACAAAGCAGCTGAATAGAAAGCTCTTCAAAGAAGATACATAAATACCCAACATACGCATGAAAATAGTTCCATTGGTAATCATTGCGCAAAAGTAAATCAAAACCACAGTGAGACACCACTTCACACTCATTAGGATGGCTATGAGGAAAACAAAAGCAAAAGCAGAATAACAGGTGTGGGCAATGATGTCGAGAAATCGGACTCTATACATTCCCACCAGGATGTATAAAATGCTGCAGCCTCTTGGGAAAACAATCTGACATTTCCTCAAAGGATTAGACAGAAGTTACCAAATAACCCAATAATTCTACTCCTAGGAATATGTTCAAGAGAACTGAAAGATAAATGAAAATTCTATTCACATAAAAAAGTACACAAGTATTCATTGCAGCAATATTCACAGTAACTTAAAAGAAAAACAACCTAAATGCTCATCAACAGATGAATTCCAAAATAAAATGCAATACATTCATGCAATAGAATATTATTCAGTCAAAAGAAAGAAACTTATTTATAAAAAGTCCTGATAAATACTATAATGTGGACAAACCTTGAAAAAATTATACTAAGCAAAAGAAGCCAGAAAGAAAAGCCCATGCATTATATTACTGTATATTAAATATCTAAAATAATCAAATGCATATGGGCAGAGTGTTACTGGTTGCCAATAGCTGGTATTGGGGAAATGAAGAGAGATAACTAGGTAACAGGATTTCTTTGTGGAGGGGGGGTGATAAAAATGTTCTGAAATTAGATGTAGGTGATGCTTGCATAATCCTGTCAAAATTTCACATTTAAAATGGTGAATTATATGGCATATGAATTATATTTCAATAAAAATTCATGGCTATATGTGGCCAGTAGTAGCATCATATTAGACTGTGTAGGTCTAAGTCAATTATAATGTGACAGCTAGGACAGATGTTGTTTTCCACTTTCTCCACCTCCCTTGTAGCTAAAACTGCAAATTCCAGACAATGAGACCCAAGAAGAAATCTAGTGAGGAGGGGATGGTTTGCTCTTCTCTCTCTCTCTCTCTTTTTTTTTTAAAAAAAAAGGCAGCATGGAGAAAGAGGGTCTTCTGCTGTCTCTAATACTTACCCATTCTTCTAGCATTGAAAATGGTTGCAACATCTAGAGCTGCAACAACCATCTTATAACCATGGGGCAATTAGAAAGGCTAAAGAATTAAAGATATGCTGGAATGGACATGACTGAACCACCCCCGGACTGTTTGTTTAGGGGTGTAAGACTGGGAAATCAAGCTTTTTATTTTAATTTAAGCTCCTCTAAAATGGGCATATTGTTAAATGAATTAACAGCATACGTAAGGCAATCAAAACAGTCCCTGAAAAAGGTTCACTTATACATAACTGGCGAGACTATAAATCAATGCAACCTCTATTGAAAGCAGTATGGAGATTCCTCAAAAAACTAGGAATGGAACCACCATTTGACCCAGTTATCTCACTCCTCACTATATACCTAAAGAACTAAAGGACTTACAATCAGCATACTACAGTGACACAGCCATATCAAGGTTTATATCAACCCAATTCACAATAGCTAAGCTATGGAACCAATCTAGGTATGCATCAAGACATAAATGGATAAAGAAAATGTAGTATATATACACAATGGAATAATACTCAGCCATAAAAAAAATAAAATTATGGCATTTGCCAGTAAATGGATGGAACTGGAGACTATCATGCTAAGTGAAATAAGACAATTCCCAAAAGTCAAAGGACGAATGTTCTCTCTGATATGTGGATGCTAACACATAATGGGGAGGGGAGATAAAAGTTCATTGAACTACACAAAGGGGAATAAAGGGAAGGGAGGAGTATGTGAATAGGAAAGACAGGAGAATGGATTGGACATAACTTTCCTGTGTTCATAACATGAATACACAACCAGTGAAACTCTATATATCATATAAACCACAAGAATGGGGTCTAATTACAGTCATACTTTATGTATGTATAATATCTCAAAATACACTCTATTGTCATGTATATCTAAAAAGAACAAATTTAAATTTTTTTAAATGGTACTTGGCACATGGCAGGTTCTATATAAGTATTAGGTTTTATAATTGCTTTATAACTCAGTGTTTCTTAAATATTTTTCTCACCATCACCTCCATTATAAAACCATTTTAGACATTCTTTCCCTTTCCCCTACAAAATTGTACATATATATTTTTACATCGTTAGATAAGAATGAGCTTTAAACGGCAACAAAACACATGAAATATAAGACTTTTTCATTTGCTGAGAACCAATTTTTACCCCTTGCAAATGTATTCCTAACATATGCTTCTGTCTCAAGGCAACTACGTGATTTAAAGAAGAGATTCCCAGTCCCATTGCTGTAGCTGAATGCATTCCTAAGTGATTTCTTCTCTTCTCCACTGCAACCTACTGGTTTAAATAATACCTGTCCTGACCATATAGACCCCACCCTACAGATTCCCCTGAGTAACATACTTCTCCTGTGGGCACAGTTATCCAATAAGGGACATAGACTTGACTCAAATGAAATAAATTAGAATTCAATTCAATTCCAGGATTTTGGAATTCAAGAAAAAAGAATGTACAACCAATTGCTCTCTGTTGTAGAAGGTAGGGAATGTGAGCCAGGATATGTGTAGCCATGGAGGCATTTACAATGGAAGCCGGTTTTCAAACTGAAGACAGGACAGCACTGGTGATGGGCAGCTGGATGAAACAGCACTCACAGATCTGGGGAGATCACAGTTTAGAGGAGGAAGTGACTCCAGTGCAGCTTCATGCCTGCATCCCATGAGCTGCACAAGCCAGAGGAGAAGCAACTGGGGTCCCACTGGAGGCTTCCTGGGAATAGGGCTCTAGACCTGCATCTGAGGCCATGTCACAAGAAAAGACAGGCCTATCCACACAATCTGGTCTCAGTCAAGCCAACTCTGCTGTGACTTCTCACCTCAGTAACCCAGAGGTCATGATGTTAATTAGAAGGGCAGTAGAACATACTTATTAATAGCCCTATGATGTCTTTGTTTTTTCCGATGGAATACAGGAAAATATAATGAAGAAAGCAACCATTGTTGTAAAGTCACAAGATGGTTACCTCTATTTTACAAACAAAGCAACTTTCCTAAGGCACACTGCTTACAAGGCTTTCCCAAGTCTGTTGATTACACTTAAGTCTTTTGTTTGTTTGATTCCCCCAAAGCCTTTGCTGTGAGTACCCTGTGCTTCTGTGTACAGTAAGAAAATAGGTGTTTGCCCAACTTGGAGAAGAGGGTGGTCAGCAGTGGAGCAGATGTGATCCTGTACCACATTTCCTCACTCCAAAGCACAGTCCACCACTATACCCCTCCACAAATAGTTGACCACAAGAACCAACCAAACAGAAAAAATGCCCAAATGTCCCAGACATCTTTCAATTGCTTTTCCAATCTTCTGAGCCAGGATGTTGAAAGGCTTGGAGACACTAAATGGCTCTCTGCCTCTGGCCTCTATCTGGATTCACCCAATGGGAGACAGAAAGGGAAATGAGTAGACAAGAACACAAAATGGTCTGCCTGTGCCTCTCCCAAAGGTCACCCAGTAAGCTCCTCCACACAACATTCTCTCCAGGACCTGGCCACACAACATTCCCTTGTTTACTAGAGGCAGAGCTACAACCTGCCTTAGTTTTGGTAACTCGGGTCTTGCACTGTCTTTTGTGGTTTCCCCTGCACTTGTCCATTCTTCACCCCATTTGAGAATGCCGCCTGTTTCTCGCCAGAGATGCTAGCTGATGCACTGGCATTCCACTGGAGAGAGGCTGAAAACCCATGGGACCCTCTCCCATCTTCTCACAGTGGCTGTTTCCAGAGAGGGCAGACAAGGGGCGGCTAACACCACATGGAGTTGGAGGTTAAGTGTCCTTTCCAAGCCTTCCTCAGATTCCTGTCCAATCTGTATACCCTGAATGAACAGGCACGTTTCTGGATAACAATGACCTAATGAACAGTATTTGGGGTGAAGATCTGGGACTTAAGAAGCTTCTTCCAAGAAGGAGGAGCATGCCATCTCCCACTCACCAGCCTTCCCTTTCTCCATACCCTCAGTCACCTTCCCAGGCACCAACAGAATAGAGCAAATTAATTCCAGCAGGACAGTAAGAGCTGTGAACCCCAACTTCCATTTTCCTTTTGCCAGTTAGAACAAATGTCCAGATTATCATGGCAGAATACCTATTTTGATAGAGTAATCATTGCAATTTCATACTTTCCAGTGGATTTTTGTAAGGAGTATGTGCTAAAAAGTATGAGAATTCCTTCTCATTTTTAGAGGGAGAAAAATATCAGGAATGTGACTTTGAGGAATACATAAACTTATTTGCCCTGTGACTTTACCTCAAAACCTAAAAGCAAAAATCTTTGCAAACTAAAGCTCCAAAATATAAAGTCTTTCTATATTTTCCCAAATAGGCTGCTATGTTTGCTAGCTCCCCCCAAATTATAAATACCAGTTTGTTCTTAAAAGTAAAAAAAGAATGAGAAAGTGCTTTCTGTGCTGTTTAATCAGTAATGGAGCTAGTGATGAAGTTGATGACTTTCGGCTGTGAATTACCCAGTTTGGTTTCCTCTTTAATTCTGAATCCTGCTAAGCTTCGTGTCCTTGGTTCGCACACCCGCCTTTCCTCTCCTCCCAAGGAACTACATACAATCAAATGATCCTAGGCTGATTCCACCTTCTACATACATTCTGACTCCATCCCTTTCTAGAACACCCACTGTCAAGAGCAAGCTCCTATCAGGTCCTCTTTATCTCTCCATAAACCAGAGCAGGATTTCTCAAATCATCACAACTGGCATTTAGAGCAAGATAATTTTTGTTGCAGGGGGCTATCTCACATATGGTAGGATGTTTAACAGCATTGCTAACCTGTGCCCACCATATGAAGTTCCAAAGCACCCCTCACAGCAGGGATTGCAAACCCAAGTGCATTCAAGAGTCAGATGGCAAGATAAATGAATGAAGCTGGACTGGGAACTGCAGAGCTCTTGCCCATGCAGACAACGGCCCTGCCTCTCAGCTCCAGCAGCCAGTTCCATGCAGGAAAAGGGCTTGAGGTTGCCAAATCTGGGAAGCTGGATGTCTGGAATTCTATAGTTAGTACTCAAATGAATTATTTAAAGACTAAATACATGAGCATGGAGTTACTAAACAAGACATGTCTATAGGAAGAACTTGCTGGCTGCCACATGCTATGTACACTCTGAGGATCTCTAAGCATTTATCACAGCACCCCATGAATGTTTATATGCCTGATTCTCCCACAAGTGGAGAACATCTTAAGGTCTTCAGGCCAGTTCATAGTGTCATTTATCCACTTGTTCTTACACGTATTTATTTTATGTATTGTTTTTTTCTTTCTCCCACGTACCCATTGTTTGTCCATCTAACTCATTAATAAAGAGATTTAAGTTCCTGTAAGCATTCCATTAACAATAAAAGGTAAGCAGACAATCCCTTTCCTCAGAACATGCTCAGTCCATTGAGAAGAAAGACAGCTAAATAGTCAGAAGACATACTCTCTCCTGAATATTATAAATGAACATTGGACTCAAGGTACAGCACACAGACAATAGGAAAAAAACACTGGTATCTCCCTGGGGCAGTGGAGCTGGCTTCAGATGAGATGTGAAGTGACAATAAAGTCTGTCAACTTGATAAGTGAGCAAGCAGCTCACTTGATAACTGAGTCATAGCAGTGATCTGTGCAAAAGCACAGATGCAGGAAAGGAAGGAGCACACTTAGGGAGTCACAATCACTCAGGGTTAGCTTGAAACAGAAGATAAACAGAGGAAATCTCTGAGTCCATTCTGGAATTTAATCTGGTCAGTGTTGTCCCTGGCACATAGAACATATTCGAGAAGAATTTGTTTAATAAATGAATGAATTAATTAGAAACCAGGCAAGAAGGAATGCTGATGAGCATGGCTTCACGGTATTTGCAATAGAGGTTAAAGTCCCTTCAACAGAGACTGCGCTGGGAGAATACACAATCAGGGTTCATTGAACAACTGTCACATGAGCTAATGCAATAATAAAACGCTTACTATAATAGCAACAGTAGTAACTCCCATTTACTGAGTGCTTATTATGTGCCAAATACTGGACTAAGGGTTTAACAGGCATAATTTGATTTAATCTTCATAATAATCCTCCAAGTTAAGTACTCTTTCCATTTTTGTTATTTATTTACTTGTTTGTTTATCCACGAATCTCAAATACACAGAATTGTGAGTTTCATCGTGGTGTATTTGCATATTTATAAAAACACACTCTTATCAATTTCATTTTCTACTCCCTAGTTTAAGGATTAAAAGTAGGCTCAGAGAAATGAGCTGGGGCTCAGACTCAAGAGAGTCTAAAGCTAGGGTTCAAGTTTTCAACCAAATCTGTGGCACTTTTTTTTTTAGTGGTGAGATTCTTGAGCTTTCTTGCAAAGCCTCTTCAATGTGTTTGAACCCAGAACATCTGTGTACCAAGGACTTGATCTCTTGTAGACTAAAATTTGTCTTTCCAAAATAAAAGTTACCTTCTAAAGTCAGCAGAAAACAAGACCACCAAGTGGGTGTTGTCATACTGTCACAATACAGTTGCCAGTGGTTTTACACTAAAACAAAACAAACAAAGAAACCCCACCAGTTCTGGGGTGTGGCACAGAGAAGGAAGGCAGGTGAATCTCTTTCCGCAGTCAGTTCAGGCCAGGCTCCTCTGCTGGGGACAGCTGAGCAAAGAAAGGCTGCCAGCAAAAGCAGATGACCTCCAGAACCACATCCAAAAATGGGATTTCGACAGCAGGCCACAGGCTCTGTCAGCAGTGGTCAATTTCATCTGCTTTCAGATTCATGGACTTCCTTATATGGCCATATTTGTAAATGATAGTAAAACATCTTCAATGTGAACCCTGGATGTTTGCAATTTCTACTGGGTTTTTCTGTGATTCAGCTGACTTCAGGGACAAAGCAAATAAATCTAAAACAAGGAAGAGTGAGGGCAGATGTGTTTTCCAAATTCCTTTGAGTACTTAGCAAGTTGCATTTTCTTTGGGTGGAGGTGCATACTGAAGATTGAACTCAGGGGCACTCAACCACTGAGCCACATCCCCAGCACATTTTTGTATTTTATTAGACAGGCTCTCACTGAGTTGCTTAGTGCCTTGCTTTTTGCTGAGGCTGGTTTTGAACTTGCGATCCTCTTGCCTCAGCCTCCCGAGCCACTGGGTTTACAGGTATGAGCTACCACACCCGGCTAGCAAGTTGCATTTTTATATCTAGATGATACTGGAACTATAAATAGACTCCTTAAAATCAGCTCATGAGAAGAGACCTGCTAGAAACAATTCTAGGTCATTCTAGCTGATTACTACCCCTTCTCTTTATACACTTGTCATTTAAGTCTTCTACAATACAGAAGAACCATTTATTAGTTTGTACCTATGACAACTATGGACTTTACAGTAAAAACACTGCCCAGGTTCCAACTAGCACTCTACCACTTGCTACTGTGTGATTTGAAAAGTCTTGGTTTCGTCCTTTATAAAATAGATAAAATGATTAGTCTATATAAATTCCAGAGCCAGCTGAATAACCAAACAAAGATTATACTAGAAAAGGAGGAGCATTTGAAAAATATTTAGAAAAAAATACAAGCAAGATTGAAAAATGAATTTCTGAATACACAGTTTGTCAGTGAAGCGGGCAGCAGAAACAAAGCTAAGATTTAGCCAGGGCCTTGGAGAAGAGATGATGAACTGAAAAGATACAACAGATAGGGCAGAGAAAGGTCAGTGAGGAATCCGAACCTGGGACATGCTAGTAAAGGACAACTTTGGAAAATCCATGTACAAGTATCCAATGGTATTTAGATTTTGAAGAACAGGGCTGGAAATGCAAATTTGGAAGTCATTGCCCATAAATTAAATAAATAACACCAAGCCACGTACCCTGAATTACCCCAGAATATTTCAGTAAGAAGTTTCAAACCAAGGGACACATCTAGAATTCAGACTTGTTTTGTTTGGTCCTCACAGAGTTCTAAAGAAAAGGTTCAGGGCTTGGGTTGTAGCTCAGTGGTACAGTGCTTGCCTAGCACGTGTGAGGCACTGGGTTCGATTCTCAGCACCACATAAAAATAAATAAATAAAACAAAGGAATTGTGTCCATCCACAACTATATATATATATATATATATATATATATATATATATATATATATATATATAAATTAAAAAAAAATAAAAGGTTCAGCCAACATACAAAAAAATCTTGAGACAGCCGAATTTAAAAAAAAGAATTTCTAGTTGCTTTGAAAAGTCAGAAGACCTTGCAATACTGAGCAGCAGTCCCACTCAGATAGAACTCCATTCAGGAAGCCCCCATGGGCACAGGCTGTCCTGTGCACTAGGGTAGTCATCACTGGCTTAGGGAATGTGTGTGCTGATCTTGGCCAGTGCCTCCCATGGCAATCCTCTTGGCTCTCACTGGAATGTAAGCATGAGACTTCTGTCATACAAACCTCAGAAGTATGAGAAGAGCAGAGAGCAAAGATCAGAAGTCGATGATAACCACCAAGTAAAAAGACTCTAGAAGAGGAATCTACAAATGAGACTCAGAAAGAAGTGTCAGGAAGATGAAAGCCTATGTGCTATTATGACAGACAAGGGAATGAAGCTGTCAGAGACTGGCCCATGATTAATCTGTGTCTGACACCTCCCTCATCATCAGTAAGGCTTTCAGCATCAACTGCAAAATATGTCCTAAATCTGAACACTAATCATCTTTACTACTGTAATGCAGACCAACATCATTTCTCACTTGGATTAATGCAACAACCTCCTACCTGTTTTCGCTTGTATCTCCCAGCAATACATTTTCCACATGGCAAGCAGAAATACCTCATTAAAATGTAAATCACACCATGTCACTCTTTTGCCCAAACTACCTAGTGACCTATTACATTTAGAAAAAAATTCAAATTCCAACATACACTTTATAGTATTTTATAGGAAGTAGCCCTTGCCTATGTCTCTTGGTCACATCGCTCATGATGTTCAGCCACATATGCCTCCTGGCTGTTCTTCAAACGGCTATTGGGGGACTCATACTTCCTCTTCCTGCTGAATGCACTGTTCTTTCACCAGGTCATTTCTTTTCCTTGGTCCCTTCTCAGTTCAAATGTTATTACCTTGTTATGCCATTCCCCACTCCACCCACTTTCTCCCTTTCTCCCCACTGGCATTTCCTCCAGAGCACTTATTATTCAAGCTGAGTTACTTTTATTCACTTAGTTGTTTTGTTTCACTTCTCCCCACATTAAATAAACTCTGTGAGATCAAGGTCTTTGTCTACCTGTACACAAGGTCTCCCACAAAGAAGGTCTCAATAAATAAGTGTTAAATGAATGAATGAATGAATTGGAATGAATAGAACAATGAACACGGGATATTGGGGAAGTCAGGGGGTTACTGACAGCAGGTAATAAACACAGCATACCTTTGCCTATGTTCCCAAGAAAGCAAACCTTAGCAAGATGGTTTATATACTAGTACTGTACTAGGTATCGGGATCTTGGGGAGCAAGAGGGGAATGATAGACAAGGAGATGAAACAAAGAAGGAAGGGAGGCAAAATAAAGTTGTGTTTTTAAGCTGAGCAAATGACAAGTGATGGACTCTGCATCTCATGACCCATCCCCTACCTCAAATCGCATAAATGTAGCTCAGAATCATCCACAATGGAGCACTGATTTTGTCCAGGATGCACACATTTAGACACAGAGAAAGATCCACAGGTCTCAGCAACAGGGAAGCCTCCTGGAAGGTGATAGACAACAAGCAGCTCAGGGTGAGGCACTATGAGTATCTATTTCAGGGTTTCACAGGGCCCATGCAAACCTAGAACCACAATGGCCACTAGAGCAAGAGAGAAGGCAACCTTCCTTTGCCACCCTCGCAAGAAGATCTGACTGAAATGGGACTTGAGAGGTGACTGGCACATATAAGGACTTAAAATACCTACTACTCTAGCAATGATCTTAGCCGTGCCATGCCCCAGGGAGAGTGGAAACCATATATTTGTGGGTGAAGGAGTGACTGGGAGGAAAGGATACAGAACAGAAAGAGCTGACATCTCTTAGGCCTAAAAGGGAAGTTTAAATTGACACAATGTAGCGCCCAGAAAGCAGATATACACTCACACAAAGGCAAAGGGGTTCTCAGTGGTTAAACCTGGGACTATCTGGAAAAAAAAATAATGACAGTAATGGATTAAAACCCATAGAATAAAATAAGAATTCACAAGTGTGGCTAATACAAATAAATAATGAAGTGAAAAAATGAATGGGAGGCAAGGGGAAAGCCACTTGCAGTAGAGTTCCAGTTAATAAATTTAGAAAGAATGTAAACAAAGAAAGAACAATCTTTCAAAACCTCAGGAATGATTGTTTCAGCAAGAATTAATAATGGATGCTAAAACTGGACAAAAGACTGATAAGAAGCATGATATTTACATAGTCTTGAAGTATCTCCCCACAAAATGGTTATTAATCATAAAGGAAAAACAATCATTTTTACAGTGGAGAAACTTGAAGAAAAACCTTAATCAAGTGACCAAAGTTAACATCACCCATCAGTCAATATTACCTGCCCTTTGTTTTGATGTGCCATGAGAAGCACACATCATTTCTATGGTTTTCCTGACAAAAATCCTAACCTAGACTTAATCCTGAGGAAACATCAGACAAAATACCTAACAGCACCCTTCAGGAATGTCATGGTCATGAAAGATACATAAAGACTAAGTGACTGTTTCAGGTGAAAGGAGATAAAGATAATATAACAATCAGGTGCAACATGTACAATTCCAGATCCTAGTACAGAGACAGAGACACCTGTGGGACAGTCAGCGAAACTAGAACAAGGTCTAGTGTTGTCAGAATGTTAATTATACAACTGTGACGACTGTACTGTGATTGTGTAAAATGCTGGTAGGACAGAGAGGGAGAAAGAAGCTGTGATAGGGAGAGATACAGAGAGGGCTCCAACATCACCTGAAATTAGTCTAATTTTTCAATAGGTAAGAGTATACGAATGTCGATTTTATTATTCTTTATACCTTGTAAATGTATATGCGTTATATTATTTTGCATGTATGAACATGTCATAATAATTTTTGTAAAATCTAAAAATCTTGCCCATGTCCCATGTGGGTGGTGGAATTGGGGTTCCCTTGGGTGGAATGAGCTGGCTGAAAAATATAAGCTAGAAAAAATAGAATAATGAAAAAAACACAGAGAACACAGAAAGCAATTTCAAAAGCAGAGGCAGGATAGGCAAGCTGATCATATGGATCAAGCTTCTCTACTATGGCAAAATGGAGCCAGTGCCTGCTTATTTATATTGGGAAACATCAAAGGTCTTCCTTTTGGAGAATATTCTTCTCCAAAAAAGGCTAAAGGTAAGCTGCCCAGTTCCCAATGTTTGAATTCCTAATGGGTTTCACCCATCTCTGGAGCTACTATGAGGTATCTTCCTAGTAGAGCAGAGATAAAAGTCATGCATTGGGCAATCTATTGCCGTAGGAGAGCCACGGATACTCTGCAATGCCAAACCTAAATCTCCCTGGCTACCACACTGAGAGAAGATCCTCATGTAATTCACGGGTGGCTTCTCACATAAAAATACAATGATAGAATGTCATATGTTCTTCTAGATTCTGTTACCAGCCTAAGCCTCAGAGCCCAACCCCTGCTCTCTCTTACAAAGCTGTAAAAGACACACAAGCACCTAAATAAGACTTCCTCCTTGATAAAATCAGGTGGTTTGTAAGATAGCTGAAAAGAGAATCTCCTCTTCCCTATGGGAACCACTGTAAGCCATCTTATACACTTAAGGTCCGCACTTGGTCACCCATAGATAGCATGCCCCACATGCTGAGTAGAAGGAGTATATTCTTGGTATAAGTAGCCTTAGGTCTATCCCCACCCCTCCATGAAGTGGTAGTGTGACATGGAGCAGGATGTGACCAAGACCTCATTGAGTGCTTCCACAGATGTGAGCTTTGAGAAAACTTCAGAGTGTCATAGAGTCTGTCTAAAAGAACATGGGTAAAGATCAAGTGCTGTGCCCAGTACACACCACATTTGCATAGAGTACTAATACCCATAGCATTATCATTACTACCTTTGCTTCTGAGAAAAATGGACTAAAAAAGAAAGTCCATCTCTGTTTTAAATCCCCAATATGCAAGAAATGTAATCTGAGTGCAACAGAGTGTGAAACACTCCACCTTTGGGATGATTGCCACATATCTTCCATGCCTGTTCCAAGTTGCCTCACACCTAGACCTATTCTAGTGTGGACAGCTGGCTAATGCCAGCGGCAGAAGTTTTGGAGTCAGACCTGGGATAAAATCATTATGTCATCTCCAGGGTCCTGTGTGACCTAGGGCAAGTTATCTGTCTAAACCTTACGGATTTCTTCTTTAAAATGGAGATGATGCCGAGCATGGTGGTACATGCCTGCAATCTCAGAAACTTGGGAGGTTGAGGCAGGAGGACTGCAAGTTTAAGGTCAGCCTCAGTAATTTGGCAAAACCCTGTTTCAAAATGGAATATTAAAAAAAAAAAAAGGCCAGGGATGTAGCTCAATGGTACATATACAAATAAAAAATAAAAAGAATGATATTATGGGGATTATACCACTTTTGTCACATGGTTCTCTTAGAATTCATAAATCATAGATGTATATTGGATTAAACAGTGCTTGACAGATGACAGACATTGCCCAAATGCTAGTTACTTCCTTTGACTGGGACATTATAAGAAGGAAGTCTCTAAAGCAGGGACTTGCAAACCAAGAAAGAAAGTAAGTGTCTGAGGAAAAAGCCAGGCACTCTACCAGGGTTTAACTGTCCTCCTGATTAGACTCTTCAGCTTCTGTAACTTTCCAGAGCTTCCAGTGTCTCATCTGTAATAGAGAAACACCACTGTCTCCTTCACTGGCTTGCTGTGAGGGCTAAATGAGGTTTGAAAACATGTTCTACAGCACTGAGGACACATTTGAAGCACAACACACATAAACTAGAGGTAGAGGAAGCTGCTGCACATTCCCTAGGCCTCTGTGAGCCTCGAGCACTCTTTCCTGAAGGCTGAATGACAGCTGAGTGTTCATGGCTCAAGGTCTGGAAGCAGTTACCCTCAGTCTTTTCCTGTCTAAATCATCACAGCCCAGCTTCAGGGCCTCTCAAAGAGGAAGTAGAAGTCCATATGAAGGGCAGGTGAAAGTGTTCTGATGTTTTCTAAAATCCACACTCCCCTCCCAAGTTGCCCCACCACATCCATCAATGTTTGAATTCCACATTTTAAATCTTTGTTTAATCTTTCTAAGCAACCCAGAAAGAAAATAATAGTTCTATGTGTATGTTAGCTCTTAGACACTTCCTAGAGGATGGATTTAAATAGCATACCCAGACTTAGGAGGAAAATCTGAAGACAAAAGAGAGATTAGGAATTGTGGGACAGGGAAGGATAGAGCTTTGAGAAAGAAATTGGGTTCAGGTTACAAGAATAAACGTCAAATAAGAAAACAAAACCCAGTTAAGACTGCCTTGGTTAAAGTTACAAATAAAATCAAACACTCCATAGATCTCTAGTTCATGAACCCAAGGAAGCTCAGTGGCAGCTCTCATGAGCTTGAACAACAGGCAAGTTTTCAAGCAGGAATGAAAGTGATTGGACTCCTGGACAAAGAGCTGGAAAGCCCAAACATAAGCCTGGTCTCCGAGTTAAAAGGAATGCAGACTGCCCAAATGCACCAGCCGTCTGTTTCTGCTGCCACCTTCCCAGGGGTCATGTCTGGAGTGAGGGTAGACAGTGCTGGGGAAAAACAATGTGAAGTACAGACTTTAAGAAAATAAAACATTAGGAGACCATTTCTTGAAGAGTTATACATGTGCCTGTGTATACATATAATCACAGGGGGATACTTAAATATATGCATGCATGTGCATATATGTGTGTGTGCCAAAATAATCCAAACTTATGTATGTTTTCAGGCATGTATAACAAGCGCTAAAACAAGCCCTTGAAATACTGTTGCATATTTTAAGCAAGATCATTTTTTTTTAACAAAGGCATTCTAAAAACAGTAACGGGTGCCTGAGCACCATTTCAGTGTTATTTCATAAGTAAATATTAAGCAGAGAGCTTTGAGGGTATTATTAATAGCATATTAATAGCATATTTTATTCTAGGTTACTTAGAAATCTATCTAGAAAGTCCCAAGTAGAAGACCTTGGGGAAAGAGGAGAGAGCTTTCTCTTGCGGCTGTCCCACTGGGGGCCAGGAGGCTGTGTGCATGACATATCATTCCACCTATACAACAAAAACTTCTTCAGCATAAGAGCTTCTCAAGCCCGGACAGCCTGAGGTGACAAAGCCCACAGTGCCTTGCTGGATACAGAATCTGTTCTTGCCATAATCCTACCACCTGGCCTCCCACTGCACTGCTGAGTGGGGGCACTCCTCCCTGTACTGCGAGGAGGACAAAGAAATGTTCCATATTCCTGGGGCAGGCAATGATCACAGCAAGGTACAAAAGCAGCTTTGCTGGTATCTCCACCTTAGCAGAAAACAGACAAGAAGTCTTTTTGTCCGAGAGTTAAAGCGTGAAGACAAAACCATTTACATGTACAGGTGATAAATATTTAATGCTACTTGGTACAGTGGTTCTTCAAAAATGTGTTTCAGCTCTGAAGGCCTCTCTGTTAATCCACACTTCAGGGGGTATAGCCGAGTCCTGGGGAAATACATTTTTAATGAGGACTGTGCCAATGCAAGAGGTTCAGAAAGCCTATAGCGTTTCAGTGTGGAGAGCCCCCAGGGAATCTCACACTCCTGAGAGAAAGGGTCCTAATGTGAAGAAGGGGATGAAAAGAGGCCAGGGAAAAATTACCTTCTAGGGGAAGAAACCTGGTCAGAGCCCTGTCAGAATAATCACCAGAATGGATTTTCCCTCCTTTGGTGGATGAGCCGTCAGGTTCAGGGGAATCATATTCCAGACACTAAGCTCAGGATGAGAGCTTTGGCTGCTTTCCCAGTGTCTGTGGCACTGTAGTTGCTTAGCCTGTGCCTGTGGAGCTGCAGCACCATCCACTCAACACACCGGCTCCTGCGCCCAGCCACCTACTCTGTCCCACCTCAGTCTCTCTCACTTTTTACAGTGTTGGATCCTGGCTGCCACTCCTTCATCTTTTGCCTTGCCTTAGCTTTTTTTTTCAATATTATTTTATTTGTAGATTGCTACAATATCTTTATTTATTTATACCTTGCCTTAGCTTTTTTTAAATATTATTTTATTTGTAGATTGCCACAATATCTTTATTTACTTATTTTTATGTGGTGCTGAGGATTGAACCTAGTGCCTCACACATGAGAGGCAGGTGCTTTACCACTGAGCTACAGCCCCAGCCCCTGCCATAGCTTTTGAGTCTGATTCTTTACTCAAGGGTCAGGAAAGAAACACTTTTGGCCAAAAGGACAAAGGGATAAGTTATGGCTGAAGCCCAAGACCTAGGGTCAACCTGCAAAAGTCAAAGCCATGAAGGGCCCACCCAGTGGTAAGACAGCTATAGAGGGTCTGTGACCACCACCAGATATGTTGCCCAAGAACGAAAAGAGGATGGAAAAACAACACCTTCTCTCTTTCCCCTGTTCTTCCATTGCCCATTGACGTCAAAATGACAGAGGGCAGGGATCAACACCCTATAACATAGCATGCAGCAAAGTAAAGATCACAGACAAATCTGAGAGCAAATTGGCCAAAGGCCAATACAACCAAGGATTTAAAAGGTAAGTTACAAGAAAGTGTGACATGAGACACTGCAACTGCTAAATATAAGCATATATAATTTAAGCAAACATATATGCACTATGCACACAGAAATTAAGAAACTGAGAGATGGAAAGATTAGAAAAGAAAGAATAGGAAGAAGAATAGCAAGAGATGCAACTGATCCTCATTATTTCCTGTAGATATACTCTCTGGTATCCAGAGACACTCAATCAGGACATACTGAAACATTGCCTCTAGAGGAAACCCAGGGTTAGGGTCCTTTGAGCATCTGGTTAAATTTTCATCAATCAATCAACATACAACCTTGTTTTATATGTGTCTGGGTTTAAAAACACCTCCCTTAATATATATTACTGATCCATTAACATTGAACTCACAGCCAACAGCACTTAACTCATGCCTGAGCAAAACTCATCTCACACAATACTGTCACTGTAAGGAACACTGCTGCTCTTTGCACTTACGATCACCAGACGGCACTTCAACGCTACATGTATGGTCCTTTTAAATGGTAAAATCACCAACAAAAAGCACAAAAATGAGGATCATGAAACGAATAGACCTCAGAAAGGACAACTGTTTACAGAGCTCAAACAAGAAGACATAGTATTGCCTAATTTGGCCTCATGAGAGCATGCACACAGAACAACCCTGGAATGTTCTACATCTCCATGTATGTGTGAAATGACTGTGAAAGAGCCACTGGTATTGATTTCAATATTACAAATATATTTTAGCAAGTAGGTAAATTTGCAAATGGAGAATCTACAAATAATAAGAATCAATTGTCTATCAAGATGTTTAAAAAATTGTTTCAAAGGTTATTCTTGGATAGTAAGAAATGGATTGCTATTGGGTTCATTATATATTTTTTCTTCCTTTCTATTTTCATCTGTTGTCTAATTTTTCTGCATTAAGCTTGTAATTAAGAGGAAAGAGAATTCCAAATATAAGGTTTCAAAAAGGTAAGAAGAATTAGAAACAAAAGCATTAAGAAGCGAAATCATTTAATCAAGTAGGAGATCCTACTGAATACACCCCCAGAGAGCAGAGTTGCTCATCCTTCCTGTGTGAGAGGAGGGCTGACCCTATAGTGTTTCCTCACTCTCCTCCAGCCAACAGCCAGGGTGAGCAAACAGCAAAGGCCAGATATGGGCAGGCTGAAGGTAAGAGGAGCATTAAGTAGATACCAACCATTAAGGTTAGCCCATTAAGTAGATACCAACCATTCCCACAGAATGGTTTAGCCTGGACTCAAACTCAAACCTTCCTGACTGCCTCTAATTAAATCTCTTGTGTTCAAGTTATGCTCACTAATAAGACTGCACTTGTTTCAGTTCAACCAATAAATACAATTTAAGTCCCCACTACATACTAAACACTGTATGAGGTACTAAAAGGAATAAAAAACCCCTTTCTATCATGTTTCGCCTAATGCATTTTCTACATACATACCTACTCTAGTGACTTAAACAAAAATAAAATTTAAAAATCCTAATTTATGAGATTCTTCAGTTTCAAACCAAGAATCACTGCAGAATTGAAAAAGCATCAGAATAACACAAAAGTATAGCAACTTAGTTCTCTGTTCCTTCCTGATGCCATTAATGAGCAACTTTTAATCTTTAATCCTCCTGCACTAAGCTGCTTTCACTGTCCCATCTGCTCCTCTTACTCATGCCTTCAGGATCTTATAATTAAATTCTAATTAAAGTTTAAGGCTTGTAATAAAGAAAACACTTGAGGAATGTCTTTGATTCAAGAAGCCAAAATAACATTTCAGCAGTTTGAAAAATGAATTATATCCTTTTGCTTAACAAGCATCTTTAAAATGGAATTAGAATGGGAAATTCTAATCTTCCGTGATTTTACCAACCTCACATTATGTAAATATGTTCATCGTCACGTGTTACGTGTCTATCAGCTGAAAACAGCATGCACAACGTGGAAGGGAGCTCAGTGACAGCACACAAGGTAGAACTATCACCGACACCACCTGGTACTCAGACACGTGGACTGGTGCAAGGCACCAGCATCCATCTAGCTCAGCACCTGGATCCTGAAAGAAGGGTGCTGGTCCTTCTCTCCAAATTCCATCAAGACTTCTTGGTCAGTATCCTCCAGATTGTTCCTCTTACTTCATTGGTTCAGCCGAGCTTCCCTTGGAATAATATCTGCACACTCCCCAGCTCAGCCTCAGTTCCCTACCCCCCTGGAGGGACAGTGGCCTTTCTGAAGCATCGTTCTGATCAAGCTGTTTCATTCTGAACTGCCCTATGTTCTGCTGGCACCTTACATACACCTCTGCTATAGCATGCTTCATAATTTTGACTTATTTATTGGTCTGTTTTCTCTTTCCAGACTCTGAGCAAGCTTCTTGAGCATAAGCACTGTCCTGGACAGAAAAAAGTACTTTCTTTTTATAACCCTGAAATGAAAAAGTAATTTACTTCATAAATTCAAAAACACTTATCAAAGTCTTCCAGAAGCATCAAGTTCACTGGCAACGCATACCTTGTTGGAACTTTTGGTTATAGGGCACAATTTAACAATCAATGTCATTATTAAATATAAAATTACATATCATAGAGAATTATTAATAACAACAATGTGTCAGATGCTGATTGAAGTGCTTTCTGCTATAATTCAAATTCTCACAGCCACGAGGCACATTCTATCATCATCGGAGATGAGGAAGCTGAGGGAAAGAAGAGTTGAAGTTCTTGCCTAAGATCATGCAGGTATCAAGTGGTGGTCAGGTTTAGACTTGGGCCATCTGGCTCCAGAGCCCACGTCGTAAACACCCTCAACTAGTCTGAGTAAAGCACGTAAGGACTCTGTGTTCTTTTTTTCCCAATGCCCCTTGCTATTGGCCTATGACTTGGTCAAACGAATGCTCTCACCACTTTGTGACATACCATAGTCTGTCATGCTACATCTTCACCCATGCTGCCTGTTGGCCAGGTGTCCTTATCCACCTAGTAGATTCTTGCTCACCCTTTGAGTCCTTTTCCAGTCATCTACTGTCTTATATGATCTTTCCTAATTCCTGGACAGACCCAACTACTGCCCCTTTTACTACTGTAGCATCTAGAACCTACTGGATTTGTGATCCAGTGCTAATTACCCTGCACTGAAACCATCTGAGGGACTATGCTTTCCTCTCAATGTCCCTTAAGAGCAGAACACACAGCAGGACTTTGGTAAATGTATGAGGCATGAAAAAGAAGGGTTCTCTAAATTTGAATAGGGGACATATATACATCATGGTTAAGTCTTGCTGAAATCATTTTAGAGAAAAATGTTGCCTTCCCTGGTATGATACAGTATTTCATAAGAGGACAATTGTTTATATATAAAGAAAGAGAAAAGAAAAGGTAAATAATCTTATAAGCCCAAAGACCACATCTTGTATTCTCTGAGCATCTGGTATACTGGCAGCTTATGCTTTTGCTTTTTGACTATTGAGATATATTAGTTCCTTTCTTCCATAATCCTACAGACTGTAAGATGAGCCCAAACCAGACCACAGAGAGAGCAAAACAGGACACTCAAACCCAGCTGCACAGGCAGCCTGGACTGGACGGAGCCGCCTATACCCCAGCATGGATTTCCAGGCTTTAGAGCCCAGGGCCCCATGCCTTGCCCACTCTGCCAGGGTAGCATCTCCACCTAGACTGGCCTTGTGCTACAGAGCTCCACTGAAACTAAGGCCTATTTCTTGCCCTAGGAGCCCCTAGTAACCTTACTTCTTTTTGTCAAATAAGCCCTTTCAATTCTGTTCCAGGTGACCAGCCACTCTGAACCATAGATCTGCTACCTTGTCTAAAAGCTCAGTGCCCCTCCATTGGGAAACCTCTAATTCTTGCCTTCTATTCAGCGAATAAATACCAAGTTTATTCCAAGTTCAAGCAATAAGTATCAATAAGTACTAGGTCTTTTACACAGCTATATCTCAAATTCCTTAAAAATCTTCCAGTAGAAACATATAATTATATTATTTCATTCAATAACTCTTTACCAAATGCCTGCTATGTGACAGATGAGGCAATAAAGCTAGGTGACATGCCCACTGTCATACAGCTGATGTGCAGAAGTAGAATACAGAAAAAAGCATTTAACTCCCATGATATATTCCAGCTCCTGGTCTTTTGTCCTTAAAGAGGTGAAGGTATATTAGGGAAAAGCATGCACTCAGATACCTGATATCATGCTTTTTACCAGAGCTTATAAGTAAACATGGCTGACCTAATCCTGCATATAACTCCAGGCTATATTCCATCCTCTGTCCACTCCTCACTACTGACCATTTCCTGAACAGGTGATGGATTTTCACACTTTCCTATATATTCGTACCTTTGTCTGCCTACCAGGTCTTCACCTGTCCCTTGAATTCATCCCTTTAGATCCAGCTCATTCGGTCTTCATTCAGTATGTACTAAAGGTGTGTTAGGTATCATTTCCTCCACAAAATGATAAAGAGACAAGATTGCCAGGCACAGCAGCACATGCCTGTCATCCCAGCTACTCCAGAGGCTGAGGTAGGATCCTTCAAGGCCAGGAGCTCAACATCTTACTGGGAAACATAGTGAGACCCCCATCTCAAAACAAAGCAAATAAAAAACAAAAAAAGAGGCAAGATTTAGCTCCCGTCTTTAGAAAGCTTAGTCTAGAAGATGGTAAAGACAAGTAAACAAATCAAAACTCTGTATAGTGTTGTCCTAGGACAGGGTAAGCACAGGCTGTGTAGGAGCTCAAAGGAAAGCCTAGAAGCCCATTATGGGGCCTCCTATCTGAGATGCTTCTCTCCCCATTCCTTCCCTCATTCTCTAATCCTACCACAATATACTGTTCCCATCATCTTTCTCCATTGTACTGTTCAATCTGCACTCACAGCATTTTTCACATTGAATCATAAATCATGACTTGATTACTTACCTCCATCACTAGAATCAATTCCTTGAGGGAGCTGATTAACTGGCAAACACTTATTGAGTGCTTGTAGGACTGTACTATTAAAAGCATGTGTTGTATCATTCAAGTCCTAGCAAGTACTTACTAGCCATATGACTGGGCACATGTTGAAAATGTATGTTAGTTGAAAATTAAATGCATATTTATTAATATGAAAGTAAAATACTATTAATAATGCTTGTAAATATTATTACTATTATGTAACAATTATTAATAATTAAATAGGACAATAGATTGAGGGTTAAACCAAACACAAAGAAAGAAAGCCTTAGCTTCTTGGATAGAAAAAGAATATGCTATCATTTTAGAGATTATGAATCTTATAAAAAGTTACATAATATTAGCAAAGTACTATAAAAATGAGATTATGTTACAATTCTAGTCTTTATGGCATTGTTTATTTCTAATACTCATAAAATAATTCAGAATTACATATAATAGTCTATGGTTTAGTTCTACTTGAGTTTTTCAAGCAAAAGTTCTATTTAGAGTTTTTGCACATCTTATAAAAATGAATTAAAAACAGAAAGTCTGCATTATCATTTTCATATTTCACAAGAAAACCCACAAAATTTTGTACAAGAACACTGATGATAAATCATCTCTGACATAAACAATAAAAAATAAGGAGTACAAGAAACAGAAGTGTTAGAGAAAAATGAAATTCCTAAAACATATTTTGTTCCTAACTAATTTTTAAAATGATAGACTTTGCAGTATTTCATAAGAGGACAATTGTTTTAAACCCTGCTTCTAGAGGATGTGGGACTGATACTCTGGTGAGAAGATATGACTGGAATGCATATTTACAAATGAAACCACAATAAGAAATTAATAGTGTTCTTTGAAGTCGGTAGTAACCATGAAACTTATACTGTACAAGGTTAAAGAATAAATGGGTGATTAGATAAATGAAGGAAGTGGATGTTGATTATTCATATGGAGGATTTGACTACTATAGAATAGCAACAGAGGCCTGCAGCCCAATTTTGCAAAGTGCTTTCATTTATTAAGGCAGGAAATATAGGCTAAAACATCATGGAACACATTACATCTGCACACACAAGTCTAAAGGATCACTGCTGCTTCTGAGTGCCAAAAAAATAAATGTATAATACTGACTCCACCCTACCATCCAAACATATCTGATTCCTAAATGCTTGGCTTTAGCTGAGCCAGTTTTCTTAACAATTTTCAGAACAAACAGGAAAGCAAAACTTTGCAGCAAAGATATCCCTGTGTTCATGTCCATGATTTTGAACACTTGTGATTTTCTGACATAGCATCCAGACATAGTACCCACACATTTCTAGGCTGAGTGGAAAGTACACACACACACACACACACACAAAGTGGACACTGAGGTGTGTCCTGCATTAGATCACACATGTTCGCCTCAAGTTCTGAAAAGGTAAGAATTCACTCTTAAGGACTTTTTTTCCAGTCTCCAATAATGTATGCATGGCAAGAAGAATGGAAAAAGGAAAATTCTACTGCACAGAAAGCTCTAATTGAAGATGATGTTAGTAACAGTGCATCATGCCAAGAATGGGCTAAGGAACTGAATAGGCACTTCACAAAAGAAGAAATACAACTGATCAACAAATATATGAAAAAAATGTTCAAAATCCCTAGCAATTAGAGAAATGCAAATCAAAACTACTCTAAGATTTCATCTCACCCAGTCAATATGCCAATTATCAAGAATACAAATAACAAATGTTGGCAAGGATGTGGGGGAAAAGTCACACTCATACATTGCTGGTGGGACTGCAAATTGGTGCAACCATTCTGGAAAGCAGTATGGAGATTCCTTAGAAAATTGGAATGGAACTACCATTTGAACCAGTTATTCCACTCTTTGGTTTATACCCAAAGGCCTTAAAATCAGCATACTACAGTGACACAGCCACATCAATGTTTACAGCAGTTCAATTCACACTAGTCAAGCTATGGAACCAACATAGGTGCTCTACAACAGATAAATATAAAGAAAATGTAGTATATATGCACAACGGAATATTTCTCAGCAATAAAGAAGAAGGAAATTATGACATTTTCCAGTAAATATGCAGCAAAGATATCCCTGTGTTCATACTAACTTCATACTAAGTGAAAAAAGCCAGTCCCCCAAAAACAAAATATTCTCTCTGATATGTGGATGCTAACCTACAACAAGGGAGGGAAAGATTATAAGTTCATTGCACTAGACAAAGCAGAATGAAGGGAATAAGGGGGAATAGTAATAGAAAGATAGCAGAATGAATTGGATGTATATTTCCTTTCCTTATATATGAATACATGACCAAAGTAACTCTACAACATACACAATCACAACATTGGGATCCTAATTGGAACATGTTATACTTATTCTATGTATGTATAATACATCCAAATATACTCTACTGTCATGTGTATCTAGAAAGAATAAAATGATTTAAAAAATAAAATTCATTACCTACAACACAAAAAAAAATGTCCAGTAAGTGGCAGGCATTGTATATACAAGAGCTACTGTCACTCCCACTGCAATTAATAAAGCTATAGCTTAGGGGAGCCTTATCAAGTGACCAAGAACAAGAACTAACGAGTCAGTTTTGCCTTTCATCTAAATCTACTCCTGTGGACAAGTTTCTTACCTTTTCTAAACCTCATTCTGCCCTTCTATAAAGTGGGTATGATCATACCTACCTAAGAAATTTAAGGTAAGGAGTGATAAATAGTGCATATAAAGTATCTAACATAATGTCTGAAATATGTTATTATTCAGTAGACATCAGTGGCACTGACTCTACTATTGCCCATGACTATACAAACAATAGGAAACAGAGGTAGGATTTAAATTCATATTTGACTGATGTTAAAACCAATGCAGACAACAGAATTTTGGGGGAATTTAGGATGTGCTAGCAGTAACACATGAATGTTTTACATGCATTATCACAGTTAATCACCACCTTAACAGTATGAAATAGGTACTATTATTACCTCTAATATATAGATGAGGAAACAAAGATACCAGATGTTCCACAGTTAATAGCTATTGGAAGTTTGACAGTCAACCTCTACTCCCAATTTCAGGATTTCCAATAACAAATAATCTCTAAACCATCAGCACATTCATATACCTTTCATGATGGTAGATTGGCATTTTGAAACCATACAATATCACGGATATATTTTAGGAAGATAAAAGGATATAGAAAAGGACATTGCTTTGAGTCACTTGAGAAGATGGACCTATATAAATGGAAGGTAATATTACTGTTACTAATTTGCAAAGATATGAACAAGTTACACTGGGAATTTTGCAACACTTAATTTACCAACCAGATCCTGGTTGATCAAATTGGACTTTCTTTCTCTTTCTCTCCCTCTCTTCCCCTTTCTTTCTCTCTCTCTCTCTCTCTCTCTCTCTCTCTCTCTCTCTCTCTCTCTCTCTCTCTCTCTCTCCCTCTCTCTCCAAAACTTCGTATCAACAAACCCTCACAGCCAAAAGCTCTCAAATGCATGTAAGCAAAAAAGTCAACATGTTCCATTTTTCCATAGCAAATGGCCTTTGGAAATTTTTCTTATTTTTATTCTTTTACAGTCAAATGATCATGATCAACAAGAATGACATAAAAGTGAGTGCAGCTGGAGAAAAATACTGATGTAAGTGGCTAAAACAATCATGTGCAACTTGAAATAAAAGGGTACAGGACTGTAATGTAAGTCGAGGCCCCAAAGACTCCACTCCCCTACAGTCTCATCTCATTAAGACTAGAAGCACAATTTTCCTCAAAACAAGTCTTGGAGAAACAAAATCAAAAGGACACTCATCCTTTTGATGCACTCTTGAAAATACCAAGTCCTTGATCTGGATGGATTTGTACAGGCAGTTGACAGTTCAGACATGAGTGCATGTTATTAAAAAGGTCAAAGAGCTGGCAAAATGGATATGACTGTTTTCAAACAGGAATGAGTTCCCTTTGAAATCTGAGGCTTAGATGAGCTGATTCCAGAGTGCCCTGTGAATGAGCAAAGACATAGGGGGAAAAAAACTGTATTGTGTAAGCAAAGACCTTTTGCAAATAACACAGGTCTTGTCCTTATGCTGTGCATGGCCCACCTGTCCTTATGCAGTGCATGGCCCACCATTAAAGTCTGAACAAAAGAGAAGCCACCTTATGAAGTGGGAGGTAGCTATTTTAGCAAAAAGGTACAATGAACACTTCATTGTCCATATCCTGCACATGTCCACACAAAAGGTCTCCCTCAGAGTCCTCCTACGTCCTATAATCTGTTCAGGATATGCTTTGCCTTCTGTTTATTTGTGCTTACCTATTTTTCCATAATGGCTTGATTCTATACTTCCAAATACCTGAGTTCTGTCTGTGGCCATTATCATTCAGGAAGTTTCATGGTGTTGCTATCTGAACCTGCTCTCTCGGCTTAGTAAATCAAATGAGTATTCCACCCCATAAATCTTCTAGAAACACAACCCTGCATCCCTTGTCCCAGTGGCCCCAGTAGCTGTGGAATGAAATACCAATGGAATTAAGGGAAGTTTTTGCAGACTCAAATATCATAGAAATGCAATAATTTGTCTTTATTAATAGAAGGTCAAATACCATGTACCTCTGACAGTTGCATCAATATTTTTACAGTCCTTAGGTTTTGACTTTCAGCAGTGCATGGCCCACCTTTAACCCCCCAAAATTCAAGTCTAAATCCCAACATTGTTAAATTGCTTTGAGATACCTTTTTGAAAACTAGTAGATTTGAGACATAAAGTGTTCAAACTGCTGCCTGATTTTCTCTGCAACTGAACCTCCCAGAATTCTGTTCCTTGGAACACCAGGTCATTCTGCAGCACTTTGGATTCCTCGATGCTCTGCAAACCTATAATCCCTTTCTTAGCATACACACTCTGCCAAAGATGCTAATGGCTAACTCTCCTGTAGCTTCCTTTTGACACAGAACAAACACAATGTGATGCTCATTCTGTGCCTGAACAAATCAATAGGACATCACTGTGAAGTAGGTTGTGTGATTCCCATTTTACAGAGGATGGAATGGTTGCTTAGCAGTTATGACCTAAATTCACATGTGTGGAATGAGACTGAACTATGACTCCAAATCCAGTGAGAAGCCCTGTATTTTTTTCCCATTCCCCAGTTCTGTGACTTCCCTTTTTCCATTATTTCTGCATCTACTGGCTCCCTCTTCACCCAACCACTAGGGGAGCCTTAGACAGCTGGGATAAATGGAAGAGACTGCAATCATGCCTAGCACTCTTTGAGTTCTCTGACACTGAAAGCCATGGGCAATGGGTGGAGCCAGGGGCAAGCAAAAACCAAAATACAAAAAAAACATCAAGATGCAGACATACCCAAAAGTTCCAAAATTTCTCAGAAATATTATTTTTAAAAATTAGTAAAAATATCACTGAAGCTACAGCTCAGTTTCCACATTTATGTGGAAATAAATCTGGAGTATACAAAGGTGAAATCCCGAAAGTATTATTCTTTTAAAGAAAAGACTCAAAATTTCAGAGGCTGACTCACCATTCCTGAGTCTTAGACAGTTGGTCTCAAACTTTAGCATGCATCAGTATCTCCTGGAGGATCTGTTAAAACACAAATTATTCTGTCCTTTCTTCCAAGAGTTTCCATTTCAGTAGGTTTGGGGTGAGGCCAGAGAATCTGCATTTCCAATGTTTTTAACTGATGCTTATGGGGCTGTCCTGGACTATGCCTGGAGAATGTCTGGTTTAGTGTGATTATTTACCTAGCAAATTCTTTACTTTCGCAAAAAAGTTCTCAGTTGGGCCTGTTGCCACATGCCTGTAATCCCAAAAACTTGGGAAACTGATGCAGGAGGATCACAAGTTCAAGACCAACCTCAGCAATTTAGCAAGGCCCTAAGGACTCAGTGAGACACTGTTTCAAAATAAAACAACAACAACAAAAAAGGTCTGGGGATGTGGCTCAGTGGTTAAATGACCCTGGGTTCAATGCCCCAGATCTTTCCCCAGAAAAAAAAGAAAATAAAAATAGTTTTCTGGCTATATCTTTAATAATCAGTTAACAAACAGGTACTAACCTAATTGGTACTAATCGAGTTGGTATATCATTGTAGTAAATAGCCTGAATTCTGAGATTCAAATCCCATCTCTGCACTTATTAACTGTGACAATGGGCAAGTTCTCTGGCCTCTTTGAGCCTCAGTTTTCTGATCTGTGGAATATAGATAATAATCATAATACATGTAACATAAGGATATTGGGAGGACTAAAGGCTTAATATATCTAAAATGGTCAAAATCTTGCTAGCACACATTAAGTACTATGCAAGCTTAATCTACTAACGCTGTACAGCCATCCATCACATAATGATTGACATATTCTGAGAAATGCATCATTAGGTGCTGGGAGCCATTAGCCAAGTAAGTATGACAATTTCCTTGCCAGCGTACCCCATGTTGCAGTGACATTGAATGTACTTAACCTTGCTCAAGGACCAAGGCAGATTAGGGTGTTCCCGGTTTTAAGATAATCTTGTTTAGGGCGTTCCCAGTTTAGGTTCCAGGTTTAAGGTTTAAGATTATTCCTGCTGGGAATAGGGCGTATCCTGCTGCCTGAGTTCCCCTTGAGTTCTCACGGGATTCAGACAGTATATTTTGGGAGATAGAAGCCCAGTGGAGGCGGATTTGGGCAGAGAACGTGGATTTCCCCAGAACGTGATTGTAGACGGCTGGTGTGAGTTCGGGAATAAAGAGTTGCTGTTTGAATCTACAAGCTGTGTGGTGGCTCGTGATCGTGTGCCCAGCCAGACTGTGGCATTTTGTGCCCAGCCAGATTGTGGCATTTGGTGGCCCGTACGCGGAACTTCTGAAGCTTAGAGGTAAGTGAAATTTCTCACCCTTGAGGAAGAGAGAAAGAATGGGTGACCAATTCAAAAAACAATGTGTTCTCGTTTTGATTTATTTTGTTTTTATTTCAAGTTGCCTGTTCCTAGAACTTTCTCAGGCAAACTGGGGAAAATGGTTGGCTCAAAGTTTGAAGTTGTTCACCCCCGAGGAAGAGAAATTGTTAGAGGAAAGAGGCACCCCAGTAAGACCAAGAACAGTTAGGACATATGTTGATACAATACAAAAATGTAGCACATGGCTTTTTAAAGACGAGTTATTAAGTATATCAATGGGACCACCATGGTATCCTGTAGAAGGATTTTTCTTCAACAAGAAAGAGATGGCTAGTTCTGTTTACTACACTTGTCTAAGATCTTGGTTTTTACAGACATCTGATTAATTTACAAAGCTAAAGTGTTAAAATATCAACCACTAAATATGAAATCAAGTACTCTTTACTTATTAAGTTCCATAAGGTAATATATTTAAACATTATGTGTGTTTTCATAAATTGGTAAATGGAAAAAAAGTTTAATATTGCTTTGTGTCTGTGTCTTTGCTAAAACAAGGTTACTAAGAGTTAAGATTCTATCATGTGTAATTTATATACAAAGAGTATAAGAAGTTTCAGTTGGGTTTCAATTATAGTATTATAGTATCATAAAAAACATGAAAGTCTTTCATCTTATTAAAGTGGAGTAATTTGTCTAAATCAGAAATTTTATAAGAGTTGTTTCAGAATGTAAATTTATAAAAAGGGTTAACAGTTAAAAAAGAGATAGAAAAAGATTCAAGATGTGGAAATATATTTTAATATAAAAGGTTAAAGGAAAAAGAAGTGTTTCTAGATAAGATAATCTGTGTGGTAAAGTAAAAAGTTGTAAAATGCCATTTAAAAAGATTTTGAGGAAACTAGACTTACTTTAAAAGCTTGAGAAAGGAAGAAAGAAGAAAAAGGTATTTGTACATGGCAGATTGAGACAAAGCTTCTCAATGGAGTTAAAAAAAAAGCCTTTGGTTGAAGGGCAGCCATGTAAACTAACATTGAAGCGATTTAAACAAAATCTAAGCCTCGTTTAAAAGAGTGAAGCTGTAGGTGGTGAAAAAAGTACATTTTAAAGTACAGTATAGATGATAATTAAAAGGCTTTAAAAGGTTAAATTGAAGGTGGTTAAAATGCCTTCATGATGGAGGAAAGAAGCTTAATCTTAAAGGCATTACTTTAAAAAAATGGGAAGATAACAGGATAAAAGATATTTAGATAAAGAAGATTAAAAATTTAAAGTGAAAAACTTTAAAGACAGAAGTATAGAAAGTTAAAAAGAAAAAAGATAAAGAAGATGTAGAAAGATTAAAAAATGTAGGAAGACAAGAATTTTAAACCCACAAAATAGGGAAAAGAAAAAAAACTAGGAGGAAAATAAGCAACTAAGGGTAAAAATACAAACCTTAAAAAAAGACAACTAGAAGATAAAAATAAGATAGAAAATGGTTGAAAATGTCAAGTAAAGGTATTTCAGATAGAAAATGCAAAAAGCTAAGATAACTATTAGATACAGACATATACTTATTAAAGCAAAAAGAGGGAATTGGAAAGGGGTATATATCCCCCAAAGATAAACTTAAAATAACGCTTTTTACTCTAAACTTTTTAAATTTGGATTCATCAGGACTTAGTGCTGCGGAAAGGCATATGTATCCAAAAAATGTACATAAGCCTAAAGTACTTTGGAAAGATATTCTAACAGGACAATGGAAAGGTCCTGACCCAGTGATTGTCTGGAGTCGGGGGTCTGTTTGTGTGTTTCCACAGGGAGAACAGCAGCCCATTTGGATTCCAGAGAGATTAACTAAAACAGTTTCTACAGATCGAAAAGAAGATGATTTGACTCAAATCCATAACAGCTGATATCCAGAACTCCAGCTTGGCCATTCTTACATCTGCGACAGTGATTAACCAGTGATGCAATTTTTATTTCCTTGCCAGCGCACCCCATGTTAATTGTGGTAGTGCTGGCATATCTTTGCTGATGGTGTCACCAGTGATGCAATTTTTCCCAAGGAGCCGTCAATTGGCTTGGTGTCGTGGCATTTCTGTATCCTCCTCCCTTCTGCTAGTGATGGTCTAAAATTTGGGGGCCAATGGCTTATGCTGGACCGGTAGTCAGTGACGGGTATGATCCAATTGCAGTGGTATCAACCTAAGACAGGAGGCTGACGCCTAAAGGTCAGTTTTCCGATGACGGGTAAGAACCATATGTTGAATTGGACAACCTACCAGGCACGGTCCATAAGCCACATTAACCTCACTCCCCCACTGGCACCAAGGCCAAATTTGGGGGCCAACAGAGGTGAGGCAAAGAACCTCACCCCCCCACTGGTGCATAGACCTATCCACAAGTATGGCTGTATGCTGGACCGGTAGTCAGTGACGGGTATGATTCAATTGCAGTGGTATCAACCTAAGACAGGAGGCTGACGCCTAAAGGTCAGTTTTCCGATGACGGGTAAGAACCATATGTTGAATTGGACAACCTACCAGGCACGGTCCTTAAGCCACATTGCTTGTTGTTTAATTAATCAGAAGGGGGGAGATGCTGGGAGCCATTAGCCAAGTAAGTATGACAATTTCCTTGCCAGCGTACCCCATGTTGCAGTGACATTGAATGTACTTAACCTTGCTCAAGGACCAAGGCAGATTAGGGTGTTCCCGGTTTTAAGATAATCTTGTTTAGGGCGTTCCCAGTTTAGGTTCCAGGTTTAAGGTTTAAGATTATTCCTGCTGGGAATAGGGCGTATCCTGCTGCCTGAGTTCCCCTTGAGTTCTCACGGGATTCAGACAGTATATTTTGGGAGATAGAAGCCCAGTGGAGGCGGATTTGGGCAGAGAACGTGGATTTCCCCAGAATGTGATTGTAGACGGCTGGTGTGAGTTCGGGAATAAAGAGTTGCTGTTTGAATCTACAAGCTGTGTGGTGGCTCGTGATCGTGTGCCCAGCCAGACTGTGGCATTTTGTGCCCAGCCAGATTGTGGCAATTAGGCAACTTCATCATTGTGCAGACATCATAATGTCTACCTATGCAAACCTGGATGGATGGCTTATTATACCCCAAGTTATATGCTACAGCCCACTGCCCCTAGACTATAAGGCTTTGCATGGCTGGATGAACGAAGTTCAGTTGACAGGGCACTACGCCCATGGTTGACACTCACTTTTGGAACAAAGAATACTGGCCCTTCCAAGGCACAACAAAGGCGAACTTTCCCCCAGTGGATCCCTTTTCCTTTCTTGGTACAGTATGCAGACCCTTGGTCCTCCACTGAACTACATTTAAAATGACTTTTGTGTAGAAAAGACACAGTGGCCATTTTCATACATGTGTGTGCAAGCAGCAATGAAGTGATTGTAATGTGAACAATGTGTACTTCTGATAGAATAGACGACATTGTATCATGGGCCTGGGGTGGGGAGCGGGGGCGAAATAAAGAAACCAAACCTTACATTTTATTATATGAAATTCTGATAAAAAGCACTTCGAAGCCTCTTTCCCATCATCAAAAAACCACACTGGGCAAGATCAGAGCTTAACAGCCAACCAAAAAAAAAAAACACACATTCAATCCCTGAGATCATTTTCCTGAAATAGAAAACTACATATGTTTCTCAAATTTCACATCAAGCCACTGCAGAGGCCAGACTGCAGGGCTGAATCAGGCCAAAGGAAGAGAAAAGGCAGAGGGGAGGGGGAGGGCTTAAGAGGGGGAGTAAACAGAAGAAAATGAGCCCATTCTTCCACATCACCACGTTTCTCTGGCACAATCTAAACTTACAAACACCCCCAGTTTCATAGAACTTGTAGCTAGGGTTGCTTATCGGGCAGCCTTTACTTTGTCAAATTAAGACGCATTGCCTTGGATTAGCAAGGCTCCTTAAATTCAAAATGACTTCATGGTTGGCTCAGAGTTCAGTGTCTCTAGGGCCAGCAGCCAGGAACACATCCAGTGCGGAGCCTCCCTCCCCTCTCTATACTGACCTACCTGACTTTTCCAGGGAGACAGCAGAGCGAAATCCCAAGAAGAAAAGCTGTCCGGGTTAATTAAAAGTCCAAACACCTCTTAAGAAACTATCTCCTGCTCAATATTTATACAGAGTATAAGACTCCTCACAAGCCAGCGTGGGGAGGGGAGGAGGAGGTGAAGGGCGGAAACAGGTTTGAATGGCATTTGGAACCCATTAATTTTTAAAAGACAGGCTTCCCCCCTCCATATGGACCCAGAAAGGTTTGAAATGTAAGGAAACCGGAAAGATGAATGAGCTGAGGATTGTTTAGGAAGCCTAGGGAGCGTGTTCAGCTTTTGAAAGGAATAATATCTGAGCAATAATAAGAGCTGACACTTTTTATTGGTGAATGCAGTTTTTGGCACATTTTCATGACACAGGTTGACAATTTTTTTCATTTAACAAAAGAAAAAACAATCTTCTAAATGACTTGGGAACAAAGGGCTCCTTGACTGTAATTTCTTAATAACATTTAAGAATTATCTTCAAAAGCCCCTGACAATAATTTAGAGAAAAGAAATAAAAATGCAGAAAATAATAAAAAGGATATTTTTAAAAAAGAAACTAAATATAAGGAGAAAAAAAGAAAAAAGAAGGGATGTGTAGAGCATCTTAACATTAACTTACATCTTAAAGGTTTGAGTTCTAAGGTTTGACCTTAATAAAAAAAATTTTTTCTGAAGAAAAGTTTCAAGAGGGAATCCATAAAGATATTTTGGTCAATACCATTAGATCTCACAGACTCAGAACTTTGGACCTGGAAGGGCTACGCGGATCTCCAAATCCAACTACTGCACTTTGCAGATCAGGAAACTGAGGGTCACACTCCAAGATTACCAGGGACAAGTCTTCAGAGCTCCCAGCCACACCACTTCTAATCTTGTGTCATGGGTCCCAGGCACCACCAAGCTGTCAGAGTCCTGAAGAGCATCATGGGTCCAACAACTGAAAACTGATACCTTTAATCAAGTTGACTGAATCTTGATACCCAGAATCATACATGAACAGCATGTTCTGAAGGTCCGATTAGCAAGGCCATGAGAGAGTCCACTGATGGAGTCACTCTGGGTAGAAAACAAATTCAAGAGCCCACAAACACTGGGAACACCCCCTACATCCTGAAGGGGGGCCTTCTGGAGCAAGAAAAGGTCCCCTAAGCAAGGCAAGATAAGGGATAGCCCCGATATTCCAGCTCTTACTCCACCCACTGGCACACTTCAAAATACAACACTTCTGGGTTTCAGTTCTTTTACTTGGAAAATGAGATCTGTGTAACACTTTCATAGTTTCAAAATATTTTAAAAACAAAATACACCATCATATCCATTTGTAAATGAGGAATCAATTTCCGAGATCAGTCCACTTTACCATATTGAAAGAGCAAATGGGATTAAATTCCAAAAGTGATTTGAGGTCTCAAAGAAAATTGTTAAGTAAAGGAAAAGCTATATTGCTGCTCAGTTGGAAAATTACAGTCATGCTGGCTATCATCTTTCAGGAGTACAAAATTCATGTCTAGATGTATGCAGCAGAGGGCTGGGAAAGAACTTTATGGAAATTGAATACCCTCAGACTGGCGGTTCTCAAGGAAGGGTACGGCCATCGTAATTATCGAGGTCACACATTTTTACCCATAGCCCAAAGGACACAGGTGAGGTTTCTTAACCTTTTGTATTCAGATTTGCTTTACTGATGAAAAGTTAAAGACAGCAGACTTGACCTTCCTTAGATTTTGCTTCAGTGTGCAGACAGAGGCAGGCAGTGCTCCAGTAGGCAGCACTAGTGCGGGGAACAGGGGACCCTGAGAACCTGAGTCTTAACAGGAGAAAAAGCCATAACATTAACATTCTTTGGACATTTGGTCTCTGAACTGACTGGCCTGAGGCCTTCCTGGTATCTACTCATGTCTTCACACCCATGATAGGTCCAAGAACTGCTGACTCTCACTCCATGCCTCATAGACCCCTAATGGCATGACAAGAAGCCAAGAAGAAGAATGGAGAGAAGAAAACAAGGCCTGTCCTTTCCACCCACTTGTAAGTTTTTTTAACTGAATTTGAATTCACCCTAATACTCAAATAATAAAAACCAAAGAGAAAAGCTGAGCATGGTGGCATAAGCCTGTAATCCAGCAACTCAGGAAGTTGAGGCAGGAGGATCACAAGTTCAAGAGCAGCCTTAGCAACTCAGTTAAGGTTCTAAGCAATTTAGAAAGACACTGTCTCAAAATAAAAAGAATTGGGGATGTGATTCAATAGTTAAGTGTCCCTGGGTTCAATTCCTGAAATGGAAAAAAAGAAAAAAGAAAAAAAGACAAAGGGAAAACACAGATGGAGATGATACTTCTTACATGCTACTATGTGGCAGATACTAGCCAGAGGTCCCATCCATGTGGTTCTTGATTGTCTCACTCCATGTTGTTTTTGTTTTCCACTTCCTAAGAAGAAATGGATTGAGAGGAAGTAAACGGGTTTCCTAAGCTCACTCATATGAAAAATGTAAGACAAAACTGTGAGCTGAGGATTTTTTGGCACTCCAGCCTTCATATGGATTTGAAGAGTTCAATAAATGTATATGTCTCCAGTGCTGGATTAGCAAGGGGATATCCCGCAGGTGCTCTCTGAATCTATAGATCAGAATAAGTAAGCAGTGGATGAATGAATGATGGAAATCACAAGCTGCTCATCTCTCCCCACCTACCACTCTCCTCTTCCTCACTATCACAGAAAGAATATAAATTAGTAATTTCTCAAGAAATTATGATTCTGTGATTTTGTTTTTTATCTAATACCAATTCTCTCTTTTTCTCTTTAGTGGTAAGAGAACTCCAATTTTATGTGGGTAGTAAGGCAACCAACTAAAAGCCTACATTGACCAGCCTGCCATCCAGCTGGGTTTGACCATAAACCTCAGTGTTGGTCGATGATATGGAACTACAAGTATTTTCTGGATCTCCTAGAAAGGTCGCTTACCCAAGGCTGGCTCAGATGCACAGCATGTCCTGTTGAAGTGCCCCCACCCTTGCCACCTTCCTGCCTCCTGCTGGATGGATTGTGGACTTTGTGATGCAGACACCAGAAGCATCCCTGACCATGAGGTGATCTTAAGAATGAAGTCAGGGCTGAAGACCTAGATGTAAAAATGTCAAAAGAGCTAGTCCCTTGATGACTTCATAGGCTTACCTTAATGGCTGATGACTCCATGTATCTAGATTTATTTACAGAAAAGAATTGACCCTTATGTGTTTATGTGTTGTTTTAAATTCTACATTATTTCTATTATTCATCAGTGAAGAGATAAAGGTCATATGTGCCTGTAAAGAGTGAAAACACTCTTCATTGCCAAAATTTAGAGTAAAGGAAATCTCATATTTACAGGTCATTTTTCAGCAATGTCAAATATTCTAAAGAATAAACTGATTAGAGAGGACTGGGTCATTCTTCCTAGAACGTATGAGGGCTGTTTTATGCAACACTGTTTTGAGAAACCATCCTCCAGTGTAAACATAAAACAATGCAAACCAAAGGGCTTTAGTGTCAAGCATATCAAGAATGTCTGTGCTTTTTTCCTTAGAAAAAGGAAATTTTATGAGATAACCTGGGGAATCCTTGTCAGGATGCTTCAACCAAGATCCAGCCTCCAACCTGTCACCTCCAGGATAATCTAAATTCCATCAATTTTTCTTCCATTCAGAGACTTTTAGCATTGTAAAAGCTGTCTCCTAAACCTTACAGAGACCTACAACAATGACCACAATTTGAAAAAAAATGGGGAAAACAGAGTTGGCAAAGATGTGGGGAAATTGGAGCTCTCACATACTATGGATAGGAATGGAGAATGATGTAGCCACTGTGGACAAGTCTGGTGGTTTCTGGGAAAACTAAACATAGAATTACCACATGAACCAGCAATTCCACTCCTAGATGATACCCAAAAGAACCAAAAGCAGAGACTTGAGCAGATACTCACACACTAATTGCTGTAGTTTAGACCTGGGTTTTCCCCAAAAAGTTCACATGCTGGAAGCTTGGTTCCCAATGTAACAGTATTGAGAAGAGTTGGGGACATGGGGGAGGGAGTAGGTCATAGGGGCACCACCTAAGAATGGATTAATATCTATCTCAAGAGACTGGGGTAGTTCTCTTGAGGCTGGATTAAGTTTCCCCCGGAATGAATTAGTTACCAAGAGAGTGGGTTCTTAAAGAGAGTTAATCCCCACTCCCTCTTGCACTTGTGTTCTGCACAAGAAAATATTTCATCATGAAGCCCTCACCAGAAGCCAAGCACATGATCTTCAACCTTCAGAACTGAGAGGTAAGTAAATATCTTTTCTTTACAAATTACCCCATCACAGGTTTTTGTTATAGCAACAGAAACCAACTAATAAACCAATGTTAACTGTATCATTATTCTCAATAGCCAAAAAGTGGAAACCATGCAAACATTTATCAACAGAATAAGCAGGTAAGTATAATGGAACATTATTATTCGGCCATAAAAAAGAAAGGAAATTCTGACATATGCTTCAATGTGGGTAAACCCTGAAACCATGGTGCTAAGTGAAATAAGCCAGATACAAAATGACTAGTAGTATGTAATTCTACTTAAATAAGGTACCTAGAAAAGAAAAACATTATAACAGAAATAGATTAGAGGTTTTCAGGAAATGGGGAGTTATTGCTTAAAAATATGATGTTGGAAAATATAGTGTTAGAATAAGACAGTAGCAATAGTTACACCACACTGTGAATGTAAGCAATATTACTGAACTATATACTTAAAATGGCTAAATTGGCAAATTTTACACTACACAAAGTATAATTACTAAAAATAAATAATATGTCAAAAACACTGAATTATATTCTTTAAGTGGGTGAACTTTGAGTTGTACAGAATATGAATTATTTCACAATAAATCTGTTTCTTAATCAAATCTCATCTCAATATGCAAATGAAAAGGTGTCCAGGAGGAAAGCACTGAGGAAGGGGTGTGAAGGGTAGCAGCCTCCAGAGGCAGACGGTAGCATGAGGCTTCTCCCTTCTCAAGCTGATGCTTTTACCTACCCTCAGTGAGGACAAGACCCCTGCCCAAACTGATCTCTCTACTCAGTACCACCAGAGCACACACAGCTGACTTAGCACCCCATCCTCTTTCTTTTCTCCAAAAGAGTAAGGGAGATCCATCTGATCACTGAGGGACAGGAATATATTAAGCTGCAATTTAAGAGTCACAGTGTTAGAGGCAGATGATGATTCATACATACCTACAGCAACTGCCACCTCACACCTTTGCTTTCTATGCCCAGGTGCATCAAGCTTGGCTTCCTGTTGCCGGAGAGTAAACACACCTAAACAAGTCTACACTCAGAATTCTGAGTAAGTTATTTATGTAAGATCTGGTTGACATATCTGGTTTTCTATCTGCCCTACACCCACATATGTACACTTTTTTTTTTAACATGCAGATGACCTTTAGCTCAATTTCTGAGCTGTATAGTTCACCCAATACATCAGAATTCTGTAGGTCAATATTAAGAGTATGAGATAGATTCCCACTCTTCATTTAGCCAATATGCTTTGTATGCCATATCTACCATTCAGAACCCCAGGGGCAAGGAAAAGCAAGTGCTCTCTGTACCCCTAACATGAGAGACCCCTGAGGACTTCACAGAGTGGAGAATTAATTTAACTGTCCTAAGTGTGATTATGACACTGGTTATCTAAGGGAATGTTGGCACTCCTGGGTGATTAGGTTGCAAAATTTAGGATGGAAATACTATGATGTCTGAATTATGGTAACAAATGGTTCAGCAAAAAAAAACTTATCTGTATTTCAGAGATAATAGATACCTAGATTGATAGAGCATGCATAAAGGAACACAGAAGGAAATAAGTGTTAAATAATTGAACATCAGTGAAGAGTAATAGGTGTTCAGTTTACCATTCTCCCAACTTTTCTGTAGGTTTAAATTTTTTCAAAAATTACACCTTGGGAAAATACTAAAACAAAAATAGGCAATGAATTTTCACTAATATTTAAGAAAACAATTAAATCCAAATATAATATTAGTAATCAACCTTTATGACACTAATTGATAAAATTAGTAATTGACAAACTAATAAAATAAGCAGTTTTATAATAAAAATTAATTGCATGTGATATGCAAAAATATAAATTAAAATGAGATCCCTATATTGGTTAGCTTTAATGTGACAAAATACCTGAGATAATCAACCTTTAAGGAGAATATCTGGCTCACTGTTCACGTGGCAAGGAAGTACATAATGGCATAATTTCATGGTGGAGGAATACTGCTCACCTCATGGCAACTGGGAAGCGAAGGGAAAGACAAGAAGAAGACGGGGTCCCAATATCCCCTCCCAGGGCACACCCCCATGGCCTAACTTCTTCCCTCTAGACCCCACCTTCCAAAGGTTTTATTCCCTTCCAGTAGTGTCACCGGATGGTAACTAAGCCATTAGCACAGGGGCCTTTGGAGACATTCCAGTACCTTAAGCCTAAAATTCTGACAAAATTGATGTAGACACATTGTACTGACAAGATAGAACATTATACAGGTATCATTTCAGATAATATTTATTGATAGCAAAAATATAATAATAATATAGTAAGTAAAAATGCATTGTACCAAGCAAATTTCCAATTAAAATTGAAAACAAAAAAAATTAATAAAAAAACAGTGAAATTAAGAGTCTAAATTATGTTACTATTTTTGAGACTGCATTTAGAAAATGACTACAGATCAATATGCCAACCATACACATATCCTGACAGATGAGCAAATAATTGTGAGAAAAATAACAATACAAAGATATACCTTAAAAACTCTAAACAGAGAAGCACACAAATAAATGCTATTTTAAGAGGGATTATTTTCATAATGGTTTCTAAAAACCATTATTTCATTTCTTTAAAGTTGAAGACAGAATATTTACTAAGAACCTACATAGAATTGTATCCTGTAGTGCAGGAGAAAGGAAAAGGAAAACAATATAAGTATATTAATATAATATAAAAATTAAAAGGAAAATAAAATATATTTTAGAAAATAAAGCCCCAGTTTCCCATATGCCATAGAAACGTGTCAGAAATTCTAACATGTAAACTTTAAACCAAACTTACAGAATGTCTCTTGGGCCTAAGAAGCCTGGTCATCAATTTCCTTCATCCCAAAGCCATAAAAGTAAGTGAACTGAAAAAATAACAAGTCTCCCATACAAAAATAATTCAAAATAATATATGTAGCTCTTCCACCTTCAAAGAGATGAAGCACACATAACTCCCCACTCCCTTTAGGTTTAGAGAGTTATACACAGTGACTTCTTTCCAGAGAGTACAGTATACAAGGAGTGGGCATCAGGGGTTGGAATGAACACTTTAAGCTGTAGAAATGTGACAAAGAGGATCTCAGCCAGAGAATCAGGTTAATGTGATTCCAAGAGTGATGTGAAAGAACCATGTGAACTTGCTCCCCAAAACACACTATCCAGGTCTCACTGTGAGAGAAATATCAGACAACTTCCAGCAGAGGGATGGCCCACCATATACCTGACCAACACTATTCAAAACTGTTAAAATCATCAAAAACAAGGAAAGCCTGGGCAACCACCGAGGCCAAGAGGTGCCTGAGGAGACACGGCTAAATGTAATGTGCTACCCTGGGTGGGACCTAGAACAGATGAAGCCCATTAGGCAAGAATTAAGGAAATGTAAATAAAGTATGGAGTTTAGTTAATGATAACACACCAATATTCATTCATTACTTGTGACCAACGCACCACACATGTAACGAATGATGTTAATAACAAAGGGAACTCTGTGTAAGGCATGGGCAAGCTTTCAGGACCATCATTCCTGAGAATTTACAACTAGAAAATTTCCTAAAAATGTAAACTATTTTAAAATCAATAGTTTATCTGAAATTATAATTGGAACATACTTATTATTATTATTATTAGAATATACTTTTAAATAAGTTACAAAATATTTTTGCCCCTTGAAAATGAAGAAAAACTTTTTCTCAGACCCCTGTGTTCAAAACAAACTTGGGCTCCCAAAGAGCAGTTGGGTTTTGATGGACTCAGTTCTTCACCAGGTCATGTCCGACTTTGTTCTGGTCAAAAGAAGCCTGAAAACAACCTATTAGTAAGTTTAAAGAACCTCATAGATTCTGTGAAATTCTTAGAATAAACTCAGTCATTCTATGAATATTTTCACTGACTTCTGATTCTTTTACATTTTAATCACTGTTTTGTTTTGTTTTTTGTTGTTGTTGTTCTGTGTGTGTGTGTGTGTGTGTGTGAAAGAGAAAGAGCAAGTACACGCACATACACACGTGGGCTGCAGACTGAACTCGGGGCCTCCTGTATTCTAAGCATACCTCTATCACTGAACCAAACCTGGCCCTGTTTTTAGCTTATTTATTACCAGTCACTGCAAATCTCTTTAGAGGGAGTATTTATATGTATGAACATATTTTAGTCTAGTTATACAAAATTTTATCTTTCGAATCTCTGACTAACCATCTCTCATGTTCTGGACAGTCACCCACTCAATGGCTAGAACACGGCAAATTACTACAGTGTTCAGCTTTAGTTCTTGAATTGCAAGATGGAAATAACACCACCTGCTTTCACGGATGGTTGCTGAAGACTAACAGAGCTAACATTCGTCAGTACGCCTAGCACAGATAAAAGAAAGGCACTGGATAAATGACAGTGACCATTATTACTATTAACAAAAATAGCAGTAATTATTTTCATTAATATGATGAAAAGAATGGAACAGAATTACAAATCAGTCCTCAGCCTGGTGCTGATTTCCTCAGTGACCCAGATAAACACAAGTAAATGCTGTATTTCAGGGGATGAGAACAACTAGAGAGGAGAGGGAAAATGTTTTCAAGGAAAAGAGAGAAGGAGGAGAGGAGGAAGAGAAAAATTTCTTACATATGGTCACTATCAAAAACAAGTTTGAAAGCTTTAAGACAAGATGAAATCCAATCACTCCTGAGTCCAGACTCTACTAGAATAATAAAAAGAAAAAGAAAAACACCTTCTAGCCTTTTTGGCACTCATTTCACCAAATCCACCCAAAACAATCACATGTAAGAGCCAAATAAACACCAAATCTGAACCTCTACTTCTCCTTGCCCAGAGGATGCCAAGTTCCTGCTCTACTGCCCAAAGTTATTTTGGCATTGAGACATTCTATTTCCGACCCTGGTCATCCTTATTTTAGGGGAGAGAACAGACAGTGGGGAATTTTTTTTAATTTAAAAATTAAACCTTTATTGTTTAAATACTTTGTGTTACATATTTCATCTCTATTATATCTACCTCTTAGTAATCCTGAGAGTGCTTACAGAAAAGGAAACGATGCTGAGGGAGGAAGACTATTTGCTCTAGGTTCTTGCAGATACTACATGGAGAGACTGAATCCAGGTCAGTCGGACCACAAGGATTTTTCTTTCCTTTATGCCAGCAACTTAATGTAAATACTCCCTGCCAAATGTGATAGAGAAAGGGAAGTAAAAAAGGAGCTAATTCCTTAAACACTTTTCTCAATACCATGTTTGAAGTTTTTCTATTATTTCAATCCATATAATAACCTCATGAACTCACTATTATTATCTACATTTGCAATCAAGCTCAGAGAAGTTCCTCCTTTCACCTGGATCATGCAGGATGAAATGAAGAAGGCAAAATGAATTGAGACATTGGAGTAAACAAAGAAAAGACAGAAGACAAACTTAAGATGTAAGAGGGCCAGGGAAGAAGGCAGCCACCTATGCAGAAGGAATTGAGTGCTGGGTGCCCAAAGTCTGCAGGCTCTGCTCTGCAGAGAAGGACTGAAAGGGAGGTCTGAACTTGCCCACAAGTATGGGGCAGGGTGGGGGGAGTGGGGATTGTTAATTTGTACTAATGAAAACAGAATGAGTCATGAGCAATGTAGCCAATAGAAAAAAAAAATGGCATGGATGACTGAATGGCCAATAAATCATTTCTGAGCATTAAACTTTTTTGCTTCCTTAAGATCTGAGAGTGTCACAGACAGAGATGGAAGATCACAAGTATGTTCTGATGTCAACAAGAAGCCCTTCAATTTTAAATTCACTATATTAGGCCTTTAAAACACTGCCAGTCTCTCACAAGTATAGACCATCTCAGAATCATAAGACTTTCAAGTATATTCTATTTATTGTTGTCCAAATATACCTGACCATATAGCCACCTGGGCACTTGTTAAACATACAAGTTCCCAGGTGTGTCCCATAGAGATTTCAGGAAGCAGAAAACTGCAACTCCTAGGAATCTGTGTTGAAAAAATTATTCAAGTGATTCTTAGAATCAAGCTAGTTTGGAAAATTGCTTGAACAGGATTGTCCCAACCAGCCTTTAGGTAGGTACCATGATCTCCATTTTGCAGATAAGTAGTGTGAGACTCAACAAAGACACATGCCCAAGAGCACACAGCTATTAAGGATACAAGTCACCATATGACCTCCATACTTACTATTTGATTTAAATCTATGTGAGCTGGGACTAGCTTCAAAAAGCCCCCTCCTTGAGGTCTGAATATGGCATCAGACACGAGGAAACAGTTGTTTACAGTATCCGGAGCCATCAGAAAGAACCAAGGGGAAATAAAAGTGCTGGATTAAACAAGACCCAAAGAAAAGGAAAACCAGGTCTTTCTCCATCTCTGGTTTTATTTTTGAGTCCTATAAACCTTGAAGCCAATGACCTACAAACACACAACTACTAGCATATTTTAACTAACAGGTCTATTTTGCTAAAATCAGAACATTTCCTTCACTGATGCACAAAAGTAGAAAAAAAGCCTCCAAAAATTCTTTTAATAACTTAGACAATGTCACACAAGAGGAATGCCCAAGATGAGGTCTTCACCCATGCCTCCTCCCCAGTGGTGAAAACTATAATGGTGACTAATTACACCCTCCAGGGCAAAGTTCAGACCACTACAGGGGTGAGTACCTGAGGTTGGCTGAGGCTGTCTTCATGTGCATATGGATGCTCTCCTCTCTGAGACCTTTGGCAGATGATTGCTCGCTGAAGGGAGGTGCTGGTGGGCGCCACATGAAGAATGATGTGCTCATCAAAGGCCTTCACCACTATCTCCTTCTGGAAGTAGGGCTGCTGATCTATCACACTCTTATCAACTCACCACAAGAAAAAGCCAAACCCTGTACCATGGGATAGACAGGAGGAGCACAGGGGGAATGGTACTGCTGTTCCCAGCTTCTCCTGAGTTTATATAATAAAAAATGGGGAGGACATACCGCTCTGAAGGCACAGAATTTAAGATACAACACCTGCTCTCTGCTTTATACAGGTTTATCTCTTCCTCTGGGAATGGATCCTCTGACTCACAGATTTGTTCAATCCAGATTCAAAATCCTTCTCAATTTGAGAAAACCTCTCACCCTTATGCAGCCCCCTAACTGAGGTTAAGATGGTTAACAAACTGGCCATATATGAAGAGATTTCCTGTCCATCTTCTGCACATATCCAGGCACATTCCCACTCTTAATTATATCAGCCACAATTTCATATGCAATAAGTATTCTGTAAAAGTCTCCTGCATGTAGCACATACTTTATTTTTAACATTCATAACTTACTGAAAAATAGTGGCTGATTCCAACACACATACCTCTACAGTGGTATAAATACAGTGGTATTTATACAGATTCCAGCACATTTATACAAAACCAAAATAAATTCATATCACATTCATCAACTTAAAATCAACTTCCTTGAAAAACAACTCCTGCCCTAATTTTTAGTTGCCATGTAAAAGGTGCCTTTGGGCCAAAAGGCACCATTTACTCCAGATTTTTCATGTTTCCTCCAAATGTGTCCATTTTAAGGAATGGTCTTCACCTTGGATACTCACATTTCTGGCCTCGCAGGAATTGGAATAGTATCTGGGCATGTGTAGTGGAGGTGGAGGATAGACTCAAGATGTTTCAAGTATTCAAAATCGCATGCAGATGTACAAACAGAATGTCCAGTCAAAGAGAGTTAAGAAAGCAATATATATACACAGACACCCAAGAATGGAAGAGTGCAAATAGAATCCAACTTGTAATTAACATACCGTGCTGTGACACCTGTTGCCTTCCATGATAAGAAGTCTGGGAGATCAAAGAAATGTCCCGCCTTATCCCAGCAAGTCTCTCTCAAGTTCTGCCAAATTAAATATATATTAGAATCAATTATGGGTTCTTTTTTTCCCTAGCCCTCTCCTCTTTCGGTAGTGTTTCAGAATTTTCAAAACAAAAATACAGCCAACAAGATGTCTGTTAAAACATCTGTTTGAGGGCTCAGGGTGCACAGTGTGACATAAAAACAGTACTTTATAGGAAAGAAAAATGGCAATTATTGATCCTTCCAAAAATGAGCATAATTTCCCTTTATCCCACTTTGACAACCTGGAGAGAGAAAAAACACTCTATGAGAATATGCAATTCATCTTCCTAGTGAAGGGTGAGAGAGCATGCTTCAAACATGTAATATTTTAACATGGGCAGCTGAAATCTGGGGAGAAAACTGCACCAAGATATTACATTACAGTGAATCTGAACATGCCAGGCCATGTAAAATTCTCCAGGAGTCAAGAGGTTCCAAAGGCAATGAAAAAGATGTCTCTGCCCTCATAGAACTTGCAGTCCAAGCCAAAGAGAACATCCACATAATCAAGCCATTGTTGAATAATTTTTAAAGGTTTGTTTTTTCCACATTGCTACATAGTCCGATTTTTCCTTACCACTCGGTTTTTTCTTTCTTCTGACAACTCCACCTGGAAAATTCATCAATTACCTGTCACTTTGTTCCTTCCCAGGATCCATTTTCTCCTGTTCCTTTGCTTAACCCACCCCCCCAGGCTTCCTAAGTGAGGTTAGGTCTGGCTATCATAGCATTGCATATTTGTTTATTGTCTTTCTTTCCTCCAAGACTGTAACCTCTGTGATATCAAGGACTTGTCAGTCTTGTTCACCATATTTGATGATGGTCTCCTCTCCTTCCCCATCCCCCAAGCTGAGTGGAAACCACACAGTTCTCATTCTAATTTCTGAGAACCTGATTGGATTATGGAAAGACATGGGAGCTGGCTGAACCAATCAGATTTCTTCTCCCAGAAATTTAGAATGCCTATTCAGTGGAGCCATTTAACTCCTGCCTGTGAATGGAATTGGGGAACTGGGGTCTGGATGTAAGATAAAACTTGGAAACTGTGAAGTGGCCACTATCTACCAAGCATGTAGAAACAAAGAAAACACACACACACACACACACACACACACACACACATGCACATACACACACACAGGGTAAAGGGAACTGAAGCACTGTCAAGAAAAGGGTTCCTACCACTCAGGCAACTTTCTATGTCCTGTTTGCAATTATTCTCTCTAGAAGAGGCTAATGAAAGGAATTTATCATAAACTCAAGGGCATTTGGGGGAATGTACAGGCAACAAACCTGAAGTTCGAAATGAGACATATTCTAATATCTGCTAGAGGGCAACACACAGTAGGTACTCAATTTACTGAATTGAAAGACATACTGTTCAGTTTCTCCTTCCAATCGCTCTCTTCTGAGCAGTGCTGCAACATTTATGAAGGGACCCACGTGCGTTACCTCCTCAGAGCAACACAAAAGTGCCCAGTGCTGTTTGTTCAATTTTACATACAACCACAACTTGACCTGCATGCTTCTAGCCAGAGCCAAACAAAAAAATCTTCACAAATTCAGAGTACAAGTGCTTATGCTAGATCTTGTTTTGGGTCACTGGAACATAGCCAGCAGACAGCCACTGTGAACAATGAAACCCAAACAGAATGTCTCTAAGAGAATTTTAGGACTTTTGCCCAAAGGAGACATTCTGGAAATGGAGGAGTGAGGGATCCAGGAGCATCATTTCCTCCTGAGACCACACCTGCTTCACTGACAAAGCCAGAGACCTGAGTAAACCTTACAATGGGATGAGGAAACAGAAAGAGCACATTGTTGGAAGTACAAGGTATCTTTAAGAATGCACATGATCTCTGAAGGAAAAATCCCTGCTTTCTCTACAAAAACAAAGTCTAGAGATTAGGCAGCAAAGAAAAGCAGGGAGAATTTGGGTGAGAGAGAGTGTCCAGAAGCCTGATCCCTTTCTTCCAGATACTAAATGGCTGTCTGTGAGTGTCCCATGCAGTTCTTCATTGAGTTGCATGATTCACAAGGACTTTGCAACCCCAGTCCCAACTGCCAGATTGGCCAAGACCCCTGGAGATGAGATTTTTTAATATGGTTCTATGGGAAAATCTCTCTGTTCTTCCTCCTTTCCAATCAGTGCAATACCAGTCACAGGCCCCAACCTCACTGAGTCAATTCTGTCCCAGTAGCCATTGGGCCTGCATCATGCCTTGACTGGCCTCTTGTTTCCTGCACAGTTTGCAACAGGGATCCCACAGCCTCATCTCGTTTGATTCTCAGGGCCATTCAGAGGTGTGCAGGTGATACATAATACTCTCTTACCAAGGATGTAGAAACTTCGGGTCAGACCCCAAGGCCTTAGCCCTAATGTTAGGTACCTGTTCTAATACTGGTGGTCTTTCCTTCCCCAATGCCACAATGACCACCCTGAAGCTCCTAACCCTAGCAGAGCTGTGTCTGGGCCTTCTGGAAAAGTTACAATGAAAACTACTGCCATTCTTTACAGCAGAAAACAAACAAACAAACAAAAGCCCTTCCAAATAAAATTTTTTTTTAAACAATCTCAAAAGTTCCAGAAATTTCTATTTCAGTCTTAAACTAATCACTGAACTTGTATGTACCTAACAACACTTTGGGTTAGAGAGAACATACAGTTGACCCTCCACACTTGCCAACATTCGCTGCATCTCATTATGTGATAGCTTACTCCAATTCAAACTAGGAGACCTCTGTGCTGAAGTCGTCCTGTCAAGTCTTTCTGTCCTCCAGTTACCAAGCAACTAGTTTTTCAAGAAAAAAAAAAAGGATCAGCAATGATATAGGACTCGGCATTACAACATTCCAACAACAATCCTTTGAGCTAAGCAATCTCCCAGCTTGAAAGCAACCAAATCATTTATTACTTCATAAAACCATAGTCCTTCTTGGTAAGAGGCTCACACGGCTGTGTGTGGGGAGAGAGGGTATATCCCAGATTCAAGGCCAACCATCAGTTGCCCTGCCAGCCTCAGGGCAGAGAAGAAGAGCCTTTGCCTTTTGCCTCCCCCTGCAACATCCCAGCAGCTGTAAGGTTTCTACTGCTTCTAGACACCAAGGACACTGGTGAGGGAAACGAGGAAGCCACTCTGATGGCAGAGAGTCTAGAAGCAACATAAGAAACTAGGGATGGCAAGGTAAAGAAAGATCATCCAAGTACTTTACAATTAAGTTGCAAAAAGATTTTCTCTGGCTCCCTGTGGTGTGCAGTGATTAAATGGAAGGAATAGAGATCCTGCACTCTCTACTCATAACTGATCCTATCTACACATTCCCAATGCTCATGATATTTTTCAGAACAACTACCCATGAAAATTTACTACCCTTACTCTGTTCAAGATCCCAAATTAGGGCTGACAGACCACTGAGGAAAGAAGTTTCAGGAAGAAACTTAATCCTCAACATCTTTTTTAAAAGAAAAATGATGCTGAAAAAATGAAGTGGATCATAAGCCCTTATGAGAACCTCCCCAGAATGAATGAAACAACTGTGTATTTCAAACTCCTGTCCACAGAGACCAAGACCAAACACTAGAAAGGGTACACAGGCAGGTCAACTGAGGTTGGTGCTACTGGAGGCATCTCTCTAACACTGAAGACTTACCATTCCATTTCTTTCTTTAAACTATTCTCATAGCCCCTTGGTTCAAGTTGCCATTATCATTATCATATGATGACTTCCTCTCTCATGGCCTCTCCATTTAGTCCTCACATCATTCTTTTACTTTCCTAATACATTACATTCTTTATTTCTGTGCCTCTGTTTAGGCTGGTGTCTCTACCTGGATTGACTCTCTGACCTTCTCCCCTTATCAAATTTCTGCCATGGATTCAAATCCTTAATCCTCAGAAGTCACCCTTGCTGGGAGACCACCCCCACCATCTCACTCCTGCATTCCACACTGTATCTGAATTACATATTCATGTACCTTGATCTACCTCAATATAACAAACTTCTGGAAGACAAAAGACAAGAAAAACTCATAGGGAAAAAACACACAAAACTTCAGGAGGTACAAAAAAAATTAAAGCTAATCCTTTTCAAAAGCAAGTTACAATGGAATTGGAGAAAGATGTGCACAAAGGCAAAGGTAATTAAAAGTATGACGTGTGACAATAATGTAATGAGCCTGATACCAAGGTTTAGTGAGTCAGCCTCAACTTCATCATAATATTTTGTGTGGTCATATATCTGCCTGTAATGACTAATCACAGGGTTCAGAGAAGAGAAAGGGCTTGATGGCTAGAAAAGGCTTCATGGTGGGGAGATTTGAGCTAAAGCCTAAAGGTCAAGTAGAATAAATATCAATGCTACTGTAGAGAAAGATACCCAGGAAACAAAAATCTGAACTGATGAGACAGATTATTCCCATTAGAGAAGAGTTTGCTTAACTGTGCCATCATATGATTTATTTGTAAAATGAAATAATTTCATTATATAATTCATTTTCAAAAGCTGGATTTAAATGCATTCCTTTCCCTACCTCCCCGAAGCCCTGCTCTTGTACTGACAGATAAACTCATCATCCACACTAGAGCTGATTCCCAACCATGAAAATGTTACCAATTGCATGACAACTGATCAGATTCAGCAAAGCTGACTTTGTTCAGGACAGTGATACCACCTCAAGTACCAGGAAAATAAGTATGTGAAGTCAAAGAACATTAAAGTCCAGCATGTCTGAGTCTGAGAGCTGTCCTCATCATTTCCTAAAGCTGTGTGGCTTTAGGAAAATTAATACCCCAAAACCTCAGATTCCTCAAAGCCAATATTACTAGCACTTATCCCAAAGGATGTTGTGAACATTAAATGAAATAAGATGACAAGATTCACTCACCACTGCTACAGAGCTTCATATTTTTCAAAGCACTTTGACATGCATGATCTCATCTGAGCTGTATAATTCCTTAAAGCAAGGAAGGAAAGAAATTATATACCTCATTTTTCAGATTAGGATACTAACACCCAGAAAGGGACCATGATGGTCCCAAGGTCAAGGACAGAAAGCAGAATGTGAGAATAAACTTTCTATCTCTTAACGTCCAGCCCAAGGTTAGTTCAGGTCTCTGCCTCCCTAAAGCATGAAAAATGCACAAGTGCCAAGCAGGCAGGAGAGATTCCATGTGACCTAGACAGGACAACTCTTTTCTGGTGGTCTTGTCTATAGGAGGGAGGGAGGGAGGGAGTACTAATATGCAAAGAAGGTTCTGGAATGATTAAGAGGGTCTTGGAATAGGAACAAAAGAAAGCAGACATGTGGACAAGTGGAGAAGGGAAGAGATCTTCATTACTACCTCCTTCTCCAGGATTCCCTCCTGCCCTTCTCATCACCACTCTCCTGGCTCCTTCATGAGCTACTTTTCTTAGTTCATCTTTCGATGTGGATGCTCCCCAGGATCTCAGCCTCAGTCATATGCTCTCTCACTGTTCACATGCTCCTGGTGAATCTCAAGGTTACTCCCATGATTCCAACAACTGCAAGTTGAATGCCATGCCAAATCTCAAACTCTGATTCAAACTCTCCTGAGACATGTTTCCTGGGTGTCCCCCTGCACCTCCAACTCAACATGTCCAAGGCAGAACCTGTTTTCTTCTCCTGAATGGCTTCCTTCTCCTTGATTTTCTGTTTGTTGGTCTAGTGAACAAGGAAGTAATCTTTCTCTTCTCTCTCATCCTTTACATCTAATCATCCTTCCAATTTAAATTCACAGTTAATTGTTCTCACCTCTTCAGGCCCTTTAAGAGTCAGATACTCATCATTTAGGACTCAAATATGATGTTATCCACTCCATGAAATTGTCCCTGCTCCCCTGAGCTGGATGCCCCTGTACTGTGACCCTACAATACTCTGAATATGCCTACCATTGCACTTCCCATCATCTGTTCACATCCCTGACCTTCTCATTAGACTAAAAGCTCCTCTAAGGCGGGAAGTGTGGTTTTTAAAATCCCTCTATTCCTAGGACTAAGCATTATATCTGATATATAGATGATGAGTAATGTTAACTGAATGAGTGAATAAATGAATGAATGAGCAGAGATATACAAACTAAATAAGAGTTTGTGGAAATGAAAATAAGGAATGAATGGATAAATGAATGAGCTTGTGAATAATAACTGTCCCAGTTTCTCCTTTTTCATTCAAGTTAATGGCTTTTCTCAGTCTGTTTCAGGAGCAAAGACATATTCTAGCCAAGCCCAACTGCCAGGAAGATAAATTTCTCCTCTCAGGGTGAGCAGGTCCTTTGGAGAAGTTTCATTTTAATTGGAAAATGGATTCATTCACTTCCTGGCATAGACTCCTGGGTCAGTGCAGCACCATTGAATGGCTGCCAAGTGCCAACCGAGAGGGGGACTGCAGCGGAAAAAGAGTTCCATCAAATTGGAGTGCTTTGGGACATTTGAGGACAACCCACTCTTAGTTCCAAACTAACTCGCATGGATGCCCCCTTTTTTTTTCTTCCCTCAAATGTCCTTCAAAGCAAACTTTATACATCTTTACATATCCCCAACCCAGAAAAGATGGGTGTTCTTTACTTCCCCAATTGGCATTTCCTTGGTACTTGCTTACTTAGGTATGAACATCCTAACCTGTTCATTTATGCAACTGTTGCAGTCATTTCCTATTGGGAATGAACAAGGTGACATCTGAGAAATTCCTTCATAACATGAGCAGTAACATAAGATGAGAACTTCATAACTTCTTTCTTGTGAAGGATCCATAATGACCCAATCTCATAGAAAATATCACTTCTAGGAACACATCTTGTATCTTTTGTCAAGAGTCCTTGTACGAGGTGCTCAGAGCTCTGTGAACAGCTAGACAGTTCTGTATTTCATCATCCCCCAGCATACTAGCACACACCTGACCACAAACCAGGGCTGACAGATATTTCATTTGAGAATTAGTTATTTGATATTAACTCTAAGGATACAGATGAATAAATTATCCTCTTTCCCTAAAAATGAGCCAAGAGCCTACTAGGGGAGATCGAGGCCCACTTACAATTTTGAGAAGCGCACGAACAATGGAGGAGACTCACAGTTACTGGAGATGTGCCAGAATAGACACATGAACATGTAAAACTCAGTGAACTGAATCCAACCAATAAGCCTGTGAGTTCAACTTTGCTGTGAATGAACAAAGTGAGACCCACAGACATCAGGTGACTAACATAATTGGTGGTAGGTAGAAGAACTGAGGTTTGAACTAAGGTGAGTCAGCCTCCAAAGATGGAAAAGTGTGATGGAACTAATATTCAAATAATAATAAAACAAACATTTAAGAAGTACTTAATATGTGCTGGATGCTGTTCTAAACAGTTGACATACACTTGCTCATTGGATCTCTCAACAAACCTATGGCACATGTACTGTTATGGTCATCAGTAACCATTAGAGGTTGGGGAAATTGAAATAAAGAGTAGTTAAGTGGCTTACCCAAGGCCACACAGCTATGCAATATCAGTGCTGAGTTATGCATCCCTGCTGGGTGGCTCTGGAGAAGAGGCTCCACTGTGCAGAGTAGCTGGACCTGAACCACTCCACTAGAACTGCCACTGGACCGGTCAGTTTGGAGAACTGGAGACTGTGCAGATTAAATAGGAAGCCTGGGGACACTCATAAAATCCCGTTCCCAATCTTCAAGTTATTTACTGGCTAAGTAGAGCAAAGAATCTGTACATATGAAACACAACAGAGAAAGATAAAAGTAGTACAGAGTAATTCAAATTCTTGTAAACTAAGATCTCTGCATGGTCATAAGGAGATACACTTCCTCATGCATCAGGGAGAGGAGAGAAGTTATTTAGGAGCAAGCATATGATCTGCATGAGCAGAGAAGGCAAAGAGCAAGGAAGGAGAATGGAGGCCATCAGGTGGGGCAACTGCCTGAGGAAAAGAGCTAGAGGCAGCATAACTACAGACGTGAATCATGAGTGGGCCTGAGAGACTGTGCTGAAATGTCAGAGGCAAATCTGGATTTGTGTTAGACGCTCAGGTCAGAAAAGAATGGGATCCACTATCAGTTCTTGAGCAGAGGGTGATTTGTGAATGTGTTTTAGGGAGGATGGGATGGCAACAACGTAGCAGGAATCCTGGGAAGAGTGGGGAGGCAGGAAGATCCATTTCCATGTACATTTCTGACAAAGAGAAAGCAAAAGAGCATAGAAAAAGGAAGGGAAAAATGGAAAATGAAGGGTAAAAAGGAGGATGAGTAGGAGAGAAAGTGAAACAAGAAAAACTAAAAGAAGAGGCTAAGAATAAAGATAAGATAAAAGCGAAAGATGGACAAAGAGGCAAAGGGAAGATGGGGTGAAGGGAAAGAATAGGTCAAACATGAGAATGAATAAAATGACCAAGATGGAAAAAGGAAGTGAGAGAGAATGACAGAAAAAGCTGGTTTAAAAAAAAAAAAAAAAAAAAAACATGGAGCACTATAGCAGCACCATGACAATGTCCTAGACAAGATAAAACATGGGGAGGGGAGGGCAGCAACCAGACGGGCTCTCCTTCTGCATGCTCTTTCCTCTGGGTGGATGAAGTCATGGCTGATGTCACTGTCTCTGAGTCACACGCCCCCAAAAGGAGGAGGAAAGGCTGGTCACTCAGCCCCACCCCCATAGACAGAAGTGGTTAATCCACTGCTTCATCCTTGGGGGCACAAGGGGACTGCATGAGGAGAGCCTCTCTGTCTGCCAGGGAGGACTCTGCATTGAAAGTGCTGAGAGCTCATCTCCCAAGTTTTCAAATTCAGGTCCTCAAGCTAGGAAAGTCAGAAAATGTGCAGCAAATGGCTTCTGCCTTTTTGTCTGTGGCTGATAGGTAAAGGAGCTCTATCCATAATGCCCCACAAGAATATTCCATCATAAGCAGTACTGAATACGTAAAAGGGATTTGACTGGCTTACCGAGCTACTTTCTCACATTCTAAGCTCCCACCTTACTATAATAGCAGCCCCATGGTGATCCCATTTATAGACCACCCACCCCACGTGTTCATGACCTAACTGCAATTCAGCCAAAGGCCTGCTAACCAACATGTCACCACCTCCTGATCTCTCTATCCTAACATGGCTTTGTTACTCAAATTTCCACTCCACTTACACTGCTGGGATTTCACCCATCTCTATTCCAGAATAGGAGAAGCTGAGGACAGCAGCTCTGTGTTGTTTATTGCCATGTTCCCAATATTTAACCAACTAACTGGAATAAATTTCCAACAAAGATTTGCTGAATGAATGAGAGCCCTTGAACAACTCTGGCAGGAACTGATGAGCACCACAATTCTTACAGCCATCATCCTAAGAATGATGGTTGGTAAAGACAGTACCATCCAAGGTACTGCTGAGGTACAAGTGAAACTGTTCTACAACATTTGATTGGGGCATCTCAGGATGGATTTGCTTTCTCCCTGGTTCCTTCTCTCCCCCAACCTTGCTCTGAGAGCTGCAGAAAGAGCATAGCTTGAATTAGATTTGAGTAGAAACCTGGCCTTACCCCTCTGTTAGCTACAAGAGGTGAGCCTCACTCACCCTGCTCTTGCCTGCTCCTGCTCAAACAGGAATCTTCTAAGGAGTTCATGCTCAACAGTGAAGCTTCATTTTGACAACCCCCTTCTTAAGGTTGCTTATATGTTGGTTGTTCTTCACCTTGTTTTGAAGGTTGAAGAACAAAAAGTAGCCTCTGTTTTGAAGAGGTTGAAAGTAAGTCTACCTTTTTTACAGTAGCTTATTTAGGTCCACATTTTGCAAAATATCTTCTTTCTATTTTCTATGGTTTTGAAGTATCATCCAAAGGCCTGTGTGACCTCCAAAAAGTGGGACCTAATAGGTCACTGGGGGAGTGCCCTTGAGTGGGGATATTGGGACCATGCTCCTTTCTTTCTCTCTCTCTCTCTCTCTCTCTCTCTCTCTCTCTCTCTCTCTCTCTCTCTCCTTCCTGGCTGCCATGAGGTAAGCAATTACATTTGCCATGCTCCTCACCATGATGTACTTACTGCCTCACCCCAGCCCCAGTAGCAATGGAGACAGCTACTATGGACTAAAACTTCCAAAACTGAGCCAAGATTAACTTCTCTTTTTGAGTTTTTTTTTTAATCCCAGGCATATGTTACAGTAACGAAAAGCTGACTAATACATCTTTATTATTGTTTCTGGAAAACAAAATTTTTTAAAAAATTATTTTAGTTTTAAGTAAAAATAGTTTTTTAAATAGGGAATTCTTTTTAAAAAAATTCTTGTATTTAATTCAAATGTATGACAATATCTTTAAAATGAAGGTAATTTTCAGAAACAGTTGCTCTGGTCAGATGGCTTAAAGAGATTTCTGGAATATTCACATTTACCCTTATTAATGAACATTTCAGATTTAAATCTAATCTAAAACTATAACACTGCTTTCTAAATTTTCATTATATAGTGTTAACAAGCTTAATTGCAAATGAATAAAATAGTCAAGGTAGTAAAGTCACTTTCTCTCCCCCCCACCATATATTCCCTCCAAGCTGTCCATAAAGTTTAAACAAAATTATTTTAGAATGTGCCTACCCCTTGAACTAGGTGAGTTCTATTTTCCTTCACTGTTGGATTTCTTAACTGCATCAACAGATAATTATATGAAAAATACAGCTCATGAATTTTCTTTCTAAAAATCAACTTTGTCAGTTGTCATCATTATCATCAAATGCATCACTCCTATCAGCTTTCGACAATTTACCATATACCTTCTGATACATAATACTGCCATTGACTCCCTTTCACAAAGAGGAAATGAGGGACTATAGTGAAGGTAACTGTGCACTTGAACTCCAAACCCAATCTCCCACTCCACTGTCCAGCTGCTGCTTCCCGGGACGTGGGAGGTGCCTGATAAATACTTGCACAGTGATTCACTCTCCTTCTCAGGTCCATTGGCTTGCCGCTGACCCCTGGCCAAGGCCAGACCACATGGCCATATGCCAAGACAACTGCAGGAGGCTTTTCTCTTGTCTGACTCTCTCCACATCTCTGAGCTTCACACAATGCCAGCGGTGTAGAAGAACTTCAGGGGTCATATGCACCAGCTGTTCCCAAAGGCCAAAAACATGGGCTGGTGCTAGTCCATGATCAAAACTTTTCACAAATCAGTGGTCAAGTAACGAGAGTAAAAATAATGATAGAAAAAGTAAAGTCCTTATTATCAATACAATTATGAATAATTAATTGGTAAAAAGAAAGAAAGCTCTTATTTCCTAATTGCTTGTTTTACTTTACTTGGGTAATATCCCAGATTCTACACATGTGGCATTACTGGGTGGGGCGGGGACACAGTTCAGACAGGAGCAAAGCCATAATGAGAAGCAGAGTCCAGGCAAGGCAGAGCCACTTAGGCAGCTCCTTAATTCCCTCTGAATAGTCCCTCTGCAGTTTTAAGTCCAAAGACACTGCTGTTTGAGACTACAAGGCCTAGAGGCCACACCAAGCATTCTGAAAGGATGTGGGTATGGCTACTGGCAGGGCCATAGAGCTGAGATCGTAGTCTCTCTCAATACTAAAGTCATTCACAGATCTCACCTAATCCATAGCCTCTCCATTCAGGGAGGCTTCAGACACCCATCAGCCTTTACAGAAATCCTGCTGTCACTATATCACGCAACCAGCACAGCGGTCAAAGCTCAACACACAGGGATACACTTTGAGTGAGGACTTGGCTCAGAAATACTTCCAGAGCTATTGGGTTCAGAGGAGGCTAAAAAATAACTAGTTTAGTTATATACATATTTAAAGGAATGCAAATTAAAGGAAGAATACATCTTTTTAAGAGGTGACTACAAGGTACTGGGGTATAAACAAAAGTTTGGGGTTAAAATTTGTGAAGCACAATCTCAAATACGATTCTTTAACTGTGAATCAAACTTTGGACATCTAAATTTTAGAAACTGGATAACTCTTATTATGAGTTCATATATTTATCTTAAAAATTAAGGATGGACAGATACATTCTCTGGGATTTGAAACTTAAATAATGATAACTCACTCTCTCTACCTAGGGGTCTCATCTGTGGACACAGGCATCTTGCTTGATGAAGGCTAGAATTTGACCAGCTATCCTCTATAATTTCTATTTAAATTTATTACTTACAGTCATAAAATCTAGACTTGGGGCAGGGCATGCACTTATCATGGACAAGGCCCTGGGTTAGATCTTCAATACCACATACAAAAAAAAAAAAAAAAACCAACTCCGAAATTATTTGGGAAAACTCATGATTGTGTTCCAGCATTAGGAGAATTAGCAGCTACAAATAGTAATATACTTAATCCCCTCCATCCTCAGTTTCTTCATCAGCAAAGAAAGTGATGGCATCCTCCTTGCCTGACTTTCATAGGAATTAAATAAGATATAAAAAGTGTACAGTGGACAGTGAATAAAGTCTAGTGTAGGTGTTGGTCAGGGTTGTAGAGAGCTAACAAACAGGGTTAACATCTTAATTAGAACTGATTAAATATCTCACAAAGGTAAAGGGCTTTTAAGATTCCAAACTGCTTTTACAGGTGTAATGATGTCCAACCTACTCTAAAATCTCCAGATGTACTGATGGAGGCAGAGAGGTCCAGATAAAGGGTAATGGTAGAATCTAGATGGTGGTTCTGGGAGTTCGTTGCAGAATGCTTACCACTTTTCTTTATGTTTGAAATTTGAAAAAAATATCTCTGGAGGAAAAAATGGCTTTTGCAGCCTCTTGCTCTTGTCGTAGACGTGGGAGTTCTATAATACAAAGGGTAAGCTTAGATCCCTCTTGTCTTTCCATTACAGGTATAGTGCTTTGTATGTGGTGGTTACTCAACAAAAGTTTGTTTCACTGAATAAATGAATATATTCTTACAATAGTATAAATTATTTTCACTCTGAAGACAACAGGGGGAATAAATAAAAACTAAAGCAACCTAAATGTGCAGAGAAACAAATTCTACCCCTGCAGAAAAGTGCCCTGTTTAATATCTTTTTTCAACTCCTGTATTGCTGCCCCCTTTGCCCAAATCAAAATCTGTTGACCCTGGTTTCTATTGACCCAGATTTCTAAGGTGGTAGTCCACATGTTAACAAGTTATTATATCATGATACACATTAAATGTCTTGTTCTTTTTAGTGTCTTTTCTGAAGATAGAAGTGTGACCTCTATTTAAGCCACTGTGAAAAAAGAATTCTGCTCATTTTTCTTTTTTCATCCAATCACACCACACAGGCATCAAGCCAAACAAATATATCAATCTTTCTCTCACCTCTCTGCTAACACTAAAAACTCCTAGAAGGGGCTGATGGCCCTGAACAGCAGTCAAAAAGGCTGGCAGCAAGCTAGCCAGGCAGGTCTTTAGCATGGCACTCATAGGTCTGCCTCCTGTAGACAAGAATTCACTCAGAAAATCATAGTGCTAAGAATCGAACAAACCAAATGAAGAAGCAACATGGTGTCACAGAAAAACAAAACAAAACAGGGCCAAAAGGAATTTCATTAAGACCCAGTCCTCAACTCTATAGACAAGTCATTTCATCTCTTTGAAGCTTAAAATGTGGAACATGGTAAAATTTATCTCAAAGGGCCATGTCATAGATCAAATAAAAGAATATACGTCAATACTGACCATAACCTATAAAGTAAAATACAAAGAAAAAAGGTCTCATAATAAATCTGGCATTATTAAATGTTACTAGGTATCAGGAGTAGCACGTTTTTCCTAGTCTGCATTTTAAAATTATTTTGTTGGGCTGTAAAACTAAAGAAATACCTTACATATTTGGCATAAATCAAATATGCAAATATAAGAAGGATAAGGAAAGGATTCCTGCTCCAGGTAGATGAACGCAGGACGTTAGCCTCAACACTCTGTGTTTAGTTATGAGCCCAGTTTATGAGCAGACCAACCGGGGAAGGAAATCCACAACACATGCCCAATGGCAGCCAATAGTACCGGCCTCCGTGCTCAAAGGCTGTGGGAATCTAGTCCCAACATAGACAGCCCCCCATAAACATTCCAAAGAGAGGCTTTTTGACTTAGTAGATGAGTATTAGATTCTCCTGGGTGGGAGGGAGAGGTGAAGGGAGCATCTGTAAAAATGGGTTTGCACTAAGAAATACAAAGACCTGGAGAGGCCTAGGGGAGTGTCTCTGCTGCAACCCAGGGCCCTTTTTCACTCCATTCACAAAATAAGCTGTGACTCAGGTAATGGGACTGCAGACAAGGGGGCGGGGGTGTCTTGGGTGGAAAGGAGTGGTAATGCTCCAAACCTTTGCCACATGGGGAAGAGAAATTCACTTAGGCTGGGCATGCAGTGGACCTTTAACTTGGACAGACACACCCAGCAATCAAAAATGGCATCATAGATGATTTACTAAGTTCATCTATTTGTCCATCTATCAAACTATTTACTGAATTATTAACGTTAGAGGCTAAATAGTGCCTTATATACTAGGTACAAGATAAATAAGGTGCCTTATGGTATAATGTTTTCCAGGGTGGTGATCAGCAGAAGATGAGCATAAGCAAAGCAGAAGACAGGACCCTAATCAACACTGGAAGGAGAGTTAAGAAGAGCTTCCTGGAGTGGGTGAAGGCTGAGTCTTGAGTAATTAGTATGTTCTTCAGGTAAAGGAAGAAATTATTCTGTTCGCCAGGCAAAAGGAAAAACATGAGCAAGACGCAGAGGTGTGAAATAATACAAGCATATGGGCATGGAATCGTTAAGAGCCTTTGACCAAAAAATTTGCCATCTGGAAAGTCTTTCCATTGCCTTAAGCATTTGTTATAGGAAAAGTAATGATGGATTCCTTGAATAAGTTCCCAAAGCCTGGGTCTCAAATTTGAATGCCTGGAGGGGGAGGGTTGGAAAGGAAAACCAGTGAAGCAGCCTGGGTGGAGACCTCTGTGAAATGAAGAATGCCAGCCCCTTCCAGAGAGGGCAGCCCCTGCTCAGCGCCAGCCTTCTCCTTCCACATGGAAATGTGGGCCTGGGACTGCCAGGGCCCTTCATTCTTTTTTCTAAGAAGCAGAAAATCTGGATTTTTACGGGAAATTTCTTAGTTTTAAATGGTGGAAACTAATTTGAAATTGCCCCTCTCCCTGGGGCCTCCAAACATAGGATGGGTCCAATCAAACTTTCCTGGGGGCCACAATCAGCCTGTGAGCTGCCAGCTTATGGCCCTGGCAAGTGGGAAGGAAAGAGAGTCCTTTAAGAACAGGCAGTGAGGTGCACTGGTCAGAGCCCTGGAGCTGTCGTCGGGCTGGACTCAGTGTATTGGACTCATTGGGGATTCTGGCTCTACCCTCCCTTATGTGGCTCTGGAGAAACTGCTTGAGCCTTCTAAGCCTTAGTTTCCTCATCTGTGTAGTGGGGTGATAACATTGTGTCACTGAGGAACTTAGATGAAATTCTGAAGTGTTTTTTGAGAAAGTAGGCCCAAGAAGGGAAAAAAATCACTTGCTAAATAATGAAGTGGTATCAACCAGAAAGGCTGGCTATGACGACAGATTATTTTTTAATGGAAAATTACTAAGAAGTAATAAAAGAATGAACACTGTTCTATCTCAGTAGCAAACTGTTCCAACCATGGCCAGTGTCCCATTATTAATGTTTTTTGTGTCTGTGGTCAGTCCTTCTTCCTATATGGACAATTTCTTAAACTACATGTACTTATAAGCTTGTACATTCAGTCTTGGAGCTTTTTCCCTTTAACACGACATGTAAACTTTGTTGTTGCTATACAAATATTTATTATCTACCTAGCATATATGCCAAGCGATTTTTTTTAAGTCATAAAACAGATTGTGTCACACCCATGCTTAAAATCCATCAACCATTTCCCACTGCTCTTGGAATGAAATCTAAATTCCTGTCCAGGGCTTCAAGGCTGTGCATGCTCTGGCTCTGCCCACTTCTCCAACTTATCTCTTGCTACTCCATGCCCGGCTCAGACCCTCCCATCCCTGCTGACCTCCTTTGCTGATCTCATGAGGTGCTTTATTCACACACACACACACACACACACAAAATCTTCTGCTTCTCCTCCCTGAAAAATCACATCATGCTAGTCAAACAAAACCTCCCAAGAGAGACCTGTGCTACCCATGCCAAATCTGTTCATCTGTGTTTTTCCTTCATAGCATTTTCCAGAAAACAAAATTTATTTGTGTATATCTTTATTTCTTGGTCTATTTGCTCCCTTTCTGCACTAGACTTGAAGTTCCTAGAAGCCATGGCCCTCGTCTCTCTCCTTCTTCTTGGAATCCCCAAAGCCTACCACAGTACCTGTCACATAGTGTCTCACATAGGAGACACTCACAGGCGTTAAATGAAAATATGAGTCCACCACCCACTATTCTCAGCCTCAAATCCTCTACTAACTTTTCTCTTGAACCAGTTCACATAGAATCTGGCACACAAACACACAGGATAGCATTACAAATGGTGATTAGCCTACATTCTGGGTATAAAATCCTCACGTTCAAACCTCTGCCTTGCTACTTACTATCTGAGTGACCTTGGATAAGTTGCTTAAAGGTTCTATGCTTCTTTCTTTATCTGTGAAAGATGATAATTACTTCATAGGGTAGCTATGAGCATTAGATAAATTAACACCAGTGAAATACTCACGAAATTGCTGATATGTGATAAGACCATATACACATTAGCTCCTACTTATATCTGTTTTCTTATTCTGTTCTTATGCTTAGTTGATCTGTATCTTTCTCATCTAATCAGACTGAAGTTTCTTAATGGTAGAGTCCATCGTTGATTCCCAAACTGAACCTCATAGGCTTCCATAGGTAGTGGGCAGGGGGAATAGAGCCGTGTCAGGGCTTTGATACCCATATGCTCACCTGGTGTGAGAACATAAGTCATTGCACTTTTCTGAACTTTAGTTTTTTCATCTGTAAAAAAAATATATATCTATCTCATATGATCCATGTGAAGATAATAAAATAATCTTTGTGAAAATAAAAACAATTCTGGAACTGGAAGCTTGGTAAATTTTAGGGAAACAAGCAGAAGATAGTAAATCAGTGAACTTTCAGCTCAAAATTGGCTGCTTTTGGTGTAGGTATCACACATAACATGTGACTGATCAAGGAGATGAATGCCTCTGAAAATAAGTTTTGTACTCTTCTACTGTCTACTTTCTAAGATTCTCTGACATCCTGGCGTGGGGTCTAGATGTTTCCCTTAGCTATTAGTGAAACAGAAAGACACCCCACCTGTTATGGCCCGCTCCATGAAGGAAGATACTCAAATGTTTAAAATTCTCTTGTTTGTTAGTAGCATGTTGCTGAAATGGCCACCAGTAAGGGAAAACATTTGTAAACACAATGGCTGAAAAATTAAACTGGTATTTAATATCTACTATATAAGCTGCATTACAGTCACCTCACAAAATTAGAATAATTCCTCAAGTTTGATATTATTATCCTCATCTTTCAGCCCAGCACACTGAGACTCAGAGAAGTTGATTTTGCTTATTCAAGGTCTCACTATTGGTGAGACATAGAGAAAGATTTAAGGGCAGTGTAAATAGCTTAAATCCTATATTTTTGTTGTTGTTGTTGTTATACGTCTGTTATATCTCCCAATGTTTCTCAGTATCTTTTATTAGTTCTACTATGCATAAAAATTTATTCAGACTAACTGAGAAAGATTATAGTTTCCACCTTTGATTTTTTTTAAAAAGAAGATTGGATTTTAAAGAAAGGAATTATACTGCTTATCTTTCATTAAGTTTAAAGATTAGAATAAACCTTAAGGTAGAGAAAAGATGAGATACTATCAAGAAGAATGAAAGGATAAAACCAGACAAGGCATTAAAAATGAGCTGGCCAAGCTTCTTATACAGAAAGGACTAAAAGAACCAGGTTTTGCTGATCTCCAGCAGGGTTTTCTTTTCAACAGTTTCTACTGCAAAACATTCAACTGATCCCTTCCACAGCTGGCAGGAAGTCATCAGACTACTTCTCTTGGGACCCAACTCCCAGGATCCTTCAAAGACTCTACATGCACCAGAAAAGGTACAGTCAGACCAGCAGGCTCATTTAGTCTCTTCCCAGTATGTTATCAGCCGAATGGATGCAGAGGGGCAAGGGCAGGGGCTGGAGGTAGGAGGAACAGATTCCATTTCTTTTCTTTTCTGCTGACAATGGCAAAAAGAGGAAATGAGTTAAAAGTCAGATTGGAGTATCTCCCCTCCAAGCCCCCATTCATTATCTTCCATTAACACTGAGCTGTCAGATTCAACATCAGCCTGTTAACTTTTCTGACCTTCCTCAGTCTGTACCTTGTTATCCTACAATGTTTCATGTTTATAAAGATAGGTGACTCCAGCTGTTCCAGCCTGACGAACTTAATTTACATTTGGCCTTCATTAAGATGAGAGTCGGAATCATTGAGACCAAATGGAAAAGCCAGACTGCTGGTGGTTATAAAAAATTCAAATGGCAATTTTCCTTTTATCTGACAATTCTTATTAAGAAGATATACATCAACCTGAAACACATAAACCTTAAATGTAAAGGACATGATTAAAAGTTCATATTGCAAGACTAGGACCCAAGTGGCTTTGCCCAAGAGCCACAGTGGTCCTAGTACAGATTTTCTGTCTCCTAAGATGTCTGAAGTCCAAATTCTGCCCAACTCCCTCAAATCTCATCTAATCAATCTCTGAATCCTGTTGGTATAATCTCCTAGAGATTTCTGGAACTCATCTTCGCATCCCATAGTTTAGGCCTCACTAGGTCTCACCTGGACTACAAATTATTATCTGCTCTGTCAAATTATTCAAAAAATATGTGTTTAGCAGCTACCAGAGGCCAGTCATTTGATTAGGATTAGTCACAGTGCAATAGACAAAATGGACATGATCTCCATTCGCCTATGGATGATAACATTGGGGGGCAAGCATCATAAGAATCACCTTACAAACTGGCATCTTCACAATTCAGGAAAGAGTCAATGGAGTAAAATTAAGATGACAATGATAAGAGACTTTGTACCTCAGGGTCAAGAAAGATTTTCTAAGAAAGCATGAATAAAGCTGAGATACAAATGAGGAGGAATCAGTGGTGAGTAGAGAAAACATTCTGGGCAGGAGAAACATCACTGTCAAAAGTATGGATCAGCAAACATTTTATTTACAGGTGCAGATAGTACATTTATTTCCCCAGGCCATAGAGTCTCTGTCTTAACTGCTAAGCTCTGTCACTATAAAGCAAAAGCAGCCACAAACAATATAGGAAGGAATGAGGGTGGTTGTGTTCCAATAAAACTTTATAGCCACTAAAAATTTAACTTCATATAATTTGCATGAGTCGCAAAATATTCTTCTTTTGATTCTTTCTCAACCATTTGAAAATGTAAAACCATTCTCAGCACCAAGCCATCCAGTAACTGTAGGATGAATGAGGGAGGGGTATAGTTTGCCATTTTCTAGTAAACACTGTGAGGTAGCAAAGAGCTGACTGTGTTTGAGGAACTCTCACTGGATTGCTGTGGATGGATCAGAGTGACCGAGGAGGTGAGGGACACCCAGTGTGGTGAGGGGGGAGGTTAACATGATCTCACATACCACCATCTGGTCTAAGTTACCAACTTTGGTATTTATCCTAAGAGCAGTGCAAAGCATCAATTTGCTATCATCAGCAGAGTGAGAAAATTCAAGTTCTTACACATTTTCTCACCCCTATTCCAATTTCCACACCCCTGCCAAAGTTACCTAAGACATTCTCTCCCATATCTAACCCCCCACCCCGTCAGGGGTCGATGGTTTTCAACCAATATCCATCACCAAATAAACCCTGAACAACTGAACCCAGGCTACCTACCTGACCTTACTGCGACTACTGCACCCACCAAAATCCCCCAGCTCTTCCCTGGGACTGACTTCCCATACTGTAAGTGGACATGGGCTCTCTCTGGACTATCCTTCCTGTCTTCCCTACTAGGAAAAACTTCCACTTATATTCTGAGGCTCATGTCAAACTATTTGTGTTGAGAAAGCAAATGATTTTCTCCCAAAGCACTTTACACATCCCTGTATCACCATGCTTAGTCTATCTTTTGGTGGGTGTTCCCCTCCACTCCATTATTCATGCCCCTGGCACTGCACACAGTGGACTCTGGACCTCTAGGATAAGGCTGAGTCCTTTTTGTCCCCATGGTCCTATTGTCTAGCACATTTGCTAGTTCATAGAAGGAATTCAGGATTTGGAAATTCTGATTAGGAAATTAAGACTTGAATAAAGAATAAATAAATAACAGCTCAATTAACTTAGAATGCAGAATCTCATGTTCTTATCTTGAATTTGTACTTGAGCTGCTCCACTATAGCTACCTAACTTTTCTGGCTCCCATCCCTGCATCAAAAAGAAGGTACCCCTTCCTGATTCTGCACAAGTGGATGCTTTTCTCCTGGGTACAAGGGCATAACCTTTAGAACTAGAAGTTGTTTTAAAAGTCCTCAGGCCAGCAACATCAGCATCACTTGGCAATTTGATAGATATGAAAATTCTCAAATGCTCAGTTCCTGCCCTAGGGCCACTGAATCAGAATGTGCAGTTTAACAAGATCTCCAGGTGACTCATTTACACATAAGTTTGGGAAGCATATCCTATAAGCCATCCTGACAGGTTTTGAGAAGTTACTAAAACTGATTTTTAAAATATCTTTAATTATGAATGTGCAATCATGCTAACACCAAAGGGATTCTCTGCAGGAATTACTGTGCGTGCTTACCAAAAGCAAAAAAAAAAAAAAAAAAAATAAAAAAAAATATATATATATATATATATATATATATATATATATAATGGATTTGAGGCTTACCTTCAAGTAGGCGAATAAGTAGAAAGGCAATATTTAGAGCCTTTCTCAAAATTCTGAAAGGGAATTGATTTCTTAAAATAAATTAATTAATAAAAGATGCTCATAGGTGTTCACAAATATTGCCCCCTAATCTAGAAATTAATTATTTTCTATCGGCTTTAGTGTAGATGGATCTCAAATGCAAAGCGGCAAGCATCCTGGTTCTTACAGATCCTGAAACTAATGGCTGGAGCTGCCAAGAACACAACAGGGGTTCAGTATGACTCTGATATGAATCCATGACCATCTGCCCAATCCCCCCCAATTAATTCAGTACAGCTCTTCTTCTTTTCTTGCCAAAAAGGGGCAATGCATCCAACCCATTTCTCTTCTTGCAGTAAGAGAAAAATTATATTGTTGTTGTTACATATCTTTACATACACACAATATAACAATATAATTTGGCCAATATCAAACAACTTGGTCCTATCCCAAGTGTCATGCTTCACAGAGGGATTTCAGTAATGCATGACATGATGGAATGAGCTAGGAATGGAGCCCTGGAGACATGGACTTAAATTCCGGATCTACCAGGTATCTGGGAAACCACATATCCTCAGTCTCAGTCTCAGTTCCCCATGCTGCCTACTAGGCAAAGGTTCTTAGCATTAAACCAGCAGGTCCTATAAAACACATGGGACAGAGCAGTTCTGTATGCCAACTTGTGTTTCCGCATACATTTGGATCAGATTTTTAAACTGATCTAATTCAACTTTCTCATTTTATAGATGGAAAAAGGGAGGCCTGGGCTAAGAAGTGCTTGCCCACGGCACACAATGCAGACAATAGAGTCAGAATCGGATTCCTGAAACCCTTGACCCCCAAGAAATCTTTTTCAAACTCTTAGCAGTCACAGCCTTTCTGCAGATTAAAACTTATAATAGAGATAACAAGCCAAGCCTGCTTTGATTAATAAATCTCTTCTTCCTTCCCCCTCTTCTTCCCCAGTGACAACCCGGGGGCACCTTTGCAAGCACCCTTAAGTTCCCCCACCTCCACACACAATCTGAATAACTGATGAGTCAGCCTACCTGCAACCCCAGAGCCAGCGAATGAATCACCCCATGTCTTGCTCACTAGATGGATTCTCTGTTCACCAGACCACCTAGGGGTTTTCAAGTCCCCAAGGTTCCAAAGGACTTGAACTTTTGCACACATCCATCTCTAATGGGAACCATTAAGCTGACATCACCACTCTCCACACTTCATAAAGGAGTCCTCACATCTGGAAATGGGAACACCTGCAAGCACTTTGACCAGGATCACCAGATCACTCACGGATGTGAAAACCCAAGGGCAGATGAGGTGAGAAAAGAGATATCCTCAAATGTCAACAAGGCCAAAGATGAATAATTTGGGGCTAAAAGTGTATTTAAAAAAAAAGGGGGCGGGGGTATGGCCAGAGTATCTGGACTTATATCTGCCACTTTCTAATGGGAATAGTAATTAACCTCTCTGAACTTCGACAGAGTACTGGGTTTTAAAAAAATTTGATTTTGGAGTCAGTCAATCTTAGGTTCCATCTTAGCTCTGCCACATACTTATTGTGTCACTTTGGTTGAAGTGGTTTATCTATTATGAGCTTTAGTTTCCTTGTCTACAAAACGGAGCCCCTATCATAAATAAATAAATTAAACCTACTTCACTGGGTGGTTGTTAGAATTTGAAGAGGTAACGTGCAAAATACCTATCATAGTGCCTGACATGAACTAAGCACACAGAAACAGACTGACTTAAAATTATATTTCATCTCAGACCAGTCAGAATGGCAGTCATATAATAAATACAAGTAATAATAAATGCTGGACAGGATGTGGGGGAAAGGGCACACTTTTACATTGTTGGTGAGATTGCAAATTAGTACAAACAGTATGGAAATCAATATGGATGTTCTTCAAAAGAATAGGAATGGAATCACCACACGACCCAGCCATACCACTCCTTGGAATTTATACTGAAGAATTAAGGTCATCATACTACATTGATACATACATATCCATGTTTACAGCAGCACAAGTCACAACAGCCAACCTGGAACAAGCCTATGTATCCATCAAAGGCTGAATGGATATGGAAAATGTGGTACATACACCCAAAAGAAAAAAAGAAATTATATCGTTTGCAGGGAAATGAACAGAACTAGAGACCATTATGTTAAGCTAAATAAGTCAAACTCCGAAGGTCAAGGATCATATGTTTTCTTGAATATGTGGAAGCTAGAGAATAAAAAGAAAATAAAGGAGGGGTGGTGTCTCATGAAGATCAAAGGGAGATCAGTAAAGTAAAGGACCGAGGACTGGAAGGTGAAGAGTGAGGAGAAAGTGCTGGGGAGTGATATTGGCCAAATTATATTGTTATATTGTGTGTATGTAAAGATATGTAACAACAAATCCCACCAATATGTACCACTATAATACACCAATTAAAAATGAAAAAAAAAAAGAGTGACTTAACTTTAACTTAATCAATACAAAAGGATCAACCTTCCTCAGAGGGTTGCTAAGAAAAACCCAACACTGAAGACTTTATAGCAAGGTGTCTGGTAATACAGACCCATGATTAATGGAACTCTCCCCTCATCCCTATGCACTCACCTCTTTTAGCCAGAGAAGCTTTGGGGCCTGCATTTCCACAGACATCACGCCCCCAACATACTGGAGGACACTGTGCTTCGTCTCATTGATCCTATGCACCTGACTGACTGCTCGGTGGTCCAGCCACATGATGACATTTCGATGGGAATCCCCTAACAGAAGTGAGAGAGAGACAGAGACAGAGACAAAGGCAGAGAGCAGTGAATATAGATGTGCATTGTTTCCCTTCCTTAAAGGGGCAGTTATGGATTCTGGGGCGATGTCCTGCACAACTTCTGCAATCTAGTAGGTCAAGAATGAAAGTGGAAGGACATTTGCAAGGCTTAGGATGCCCAGTCCCACAACCCATATGCCCCTTCAGTCACCTGCTCCCTGACCACAACTCCAGGGCCAACCCTCCACACTAAAACCAGATGAAAGCTACCAATTAATTATCTTATCGTTCATTCCCTCAACTTTTTCCCTTCCTTTCTCATCCCTGTTCTAGAACAGCACTTCTGAATGCACACTGAGAAGAGCCTATGAAACAAGACTGACATATTCCATCTTCAGATTTGCCTCCTTTAAATATGGGGAATTATTTTGATGGTGTAATCCATCTCCCAGCTGAAACACGGAATTCATCTGCTTCTACTTTCACTTTTTTACAGTCAGTTTATTAAAACTGGCTCGTTTGGGTGTTTTTTTTTTTTTCTCCCATTCAAATGGTCAGTTTGGTAGAGGGGGAAGGACAGGAGTTTGGGATCAGGCTGACCTAATAGTGAATGCAAGAAGGTTATTAAGCTTCTCTTGGCCTCAGTGCCCTTATCTGTACAATGGGAATAACAATGCTGAATAGCATATAAGGAATAACTAAGAGCCTTCATTTATTAAATAAATGATAATGCACATGAGAGACATTGCAAGTCCCTGTCCCTTGGTAGACCTGCAGGAGTAAATCATAAGGAACAGAAATCAAACCCACTGGAAAAGAGGATCAGCCCTCACATCCAGTCTCCCCCGTGCTGTCTCCATAGAATTGACAGTCCCTTCCTCTCTTCCCCAGCCTTTAAATTCACCATGTTCTGATGAGCAAGCTGTGTTCCTTCCACAGCCACAAATCCTACAGGGAATGGCAACACCGTACCTGAGAGGTGATTAGGGGAAAGACAACGGGGCCATCAGCTACTGAGCCAGGGGCCATCACACATTATTTTACTTGGTGGCAAAAGAACTTCAGCAACCACATATATGGCTAATAGCAAATGTTTATCATCTGTGTTTGCTGTCTCCCAAGCCCTGTGTTAAACATTCTGCACACCTCTACTCACCAAGTCCTTAAAGCGACCCCTCCACTATGAGTACTATTATTCCTGTTTTTCAACAACAAACTGAGATGCAGGAGTTGAACATGTGCCCAGTGACATGCAGCTGGGAAATACACATGTGCCCTGCACCCAGATCTGTGCAGAGTTCTGGTAAAATGAATAAACTGGAGTTAAACATAATCCACATGGCATGATACAGGTGAGCCAATTTAAAACAGCGCAGATTACTACTGGTGTGTGTGTATGTGTATGTGGGTGTGTGTACAAAGAAAAAGCAAAAAAGCAATTTGTGAGCAGTATGGTTATAAATAGTTCTTTCTTTTAAAAAAAGACTTAATGCAAATAAGGAAAAAAATTTATTTTTATCTTAAGTCCATAAAAGGTACACAAAAGGCTGTTTATCTTTGAAAACTCTTTTTAAAACTAAAATTTTAAAAAGCCAACCTAAGAAAATATCTAAATAAGAAACAAATTGCAAAGTCTTAGTCACTGGTTTGCCTGATTGAAAAGACTTTGGGTCCCAAAACAGCTTCACAATACTCTGAAAATAAGATAAAGCATAGGTGTGTCAAAAATCCTTTTTGTTAACAGCAGACTGCTTCTACTTTGTAAGAGAATTGCTGGAGGCTCTGCTTCTCAGCCCTAGGCTCACATGAGAATTATCTGTACAGCTTTCAAAAAACAGTGACATTCAGGTCCTATAGGAACCATCAGGCAATCCAAATGTGGGTATGTGCCCACATATGTACACACATGTGTGGGTGGCAAAATCAGTACTGTTTCTTAAACATTGTAGAGGATGTATCCACAACTGCCTCGAAACAGAAATACATGTTCCTAAACTTCCAACAAGAGGAAAGAGAAGCCAATTAGCTTCTCAATCAGCAGCTTCTGTAGTGAGAACAACACAATGAGAACTGTACAGAATAACTTTCCTGTGTTTATTATAGTTATTTTCATTTTCGACAACAGCTGAGAAGTTAATCCTTTTTCAGTTCTCATAGAAAAAAAAATCACAAGTAAATGATTCAACCAAAGTTTGTTTAGTCTTTTATTGAGCATTTACTACATGCCAGGTGCAATACTGGGTATGGGGATCCCAAAAATGTGCCTCAGTCTCTGCCCACAGGAGCTTGTGTTTTGAGAGGGAAGGGTCTATATAGTGCATGGACTGCCCGAACAGAAGTGCTAGGCTTCGAAACAGGTGCAGCTCAGACCAGACTAATTCTGAAGCTGCACAGAGAGATCTCAGGAGGCAGGAGAGCTTTTGTTTAATTCTAAAATGACCAGCCAGTGGGAATCAGGTGAAAGGGACATGAGGAAAGAGGCACAAGACAAGAGAGACAGCATGTGAAACTGCACAGGCCAGACACATCGTATTTTAGGAGAATCTGAGGCAGAATTGGTAGAGCAGCATTTGAGCTGCACAGCTTACCCAAGGGCAAATTACTCATCTGTGTATTCGCTTAATTAAAACTTTGAACAACTCACAGGTTATGCTCCTGTCACACTCGAGGACAAAAAAGTTATTATGAACCAGCAAAAACATCCAAATATGAAATTTCTGTTGCACAGAGATGTATGGGCACTTGCTCCTTCCCCAGCCCCAGTTATCACCCTGGGATCCCCTGCTCCAAAGGGCTCCCTACTGTGGTGATACAACCAAAGTTAGGCTCTGAGCCTAAAGGTTGCAGGGCAGGAAGCAGCAGCAACTGCGGTGGATCCAACCCAGGGGCTGTTCTGACCTTCAAAACAAGAAGGACCAAGGAGAAACTAACAACAAGACTATTTCATCACACAGTCATGCATAGTGTTCTCAACTATGCTGCTTAATTTATTTTGTTTTTAATTTTTTGGTTAACATCTGAAGATGGCAGCATTTTACCAATCTTGTGGATTTGGTGTTCACAGTGATTGGGGTTATCTGTCATCTCCATGACCCCATTCCCTTTTCTTCAACCAACCCAGAGTGGATCCTTGCCTAGTAGACAGAAGCAGTCTTTAAAGAATCTTTAAACCACCTTATTAATATTCTAATTTCATTTTTGAGCATAGGATAATCACCTCAGATAGGATCCAACTTAATAGAATCTGTTGAAAGGCAAGAAACTGGTGTGAACACCTGCAGCTGGGTACAGCTGATGAATGGGTACATTTCAACCTTTCAGGTGGAATAAAGTTATTTCAACACTTATAATTAGGGAGTCAACTTAGTTCCCTCTTTAATAGAGGACCTGCTAACAGGTGACAGACAATTCCACCCTGGAAGATGGCATCCAGCGGTGTGTTCGACTGTGTTAATAAGGAGCTCTCTTCTCCTACTTCAGATGTCTGTTCCTGTTGTTTTAACTGTCCACTCACCTGGGCCTGGTGATTCTCCGAACACCACAATTCCCAAGGAACCTTCTTAAAAAAACAAAATGGTGATGCCCTAGCCCCACCTAAGGACAACTGAACACAAACCTTGGAGGTAAGTCTAATGAATGTCAATTATAAAAATGATCTCCTGTTTGAAACTGACTAATGCACAGTCAGTTTAAAAGCAAAAAAAGAAAAACAACATATTTTAGTCAATCAGACAATACAGACTCCAACATTTAAAGTCCTACCCAAGATGAGACTTCCTCCTAGGGTATCCTTAACTGACAATCATTGACTTTCACTGGGCCAATATAGGAAGTGCCAGCAGCTTCCCCAAGAGTCTAGTCAGTAGAGTGTCTGCTCTGCTGGGCTGGGGTCTGCTGGTTTACCTCGGGTCTCTGTTCTCTGGAGTGGCCCCAACTGCAGCTGCCCACCCCCCTGGCCAGAAGAAAGCCAACTTGAATGGCCACTGAAGGCAAGAATCATTTGGATTCATGTTTGAATCAGCACTCAATAAAATAGGACTTAGCATAGCACATAGTAGGTGCAGTAAACATATCAGGAAAAAGGCGGGGTTGGCAGGGTATGCAAATAAAAGAAGTTACAACCCTGCTCTAGGCACTCATCCATTTACAGGCGTTTTGAGCACAGGCCATTTATAATTATCACTGCTCCACACAAGTGAGTGGAACACATTCCCTAGACCTGAGCTTTCAGGGGTCGGGCCCTAGCTTCTCTCAGTAAAGCTACTGTTTCATTATTCCAGTTCTCTCACAGGAAAAACCAGATATTCAAAGGTAAAGTGATTCACCCAAGGAATCAGCAGAAGAGCGAAGCCCTAGTCACTGTTTGATTCCAATTCAGTGTGTCCCAGTGTGCCCTACTATCCCATAGCCACCAGTATGAAAGGTGCTATGACAGTGCCCACAACTATCATCTACAGAATCTCATCTAAATAATGGCTATGTTGGCAACCACAGATGGGCAATGCCTAGATGGAACACACGAGGTCCAGAACAGCACACTCTCCACCATTCCTTAATGTCTTCCTCTTACTGAATCGTTATTAAATATCAATAGGCGTTTATCACACACCTGCTGCTCTTCTCAAACTTGACCCACTTTATTCTGACTAGTGTAGACTCTTGGGTGCTAGTACTACTGGCTAAAATTCCCCGGGAAAAATCTCTGATGTTGGCCCCAAGTGGCACTTTACATTTGAAACTGCTCATTACTGGAGTCACAAGCACCAATTAGAACACACCATCATTAAATGTGAATGTTTTTGGCGTGATTAGTGAAATGAGAGAGGCCATCTGTTTCCAGTTTCCATGGGATACCTGTCCTGTCTGCCCTACTCTAGTTCTTTTAACTGCATGTGGTGCACCCACTCAAATGAGAGTTCTATAGGAACTTCACAAGCACTGCCAACACCAGCACTCCCTGCCACAAAACCAAACCACGTCTGCTTCAAGGCTGCTCACCCCAGAAGGACCCCACATCCTTCATTAGCTCCCACTGTGGCTCTAGGGCTTTATGGAAACAAGTCCTTCCCTGACCCACCTCCAGTGCGATCTCAGTCATACTAAAGGCTCTGCAAGCTTATGACTTTGACGTCCACACTCCACCTTTGACACTTCACTATCAGTTGCATAAGACCTGTGGCTGATATTACACCAAACAGCCAAGGCCACCCCAGTCAGTCTCCCCCACCAGAGAGAGGGAGAGAAGTGGTCCTACCTTCATGGTTTACTGGCAAAGGACGAAACCGTTTATCCAAGACAACCAGAGAGCATGTGGCATCGAACCCAAGTCCTCGAATTTGGTTTAAATCGATCCCTTGTACAACTTTCTGTTTTAAAAGCAAACAAAAACATAAATCACATCACTGGACTTTTAAAAGCTTTAATACAAGTTATAACAAGAAGGAAATGAATGATTAAATAAAAAATCATCTACAATATAAACCAAATAGGAGTTCAATATCACTAAAATACCAAAAGATCCTATAAATTAATCAGAAAAAGATAACCAACCTATTAGAAATTAAGCAAAAGGCAAGAATATTGCTTAACAAAAAAGAAATAGAATATGTGCAAATATTTCCAACTGCCCTACAATTAGGTAAGAAAATAAAAATATACAAATTTGTTTTTATATTGATAAAAGTATGAAAGATTAACAGTATATGATAATGACAAGAAACAGGAAATTGGGTCTTCTTGAACATTATTCTAACTGTAATTATTGAGTATCAATTTGGGAAAATAATTTGACAGTATATATTAAAGTTAAAAATATATATATCATTTGACCCAACAGTCCCATTTCTAGGAAACTATCTTAATAAATTATTAATAAGAATATATTTAAAAACAAGAAATTGTCTCTGGATAATAAACTATAGCACATCTCTAAGATAGAATAATGTGAAAAACTTAGAAGTGACTTTTGGGTGTGATGGCATGAAGAGAGAAGCAAATCTATGCAAAATAAAATTATAAAATTGGACAGTACATCAAAAATAACTATATTCAGGGAAATTGTTCAAAGTCACAAACAAATTGAGAAAAATTAAATTTTGGCTAAAACCATTCACAATGAGAGATGAAGACAGGAAGAAATACAAAAATAAAGAAAGAAAAAAAGAAGCAAGGTAACTTAACTCCAGACCCAGATTGGTTTTTGTTTTGTTTTGTTTTTTGGTGTGGAGGGGGTGGGATTTTATTAAACTTTTAAGAAAGAAACAGTATGAAACCTACACAAAACTTGTTTAGAATGGCAAAGGAGGAAACACTTTACACCAACTTTTACATGGCTAGCATTAACCTAATTAATATCAAAGATGAATAAAGACATCATTAAAAATAAAGAATATTACAGACTAGTATTTAACATCAACCTAGGTTTAAATTTGTTTAACAAAATATTAACAAACCAAGTTTTACAACATATTAAGTTGGCATTGTACACCATGAACATGTGAAGCTATCCCAAGGATGCATGGGTGGTTTAATAACCATAAATTCATATATACAGACATACATATACATACATATATATACCTATATATACATATATATATATATATATATATATACACACACATACACACACACACACACATATATATATATATATATATAAAATAAAAGAATAAAGTTCAAACACCAAATGATCATCTCAAAAGATGCAGAAGATCCCTCAAAAAAAATAAGGAAAATCAATAAATGAGAAATAAAAGACAACATACACAACTGATATATAGAATCTACAAAAACTTAACATATTTAATAAAATGAATGATTTTCCTAGATTAGGAAAAAAGCAAGAATGTTCACTTTTACCATTTCTATTCAAGCTTGTACTGGAAAATCTAGCCAGGAAAATAAGACAAGAAAAATAAATTGAAGGCACACAGAGTGGGAAAAAAACAAAACATTAAAATATCTTTCTGTGTAGATGGTAGGATTCCACATGCAGAAAATTTTTTAAGAAAAAAAATCTACCAAAAAAAAACCTACTAGAAGTATTAAACAAGTAGAGTAAAACCACAAGATTTAAGATTAACATATAAAATCAATTATATTTCTACCTATTAGAAACTGATATCAAAATGAAATAAAGGAAATAATGCAATTCACATTAGTATCAAAACAAATAATCAGATATTTGTAATTTATATTTCAAAAGAAGTTCAATGTCCAGTCACCAGAAACCACAAAACACACAAAAAGTCCACATTAGAGAAATATACAATATTAACACCGATAATATGGCAGTCTCCTTAGATGCACAGAATTTACATAACTTCCACTAAAATCTGGGAGAGCTGGTTATGTTTTACTTTCTTTTATTTTGTAAAATCTGACAAGCGTCTCTTAACATTTATACAGAAATGCAAAGGACATAAAAAGTCATGATAAGTTTCATACTGTTTCTTTCTTAAATGTTTAATAAAATACCCCCCCACCCAAAAAAAAAAAAAAAAAAACAACAACCTGGCTCTAAGGTTAAGTTACCTTGCTTCTTTTTTTCATTTTTGAAAAGAAAAGACAAATCTGTAAAAGTTATGCTACCTGAATTCAAAACTTACTATAAACATACCATTGCTAAGGATATATTTTCTGATTAGTAGAAGAGAACAGGGAAAGGACAGGCTGCTTGACAGTAGTGATAGAACTAAATGTGTATCTGAGGAAGGAAGGAAGGAAGGAAGGAAGGAAGGAAGGAAGGAAGGAAGGAAGGAAGGAATGAAGGAAAGAAGGAAGTCTGAGACTCTTATATTACACCATACACAAGCATCACCTCAAAATGTATCATATCCCTAAATGTAAAAACCAAAGAAAATCTCTGTGATCTTGCACTACACAAATATTTCTTTAAAAGTTAAGACTTATTTTTTTAAAAATGATAAATTTGACCTCATAATTTTAAAAAATTCTTCAAAAGAAATAATTAGGAAAATGAATATACAAATTAGATTGGGAGAAAATAAGTGCAAATCATACATATGATAATACAATTCAATGTAGATTATATAAAGAACCCTCATAAATAATTTAGTAATATAATAGCCAATTATAAAATGGACACTTCACCAAGAAGATATACAATAAGTACATGAACAAATGTTCAATGTCATTAGTAATTAAGAAAATGAAAATCACAGTAAGATATCCCTACATACCTACTAAAGCAGCTATAATCACACAACTGACAAAAACAAGTGTTAGGGAATTGCGGGGGAAATGGGACTCTCACACAATATGGGGACAAATGTAAAATACAGTCATTTTGAAAGAAAGTCTGGCAATTTTTTAAAACACAACTTACCACAAAACCTAGCAATTTACCTCCAAGATATACACCCAGTGAGAGGGGAGTGAGAAACTTATGTGAACAGAGAGACTCATCTGTGAATATTCATAGGAGCTTTATTTATAACACTGGTTCATGTGTGGGAGGCCTGGTCCCCAGTGTAGTGAGAAGTAGTAGGATCTTTATGAAATGGAGCCTAGTGGGAAGATGTTGGGGGCACTGCACTCAGAAGACATTAATTTAGTTTATGTGGGACCCAGATTATTTCTCACAAAAGAGGACTGTTAAAAAAGATTAAGAATGGCCCATTCCCACTCTATGGATTCCTGTCTTTCCATGTGTTCTTTCCCTCCCACATGTGCTCCCACCAATGCTATATATCATGAGGCTATATCCCATGAGTCAAGCAGTAGCCGGCACCATGCCCTTGAATTTCCAGAACTGTGAGCTAAATAAACCTCTTTTCTTGATACATTACCAACCTCAAGTATTTTATTATAGTGATAGAAAACATGTTAATACATTCCCAAATAAGTTGGGATCAAACCAAATATTCATCATAATTTAATCAAAAGTTAAATAAAATATGGTATATCCATACAATGGCATACTACTCACATGAAAAAGGTATAAATTACTGATATGGCAACAAGATGGGTGAACCTTAAAGTCATGATAAGTGAAAAGAAACAGACACAACATAATATAAAATGTGTCATATGATTCCACTTACATGGAATTTCTAGAGAGAACAACTATAATGACAGAAAGCTGAAAAACAGTTACTTTAACTAGAGCTGGGAATTGACAATAAAAAGGCACAATGGAACATTTTTGGAAGAATAAAAGTGTTTTAAAAATGGATTATGATCATGATTGTACAACTATGCAAATTTACTAAAATAATTGAATTATATATTTACAATAAATGGGTTTCATGATTTGTAAATTATAAAGCTAATAAATATTTAAAATAAAAAGCCAACCTACAATCATGTAATAACACTGTCTTTCATCTTTTCTCACTATCCCTTCACCAAATTCTTACTTATATTTCTTTATCATTAGGCTTTTCAAACAGTTTTCTATAAGTCTAGTATGATTTATTTCAGTATTTAGGTAATAGTTAAATAATGCTACAATTATTAAAAGAAAATCCATTTTCTTTTCCACATTCTCGTTTCATGGAAGGTATTCTTTTGTATTTTTTTTAAGAAGCACTTTTTTGAAATTATATTACCTATTGTCTTTCTCTTTCAATTAATACTTGACTATGTTAAAAAAAAAGCAAACCTATAAAAGATGAAATGGAAATATATCCATGATATGTAAACAAATTTTTTTAAAAAATTGTTAATGGTGTTTGTCTCTGAGAGTAAAACTGCAATTAGAGGAGAGATTTTTCACTTTTTGTGTAATTTTTATAGTTGTAGAATATTTACTGATTAATTATATTTTGAAATTTTGTTTCTATGGTTTCCTTTGTTGAAAAAACATGAACAAACATGATCTTTAACATTTTCCACTAACTTAAAACATGACAATAACCTTTTATATCCCATAAAACTCTACCCCACAATGCTAAAATGACTGTCCTATTTGGTGAAATTCATATCAAAAATGTATGATTCTTTTCTCCTGTTTGGGAAAGTCTACCCCACAATGCTAAAATGACTGTCCCATTTGGTGAAATTCATCTCAAAAATGTATGATTCTTTTCTCCTGCTTGGGAAAGCAGACTTGTAATTTTGGACTCCATTTCTTACTATTTAGTATGTTCCTCAAATAAGAGATACACACAATTGTTGAAGATTTCCAATAAAGAAAAACATGAATTTTTTTTCAAATCATATTGCAAATAAATATTAACTTGCTATATTGAACATCTCCTATGTGCTACAATATTTACATAACTCATCATTACAAAGCCCACTAAAAGACATATTTAGTATCTGCATTTCATAAAAATTAAGTGATTGCAGCATGGCCTCACGACAATGAGTCACAAAACTCTGGATTCAATCCTATCTCTGCCACCTTCGTTCTGTGAGTGAAGACAGGGTACAGCACACAATTCCAGCTGTTCCTTGCCTTGCTTTTCAGGTCTCCATAGCATTTACAGGCATGGCTTCCGCTGGCTGGAATGTCCTTCCAACTTGGCATGGAAATCATTGGACGGCAATTAAGACCAATAGCACTGAGGACAGACTGCCTGAGTCCCGACAACCTGCTGAGTAGCTAACCCTGATTTAGCTAGGTAGCCACTATTACTCCCCCAGTCTTTCACTAACTTTACCTGAAAGCCTAGCTCTGCTACTTATTAGTCATATGACTTCGGGAAGTCACACAAACCTGTTTCCTTAGTTGCAGAAAGCTGTTGCCTATATCTGCATCTCCCAATGATGTTACAAGAATTCAGCAGAATATGATGGGATTAGCTCAACATCTGGCATTCAGTGCACAATAAATAGCAGCTTTTATTAGGGTAAACTGGCTGCCTCCAATCCTCATTGAACATGTGGGACTTCAATCAGTCACCAAGCCAGCCCTAACTTCTGCTTGCTGCATGGCCCTGCTGGCCTTGGCGCCCACGGAGTGCACACCTGGTGTGGGTAAGCCCGTGTGCACAAGCTTGTGGTGAGTCAAAAGAGGAAGTGGGTGAGAAAATGTAGATGACTCAACACAACTCCAAATCTCTGACAGCTCTGGAGCAGAAACAGGCACAAGAGGTGGTGTTCACAGAGCTACCTGGTCCCATCCCTACCACTCCTGCACTGATCTCATGGCCTTTCTGACACTGTTTCTGGAGGGTAAGACATACTGCCTAGGTGAGGGTCACAGGATTCAAGGAACCTGAAAGCCCTGTGCAACCTGTATGACTTGGTAGGAAACATTCAGCACAGAAAATTACTCAGAGTCTTATTATGTCCATAGGATATTTTTATGTACAAAGCACAGCATGCTATGTATCACGTAAGCACATGTAAAAGCAATAGGCAAGAATAGCATTAGAATATTGCATGGATTCAAATCTGAGGACCAAGGAATATGTCTTCTTCTATTTTATGAATGCCCTCTGAAGACCTACGGAGTTCTATATTCGAATCATTGCTTTTCAGTCACAAAGGCTTAGTGGATCCACGTCTAAATTACAGACCATTCACGAGGAACTAAAAAAATAATGGTGATATTCATTTAAACCTGATTTATCTAGGTAGCCACTGTTACTTGCCCAGCTTTACACTAACTTTACAAACTTAAGTACTATATCTTAATAAATCAAAACACTTATGGAAAATGCCTTACAGTCATTTTTATCCATAGCTGAGGGCCACTCCCATATCCTAACTTCCTCAACCATCTAAGCCACCCCAGAAAGATGGCTGTCAGGGTCACACTACCCAGAAGTTCTCTGAAGCTTGACCTGGTGACCTGAGGATTGTTATTTATATTCTTATTAATGGGAAAAGAAAGCAGCTTAGTAAACTCACCCCCAACAACTTGGCACCAAGAGAATTTCCCTGGCTAGAGAGAAAGCACATTGCTCTTCTAAAGAATTTCCAGAGAAGGAGATTTCTGCAAACTCATTTGGTAACCTGGTCCATGTCTAAAAACTGTCAACTCGTAGCTCTGGGGCAGCAAACAAATATTTGGGGAAAGGATTGTGCATCTCTTTGTTCTTTCTGTGGGAACTGGTTCAATCCTGCATGTGTTTTGAATCAGCAAGCTCTGCCATATTGGGTGGGGAGGTAGTGTCTCTTAGAAACCTTCCAAACTGAGAACCAGAAGGTCACATGCATACCTGGTTTTATTTTTAGCTCTATTTAGAGCAAGGGTCAAATCCTAAGCCTCTCAGACAGAATCCAGCTTGCAACACATGTCTCTATGGCTGGTACTGTATTACTTTAAATATGGATTTGAATGCTTTGTCAGCTTCAGGGCCAGGCATGGAGTTATGCAATCCCCATTCCCTTGGCTCCATCCTTCTTTGTTGCCTACACACTTCAACCCTCACTTAGTCAGTCCTCAGAAAATATAATGAAGCCCCTTCTAAGGTCCAGCTATGCTCTCTTCTAGGTATTTGGGAAATAATGGAGAGAAAAACATTTTTTTTAAAAATCCTTGGTTTTTTGGATATTGCATTTTAGTGAGGCTAAACAATAGCCAATAAATCATCTAAACTATGTAGTATAGAAGTAATATACCAGAAAGCGTTGATCAGAGGGATCATGAGTGCCAGAGAAGGGAGCGTGGTCCCTAAAAAGATGAGATTTGAGGAAGACCTTGAAGGATCAAGGAGAAGGCCTTATGAAAACCTGTGGAGGAGTGATCCCACCAGGGGAAGAGCCACTGCAAAGCCCAAAATTGTGCAATTGAGATGCACAATCCATGTCCCAAAGAGAGGTGGGAAAAGCAAGGAAGGGCTTATGCAGGGTACCTGTTACAGGGAAGGTCATGCTGGCAATCAACTGTGCAAAACCTACTCTAGTGACTGGAGAAACGAGTAAATCCAGTCCCAAGCTAATACCTACACAGCATGTGAGCTTAGGTGTGGTGTTGTCCCTGGATGGTAAGGCAAAGAAACCAAGGTCAAAGCCTTCCGTTTATATCAGCAACCCCATGCTCTTCCAAAAATTGAAACTCTGACATTGCCTCAATCCCCTTCTTCACTGTCACCAAGTCCCAGGAGACCTTCCTTCCCAGAGCCTCTCAGGGTCATCTCTCCCTGCCTCTCTTTGCCAGTGCTCTAGTCCAGGTGTGCTAGGGGAAGGCAGGGTGAGTATGCAGGCAGGGGAACGGATCAGTGTGCAGGTCTGAGGATGAAGGGGGTGGCTAGAGCCCAGAGATCCCAGAGAAGCATCGGGACAAGAGCAGGACAACAGGTCAGGGACAGACCAGGAAGCACCCTGAAGGCAGGTCCCATATATACAGGTCCCATATATACAACAGTAGTGTGATGCTCTCAAGGCACTGTAAGCAATATGATCAATTTAGCATTCAAGGAAAAGAGTTACTCCAGTTGCCAAGAAAAGATCATAGAAGGGAAAAGAAATACAAGGACATCAGCTGCCTTAAAATAGTCTAGGCAAAAGATAAAGGTCTATGGCACTGGAGGTGAAGAAAATGCATAGATTTGACCAGTCTGGGTCCAGGATTGTCAAATACTATCTGAGTGACCTTGGGAGAGTCACTTAACCATCTGGCCCTCAGTTTTTCTTTTCACCTATAAAGGGAAACAACAATAAATACTTAACTTGTAAAGATGGTCAAATGTGGTCAAATGGATATGAAGATGCTCTGTAAACTTTAATAATTCTATGAATGTACGAAGTTAATGTTCTTGCTCAACCCCATGTGTTTCCTCTCTCTTCTGCCTCCTTCTTCCCACAACCATTTCTCATGTAGCAGGTACCAACCCAGAACAAATGGTACCTCACTAGCTTCATATGTATTTTTGTTTTTGTTTTTCATGCAAATAAAAGCTGTTTAATCTGTAGGAGCAGAAAATGTCTTGTATACTTTTCCCATATAGGTACCAGAACGTAAGAAGAATTAAGTGCATAGTAGGTGCTCAAAAAAATGTTTGCAGATTAAATCAAAGAATGATACTCAACAAATGTCTGATGGTTAAATGATTCTTCCAGCTTATTTTTTCCTTCTTCCTAAAGAAAATTCAATCCTAATCATACATTAACTTTGCAATGTTCCCTGCCTTGTTTGAATGATTAAGATTTGTGGTTCCAAAAAGCATATTTTAAAAACAAGGACTAATGCATGTTCTCCAGGACTTGCATGTTTCTACAGAACTTTTTAGGTGTGCTAGATATGGGCCCAATAAAGACCTGCCCATTTTGGGGGCACATGTCTCATATATGAGCACACAGCCAGGACAAGGCAGTATAGTCTAGCATGGCTGCACTTCAGCTCAGGTGCCCCATCCTGCAGCAAGTCCAGCAAGTTTCAGGTTGTCCCATGCAATTCCCAGGCATGCATCATGCAAGTGGATGCAGCTGGAGAGAGAGACAAGGGGCAGTGGTGACTAGAGCAGCACCCAGCACTGGCTCTTACTCCTTACAAGAACTATGCTGGCTACTGAACCTCTTCAAAGCCCTTTTATTTCTCACCTTTAAGACAAAGAATAAAAGCTACTTCAAAAGATACTTGTAAAGATAAAATGAAGTGATGAGTATAAAGGACCCAGCATAGTATCTGGAACATAATTAATGAGTAACAAATATAAGCTGCCATTATTGTCATCATCATAGTATCAACAACATCACCATTATCATCATCATCATCATCATCATCATCATCATCATTATCTTAACTGAGGGAGAAAATCACCTCCCACAAAGTGAACACCCTAGGGAACCGGAAGTAAACAATTGCCCTCAACTTGCTGGAGAAAGAGAAGACAGATCAGGATGTACTAGGCCACCCTTTGCCCTAAGACAGTTCTTCTCAAAATCTTATACAGAAGGAGCCCCAAACAGAGAGAAATAGGTGAATATTCCCAAGAGTGTCTCCCTCTTGGACTTCTGACTACTCAGGATTTTATCTTAGAAATTCATTCTTTTGTTTGTTTGTTTGTTCTGGGGATTGATCTGGGGTGTTGATGGCTGAGTTACTTTATTCCATTCTCCTCCACAATCTACTCACCACCATAGGAAACACAGTGATTGCTCATTTCCAGACACCGTTATGGTATTTTATATGCATTAATTCATTGAATCCTCACAATAACTCTATGGAGGTTACTATTACCACTCTCATTTCATAGGTAAGCTAACACACAAAGAAACATGAAGTAATTGTCCAAGATCACAGGCTCACAACTGTTGGAACGAGGATGTCAATCTGGGTGGTCTGGCTCAGAATGTATGTCCTGTGGCATGCTACTTCATACCAGCCATGATGTCCCCATAGATGTGGCATGATTGTCCTGCAGCTTCTGGCATCTGGTCACAAACCTATGTGAGGGAAATGGCCAAGAACCAAGAGCTGTACTCAGGTTGCCGTTGCAAGATGCATCACGAAGGACAAATGCCCCAGCACTTATGGGGCTGATAGGCTCTAGCCAATGATGAGTTGGCCGCCATCTACCATTAAACCAAGCTGTACTTAGAGTAGACCTTTTGTAAAGGAGCTTTTCATCAGGGGATTATATTTTCTTCTTGACTATTTCCTTAATGGCAAGAAAAGCTATATGTTAGAAGAACAAAGGAGACCCAAGGGCAAAAAGCAGAAGACTCTCACCAAGGCGGGAGAAGACTCTCACCAAGGCGGGGGTGAGGAGGAAGGGAGGAGAGGACAATTAAACAAGCAGAAGATAAGATACCCCTCTTCCATTCCTTACAATGCTCTTGTGCTGCCCTCCCACTCCTCTCTCTGCCTTCTTCTCCAGGGGCACTAACAGCAGCCCAGAGCTCATGAAACTTTAAACAGACTGATCGATATGGACAGAATGGTGAATTGTCCATCTGCAAATTACCAAGCACCTCATGAATATTTAAGGAAGCTAACTAGGAACAGGGATAAGAAGGAATCCAGGACTTTATTCTTCCCTCTGGGGGGTGGGGGATAAGATAAAAGGAAGTCTGATATTCCTGATTACCAGGATATAAAGTCAAACCAACAAGTGAAACTTTAAATGTGAACAAGTGCTGTCCAGCATCAATTCCTTCACCAAGCCAGCATGCTCAATACAATCCAAGACCACTCAAGATGAACATCTATCTAACACATATTAGAGCTGCTCTGGTTTGACCCAATCTCCTTGCCCTCTCAGAACATACCATGTTTTCATGCCACCATGCCCTGCACATGCTCTGAACCAAATGCAGTTCCCCACACTCGTTCATTTGGGAGGCAGGAGAATCCATTACAGTGCAGCCTGCTTAGGTTCCTGACTTGTTTCTATTATTTACCAAATACATGAACTTAGGTAGTTACCTCACTTTCTGCACCTGCATTTCTTCTTGATTGAAAATCAAACGGGGATAGCAAAATACTAACTAGTTCAGTCCTGCGGGTTCCACCTCACAATACATGTTAACACATTTTACACCCAAAAACACAGTAGAGCTCAGCTACGATCCTCAGTGGCTTCTTCCACATCTGGTCACATCTTGAGCTTCCTCGTCCTCTCCTCTCTTCCCAGAGTCCACTCCGGGTTAGCTCCGACCATTGTTACTTGGCTCCTGACACTTATCACATCATATTTCAGCTGTGTTATCAGTCTCTGCCACTACACTGTGAGCTTCTGGGAGGCAAGGTCTATGTGCGGCTCAGCTCTGCATCTCCAGGTACCCCAACAGGGTCCATGGCATCATGTGGACACTCAGGGTGGGAGCAGGTGCTAGGAGAGGACGCCACAGCTCTACCCATACCTTTGTGACAACACAGCACGCATCCCAGATGTCTTCAGAGGATTGCTCATGGTGGTTGAACTGAGGCTCCCACCTCTTAATCGGTTGGTCTGCGAAGGCCAAAAGGACCCCTCTCCGGTCAACGAGAGCAGCACGGACGCTGCCTGTTCCAACATCCACGCCCACGTAGTAGCTTCGTGGCTCCTGTTCTCCAGACATTGTGTTCCCTCCACCTGAGGTGAGCAAGTGCAAACACAACATGAGGACCAATCCACAAAGACCACCACCAAAATTCTTCTGTGGCTATGTAAGCAGCGGCCATTTACTATGGACTTGTCCAACAGAAGTTTCTAGACACACAAAGCTAAGTAGTTGGTGAACAAGTCAGACACAGCCTCAGATATGGCATTTAGATTCTTTGAAAGGGGTCACATGAAGCACTTAGCTACCTAACTAAGCAAACCTGTGACAAGTGTGATAAGAGCAAAGAGAGGGTGGTAGGAGAACTTAGAATCTGGACGCAATAGAGAAGAACTTGTTCTCAGTGAAGCTGAATCAACAGGACAGTTCCTGTGGTACTAAAAATTCCTATCAAATCTCTAGTCACTCAACAAATTAGCTACTGAGCATCTATTATGCACCAGGCAGTGTGAAAGGTGCTTCCCTCTATGCCTCACTATGACTCTAGAAGGGAAGCGTATTTAAATCTCTAGCGAACAGGTGATCAAGGTGAGACTCCAAGAGGAATGTTACTTTATGCTTCATGCTAGGTCCATGCACTCATACACAGTAAATGTACATTATTTCAATCATAAAACACTACATTGATAAGAAAATAGGTCTCTGAGAAGTGAAGGAATTTACCGAGCCTCACACAGAGGCAGCCTGGACCCAAAGTCCCACATCTGTGCAAACCCAAGTTTCAGACACTTTCCTTTCTTTCTTAAAAGCTTGCAGTATCGGTTTGCAGAAGAGGCAAATATATTTCAGTCGTGTCATGAAGTGACTAGGAATTGGGAAGCAGCCCCGGGGGAGACAAGATTAGGAATTTGTTAGACAATCTGTTTTCCTTACAGACCCCTGATGAGTTACAAGGAAATCTGACCAGAAAACACTCAGGAATTCCTTGGCCCTGGTGGCTGTTCTCATTCCCCTTGGTCAGATTAGCCTGAGATACACAGAAATCTCCAAGGGCCTTTCATTTTCCAGACCGGCCTTTCATAGAGTGCAGCAAGTTCCCGAGATGACCGGCCAGTGCACATGCCGCAGCTCCCCAGGTGAGCTCGGCACTGGAGTCCAATTTCAACCTGTGAAGCCATTCAGTGCCCTTCAACTTCAGAAAGATAACATTTCCTTGGCCAAGACACTTGTGAGGATTCTAAAACAAAGTCAGCCAGCAGATGTTTAGTTACTGCTTCCTGGATATTTATCCCAATTAAGGAAGGAAGGAAGGAAGGAAGGAAGGAAGGAAGGAAGGAAGGAAGGAAGGAAGGAAGGAAAAAGCCAACTTCATATAATAGTGATTGCTTCTGACTTAATCACACAAAAAATGAACTTATTGATTTCTATATCCTCCGCTCCTTGCTCAGTGTCTGGCATATAATCGGTTTTCAATAATTACTTACTGAATAACTGAATCAGTGAATCAATGAAAAACAAGGATGAGCAGGGTCATGTTTTTTAATAGTTTGAATTCCTAAGTTCGTGTTTATACAGTCATCTGACATTTAACAATACGGACAAGGTCTAAGAAATGTGTTGGGTGATTTCATTGTTGTGTATACATCATAAAGTGTACTTAATCAAACTTAGATGACATAGCCTGCCATATGCCCAGGTTGGGTGGCATACCACTGTCTTTCATGCAGCCTGTCATTTACCAAATCACTGCTCTGCAGCACCTGAATGTATATACTACTGCTTTCCTTATTAGAATCTCTCTATGCCTTATTCACCTAATTAGCCAATATTTCTTGAGTGCTTACAACTACATTTTACTAATTCTAAACTACTAATTTTTTAAATACATTTATTTTATTTATTTATATGTGGTGATGAGGATCGAACCCAGGGCCTCACACTGCTCTACCACTGAGCCACAACCCCAACCCAAAACTACTAATTTTTTTTTCACATTTAACATCCATGAAATCAGAATGAATCCTGTAACTATCAGCATCTTACAATCAATTGGTAGTTTTTTTTTTTTTCTCTGTCGTATATGAAACAATGCATCTTGCAGTCAGTGACTTCTGAGACTCAAAGAAATGCTGGTTGCACCAGGCACTGGGCACCCTGCTAAGGATACAGTCACTGACAAAATAAGGAGGGTGTCTTGGCTCAGAGCTTCCTCAGTTTCTTTATCTACAAACAGGAGGAAGGCTGACCCAGCTAGCTTGTCCACCTTCCCTCTACCAACTACACACATCTTACTTTACTCAGAATTCCCTCTCTTGGATTCCCACTGGAATTGCAAAGGTCCCCAGGGAGTTGCTCCTGAACTGATCCTAGTATGCCAAGAGCTCTCATGCCCAAGCTCCCAGCCTTTCTCAGTATGTTCCACTGTCTTATGATACTCCTGCACTCTTACCCAGGGATCTCCAGTAGGGGCCCATGCATACTGTGTCTGAGGCTGGCTAACTCAGAGACACGCTGCCCATCTTGAAAGTCTGACCTCTCCACAACCCAGGATACCTCTATTTCTATAATACACCATCAAAGTTCCTCCAAGAAAAGACTCAACTTTACAGAAACAAGGGCACCAGACCCTCCTAGCAGTGTTCCCACAAATCCCCCAGGTCATGTTTTTCTAAGAAAAAAGATCCTAATTAAATCTTTCAGGCTCACCATTTTCCCCACTACTATAATTTTAAATAATCTCATTCTGATTGTTTCTACACCTGGAACCTGAAAACAGGGAGGTTCAAGCCCTTGGGCAGCTTCCCTGAAATCCCACCATAAGTTACAAAAACACTGCCAGAGGATTTTTTGCAATGCAGATCCCTTGTTCTCCCCTTCTCTGCCCTTTGTCCCTGGGTCACAAACACTGTCTGCTGTGTCCTGGACTCCAAACCATTCAACTAGTACCTCTAAGTCACAAAAGAAAGTAACCAAAGAAAGGAATGTGCCTTTTCTAGATTGTTTTGAAGAGAAAAAGATTAGGATCCTCATTGTGTCAAACATTTCCACACATGTGTTCACCGCATGCAGGGAACCCAATCAGGAGGGCAAACCTATCACCATTCTATATGCCAGTGGAGTGAGAGCAGTTTGTTCAAAGTCACACAAACAGTACACGGCAAGACCAGGATCTCAACTCCAGTTTCTGAGGGTAAGTCTGGGAATCTTTCCGCAACACCAAGCTGAAACTGAAAATCAAATCCTTTGGTGACTTCTTCAATAACAACACCAACAACAAATATAGCAAGAACTCGTATTTATTGAACTTTGCTCTGTAAATCACCCACACGACTTTACAATTTTGATTGACTCCTTGGCTACCCTTTTAGGGCTCCCAGGAGGAGCCTATTTCCAGTTAAGTGAACTGAGGTTCTCAGAGATGAAGCTAGTTGAGGTCACACAGCACAGAGGCAGGGGCTAGGATTCCAGGCCACGGTGGTGTGACTCCGAAGCCACTTTATAAATGCGGAGAGTCAGAACTTTGGTTCTATTTTCTTCTTTTTAGGTATGGATGAATACAAAAAAGAAACAAGCTGTCAGGGATAAGGTAAGGGTGGTCAGGCAGAGAGAAACAAGGACACAGACTGTGGGTAGCCAAGAGAAAGTAAAATACTAAGGGAAACCCAAGCTGTTCAGTACATGAATCCTGAGACATACCTCTCTCCTCAGTCTACCAGACGTCCCAAAGAGCTGACATGGCTCTCTTCCCGGGGACCCAGCAGGGGCTGTGCTGACTTTGAGCCCCTATTTATGATCAAAAAACAGCTCTGTATGATAAATATTTAAACGGTTCATTAAATAATGGCCTGTATAAATATTATTAGAAATGTGCCACAGGAAACCACAAACTTCGCAGCTGATTCTTCATCGAATGTGCAAGCTGCTCAAATGCTGTTCCAGAAAAGGAAAGAGGGACCTGGAAATTAAGGCCCTTCTTTGCAAAACTGTCTCAGGAATCCTCAGAAGGGGGTAAACATTACAAATACACTGCTAAACACCACCTGGGGACTGTTTCTTCCTTTTTTCCCCCTAAATAACCTAGTAGCAATCAGATCTTCCCCCAGGATTACATCCTTCCAAAGTGGGTGAGCTCACCTTACCTTCCATCCTATTTCTTAAAGGGTCATTCCTCCAGGATGGATTTTGTTGGTGATAGTGTCTACAGAAGCAGTGTCCCAGGAATCAGGAAGAATTCAACACTCTTTCAACTTTGACCTTTGGACTCTGCTGGTGGTAACTCATACACTGGAGCCTCACACATTTATTTATTATTTGGTTATACTGTAATCAGAGATTGGAAAGATTGGGAAGACAAAGAGAAGCAATAAGCCTGCCCACTTCATTCTCCATAACTGAAAGCATTAATTACCTCTTTAAACAAATCTCACTGCTCTAAAATGGTGAGCTGGGATGCAAGGGAAAGAGTTAATTTGGTGACAATAAGTGCTTCTCCATTGGCTCTACCTGCAATACACACAGCAGAAAAGAAGTGGCTTGCTAACAGGTAGTTTTCCTCTTAAAGTGAAAGGCCTCTGGCCCCCTTCTCAATCCTTCCTCAGACTTTCAGTTTGGGAGAGAGATTTTTACAAATTGTCAGGTTCCCAATGCTGATTCCAAAGAAATCCAAACACATGCTGAGTTCCCCAAACTTGTGGAGTCTGTAGCAACTACACAAGACATCTCCCATCCAGACATAGCTGTGGCCTGGTATGGACTGTGTGTGGCAGTACGAGCATACTTCTGGTCAAATTTGGGGTGACCAGTACATTTTCTGGCATTGCAAGAAAGGAAGGGAATAGCAGTGAAACAATCCCAAACAGCTGCTGAGAAGCTGAACCTGAACCTTATCTAGGCAAGGGAGCTAGACAATATTTTACTCATCACTGATGTCTGGCACTCATGTCTAACAGAAGACCTGGCCTGTGGCAGATCAAGAGCAAGTTAAAGAGTCTGAGAAGGAGAATAAGAGGTGGGAGGGAAAAGAAAATACAGTGGGGAGAGGGAACATAGGAAGGGGGGAGAGGGCAAAGAGGAAACTGAACTACAGGAAGGAGAAGATTGCATGATTCAGAGAATAAGAAGTAGAAACTCCTTGATTTGGGTGAATGGGAAGAAGGAAAGAAAGGAAAGAGAGAAAGAAAGAAAAAGAAGACATTTTTTTATCCAACAAATATTACCCACCAAATTCTTCCTGCCCAGGAAAAGTCCATAATCCAGAGAAGGAACAGATAATGAAACTGACAGTTCTCAGAGATCCAGAAGAAAATCCAAATGTCAAACAAAAACAAAACACACCGACAAACCCCCTTCTCTACTCTGAGGGATTCCCACTCACATCTGGAGACCTCTGCTTCCAATGATAAATCACCTCCTGACACCACAATCCTCTAATATGTATTATTTTTTCCTGGGTGTTCTTACCATATCTAAAAGCTTGATTTCCAATAAACAAATATGAAGTGCCTTCTCTAAGCCAGGAGACTGGGAAAAAGGAGCAAAAAAATATATGATCTCTTATTTTTTTTAAGAGTTGACAGTCAGATATTGCTAGGGTCTGAATGTTTGTGTTTCCCCAAAATTCATGTGTTGATAGTATTGAGGTGGCGCCTTTGGGAGCCGATTAGATCATAAGAGAAGCGCTTTTAGGAGTGGTGTAAGCACCATTATGAAAGACGTCTGAGAGAACTCCTTGTTCCCTCCACCATGTGTGGACACAGGGAAGTCAGCAACCCAGAAGACAGCCCTCACCAGATACCAAATGTGCAGAGCCTTGACCTTGGGCTTCCCAGCCTCCAGAACCGTGAGAATAAATACCACCCAGTTCATGTATTCTGTCATAACAGCCTAAACAGAGTGAGATAAATGTGAAGATCTGAATTTTAAACTGGGCATGGTGGCTCATGCCCATAATCCCAGTGGCTCAGGGGCTGAGGCAGGAGGACAGCAAGTTCAAAGCCAGCCTCAGCAACCACAAGGAACTAAGCAACTCAGTGAGACCCTGTCTCTAAATAAAATACAAAATAGGTCTGGGAATGTGGCTCATTAGCTGAGTATCCCTGAATTCAATCCCCTTACCCACCCCTGAAAAAAGACCTGAATTTTAAAAATCAAAGGGTGATTCCTTATTTCCAGTATACCTACTTCAAGCCAAACCTAATGCATCAAGTAAAACTGCATATAGTGGACAGCAGCTTCATGTTGGCATGGCCATCTACATTTTAGGGACCAAAGCACCCTGTCCCAGCACTACCTTTCTTGATAGAATGTAGTTGGTCAACGATGAGACCACTACACTGTTACAACAGTTCTAATCAACCAGATCAGAACCTGATATTTTTCAGGGCTTTTTTATTTTGTTTTGTTTTTATACTGGGGATTGAACCTTGGGGCACTTTACCACTGAGCTACTTCCCAGCCCTTTTATTATTATTATTTTTTATTTTGAGATAAGGTCTCATTAAGTTACTTAGGGTCTACCTAAATTGCTGAGACTAGCTTTCAATTTGTAATCCTTCTGCCTCAGCCTTCAAAGGTGCTGAGATTACAGGCATGTGCCACCACATCTGACCTATTTGGGGGGGTTTTATTTTCTGTACTGAGCCTATTTCTAAGAATAAATGTAAGGCAACTGGACAAAGAGTAAAGTGTTAAATCAATAAGACAGTAGAAAAATTGGCTATTTTTAAAATTTTTAAGTTGGATCCCAAAAGAAAAATCAAATTTCCCTAAATCCCCATGTCTGCCTCATAAAGTGGGAGCCACAGGGATCAAAACTAATCCAGCCCTGGATGGGTGGTAATCCAGTCTTGTTTGGTGGCCAAAAATAACACCTTCCAAGAGCCACATTTGCAATAGAGAAACAGCAAAACAGAGAAGATACAAAATCATATGGCTGTGGTCAAATGCACAACACAGGTCCTAAGGAAATCATATATGAAAACCCCTCTCTTCAGAAGAAAGCCCAAACTCCTCCAACAAACATCCTTTTTGAGCTCATTAGACTCTGGATCACTCACACCTTCTTCCATGAAAACCTTGTTTACTCCCTCCCATCTCTTCTGTCCATCCCTTGAGTTCCAACAACAACAACAACAAAAAAAAAACTCCTTGCTTTTCCTAATGCCTGTTTCTGTTGCCCTCCCAAGCCCCTCCCATTGCAGAGAATGGGAGAGGGGGGTCCATGTTTATAACACTCACGGTGGTATATGTTGTTCTACACCTGAAGAAGCTGAAATGTTGACAGGATCAATCTCTCGCTGATGGTCACAAAGCCTAGAGAAGGAAGAGGCCATATATAAATTTTCATTTGTCTCAACCATTGTCAAACTCTACCTACCATCCCTGAAATGATGAGGACTTCCACACTAACCAAGGTGCCGTCATCCTGGACACACACGGAATGATATTTCCAGTCCATTAATCCTATGAAACCTCCTCAGACAAACTTTAGAAAAGTCTCCCCCATGCTATGATTAGTAAGCATCACTTTTGTCTCAATAAATCCTATAGCCTTGTAAAGGCAAGCACATGTAATGTAACACAGTAATAAGGGATTACTGGATTGTGGAGAAGGGGACTATTAATGTATAGAATAGTCAAATATCTATTAAAATAAAAAGACCCTAAGGACTCTCTTTCTCTGGAGAGTCTAGAAGCACTATGGCTTGTGGCTGATGCACCACCCTCCTCTTTCTCCATAGCAACAAGTCCCACTTGCACAGGAAGGAAGACAGAAAGGGAGTTCACCCAGATGAGCATCACTGAACCCCAACAGTATCAGTCTATCTTTCAAACCCAGTGGACTTCCCTGAGTTCATCAAAAGCCCAGGTTCGGATTTGATGTTTTCCCACTCTCCTGTCCAGAATCAGAAAAATGTTAGAAAGGGCACAGGATGAGGCTGATGTCCCCTAATTCCACATGCAAAGCTATTTAATTTTAATCCCTTATATGCCCATTATAAACTTACACCCATACGGAAAATTATATGCAAACCTAGTGATTTATTCTTACATGGACTTCTCTTTTTAAACTGAACTTTTGATCCTTCTTTGAGTTCTGAATAATTTAAGTATATATGTAGTCTCTCCCCCATTGCTTTCCTCTTTAAGAGACTGCTGTTGATTTGCTAACATAATTAACTATGAAATGATTCTTTACAGAACTAACCAGACTTTCAAAGCAATGCCATTATCATTAGCATATTGGCTGAAATCCATAGCTTTTCCCAGAAATTCACTCAAATTAAAACAACAAAAGAACCCACCCACCTAAAGTAGACTGCCCTCAGATGTCAGCAAATTTAGGAAGGATTCAGGGTCCCATCAGGTAAAGCCACCAAGTATGTTCTTTTAAGAGATCTTGCAAAACTCGTTCCTCAAAGACAATACCGACCAGGTGCATGAGGTTTTTGGTTATTCTTGTGTTTACCTGTTTATGAAACATGACCAGGTGGCTTTAAAGCCCAAGATGAAAGAAAGGGCTTAAGAAGGAGTTGTTTGAAGACTAAACATTAGACTTGGGGAACTAAGACAAGATACCCTGCCATTCCACAAAAGGCTCTATCGAAACTTTAACACACTAAAGTATAAACTTAAAGAGCACCAATGCTACTTCTCAAAATAAAGACCAAAATCTTTTCTTGGCCCATGAAAACCTCTAAGCTCTGATACTATCTGCCACAGTCAATACGCATGCCCTGACCTCCCTCCCCGTATCAGCACCCTATGCCCCAACACTGCAAAACTGCCAGCACCCTTCAAAGAGAGGTCTGGTGCTTTCTTCCATATTGTTATTTCTCTTGTAATGCAACGAATACAACCTACAGTTCACAGGAAGTCAAATACAAGGAAAATGTGAATCTTCAGCTTCCCAAATAATGCAGGGACCATAAATCAAAACAATACTCAGATATAATTTTACACTTATTAAAATTGAAACTTGTTTAACAATATGACTTTTTAAAATGTTTTATTTTATTTTTTTAGTTGTAGTTGGACACAATACCTTTATTTATTTATTTTTATGGGGTGCTGAAGATGGAACCCAGGGGCTTGCACATGCTAGGCAAGCGCTCTACCGCTGAGCCACAACCCCAGCCCCTAAAATTGATATTTTGATAATATCTTACTTTTGGTACCCTTAATATGACCCCACGTGTATTATTTTTAAAAAAGAATATTGTCTCAGTGATTCTCAAAAGTTTGGTTTCAGAAAAAATCAGCATCAGTATCACCAGGCAACAGGCTAGAAACACAAATTCTCAGGCTGCAGTCCAGGTGATCTGAGAGATGCTAAAGTGTGAGAACCATGGTATTGTATAAAGACTAACCTGTAAGACTCAGGAAAAATATACAAAAACCCACTACTGCAGTGCCAGGAAAAATAAATGTAGCGGGGCTTGGAGGGCATTTAACTTCTGCACTCTGCTGTCTGAATTTTCGCCCTGAGCAGCTTACTGTAAGGTCTTCCTGTATTGAGTTCAACAGGGCACTGCATCGCTTCTACCTTCTCATCTTAATTTTTCTCCCACAGGATCATCTGAACAGCCTTTCCCCCTCTACATGGATGGTCCCTTCCACTGTTTTGAGGTGACCCTCATGACCTGCTGTTGAGGCTTTTTCCTCTATGCTATTTTTAGTTCCTCTAACTGTTCTCCATGCCATGGCATTTCTCTATAAATAAAAAGAGAGAAAAGAGGGAAGGTACAGCTAATGTATTTAACTAGGATATTTTCGGCCACCTACATTTCCACATGACACCATGGAGATGAGGTATGCTAGGCTAGTGCATGCAGTAAGCACACAGTAGGTCTCCTCCTTTTTGCTACTTTGCTGGAGGCTCTCTAGATGCAACACAGGCAGGGACTTGTCAATGGCTCTTCCAGCCCAGTATCACACATAGCCAACAAGAACATGTATGCCTGAGGAGAGAAGTAAAGGCAGCCTGGGTGTCTTGAAGGAGGGCTTTGAAGGGATCCTATTCAAGTACTCTCCCTTAAGAGTTCACTAGAAGGTAGTGTTTTCTGTGCTTTAACAATAAGTACTTTCCCATGGATCTAAATGTTTTTTGAAGTTAAGTTTGCCATTATTACTGGGGCTTGGGTATCCCATAATCCTTTCCTAACACCCTCAAATAGTCCATTCTTTATATTTTATTCAAAATTCTAGTGGAAGGCTTCTGCTTCTAGCCAAGGCAGAGTAATAGGAACCATATTTCCACCACCAGCAGCATTTTTTTTAAAAAGGAAAAATATAGGAAATAAATGTGTCTTAGACATTGAACATCAGGCAACAAATACAGTTATCCCAAAGAAATAAGAAGAAAGAAACTGAGATAAATCCTGCAATGCTCAAGTGGAATGCCTAGAAAATGTCCACAGAGAAGGCACAGGACAAGCCCAGCAGTCTCCCTACATTGAGGAGACAGAGCTGGAAGTCAATGGAAGACAGAAGGCTAGAGTCTTTGGGTAGAGCACAAGGAGAGAGCTGCACAGAGAGAATTTCAGAGAACTGCAAAGGGTACTTACTGCTCAAGCATTGAGGAGAGCACCAATCACTGTACACATGTGAGGAACCTGAGGCAGAAACACCAGGAAACATGGGAGGGAACAGTCAGCAGGCTCCACACAGAGCTGGAAACAGACCTTTCCCAGCAGCCAAACTAGAAAACTTCACAATGCACAGGGTCAAATGCAATCGGGATATTCCGCGGTGGCAAGTAGCCCTAGATGAACACTTCTCTCATCCCCAAGGAGGCTTAAAGCAAGACCAAATGGATCAAACTGTTTCCAAATAGCTTGCACATGCCCCACAACAAAGCTCAAGCGTATTTACAAAAATACCCAGCACCAATAAGATAAAATACAGTGTCTACCAAGCATGCAGAGGAGAAAACTATCCAAAATAGAAAAATAAATGGAAGCTGACCTCGACTTGACATACTAGATAGAATTAGTAGATGCAGATATTTAAGATAGTTTATTCAAAAATGAGTTCAAACATCTAGAGGACAATCTGAACTTAAAAGTTCAGACAGGAAAGATAAAGAAAACTCTAGCTGAAATTCTAGAAGGGAAAATTGACTGCAAAAACAAATTAATTTTTTATTAGGCAATGCAGAAAAAAACTGACCTTAAAGACATAGTAATAGAAACTATCTGAAATGTTAAGGGTTACAATAACATGTGAAGGCAGACTCTGATAAGTTAAGAGTGTGTACTATAAACACTGAAGCAAAAACTAAAACAATGCCCCGTGGAGGAATATCTAGTAGACCAATGAAGGGCATAAAATGGAAACACTAGGGGCTGGGGTTGTGACTCAGCAGTAATGTGCTTGTAGGGTTTGAACCTTAGCACCACAAAAAAATAAATAAATAAATAAACTAGAAAACTATTGTGTCAAACTACAATTAAAAAAAAGAAACTAAACTAAACTAAGGAAGAAAAGCTAGGGAAAGGGAATAAAGAATAAATAGAACAAATAGGAAACTTAAAACAGCAAGGTGGTGTATTTGAACAAAATCATATTAATAATTATATTAAATAAATATAGTTAAACACCCCAATTAAAAGATAGAGACTATTAGTCCTTGGTTTGTTATTTAAACTAATTAAGTACTGCCTATAAGACCCCTACTTTAAATACAAGGACACATACAAAAACAGGTCAAAAGAAAACGTACAGAAAAAGATATACCATAAAACAGCAATGAAAATAAAACCAAAGTAGGTAAACCAACATCAAATGAAATAGGTTTTAGAGTAAAACTGTTACTAAGAACAATGACTACATAGATTTCAGAGCAAAGAATATTATCAAGAATTGTAAAACAATAAAGGGAATGTTATACCAAGAGGACCAAACAGTCCAATTTATGCGCCTATTAACAGAGCATCAGAATACATAAAGCAAAATCTGATAGGAATGCAAGGAGAAATGTATAAATTCATAAGTATCATGAAATATAATAATTTACAATAAATTGACAGATAAAATATAGAAAATCAACAAGGATATAATAGTCAATAGTAGTCAGTCAAACTGAACAATCTGACAGGTAAAAATGTACTCTACCCAAAACTGAGCAGAATACACATCCTTATCAACATCCTTATCAAATGTACATAGAACATTTCCTAAGACAGAATACATTCAGTCACAAAATACTTCTCAAAAAATCAAAAGGATTCAAATTATACAAAGGATGTTCTGTAACCACATGGAATTAAATCGTACATCATTAACAGGAAAATATATGGAAGATTTTCAAACATCTGGAAACTGATTAGAATACTTCTAAATGACCCAGGGATCAAAGAAGAAAATTTTTAAGTTATTTTAGCTGAACAAAAATGAAAAGTTGTGGGGTGCAAATAAAGAAAGAAATTTATAGTATCAAATGCATGAATTAAAAAAAGAAGCCAGGAATAGAGGCAAACGCCTGTAATCCCAGCAGCTGGGGAGGCTGAGGCAGGAGGATTGTGAATTCAAAGCCAGCCTCAGCAACCTAGCGAAGCCCTAAGCAACTCAGAGAGATCCTGTCTCAAATTACAAAAAAGGGATGAGGATGTGGCTCAGTGGTTAAGTGACCTTGGGTTCAATTCCCAGTACAAAAAAAAAAAAAGAGAGAGAGAGAGAGAGAGAGAGAAGTCTCAAATCAATGACCAAAGCTTCCCCCTTATGAAACGAGAATCAGATAATCAGAACAGCAATACATAAACAAGAATTTCAACAAAAATAAATAAATAAAAAGAAAAAAATTGGAAATGAAGAATGTAATAGAAAACATCAACAGCAGATTCTATGAAGAAGAAATTGTCTATGAACCCAAAGACAGATTATTTGTAATTATAGAGTCATCAAGGAAAAAAAATTAATGAAAAAGGAGAAAATTTTCAGGATTTGTGGAACACACTCCAGATAAGTGATATATAGATTATAGAAGTTTCAGAAAGAGAACAAAGTGCAGAGAGAATTCTGCTTGAAGGAAACAATGGCTGAAACTTTATCAAATCTTGGGAGAAATCTGGACATTCAGGTATATGAGTCTCAAAGGGTCACAATGACCTTTTACTTATTCAAATCAAAGAAGCCTTCCCATAGACACATAATCAGATTATCAATAATCAAAAACAAAGAGAAAATTCTGAAAGTAGCATGAGAAAAGAAACTTCTCACACAAAAATGAAACTCTGTTAGAATATCAGTGGATTTCTCAGCAGAAAACTGTGTAGATCAACAAAGAGCAGAATGACATATTCAAAGTACTAAAGAAAAAATACTGCCAGCAAGATGGACTTAAGAAGTAAAGATCAGGCCTCAAAGTATAAAATTACTAGAATGAAACATAGGCCAAATATTCAGCAAAAGAAATAATCCACAAAATGAAAGGGGGATGTGAGAAAAATACTTGCAAAAAGTCAAAAGATAATAAGCATTGGTGAGGATGTGGAGAAAAGAGAAACCATATAATCTCTCTTTTCTATCTACACTGCAGTTGGGAAGGTAAATTCATACAGCTATTATGGAAAACAATATGGAGGTTTCTCAAAAATCCAAAGTAAAACCACGAAATGATCTAGCCATCTCACTTCTGAATAGACATCTCAAAGAAATATAATCAAAATCTGGAAGGATATTTGCACTTCCATGTTCAATACAGCATTATCCACAATAGTAAAAACATATAAATAGCTTTAATGTCCACAGATAGATGAATAAAGAAAATGTGGTACATGCATAAAATATTACTCCATTTTTTAAAAAAGAAATCCTGCTATGTGCAATAATATGGATGAACCAGAATATTATTTTAAGTGAAATAAGCAAAACAGAAAAACACAGCCAACCTTCCAAATTGTCATCCACCAATCACAAATCAAAAATATTTGAAAAAAACCAGTATGTGTACTGAATATAAACAGACATTAGTCATTATTCCCTAAATAATACAGTATGACAATTATTTATGTAGCATTTTCATTGCCATTGATATTTGGTACTATAAGTAATCTAGAGAAGATTTAAAGTATACAGGAGGATATGCATAGGTTACACCAATACTATGCCATTTTATGTATGGGACTTGAGCATCTGTAGGCTTTGGTAGCTACAGAGGCCTAAGAACCAATCTTACAGATACTAAAGGATTATATTCAATAGGACACATGATCTCTCTTCTATATGGAACATAAATATGTCCAACTCATTAAAACAAAAGGTGGAATAGGGTTTCTGTGGGCTGGGATGTAGGGGAAATAAGGGTACGTTAGTTAAAGATAAATTTTCTGTTATAAGATGAATAATTTTTGGAGATCTAGTGCACAACATGGTGCTACAGTTAATAATGATATTGTAAACTTGAAATTTGTTAAAAAATAGATCTTAAGTGTTATAATCACAAAAAGGAAGAGCTATGTGAGATGACCATGTTAATTGGCTTGATTCTAGTAATCATTTCACAATGTACACACATATAAAATCATGTTGCATACCTTGAATATGTACCATTTTGTTTATCATATCTCAATAAGGCCAGGGAGATAACAGATAACTTGAACTTTTCTATAACTACTAAATCAAATGACTTTATACTCAAACCAACCCTCTACAAAAAAAACTACTCTGGACTCAGATGGTTTTACTAGTGAATTATACTGTAGTACCTTTGAGGAAAAATAATAGCAAATTTACTTCAACCTCTCCAGAAAACCAAAAAGGAAGAAATACTTTACAACTCATGGTGAGGTCAGAAGTACCTAAAGAACAAAACTTAGAAAATACAAGGAAAGAAAACTATAAATCGATATTTACCATTAACAAAGATGTAAAATTCTTAAAAGCTTAGCAAATAGAATCCAAGTATATATTAAAAGGATACCATGACTGATTAAAATTGGATTTACTAAAAAATTCAGGGTTAGTTGAACATTTAAAAAATAAATGAATACAATTCACCATAAAAAGTTCTCAGAATGACTTGGAATGGAACCACCATTTGACCTAGCTATTCCACTCCTCGCCCAAAGGATTTAAAATTAACGTACTATAATAATGCAGCCACATCAATGTTCATAGCGTTCAATTCACAATAGCTAAACTGTGGAAGCAAACTAGATGCCCTTCAATAGATGAATGGATAAAGAAACTGTGGTATATATATATATAATATATATATAATATATATATACACACAATGAAATATTACTCAGCATTAAAAGAGAATAAAATTATGGCATTTGCAGGTAAATGGATGGAGTTAGAGAATACCATGCTAAGCAAAGTAAGCCAATCCCAAAAAACCAAAGGTTGAATGTTCTCTCTGATAAGTGGATGCTGATCCAGGGGGGAGGGGGGAGACATGGGAAAAATGGAAGAACTTTGATTGGGCAAAGGGGAGGGAGGGATTAGGGGTGCATGGGGGGCAGGAAAGATGGTGGAATGAGATGGACATCATTAACCTAGGTACATGTATGACTGCACATGTCGTGTGACACTACATCGGGTACAACCAGAGAAATGAAAAGTTGGACTGCAATTGTGTACAATGAATCAAAATGCATTCTGCTGTCATATATGCCTAATTAAAATAAATAAACTAATAAAAAAGAATAGAATGAAACTTCCTAAACCTGATAAAGAACTACCAAGAACATATAACTAATATCATACAAAAAAAACTTAAAGACAAAAAAAATGAATGCCTCTCCCTAAAATAAGGGACAAGAATAAATGTCTGCTTTCATAATTTGAATGCAAAGCAGAGGTCCCAGCCTGAGCACACAGTAAGAAAAATAAATAAATAAATAAAAAAGCACCCCCACTGGAAGGAAGTAACACTGTTTTTATTTACAGATGACACAACTGCCAACAGAGAAAATCTGATGGTATTTACAGAAGAGCTATTGGAACTAATAAGTACATTCACAAGATTACAGGATACATGATCAATACACAAGTAACAACAAACAACTGGAAATTGAAATTTTAAAAGACAATATAATTTACAGTAGCATTAAAAAATATGAAATACCTACAGATAATCTAGCAAAGATGTGCATATTCAGCAAAGGAAATGCCAGAGTGCTATGAAACTTTGTCAAGAGAAATTAAGGAAGACTTAAAGAAATAAACAGATATACTGTGTCCATGGGTCTGAAGACTCAATATTTAAGACAAATTCCACCTCATATTAAATATAAGTTCAATGAAATTTCAATTAAAATATAAACAGGCTTTTATTATGAATGTTTTAAAAAAAAATAAAAGGACCTAGAATAACCAAATCAACTTAAAAAAATAAGTTAAAGAATTTACTGAATAATTTCAATACTTACTACAAAGCTATATCCATGAAGACCATGTGGTATTGACATTATAATAGACAGAGATCAATGGAACCAAAGAAAACATGCAGAAATAAGCCTGTATTAATATGTATGTATATATGCATATGTGTGAATATATATATATATATGCTAAATTGATCTTTGAACAAAAATGCAAAGACAATTGAATGTAAAAAGGTAGGCATTTGAGAAGTGATGATGGCATAATTGTTATCCATGTGCAAAACACTTCATTCCATATTTAATGCCAATCAGAAAAATTAACTTAAATAAATCACAGATTTAATATAAAACCAAAAACAGAAGAAAATAACTGAAACCTCAGGTTAGGCAAACATTTCTTACATACAACACCAAAAGCATGATCCATATGAAATTAAACTGATAAAACTTCACCAAAATTCCAAATTGATAAATTAGACTTCATACCAATTAAAAACTCTGCTCCCATGGTATGCTGATACATGCCTGGTAACCCCAACAGAGTTTACTTGGGAGGCTGAGGCAGGAGGATTGCAAGTTCCAGGCCAGCCTCAGCAACTTATCAAGGCCCTAAGAAACTTAGTGAGACCCTGTCTCAAAAAAATTAAAAAGGGGTCTGGGGATGTGGCTCAGTGGTTAAGCACCCCTGGATTCAATTTCTGATTTAAAATTAAAAAAAAAAAAAAACAACAAACTTCTGCTCTCAAAAAAGACACTGTTATAAGAATGCAAAGATAAGCATCAAAAAGGGAGAAATTATTTGCAAATCATATACATGATAAAGAACTTAAAATAAGAATACATAAAGACCTACAAAAACTCAATTAAAAGAAAACAGCTCATTTTTAATATGATTTAATATAAACCTAATCCAAAAATTATATGGAAAGGGATAACAAAGGGCAAAAGAAATATTTGGGAGTATTAGATATGTTCTTTAGCTTGATTGTGATGATGGTCTCATAGATAAATACCTATGACAAAACTTCTCAAATTAGATACTTTTTGTGATTGTATGTTAATTATTCCTCAATAAAGCTGTTACAAAATATAGTTGAGAATGTCTTCTCTCTTGCTGGTGGTACCTTGACTAATACAATCCTTCTTCATCTTTTAAATTCAATCAGACATTAATTCCCAAACTTTCTGATTTCCTAACCTTTCTCCATTCCCATAACTCATACCCTAACACATCTCTCACCTGTACTACAGTATCCTCTCTCCAGTCCTCACCACTACAATTCATTCTCTACCCTGCAACCAGAACTAACTTTCTAAAACATAAATCTGAGTGTGTCACTGATTGTCCTGCAAATATATTTCAAACTCCCTTAAGATGATTCATCAGATCTTTCCTAATCTGACCCTTGAGCCCTCCAAGAGTTCCTACTTCACCCTTTCCTGCCCAACTGTACTAATCAACTCTGTGCCATACTGGATTAAAGCTTGAAAGCTGAAACTGAATTTTATTCATCTTTACTTCCTCAGAGCATGCCACAGTGTCAGGTCCAGAATTTGTGCCACAAGAGGAGGAAACACATGAAAGAATTAAATTGAATAAGTTCCTCTAATACCTAGGTTAATGCTGGTGTCCTCTATTATAAAAAGGTGGGCAGGTGAGAGGTTAGGGATCTCTTTTGTTAAATTCTAGCAAAGCAATGATTTCAAATCCCTTGAGGGGAGGAGTTAGAACTCTTCTGACAGGGAGTTTAAGGGCAAGACCCCCGTTACTGCAAATTGTTTTTAAAAATCAGCTGTTAATTCAGTGTGATTTAAATTAAGTAAAAGGTTAGGGAAAGGGAACCAAATTCCAGGAAAAACACAAGGCCCACAGCAAAATTAACACAGCTTGGAAGTAGGCCGGGTCTCCTCCCAGTAAATTTCTTAACTTTATCCAGAAACACACAGCGCCCCACCCTCTAGCTTATTCCTTCTCCCAATACACATTTTGACTTCCAAATCCATCCAGGGAGGCTCCCAACCACCTTCCCCTCAAAATCAATCTTCAAGTCATTCTCACTCTCACTGTTCTGTCCCCCAAATCCTCCTCCTTCTGAGCCTCCAAATAGGGTGCTCTCTTCAGCTAGGCCCTCCCTCCAAGACCCAGGCCAGTGGCCTTCAGGTCAAGAACTAGGCATGAAGACCACATCAACAAGAGACTTCCAAAAGGCAGAAAGCAGCAGTCATCTGACTGGAAGACTCTGCTAACATCTTTAAGAAGAACTCGGGACATAATACTTAGTAGATCATAGGAAAAAGGAGAAAAGCAAGCAAAAACAAAACAAAGCAAAACCTCCCATTTAAATCCATCCACAAACTAAAAGAAGACGTTTCTTCTTTTTTACTGATTTGCAATTCAAAAGCACAATCACTTCAAGCCTTCCAAACTCACACTTTAAAACTTAACCTAAGATGACTGGCCTATCATATCTTGGTCATGACTGACCCTTTCATTTAGGGAAGAAATGAGTGTGAAAACCTAAGAAGTGCTTTCATGGAAAAGAGCCAATGAATGGGGAAATTCACTATTATGCATAATGTCATTCCTTAAACAGAAGGAAATTAATGAAAATGAAAAGGTCCCCCCTAGGCCTTTTCTATCCAGATCTGTACCCAACATCATATTCTATCTAAAACTAAGTACACCTCAAACAGTCTCACAAACAGCTGGAAGCTCCAAAGCTACAAACAGTAATGGCCTTAAAAATTCCTAGGTGGCCAGACTTGAGCTAAGAAAATTCCAAAAACCCTAAAACTGGAGGTTGTAGGGGAAAGAGAGTAACTGAACACGGTTCACTGGACAGTGATCAGAGAGGAAGGACCTTGGGTTCCTGGCACCTCCAGGGTAGCCTGGGTGATGCAGTTAAGGCCGACCCTTCCCCTGAGTGGCCAGACGCCTCATCCAGGAGAGGACACAAGGAATTCTACAGCGTCTTTGAGAGCCAATGGTCTGGATGGGATGAGCCTTATGTGGCCGGAAGAGGTGGATAAAGGAGGCAAGCACCCACCCGGTGCACTGACAGGTTGGGGAACCGTCTTCCTGGACGTGCGCGCTGACAGCCTGCGCGCTTGCAAAAGCCCCTGGTGCCCACGTGGGACTGAGGAGGGGGGGGGTCACTTACTTGTCCAATCTGAAATTACATTCTACCTAGTGGGGCCTGCGCACTGCCGCGCCGAGCAGCACCGAACTCTGCCAGGGCTGTCCCCGCACGGGCTACAGCCCCTCCCCGCGCCGGCTCCGGCCCCGCCCCTGCCCCCGCCCGACGCGGCCCCTGTAAGACGCACCCCCATTGGCCCTTTGAATCTTGCCTGGGATTGGTCAGCGTCTGCCGGCCCCGCCTCCCAGCCCCTGGGCTTGACTCGCAGGGCTAGCCCTGACCAGCAACCGGACTGTGACAGCACCACAGCCTAGTCCTGGCTCTTCTAGCCTTCCCTTGGTTTAAAGGCACCAAGAGGCCCTGGGTCAGCTCAGGCTGCCAGCGTCTCTGTCTGGGAGTTCCTCTCGCGGAATGCACCCAGGCAAACTCTCCGCAGCCGGTGATGGGTGTGTCAAATGTGTTTCCTAAAAACTCAGCTCCTTAGGAGCCCAGGACCTTGATGGAGCATCAGGTCTGTTGTGTAGGCTGGTGTAAATAATAGTGAAAACGGCTGAATACTTACAATTCTTCAATGCTGACTTTGTGCCAGCTCTTGTTCCTGATGCTTTAGAGGAATTTACTTATCTTATCCTGGGGCTCACCCTCTGAAGTAGGGATGACATTCTGTGAATCTAAAAGATGGATGGGTCCCTACTTTTGAGGGACTTAGAGTCTGGAGGGTACTAGACACACCGACCTTATTTAATCCTCACACACCTTACTTTTCCAGTAAGTGACATGGCTAAGGCCAAGGGATTAGCTCACTATCTTTGCATTTCATTTCTTTTAGATATTTTGGTTTGGGATCATTTTCTTTATTTCCTACCATGATTGTTCACCTTTCATTTCCAACAGCTATCCAAAGAACTAGATGGAGACTCTGGGATTTGCTACTCAGCACGGTTCGATTTGTGTGTACTATCAGAATAATATTAAAAGTTTATCGTCTTACCTCTCCAAAGCATTGTGGAGAACAAATGAATAATAGGTATGAAAATACTTTGCACGTGTTTGATGCTGAATATAAGATATGCTTCCAGGTCTTCCTTAGTATGTCCCAAGAATGGAATGTGCTGGTTGCCTCATGATCTATGGCAGGGGATCTCATCTTGGATAGACTTGAATCAGCACAGATTTACTGTCTGGCCTCTATGGATAGCTCTGTTTTTAGGCCTTTATGTATCTGAATTTTTAGTTGTTTCCTCTTATTATCATACTATCAATACCAACAAAAGCATAATTGCTAGGGCTCTAGCGATCATTGTGGACCATGAAAGGACTTCAGGAATAAAAGCCACACATAACAACCAGATGAGAGGACTTGGGTTCCTAATGCCATGCAGCACCAAACCAAACCAATACCCAACTGCCCATTTCCAGACCTCTGCATCAAAGAAAGAAATTTTTTCCTGTGTAAGACACTTTAATATTGTGTTTTCTATCATGTAGGACCAAACCTATGCATAACTGATTTATGTTCCTTGCCTCTTCTAACTCTTACAGCAACCTTATAAAATGATACTTGCAGAAACAAGCCCAGAAAGTATAAATAACCTGCTCAAGATCATCCAGCTAAGTGGCCAAGGTGAAATTCTAACTTGGGTCTAAAGCCAGTTCCCATTTTATTTATGATAGACTGTCTATTCAGAATGAATGAATGGGAATCAATCTAACAAAAAGGTGAAGGACCTCTACAGTGAAAATTATAGATCACTAAAGAAAGAAATTAAAGAAGACCTCAGAAGATGGAAAACTTCCCATCCTCCTGGATAAGCAGAATTAATATTGTCAAAATGGCCATACTACTAAAAGTATTATACAGAATTAATGCAATTCCTATCAAAATCCCAATGACATTCTTCAAAGAACTAGAAAAAGCAATCATGAAATCCATTTGGGAAAATAAACAACCCAGAATAGGCAAAGAAATCCTTAGCAAGAAGAGTGAAGCAGGAGGCATCACAATACCATACCTTAAACTATACTACAGATTAGCTATTGTTAATTGTGCTGCTATAAACATTGATGTGGCTGTGTCCCTGTAGTATGCTGTTTTTAAGTCCTTTGGGAATAGATTGAGGAGAGGGGTAGCTGGGTCAAATGGTGGTTCCTTTCCCAACTTTCCAAGAAATCTCCATACTGCTTTCCATATTGGCTGCACCAATTTGCAGTCCCACCAGCAGTGTCTGAGTGTACCTTTTCCCCCATGTGGTCGCCAACACTTATTGTTGTTTGTATGCATAATAGCTGCCATTCTGACTGGAGTAAGATGAAATCTTAGAGTGTTTTTGATTTGCATTTTTCTAATTGCTAGTGATGATGAACATTTTTTCATGTATTTATTGATTGATTATACATCATCTTCTAAGAAGTGTCTCTTCAGGTCCTTGGGTTATTTGTTGTTTTGGTGTTTAGCTTTTTGAGTTCTTCATATACCCTAGAGATTAGTGCTCTATCTGATGTGAGGGGTAAAGATTTGCTCCCAAGATATAGGCCTTCTATTCACCCACAGATTGTTTCTTTTGCTGAGAAGAAACTTTTTAGTTTGAATCCATCCCATTTGTTGATTCTTGATTTTAATTCTTGTGCCACAGGAGTCTTATTAAGGAAGTTGGGGCCTAATTCCACATGATGGAGATTAGGGCCTACTTTTTCTTCTATTAACGCAGGGTCTCTGGTTATATTCCTAAGTTCTTGATCCATTTTGAGTTGAGTTACCTAGATGCCCTTCAATAAATGAATGGATTTTTAAAAATGTGGCATATATACACGGCAATAAAAGAGAATAAAATCATAGCATTTGCAGGTAAATGGATGGAGTTGGAGAATATCATGCTAAGTGAAGTTAGCCAATCCCCAAAAACCAAATGTCGAATGTTTTCTCTGATATAAGGAGGCTGATTCATAGAGGGGTAGGGAGAGGGAACATAGAGGAATAGACTAACTCTAGATAGAGAAGAGGGGTTGAAGGGGAAGGGAGGAGGCATGGGGTTATTAATGATGGTGGAATGTGATGACCATTATTATCCAAAGTACAGGTATGAAGACACGAATTGGTGTGAATATACTGTGTATACAACCAGAGATATGAAAAATTGTGCTGTATATGTATAATATGAATTGTAATGCATTCCACTGTCATATATAAATAAAAATTTAAAAAAATAACTATACTACAGAGCCATAGTGACAAAAAACGACATGGTATTGGCACCAAAACAAACATGTAGACTGATGATACAGAATAGAAGACACAAACAAACACACATAAATATAGTTATCTCATGCTAGAAAAAAGGCACCAAAAGCATTCACTGGAAAAAGGATAGCCTATTCAACAAATGGTTCTGGGAAAATTGAAAATCCACATGTAGCAAAATGAAAGTAAACCTGTATCTCTCACCCTGCATAAAACTCAACTCAAAGTGGATCAAACACTTAAGCACTAGACCAGAGACTGTGCACATAACAAAAGAAAAAGTAGGCCCAACTGCACCATGTTGGCCTAGTATTTGGTTACTCCTGAAGCACAAGACGTAAAATCAAGGATCAATAAATGGGGATGGATTCAAACAAAGAAGCTTCTTCTCAACAAAGGAAACAATCAATAACATGAAGAGAGAGCCTACAGAATTGGAGAAAATCTTTACCACATTGAACTCAGATAGGGCATTATTCTCTAAGATATATAAAGAACTCAAAAAACTTACACACACACACACACACATACATACATAACCCAGAGAATAAATGGGCTAAGGAACTGAACAGACACTTAACAAAAGAAGAAATACAATCAATCAACAAATATATGAACAAATGTTCAACTTCTCTAGCAATTAAAGAAATGCAAATCAAAACTACTCTAAGATTTCATCTCACTCCTGTCAGAATGGCAATTATGAAGAATACAAGCAACAATAAATGTTAACAAGGTTGTGGGAAAAGGCACATTGTTGGTGGTAATGCAAATTGGTGCCACCATTATGGAAAGAAGTATGGAGATTCCTCAGAAAACTTGGAATAGAACCACCATTTGACCCAGCTATCCCATTCCTCAGTTTATACCCAAAGGACTTAAAATCAGCAACTACAATGATGCAGCCACATCAATGTTTATAACAGTTCAACTCACAATAGCTCAACTATGGAACCAACATAGGTGTCCTTCAACTATTGAATGGATAAAGAAAATTTGGTATATTCACACAATCTAATATTACTCGGCTTTAAAAAAGAATGAAATTATGGCATTTGCTGGTAAATGGATGGAGCCGGAGAATATATTGCTAAGTGAAACAAACTAATCCAGAAAACCAAATGCCAAATGTTTTCTCTGATAAGCAGATGCTAATTACAATGGGGAGGGTGCTATGGAAGAATAGTTACTTTGGATTAGGTAGAGGGAAGTGAATGGAGGGAGTGGGAATGAGGTTAGGAAGGATAGTAGAATGAATCAGGCATTATTACTCTATGCATATATATGATTACAGGACTAGTATGATTCTACATCATGTATAGTCAGAAGAATGAGAAATTATACTTCATTTATGTAAAAACAATGAATCAATCAATTTTTTCCCGTTACCTCTATTCCATTCACCTACTCCAGCAGGTGGCAAACTTTCTGTAAAGGACCAGATAGATAGTAAATATTTTAGACTTTGTGAGCCAGTTTCCATTGCACTTACTCAACTCTACATTGTGGTATAAAAGCAGCCATAGAAAATAATGAATAGGAAAAACTAAGTTTCAATAAAGCTTTATTTACAAAAGCAGGCAATGGACTGATGTGACATATGGACCTTAGTCTACCAGTCCTGGATTATTCTGTTCTAATATTTCAACAAAAAAGTGCACTGGGAACACATTTCAGAAAGTGGCGCTATTGTGACATCCCAGGCACACTCACACTGTTGCCTAACATAAAGGTGAATGACAGTGCGATTTGGAAGAAATACCTAGCAGATAATCATGAGGTCTGAGCTGTGAGCTCATGTCTGCCACTGCTATGATTTGAATGTCCCCCAAAAGCATGTTTTTGAAACTTAATACCCAATGCAACAGTGTTGATAGGTAGGACCTATTTAGTAAGCAGGCCATGAGAATTCTGCCCTCATGAATAAATTAACATTGTAGACTCAGTAGTGGTTTGTTATGAGGCAAGCCCTACCCTTTGTCTTCTCTCACCCTCTCCCCTTTCAGCATGGGATGAAGGAGCAAGAAGCCCTTGCCAGATGTTATTGCCTTAATATTGGATGTCCCTGCCTTCAAAACAGTGAGAAATGAATTTCTGTTCATTATAAGTTACCCATTGTCCAGAACTCTAGGGCAGCACAGAAAGGAGTAAGACAGCCACTGAAATCAATCAGATCAATATCCTGGACCACCACCTCCAATGGCCCCAGTCTCTCTCTTCATATACAATAAGAACAAATAATAATGCAAATGTTATCTGTACTTCTCTCCTTTCCAGGGAACTAAGAAAAGATGATATATGTAATCACATTTTGAAAAGTTATAAATGCTATTCAACCATATGTACATTGTTTGATGTTAGGCTGGGCCATGTATCATCCTCTGTAACCTCCAGTTCCCTGTCCTTACCCCTCTCATAAAACATAGCAAATGCCTTGTAACTTACCCCTTTTTCTCCTCCCCAAATCTACCTAAAGGGTTATTGTATCGCATTTGATTGTAAGACTCGATTATTGAAAAGTCTAGACATCACTTGGGGTCATTGTTGGGCAGCATGGGGATCATGCAGTGTCATTGTGCACTAAGCACACCATGAGTCACACCAGCAAAGCAATATGTCCGAATTAAGCAAGACAGAAGAAGCTGGGTTGTGAAAATCCGGAACCAGCTGAACTGGAGGTTTGTGTAATTTCCTTCCTGCTCATAGATGGTTCTGTGCAGCTGCGGGAGGCAGAGATGAGACCTGGTGCTCTCTATAGTGAGCTGTGGAAGCCAGGTGCATTCTCTGAAACCTTCTCCTATATCAGCAACCTGCCTCCTCACTGCAGAAGAGAGACATTTTCCCAGAGATTCTTAGAGTCATGGCAAGAAATAGGTATCAGTATTTATTTGTTTGTGTTTCACTTATTCATTCATACATTTATGTTTTCATTCAGTTAACAAAGATTTGCTGAATGCTGACTTTTCTAAGCATCAGAGAGACAGTGCTGAGATGAATAGACATTGGCCCTGTTTTCACAAACAGCAGACATTAAGAATCAGTGATTCTGAGAAAATAGATTCTGTAAATACATTGATTTTGATTTCATCGATGCTGTTTTTATCACAGCTATTGTACAGATAGGGAAGCTGAGGCTTAAAGAAAGTTAGTGATGGGCTTAGGGCCATACCACTAGCAAGTTTGGAGCAGACTGTAGACTGTATTCCTTGCAGGACTCCACACTACATAATACACACCCAGAGGTGAGGGCTCCCACCCTGGCACACTCTATGCCTCCCTTAGCCTGCCATGTTCTTCATTCTTCTCCTTTTGGATTTCTATTCTACCACTGTCATCAAGTTGAGGATCTACATCCTGTGTGAAGTTCTCCTTCCATTTGAGTCCTCAGAAAAATCTCTTTTCTTCTATATTCTTGCAATAATAATCAAATATTGCTCCTCTGGCACTGAACTGAGGATCTTTGTCAAGTGAATTTTCCCTTTTGCATGCTTGACCCGGTAGGTAACCTTATTCAAAGTCCTTCAGGCAGCACAAGGTCATTACAGCCAGACATGCCTTGTTTTTTCTCCCAGTTGATTGCTCATTTGATCTGGAGACATCTCCAAACTTATTTGAAGTTTAGTTTCACCTTAAAGAAAAATAATACTTGTCTATGGACATCGTACTTTAAACATTTGTACCAATGCTAAACAAGCAGTAAGTGCTCAATACTTCTTTGTCTTCTATCCAATTCCATTTCCTAGATCAGAAGCTTCTGAAGGCAAAAGCTCTGACTTCTACTTTGTAATCTCAGCAATGAGCACAGTGCTCTGTAATGGCAGGTAGTTAATGACTGCTACATAACTGCTGACAACCCTTATTTAGGTAGAGCCCTTACTGGGTCCCTCATTTCTATTCAGATTTGTTTTCTTCGATCTTTCTTTTTTTCTTTCTTCCACAATTTAGATTCCCCTCAGTTTCCCCTTGACTTGATTCTCTGGCAGGAATGAGTGCCAATGCACGCACACACACATATCTCTCTCCCCCCTCTCTTCTAAATCTACACTATCATACCTGGAGGAAAATAACTGAAATTGTTTACTGGAGACCAAGCAGATGATCAAGAAGGGGAAACCACTGGCTAGAAGAGCGGGCTGAGCCCCCACCTTGATGACCCTGAGCCACATTTTATCACTAATTTTCACACCCTCCATCTCTAAGGGTACCATTAGTTCATTTCCAAAATTGGGGAAATGTTTCAGCTTACTTTATTACTTGCCTGACATTTATTACTTGCCCTCTGTCTACCTGCATGACTACCTTCATCTCTCCACTCAAAAAATATATATTAAGTGTTGAGTACTTGCTAAGTACCTGAGTGCGACACTGAAATCCCAGGTAAAGTGCTATGGGTCCCCCAAAGCTAATGGAAACAAGACAAGGTAGAGAGTGGGAAAGGGAAAGAAAAACTGAATTAACACTTGCTAAGCTCTACACTCTGGACCTTCATGTACAGTGTCTGGGCTATCTCTCCCAACCATCCACATGAGTGGGTAGGGATTATTACTGAAGAAACAGAGACTCCCAGAGGTTGAGCAACTTGCCCAAGGTCATCTATCACAAGACACTACAAGTTAAACTGCTGAAGAGGGAGTTTCTGCTGAGCTGCCGAGGTGGGCGGCTTGTATTGGATAGGAAGGCTTCAAATGAGTGTAAATCCTGCTAATCCCACTGGCTTCAACCTGCAGCGCCCGTTTCTCCTCTAGGTCTAAACTGCTCTCCCACTCCTCCCTTGGAACCATCAAAACTAGTTATTTGCCATCTGTATCCACCCCCCCCCATGCCACCTGATCACAATCCCACAACCTCTTGACCATGAGTCATTTTAATAAAAGTGCAAACTTCGTGATGAGCCATGACAAGGACATGCTGCCCTAAACCCCAACATGTGTTTTTTTGTAATGAGGCAACAGGTGGCAGAAGTGAGTCCAAGACCATGTCAGGATGACAAGGCAGTCTCTAACCGGGACTTGTGAAAAGGCATGGACGAGAAGTTCTGCTGGGAAACCATGCTCAATGCCTTCAAGACTGAGTCAAAGAGGAGCCTTCTGGAGCCAAAGCAGCACATGGACTTCGGATAACTGATGTCTATCATGAAACACTGTGGAATCATGTCACTTCCAAATGGCAGTCTTCAAACTGGGTTCTATAGGAAGGGGCATGCACAGCCCAAATAGACATTTGGGTCTTCCAAAATATGCCTTTCCCCTACAAAGTTGTTCTCTGCTCCAACGCCAGATGGGGGAACCAGTGGGACTGAAATCCCATTACTACTCTGCTGGCCAGCTCCTATGCCTTTGACACTCCTGCCCTACCAGAGAGGGCAACTTTCTCTAATTTGCACAAAGCACAGAATAGCATAGTATAGCTTTGCCCTTCCCACCAGCCTTATTCAAATACATAGACACATATACACAAATCCATACAAGCATACCCACAGATGCACATATATAAGCACAGGCATATACACATATTTGCACACACATGTAGGCACATATACATGTAGATACATTAGTTTTTCTGTTACTATAACAAAATACCTGAGTACTTTATGAAGTCCCAGCTATGTTACAACATGGAAGAGAAGTGGAAAGGGCAACAGCTCACGTAGAAGGCAACTAGTGTGTGGAGCTGCATTGCTTTATAACAACCCGCCCTCATGAGATCTAACTCACTCAAGGAGACCAGCATCAACGGCTCCTAAGGGCAACAATACCCGTGACCTAATCATTTTCCACAAGACCCCACTTCTTAAGGGTTCTACCATCTCTCAAAGTCACCATAATGGAGATCAAGCTTCCAGCACCTGAACCCTTGGAGAACACTCTCAAGTCACGTCTAAATCACAGCACTACAGCATACAGACACACATACAAACACAAAACACACAAACATACAAACTCACATGTACTACACATATACAAACTAAGCCACGATGTCACACACAGAAATAGAGACACAGGCACAGATATAGTTATACAGATACATAATAAACACACTGACACACCAACCACAAAAATGTATGCACAACCAAACACACACTGACACACACAAATATACATACTGACTCACACTCAGCTAATACACTACACACAGAGAGAGACAAAGCACACTCACACACAGTTACATGTGCACATGGACGTAGAGACCACACAGGTGATACACACATACAGACTAACACATACATGCATCTCTAACCAGAACACTACTTTCATCAATTTTACATGACAAATTATTATAAAAAATTAGTTAACAAATGTTTCTCTACTTAAGGAGAAAGAAGATAAAAAATAAATTTATCCCTTTCAAAGATTCATTTTTCACTCATTGATCAAAAATTTGATGACAATCTATAGTAATAAAATGTTAGTGAGAGGAAAAGTATACCCAGATATGATAGGACAGGTCTCTCCATGATCTGAGTCTTAGAATTAATTTGATTTTGTTTTATATCATGAAAAAAATATGACTTTTAATGCTGCTATATAATATATAAAACTGGACATGTTTGATCATATATTCTCAAATATTTACAAATATTTCTCCTTTACAACAGATGATATTGTAGGACAGGTGAAGCTGAGCCATAGTTTCAATGCCTGATTGCAAGAACATGGTTGTTATTCTGGTACAAAGTGACTCGACAACTAAAGTCTTTGATACCTTAGTCAACAAACTACCTATGGATCTCTGGGGAACTTTCACTGTTACCTCCTAGTAAATTAAAAAAAAATATTTATATAGCACCAGCATCAGATTTTGTGAATTGGTACCAGTGACTTGTCAGAAAATTTCCAAGAAAATAAATGCCTTATTTTAAGAAGTGTTGCATTCCCCAACTCTATTGATAGCTCATTTATTGATGTTGTGAAAAAAAAACTGATTAAAAACTGAGTTGAAAAGTGCTTCAGAAGAGATAGACAATCTAGAATGTAAAAAAGTCCAATACCTTAACCAATGTATTATTTTGCTATATTTTTCTTTTTTTACATATATACAAAAGCAATACACGACTTTACAAAGTGTGTTTGAATAAATCTAAAAGAAGTCATCTTAATATCCAGAACTAAAAACAAAAACCTGAAGTAGTAAGAAAACATTGTTCCATGGCTTATTGGCAATAGATTTTCTATCTTAGTTCATCTGGTGGAGTCTTAATTTTGACAAATATGGCGGTGAAAACTGATGCCTCCTCCAGCCCAGCTCTTTCTTCTGTTTCTCTAAACTTTTGTGAGACTAAAGACAAATAAATAGTCCTCCTCCTACGAGGGTGAGGTGGGGGTGAAGGGGAGGGTTCTATGTATAGTATCAATGCCAAAGCCGTCCCCTCCACAAATCTCACAGTAGTCTCATGGGGAGTGTGTTAGTCTCTTTTTCATTGCTGTGACCAAGGACAAGACAAGAACAACTTAGAGGAGAAAAGTTTATTTTTAGCTCACCATTTCAGAGATCCAGTCCATATTCATGGACTCCATCACTTTGGGCCCCAGGTGAGGCAGAGGATAGCTAGTCAGTGACTTAAGCCAGGAAGCGGGGAAGAAAAAGGGACACAGACAAACCCTGCCAGGGTGCAGCCCAGTGACTCCCCTTCTCCAGTCATGACACACCTGTCTGCAGATACCACACAGTCAGTCCATCCTAGTTTGGTTATGGCTCTCTTAATCTAATCTTTTCACCTGTGAATATTCCTGCATTAACAGGAGTTTCGGGGCACTTCACCTCCAAACTGTAACAGAAAGATTCCATTATCATCCCATTTACTGTGGAGGAGATGAAGGTGTCTTGCTCACAGATCACATGGCTTGGATCCCTTTCCTTCTGAAATTAGTGGAGAATCACAAAATGAACTTTCCTCAGTCCAGATGGACTTTCTAGAACCCATCAATGAACAATCAGGCCTATATCTCCTGTGACTTGGGATATTACAAAAGACATAAAGGTTCAAAACAGCCTTTCACCTATACCCCAAGAAAATCTGGCAGCATGGAGAAGGAAAAAAAAAAACTTTGGAATCAGACAGAGCCAGGTATGACTCTCAACTTTATTACCTGCTAGTTGCATAGTTTCAGGCAAACTGTTTAAGTTCTCCAAGCTTCAGTTTCTTCCTCTGTAAGTGTCACTAATTCTACCTACCTCCAGGAGTTGCATAAGAGTTAAAAGCTCACTCAATTATTCATTGATTTGATCAGTGCCTACAGAGCGCCTACTTTGTAGTAAGCACTGCATGCAGTGTAAGTGAATCTTAGCAGGTTGACAGATACACAGTAGACACTCTGGAGAAGATGTGTTTTGTTTTAATTTTTTTAAATCTATTTTCCCTTCATGCCAGGACCTCATGGTGAGACTCCCTTATGGTGAGTTCCTTCCGGTCTCAACCTGTGGGATTACTGTAATTAAATGTCCTGCTCTTCCCTGAACTGGGAGTGGGCACATGAACCCACTAAGTCATGGACACAAGCTCACTGGAATCTGAATCTTCTGCAGACTAAGAAACAGACTGAATGGCAGGAGTTCAAGCATTCCATTTCTGCCAAGACTTTTCACCTCGGTGGAAGCTGTCTTAGTTCCTGTTCATTTTCAAGACTGATTTTCCAGACTTGCTATTGTTTATTGTTTGTTTTGAGATCATGTTATCATTCCCCAAATTCCCTTTTGTACAAGTTAGCTAAAAAACAGTTTCTGTCATGTACAACCAAAGAAAAAAGAAAGAAAGTAATAGAAAGAAAGAGAGAGAGAGAGAGAGAGAGAGAGAGAGAGAGAAGGAAAGAGTAACTTCCTTTCCCCAACTATGTATTATCTGATTAGGGGAATAGAGGAGTTATAAAAAAGAAAAAAGAGTAATTAATGGTATACAAAATTTAGAAGGGCTCACTTTGGCAGAATATACGCTAAATTCAGAATAGTCCATGCAGATAATTTAAATAACAAGCCACTGACTCACACAGGTAGGCTCACTCTGTTGATGTATTTCCTCATTTCCTCATGTGAAGCAGGCAGCATTTTCCCCATTTTCCTAGATGCAGACATTAAGACTCAGACAAGAAACTTGTCAGTACTAACAAGATGAACTACATAATGCTCAGGGCCTGGTACAAAATATAAATGTGGAACACCTTGTTGAAAAATCATTAAGAATTTCAAGATAGTAATAGCTATCAGAGCATTAAACCAAGTTCAGAATCCTTCTGAACATGCCCCAACACGACCAATTGGATGCCTATGCTTACTTAAATTAGTAAGTAGCAGAACTGAGATTTGAACCTAGACTTATTTGACCTGGAAGTACAGGGTTTCAATTCTATATAAGAATCCCCTACAAAGGGCATGCCACTGACTATCAGGGGACTCAGAATGACTCTGACCTCTACTTCACATCTTTCAGATTGCCTGGGCATTGCTCATCTCCAACGCCACTGTGGAATCAAATCAAAGGTCGATTGGCAGGAGGACTTCAGAAACTCACAGGGAAAAGTACTTGATCTGAAAGGACAGCTATGACAAGCCTTGCTCTTCTCCTTGTTGTTTATGCCCACCCTTTGAATAGGTAATAGACCAATCGGAGAAAGTTCAGAGGAAGCAGAGAAACTTTATACAAGTATTTAGGAAACTGGGAGTGGCTAAATAGACCAGAAGAATCAAGATGGCTGTCAAATCTCTTCCATGCTGAGATCCAAGTTCTGGGACAGTGGGGAACTATCTTGATCATCACAATGCCCCAAGGGTCTGGCATGGTGTGTAGGATATAGTTAATGCTCCAGAAATATAAGTAAAGCAATTAATTAAAGAAGCTGCTGAATATCTGTCAAGTAGAAGAAGAATTAGATATGCTCTGGGGGACCGCATGAAGATAATCAGTTCCAAAGGTCTAGTTTTTTGGCTTTTTGATATAAGAAAGTTCTCTAGTCCCAAGATGGAACAGGCTACTAGGATATCCCCTTTACAAGAGGCCTTTGAGTGATGATGACAAAGGTATTCTCCAAATACATTCCTTAGAATACCAGAAATAGCAATCCCAGCCTATTAGTAGTAGCAATCTTTTTTATTTCATACGATATTGTGCATGATCAATCTTTGATGCTTGCCATGGATACATAAACGTTGTTTATATATCCTTCTAAGCCACCGTATTTGTGCCTCCATGAATCTGCACATTTTCTCCAATCCAGGATGTTAAGTAAGGTTAACTTTAGTACTCCAGGGTAAGGCAAATGAGTCAAAACTGAGTTCAGCAAAGTTCATCTCTATTTGTGACAAGACAATGCTTAATTATTTTACTTCAGAGGCATTTTCCTGCCCTCATTGGAACAATCACTTGAAAAATACTTTCATTTGATTCTAGTTAAATCTAAAATTGTGGGGGTTTTTTGAGGATTCTTTGTGGTTTCGTTTTGGGCTTGGATACTATAAATGTAATGTCCAACCCCAGTGGACAATCCTGGATGTCAGATTCACCCTGCTTACATACGTCTGTGGGGAGAGAACCCTGAATAAATCTGTCTCAATGGTGATGACAAACTACATTACTTCATAGCAATGGTAACCTTTGGAGGCAAAAGTCCAGACAGGCTGAAGAATGGAAAATGAGGACATGGGGGGGCCATTTCCATTAGCTCTAATCAAAAGAAAAGGCCAAAATGGGCTTAAAATCAATAGCACATTCAAAAAGGGCAGTGAATAAACCAGTCCAACTTTGAAGAGGAACGATTAAATATTTGCCATTGTTTCCTGTTTCTTCCACCAAAGGAGTTTATTAATTTACACTTAGGGCTGTGCCTGCCGCAGCTGACTGAGTTTTAAAATGAGTAATGGATTAACACATTTAAAATAAAGGAAAGGACAATTGCCCTCACAAAATTTCCATTTCCTCTAACCTCTTCTAACCTTCAATCAAGATTTTAAGCCTAAACAGCCAAGGACCCCACATTTTATATAATGCAGCAGCCCACTGAAATTATAGTCAGATTTTGAAGTATATATGAGTCCATCCTTCCTGCTGGTGAAATAGTGCTGCACCCCTGAAAAAAATTTAAGCAATCCAGATCATTTTCCTCATTTTTAAAATTTTTCTCTTGATCAGCTATGTACTGCATGATGAGTTTATATTAAATACTATTCTAAATATTTTTAGTAACTACTTCCTCATCAACCTTTCTGTGAAGCAGCAAACATTTCCTGCCTCTCACCTCTTTATTTTCCTTCAGAAAAGAGACTCAGAGAGATGAAATAATAGTAATTGCCATCACTTACTGAGCACTTGGGTTTTTTTGGTGGGGGGTGGTACCAGGGATTAAACTCAGGGGCACACAACCACTGAGCCACATCCCCAGCCCTATTTTGTATTTTATTTAGACACAGGGTCTGAGTTGCTAAGCGTCTCTCTTTTTTGCTGAGGCTGGCTTTGAACTTGCAATCCTCCTGCCTCAGCCTCCTAAGCTGTTGGGATTACAGGCATGAGCCACAGTTGCCCATCACTTACTGAGCACTTTTGATGTACTGATTGGTTTTACATTTTATTTAATCTTACAACAATCTGACAATCCTATGAGGTAAGTGATGTTTTCCTTATCTTTAATTAATGATAAACGAAGTAGTCCAAAACATACAGTAATTTGTCCATGGAAATCTGCCTAGAGATCTGGAACAGGCTTGTGCCCAGGTCTAGTTCCAGATCCTGTTTTGTAGTCACAACATCCGATTATCTGTCTTCCATGTCCTGCAGCATTCGTACCCGTGCTTATTCATTGAACAGGGGCTCCAATGCATTCACTAACTGACCTCACTTAGAACCAGAGTTTAGCTATGCTAACTTCCCTTTCCTTTCATCCACAGACACTTTCAGAAGAGGGAATATATTTCACTAGGCACGAGTTATTTAAAACACACACACACACAAAATCCAAAAATCCTTATAACACTCCCCCTTTGGGAATTTTTCCCAGGCCACCCAAAGGTGTGCCTACAAGTGTTTGTTTGTGTATTTTCTGTGAAACTCTTTCACAGGGAGTAATCTCCTCCCTTATTGGGACTCCAGGGAGTCTATTTCTAGGATGGAGATGGGTCTTCTGGGTGGAGATCAAGAAAGATAGCATATGCAGCAAAATGAACAGATCCAGAGAACGTTGTGTGAAGAGAAATAAGTCAGACACGAAAGATACATACTGCACATTCTCTCTCATATTTAGAAGGTAAAAAAGTTGATCTGAATGTAGACTAGTAATTATTAGAGGTTGGGAAGGGCTGAGGGAAAGGAGAACAGAGAGAAATTGGATCATGGGAACCAAAACACAGTTAGATAGAAGTAATAAGTTCTAGTGTTCTACAGCACAATAACCCATTATATATTTTATGAATAACTAGAAGAGAGAGGCTTGAAGTTATGATAAGGAGATAGAAGTGTTAGTCACCCAGAGTTGATCAGTGCACATCATAGACATATATTGAAATATTGCACTGTACCCGTATGTTATAGTTAGATTTGAGGTGTCCCCCAAAATCTCACGTGTGAGACAGCGCAAGAATGTTCAGAGGGGAAATGATTGGATTATGAAAGCTTTATCCCAATCAGTGAATTAATTCCCTGATGGTAACTGAAGGCAGGGAGAGTGTGGCTGGAGAAGGTGGGTCATTGGGGGCATGCCTTTGGGGCATATATTTTGTATTTGGCAAGTGGAGTCTTTCTCCCTCTGCTTCCTAATCATCAAGTGAGCTGCTTCTCTCCTCCATACTCTTCCACCATGATGTTCTGCCTCACTTCAAGCCTTGAAGAATGGAGCCAGCTGTCTGTCGACTTTGACCTCTGAAACCATGAGCCCCTAAATAAACTTTTCCTCCTGTACAGTTGTGCTGGTTGGGTCTTTTAGTCACAAGAGTGAAAAACCTGACTAAAACACCATACATATGTACAATTTAAAGTGTTAATAAAACTTTTTAAAAATGTTTAAGGATATGGAAATGCTACCTATACTGTTAATAATTAATTTTAAAAACAGCAAATCAACTCAAGACTGATGGAGTCAACAGAAGGGATGCCTCTTTCCTATATTCTTACCCTTCAGGGCTCTTCATAAAACCCTTTACTCCAAGAAGCCTCCCTGACTGAATATTTATCTCTTTGGCTTTTGTGTTGGACACAACACAATGGAAGAGTTGCCATCAAGAGGAAGAGGTATGAAATATTTAATATAACAATCTCCCAGTTATCAGGAGATTTATCCACAGTCTATACCAGACACTTCAAAGGCAAAGTAGGTATCAAGCCTCCAGACAGGTGCTAGAGGGACCCAACGTAATCTCAGTAACTGTTTTCAGGGCTGTAATGGTGTCATTTTTCAAGTAATATAGGCACCTGGAGGAGGCAACCATGACCTCCCCTGTGGGTGTTCAGGAAAACTTCACAGAGGAAGTGACATGTGAAGTGTGATTCTGAAAGAAGGAAAGGAATTTTCCAAGAGGAGAAAAGAGGTGATGAAGACAGCGTTCCAGACAGGCTGAAACAGAAGTGTCAACAGCTCTGGATGTCTTTGAAGAACAGCAAGACCTTCACTTTGACTGGACAGGAATGAAATTGTGTCGAGGGACAAATCTGAGTTTGGTGTGAGATTAAAGGGCTTGTGTATAGGCTCCGAGGTTCTAACTTTATCTCATCTGTATTAGAGAATTTTTTAAATTATTTGAATATATTACTGCCTTTTCTTCTATAATATTAAAAAAGCAAGTGGGAAATGGAAGTTGGAATGGACTGATTACAGAAACCAGACGCAAGTAACTATGATCAACACAGTGTACAAAGTCAGAGACCTTAAGCATACCTACCAATGACAGGTATAACCAAAGGCTTAGGTATAGGGTCTTGATTCAACATCTGAGCAGCTATCTTAAATATTAACCACCATCTTATGAGATAAGTTTCACTTTCCTGAACTTCCTTTTACCTGAACTTCCCCCACCCCTACCCCATGGTACCGTGACCACAAGCCAATACCAGAAGGACACAACCCCTTGACTGTGGGAAGCCCCATGGTGCTATCCACCTAAACCAGTCCCATGCTAATCCTGCTCTCCTAGCCCTAATGCAAGCACCCCAGAACCTATCCCATAGTGCCACAACTCCAACTCCAAACCCCTACCCACAAAAGCTGAACATCCATACATCTCAGAGCCTCTCTCCTCTCGCTAGAGATGGCCTTTATTTGTCATCTTTGACAAATAAACTTTCCTGAATTCTCTGCCTGGTCTCTGTCTTTCATTTCTCACTTGCCTGTCTCCTGTTTTCTCACTTTCCTTTGATTAGGGGACAGAGGACTGAGCATATAATGTGAAGAAAGTAAATTACACAAAAGAAAATGCTTTGACTTCTCCTCCTCCTCCTCCTCCTCCTCCTCCTCCTCCTCCTCCAGGAGAAGAAGGACCCTTGAAACAACAATATTTATAGAATGCCTGAACTGTGTTGTTATTGCACAACATTGAATACTCCTTAGTTCATGACAGATGCCTATCATGGCTCTTATTTTATAAAAAACAAAGTAAATATTGTATTTGCTGAACCTGTCACCAAACATTAAAACTAGATCATTGGCATTATCCCTACCGTGTGCTCTTGTTTCCTTCTCTCATCATCCAAATTAACTATTTTACTAACTCATTATTTTTTAATTTTGGGGGGGGTTTCAAAAATGATTTGTTATAATTTTATCCCCTTCTTTTAATATACTGTTAGTACATATATTAATACACATACATTATACATACATATCACATCTATGCTAAGTATATTTGTGTGTATACACAGAGACACACATATTTATTATATTGTCAAGATTCAGCAACTGTGGTGTATATAACTGTCATTAATTTCTTTCACTGCTGATGATATTCTATTATGTGAGTATACCACCGTGTAATTTCTATTCTGCTATCAATGGGAATTTGAATTTTTCCTCAATAATCTTTTACATGAAGAAATCTCAGATTTTTTTCCATATCCCATTTCGAATCTTCCATCAACTCTTTGTTATCTTCATTTCATTTTGGGAGAAAGGCCATTGGAACTCAGAGAAGACACACCACTTTCCTGCCCTCACATGACCACTCAGTAGAGCCAGGGTTTCAAGTCACTCCTGTGTGAATCCAAAGCCTGCCTTAGCACTTCCTCCCTTCCAAGAGGCTGTTTTCCACCCCGTGTGCTGAAGCCCCAGGAGACTTCCCCAGCTCACATTTTTTTTTCTGTGCCCTTTTCATGAGTCACTGCTAGGGTGAAGAGGGGATTTCCTGAGCAACCTCTGTCAGTAGATGTCAAAACAACATGTTTATTCAGGCAATTTCATGGGTAGGAGTTAGTTGCCCTAAAAACTTTTGGTTCAACCAATGAGGTGAGGCTGCATGGACACAGTGATCTGCTTTGAATGGATTTCTCTCTTCCACCATTTGCGTCTTTACATAGGTCATAACAGTAATCCTTTACTTGGAAACAGAACTGTACTACTTTCAAAGCTCTGAGTTAGGAAAAGATGTACTAGCCACATTTTGCATATCAGGAAAACAGATACTCAGGAGTTTAAGTGACTCAGTTAGGAAGTGTTAGCTTGGGAAGAGGACTTGTAGTCCAGGGCATGTTCTGCTTTTTCATAAATGTATTTCCTACTGGAATTGTTACTCCATGAAAGAGACTTTAAGAGAGGTTGAAAATCCATCATTCAGGACAACTCCCAACATAATCTTCTTCACTATTAAAAGTCCCATTATTTCCAGTGGAAAAATACCCAGTTAGCCTTTTAACCCACATACTATTTGAAAACCACAGATATTGCTAAATGATAGAGGCAATATAAGAAGGAAGTGGCTGAAGGCATGATGTGATTTGAAGGTCCTAGAATAGCATCCTTCCTATAAATCTTTCCCACTCTCTGTCACAAGACTGAAGTTCCACTACTACCCCATTTGTAGCTCAGTTGTTTTCAACCCAAGGTTAAGAAAAATAATTGACTGGGGATATAGTTGGTAAAGTGCTTGCCTAGGAAGTATGAGGCCTGGATCCAATCCCCAGCAACACATACACACACACACACACACACACACTCACAAATGCAAGATAAATAACTTAATTAATTAAATAAATAAATGAAAGGAAAACTCAGACAAATTGTTAGCTGTGTGTTCTTTCAATATCATACTGGAATGCATTGTCTAATAGGCCTATCCAAGAATTATTTAATTTTCTGTGGAATGTACCATTGTTTGACATACCATTTACTATTGTTTTAAGGCCAAGGCTTTGTGAAGGAACATAATAACTTATAGATTTTTTTCCCAGCACAGATGCAAATTATTTTTGTTTGGAAGAAAAATGACCCCAAAGATTGAGGTTTTATTGCTTTGTAGGACATTAACCAGTTCTGTGTTTAACATGACAGTCTTATTCTAACATTTTTTTGGCACATATAGACATTGGTTTTACATGTTTTTATTTTTCCTAATGATCTTTACTAACTTGCAGTTTCCTTTATTAATGAGTTAGATTAAACATAGACATGTGCTCACTTTATTTTTGTTTATAAGTTTTTTAAAAAATAATGCTTCAATAGTTTTATTTTTAAAGCTTAAATGAGAGTGTTTTAGTTATTACATTACATAGCAAATTATCCTGAAATTAATGATGTAAAACAGCAACCATTTAATTTACTCAGAACATTGTGGGTTAGAATTTTGGGAAGGGCTCACTGTGAAGTTGTTGCTTGTTTTTTTTTTTTTTTATGATTGCAGTCAGACACCCACTGAAGCTGCAATAATCTGAAGTCTTGATTAGGCTGAATATCCAAGATGGCTCATTCACAGGGCTGGAGCAGGTGCTGACTGTGACGGTGGCTCACCTGGGCCATCAATAGGAGACCCAGCACACAGCCTCTATGAGGAGGTGACCTCAGGGAGTTAGGCTTAATGGTGGAGGCAGACTTCTTAGATGATGGTTGGCTTCCTCAAGGCAGCATTCTACAAAAACTAGGCAGAGTTGTGTGGTCTTTCCTGGCCTACTCTGGGAAATCATAATATGCCACTTCTGCTATACCTCATTGTCTGAGTCAAGGGAGGGAACATAGATAACCCCTTTTCTTTCTGGGAAGTGCATTGCAGAATTTTGTACTATATTTTTAAAAATGTCACATAGGGCAACACTTTAAACCTCACAATGAGAAGGAAAACTTACATCTGAGTTAGTAGGTTAGTAAAATGGGTATTGGGGCAGGGAGGACAAGGAGACACAGAGAAAGGAAAGTCAGAAAGGAGATTTTGTGCGAAATGAAGTTGGAAATGATTAGTCTTCATTCATCCAGAGTCACAGGAAGAGAAGGGAAGAGACAGATATTAAAGATAATTCGAAGGAATATTGACTGATTTGGTAGGTGACTGGTTAGGTCTGCATTATTAACTCTATAATAGAATCTGATGCCATTTAAAAAAAAAGTTTGACTGCTGTCAAAGGACCAAATTATAACAACTTTAATTTAAAGATGGTGACCAAAATTTGTGAATCTAGAATCAGGCCACACTTCATTCTAGAAAAAAGAATGAGTGTTCTGATGGAACCCCGCAGAGGCAGAGAACAGGGAGTGAAATGAGGACTCATCATTTCAAAGTGACTTTCCTCACAGGGTTAAATGGGGGACACCCTCTGACCTTTAGCTTGGATAAACTAGGCCTCTTCTGATTGGTTGCTGTGAATCTTCTGTTTCATTTTTTGTTGTTGTTGTTTGGTTTTAAAACCTGGTCTGTTTCCATTAATGGTACTTAGCATCAGTGACTCCATTTTGGTTTGGTCTAGTCTTCTGGGGCCAAAATAATGGCCTCCCATGAACTTTGTTAACACTGCAGACAGTTTTTAAACCTCATCCTCTTTCTCTCCTTTTTCTTTATGTCTGGGCAAACTGATGAGAAGATCAGTAGCCCCTCCTTCAGCACCAATAGGAAGGGAAAACCATCCACAGGAACCTTCACCGCAGCCACCCTCAACCACCATAAAACTCCAACCAAGTCATCTTTCCCTGCTCTCTCAAGCCATTTTGGACCTGCTTGGAAGTCACCCTGCTCTCCCCAGAAAGCCTCATTATGTAACAGACCTTTTCATGCCCTCTTTGTGAATACATGTGGTGTCATCTTTCTTGACGTGCAAACCACATTTTGGGTGGAGGGTCCATCCCACTTCTTCAGAACGAAGTTTCAGACCACATCATATGTAGTAATTTTGGTTTCTGAATATAAAAATCATAACTGTATTCACTGCTTTTCTGCAGGCTTGGTGCTATTATGGCGCTTTTTACATTTTAGCTCATTTCTTCTTCACAAGAGTCCTATGAAGTAGCGGCTATCAGTATCTCCATGGGACCATGAGAAAACCAGCCAGAGTAGAGCAACAGGTGAAAGGAAGGGTCCAAGGTGATCTCAGACTTGAGGTCTGGTCAAGAAGTTGGTGGCCTTAGTAAGAAAAAGAATGATACTTTAACAGGGTGGCTTTCTATGGGAAGCAAAGCTCGGTTTTAGATAGATTTTGTTTCTAATGAATGGAGGCCCACAAATGAAGAAGCTCTTTCACATTTAGAGATAAGATTCTTTTTTTTTTCTAATGAAGTCTATTGTATAATCCAAGTGCTAGACTCTAGTAGGTGGTACCAACAGACCTCAGGTAAGGGAATATTTATAGAGTCACCAACATAGTTGATTCTGGGGGATAATATTTAGATGCTAGAGACAGAAAAAGTAAAGCAGAGGGTATGAACTCACATTAAGAGACCAAGATGAAGAAAAAGAGCCAGTCAGCTAGAAAAAGAATAGAAAAAGAACAGAGGTCTAAATGGAGTGGTGTGACTAATTAGGTAGATTCAAAAACCTTCAATTTTTTTTAATAAGTTGCCATTTAAAAAAATCTCTTATTTGTCTAGAACAAAACCTGGAAGCTAGTGGAGTCATCTCTCTTTGATTTGAGAATCTTTATACATGGCGACCCTTCTGAGTTGTGCAAACACGAGGCAATGGACACTAGAGCTGAGAGGATTCTCTCTAACAGTGCCTTTGTGGCTTAGGCAGACTCTCTTCCTTGCTATGCAGAAAGGATCACTTGGATGCAGTTAACACATTTGCATAAAATTCTAGGAGGCGCAGGAAAGAAGACCTGGAGACTGGACTTTCCTTTGGATGTCCAATTTTATTATTATTATTATTATTTTTTTGACTATAGATGCCATAGCTGAAGTCTACTGGCAAAAAGGATACCATCCAGGTTTGGTACCTATGCTTAGATGATCACAATAGAAAGGACATTTCAGTCAAGTGTGTGACCTGTGAATCTGCTGGTGGGCACACTTTGAAGAAAGCTGAAAGCATCTATGTGGAGCATCATTAGTCAAGAACAACCCTGGGAAAGTGGTATTGTCCTTCCTTAAAAATAACCTTCTGCAGCTTTGAAGGGGCTTACAACAGTGCTATTATTTGGATGGGAGTAGTTCCCCAAAAGCTCCTATATTAATGCAGGAATGTTCAGAGGTGAAATGATTGGATTGGGAGCGATATAACCTAATCCGTTCATTCTGGTTTGAATGGACTGAGTGGTAACTGTAGGCAAGTGGGGCATGGCTGGAGGAGTTGGGTCACTGGGGTGTGCCCTGGTATAAAGCATCTATCCATGAGCAGAGCATCTTTCCTCTCCTGGGCCCCTTCCTCTTGATGTGCTGCTTCACCTTGGGCCCAGGGCAATGGAGTTACAGCCATCTATGGACTGAGACCTCTGAAACCATGAACCTCCAAACTTTTCCTCCTCTAAGTTGTTCCTGTCACATATTTTGGTCATAATGATGCCTGACTAAAACAGAAATTGGTACTGAGAATTGGGGTCATTACTGTGACTAACCTAATCATGTGGTGACCAGAAACCTTTGGAGTTGGTTTGCATGGGGTAGGGGGAATTTTGAAAAATTTAGAGGTGCAAGCTCAAAAAGCTTTACAATGTTGTAAGCAGAGGCTAATGGGTGATTCTGGTGGGAGCTCAGAAACCAAAATGCTGGAAAATGAAGGTTTCAGAAGAAAATGAAAACTGGGAATTGAACTAGAGGCCACTGCTGTTATATTCTGGCAAGAAACTTGGCTACATTTTGCCCACTTCCTGAGACTTTGTGTAAACCTGAATTTAAAAGTGATGGACTAATTAACCTGGTACAGGAGCTCAAGACAGCACCGCATTTAGGCAGTGGCATGGATATGATTGGCAGCATTTATCCAGGTCTACTGTGAGAATCAGGAGCAGAAAGCAGAGTTAAAGGATTTTAAAATCTTGCAATTTTGCCAGGAAAGTACATGTAAATCAGGGCCAAGGACATTTTCCTTATTGAAAAAATTACAGCCCATAAAGAGATGGTAAGCACTTCACCCAGAGACAACAGGGAAGATGCCTGGAGAGAGCCACAGGAATGTGAGTGTACACCCACTACAAGGTCCAGGGTTCAAAAGAGAAAATCCTTTTGAGAAGAGATCATGAGGGCACCCTGCTCACACAGAGGGTCCTAGGAAGCTGTTTCACATAGACTCACTTTGCTGAGTCTCAGAAGCACTCAGGCCACTGAGGCTATAATTCCAGGGGGCCCAGGTATTGTGTAAGCTGGCAGTAGACCTTGGCATCATCCACGTGGTACTGGTTCTGCAGGAATGCAGCACGCTGGAGTTAACAAGTCATGAAGGCTTCCACTGAGATTTCAGAGGAAGGCCTGGGGGTCAAGCAAAGTGCAGCAGGGCCAGAGTCCCAGCCCTTGAGAGGGTGATGTTTGAAGATTTGAGAAGGAAGCAGAAAGCTACAGTGGAGACCCCTGAGATTAAGAGATGCCGATTCCATGGAACATCTGCTGAGAAAAGCTGCTAGCTGTGGAGAAAGCCAGGCTACAAGAGAGCCCATGTGTACCCCAACCAACATGGCCAAAGTAGCGGAGAAGGTGGTGAACAAACCCTCTGTAAATGACCTCTTACAGCCAAGTGTCCTAGATGCTGTATAGGGAATTGGGAAAACTCTTTGCCCAGTTGGGGTTCCGTCTTGTTTTGCTCCCATCCCTTCTTTCTGTGCCATTATTCCTCCCTGTTGGAATGGGAATGTTTACTCTGTGTATACGAATATATATAACTTGTTTTTTTATATTGACAGGGGCTCACAACCAAGAATTTGCCTTTAGGCTCAGGTGATACTTTGGACTTGGAGTGAACTTGGCAATCCTGGAAATATTAAGACTCTGGGACTCTTGGAGATGAACTCAATGCATTTAGCATATGAGATAGATACGAGTTTTGGAGGGGCCAGAGGTAGAATGTTATGGTTTGAATATGAGGTGTCCCTTAAAAGTTCTTATTAATGCAGGAATCAGCAGAGATTAAATGATTGGATTATGATAATTATTACTTAATTGGTCCATCCAAATTTGCATGAATTGACTTGGTGGTAACTGTAGTCAGGTGGGACATGGCCAGAAGGGTGGGTCACTGGGGCAGTGCCCTAGACCAGTGCATCTTCCCTGTGGTCTCACTCCCCTACTCCATCTCTTTGCTTCCTGACCTTACCATAAGCTGAGCTGCTTTCCTCGGCTGGGACCCTCCCCTCATAATGTGCTGCCTTGACTTGGGCCCAGAGCAATAGAGTTAGCCATCTATGGACTGAAACCTCTAAAACCATGAGTCCACAAATACACTTTTCCTCCCTTAATTTATTTTGTTGGGTATTTTGGTCATAGCAATGCAACAGCTGACTAAAACAAACAGCAAAGATTTTACCAAGCAGAAGGTGAAATGAACATAATTAGAAAAGACCAAACTGTGAGGATGACCCCATTCCTTAGCGTCAGGAATCTAGAGATACAGAAAACAGCTTCTTACTAAGGACCAGACTCCCCTGTTCTTTCCTTGAGAGGTGTGAGAAATAGATCCGAGCTTTTGGATGAGTTCAGCAATTCAAAGGGAAAAAGGAAAAGAGAGAGGGGAGTCAGAGTCAAGCTAATCTTAATTTTAAATAATAATAATGTGACCTTAATTACACCCCATGTTAGGGAGCAGGACATGCAGTCACGAAGACAACAACCAAGGAGAACTTATCATCACCTTACTGCCACTATTTGAACATTCACTATGCACGTCGTCTTGCACTTTTCCTGATGCTTAGAAGATGCACAATATGTGGTAGCTGTGGCTAAAAACATGGTTATAAATATGAGTATAGATTGCTGTTTTTAGAGATCAAAACACTAATTTTGACTTGGTGGGTGTAAAAGTCTTGGTAGAATAAGCAAGTTAATGGTGCCACCTACTTTTGAAATCTCATTCCCTAAGTGAACTCTGAGCAGTGTAAGAAGAGCTATTGTTCAAGATAAGAAAGGGAAGTTCACAGAAAAAGGCAGCTTCACAACCCATTAAGGGCTAGCCATTCTTCCTGCAGCTGAACCTGGTAGAAAAGGAAAGGCTCACTCCTTCCCCACTAAAATGGTTACTCCACAGATCCCTGGTTAGTGAGGCAGGAGGCAGTTTCATGTGTTGTTTTTTTTTTTTTTTTTTTTTTTTTACCTACCATACACAACCCAACATTGGGGTACTTAATTGAGGGAGGAACTAATTACTTGTAGGTAATCTCTGGATTTTGGAGAGGGGGGGTCTTCATGATCCTCTTCTTTTTTTTTTCCTCTTCTACCTTCCCTGTCTCCCTCTTCTCCTTCTTCTTTCTCTCTTGATCCTTAATTCATATCCCATATTTCCACATATTCTCATCTTTGTGACCTTGGGAGCATTTCCTAGTCCCACAGATGTTCCGCAGACAATGGCTTTGTGGTTAAGTAGTTTTGGGAAACTCAGGATACCAAATCCCCTTCCTAGAAATCCACAATGCAACTCACCATGTGTATGACCCTGAGAAATCCTGAGATAAAGGCACCATTTAATTTTGTTTGATCCAGGGTTTCCTAGTCTTTTTGCTCACAAATAGAGTCATTTTTTTTTCTCCTACAATACTTATTACTATCCCTCAGCTCTAGTGATCCAAGGGATTTGGATCAAGTCATTCCCAGAGGAGGTAAAGAGCACAGAGAAACAGAGGTATAAAACAATTTTGTTTATCAGGGACATTGTGGATAGTGTTGAAAATATTAGAGAAATTTCTTAATAGCTCATGTGCATAGGAAAAAAGGACATTGCAGAGAAATGTCTATATCACCAGGAAGGTGGCTAAAAATGTCATCTGAAAGCGAGTAGGCAGGAAGAACGAAAGCTAATTGTATTGCCTCTGATCATCATTAAGCCCCATATGCTTCTCTTTATGAGGAGGATGAATTGGAAGATTGTGGAGGGTGAATTGGAAGTGAAATTAAAGAGGAGACATGAATATTTAAATTTTAGTGCTTCAGTGCTTCCCAACTTTTGTCATGTCACGGTACATGTGTTATTCATATATACATATATATCTCCAAGAAACCTCACAATATGTTGTTTGCAAAATGGAAATCCAGGAAAATCCAGTGATGTAAATCAATAATTCAGTCTGAATCTGAAGGACTGAGTTCCACGGGGTGGGAGGAGCCCCCACTGGTATAAATTACAGAGTCTGGAGGACTAAGAACTAAGAGCTCTGATGTCCCGGAACAGAAGATGAATGTTCCAGCTTAAGAAAAGAGATAATTTACCCTTTCTTGACTTTTTTGCTCTACTCAGATCCAATCAAGTTCACACATAAAAGTAATTGTAGTGTTTTTTATTTTGTAGTATACCCTGAAGTAGTTGGAGGAGGATGCTTGAGCCCAGGACTGGGGAGATCCATGTCTTTAGCCACCAGCAAGCCTTATGTGGCACAGCATCATGCCTTAGTGTAGCTGAGAAGAGCTGCCCTAGGTGGTAGGCAGTAAGAGAAGAGTTTTAATAAAGTAAATGGCCTGACTTGGTTAGCATAAAAGTCCTATGGGTGCTCTCTCTCTCTCTCTCTCTCTCTCTCTCTCTTGTTACTGAGGTTTGAACCCAGAGATGCATAACCACTGAGTCACATCCCCAGCCCATTTCGTTTAGAGACAGGGTCTTGCTAAGTTGCTTAGAGCCTTGCTAAGGTGCAAAGACTGGTTTTGAACTTGCAATTCTCCTGCCTCAGCCTCCTGAGGTGCTGGTATTACAAGTGAGCAACCTCACACTGGCCTCCCATGTGCTTTCAATGAAACCCAGAAAGATAACAGAAGCTCCTGGTCCTTTTAGTTCTACCGCATGGCTATGGTGCCCACCACATGATCTTTGGCACTTGCTTTTCTTCTGCCTAGAGTTGTTCTGTGCAGCATCCCTGATCTTCATCTTGCTCTTGCCTACTCATCCTTGGATCACGTCTCGAACATCGCTTTTTCATGAAAACCATTCCTGATCCTTCAAAGTTAAGTCTTATTTCCTATATTCTTATATACTTTCTTATATTCTTATATATTTTCTTCTTTGACACTAATTTCAATTTATAGTTATGTGTTTTGTTATGATATGATCTTTTTAACAAGACTAATTGTCATTTTGTTTCCACATCTGGAAAGCCCTCTTCTCACATTTTTTTGCAGTCAGATCCTAGCTGCCCTTCAATTTCTGTCTTGAATTCTGTCACCGATCTAGTCAGTTGGAAACACTTTAGCTGTTATTCTCTGATCTTCTATAAATACAATTTACAGACATTTCTGGTATCTTTTGTTTTTGGAGACTTAGCCTTCATCTTCTCTGTTCAGTCACATAAAGATTATGGGTCTGGTCCTGTTAATATAATTTAATTCCAACTGAGGCCCTATTTGCTTGGTCCTTAGAGGGGATACATGAATGCCTGGGCCAACGAGTTCATTTCTTGGGATTTTAGATTTTTAGATTTAAGTTAGAAAGAGTTGTATCAACTTGCCTGAATAGCTGAAGTTCTAAGAAGTGGCATTTTGGATCTGTCAAGGGTAAGAGTTTTGCTTTGTGGAAATCATAGGCCTACTTTAAAAGAGAATATAGGTGTACACAGAGAAACTCAGATAAGATAGTGCTCTGTCAACATTATCAACCTATCAGCTCTCGGGTTCCAATTGTTCTGGAACCCAGGTATATTCAACATTCACCCCATCTTAGATATGCGAGATATCTATTGATACTTCCAATAAACCCATATTTGTCTTATTGGGTCTGAGTTGGGTTACTGTCACTTTGTCACCAAGAATATAAATGCATTGATATGCATTGACCACTTTTGAGAGTACTTTGAGATGGCATTTATTGCTTCAGTTGATCACCAAGGTAGATAAAATTAAAACTGCAATGAAGCATCCCAGATTTTAACATATTGATTCTAAAATACATTTATCTGAAGTTCCAATCTAATGGAAAGTCTATAGGCATCAGAGTCAGACTTGAGTTTGAGGTCAACTCCATTTTTTCCAAGAAGAAATTGTGACTCTAGCAAATTAACTGCACAATTCTGAGCCTTGTCTGTCAAATGGAGACAATAATACCTACCTTAGAATTTTCTATCATATGATGTAATGAATAATGCATTAAATGACTTGACACTGAATCTGGCTTTCCATAGGCCCTCGGCATTACACATTTCACTGAGCTGAATTGTTTGCAATATGCATTATAACTTCACGTATCACTGAGAAATAAAAAGCTGATTCATCTATGACATACCATCGATTATATGAAGCATTCTGATTTCAGAGCTGTTAAAGTATGAGAAGAAGTGTGTCCTACAATCTATAAAACAGTTCATTTATTGAGCACAGGTGATCTAGGCAATCATGTTAGACCCTGGTGAGAGAGTAATGAATAAGACTTGTTCCTCAAGGTGCTTAAGATCTAAAACTTGATAAGTTCGGCTTTTCAAAAGGATACCAAATAACCTTGGATGGTGAGTTTATCACTTGCAAAGATAACTTGGGCCAAGAAGTAAAGCCGAGGAAAAATATCAGACTTCAACCCCCTTATACATTGCTAGATCCTATAGCAGTTATATTTTCGTGCTCTTCATACCATCCAAAACAAATTGCCTGCTTACAATTAAAATCCTGCTGAGTTTCCAAGAGCCCAGCCCCCAGGGAACTATTTGAACACCAAGTCTTATCCACAATGACGCAATTCTACTTTTAAGGGACAATTAAGGGGTTTCCTTGTAAGTCAGGCCAAACTTTCTCCAAAATACATGAAGGAAGTGCCTGGAAAAGAAAACATTTGAGGCTTGTTTTCATACTGTCACTTAAGAAGAACAATTTCCAAAAAGGAGTGATTTTCTTTTTATCAAGCTTGGAAGGCCCAGGCTTTATAGCCCTTTTCAGCCTTTTGGTAGAACAGAACAAAGTCCCTTAGGAAACTTAGTGTAACAGTAACCAAATGTCCTCGTTAAGCAACCATTTATTGGTCTATTAAATCTGATCTGAACTGTGATATTTTGTGGTACAATTTTTCTCCAACATAAATTGCTCAATATGGACTTCCTAAGGCATCTCCTTCCCTTGTGGCAGCCTTAACAGCATCCAGAAAAGGCAAATGTGTTGGCATCTTTTGGGCAACTCTTCCAGAAAGGAGTGGTGGTGGTGGGGTGATGGTGGAAGAATACTTTTTCCTACCTCATTTTTTTTTTTTAAGGAAGACTTAAAAATGATTTTAGAGACAGCTCAGAATAAGTGTTTTCATGCTACAGACGAGGTGGGGGACCAAAACTGTAAAGTATTTAGTGTAGGCCAGGACTGGTTTTAGAGCTCGAGGGTGCAGAGATAAATGTTTCCTGTGTCCTCAAGGCACTCACTGTCCAATGGGGAAGAAAGATCACCAGTAAGCAGAGTAGTAAGTGCTAGGCCACTGAGATCCTGGCTAAACAGGGGCTAGCAGCTAGAGGAGAAGAAGCAAGCAATCTGGGTTGGTCAAGTGCACTGTCAGGTGGTAGGTAAAGTAGTGGCAAAAGTTGGAAAGGGATTGGGAAAGAAAGTTGTATTAGTTAGCTTTTTCTCACTATAATGAAATACATGAAATGGGTAACTTACAAAGAAAAAGAGGCTTATTTGGATCACAGTTTGAAAGGCTGACAGTTCAAATGACATAGTACAGGCCTGGTGAATGCACCTCTTGGCTGCATTAGCTCATGGCAGATAGCAATGGCGGCAGTATACATGGGAGTAAGCAGATTACATCTCCATACAGGAAGCTGAGAGTAGAAGGAGCCAGGATTGTCTCCTTTATGAGAACCTTTGGCAAGAATTGCCAAGTGGTAACAGTCCCACCTTCCAAGAATATGCCTCCCCAAGACCCAAGGACCTCTTACTAGGTGCTGCCTCTTAAGGGTTCCATCACCTCCCAACACTGCCACCATGAGGACCAAGACGCCATTCACATGAACCTTTGAAAAGGGACACAATTAAACTATATCCAAACCACAGCAAAAGTCAACAGGAGTGGGGCTCGAAATGAAGAATAAGTACAAAAGGTGCAACAGGAATTTCAAGGTGGTATCTGTGAAAGGAGTTACAGCTGCAAGTTAGTTTTAAAGTACCATGTTTGACCTCCTTCAGCATTGCTCTTTACTTGCCCCAAAGCTGCAAGTTTAGGTGGTTGCTGCTTACCCAAAAGGACTTGCTTTTTTCCATTAATATTCAGTAACACCTAAACATAGTTTGTTTCATTGAGCTATCTGTCATGCCCCCCAAAGACTGGTCATTGAGGTGTAAACCGGTAAAAACTATTTGGAAAGAACTTTTGCACATGTATCAAGAACTTTCTAATTGTCAAGATACTTTAACCCAGAAATTTTACTGATAGTAACTGATCACATATGATAACATACAGGTATTATTTTAAGGGCTTTATATGTATCAGGACAGTCAAATCTCATTAAGCCCCTATGAGGTTGGTACTATTATTGTTCCCTTTTTTACTGATGAGGAAGAAAGTAAGAAAAGTAGAGTTTGGATACGTTTTACCCACATTTATACAGCTGGTAATTTGGAGAACTAGAATTTAAACCCAGGCAGTCTGACTTCAGAGCTGGCATGCTTAGCTCCACACTGCACTGCCTTTCCATATATGTGGATTAAGATCCATACACAAAGATATGCATTACCATATTATTTATCCCAGGGGATATTTTTATACTTCTTAAAGGTATAATTTACTTGCAGTAATGTGTACAAATCTTAAGTGTTTAGCTCAATGAACTTTTTTATATAAATATACACATGAAAAACCTCCCAGATCATGTCATAGAACATTCCAATACAGTTGACTTCCACAAGCCTCTGTTTTATCAATTACCCAGAGGTTTTCAGTGCGTAACTCCTAATGACATAGATTGATTTTAGCTGTTCAACAACTTCATATAAATAGAAACATATAGTAGGCATTTTCCCCCAGATTATTTCATTAAATTTCTTTCATTAACTTCTTTCAAAACGCTTATCCATTTTTTCTTTAATGTATTTACATAGTTTATTTTTTCCAGTGTTTTGTTCCATTGTACAAATCTACCATAATTTGCATAGCCATCCTCTTATTGAATGACATGTATATTGTTTCTAGTTTGGAACCATTATAAGTAAGGCTGCTAAATATTTTTGTTTATTTCTTTAATGAATATATGTTTTCATTTCTCTTAGGCAAATACTAGAATTAAAATTGATTTAATCACAGTTTTAATTGATAGCAAAAAAACCAGTTTTTCAAAGTGCTTGAACCAATTTACAAGGACACCACGAGAGCACGAAAGTATTAGCTATTACTCATCCTTGACAACACTTGGCATAATCAGTCTTACTAATTTTTCCATTCTGGTGGGTTTGTGGTGGTATTTCATTGTGGCTTTATTTTAAATTTCCCCCTGAAAATAAAGCTGCTATGAAACTGAGTGCCTTTCCACATGGTTGGCCATTAGAATAGCTTCTTTTATGCAGCACCCACTCAAGTATTTTGCCTTTGTGGAGTTGGGTTGCTCTTATGTTCTTATTGATTTTTGGAAAGGGATCTTTATACATTTTGGATATATGTTGTTTTTGGAATGTGTGTATTATAAATAATGCCTTCTATTCTGTGATTTTCCTATTTGTTTTGATGAACAGAAATTTCTAACATTAATAAAGTCTATTTTATGATAAATTTCATTTAAATTATTTTCATGTCCTATTTAACACATCTTTCTTTACACCAGAGTCGGGACAATATTTTTCTGTTGTCTCTAATTTAGAATCTTAGATGTTTTCGACATCACATTTAGGTTTTGAATCCACTTAGAGTTACCTTTTGTGCCTGGTCTGAGATAGGAATCAATTTCTTTTTTCCCTCCACAACAATATTCAATTTCCCCTACACCATTTATTGAAAAGTCTGTCTCTTTCCTACTTAATTGCAGAATTTAAATCAATTCAGTCTACACATGTAAATGTCTAGACTCTACATCCTGTTAGTTGTTCTACATTCTGACTTAGCACCAATATTGTACTATCTTCATTACTGTAGTTTTGTAAAAAATCTTGAAACCTGATTTAGTCCTCTGGCTTTTTTCTCCTTCTTAGATTATTTCAATGAATACATTTTTTGATGTGTAATAGTGAAGAAATGTATAAAGAAATTATAATATATCCATAAAAATACACTAGTATGCACCCATGAAAATCAAGTTTATTAAATTTGAAATGGGTAGCATGATTAAGTGGGTATCCCAGGAATGCAAGGTTCGTGCAATATACAGAAATCAATAAATGGAACTTATCAAATAAATAGACTTAAAAACAATAATCTGATGCAGAAAAGTGTTTCACAAAATACAGCATGAATTCATCTTGAAAACATGAGAAAAAATAGACATAAAAGGAACATACCTCAATACCATAAAAGCTACGTATTACAAACCCAAGGCAAACATGATTCTAAACAGAGAAAAGCTGAAAGAATTCCCTCTAAAACAGAAACAAGAAAGGAATGACACTTTCACCACTTCTGTTCAACATAGTCCTTAAGTTATAGCTAGAGCAATTAGGCAAAAAAAAAAAAAAAGAGAGAACAGGCCCAGTGGCCTACTGAGGAGCAGAGCCGCCCCCCACCCCCTGCGCCTGCCAGGTAGGCGGAACTGTGACCACCAACGGAAAAGGCCCAGTGGCCCACGGAGGGGCAGAGCTGCCAACCATGCCTGCAAGGTAGGCGGGCCTGCGACCCACCGGCAGAAGAGGAGCAGCGGCCTGCTGAGAGGCAGAGCCGCCCCCTCCCCCCGCGCCGGCAAGGTAGATGGAACTGTGACCACCCACAGAACAGGCCCAGCGGCCTGCTGAGGGGCAGAGCCGCACCCTACCCCACCCCCACCCCCCGCGCCTGCATGTAGGCAGAACTGTGACCACCGTCAGAAAAGGCCCAGTGGCCCGCGGAGGGGCAGAGCTGCCAACCACTCCTGCAAGGTAGGTGGGCCTGCGACCCACCAGCAGAACAGGAGCAGCGGCCTGCTGAGAGGCACAGCCGCCCCCCCCCCGCGCCTGCAAGGTAGACGGAACTGTGACCACCCACAGAACAGGCCAGACCTGCAACCAACAAACAGAACAGGCCCAGTGGCCTGTGGAAGGGTAGAGCCGCCCCCCCCCCACGCCTGCAAGGTAGGCGGACCTGCAACCCACCGGCAGAACAGCCCCAGAGGCCTGCAGAGGGGCAGTGCCGCTGCTTGCGCCTGCAAAGTAGGCAGAACTGCGACCACCGACAGAACAAGCCTAGCGGCCCGCAGAGGAACAGAGCCGCCGCCCGCGCCTGCAAGGTAGGCGGACCTGCTACCGACCGGCAGACAGGCCCAGCGGGCTGCCGGCGTGGTAGGCACATTGCCCCAATTGGAGGAGGGGCAGAGCCGCCGCCCGCGCCTGCGAGGGAGACTTTGCAACTATACAAGACCAATATAAATATATAGGGGGAAAATTCAATAGCACAAAGTTTCACCAAGCAGAAAGAAACGCGAACAGTATGAAGAGACAAGGAAAGAAAGGACCACAAGCAATGCAGGTCAACTCAACGTTAGAAGAGGTAACAGCTGCAGCAGATGGAATTTCAGATAAAGAATTCAGGATATACATGCTTCAGATGATCTGGAGTCTCAAGGAAGACATCAGACAGCAAAATCAGACAATGAAAGATCACTTCAACAATGAATTACATAAACAAATCCAAGAAGCAAAAGATCAACTATACAGGGAGATAGAGGTTATAAAAAACAAACAAACAGAAATCCTAGAAATGCAGGAAGCAATAAACCAACTTAAAAACTCAATTGAGAATACTACCAGCAGAGTAGAACACTTAGAAGATAGAACATCAGACAATGAAGATAAAGTATTTCAACTTGAAAAGAAAATAGACAGCTCAGCAAGACTGTTAAGAAACCATGAGCAGAACATCCAAGAAATATGGGATAACATCAAGAGACCAAATTTAAGAGTCATTGGGATACAGGAAGGGACAGAGTTTCAAACCAAAGGAATGAGCAATCTATTCAATGAAATAATACGAGAAAACTTCCCAGACTTGAAGAATGAGACAGAATCCCAAATCCTAGAAGCCTACAGGATGCCGAATGTGCAAAATCATAAGAGATCCACACCTAGACACATTATAATGAAGATGCCCAACATACAGAATAAGGAGAGAATTTTAAAAGCTACAAGAGAAAGGAAGCAGATTACATTTAGGGGCAAGCCAATCAGGATAACAGCTGATCCTTCAACACAGACTCTGAAAGCTAGAAGATCCTGGAATAACATATTTCAAACACTGAAAGAAAATGGGTTCCAACCAAGAATTGTGTATCCAGCGAAATTAAGCTTCAGGATGGAAGATGAAATTAAAACCTTCCACGATAAACAAAAGTTAAAAGAATTTGCAGCTAGAAAACCATCTCTTCAAAACATCCTTGGCAAAACATTACAGGAGGAGGAAATGGAAAATAACAATGAAAACCAACAGTGGGAGGTAGGACAGTAAAGGGGGGAAAATAATCAAAGAGGAAAACAAACCATGTTTAGTAACATAAATAAACAAATATGGCTGGAAGAACAACCCATATCTCAATAATAACCCTAAATGTTAATGGCTTAAACTCACCAATTAAGAGACATAGGCTAGTAGAATGGATCACAAAACAAGACCCAACAATATGCTGCCTACAGGAGACGCATTTGATAGGAAAAGACATACATAGGCTGAAGGTGAAAGGTTGGGAAAAATCATATCACTCATATGGACTTCGGAAACAAGCAGGTGTGTCCATACTCATATCAAATAAAATAGATTTCAAGCCCAAGTTAATCAAAAGGGATAAAGAGGGACACTACATACTGCTTAAGGGAAACATACACCAACAAGACATAACAATCATAAATATATATGCCCCTAACAATGGTGCAGCTATGTTCATCAAACAAACTCTTCTCAAGTTCAAGAGTCTAATAGACCACCATACAATAATCATGGGAGACTTCAACACACCTCTCTCACCAATGGACAGATCTTCCAAACAAAAGTTGAATAAGGAAACTATAGAACTCAATAACACAATTAATAACCTAGACTTAATTGACATATATAGAATATACCACCCAACATCAAGCAGTTACACTTTTTTCTCAGCAGCACATGGATCCTTCTCAAAAATAGATCACATATTATGTCACAGGGCAACTCTTCGACAATATAAAGGAGTAGAGATAATACCATGCATCTTATCTGATCATAATGGAATGAAACTGAAAATCAACGATAAAAGAAGGAAGGAAAAAGCATACATCAATTGGAGAATGAACAATAGGTTACTGAATGATCAATGGGTTATAGAAGACATCAAGGAGGAAATTAAAAAATTCTTAGAGATAAATGAAAACACAGACACAACATATCGGAATCTATGGGACACATTGAAAGCAGTTCTAAGAGGAAAATTCATTGCTTGGAGTTCATTCCTTAAAAAAAGAAAAAAACAACAAATAAATGATCTCATACTTCATCTCAAAATCCTAGAAAAAGAAGAGCAAAACAACAGCAAAAGAAGTAGAAGGCAAGAAATAATGAAAATCAGAGCTGAAATTAATGAAATCGAAACAAAAGAAACAATTGAAAAAATTGACAAAACTAAAAGTTGGTTCTTTGAAAAAAATAAACAAAATCGACAGACCCTTAGCCATGCTAGCAAAGAGAAGAAGAGAGAGAACTCAAATTACTAGCATACGGGATGAAAAAGGCAATATCACAACAGACACTTCAGAAATACAGAAGATAATCAAAAATTATTTTGAATCCTTATACTCCAATAAATTAGAAGATAGTGAAGGCATCGATAAATTTCTTAAGTCATATGATCTGCCCAGATTGAGTCAGGAAGATATAGACAACCTAAACAGACCAATATCAATTGAGGAAATAGAAGAAACCATCAAAAGACTACCAACTAAGAAAAGCCCAGGACCGGATGGGTATACAGCAGAGTTTTACAAAACCTTTAAAGAGGAACTAATACCAATACTTTTCAAGCTACTTCAGGAAATAGAAAAAGAGGGAGAACTTCCAAATTCATTCTACGAGGCCAACATCACCCTGATACCTAAACCAGACAAAGACACTTCAAAGAAAGAAAACTACAGACCAATATCTCTAATGAACCTAGATGCAAAAATCCTCAATAAAATTCTGGCGACTCGGATACAAAAACATATCAAAAAAATTGTGCACCATGATCAAGTAGGATTCATCCCTGGGATGCAAGGCTGGTTCAATAAACGGAAATCAATAAATGTTATTCACCACATCAATAGACTTAAAAATAAGAACCATATGATCATCTCGATAGATGCGGAAAAAGCATTCGACAAAGTACAGCATCCCTTTATGTTCAAAACTCTAGAAAAACTAGGGATAACAGGAACATACCTCAATATTGTAAAAGCAATCTATGCTAAGCCTCAGACTAGCATCATTCTGAATGGAGAAAAATTGAAGGCATTCCCTCTAAAATCTGGAACAAGACAGGGATGCCCTCTCTCACCACTTCTGTTCAACATAGTTCTCGAAACACTGGCCAGAGCAATTAGACAGACGAAAGAAATTAAAGGCATAAAAATAGGAAAAGAAGAACTTAAATTATCACTATTTGCTGATGACATGATTCTATACCTAGCAGACCCAAAAGGCTCTACAAAGAAACTATTAGAGCTAATAAATGAATTCAGCAAAGTGGCAGGATATAAAATCAACACGCATAAATCAAAGGCATTCCTTTATATCAGCGACAAATCCTCTGAAATGGAAATGAGGACAACCACTCCATTCACAATATCTTAAAAAAAAAAAAATAAAATACTTGGGAATCAACCTAACAAAAGAGGTGAAAGACTTATACAATGAAAACTACAGAACCCTAAAGAGAGAAATAGAAGAAGATCTTAGATGATGGAAAAATATACCCTGTTCATGGATAGGCAGAACTAACATCATCAAAATGGCGATATTACCAAAAGTTCTCTACAGGTTTAATGCAATGCCAATCAAAATCCCAACGGCATTTCTTGTAGAAATAGAGAAAGCAATCATGAAATTCATATGGAAAAACAAAAGACCCAGAATAGCAAAAACAATGCTAAGCAGGAAGTGTGAATCAGGCGGTATAGCGATACCAGACTTCAAACTATACTACAGAGCAATAGTAACAAAAACAGCATGGTACTGGTACCAAAACAGGCGGGTGGACCAATGGTACAGAATAGAGGACACAGAAACCAATCCACAAAACTACAACTATCTTATATTTGATAAAGGGGCTAAAAGCATGCAATGGAGGAAGGATAGCATCTTCAACAAATGGTGCTGGGAAAACTGGAAATCCATATGCAACAAAATGAAACTGAATCCCTTTCTCTCGCCATGCACAAAAGTTAATTCAAAATGGATCAAGGAGCTTGATATCAAATCAGAGACGACGCCGTCTGATAGAAGAAAAAGTTGGCTACCATCTACAGTAGGTGGGTTCGGGCTCCAAATTCCTCAATAGGACACCCATAGCACAAATGTTAATAACTAGAATCAACAAATGGGACTTACTCAAACTAAAAAGTTTTTTCTCAGCAAAAGAAACAATAAGAGAGGTAAATAGGGAGCCTACACCCTGGGAACAAATCTTTACTCCTCACACTTCAGATAGAGCCCTAATATCCAGAGTATACAAAGAACTCAAAAAATTAGACAATAAGAGAACAAACAACCCAATCAACAAATGGGCCAAGGACCTGAACAGACACTTCTCAGAGGAGGACATACAATCAATCAACAAGTACATGAAAAAATGCTCACCATCTCTAGCAGTCAGAGAAATGCAAATCAAAACCACCCTAAGATACCATCTCACTCCAGTTAGATTGGCAGCCATTATGAAGTCAAACAACAACAAGTGCTGGCGAGGATGTGGGGAAAAGGGTACACTTGTACATTGCTGGTGGGACTGCAAATTGGTGCAGCCAATTTGGAAAGCAGTATGGAGATTTCTTGGAAAGCTGGGAATGGAGCCACCATTTGACCCAGCTATTCCCCTTCTTGGTCTATTCCCTAAAGACCTAAAAAGAGCATGCTACAGGGACACTGCTACATCCATGTTCATAGCAGCACAATTCACAATAGCTAGACTGTGGAACCAACCTAGATGCCCTTCAATGGATGAATGGATAAAAAAAATGTGGCATTTATACACAATGGAGTATTACTCTGCATTAAAAAATGACAAAATCATAGAATTTACAGGGAAATGGATGGCATTAGAGCAGATTATGCTAAGTGAAGCTATCCAATCCCTAAAAAACAAATGCCAAATGTCTTCTTTGATATAAGGAGAGTAACTAAGAACAGAGTAGGGTTGAAGAGCATGAGAAGAAGATTAACATTAAACAGGGATGAGAGGTGGGAGGGAAAGGGAGAGAGAAGGGAAATTGCATGGAAATGGAAGGAGACCCTCAGGGTTATACAAAAGTACATACAAGAGGAAGTGAGGGGAAAGGGAAAAATAATACAAGGGGGACAAATTAATGACAGTAGAGGGGACAGAGAGAGAAGAGGGGAGGGGAGGGAAGGGGAGGGGGGATAGTAGAGGATAGGAAAGGCAGCAGAACACAACAGACACTAGTATGGCAATATGTAAATCAATGGATGTGTAACTGATGTGATTCTGCAATCTGTATATGGGGTAAAAATGGGAGCTCATAACCCACTTGAATCAAAGGGTGAAATATGATATATCAAGAACTATGTAATGTTTTGAATAACCAACAATAAAAAATTAAAAAAAAATAAAATAAAATAAAGAATTAAGGTGTTATGAATAGGGAAAGAAGAACACAAAATATCTCTGCTGATGACATAATTCTGTATTTATAAGATCCAAGAAACCCCACCAGAAAACTCTAGACCTCATAAATTAATTCAACAAAGTAGCAGAATACAAAATTATACCCAGAAGTCAATTGCATTCCTATATTCCAATGATAATTCAGCTGAAAGAGAAATTAGGAAAACTGTTCCATTCAAAATAACCAAACCAAACCAAACCAAAAAAACAAAAAAACAAAAAACTTGGGAATCAATCTAACAAAAGAGGTGAAGATCTCTATAATAAAAACTACAGAACACTAAAGAAAGTAGTTGAGGAAGTCCTTAGAAGATGGAAAGACCTCCCATGTTCTTGGATAAGCAGAATTAATATTGCCAAAATAGCCATACTACCAAAAGTGCTACACAGATTCAATGCAATTCTCATCAAAATTCCAATGATGTTCTTCATAGAAATAGAAAAAGCCCTCATGAAATTTATATGGAAATATAAGAGACCCAGAATAGCCAAAGCAATACTTAGCAAGAAAAGTGAACAGGAGGCATCACAATACCAGAACTTAAATTATACTATAGAACTATAGTAACTATAGTAACAAACTGTTTTGGCATCAAAACAGGCAAAAGATGAATGAAATAAAGTAGAAGACACAGATACAAACCCATATAAATATAGTTATACTAGACAAGGGTCAAAAACATACATTGGAGAAAAGATAGCCTCTTCAACAAATGGTGCTGGAAAACCAGATAATTCATATATGGTATAGTATAATAAAATTTAACTCCTATCTCTTACCCTGTGCAAAACTCAATTCAAAGTGGATCAAAGACTTAGGCATTAGACCAGAAACCCTGCATCTATTAGTAGATCATTTCAGCTTAGGAACCAACTTTCTTAACAGGACTCCTAAAGCACAAGAAGTAAAATAAAAATTAAAAATGGGATGAAATCAAATTTACAAGCTTCTTCACAACAAAGGACACAATCAATAATGTGAAGAAAGAGCCTATAGAATGGGAGAAAATTTTTGACACCTGAATCTCAGATAAGGCATTAATTTCCAGGATATACAAAAAAACTCATAAACTTCATAACCAAAAAACAAATAACCCAATCAATAAATGGGCAAAGGAACTGAACAGAACTAAAAGAAGAAATAAGAATGGTCAACCAGTATATAAAAAATGTGCAACATCTCTAGCACTTAAAGAAATGCAAATTAAAACTACATTGAAATTTCATCTCACTCCAGTCAGAATAGCAATTGTCAAGACTGTAAGTAACAATAAATGTTGGTGAGGATGTGGGGGAAAAAGTTATACTCATGCATTCTTGGTGGGGATGGCAAATTGGTGCAACCATTCTGGAAAGCAATATGGACATTCCTCAAAAAACTGGGAATGGAACCACCATTTGACACAGCTATCCCACTCCTTGGTATATATCCCAAAGATTTTAAATCAGCATACTAGAGTGATGCAGCCACATCAACATTTATAGGAGCACAATTAACAATAGCTAAGCTATGAAGCCAACCTAGATGTCCTTCAACAGATGAATGGATAAAGAAAATGTGTTATCTATATATAATGGAGGCTTACTAAGCCATTAAGAAGAATGACTTTATGACATTTGCCAATAAATGGATGGATTTAGAGATTACTGTGCTAAGTGAAATAAGCCAGTCTCAAAAAACCTAAGGTTGAATATTTTTGCTGATATGTGGAAGCTAACCCACTATATGGGGGACAGAAAGAATAGTTCATTGGAGAAGACAAAGGGGAATGAAGGGAAAGGAAGGGGATGGGGAAAGGTAAGACAATGGAATGAATGCAAAATAATTTTCCTATATGCATACATGAATACACCATAGAGAATCACACCATTGTGTACATCCACAAGAATGGGATCCTAATTAGAATAATATATATTCCATGATTGTATAAATATATCAAAATGGATTCTTCTGTCATGTATAAGTAAAAAGAACCAATGAAAAAATAAAATTTGGAAGGATGAGAAAAAAAACAAGAAGTGATACTGAGTGAATGGAGAAGGACATCAACTTTCAAAGCCGGCATGACTTACTTATGCAAATGAAAACTCTATAAAAATAAGATGAAAAGAAATGTGCCAAATATCAGTTGTGGCTCTCTTCGAAAGAAGTTATAAATATCTGTGTCTCACTTTCTTGTTTGATCTCAGACCAATTCATTACTTTGAAAGATCGTGTATTGCAGAGGAAAAATCCTGTGAACTGTATTTCTCATGTATTCTCACTTTCTGTCACTCCATCAGGATTTGGTAATGGAAAGTACTAGATAGAGATTGGAGTGGGAGGAGGAGAGGGGGAGGCAGGGTATTTCTCTCCCCAGCTCTGTTTGTCAGGCAACATTTCTAGGGTGGTTGTATCTTCTCAATAGTTTCACCTCTCTCTGTGTGACTCTGGCTTTTGGTTAGATAATACCACTTCTTTCCTTCATCCTGCCACTCCTAAGTGTGGCAGTAGATCCCTGGATTGTTTCCCCACTCCTTGTTTGTACTTTTACCTCTTCCAAGGTATATGAAGTGAGTTTCTCATATTAAATTTTCTTTATTGAATTACTTGGCATGGGTTCTATTTTTCTAACTAGACTTGTACTGACCTCATAATTAATCATTTTCTTATATTTTTTAGAAACTTGCTCAACTGTACATGAAAGGCTATTATAATGCATGTGTATATGTATACACATATACACATATATACACATTTGTATATGTGTACATAATACATATGTATGTGAAATATATATGTCTGTTTTATTCCTTTCAGTTTTTACCTGAGCTGCTAGATCTTAGAGAGAAAATCAAGCACTTAACTGGTTTAACTAACAATTTTTGAGTGTCTACCTTGGACCAGGTATAAAACTATCAACACATTGTTCACAAATGAATATGCTAGATGCTGTAGGTACAATACGTTGGGCTGAGTTTTTATTGCTTTTCTCTGATCTAGCATTCTTTGTCTCTCATTTCTATGACAAAAAAATGAGCATAAAGTATATCACAGAGGAAATAGAGTGGAACAGAGAATAAACACATTTAGCATAAAAAGTAGACAACATTTGGTTGGAATCCTGGAATCATGTGGGAAGGGCTGGCTTGAAATGTTGACACCTGGGATGAAAAGTTCTTTCTGGAAGATTGTCTAGGAGAGTTCAGGAAGAGGGAGAGAAAGAAATCGAGGGGGAGAGAGAGAGAGGGAGGGAGGAAGGGAGATAGAGGGAGAAAGAGGGGGGAGAGAGAGAAAAAAAGAGGGAGGGGAGAGGAAGATAGAGGGGGGGAGGGGAGAGAACAGGAGAGTTAAGCTGGGAAAGTGGAGAGTTCTGGCATTGGTGAAACTGCTCTTTGGAGGGCAGGCTAGAGAAACCAGTCCCTTCTTCCCAGTGCACTTTAATATCCTTGCCATCAACAGGTTCCCCATAAGGGTCATAGACAGAGAAAAGTGTGATTGTTTTTACTTGTTTTTTCATAAGCCAGGGGAAGATGAGTGATATTCTACAGATCAAGGGAAAAGGCCTGAGCAGTAAGCAGTGGCCTGCAGATGTCACATGGGGCTGGAGTCCTCTGGCTGGGGCCTCTGTTCTCACCACCCCTTACATTTTAGAATGAGCTCAGGACTCACTTTCTCAGTTTCAAAAATGGCTATTCTCAGAGGCAGCAGGGTGACATATGAAGAACCCAGAACTTGGAATTCAGAATCCCAGAGTCTTGGTTCAGGCAATTTCCCACACAAAAGTTGGGTTCCTAAGCGTGTTTTTATTCTGTGAGTTTCATAGTTTCCACATCTTCAAACTTGGGGGATAATATTACTCACTTCTTTAAAGTAACTCTGCTGCCTTTTGTGTTTTGATAGTTTCTTGTGTATTTGCAGAGAAAGTCCACCTGTCTTGGTGTGCCATACGAAACCTTCTTATCGCCCCTGGTTCCCACTCTCTTTTCATATCATTCCCCTCTGGGTGGGGGGTGATCTGCAATACTTAAAGATTTAAGACTGTTTCTCACAGTGTTGGCTCAAAGACCTAATTCCTTTACAAAAATAATTCCCTCTTCATGCAAGGTTCCTTTCTCCATTAGTTAGCTAGAAAACTTCTCTCACTTGAAAACCAACTCTGTTTTCCTTGGTGGAGTCTCCTCTGGTTCCCCAGGCCTCATTAATGGTGACTCCTGGCTAATCTATTTCATCTGTATAAACCTCTGACTTAGTATGTATAATTGCTTGTGCATCTATCTTCCCTAAAAGACTATGAATTTCTTTAGTGTAAATCTTTTTTTCTCAGTGAGCACACCACAAATTGTACTATATCAAGTGATGAGTAAATGTAGGTTGAGTCAATAAATACAATTTCAAGCTCTTTGAGGCCAAATATTTCTGATGAAGCTTTAGGGAGTAGTGGAAAGACTGGCCATGAGCTCTCCTTTTGACCCTGGTTCTCATTTCATTAATTCACCCCATCTCTCTGGGCCTTGGTTTTCTCATCTTAAAGAAAGAGGATAAGATCAGATGATCTCTAAGGTCTCTTCCAGCTCAAGTATCTTCTGATTGTCCTTGTCTTATGAAACAGCAGAGATTCTTGTTCCATGGGCGAAGGACTTGCATCGGAAGACAGTTGGAAAGAACCACAGAGTATGGGGTATGGAGCAAGACAGAGATGTGCTGCTGGACTGCAAAGGGCATTGGATTAGATTAGAAAAGATAGTTTCACAACTATGATTTTTCTTAGATAAAGTATTTCTTTCCTGGGAATTTTGTTTTCAGGATTAAATGAGTCAAACATTGTGACACTTTATGTCTAACCAAACTAGTATTGTTATTTTGATTAAGGTTTCTCTCACTAACTTTGAGGCTCAGGAGATCTATCTCAAAAACTAAAGGGGCTTTGTGTGATGAATTCTTAAAGGGATCATGGGATGTTCAATTAATGACCAGGAATTTATACACCAAGTTCTCCAGTGAAAGGTTTTACAATGTTCACCCTGCCAACTGCTTGATTGCTCAACTGCAACCTTTGACTACTTCATCTTTGAAGTTAGGCATGAAATAAACTACTGCCTCCAGCTTCTACATTTGGGTGAAACATATTCAGTGGTAAATTTCTCATAAACTGTGGTCCTGTATACCATCAAACAAATACAATGGATAATGTAAACTGTGTAATAATTTCTCAGTGGCCCTGGGATGGAGCAGAAAGGCTCTCAGGCCTCAGAGAAGTATATATATATATATATATATATATATATATATATATATATATATATATATATATAAAGTAAAGCAATGTTTCCTTGTTGGCTCTTTCTTCAGAGGAATCAGATGCCAATCATTATCCCTGCCTCCGCTTGTGCATAAATGCTAGTTCACGATGCATGTGATGCAAGCATCTAGAAGTATCACAATGTTTTCAGGATCATAGGTCTGAGAAAAAAAACATGGGTTTCTCTGAACACTGCCCCAGTTTTTCTCAGAATCCATCTTTGGACCTGCAGCTGAATTTTCTAAATAATGTGATATGAAAGAGGAGAGAAGCAGCTGTCCATCTGTCTACATGGGTCTTCAGTACAACTCATCCCTCCTGTTCCTGTTGAGGACACTGGGAAGCATCAAGCCCAAGCCCAATGGGTCTGTGAGTCATAAAGCACCACTCAGGAATTCCTGCTGGAGGGTTTTTTGTTTGTTTGTTTATTTATTTGTTTGTTTTTGTGGCTCTGTGGATTGAACCCAGGGCCTTGTGGATACTAGTAAGCACTCTACCATTGAGCTATCCCCAGCCCCCATTAGTGGAGTTTTGAAATAGCTCCACAGACTCAGAAAGGAGCTGTTCTCCAAGGAAAGTGACCCCTTGACTTATTTCCTCATCTCCCACCCAAAGTATCCTTCCAGAGAGGGCACCATACAAGAAAGGCAGTTTGTCAAGATAAGAATTTGCACATCAAATTTTTTTAGCATAATAATGTTGGATTTGTTTATTTAGTCCAATGGATGCTTAGCAGTTTGTGTTCTATTAGCTGTTGAGTTTTCATATAAAAAACTATGGGGAGTAGAGTATGATGATAGAAAGGCTCAGACTCAGAGAATTTGGAGCAAAATTCTGGCTCTGTAATTTATCAACTATGTGCCTTTGTAAAAGTCACAAAAATCATTGGTCTCAATTCTTTTCCTCTGTAAAGTGAAACAGTCTTAACACCTTCCCTGCAGGAATGCTGTGGTAACTCACAGGATCACCCTCATAAAGCACTTAGAGTAGTGCTCTGCTCCTGGATTTTCTCCAATGTATTAACTCCTTGTTTTTCTACCTAGTGAATTTCTTAAGGGCAGAGTCTAGAGCTCCACATATTCACCCAGCAATTATCAACCATGTACTATAAGCTAGGCACTGAGTTAGAGATGGTTAGCACACCAGAGCTACCAACAAAGTCTAGTCAGGTATATTTCTACATAGACTGAGGTAAGAACTATATGAGGTGTATGGAGTATAATAAGAACCTAGAGTTGTAATGAGTATTTCTATGGAAGACACCTAAGAAGAATTCAGTCTTGAAGCTTAAAAGGTATATGCTATATTAACAAGGCAGAGAAAACTTCCCAGGAGAAGTGCTTATATTCTCTATGTTAGATTCTTACATAAATCTGTGTGAATGTGTAATGTGTAAACATATTTATTTATATATATAGCACACAGAAAAAATATATACTCATACAAAATATATGCATGCATGTGTGTATATATAATATGTTCAAGATTGAATTTCATCATGATTGCAGATTTGCTGATATATAATTGTTTTATACAGTTTTATCCAGGTAAATACAGGTTCCTTCTTAGAGAAGGTTCTTCTAATTATTATCTAGTATTCTTTTTTTATGAATTTTTTTCTTAAATTATTTTGATTGAATACTAATATTGTTGTTACCAGATTTATTTTATTTATTTGTTATATATTGTTTTATCCATTTAGTTTCAATCTTTGGGCTATCTTTCTTTGGATGTCTTTTTCATGAAGTATATAGCTGGATATCTTAAAAATCCAATGTGATAATCTCCAGATTTTAATAGATGAATTAATTTATTTAGAATTAATTTCATTACTACTTTTTCAATGTCTTTCTACTACTTTATTTTGTAGGGTTTTCTCCTCCTTAGTAATGAATAACATTTTATTGTTCTTGAAGCAAATATCCATAAGTAATAAGTGTTCTTATTTTTTTTGTGTGATTATGTCTTTATTTCTCCTAGTCTTTGTTAAGGAATGAATTGTGTCACTTAAACTTCAAATTCATCTATTGAAACCATAACTCTCAGTACTTTAGAATGTGACTATCTTTGTAGATCAGACTTTTATAGAGGTGATTGGTTTTAAAAAATGATAGTGAGGATGGTCCTAATGCAATCTACTATGTCCTTATGAGAAGAGCGGATCTGGACCCACAAGAAGACACCATGCATGTATGGGCACAGATCACATGCGAATATCACAAGAAGACAGCCATCTGTAGGCCAAGGAGAGAGACAGCCATCTGTAGGCCAAGGAGAGAGACCTCAGGAGAATCCAAACCTGCTTACACCTTCATCTTGGGCTTCTAGCGTGCAGAACTGTGAGAAAAATCTGTTTCTATTGTTTGAGCTGGCCAGTCTATTTTGTTATGGCAGTACTAGAGGACTAGCAGGGTCTTGAATGTTAATGTAAGGGATAGAAATCTAAGACAAATCTTTTCCCCCTCAGCATTTTGAAAATGTCTATTGCTTTCTGGAAGAAATAGCTGCTAAGAAGTTAACTGCTACCAGCCTTGCTGTTCTGTTCTTTTTCTCTAACAGCTTTGAAATCTTCTTTGTATCCATGACACCATGCACGTTTTCTGAAGTATAACTCCAATTTCATCTTCTGGCCCGCTGGTGTTTTTAATCTGGAACCTATGGTCTATCTTCCATGTTGAAAAAATCTCATCCATCATCTTTTCAAATACTGATTTTTGACCCTTCTCTGGAAGTGAGCCACTAGCAGACAGCTTGGCCCATGTCCTAGCTGTGCAGCTGTTCTGCTCCCTCCTGGAGCTCTTTAGAAACCACAACCCTGGGCAACAGGTGGGCGACTTTAAGCCTCCCTTCATGGACAGGAGAGTGCTGCTGCAGACTCTCAGTTTTAATGCTTGAGGTTCAAGAGGATCCCCTGCTATATTTAGTTCTCATTGCCCCAGAAATTTGACTGTCAGCTGTCTTTGCTGGCAGGGTGGAGAGTGCAGTGGGCCACACCTTTAGCCCCCGATTATTGCTGTGTGTTTAGGTTTATTTCTGGATTATAGAAATGCTTATCTGACTTTATAAAAATGGTTATTTTTTAACTTTTTATTTTGAAATAATCTTGAACTTACTGAAGAGTTTCAGAGATAATCTGGGAAGTATGTTCTTCACCCACCCTCCTCTCATGTTAACATTTTATACAACCCAGAAAGTTTTTAAATATTTTCTTTTCTGCAACTTATCCCTTATTTATGTGAATTTGGCACTCAAGGGCAGTGGAAGCACGAACTCATCAAACCATCTTGACCAGAAATTCTGGCCAGGCATCTTCTCATTGACTAACCACTTAATCATCTATCCAATCATTCAACAAATATTTATCAAGCATTTATTATGTTCCAAACACTGTCGTAGGAACAAAGTATGTAGTAGAGATTAAAATAGGCAAACTTATCTGCTCTTGTGTTGTTAAAATATTTGTGTTGGAGACAGAAAGTTAAGAAGATAAAAATGGTAGCACATATAGTGTGTTATATAGTGATAAGGGCTAGGGAGAAAAAAAAAACATAAAAAGAGGGTAAGTGTTGGAGGCTCCTGGGAAAGTGTTTGTAATATTGAATAGGGAGGGTGGGCTTCCCAGAGTGGGCTTTCCACCCACATTGGGGAGGGCAATTGACCGAAGACCTAAAGGTTGTGGTCATAATCTGTGTAGATATCCAGGGGATTAATTGCCCTCAAAATAACCTTATAAGCATTATAATAATAAAGAAACTGAGGTTCAGAATAACTAAGTACTTTGCTTGTGCATACATTCAGTAAATGGAAGGATTGTGATTTAGACCCAGGTCTTCCTGACCCTAGAGCTTGTTTTGTCACTTGGGTGGTTAAGCACAGATCTGTAAAGAGATGTACACATCCCTCTGAAGGGTGTATTCTGGTCCTTTTAATCATACAACTTAGTTCTAAGCCATGGTGTTCTCATAAACTTTTCAAGAAAGCCCTAGAAATCTATTTGGAGAGTACTTGAGGATTTTGAATGAGGTATTTTCATCAAACTAGCTGATCTTCATAAAGAATAACTTTGACCTTTCCAGCCAATGGTACACGAGTTTGAGTGGCCATGGCCGGCCTGGGAAGTGGCCAGCACCTCTGTGTCTTTGTCAGCTTCCACACCAATAGGGCAGCTAATAGTTTCTTCTAGAAGTGTGTGTTTGTCTTCTGCTACCTTTGGGCATGCATATCATCCACTTTAATTAAAATTACCATGGAATGCATATCATCCACTTTAATCAAAATCACCATGGAAAGGGGGCCATTATGAGTAAACCCTACTGATTGTTACAAAGCAGAGAGAAAATCAGTTTATATTGCGAAAGGTTCAGATTATAGGGGAATCTTGAAGGACAACAGATAGTTATATAACATATCATTCTTAGAAAGAAATGCAATAATATGAACTTGTGCCCAAGAAGAGGTCTCATAGGGCCATTTTAGTATTTGCTTGTCAGACTCTCCTGGAAAATTTTAAAAACTTTGTTTGGATCTTTAGAAACAGGGCACAAATCTTGGGTAGTGACAAGGCAGCTTCCTGGGGTCCAGAAAATCAAATGCAGATTCCTCCTGGGAGAATTCACGGCCTCTCTAAGAATAAACTTGAATCTACCTTTATAAATATTTATTAATTTTGTCACTTGTCACTCCCACTTCTTGCTCTTTGTTTCTTACTCCTCAATTTTATTATCCCAGGTACTTTATGTTCTGAATATTCCACACATTTCTTATTTCCATGAACTCTTCCACCAGTATAGTTTAGTTCCAGTGAGCTCCTTGCTGAAAAGCTTTCTCTCTCAGCGCTGCATATCAAAGTCTTACTCCTTGTTCCAGGTCTTGCTCAGAGGTTCTCCATTCTTTAAGTCTTCCTAAAACTTCCAGTTAAAATAAATTCTTCCTCAATCTGTGTTTCTGTTACTAGGTGATGGGTTCCTCATTGTTGTCTTCTCTAAAGAAAGATTTTCATTCGGGAGACATAGAAAAACCATAAAGGGTTTATTTAGTGAAGTGGAGGTATACCTCAGGGAATGTGAAGTGCTATACCAAGAGGAAGGGGTGGCCCATGGTTTTCCACATGACAGATTATTATATTTGGCCTTGATACCTCCCCTCTTACCTATTATGTACTTGGGAGGGTTATTGCAGTTTCCTGCCCTGGCTTAGTGCCTGTGCTGATTTTGCCATGTTGGGAAATGGCCCCACCAGTACCTAAGTTAAACCCGTGGGGAAGTCAAAACCACAATGTAAATGATATTACAGTGAGCCGAGGGTCACCCAAATGACAGTGCCTCTGTGCCCTCCACATGCTCCAAAGCTAGAAAATCCTTTAAACTTGGTCACACCCAGTTCCTTCAGCTTTAAGAAGGCAGCGTATGACCCTGATGGAGGTGTTCTGTGGGCAGGTTTTTCCAGTACCAAGGTAAAGTCATCCTTCCTCACTCAAGATCGAGGAGCCTGAGCCCTATTCCACCTTTCCCCATCACCCGACTCATGTTTATCTGCCTACCTATTTAATATCTCCATGAAGAAGAGGGAGAGGGGGAGAAGAATTTTAACTGGAAGTTTTAGCAAGGCTTAAAAGAGTGGAGAACCCCTAGCAGGGTCTTGAATAGGGTCTTGGGGGAAGAGGAGGAACAGGGAAAGGTGGAGGGTCTAAAATGACTTGCCCTCCATAGGTCTAAATGGGAGATATTGCTCTTTTTATCTTTCGGAGTCCCGACATTGTTTTTTGCATAAAGAATGTTCACAAATTCTTGTTTATACAAGAAAACAAATGAGGATTATTCTCATTGAGGATATTAGTTGTTCTCGTGAAATTGGAGAAATTCTGCCCAAGTGCTAGAAATCATAGTGTGTTAGTTAGGTGAAATGGTCCTGCCCTGCCGTAAGCAGTGATCTTGCCTTGTGTAATTGGTTGAGAAATTACCTCCCTATCTTTATTTTTTTTTTCTTTTTTCTTTTTCCATTTCAACTTTTACCCAAGCTATAGCTCACATTTGGTGACAGTTTAGAAAGTCACTTGGACCGGGACTCTGCACTCTTGTCGAGGCTGTTATTCCATTGGGGCTAAGAGTAATAAGCTAAAACTGGAGTTGATACTTCCATCCAATGCCAAATGTCTCATTTAGCAGTGCAACCCTATTTTAGAGAATAAGTGTGTTTTCCTCCTCTCCATGTCTGTGGACAATATCTCCCTCACAGTCTTTTATAAGAATTAGAAGAAATACTATACTAAGAACATTAACACAAAGACTAACTCAGAGTAAATGCAAAATGAAAGCTATAATTATAATAATATTGGCTAACGATCATAATAATAAAGGACGATCTCCTCTCTTGAGACAGTGTCAAAAAAGACCTGTTCTCAGTAGGGCCAGTTGCAGATCCTGGTACCCAGACCACAGCTTTGCAGTTCAGGCAAAGCTGATTTGCAATTGTTCAACTCTGCAACAGGATCTGATCTTCACTAATGAACCTGATCAAGTGATTGCCTTTTTCTGCTCTTGGTTCAGTCCCTTCTTTAAAACTGAGTGAAGACATTCTGACTTTGGTGATGTCTCTTAGCCACCTTTGAAGAGAGCCACTCCTGAAGTATTGTGGCTAGGTGCAGAAACATATTCTTTCTTGCACTGGATTCTATTTAATTGACATTTGGTTTTGCTTTCAAAAGAAAGCACAACAAAGGTGTTCCTGTATTAGTTGCTTTAATTTTGAAATCATTTTAAACTTACAAATATGTTTCAAAAACACACAAAAAAAGTCTGTTTAACTTGTACTCAAATTCCCCAAATGTGTACACTTTTTTTTTTCACATAACCATGGTATGATGGTTACATTTATAAAAAGAACATTGGTATATCAGTATGTAATCTGTAGGCCCAATGCAAATTTCTCTAGTTGTCCCACAAGTATCTATTTTTCCTGATCCAGCAGCAGCCAGTTTATTATCAAAGATTATATTTAATGTTTTTTATCTTCTTAGTTTCCTTTAACTCAGAACATCTCCTGAGTAATTTTTTGACTTGGTTACTGTGTATATGACCTTGATACTTTGGAGAAGAACTGTTCAGCTAATTTGTAGTATGCTATTCAGTTAGTCTGATGTTTACTCAAACTTAAATCCTGCCATACACTTTTTGAAGGAATATCATAGATATTATGTTATATACTTCTCAACACACTTTTTCAGGAAGCACATTATATCCATTTGTCCCATTACTGGTAATGTTTAGTCTTTGGTTATAACTTATTACATTCATTAATTTATGGCTAACATTATTCTAGAGTTGACCATTGGAAGCCCATTCAAGTTGGCTTCTCAAATCTTTTTACACGTTCTTGTATCATTTGCTTATTTTTTTCTTCTGAATGTTGTGTCAAGGTTGTTGCAAAACCAGAAAATAAAGCCCCTGTAATCCATGCACATGAATATAACCAACTGTAGTGGTGACCCTGCCCTTTCACAGCCTGTGATTTAGCTGTGCCCACATGCTACTATATAAAACCTGTATGTAGGTGTTTTCCAGATGGTGTTTGTGTGTACATTTGATTTTTTTTTCAATGACTACTCTGTGGTCTCCCATTACTGGCTCCCCGTTGGTAGTTTCTTTGAAATATTTTGTAGGAACCCAAACAACACAATTCCCTCTGGCCTCTTGAGCTCTAAAACATACTCTTTCTGCATTGTTCTTGCACTGGATTCTATTTAATTAACATTTGATTTTGCATTGCAAGACCCTGATATACATTAGGAGGTCACCACCCAGCCATTTTTCTTTTAAAGTAACTAGACTGGTTATTTTTTTTTTAAAGTTCCATCAGGTTAAAACAGTTAGCAATTTTTCTCCTTGCAGTGTCCCTTCAGCCTGGACCAGACGGATAATAGATCAGTGTAGGTTCAGATGCATTACAACATTAGTCATCAATTAGGTTTAAGCCAGCACTGTAATATATCATTTATCTTGCCTGCCACGGCTCTTTTGAACATTTAATTTTTTAAGGCCTCTTAAGGTTTTTTTCCCCCCTCTTCCTAACTGGCCTCCTGCCTCTCTCCTTTGTCTCCGACACAGCCATCTCCTTAAGGAACAATAAAAATTAGATTTGTTTGACCTGCTCTCAGGGTTCGTTTCAGCAAGATGGATTTTAATAGCTTTGACTGGTTGGGCAGACGGCTTTTATGTAATATTCCAGACATTTACGCGCTGTCTTTAGCTGAACCCTGAGCAGGTGTGTATGCAAGAGGATGTGTCTGGGTGCCACTAAAGAGCTCCTTACTATTCCTTTCACATAAGATAATACTTGGGGAAATTGCTTACTCCAAGATATGGTGGGCGTCTCATTAAGAGTTAAAGACATTGGCATGTCTTTCTCCTCCTAATAACTGTTTTAATCTCCTGCATTTAGCATTTATTGCGTTATTAATGTTAAAGTGATGCTCTTTGTTCATTGAGGACTTTCTAAGCAGATTGGAGTTGTAGTGGGTTCTCAAATTTTTCCAGATGTGCAATAATACCTTCTTCATGAATATTCTGATTCAGGGTCAGGTTGTTTTCTCGTTTTGAGGCAGACTGAAATCATGGGGAGAACAAGTGTTTGTAGTGACATTACCCAGGGTTTGAATCTTGATGCAGCCCTTTATCAGGGGAGCTGCTCTTTGGCTTTAATCTAGTGACCCCACCTTCCCGAGTTTCAGAGTCCACCTTGGTAGAATAATAAAACATACTTCACAATGTAGTTTCCAGTTTTTATCAAAATCATGTGGTGTGCTTGACATAAAATCAGAGATTTTTTAAAAGAAATGCTAAATTCAAGGTAGAGATAATAATAATATTCACACCACAAATATATATTGAATATCTACTTGGCACCAGGTACTCCTCTTGGTAGGAGAAGAAGCAATGAGCATAACAAAGAAAGATATTGGTCCTTGTGCAGTTAAGTTCTTATGTGGGAGACAGAGAGTAGAGAAAGTAAATAAGTAAGATGGTGACATGTTACATAGTGCTAAGCACTAAGGAGAAAAAGATACATTAATGTTGAAATTATTAGGTTACATGATTTATAAAAGTTCTTACCCAGTATCTGGCACATAATCATCAATTGTCCATCCATAATATTTATTCATATCAATCATTCATTCATTATTTCACACATTCATTCAACATCTTTTGACACTACACTTTTGGCTGGCACAGATGCCATGACACTTGGTTGATTCTGGAACTTTGCAGAAAAACCTTGATTCATTCATCCATTCTTCCACCTATTGAGCTTCTGTTTTCTACTTTGTTAAATGTAGGATATAGAGATGAATAAGCAGGTCCCCGTGTGCAAATTTCCCATAGTCCAATGTAATCTCAATCATGAGGGAGGCCAAAGAGTCATGGAGACAAGAGAATTGAACTGGGGCCTAGTAGGAGACCACACTTGGAAAAGGCAGGACAGGAAAAGGGACTACACCTGGCAGGGAGCTGTAGCTTGCCTTAGTCAAGCTTGTGACACAACAAACTTGCCATTTCTCAATGGCATTGGGAATGTTTGTGGATGACCCAGGCTGCTTGGGGGCCCCCTCTGATTTTTCAGTTCTTGATCTCAGAGTTCAACTCAAGATCCAATATTTGGATGAGAGCAGGTCAGGAGGGTTGTGAGGCTCAGACCATGTTGCTTTACTATTAGAGAAGACTTTGGGCTTTGGCTGAAGAAAAAACTGCTAGTTGACTTGAAGTTCTTGTACTGGGAAAAAAGATTTTCTGTAAAAATAGGCAAAATTAGTTAAGATATTTCTTTTCTTTCTCTCCTTCCTTCCCTTCCTTCCTTCCTTCCTTCCTTCCTTCCTTCCTTCCTTCCTTCCTTCCTTCCTAGGAATTGAACCCAGGGGCCCTTACCCAATGAGCCACATCCCCAGCTTGTTTTTATTTTTTATTTTGAGACAGGGTCTCACTAAGAACTTAGGGCCTCACTAAGTTGCTGAGGCTGCCTTTGAATTTGTGATTTTCCTGCTTCAGGTTCTTGACCTGATTTTAATATTGACCCTGTTCAGAATTTACTATTTAAATGTGGGCTTGAAAAAAAATGTAGGGGTTGGGTTAAATAAACTCTGGCTCTGAAAAGAATCCTTCCAAATTAGTGAATCACTTTGTGCTCATTCCCATAACTACTTATCTAGACATCCATTACTTATTTTTATATTCATCCAATCAAGTTTTTGAGCATCCTCTTCCTTCCAGGCAGTGTACCGCGTGCTGCATTATAAGAAGATGTGGTTCCAGTATTCAAGAAGCTGATGCTCTAGATCATATTTTTCAGAGACTATTTAAATTCTTTCATTTACTAGAAGACATAACAATGAAATAAATAACAGCAATAATCTTCCCTCATTCTTACTATATAGTAAAAAAACTATGAATGAGATATGACAGTATATGTCTCCTTAGTTCCCATTCTATAGGGAAGAAAATCAAGATGGGAGTGGCAGAAGTTCTTTACATACCAGGTTCTGACCTGGATGCTAGTAACACAATGGTCAGCAAGTATAGTAACCAACTATTCAAGACTGATGGACTAAAACTGTCCTAATTTTAAAAATAAAAGCCTAGCATCTTGGGAAACCCTTCAGTCCTGATCAAACCTGGGTAAATGGTCAGCAAAGATGTCCTATAAAATAATTCCCATATCACAGGACACAGAGCCATACCAGATACATAAATGAAGTCAGTAAGATTTATTAGGGTAAAGAAAATTAATTTAGGTTAAAGAAAATTAAGATCTTGCTGAAAATGTTTTATTTCTTTTCCCTGGGGACATGGAATGTGTCTGACACTCTTCTTCATGAACCCCCAAGTTTAGATGGATATTAAATAGACAGTGTCTTGGAGAAACCAATGATAAGATAAAAAAAACTATACAGAATTATGAGGTTATAATGGTCAACTTTGGCCCCTTCCCTTCATTCTCAGAGTGTTAAATAGCTAGTTCAGGGATTACACTATTCTTTGAAGGATATATTACTTTGGATATCTTTGGAGGACAGTTTTACTTTGGGTTTGGGGCAGAAAGACAAATTCCCCAAATTCTCATCAGCCATGAGTAAATCTATTTGCATCTCATACAGCTCCCTGCCTTTGTTTGCCTTTTAAGAATATCATTATTTGGGCTGGGGATGTAGCTCATTGGTAGAGCACATGTTTAACATGTGTGAGGCTCTGGGTTCAATCCCTAATATTGAAAGAAAAAAATCTAGAAGAAGAAGAATTTTTCTGTCTGTTCTTTTTGAGAAACTAATGACTAGGTCATTTCTTCAAGACAAAAGAATGGTAGACTAGGGACCAGACAGAACTCCAGTCTTTCACACAATTAGAAATCTTAGGCTAGTCCATTTCTTTCCTAGATCCTCAGGGTTTCCTCATGGAGAGAGGGAGAGAGACAGGGCTATGCCTAGTTCAACACTTTTGCAGAGGTTGAGATGATGAATAGTTCCCCCACCCCTTGCAAACTGTTCTGAACTCCAGGAAGGAAGTCCTACATGCCATCACCCCATGCTTAGACTATTTCTTTTGATCGCCAAATAATCCTGGCCCTGGTACTCAATCATTGGTGATCACAAACAAATTGCTGAGCTTTACTGAATTTCAGTTTCTTCATTTATGAATTGGGGGATTATGATACTGCAATGAAATATCATCATAAGGATTAGAAATAACACGAGTAAAGCTACATGCACACCCTCTGACCCTGGGCAAAGCAAGTAAGGTCTGGAGAACTTGGCTTGACCTGACACTAAGCTTGAACTTTAGTGAAACAATTACTTTCACGTTGAAGGAACCAATGTTTTCTGGAGCAAATACTATTGATCCAGTTTATAAAACTGTGCATAGCAGTTTACTGTTTTTGAGTTGTTCTTACTAGTTTAATTAGCATAAAATATCATTATAAGTTATAAAATTAATATTTTATTGAGTAATCAATACTTTTCCCAAGTCAAATTGAACCAATTATAGCTTCTGGCACTTTGAATTCTCTTTCGTGACCATTTATTTCACAAAATTCAGTATCAAAATGTATTCTTCTTTAAAAAGAGTTGCTATTTCTGTTGATTTGTAGTCAATAGTACATTACGCTATGTGAGATTTTTGTCCACTGTCATTATCTTGTACTAAATATTTCTACCAGTGGTGTTTATTAGGAAACAAATGATCATTGGACATAAAAGACTGAGGAGATAAATGGTCCCTGAATGCTTTTCCAGAGTAAAGAAGAGAGAGCATTAGGATAGCAAGGAGGTGGTACAACATGAGTCAGAGTCCAAATAGTGGTACCAAAACATCCTGCTTCATTCCGCATCACCTTCTTTCCCTTCTTCAACCTGTATTGGCTCCTGGCTTGGCATTCACCTGAGCTGGAATTTATTTATTCATTTGTTTGTTTGTTTATTTATTTATTATTTTTTGCACAGGGCTGATGGGGGAGAAGAGGTATCCTTGTTGGTTTTCATATAAACTTCAAACTCAGTGCCAGCCTCTTTTTACTCCTTGCCAGGTCATTCCATCTGAATTTGAAAAAAAAATCCTGTTTTGGTAAAAAACCTTCTTCTGAACACAGATTTTGGGTGAGGAGTAAAAGACGCTGTGACCAAGAATCTCAGCATCATGCCCAACACTGTGGTCCTGAATAATAGGAGTTTGCTCTTCTCTCCTCTCCCTTGGACTTCTCTTCTCAGGGAGACAGTATGGCCCAAGAAAAGGGGTACAGGTTTTAGAATTAGACTGCTGGATTAAATCTGAATTTGGATTTTAGTTCTTCCATTTCTTAGCTGTGTGTTTTTCAGAGTTTTGTTTCTTTGAGCCTCAATTTTGTTAGCAAATAAGTGTAAATGGTGAGGAAGATATTCCTTACATCCTAATGTTGTTGCAAAGAGTAAATACCAATATATACAAAATATTAGTATATGTGCTGATAAACATAGCCCCTGCCCATACACAATTCGGGGAAGGATTCAAGACATTGGCAAATAATGATCAAATAAATTATTGCAATCTTGATGATTGCAATGCCAAGAGTGCTTTACAGGCAGATAACAAGGAAATATGACATCACTGGGTTGGAAGTATCACTCAAAATATGGTATCCATGAGGATTAGGCCACATTTTCATACATATGTGTGTTTGTCTTAGCATGTAGTTATGTGTATGTTAAGTATTTGTGTGTAAACAGTGAAGTCCAGTATAGTCTTTGAAATTAAGCAGAAAGGAATTTGAATCTTGGTTCAGTTATAAGTGAGTTTTGACAAGGTATTTAATTTTCTGAGTCTCAGTTGCTCATCTGTAAAATGGGGATCCCAACACATCTACTGACATGAACTGTCATGAAGATTTTCCTCCCTTCCTTCTCTAACCTTTATCAAGTGTTTCCAACATGCCCAGCCCCATACTCAGCTCTTAGCATCTAGGTGATCCCATAAAATTGGGACTACCATATTAATATCCTGAGGAAACTCTGGCAATGAGAGGCTAGGCAACTTGACCAAGGGTACACACCCATGAGTGATGAGGTAAGACAGAATTCCAACCCCAAAATCTAGCTCATGAGGCCATGTGTTATGCACATGCTAATTACAAGGAGAGAGAACTATATATGGGGTGTGTTTTCTTAAGGGAATAGTAATTTGCATTATTCCCACCCATCTGCCCAGGATCTAGAGAACACAATGGGGGCTCTTGAAGTGTACCCTGAGTGAATGACTAGACTGGACCTGGCAGGGACAGTCACATTGTAGAGGTGGGAGGTGGAGGTAAGAAGGACTTAAAGACCCTCTTCCCACCCCAGTATCTTCAGAAAGGCTTTCAGCACCCTTGATTGCTATGTGCTTTGACAAATGCATAAAATATGGTCCCCTTCCAGCTGCTTGCTTGGTCCATTTTTGGAACAACGCCAGCCGCCTGTTTGGTCAGCTTTGAACAACAGTGAGGTAGTTAAGGCTGAGCAGAGTGCAGCCAGCTGAGAAAATGGGTAAATATTTTATAGGCTGCACAGTAAATAATGTATATATTCAGAGAAACAAGGTGAATCTTTTATAGGCCTAAGCCTCTGTTAAATCTGCAATTAAACGCTGGTGCTGCAAGAAATAAAAGCAAGTCCTAAATCCTTCTTCCTTACTGAGAATCAAAGAACTGCCCATAAGCTTTAGGCAAGAAGTTTCATTTCTGTTCCCTGATGCTGAATTGCTTAAATTCAGTATTTTTTTTTCCTGAAAAGACAAAGTTCTTTTCCTGATACCAAATGCTACTTATAGAAGTATATTTGTTAAGGGACAGACAGATGAAGATGGTGAGAACATGAGGTTAAGAAAATAATTCTATAAAATGGGCCCACTATGTTTACCCACAAAAATTTCTTTTCAAAGAAGCAGTTTGCCTGCAACCCTGCCTGTCCTAAGTGGACAGGATATGTCACATTCCTTAGCAAAATACCTGTTTACTGCAGGAGAAATGAAATCCCAAGATAACATCAATGGGAGGAACTCAGGAGACTTTTAGGACCAGATCCTGAAACTTTGTGAGATAAGGATAGGTCCTCCTAATCAAAAAATCTGTAAGAGTGTATGGTTAAGAATCTAATTAGGATCCCTGAGCATGGACCAAGGTGACCTAGAATTGCCATAACAGTGGGGACTTGAAAGTCACCCTGCTGTCAGTCAAAAATCAAGAGGTGGATCTAGGTGGGACTATATGGAAACTTCTCTGGGATCCCCAATAAAACTGGAATGCAGGAAAGGTGTGCTGTCCCACTCCCCTCTGAGTGGACCCTAGAGAGTGTCCCCTTTCCCTTTTGTTATCCCTTCCAATAAAATCATTCTTGTTACTCTGAGCAACATATCTGAAATCTTTCTGACTTGATGTCAAAAATTGAGGTTTAAAGGAGGTTTTGTGCTGCCTCAGTTTCTCAGGAAGCCTCAGCTCTGTAGTCACAACATATATGTGTTTGTGAACATGTTCACAAATATTTCTTTGTTTCCATTTATGGATAGTTATATATATTCTTTATAGTGTTGTATCTATGTAAGAACTTCACCTATGATTTATTTTAGTCCTCAGAGCAATTCCAGTGATATCCATGCAGTATGCACTTAAAATATATTTGGCATTTAATTTGTTGAGGCTCTACTTTGGGCCAGGCTCTCTTCTAGGTGATGTGATACCAGAGTCTGGGGCATATCATCCACTGGTGAGAGTTAAGTGATAAATGAGGATTCCAGAGGATATAAATTCTGGAGAAAAGTAAAGCAGAGAAAAGAAGAAGAGAGTTCCCAGGAGAGGCCTTACTGATATGAGGATGTTTGAGCAGACACAGGATGGACAGTGATAGTGAGGGTGTCCCTATAGGTATCACAGTGAAATATGTGTCAGGGAGCCCAGATCAAGACGAAGGTATTCATCCTCTCAGCTTCTGAGACCTGCCATCAAAACTGCCTCTGAGTTGCCTTGATCAAGCTTTGCCTCCCTCTCTTAGAAGCTGTCCATATTCAAAGACTGGTTGATGCAGGGTTCAAAGGCCTGGCCTCCTAAACTTAATTGGGGATAACTGTTGACTGGGATTCTAGCTGACAATAAGGACCCTGTCACTGGTGACGTGTTAAGCATGATAGTCCTGGTGTGCCCATCAGTACAATTGTTACCACTTCCATTAGTAGTTGTGTTAGTTAGCTACTTGTGGCTGTGACAAAATCAGAGGTAATCAACCTTAAGGAAGAAAGACTTATTTTGGTTCCAGGTTTCAGATGTTTCAGTCTGTGGTTGGTTGGCCCTGTGTGAGTGAGGCAGTGCAGCATATTGGGAAGAACATGGCAGAAGAAGTGGCTGGAAAGCAAAGAGAGATAAAAGAAAGGGTCCTAATATCCACTTCAAGGACACACCCTCATTGACCTCACTTGTTTTTATTTGGCCCTACCTCTTAAAATTTCCACCACCTCTCAGTAGTGCCAGAAGCCATGGAACAAGCCTTCAACATATGAACTTTGGAGCAACATTTAAGATCCAAATCTGTAACAGTAGTGTATGGGGTGGAATATCAGTAGGAGAAAATATACTCACCATTGCACTATCTCATGTGTTAAAGGAATTTAGGAGAAGAGTGATTACAAGGACAATGGAATTGAACAATTGAGTAAATCAATGTATTGGAAAAAATATAATAAAGACGGGGGGTGAATAATCACCAATTTGTCCACAATGTGAAAGTACTTCTGGGTAGTATATAAAGAAACATTTGTTACTAGAGTTTGGGGCAAAGAAAACTGAGTCTTAGGCCTAGAAATTAACTATAAAGGTAGAAGAGATCTAGACAAGATAGAGTTCCCAACCACTGTAAGCTGGCTACACCAAGGTCAGGCTCCTTACTGGGAAGGGTTAGGAGCCTAAGACTTGGAGTGGGAACATCTATCTTGATTTCATGTGACAACCTTGAATCCCCACATGTCTCTGAATAGCTCTTGGCTGCTAGAAACAGCTTATTCTTCTTTGTTAAAGAATAGTGCTCCATTGTGATTTATCTAAGTGTCACAGAAGAATGGCATTATGGCATTTTCTGGTAAATGGACAGAACTGGATACTATCTAAGTAAAATAAGTCAGTCCCAAGGAGTCAAAGGTTGAATACTTTCTCTGATATATGGAAGCTAATTCAAAATAAGGAAGAGGGGGGATAAAAAATATAAGAAATGTTAGTGGAGTAGATGAAGGGGATTGAAAGGGAGGGAGGAGGGATGGGATAAAGAAAGAACAGTGAGATGAATCTGACCTATGTACACATGTAAATATACCACAGTGAATCTCACCATCATGTACATCCACAACATACTAGTTAAAAAAAACTATAAGTAAATAGCAGAAAGGTCAGTAGAGGGAAGGGAATAGGAGGAGGAAAAGGAGAAGGAGTGTGGACTGAATTAGAGCAAATTATATTCCATACTTTTATAATTTTGTCGAAATTAATCCTAATGTACTGTACAATTAAAAAGAACCAATAAAAAGGAAAACATTATATTATGAGAAAAAAAGAATAATACTCTATATTTACTTGAAGATAGTGCAGACACCTCACATTGCAAGGTAAAATCCCGACCCCATCCCTAACCTGTGTTATCCACTTCCACTTCTTGTGGCCAACAGGCTGGTAATTATACCAAGTCATGATAAAACCAAGCTGAGAAAGTGCTGGTGCTACTAAGAGAGAAGAGATTATACCCTGAAAGAGCTAAAAGATCCAGATAAAGTAAACTAGTGGATCTGGAAGGGTATGTTTGAATCTGGATCCAAACAGAGATAGATCAGGAAAGCAGGGCATAAAGTAGGTCATTTATTGGAATGAGAATAATATGCCATTATATAGGATTTAACACCCTGGGAAGGACCCTGAGAGAGGATACTAACATCCTACTGTAATGACTACAGAAGCTTCATGAAAGTTCCAACATAAGATGAGGTAGGATTGACAGAGAGCCATGAAAGATGGGAGAAGGGATTAAAAAGAAGTGTTCATATTAGAATGGACATACAAGTATGGTCAGAAAACCTGCTAGTATAATTTGTAGGGGACACTGTTTACCAAAGCAATGGAAAAGGAACAGTCAGAGAGCAAGTGTTGTTGAAAAACCCAGATAGCTAATCCTAGGTATGTTTGAGATAGTGCTAGGAGATAGTGTCACAGAGCTGGGATTCCTGACAGCAATGGGGAAGATAGAATCTCAAAAATAATAAGGATCATTTGGTGACACTTAGTCACTGGAAGCAAGGTCAGAGTAGCAAGGTCAGGAAAACCCAATCCATGACAACAGTCAATAGAGTACAGTGTCTCTGGAGGCAAGCTTTATGCAGGGGCAATAATGGTCCTATTCAATCTATATGCAAAAGACTTAAAGAATGAATGATCAGGAGACTGCATTTTCTGGACCTGAGTTAATGTTCAGGCTCAGAATCTACTGAATGAGGGAGAGGCCATACTCTTGAGATAAAGAACCTTACAAGAACAAAGAAGTGCATTTGCTAAAGATTTCCAAAAAACCTCACCAAAGGGATTTACAGCTTTTCCTTGAGATATCATGTAGAGGGGAATATGTAGATATTTTGGAGACTGTTGATCACAGGTTCTGGGTTGACATTTTCACTTAGGAATCAGAAGCATTATCAAGGCCTTCATGTGAAAATATGGGTATATGGGGACCACTAAATAAATGGAGTCCTGGCCCAAGTCCAGGTCCAAGTATGTCCACTGGGTCCACAGACCATCTGCTGTATATTTTATTGGTCTCTAAGTACATCAGTGGAATGGATGTAATTGGTAGTTGGCAAAACCTTCACATTGGTTCCTTGGCTTGTGACTGAGATATTAAAGTAGGTAAGGCTAAACAAAAGCCTCTAAAATTAAGTTCCAACTGGCCAATATAGTAAATTAAAAAGAACATTTCATCTCAAGAAGATGGGAGGAAGATAAAATTATCAAAGACCAAAGGGATGCAGGGGTGGTGACCCCTATCATGCTCCCATTTAACTCATTAATCTGGTTCGTCAGCATGGGATCCCATTCATAAGATCTGATCTGATTGTGTGTGGCTGCCAAATGTCCAACCAGATGGCATCAGAAACCCTTCCTTAAAGAAACATACCAAGCACTTGGGGATAAATTTGAAGGGGCAGTGATTCATCATGATGGGGATAGATTTGCCTTTTCTGCTTGTAGATTTGCCTTTTCTGCTTTATAGGTTTCTGTCCAGAAATACCACTCAAGGATTTAAAGGGTTTGATCCATCAACAAGAGATTCTACAAAATATTACACTGTGGAATCCACTTCCTAATAAAAGAGGTAAAGTGTGACACCTGATAGGATTTATAGGTCCTGTCATTAATTGCATAATTCAGACTCTGCTACTCTGATGGAGTGATGAAATGGCTTTTTAAAGAATCATTTAAAGCACTAGATTTGAAATGGAACCTACCAAAGATGACCACCCTCTTCCAGGATGCAACAAACAGGCTTAAACAGAAAACATTATACAGTTCTACATTCCCAGTAGGAAGAATTTGAGGGTTCAGTAACCAGGGAGTGGAAGTAGAGATAGCTCAGTTACCACTACTTTTATGATCTATCTAAGGAAATTTGTGCTTTTCATCTCCATTATGTTGGACTCAGCAAATTTGGATATTCTGGGTCCCAAAGAAGAACTCTTCTACCAGGTTCACTTAAGAATCCCATTAAACTTTAAGCTATCACTATCTTCAACCAATAAAGAAATAAATCATTACCTTAGCCAGGGTTCACTGACTAATAATTAGTAGAGAGTGGGGTTTTTGTTATGCAATGAGGGCAAGAAGATATAAGTTTGGCAACCTGGGGATTCAATAGGTCATCTTTTGGTATCCCCTTGACCAATTTTGACAGTAAATGGATATGATGATTTGGGGCTCAGACATATCATGAATAAGGGTCTGGATTACCTGTGTCCCCCCACGTACACTTACCCAGATCAGCAGAGGTGCTTGCAGGTGAGAGACATATAAAATGAGTAAGGAGAGAGAAGTTATGAGTATTTGCTGCAGCAAGGAGATCAACTGAAGTGTCTGGGACTAGTTCCTCCTACTCTCTTCCTCCTATAAGCTTCCTTGTGAAAGAAAACAATCAGAATCCCATAAGCTCTATTCCCAGTTGGATTGAACTTATTATAAAAAGCAAGTGGATCTGAGTCGTACCACGATAATGTACCACTCACAGTGTAGTGGATGTTGTACTATTGTACCCCAAGTGCCCTGTTTAGAAGTGAGGTCCTCGTTCTTCCAGATGAGAGATCTGACACACACATTAGCTGGAGAATTTTGGGGGAGAGGAGAGACAATGGACTGAATGCAAGAAGGAGGACACCCGATGATTTTTAGTCCCATCACAGAGTAAGATTGCAGTAAAGGTGGGAATTGAGCTCAGAAATTTAATTTAATGCCAAAGTCATTCTGCCATCTCAAGAGGGCCTTTGTAGGCTTCTAGTCCTAAGCCTTGGTTTTGCCATAGGTGACTAAGGCTCTGGTACCTAAATGATCAGTTCAAGACCATCAACCAGGTCTTCTGACTCAAGAGACCCAGATTCCATATGTGGTACCATTTTCAATGTAAGTCAACATGCCCACATGTGCATGAGCTAGGTGTCCTTTGAGGTAGACTTGAGGAGACAGGATGTCGAAAACTGCCCAGCATCCCCACATTGTCTTACTGGTTACTTGGGTCTTTCTGACCCCCAAGGCAGAGCTCCTTTAAGGGTGCAACTTCCTCTCTATGTTGACAAGAGTAATTGAGGACTCCAGTACAGGTCAGCCCGTCACAAGCAGCTGCCACAGATGGATGCTTTAAACATCTTTGCTACTTGAATAAAAGTAAACAATCTGCTAGAGGGGAGGTCAAGTGGGTTTGGGGAGAACAGGTTCTTATGGTTAAGAACCTGGGCTTTAGTATTAGATACATCAGGGTTCAAATCCAGGTTCAAAATAATTTGCTTGTTGGTTGACTTTAGATCAGTTCCATCTCTTAAAGTCTTAATTTCCTTATTTGTTAAATGAAAGATAGTAATGCCTACCTCAGAGAACTGTATTTTTATCAAATGTCTCAAACATGTACACAAAGCTTAGCATAAGTAAGTGTTCACTTAGGATGAGCTATTACTAGCTACACTTTGGCCTGACTCTCCCCATTTTTTCCTCTACACTAAGTTGTCTATGGGCCTATATTTTTTATGTTTGTTCTGCTGCTAAATGTGTTTAGCTTTTGTACTTGATTCTGACCACTAGAATCACATTGTCCTTCTTTCTTTCCATGAACCCCAGTGTCTTTTGCCCTTTTATACTCACCTCTGAATCCAGGACTGGACCCCTATCCTGATCATGGAGTCCTTAGTATGTACCCAACCTCTAAGAAGCTTAGTAATGTTCTAAAGTCCCACAGTTTGCAATTAGTAGAGCCAAGTCTCACAATCAGGCTGTTCAAAATCAGAACCTGTGCCTCCACCTCCAACAACTGAATTAATTGCTCCCCCAGTCAGTCCTGCTGCCCACCCAGGGATAGATTTCCTAGGAGCTACTGTCAACCTGTTGCTCCTCACCAGTCCTTGGGCTTGGTGCCTTTCTTAAGAATCCTGGGGCTGACTTCTATGAATCATGCAAATAAGTAGTACCTGGAAGATATCAGTCATCCATGTCAGTAGCCAGGCCTGCTCGTCTGGCCACTTTGCCTCTTGGAAATGCCCTTTCTTCCTCTGTGTTGCTTGGAGAGGTCTATGCCCCTCCTTTCTCACTCACTACTTTAGAGATCTCTAGATTTGTGGTTGCAGACGAAAGCTAGTCTCATAAATTGAACATATCTCTTGAGACTGGGTGATTCAGAGAGGGCCTGAGCCATGCCTGGAGCATATGGCCAATTCACCCAACCGACCTCTTCCCGAATATTAGCTGTCATTGATGGAGCCCCTCCTAGGATACTGGGTGAAAGACTATAGCATCATGTCATCGAGTCTTTTTAAAAATCTTGGGTAATTAATATTTTTATTCTTGTTCAGTAGATGAAGAAATGGAAGTTCAGAGAGATAAATTAACTTGCCAAAACCACACAGTAAGTAGCAGGATTGGGTTTCAAACCCAGATCTACTTGATTCCAAAGGTGGTTATCCTATCCAATGAGCAGAAGTTGGAGACAGTGTCTGTGGGCTCACCCTGGGAGAGGACTTTTGTATCTAGAAAGCAGGGAGAGAAGCAATGGAGAGAAGGCCCACCTTGGCATTGCACCATACTCAACTCTTTGTAATCCAGGCTGCAGACAGACTGTGCAGGGCTCAGTGTGCGGCAGCTCCAGCTGTTCTCCTCTCTCACTCTCCCTGGGGGTCCCCTGGGGTATGTCATATTTCTCTCTGACATTCTTGGAATATTTTATGATTCATTCTTGAAGCATGAACTTTTTAACTCTTTTCCCGTGGAAGAATTTCTTCTTCCTTAGCTGCAGGCCTGCATGGAAACTCATAGAACTTTTGTGAACAGATAAGAAGAGACACTACTGTTTCCCCACTAAGCCTGACTTGGTGGCATCTAATCTTTTATGAACTTGTCCTGGAAACCATCGAAACTGGAAGGGATCTTATTTTGACTTGACCGAAGGCACAAATAGAGATAGGAGCTCATGTCTTGCTATTTTGAGTCCTAGGCTTTTTGCAGCCTGATTTCATCAATCTACAGTGCCCCCAGCTTAGTATCATTTACTAATATAATTGAGGAAATTACTCAATTTTCTTAGTTTTGCCAATGGAACTCATGCTTTCACATAATTTTTTTCCCCACTCTGTTATTGGGGCAGAAATGTTGAACTGAGCTGGCCCTGGATGCCCAATAAGAGAAAGTTCAAAAGAAGAAAGTTCTCTGGAGGCAGAACATGTACTGCTAAAGATGCATGCCCCTCACCCCTTGGTGTACCTAGTAACCCTGTGAGAGAGACATCATTATCTCTGCTTACAATTCAGGGAACTGAGGCGAAGTTCTCCCAGCTTGTAACAGGACCAGGATCCAGTTCTAGATCCATTCAACAATAAAGCCTGAGGTCTTTTCACAACCCAACAGTCTCTAAGAACAACTTAGGTCTTAGGAAAAGTTAAATCTCTCCAAAAGTGAAAGGATTCCTTTCTCAGAGGCTTGAGCAGTGGTTTGTTTGCATTTGCTGAGGTGGGGAGAGGGAGACTGCCACAGCAGCTGCTACACCCCACTCCATTCCCTGAGCCCTACCCCTCTGACATCATGCGTGTACAGCTCCTTTCTGGAAGGACCCACCTATAGAGGCTCCACCCAGTGGACCAATACCATGAAAATAAGCCCATCCTGTGAGCCAGGGGAGTCAGTCTCTGATCCCAAGGCAGAACAAGAAGCCAAAAGCTGCATAAAATTTGCACCAAACATCAGAGCCTAGGACCCAGAGGTAAGATTCTGGAGCCATCCAAGAAATTCCAGTAGTTCCATCTCAGTGACTTAAGATCATAGTTCTGTGGAATGCGATGGGTTCCATATTATTCAGAATATAGTTTCAGTGCCTAGCATGGAACACAGGTATTCCACGAGCCAAATCTTGTTTTAGTGCCTGTCTTTCCTTCCCACTCCTATGTCCAATCACACTGAGCTACACAAGCTTTTCATGGCCAAGATCTTTTCACAAACTGGTCTTTTTGCCAAGAATAGTAGTCTTCTTTTTCTCCCCCTCCTTATTCTCTTTCCTCCTCCTCCTCCTCCTCCTCCTCCTCCTCCTTCTTTTTCTTCTTCTTCTCTCCCCCTCCTCCTTCCCCCTCCTCCTCCTTTTTTTCTTCTTCATCTATTAAGTCTTTCTCTTGTTACTTGTTCATTATCTGGATAACTCAAACTCATCTTTTAAAACTCAACTCTTCCACATCTCCTCTGGGAAGTCCTGCTGAAAATCCAAGTACTGTTGTAGCTATGGCTATGGTCAGAGTATAATTTCTCTCTACCAAAAGTTATGTTGAGGCTTTAATCTCCCAATATAACAAGTGGTGGAGACTTCAAGGCAGATAGTTAGAACCTAGGGGCATCACCTTGAAAGACATTGACGTCCCCCTTGGGAGACTGGATTATTTCTCACCAAAGTGGGTCTTTGTAACAGAGATAGCCTAGCCCCTCCCTGGTCTCTTGCTTCTTCTCCCACCATGTTCTCACTCTTACACACATTCCCTCCAGGAAGTCCTTGCCAGAAGCCGACACTGATGCCATGGTTTTAGACCTCTAAAACCATGAACCAAAATAAAACCTATTTTTCTTATAAAGTATTCAGATTAGATATTTGGTTGTAGCAACACAAAATGGCCTAAGACACTATTCATCTTAGTTTCTTCTTATCTATTTCTTCTTCTCCATCCAAATTCTTGAGTTTAGCTCTCAACTTTGAATATTATTTTCCTATTCCTTCAGGATTCAGAGTCATCTTCTCCTAAAAGTCGTTAGTATGCCCCTCTGAGTTATGTGCCTACTCATGGTGATAGATGGAGATCTGCCATGCAGATCCCCTTTCAAGTAAAGGCTTGCCCAGATGCCAGGAGTAGAGTTATTGGGAAGCCTCCAGCTGTTTGCTCCTCTAGGGTCAGCCTGACCTGCAGAAAAATGCTTTGCCTCAAATCACACACTTGCAGTCGTTGGTACTAAGCAAGACAAGTACATAAAGGCCTAGCTAGCATTGCTAGATGAAGACCTCACTTTTGGACAATTAACTCTAGTGCCCCTTGCTGGGTTGGCTGAGTCTTGGTCAACCATGCATCAAGGTTCAAATTCTCCCTCTGCTCAAGCCTGCTCATATGTCCGATCATATTTATATGTTAAAGTCCTAACACTCAGTACTTCAGAAAATGACCTTATAGAGATAATCACGTTAAAATGAGGTCAACAGGGTAAGCCCTAATTCAATATAACTTTTATCCTTATAAAAACAGGAAATATGGAGATAGTCATACATAAGAGAAGGATGCTATATGAACATTAAGATAGCCATCTACAATTCAAGGAGAGAGGCTTGGGACAGATTCTTGCTCACAGACTTCAGAAGGAACCAACCCTGCCAATACTTTGATCTTAGACTTCTTGCTATGAAGATCTTAGACTTCTTGCTATGAAGATCTTAGACTTCTTGCTATATTTTTCTGTGTGTAAGTCACACAATTTGTGTGGAACTTTGTTATGGAAGCCCTAGTTAACTAATATAAGGGATCACTAAAAACCATTTCAGAAGCTGCCTGTGATGGTTAATTTTGTGTACCAACTTAACTGGACACGAGAAGCTAGACAAAGCATTTCTGGGTGTGTCTTGAAGGTGTTTCCAGAAGAGATGGGCATTTGGAATGGTGGACCAAGCAAAGTCCCTCTCCAGTGATGGCCCTCTCCAGTGATCTATTCCTCCAAGGGTCTGAAGAGAACAAAGAAGTAAAATCAGAGAAAGAATGGACAACTTCTCTGATTGACTATGTGAGCTGGAATGTTGATCCCCTGCCTTCCATACTCCTCGTTTTCAGACATTGACATTGACTAGAATCTGCACAACTGGACCTGTGTCTCTGAGGCATTCCAAACTACATTGCCAACTTTCCCGGCTCTCCAGCTTGCAGACAGCCTCCATAACTGTATACACAGTTATAATGAATCTCTCTCTCTCTCTCTCTCTCTCCCCACAAAACACACACACACACACACACACACACACACTCACATACCTCTATCAGTCATCTATCTATCTATTCATCTATCTATCTGTTTCTCCTATTAGTTCTGCATCTTTGGAAATACATGACCAATATGCTTATCACAGAGTTTTAGAAGGGACATCCTGATGATGAAGAAGGAGCTGATTCAGGAGATAAACAGATGGAAATTGCAGGTTCTGTCCAGTGGATGGGGGTTGGGGGAAAGTCTGTACGTGTTATGCCTACCTTTATTTGTGTACGGTACAGGTGACCATAATGAGAGGTGAGGACTAGATGCTGATTCACAGTACTTTGAATGGACTCAGGTGGTTAATGGCAAGTACTACCTGCAGGAGAAAGAGGCTGCTCCTCTACTTCAGGGCAGACTGACCTCCAGGATCTTGGAGCACCCTGAAACAGGTGAGGATGTTCAAATTGAGCATCAAATGTTCTTTAATCATTGGAAAAACAAAGGTAACTCATCTCTTTTACCCACAATTCTAACTAGGACCTTTCAACAACATGTGGTTCCTTACTGAATAAAGTACAAGCTTCCTAAGTATGGCATGCACAGCCCTCCATGCCCTGGCCCATACCTGACCCTCACTATCTGGCTTCTCATTCTAGTCCCATCTCACCTGGCCCCTTTGTGTCATTTTTATTTCATTTGGTGTTCTGGTCATACTGAACTACAGCCATGTGCTGCTTAATGATGGGGACACATTCTGAAAATGCTCTACTAGGTGGTTTTATCACAATGCAGACATCATGGAGTGGACTTACACAACATAGATGGTACAAATCCATCCTTGATGTGGCCTCTTGATGCTTTCAAGAGATACTCTGAATGTGAAATGCATGAGGTTGCTGTTGATGTAACATGGAATACTATTTTAGGCTAAACATTTTTGTATAAATACAAATAGTATATTCTAAAACAATGATAAAATGTATAGTATAACATACTATACATAATTGTAGGTGATATACTTTATAGGGTTGTCTGCATGGTAGGCTTGTTTACAGCAGCATTACCATAAATACCTGAGTAATGCATTGTGCTATGATGTCTATGACATCACTAGGTGATAGGAATGTTTCACTCCCTTGTGATGGTATGGGACCACCATTCTGCATGCAACCCATCAAGGATCCAAATGTCATGTGTTGCCTGACTGCACTTTCAAGTTCCTAAGTAGGATGGACCATTTCAAGCTTTAGATTATAAACTCTATTTAATTCTGTCTAGGTCTTTTTTGTCTTTAATTTTTTTTATATCTACTTGAGTAAATTCTACCTTCCCTAAAATGAAATTTTCTCCTGGGAAGCCCTTCCTGCTCCTTTAGGCAGATTCTTTTCCAGTACTCCTTGTTTTGTGGAAGAGAAATATGTATTATTTTTTTTTGTTTCATATAATAAACCTTGGAAGACAGAGTCTTTGTACCCCCAGTGCTCAGTACACATCCCAGAATAGAGCTCAATGTCAGTTGAATGAAATGAATGGTTAAAGAAACAAATGAACGAATAGAGTGTGATTCTTATTCCAAAGGGAGGCAGGTAAAGAAGCAGTTCCAGAGCAAAGGGCCCAGTACTGTAATAGCTGAATTCTAAACAAGCATAGAGAGCAGAGTGTGTCCAGTTTGTCTAGAAGAAAAAACACAGAGCATCACATCCTGGGAAAAGGGATATTAAGCTGAATCCTAATTAGGTCCCATCGTCCTACACAGAATTGAGAATGTGAGATTTCATGGGTTAAAGGCAGATCATACCTTTGACATGTCAATAGGGAAAGGCCTTTCCAGTGGAAGGGCTGACTGGGTGCACACAGGCATAGAGACATGGGAGAGTTTGCTAACTCTGCAGGGAAAGACATGTCAAGAAGCATGGTAAAGCTGGGTAAGCAGAGAGTTCAGACAGTCATAGCAGGACCATGGAAGCACCAACCTAAGGAAGATGGCGACTCCATTGCCCAGTCATGGAACACAGAACACAGAGGAGCTTGACGTGGTTAAGAGAGAATTCTACTTGAGTGTGGGCTGTGCCAGAGACTTACACCTTGGAGCCTGCTCTCATGGCCACCTCTACTTAAGCAGAGCATGAAATAATTTTTTTTTTTTAATCTGAGGATTGAACCAAGATGTATGCTACCTTGAGTGGTGGAGGTGGGGTGACTGTGGGGCAGGCTGGTTCTGTAAAGAGAGGCCTCTGAGAAGCTGAGCAGGGCATACTTCCTCCATACTCCCCCACTAGCCCATCAGAGAAGATGCTCTTCTCAAAGAGGTTGCATCTCCCTTCTGGGAGAAGACAAGGTCTTCTCCTTTCTTGTCAGCTCCCCGTTCCCCCTTTGCTGGGGCTATGGACATAGAAAGTCACAAGAATAGGTTAGATAAGATGCCTTTTAGCATATCTGCCTTGGAAGCCTTCTTATGTGCTGGGGGCCTGGGCCATCTGTCCCTGCTGTATACCTCCATGTGCCCTGCATTCACCTGCAATGAACTGGCCCTGGCCCTACTGTATGGAAGTAGTCTATTATCTCCTCCACCTGCCATGCTGTACTGTGAGTTTTCTGAGAGCTGAGTTTCACAGTTTTGGGACTTACTTTGAGTCTCCTGTGTATTAAGGTTGAGCTGGTACAGATCCTGAACTGAAGGGTGCATGAAGGAAAACACTTCTCTGTTTTGTCAATTCAGTTCCCATGCTTGGCTCTGTTAAAGCTCACATTTCTTGCTCATTCTGTCCCTCAATGTCACCTGTCAGGTGAGATCAGACACAAAGGATAAGTCCAGGGACTGTGTGAGGTTGTGAGAGCCAGGGCAGACCAGTTAGGCATGATGGCAGAATCCCCAGGGCCAGCTGGAACGCGCCTGCTGTAACCACATCTCCAGGCCTGGTATTGGGCCCCTCTAATTTGGTTTTGAAAACATGTGGTTTTGTCCTTGTTCAAATATTGATTTTAGGTAACTTGAGCCTGGCAGAAAAGGCCTCTGCAGGGCCAGTGGGGCTGTTTGTTGCCTTAATGACATTTCTGTGTGTTTGTATAACACGGGCTGGTGGTCGAGTCTTCGCTCCCAGGGAAGATTTACGGGACTTTACACTTTGGAAGATATTGAGGCAAACAGTTGATGAAGGCCCAGGGCATAAATCAGACCCACTCGGGCTGTCAAGGGGCACTTGGAACTTTTGCCAGCTGCCTCTCCCCTCATGTGGAGTGAGGGTTTGGACCAGGTCAGCGGGGCTTCATGGCGTGTGTCCTACAATCCCTGGAGGAGAGCTTTTAGGCAGGGTTCCATGGTCCTCCAGAACTTTATAGGTTTTATAACAGGGGTTCTTACTAGATTTCTGTAAGTAAAAATGAAGTTTTGAGAACTGCAGGAATGGAAGACTTTGACATCCCTTTCAGACCTAAAGCTCTGGTACTGAATTGTCTTGGGTCCTAACAGGACGCAGACGGCTCACTCTTCATTGAGAGGAGATTAACAAAGGGGCGTTAACAAAGGTATGAATGATGCCAAGAGAAACACATGGAAGGGTGAAGCAGCTCTGGCAAGTGACAGAGCCCATAGAGATGGTCAGGGCTGTGCTGTGGCCTCAGCAGAGGGGCAGCTGATGGGAGGAACCCACCCCACCATGACTCCATAGGATGGAGCCAGCAATACATGCCCTAACCTCTCTCTCGCCCTCAGATCTCCTGAGGATCCCCCCACAACCTTCACCTCCGGCCAAACACAGCTGGAAGCCATGGGCAGATGAGTTCTATGGAGACTTGGCTCCTGGACCTCTGAGACCTGGTAGAACAGCTCTACCTTAAGATACAGGAATTCCAAGGTGAGTTCCCAAATCATGAGATTCTGCTCTCAGGGAACTCACAGTACAGCATGGCCAGTGGAGGAGGCAACAAGCCCCTTCCATGAGTAGGGGGAGTGCTGGTGTGGCAGGTGAGTGCAGGGAGAAAGGATATGCAGGGGGGGAGTGACACCAGCCCATAGCAGGAACTTTGCATATCATGGCAGGGTGGCAGAAGGTAGAAAGAAGGTCCTGCTTCTCCTTGAACTTCTCTCAATTGCCAGCCTTCATTCTGCTATCACATCTTCATCTACTTTGTTTTTGGTCTTAATCAAGTTGGAGTTTGGTGATTTCTTCAAATCTTTTCCAGTGCTAGAGAAATGGTTCCCCATCTGCCTAAACAGGCAGATGCTGGATAGTAGAACTTAAAGGGAAAGAGTAAAGATATTAACTATGGACTAAGAGCATGGACCTTGAGGTCATACACAACTGTGTTTTGATACAAGCTGGGTGATTTTGGGCAAATTTACATCACCTCTCACAGCCTCAGTTTCTCACCTGTGAAATGGAGATAAACTAACTACTTTATAGCATTTGGACAAAGGCAAAAAAAGTTGTAACATATGAAGCACTTAGAATTAAGCACATGGTTGAGCAATCCACTGGCAGCAATTATTATTCCCAAATGAGAGCACACTGGAAAATACCCTCCTGTACAAGGTAGTATTCAAGTTTCCACTCTTTAGATTTTTACATATTTATCTTTTCTCTATCTCTCAGCCCTCAGGTTTCCTGGCCAAAATTCAGCAATTTGGAAGGAGTTTGGGGAGGTAAGTGCCAAAAAGACATTAAGTAATGTCACCTATACCTCTTGAGCTGACCGAGGTACCTGGAACTTCAATGTCTGCCCTTGGGAAGTCATCTCACTCATTCAGGATTCAGATCTCTAGCTCTGCCCTTTTCGGACATCACAACAAATGGTGGCACCAAAGTGTCTTGGAGCCCCAGCTGAAGTCAGCAGGTCCTTGCTTTCCCTCTTTAGCCATAAGCGGTTCAGCCAGGGCAGGCTGGCCCCAGCTGTGCTCCTTTGGCACATAGTGCCCCAGCTCCTATCAAAATCAAAACAGAGTAAGCCGTGGGCGTGGTGACGGAAAGCAACAGCCTCCTCCTCCTCCTTGTTACACCAAACACCATTCTCCTGGGACCCAGGGAGACAAATAACCAGTTCACATGTCTGCAGCTGGCCCTGGCCGTAAGTCTGCACGATTTACCTTGGCTCTCAGTGGCACTGAGAATGAGGTCATTAAAGGGGTAGACAATGGAGAGGACCTCTGGAAGGGCAGCAGTAAAATGTGCCGTTGGGAGGCAGAAGAGAACCCTTGAGTCATGGGGTCCTTGGCAGCTGCTTAGGAAAGGTAAATAACTTCAAAGAGTCCTTGCCTGGAAGATAAACTGTGCTTCTGTGCATTCCAGAGGCCATCTCTTGACTCTTCTCTCATTTGGTTATTTCTATTGAATCCACTTCCTCCAGACTCCGGAGGATGGTGTGGTAACATGAGGAATACTGGGGTGGTGAAAGATGGCAGACTGCCACCTCCAGCCATAGCCCATGGTGGGCTGGGTAATCCCCTCCATGTCCACCCCTCCAATGCTCTTTTCCTTATTCCCCATGTGCCAGCCCCACAGGATGTCTTCCTGTTCCCCCATCCACTAAACTCCCAAACCTGAGACCTATGCAGTCTTTCTTTCCAGAAAGCTCTTTCTTGCAATTCTTCCCTTGGCTAATTCTGTACATTCTTCAAATTTCAATTAATATGTCACTTCTTCAGGGTCTTTCCTTAATTCCCCTGTTGTTCTTTTCTCCTTCCAGATGGCTAAAATTCAGTTCTTATTATCAGATTATGAGCACCCTTTTTGCACTATGATCTAGAAGCTAAAAGCTGCAGATGGCAGAACTGTAAGATAGACGGACACTGGATCTCCAAGGTTTGCATGAAGCTGCCTAGCAGTTCTGAATTACCTGCCTCAGGATTTATTTTTTAATTTTCAAGTCAAGGCAAAATTCACATGACAAAATTAACCATGAACCGTTGTAATGTGCACAATTCTGCCGTACTTATTATGTTCACTATCTTGTGCAACACTTGCCTCTATCTGGTTCCAAAACATGTTAATCACCCCCAAAGGAAATACCATCCCCTTAAGCAATCACCTTCATGCCCTCCGCCTCTCAGTCCCTGGCAACCGCCAGCCTGCTTTCTGCCTCTATGGATTTGCCTCTTACGGACATTTCCTACAAAATGGAATCACAACATGTGATCATTTGCATCCGGTTTGTGTCACTCAGCATGTTTTATGGCTGAATAATATTCCATGGTACAGCTGTACCACATTTATCTTTCCATCTGTTGATCAGACATATGAGATTTTGCTAATTTCTGGCTATTTAACAAACACTATGTATAAATGTCTCTAGATATTTTTTCATAATGCAAATATATTTATATCTGTTGACTCCATTGGTTATCTCAATTTTTGACACCATCTACTGATCATATAAGGGATCTACCAACTACAAACTTAAAAGCTGCCTCTTCTCCTTATGTGTCCCATCTGACAAGTACAAAGTATTAACAAGCAGAAAAACCCCATGTTATCGTTTTTTTCTCCCTACCACCACTTCCTGTTCTTCCCTGGACCTCAGCAATCTTATCTATAAAGTGGGGAGAAGCAGGCCCTGAAGGCAGAGCTCTAAACCAGATAACCTCTTGAGGTCTCTTTCATTTGGTTCTTCAAAGTATGTTTTAAAAGGGCGGTGGTCACAGGGGCCCGCTGCAGCACTGTGTCACATTGTTTGGAACACTTTCCCTAACTGGTGCCTGCCCTCTGTCGCTGAGCAGGAATTTTTGCTTTCTCTCCCTGTTGTGGCACTTCTAAAACTGCAGTTTTATGGTCCATCTTAAATCCACTGTTCCATGTTTACTTTTTAAAAAATAAAGCATACAATCCTTTAAATTGGGTTCTTTAAAAATATGCTGCTCATAAATCAAGTACATAAAAGTCAACCACAGCAACATTTAATCCCAGGTGTCTCTTCTCATTCAGCTTCCTGTCATCCTCAAGGCCCCAGAGGGCCTTGGGCTTTGGTATCCAAATTTTGATATCTCTTCTAATTCTCCTTGATGAAGACATCATTCTATTTATTCCCATTCTCAGCCTTACCCCACTCTGTGACCGCAGCTGTGCTCAGAGCCCTGCCATTCGGTGACTTGGGACCCTGGGGTGCCAGTGGCTGGTCCAGGCTCACTTTACCCCAGCTCCAGAGGAAGGGAGTTCAAAGACCTTCTTGGTCATGGGTGCTTAGAAAATATTTATTGAAGAATTACTAAAAAAAAAAAAATCTCAGCTCATCAGTTTCTTACCAAGAAATAAAATCTAGTGGTAGAACCCAATGTTGATCCTAGTGGGAATCTGGGTTGAATAGAGAGAGGAAAACAATTCATAGAATTCTTTAGAATAAGTCTGTAAACACATTTCTGGCTCCCCTTTCACTCTTAAATACAATTTTGAAGATATATTTCTAAGATCCCCCCCCTTTCTCCATCATTTCTTCCCCTCCAAATTAATTCAATTTATAGATATATACATAGAGTATGTTCAATTAAATTTGAAACACCTTTATAGTTAATATATGTGTGAGTGTTATACAAGTGTTTATAATATACTAGGCATTGTGCAAATCCTTGACATAGATAATTAATTCCTTACAGTTCCCAATGTGGTAGATCAATAATTATTTTCATTGTATATATGAGAACACTGAACACTGAAGCATCTCAGGCTAAGTAACTTGCCTAAAGTCTCACAACTGGTAAAGGTTCCACTCAGGTCATCTGATTTCCATCTATACATACTACCACTCTGTTATACTCAAAATGAAATGGAAATGTTTAGAAATATTTCTAGGCATCCAATTATCTATTCATAAAGCTCCATGACTCTGCTAGATCATTTGCTTGGGATAAAGAGGCAATTAAGATGAGGTTCTGTGCAACCAAGACAATATGAAGAATTTCAACATCATCAGGAATGCCTCAAGAGTCCCTAATTCTCAGCCTGAAGCACAAGATAGTCGTTAATGGGATCCTTCTGAGACTTCCCATCTCTTCAATAGCCAAGGAGAAGTTAATAGCAAGCTGAATAATGGAACACCCAAGATAACAGGCCCTAATCCCCAGAATCTGTAAATGTTACTTTATATAGCAAAGACTTATAGAGGCAATAAAGTTAAGAATCTTGAGATGAGGAGATTATTCTCAATTATCCAGGTGAATCCTACATGGAATCAAGGATTAGACACAGAATAGATGACAGTGTGACCCGAGGCAAGGATTGAAGTGATTCAGCCATAAGCCAAGGAATGCTGGCAACCACCAGGGGCTAGAAAAGGCAAGAATGGGCTCTTGCTTCCAGTGTCTGATTTTGAACCAGTAAAACAGATTTCAGATTTCTGGGCTTTGGAACTGTAAGAAAATTCATTTCTGTTTTTTTTTTTTAACATCCAAGTTTGGATAAATTTTTTACAGCAGCCACAGGAAAGTAGTATACTAAATTACTATACTCTGCTTCTGTGATAGCTGCTGGTATCATTAGAATCCAGAACAGGTATGAAACACACAAAATAGGAAACTGTGCTTCAGGAAAGTAAGTTGACTTGTTCAGGGTCACACAGCTAACAGATTGTGGAGCTGAGATTAAAATCTAGTTTGAATTCTTGAGCTTTGCAAATCACTTTAATGGTCGCTTTATTTTCATGAGAACATAAACACAGTCTCCACTGGGGGGGAAAAAAGAATCTTTTTGATAGATGGGTAATCTGGTGCATAAACTCACAGGAAATGGGATTGGAGGACTGGTGGGGTCTTCTGATTCCCCCTGCCCTGGACTCCCACCCCCTGGCTGATGATGGATTTAAATGCTGGGTGAGGAGGTCTTGTCATGCACTCCCTTCCAGCCTGGCTCAGGCACCTCCAGCTTATCAGTCTCTGACCTTTGGTTTTCCATGGCAAACCCTTTCATGCAGGAAGCTGCCGACAAGAGGCCAACGGCCAACATGCTGGCTTCATAAGACTCTATTGTCCTTATTTAGAATTGCTTTCACTTAAACCAGCCTGCTCTTGCAAAACATGTTTATTCTGGTTTCCTCTCCCTTCTGGCTGCCTGACCAGTATCAACCCAGAGTGCAGCAGTTCTAGTTCTCAGACCTGGGCCAGAGAGGGCAAGACAAGGAGAAAAACAGAAGGCCAGAGAAAGGACATGGGAGGGCAGGATGGACCTTCCCAAATTGTGCAGCAGATGAGCTTGGTGCCCTCTCTTCAGGGGCACTGTGTGACCCCTGAAAGAAGGCAGCCATTCAAAACCCACCCCTGCAAAGACTCACCTCTGCTTAAAGAGCATGAAGAACTGCGGGGGTGGGGGGGGAGTAGAGTTTTACTTTTTTTTGAAATCCAAACAGTTTTAGAGTAACCATAGTAAGGAAGATGAAAGTTTTAATAATATAGCAACTTGCTTTCATTAAATAACTTATTATAAACCAAGCAGTATTAGATCCTTTATATTATTTATTTCACTTAATTTTTAGGACAGCCATGTCAAATAGGCATTTTCACCAACCCTGCTACAAAGGTGAAGAACTGAGACTTATCCTAAGGTCCTCAGCTGTGGGAACTGAGATTTGAGGTTGCTTCTGCCTGGTCTAGAGAGTTCATCTTATACCACACTCTTTGTTAGGGATTCCCTGGTCTAGCCCTCTTATTAGAAGTGTCAGGTTCTGAGAGAGCAGAGTGACTTGCCCGAGGTCCATCCCCAGGTCTAATTTTGCAGGATTCCAGGGCAAGGTTCTTTCCAGCAGGTTCCTAGTGTCAGCTAGTGTGACATAGAATTTAAAGAAGAAAAGGCGGTTCAAGATTGGCCACTTGCTATAATTTGAGAGACTTGTTCTTCCCTCCCTTCATTGCTTTGTATGCCTTTTTAGAGACGTTATTATCTTTGGGACCAATATACTTTTTCCATGGGCATATTCAAGCATGAGTGGCAGGGAGAAGAGAGAGAAACCCCAAAGTCGAAAAGTAGTGTGCCAACTTCCTCGTGATGACTTTACATGGGGAGCCTTTTATGAAATGTGGCTGCTGTGGCATCTCACAGATCATCTTATTCTTCTGGGGAGCATCCTTCATGTTATTGGTGAGTAAAGTTCTGAGGCAGTAAGGCATTTGTCCAAAGGCAACAGCTTATAAAGGGGTTGAGCTGCCCTTAAAACTGTGTTCTGTGTCTTCTGACTTTCTGGTGACAGGGCATACGTAGATCTTCTATGAAGAAGCTGGGTTTCTTTCAGTCCTTAGAGTTCCTCATCCAGCCATTGCTGGTTTTTGTGGTTCTTGTTGTTTGTGTGTTTTTTATTTTATTTTATTTTATATTTTACCTTTTGGAGATGGATTGTGCAAAAATACTAATCTTGCTCCAAGGAAAGGGGAGGAAAGATGGAAAACTCCCAAGTGCATTTTCTGAGTAGTAGGGGAGGGGTGATATTTGGGGAGGAAAGCAACCCAAAAAGCAATCAACAACAACAAAAATACTTTTCCTCTCAAGTCAATCTCTCATGGGATCTATATGCTCTTCTCCAAATAACCTTTCTAAAACCTGTGCCACACACTGATGGGAGGGGATTTCTTCCCAGTAATGGCCCTGTGTCTAGTTCCAAGGCAGAGGTCAACATCTGCATGGAGACCAGGCTCAGCAATTAGAAGGGGTGGGTGGGGGACAGGGGCGTGACCTCCTTTGTGCAGTGGCTCTGAGGGGAGGTTCCTTTGGGGGCTGGCCTGAGTCTGTCCACTGGAGAGCTGGTCCCCCACCCACCCTCGGGGCTTCAGCCTCACTCCTGTTCCAGTTACTCACTGTTTGCTACAACTTTCCAGGGGTATCACAGTTTTTGAGAAGGTTCACAGCTGGTTTTACAAAAGGTGGTTCTGGGCTCCCTTTAATTTTTCTTTTCCAATAGCACCATGGACATACTCTCCCCAGAGCACAAAGGGAAGCCATGGTCATTTTGCTGAAAGTAGGCCTTGGTTTCCTTATCTACAATAGTCATGGTCATCTTTGCCTTTCCTCTGTCTCTCATGTGCTACTGAAGATCAAAGAAACATGCAAACGTCAATGACTCTAAAATGCTAGACCACGCACTAGATTATTGGGTAGATTAAATTTGGAGATTTCCCTCCCTCTTATGGAAAAAAAATTTTTTTAACAAATTGTTGCTGCCCAGGATCTCTGAAGACCTCAAGGCTGGATGTGTGAGGGTGGGGGTAATGGAGAGGAAGGTGCTTCCCGGGTTGAATCAAAGCTGAGTTCTAAGCCCCTGAGATGTGATGTGCTGGCTTGGTTATACTAAGCAAATCTCTCATTCTTTCTGAGGCTGTTTCCCAGTCTGGGAATGGGACTCCAAAGCCTGCTTCACAGGGCTTTTGTGAAATTTAATGAGAAATAAATGTGGATGCTGAATAGTAATTTGAGTACCTACTTTGTATCTGCTACTCAACATTAGTGACCTCAGCATTCACACAGTGTCCTGGTGAGCTGTGCTTCACAGACCTTTAGAGTTAAGGGAATTGAAGCCCAGAGAAGTTAAGCAACTTGCCTAAAATCACAAAGTAATCAGAAGGGCTGGAATTCTGACATTGCTCTTTTCATTCTAATGTCTAGGAAATTTCCATTGCCTTACTTTGGCTCTCAGTTGTGTATGTGGAAATACTCTAAAAACAGTAAGGCTCTCTGGAAATTTCTTCCCTTTCTTTTCTCTCTTTCTTTCTATACTAGGGATTGGGCACAGGGGAGCTTTACCACTGAATCACAGCCCCAGTCTTTTTATTGTTTTTATTTTGAAACAGGATCTCATTAAGTTGCCAGGTCTGGTTTCAACATTGCAATCCTCCTGCCTCAGCCTCCTGAATCACTGGATACAGGCATACATACACTGGCAGATTCATTTGTTTCATGAGAAAACACTGGGAACCTATGATGTTGAAACCTTGGAAAGTAGTCTGGAGACAGAAGCCCCTGATTCAGTATTTTTCCTCCATTGGATCCCAGTTTTCCAATCTATAGGACAAGAGAAGACTCTCTTAGATCATCTCTAAAGCCCCATTTGACTCAGCTCTGACTTGCTAAATATATATAAGTATACATGCATATGTATATATGTGTATATACATATGTATTAAAAACATTTTTTAAAAAAGAATGAATTACTGTGAAAATGTGGGGTGGGGAGTGGTAAATTGATACTCATTGTGTGTCTCTAATATGCCATGACCTTCTTGGTTGATAGTCTCTGAAGGTGACTGCTCCCAATTCCTTCCCTTTTTGTATATGCACACTACCCCTCACATCAAAAAGCAAAGTCCACTTGAATTTAATGTAAGGGACTTGAGCATCTGCAGATTTGGTATTCATGGTGGGTCCTAGATACTAAAGGATGACTGTACTAACTTATAGGCTGCTTTTTCCTAGATCATAGCTGTGGTGCTGTAGGATGGGAAGTCTATGCTGCATGGAGAAGCCATGTTTAGGTGCTCCAGTTGACTGCCCTAGCTAAGCTCCCCGCTGACCTCAACTATGAGAGCCACCTTGGACATCCAGCCCAGTTAACTTTCAGAGGACTCCAGTTCCAGCTGACTTCTGGATGCAGCTAGGAAACTTGGCAAGCATCATCTGGCTGAGTCCAGGCAACCCACAGAACCGTGAGAGGTGATCATTATCGTTTTTGATTTGTGGGGGGAGGAGTACCAGGGATTAAACTCAGGGGCACTAGGCCACTGAGCCAGATCCCCAGCCCTATTTTGTATTTTATTTAGAAACAGGGTCTCATTGAGTTGCTTAGCACCTTGCTTTTGCTGAGGCTGGCTTTGAACTCACAATCCTCCTGCTTCAGCCTCCTGAGCTCCTGGGATTACAGGCATGTGCCACCACACCTGGCTATTATTTAAGCCACTAAGTTTTGGGATTGTTTGATAGGCAGCAGTAGATAATGGAAAAACACACCATTTCATCACCTCAATAAAACTTGTATGTTTAGCTTATTTTATGAAAGGACACCTGAAGCTCAGAGAAGTTAATATTCTAAAGTCCCATAGAAAGTGGCAGATCTCTATTCAGAAATTGAATCTATTTAATTTCAAACCCTGTATTTTTAACCTTCATTACCAAAGAATTCTTGCTTTCATTTACTCATTTATTAGTAAATATATTATATTTTGGTAGACAACTAACTATGGATAGTGCCATAATAATAAAATTTTGGAAAATCATAAAAAATAACTTTAACTTTCCTTTATTAATTATCTATCAGATTTTTAATGTTATCTGGTTATTGCCTGTAAAACTAGGATGATTCTTTCTGCACTTCAGTGTTATTTTTAGCTAAATTTCTGGGCCAAGCCTTTGTGAAGTCTACCCATTAATCAAAGGTGCTCTATGTCTCCTATGCATTTGGTGGTTCGTGTCTCTAACTTTACAGGTATATCTATCTCTGTCACCTGCTACTTCCATCGCACCTGTGACCTGAACCCTGAGAACTACCCCTTTGTTTAAAGATCATTCAACAAATGATAACTGAGTGTTGATTCTGGCCTGGCACAACATGTGGTACCACAGATCCAGAGACTAGGCTCCAGATGACCAATGAATAGGCAAGTAAGCAAACAGCCATCCCCCAAAGTTGGGATGGAGATGGCCAGCCACCAGTGGGGTTTGTCCACAGACTCCCCAAGGTCTGTCAACACATGGTCATCTCAATTTCCTTCCTCTATACTGCCTGTGCTGAACTGTTTGTAAGTTCTCAGGCTGCTCCCAGATCCTGCTCCTCACCCCTGCCTCTGCCCACCTGCTGGAAAAACTCTATATAGTTTTATTATCTTTATCAGCAAATTTATCAAATCACCCTATAATCATCTGCTACTTTGTGTCTCTCTCCCTTTAGACTGAGTTCCTTCAAAGCAAGGATTCTTTTCTCATTTTATTTTCCTTGCTTTTTTCAAACAATAGACCTGATTTATAACACATAACGACTGTCAATAAAAACAATAAAGCCAGGTTAATGAATGCAAGCTCGGTGTTACCCTTAGCATTCAACTTAATCCTGCACTTTGCTTTGGTTGTTGAATTTGAAAAAAACCTGAATTTCCAGATGAGCAGTTGAGGACATGGATTTTTTAAAGAGCAAGCCTCACCATCTCAGGGGAGTACAGTTCATGCAGGGGGCAGGCAAATGCTTATTCAGAAGGTTGCATGAAAATAACCTGGCAGCCCGTGCAGTCATTGGATAGCAATTGTGCAGTTAAAGAAACAAACAAGGTAAGTTTAGATTGTGTTTAGGCCGAAGAAGATAGAAGAGGACAAGGCTTCAGAGATGTTTCCTAGGAAAACTTTGGGTAAGATGTGGGAGAGGCCTCTTTGAGGAGGTGACGTTTGAGGAGTAACTGAAGATTCTGAATAATCCAGGTTTGCACAGCACTGAGGAAGAACATTCTGGACAAGGCAACAGAATGGGTAGAGGCCCTGGAGCAGGAAAGAGCCTGAGATTCTCTATGCACTTTCCTTTTAGTTGTTTCCTTTTAGGAAATCAAAGCAGATATATTAGATATCCTCAGTAGCCTCTAATGGATACCTAACCTCTTTTCTCAAACATGGAGTCACTTGAGCAGGTCTGGGTGGGGGGCACTGGATCTATTTTATTACTGAGGACAGGAATGTGATGCTCACACACAGCTGGTTATTAACAGGGCCATAATGAGGTCCCAGCAACACTCTGACATCAAGTCCAAGAGTCCTAACCACAGCATCAGAGCCCCACAGCAATAAGGTAGAGCTGTTCCTAAGACCAAATTTTCTTCCATGAGAAGTCAGGGACTCTGTGCCAGGGCAGGATTTATGACCTAGTAACTGAGGACAGAAATAATTGGTCGCATTAGAGCCTGGCAACCCTGTCTGGGCTCCACCGCGGAGGGGCGGCAGGATTGAAATAGCGGAGAAGTTTACTTTTCTCGGCCCAGGTGCTCTCCTGCAGCCAGGAGAGCCCTAATGAGCTCTGCATATTCAAGGCACAAGTAATTGATGGTCCCATTTAAAGTGTGCAGAGACCACATTTCTTTCCAGGCTCTGAAGGAAGAATGAAGAACTAACTGCCTGTTCAAAGTTACTCTCCTGCTGCCGTCATTTGATCCCCAGGAAGACCAAGTCTACACCACTGAGTGCCTGAAGAAAGGAGGCAACTATCCAGAGAAATCAAGCAAAAAGAAAAGATAGAATGAAATGAAAATCATGCACTGGATGGAGGAGAGGTCCCAGGCTCCAGGCTAGAATGGATAAGGCCTTCCACATACCCTGCAGTGCACAGAAGCTGGAGCTAAATACTTGTAGAGTCAGACCTAGATTTAAAAACCAATTCAACTTACTCATTGTAGGTATAATCGAGGCAAGGTGTGACCTCTCTGTGCCTCGGATTACTCCTTTGGCAAATGGGGAATATAAACAGAGACTTTTGGTCAATCAGTATTGGATGTCAACCCCAGCTCTCCTACTGACTGTGTCAAAAGGGCAAGTTGATGAGCCTTCGGTGTTAGTTTCTTCAGCTATAAAGAGGACCTGATTAGGTGGTTATCTCAGAGGATTGGTTGAGATGAGATATAAACTGCAGGTGCACTGTACTTGGGAAAGTTATTTATGAACTTCTTACATACCATCACGTCAGTTTTAGAACAGTGTTTGTCAAAGTGTGACCCAGAAGCATCAGCCTCATCTGGGACTCATTAGAAATGCACCCCAGACCTACTGAATCAGAAATTCTGAGGGAAGACCCATCACTCTGTTTTATTAATTAATGTATTTTTCTGATTGCACTAAAATTAAATACATAATAGCGGGATTTGTTGTTACATATGCATAGGTACCTACAATAGAATAATTATAATTTGGTCAATTTTGTCCCCCAGTTCTTTCCCTTTCCTTCCATATCACTCTGTTTTAACACCCATCCCCAGATGATTCTGGTTACTGCTAAAGTTGTCCAGGTGGTAATGAGAATGCATCTGAGACATATCAGTTCATCTGTAACTGTCTCAGGTGCCTAAGAACTTGCTCAGCCCATGACCTTCCAAATGAACTCCTTGCTTGTTCCTTACTCCAAACAGGGAAATATTTGATTACTAAAGATTCCTGTCTCGCATCAGGTGGCATTTTTCACATGCTTACCATATTTCAGGCATGCTGATAATACCTCCATGTGGATTGCTGCAATTTATTGCTGCAATAGCCCTCTATGATAGATGACATTATCTCCATTGGGCAAATAAAGAAGCTCCTTGTGGTAAAGCTCCGTGAGTGGTAAAGCCAGAATTTAAACCTTGTTAGTCTATTTCTAGAATCACTGTAGTTCTACCTTGCCCCATCACTTCTTCATACGGGGAGGGAGAATCAGGGATGTCTACCTTGATGAAGAGAAGCATACAGGAAGCCTGTGAAGAGTGTCTGTATGCATCACAGGGCAATTGCGATCACGGGAGTCAACCATTCTGATGATGTTCCAAATGACTGAATATAGAACCAGTTGGTGGGAACCATCATGACACAGATGGTGGTGGGACAGAGAATAACTTTCAGTGATTATCTGAATTGTCCAGAATTGTCCTACTATGAGGCTATAGGCTCCCTATCACTGCAGATGGTTGAGTATGTGAACACAAAGCTGGGTGAGCACCAGTCCAGATGACACAGAAGGAAGAACGACAGGTATCTTCCCTCCACATGAGGCTTTGATTCAAATGGAGTGTAAGAGGCATCTCTCTCTCTCTCTCCCTCTCTCTGTCTCTCCCCCCTCCCTCTCTCTCTCTCCCTCTGTATGTATGTTTGTGAAGAAACTAGACATATTTTGCTTGTACAGAGAGAAAAACATCTGGTTTGGGAAAGAAAGAATCCATACTACCATGGTGCAAAGAACTATATCAGGACCTTCTCTGACCCTCTTAGCTGGAAGGGAATCTCTCTCTCATCCGAAATCTCATATCATGTTATACCTCTCTTGTAACATGGAGCCTGTCCCCACTGCATCACAATTTATGGATAACTAGATATCTTCTGTTAAGAAAGCAACAAAATGTGTGTGTGTGTGTGTGGGGGGGGGGTGGCGGGTAAGCTAATAGACCCATGGGATCTCTGGGTCTCAGTTTCTTCATTTACATAAAAGGAATTCCTACTGAGATTTGAAGGATTCAAATTGGAGCCTGGAATATGCTATGCCACACTTCACATCCCTTTCCAATTCCCTTACAAAATTCTAAAATGTCTTTGGAGAATGCACTTCTGATTTATAGAGATATTTTTTTTTTACTGCTCTCTACCCACTTGTAAGCCCTGGCCCCGTCAAACAGAGATATTCAATATATGGCATGTAATAAGCACTTACATATTTATTCAAAAGATTAGAGAGAGAGAGGTAGGGAGGAAGGAAAAAGTGAAGGAAGGGAGGGTTGGGAGGGAGTGTTAAGGTAAGAAGAAGAGAACGAAAGAAAAGAGAAACCAAGAGAACAATTTAGTACATAAGTACTCTTCCTCGTTTGCTGCTGACCATCTGAAAGCAGTCTATATGGGTAAACATTTTCTTGGGCACACCATGGTTCCTGTGTATGTGTGCGCGTGCACGTGTGAATTTGAAATATTGCACAGTAGGCTATAGTATGAAGAAACCTATGGGAGAAGAGGGGCAACAGGAAAGAGACTTGAACTAATCCCTCAGAAGGCAAGTAATTGCAGTTCTGTAGTTATTTAGGATAGTTGTTTACTGTGGGAAGTTTATGGCCTCTGGAGCAACAAGGCCTGTACGTGCTGATCTCCATCTTGAACCCTTTTGGTAGAAGCAGAATGTTTCAGGTGCAGATTATAGAAAACTTAAAAGCGGGTCTGTTTTTAAACACACCACATATTGAACTTTCTCCACTATGGGAGGCAGGCCAAGTAGTGGTTTTTGAAGCTTTTAAAGGCTCACTGGCCCTTCAAAAAATGGCTGTTGTGGACATATGGTTTTAGAAGCTTTTAAAAAAAGCCTCGTGGGCTTATTTTTAGACCAAGCCTTAACCTTGTAAAGCTTCTTAAAGGAGCCACAGAGGGCTCCCTTAGAGCCCAGGCAGCTGCTCCCAGAGATTCCAACACAGCTTTTCCTTGTGCTTGATGGTAGTATCAGGACATGGGCAGAGCTTGAGTTAGGCTACCCTTAAGAGCATGTGTCCCTGGAGCCAGAAATGCTGGGCCATACTCGAGTTACCCATGAAGGCAGAGCTTGCTCAGAGTAGAGAATGTGAAATTGTAGACACACCGAATCTCAATGACTGTCCTAAAGGAATCCTAAAAGTCATCCATTAAACCGTTATCGGATGCATTCAATCTCCCTAAAACACACAAAGAAGGGTCTCCTCCTGTGTTTACACACCTTCAGCTGTGAGAAGATCATTGTCTGGGCATTCATTCGTTCAGAGATTTGTAGGTAAGTGAGTACATATTATGTGCCCAGTGCTGTTCCAAATATTGGGCATATAACAGGAAATAAAAAGCAGATGCAGTCTTCATACAGCCTGAAAATTAGTGAGAAAGGCAGACATGAATCAGATGATCACACCTGTGACCAACTGAAGGGGTGACTTTGCAAATACCTGAGGATTTATAAAACATCTGACAGAATCTGATATAGTCTGAGAGATTAAGGAAAGTTTGATGAAGACATGACCTTTGCACTGGATCCGAAGGATGAGTGCACCTTGACAAGGCGAAAGGAGGTTTGGGGAGGGCATGGAGGACCAAGGGAACATCTCTACACAGTTTTGGGGCAGGGAGTACGGCAATGTAGCATTTTATAAGAATCAAAATTAGTCCAGGCGTGGCACATGCAATGAGGACAGACTTGGTTTGAGTTGGAAGCCAGTAGGATACAGAGCATAACATGGTCTTGTTGGCCATGATGAGGATTTCGATCTTAGAGATTACTGAAGGCCTCCAGCTCATTGAAAGCATCTGTTTCTCAGGCCTGAGCTGCACGTCTAAGCGTGGTAACCTTAAAATAGGTTCACAATTCTGCTCCCTTCAAAAGGTCAGGCCTAATTTCCCTCCTTTGAATGTGGGTCAGACTTGAGACTGACTTCCAATGAACAAACAGTGGGGGAAGTGATTGTATGTGACTTCTGAGGCCAGGGTCTGCAAAGGGTAGCATCCACCTGGCCCTCTTCATCTTGGGTTGCTTGTGCTGGGGGAAGTCAGCCACCATGCTGTGAAGGCACTCAAGCAAACATGGAGAGGCCTCCAGAGGGACAGCTGAGGTTTCCTTCCTACAATCAGCAACAGATTGCCAGCCATGTCAAATAGAAGCAGATCTTCCAGCCCAAGTTAAACCTTCAAATGACTACAGACCTGGCTAATACCTTGTTTGTTAGCCTCATGAGAAACCCCGAGCCAGAACCACTCAGCCCATGAATTCCTGGCCCACAGCAACAGTGAGATAACAAATGCTCATTATTGTATCGAATTGTTGACATTGGACAATTTGTTAAGCTGTAATAGATACCTAATACTGTGAGGCATCTGAAGAGATGGGGGAAAGAAAGCAGAGAGTTTGGGGTAAGAAAGACTTGAAATCTACCCTTCTACTTGATGTTTTTTGGACTGAAGGCTTGTCACTTTACCTCTTGTATCCCCCATTTTAGATCTAGAACATACAATGGTGCCCAAAGAACATCCAAGATACAGTGTTGGTTAGTGATTCTCAGTTTCCTTGTCTTCTACCACTTTTGTGTTCAACTGAGACATGACATTCTCACAGCTGAGGAAAGGAATAGATTATATTGACAATATGTACTACCATGTATAGGTATATTGATTGCCCTGAAAAGACAGGGCCAAATAGTTGTGTATCTGGGGCTGCCTCCAGCCATGTTTCATTATAAGCACAATGGATTTTCAAGTCTATTCCACACTTGGGTTAATGAGCTTTGTGAGTCCAACTCCTGATGTATAAACTTAATTGCCTCTTTATTTATTTGAAGTTTATCTCTTCATTATTTCAGGCTTTGTTTTCTTTGTATCCAATGCAACAAAGAAATAGATTTATGATGTGCATTCTTATGAAAGAGATTATGTACTTAATTTTTATTATATTCCATATGTTTACAAAGACATTTTGGTTAATTCTCAAAACATCTTCTTGAAGTATCTATCATTCATGCCATTTTACAGATGAAGAAACATTTGCATTATTAGGGTGTTATATGCCCTTGCCTTTGAAACTCTTCTTCTTTTTATTTAATATTTAGTTTTTAGTTGGACACAATGTCTTTATTTTATTTATTTGTTTTTATGTGGTGCTGAGGATTGAACCCAGGGTCTCACATGTGCTAAGCGAGTGTTCTGCTGCTAAGCCACAATACCAGCCCTTGAAGCTCTTTTTTTTTTTTCCTCATTAAACTTTTGGTTTTAATGGGTCTCAAAATTCTGTGACAGATTTTGGGTCAAGTTGTTTCCATTAAAAAGTACTGATTTTTAAAACTAATAACTTAAAACTGCCACACACTTAAAACTGTCCACAAAACTGAAGTTCTTCTTATAGCTTAGTTTCCTCATCTGCATGGTGGGGGATGAGAACAGAACCCATTCAAAATAAGTGATGTGAGGATCACTAATATTTAGAACAGTATCTGGTACATTCTGATATATTGCTTGTTAGTTTCTGTCATTGGTTGAGCAATGTTTCACAAGTTCAGAACAAAATTTTCTCTAAGTCATTTTGCTCCATCTGTGGTATGTCTCTCCTGAAATAATATTTCTTCTGATTTTCATAAAATTTTTCAGTCCTAAGATTCAGCATTACTATCTTGATTTTCAGCTGAACAAACAAGGTGAATATGAATTGCTTAAATTTTCTTTTGGTTGCAGGCAACAGAAGCCAACTAAAGCTAACTATAGAAGAAAACTAAATAGAGAAATCTGTCACAATATGTAGAGATGACTTAGGGAACCCAAGTTCATCAGTGAGCTATAGGGAAGAGCCCCAGGATTGCCAACTGGGGGACAGAAAACTGCAGGGAACTCAAGCTGCACTGCTTCTCCTCCCTGCTTCCCTTTTCTCTGTTTGGCTGATGGGCTGACCTGGTCTTTTTCTCCCCAAAGACTGGCTTCTTGGCTACTCAATGCAATGGTTGGAAGAACAGCTGGTTCTCAGAGCTCCCAAGTTCACATCCCTCATGCCAAACACAGGCAAAATGGACCTTCTGTCTCCTCTGTTTGAATTTCCTATGACCACAAATGAAACTCTGATCATTATGAAGTAAAATGAGGGTTACTTGCACAAAAGCACTGAAATACCGTGACAGTCAACCTGACACTAAGTGACTAACCGGTGGGTAGTAATGGACAAGCTGGACAGAGAGATGATTCACAATCCTGGCAAGACAGAGCAGGACCACTCAAGATTTTATGACCCTACTCAAAATTAATGTTAAATACAATTTATAAATTGTTTATTTCTATAATTCTTCATTTAGCATTTTCAGACTACAACCAACTACGGTTAATTGAAACTACAGAAAGCAAAACCATGGATAAATGGGACACCAGACTTGGGCACATAACTTGTTTTAGCCAATAGAACCAAAGTGGGAGTGATTTAGGCCAGTACAAGCAGAAACATTCGGAACAATTTCAAGTTTTAGGCAGATTTTTGTTACCTCTACCACATGAATGGCATTTCTAAAATGTAGGCTGCTCCTTCATCTTGAATCATAGAATGAGGGAGATACAAGGAGCAGAGCCACATCCAACCTACAGCTGCCTCCAGCAGTACCAGAGAGAAATGAGCCTTTGGGAAATGACTCATTTGAGACCTTCTCTTGAGTGTAGAACTATAAGGGGGTGATAGTGCGAACAGACACAGTAATCACTGGCTGATTTCCAGCTTTCTTTTCTTCACAGCCAGGTAGACGGTTGCATCCTTCACTGAGGGTAAAAACCTTGCAGAAGATGATTTGTGAAGAATGGTGAGTTTGGTTTTGAGTATTCTGAGTTAAAGTGCATGGCAGAGAAACCTAGTAGGTAGAGGTATACCTCCTCAATGAACTTGGAATAGAGCCACCATATAACCCAGCTATCCCCACTGTTTATCCAAAAGAATGGAAATCAGACTCTGGTGATACAGCCACTTCAATAGTTACAGCAGCACAGTTCACAACAGCCAAGTTATAGAACCAGCTCAGATGCCTACCAACAGATAAACGGATAAAGAAGATGTGGAATATAAACACACTGGAGTGTTACTCAGCTATAAAAAAAAGAATTCAATAATGGCATTTTCAAATAAATGAATGGAAACTGAGAACATCATACTAACTATGATGAAATAAGCCAGGCTCGGAAAATCAAGGATCAAATGTTTTCTCTCATATGTGAAAGCTAGAGCAAAATAAGGTGAAGAAGGCAGTGAAGAGACAGGGTAGGATATCATAATAACATAGGGACAATCAGAGGAGTAGAAGAGGGAGATTGTAAGGGGAGGAAGGATAGGAAAGGGGAGGAAATATGAAATTAATTTAACTAAAAATCATGTTATGTATATATACAAATGTACCAAGGAGAATTTCCTCTTTATGTATATAGAAAGTATCAATCAAAAATAAAGAAGTGAATGAAAAATCAGTAGAGCAGAGAAAGGAGAATAAGGGTAGGGAGGAAGGAAGGAAAAGTGGGGATGGAGATTGAAATCAAATTCCTTACATATAGGATTTTATCAAAATAAACCCAACTACTATGCAGAATTATGATGTTCTAATAGAGAAATACATAATGATTGCTGTACAAAAAAGATTGCAAATTTCAACAAGAATGACCCAAACAATAAGTCATTGCCACTTTCATCAAAAAACAAATAAAAGCAAGATATAAAATCAATACCCATAAATCAAATGTATTACTGTACATCAGTGATGAATCCTCTGAAAGAGAAATTAGGAAAACTACCCCATTTACAATAGCCTCAAAAAATATATATATATATATACACACACACACACTTGAGAATCAACTTAATGAAAGACATGAAAGAACTCTACAATGAAAACTACAGAATGCTAAAGAAAGAAATTAAAGAAGACCTTAGAAGATGGAAAGAGTTCCCTTGTTCTTGGATACGAAGAATTAATACTGTCAAAATGACCATACTACCAAAAGCACTATACAGATTTAATGCAATTCCAATCAAAATCCCAATGGCATTCCTCATAGGAATAGAAAAAGCAGTCATGAAATTCATCTGGAAAAAATAACAGACACAGAAGAGCCAAAGCAATCCTTAGCAAGAAGAGAAAAGCAGGTGGCACAACAATACCAGACCTTAAACTATACTACAGAGCAATAGTAACAAAACTGGCATGGTATTGGCACCAAAATAGACTTGTAGACCAGTGGTACAGAATAGAGTACACAGAGACAAACCTACATAAATACAGTTATCACATACTAGACAAAGGCACCAAAAACATACTGGAGAAAAGATAGCCTCTTCTACAAATGGTGCTGGGAAAACTGGAAATCCATATGCAGCAAAATGAAATTACACCCCTATCTCTCACCATGCACAAAATTCAACTCAAAGTGGATCAAGGACCTAGAAGATCAGAGACCCTGCACCTAATAGAAGAAAAAGTAGGCCCAAGTCTTCATCATGTTGGATTAGACCCCGACTTCCTTAACAAGATTCCCAAAGTGCAAGAAATAAAATCAAGAATCAATAAATGGAATGGATTCAGACTGAAAAATCTTCTCAGCAAAAGAAACAATCTATGAGGTGAAAAGAGAGCCTACAGAATGGGAGTAAATTTTTACCATAAGCATATTAGATAGAGCACAAATCTCTAAGATATATAAAGAACTCAAAAAACTTAACACGAAAAAAAAAAAACCCAAACAAAATAACCCCATCAATAAATAGGCTAAGGAACTGAACAGACACTTCGCAGAAGAAGATATACAATTGATCAACAAATATATGAAAAAATGTTCAACATCTCTAGCAATTAGAGAAATGAAAACCAAAACTACTTTAAGACTTCATCTCACTCCAGTCAGAATGGCAATTATCAAGAACACAAGCAATAATAAGTGTTGGTGAGGATGTGGAGAAAAAGGTATACGCATACATTCCTGGTGGGACTGCAAATTGGTGCAATCACTATGGAAAGAAGTATGGAGATTCCTTAGCAAACTTGGAATGAAACAACCATTTGACCCAGCTATCCCACTCCTTGGTCTATACCCAAAGGACTCAAAATCAGCATACTAAAGGGACACAGCCACATCAATGTTTATAGCAACATAACTCACAATAGCTATATTGTGGAACCAACCAGATGCTCTTCAATAGATGAATGGATAAAGAAAATGTGGTACATATACACAGTAGAATATTACTCAGCATTAAAAGAGAATAAAATCATGGAATTTGCAGGTAAATGGATACAGCTGGAGAATATCATGCTAAGTGAAGTAAGCCAATCCCCAAAAACCAAAGGCTGAATGTTTTCTCTGATAAGTGGATGCTGATTCATAATTGGGCAGGGGCGGGGAGCATGGGAGGAATGGAGGAACTTTGGATAGGGCAAAGGGGAGAGAGGAGGCAGGGAGGCAGGAAAGATGGTGTAATGAGATGAACATCATTACCCTAGATACATATATGAGGACACGAATGGTGTGACTCTACTTTGTGTACAACCAGAGAAATAAAAAATTGTGCTCCATTTGTGTACTATAAATTGAAATGCATTCTGCTTTCATATATAACAAATTAGAACAAATAAATAATTAAAAAATGATAGTAGGTATACCAGTTGGACTCTTATCTGGATCTAAATTAAAGTTACAGGGAATTGTTCATTTGCCCATAGATGGTACTTGAAGCCTTCAGTCAATAAAATATCAAGCATAGAACCATAAGAGAAGGAAGAGAATGGACATTGGCATGTTAGTAGCAATGGTGGAGGAAGAGGAGTTCGGAAAGGGACCTGAGCAGGGTGGGCCAGGGAAAATAGAAAACACCCAGACTATAGGTAAAAGTGAGTTATTTAACCATAGACGCTGAAATCCCTCTTGGGAAAGGAATTGTCTTTTTTTTTTCCTTTCAGTATCCACTTTAAGACAACCCTGTGAGCTAGAGGAGAACATACAAACTCATGCATAAGTTAGGAGTGAGGAAACTAAGATTTGAAAGGATACATGCCTTGCCTGAAGATTTTTGAAACATTTTTTTTTATTTTAAATTGTGGCTAAGAAACAAAAACAAGTAATAAAATATTTACCATTTTGCCTTTCTAAGTGTACAGTTCAGTAGTATTAATATAATCACATTAGTATGCAATAATCTCCATAACTTCCTTATCTTGAAAAACTGAACTCTATTCATTAAATACTAACTCCCCATTCTTTCTTCCCTCCAGCCCTTGGCAACCACCATTCCACTCTCTGTACCCATGAATTTTATCATTCTTGGTACTTGATACAGTATTTGTCTCTCTTGACTGGCTTATTTCATTTAACATAATGTCCTCAGGATCATCCATGGTGAAATATGTCAGAATTCCTTTCCAAGGGCTTAATAATGTTCAATATTCTGTGTGATCCTCATTTTGTTTATCTATTCATCTGTTGGAGGACACCTGGGTTGTGTCTACCTTTTGGCTATTGTGAACAGTGCCACTATGAGTATGGGTGTGAAAGATTCTTTTTTTTTTTTTTTTTTTTTTTAGACATGGGACAGAAAGGAGACCCTGAGAGCAGGATATGAAGACAATAGAAGAGATGTCATTAGTGCCTTATATGACAGAGCAAGAGGAGTTTTGCTCCTGATTAGTCAGGGAGAGAAGAGAGGAAAGGAGTGAAGCAGGAGAGGTGGACACATTATCCAGAGAGGTGGGAACCCTGGGGGTGAAAGGGCCAGTGAGAAACTACCACGGTTCTGCGGTCAGCAGAGATATCAGTGCTCAAAACAGAATGGGTAAAGTGGTCATTTTACTCAATTTCCCCTACTCAGCATAATTTCGGGAAGGTCTATACAACTGTAGTCTTGTGAGTTGTTTATGAGTGGAAACTGAAGAAAGGATTAAGTTTCCCATTTGGGTTGACATGGAACACAGAGAGAGTGGGCAAGGGAGATCAAAAGGAGCTATCAAGTGTCCTATGCAGGTAGCAGTTGTTCAGGGTCATCAGAGATGATCATGAGAGTGTGAATTCCTGGGAATTCGCAGACATTGTGGGGAGAGATCTGGATTTCCATAGAATGTGCTCTTGGGCTTTGATCTTCCATGGAACATAGCTAGCAACATGAGTCCATCTTACCCAGATCAGTGCCTCTTCAACCTTAGGATGCCTAAGCATTTTCTGAGGGTACTGATCAAGTGCTGATTCTGTTTCTGCCATTGGGCGTGGGACCTGGGATTCTGCATTTCAACAATCTCAAGCTCACAGGTAGTGGTGATACTGCTGGTCTGTGGCCCTCACTTTGGGTGGTAGGACTCTAGATCTCAAAGGGATGGAAAATCCCTGATGGCACCACAATGGCCCCCTCTCCCCACCATTCTCCCCACGTACCATTTCCTGAGAAAAAAGGGTTCTCCTCTCTTCTCAGCATGAGGATATGAAAGGGTAATTCACTGGGGCCACTACTCTCTTGCTAGCCCTTGCCTTAGTCCCTGCTCAAGCCACACCCAGGTAGTGTGGAGGTCACACCAGGGTACACTGAGTGGTCCATTCTTTATTCTTCATGCTTTGGCTCCAGGTATTAGAACAACGATCTGCAGGGGGGAAACCAAACTTTTTCTCCATGGTTGCCCTCAGAACTCCCTCTCTCAGAAGGATGGAGAAGGACAAAGTAAAATTTTAAAATGATATTTCTCTTTAGAAAGGTCACTTTGGAGAGCCAAACATTAATTGAGTGCTGTATCGTGAGAGGGCTGTGTGGTAAACTCCCTTGTTTTTGACAGATGTTGAAGCGGCCCGAGCCAGAGTTCAGGAAAAATGTTTTCCTCACATATCCACCCCAGCCCCAGAGGCTGTGATAAAGTTGGCTAAACTCTATTCAGGTCAAGTCAGGCTCTGGTAACCTCAGGGAAACCTCAGAATTCACTAGCCAAAGTGGAAATGGTGGGTGGAGAGCACCTAACAGAAGAGAGGAGGAGGGGGAGACCTCACTCAGTGGGGTACCAGGCTTGAAACCTGGGCCCAGGAGCTTCAGATACTTAAAGATCTAGTTACTGTCTACATGATACTGCCTTGTTTTGCTGAGGACAGCCCAAAGTCATTCAAAAGTATGTGTGTGTGGAAAGACTGTCACTTAGAGCTGAAATCTGCATTTCTGAGACACCCTGGCTTAGGACTTCTGAATTGATGCTGTTCTCCATAGCCACAGTGAGTGGGACCATGTTGCACCTCTGCAGCATACCTCAGTTAATAAAGTACATCATGGTCATAGCTGTAGGCCATCTAATGTCAGTGCCACTTGATAAAAGGAGGGGCAGCTATTCTCCAGGGTTTCAGGTATGAGATCCTTAAGATGTTGCTTGTGCTCACAGTGAAGAGCACCAGTTCTAGATTTTGATGGACTGCATTCAAAGCCCAGCTACTCATTAGCTGTGTGCCTTTGGACAAACCCCTTAACACCTGTAAGCTTGGTACTCCTCATCTGTAAAATAAGGATAGTAACATTACCTATTGGAGAAGGTTGTTATAAGACTAAATAGAAATAAAATATTTAGTCTTCAGTTTATAGAACTTTTCCTTGTGTTATTGCAGGAGAGAAGAAAAACCATGGAAGCTATGTTACTGATCCAAGGCCACAAAATGGCAGCCACATGTGTAGAATGCAGATATTCTGATGCTAAATCCAATCAGTGTCTTATATTCCTAACTCCATCAGAGATGGAAGCTCCCTAGTGATCCTCACATTGGCAGGGCCTGGCCCCTCAATGTACTGCTTATAAGTGTTTACTCAGTGGTGTGGCAAGTTTCCCTCCCTCTGCCTTCCCGTAGCCTGAAATTACTATTCTAACTTTTTTCTGTATTGGAGTTATGCACTCCTCTTTCCCTACTCTTTCTCTTTAAAAATATAAACACACCAATTGGGTTGGGGGATAGAAGGGATCCATGATGTAGGGAAGATTGTCACAGTCCATCCACTGCACAGATACCAATTCCCTCATAATATTTGTGCAAAGTTCACAGTATCTGTGCAAAGCACAGTTTATTCCTGCTTCACCTGTGAAGAGAGAAAAGCTCAGAGTAGTTAAGCAATTTGTCCAACGTCACACAACTAGTACTAGATGGGACAAAAACTTGAACCATAGAACTCTGACTCCACTCTCTGTACTCAGGGCCACTGGTTTATTCTACAACCCAATACTACTTCTTTGTTATAAGAGGAGATTAGTAGTTGCAGAGGGCTTCCCCTGCAGAGGACAATTACAGCTGGTTTTGCCCTCCCTTGTCCACCCTCTTCATTTGTTCCATATCAACATAGATGTGAAGCTTAATTTCTTCCTCATTTCCCACCAAAACCAAAAACCAAAACAAAAAAAAATACAAAACATCACACACAGAGCATTTGTGTGTAAGAGATGACTCTTCACTGTGCCCACTACTGTGTGGATCTTACATGTAACATACATGATCTTATCCATCCGTTCCAACAACATATGAGAAGGACACCATTGCCTTAATTTTGCAGCTGGGAAACTTGCAGACAGTACATATATCTATTAAGTAGGAACTCAGCCAGCACTCTCCTTTGGACCATGCAGCCTCCAAGTTTGCACGCAGTCTCTAACAAACACCCCAGGGGGCCTTGATCAGATTCTTTCAGGATGTTACAACAGGCACTTGGGGTTGGGCAGGTCCTAAGTCCAACTCTTCTACAAACAAGCCTCATTCACCAGGGTGGGGAGGTCACTGGGGAAGAAAGGGGTGGTGATGAGGGCTGTCCAATGAAGCAGGCAGAAAAGGCTTCCAGAGAGTCTGGGCTGGGCAAGAATGAATGATCCAGGCAGGCTGTCAATGTCAGGAATTCCAGCTGCTTTCCAGAGGGTACATCTGGCACACCATGGATTGCTCGAGTCCAGCTATGTGTGTATGGAGGCAGCCAGAGGGTCAAGGGTGTGTGGTCCAGGAACAAGGAGGTATGTCCTACCAGAGTCAAAGGGGGCCACAGGCAGGATTAGACCCTGGGAGAATCAAGTGGGACTCGTCTTCTGAAACCCTGGGGAAGTAGAATATCCCAGTGGTCAAGATGGAAGAGTTCTGAGGCCACACTGCCTGGGCTAACCCCAGCTGTTCCATTTGTGAGCTGTGTGGCCTTGGCAAGTTACTCTAGTCCTCTGTGTCTTGTGTTCCTCATCTGTCAAATGGGGATATGAATAGAACCCAACCCATAACTTTGTTGTGGAGATTAAATAAGTGAAGGGGAAAAGCAGCCCCAAACTGCTTACAGCACTATGAACTGGCCTAGCACTGAGTCATTAGGTGCTGCCTGGCACTCACAGCTTGGTTGCAGTAGTCTCTTGTTGAACATAAATAATCTTACAAATGAGACCCAAAAAGGACTATTTCAAATTTTTTTCTAAGCACACTCAAAAACAAGGTCACTATTCAAATCATTAAAAATATCAAACATACCCCACCCAGCTAATAATGAGTGACTGCTGCTATACTACTGATCAAATCTTTAGCCTCTGTCTAGTCTTCTCTCCTTCTACATAAAATTCATTAAGATACACCATCATAGGAATCACCCCTGTTTCCTGACAGCTCCCAAAGCCCTGCTTTCCTTGAACTCTGCCCCAAATCACATCCTATAGGGAGTCCTTTCTAATACCCTCACCTGAGGCTCCCCAGGGTTCCCTGTGACATGTGTTCTTCTTTGTTGCAATGAGTCAATAAACTCAATTTTGTTCAAGGACAATTGTGTTCCTGGTGGCCTTCAGCTGGAGGGCACAAGTTAACAGAACAGCTTCTGGGTTGCCATCAGCATTCCCAGCTAAGCTCCCATATAGGGAGGTCTAAGAGGGAAAGCCACGGGGCTGAGGCCACCCACACCTTGGTGTTGTCTTCATCTCTGGTTGAAGCTGGGTAACCATTTTATCTGATTTCCAGTCTGCAAGAAGGAAAAGAAAACAAGTCAATCGAAAGGGACTTTGCTTTTAAAGAGGTGACCTGGAGGCTTCATGAATCACTTACCCTCAGTGATATCACTACATTGCAAGGAAAAAAAATAAAATAAAACGGGTCTCTAGCCAGGTGACCATGTGCCCAGCTTCCACTGGAGAATTATCTAGTCTAACCTTGGAGCAGGAGTGGCAGAAGCAAGAAAGCAGCGTTTGGAAAATAGATACTGATCGCTTCACCCTCCAGGTCACTGAGCCTGAGATCAATTCTGTAGTGAATGGAGACCTGTAGTGAGCAAAAAACACAGAGTTTGTTCAGATGTTTGAATCACACAATACCAAATATCAAGTATTTGGAATCATTCCAGCCAATCTTGACATTTATCCCCAGTTTCCTTCTAGAGATTGGTACTGGACAGACAGCCTAATCCACAAAATGTATTGCCTGAACACTCATGTGCACTCACATACATATAGGCAGCCATGTGCGCGTGCGCGCGCACACACACACACACACACACACATACACACTTAACATGCACAGATCCTAACAGAGTACCAACGAAATATAAGATATTTTGTACCCTCCTTCTTTTCTACATGTTCATGACATGGTTGAAAAAAAAAAAAAGAAATGAAGTTTTAGGAGCCAGAGATCTGGGTTCAAATGCAGCCTATGACATCTGTAAATGTTGTACCTCTGGGAAGTTGTTTAATTTCTCTTGACTTCTGCTTCTGCATTTGTAAAATGAGTATAATATTACACAGCTTAAAAGACTGTTTTGAAATTACAAAAAATTTCATGCTTATTTTTCTGACATAATGCTTTAGGTATAATAAGTATGTAATAAATTGTTATTTTTTATTATTAAACAACTGAAGCCCAGAACAAGTTTATAGGAAACTAGGAACTTTCCCTCTCCCATGCCCTCCCACCCACAATCCCCTCCTTAATATAAAGCTAGATCCTTTGATAAACACATGCTGCTCTTGAGTGTACTTATTTATTTTTAAAAAGTCATGACTGTTTATTGATGTATAACTTGAACACAAAAAGGCACACAAATCATAGTGCATAGTTCACTGATCATGGTATTAGCACTTAGATCAAGAACAAGAACATTATCAGTGACCCGGAAGCTCCCCTCCGTACCCCCTCTGCTAGCTATCCAACATCTAGGCTGAGTTTTCCTTTTTATACTTATTCTTAGTTTCTGTGGGTCAGGGATTTGGCAGTGACTTGGCTGATGGTCCAAGCTTGAAGTCTGTAATGAGATTCACTCAGATATTGGCCTGAGCTATGGTCATCAGGAAGGTTGGCTGGGGCTGGGAGATCCACCTCCAGGATGGTATCTCTATACCTGACAAGTTGATGCTGGCTGTTGGCAGGATGCCTCAGTTTTTCTCTCTTTGAGTCAAAAAACAGGGCTGCTTGGATATCCCCACAACATGGTGGTTGGCTTTGCCCATGTGAGCAACCCAAGAAGAGCCCCAGGTAGACATGGCCTTGAACCATCAGACATCATCATTTTCTCAGCATTTTGTTAGTCACCCAAGTCATCCTTAGCGTGGGAGGGCACTTTAGAAGGACATGAACTCCAGAAAGTAAAGATCATTAGGGGCCATCTGAAAAGGCTGGCTATCACACCATGAAGCCCTTCCTGACATCAAACAAAGGCCTTTTTTCTTTGATAATTGGATCTGTAAGTTATTAGCACAGGCAATAGGTTAATTCTGATGGATGAGGAGAGAGAAGAAAGAGAATACAAAACACTAGGTCAAGTCCAGGGAGAAAGGCAGGCATGCATAAAACAGACAAGATGTGGTTGGGTATCCTACTAGTAGTAAATAAAAAAATTAAGTGTGTCTATTGTACAGGAAGGACTATAAGTATAAGCCCAAACACATTCCTTTGTGTACTAATTAGATTATGTTTTCTTTTCTGCCTATGAAGGCTCAACTCTGGTATTGTTTGGCTGATGGTAGCAGCCCAAAACATTCTTGATTTTTCTCACAGATGAATTTACCATCCATCTATTCATGCATTTGCCTCATATAAATCATCCAGCAAATGTCAAATGCTATTCTAGAGGGTGAAGGGGGGAGGTATAGAAATTAATAAATACACAAACGTAACATGAGTGATAAGGGGACAGGGAACTAATACTTATTGTGTATCTAAGGCACTCTAGTACCTTCATATTTATTGTCTTAATTCCGATAACTACCCTCAATGTTGGCAGTATGGTAAACTGAGACTTGAGAAAAAAAGCAAATGAGACTTGAGAATTTAACTAACATAGAGTCGGAGCTAAAAAGTAATGAAGTTGAAAGTTCTGGTACAAAGTAGAAGGCAAAGATAAAGGTATAAATTAAATACCAGAGTGAAATATCACTATAGTATCATGGCAGCGCAGAGGATAGAGTGAGGTTTTGCTTAGGGAGGTAAGAGAGTTCTGCTTGGGTGTTGAGAGCCACAGCCCAGTCGGGATGGCGCCTGGCGTTTTGCCAGGGCGAGTGGTTGAGAGGTGGCACCAGCGAGCCATTAGGATGGTGATGGTTGAGCTCTCGGGGAGTTTCTGGAGAGTTTGCGTGGGTGGCGTTCGCGTGGGTTCGGAAATAAAGTTTGTTCCTGCTTGAATCTACAAGTGGCTCGTGACCTCCCAGTTATTTGTGCCCAGCCAGACTGCAGCACATGCGAAAGAGAATTTCAGCTGGGTCTTGGATACATTGAAGATGATGGGAAAAGGTCATGTCAGTAGTAGATAGCATAAAAACCAGAAGCTTGAAGGTAATGCATATCAATAGTAATTCACACCGAGAGAAACACCTAGACATACACATGTAATGTGACTAGAGAATGTGCACAAAGGACGAAAGTGGCTGGAGGGATGAGCAAAGCAGATCTGAGCCACATCCATACCATACAGCCCTAGGCCCAGGAGTTCTTTAATGAAGCAGAGAATCTAAGGAGGCTAAATCATCACTTTCACAACTTTGCGTGAACTCCTTTCAGTCAGCTTGGATAATGTTTCAAGATTATTAGATATTAAATTAAGAATGTGCTCTCTCACACAGCAAAAAAATGTGTATTGACAAACTATATAAGATTTTCCAAATAATTTTATCAAAATGAGAAATATAATTGCTCTAGTTTCTATCTTCAGTGTCCTCTAAAAGCTCCTATGTGGAGAGCTTGGTCTGCCGCTGATGGCGTTATTGGGAGATGGCAGTGGGGCCTAAGGACCAATGGTACAGAATAGAGTACACAGAGACCAATCCACAAAATTACAACTATCTTATATTCGATAAAGGGGCTAAAAGCATGCAATGGAGGAAGGATAGCATCTTCAACAAATGGTGCTGGGAAAACTGGAAATCCATATGCAACAAAATGAAACTGAATCCCTTTCTCTCACCATGCACAAAAGTTAACTCAAAATGGATCAAGGAGCTTGATATCAAATCAGAGACTCTGCGTCTGATAGAAGAAAAAGTTGGCTCCGATCTACATATTGTGGGGTCGGGCTCCAAATTCCTTAATAGGACACCCATAGCACAAGAGTTAATAACAAGAATCAACAAATGGGACTTACTCAATCTAAAAAGTTTTTTCTCAGCAAGAGAAACAATAAGAGAGGTAAATAGGGAGCCTACATCCTGGGAACAAATCTTTACTCCTCACACTTTAGATAGAGCCCTAATATCCAGAGTATACAAAGAACTCAAAAAATTAAGCAATAAGAAAACAAATAACCCAATCAATAAATGGGCCAAGGACCTGAACAGACACTTCTCAGAGGAGGATATACAATCAATCAACAAGCACATGAAAAAATGCTCACCATCTCTAGCAGTCAGAGAAATGCAAATCAAAACCACCTTAAGATACCATCTTACTCCAGTAAGATTGGCAGCCATTATGAAGTCAAACAACAACAAGTGCTGGCGAGGATGTGGGGAAAAGGGTACACTTGTACATTGCTGGTGGGACTGCAAATTGGTGCGGCCAATTTGGAAAGCAGTATGCAGATTCCTGGGAAATCTGGGAATGGAACCACCATTTGACCCAGCTATTGCCCTTCTCAGACTATTCCCTGAAGACCTTAAAAGAGTGTACTATAGGGATACTGCTACATCGATGTTCATAGCAGCACAATTCACAATAGCTAGACTGTGGAACCAACCTAGATGCCCTTCAATAGATGAATGGATTAAAAAATGTGGCATTTATACACAATGGAGTATTACTCAGCACTAAAAAATGACAAAATCATGGAATTTGCAGGGAAATGGATGGCATTAGAGCAGATTATGCTAAGTAAAGCTAGCCAATCCCTAAAAAACAAATGCCAAATGTCTTCTTTGATATAAGGAGAGCAACTAAGAACAGAGCAGGGAGGAAGAGCATGAGAAAAAGATTAACATTAAACAGGGAGGAGAGGTGGGAGGGAAAGGGAGAGAGAAAGGAAATTGCATGGAAATGGAAGGAGACCCTCATTGTTATACAAAACTACATATAAGAGGATGTGAGGGGAAAGGGGAAAAAAATCAAGGGAGAGAAATGAATTACAGTAGATGGGGTAGAGAGAAAAGATGGGAGGGGAGGAGAGGGGGGATAGTAGAGGATAGGAAAGATAGCAGAATACAACAGTCATTAGTGTGGCAATATGTTAAAAACGTGGATGTGTAACCGATGTGATTCTGCAATCTGTATACGGGGTAAAAATGGGAGTTCATAACCCACTTGAATCAAATGTATGAAATATGATATGTGAAGAGCTTTGTAATGTTTTGAACAACCAATTAAAAGAAAAAAAAGAAGGTGGGGCCTAGATGAAGGAGGTGAGGTCTGATGGGAATACTGGGAGCTTGGCCTCTTTTTCTCTTTTTTTCTCCCAGCCTCCATGAGGAGACCCACTTTGCTCTATCATAGGTTCCCTGCCATGATGTTCTGCCTTACTGCAAACCCCAAAGGTAAGGGGACCAACCAACCAATGAACCATGGACAATCCTCTGAAACTATGAGCTAAAATAAATCTTTATTCCTATAAGTTGTTTATCTCAGGTATTATTTTACATTTACAGACAGCCAACTAACATAATCATTGATTGATGACAACAACAATATATGTACTTTTATTAACAAAGTTGGACCCATAGAACCCCAAGTGAGGCCAACAAAGGGGTGGGTTCTTGGGTTTAGACATGGGAAAGATTAACAAAAGGACAGCAAGGTAGTCTAATGGTTAGGTCTGCTGCCAATCAGAAATGAGAGAATTTTCCAAAAGATAGCAGGTAGAGGGTTTCTGGTTCCAGAACAATCCAAGGATCTCTGGGCTCAGAGGAGCCTAAAGGATGATTGTGTATTGACACTTTAATTTTGAGAAAAGTGACGCTGGGAAGCAAAGATGAGTTTTCTTTTTAACAGAACTCCTCCTAATACATATAAGCCTTGTAAAAATTTCAGAATATAAGGAGCTCGAGAAGGCCGAGAGGCAGAGAGCACTTGAAAATCACTCGGTGCGAAACAGGGCTGCCACAAATTGTGTCCTTCCCAAATTCATGATTGGAAGTCCTAATCCCCAAGACTTCAAAATGTGACTTTATCTGGAAATGGGGCCAATGCAAAGTCGATGAGTTAAGAAGAGATCATATTGGAGTAGGTTGGGCCCCAGATCCAATAGACTGGTGTCCTTCTTGAAAGGGGAAATTTAGAAACACACACAGGGAGAGAGACCATGTGAAGATGAAGGCATAAATCAGACTGAGGTGACTACAAGCCACAGAATGCCAAAGATTGCCTAAAATGCACTGGAAGTAAGAAGGGACTGGGAACAGTTTCTTCCTCCCAGTTTTCAGAAGGAACCAATGTGTGGACACATCGATCGTGGACTTTGGGCTCCGGGTCTGTGAGACAATACCTTCTGGTTGTATAAGTCACACATTTTATGGTATTTTCTATGGCAGCTCTAGGAAACTATATAATGACTGTAAGAAAGATTATACAGGAGTCAAAGGAGGTAGGCAGTACAAAGGAAGAAATGTTGCATTAATGAAATAATTAAGCTATGCATTAATTCATTCAATCACTACGCGTGTATGAGACACCTCACTTGGCCCTGGAGCATGAAGAATCACAATAGTACTCTTTGCCTTTGAGAAGCTCCAAGTGTACTCCAGTCAGCACATAATAGGCATGAATAATTTGGAGGCCCAAAGGAATGAGATAGGCAAAGGTTTGGATGTAGAAGTTGACATCAGAGCCAGGCCTTGAAGAATGTCTGCCTTTGCTTGCTGGTTGCTTAATGGAGTTGATTATTTCTGTTACTGGAAAGAGCTTCCTATGATCTCCACTTGGTCCACACTCTCATCAAAGGGAAAAAAACATAGACTCACCAAATTTGTTTAATACAGCAGGATCAAACAAATGGCCCCAGCAGCCCAGGCGGGTTGACGTGATCTCTTGCCATAGATGACCTGCCTGCCATTCCTGGGAAAAGTGGCAGCTGAGACACTGAACTCTGGCTGCTGAGATCCGACTCCCCTAGGAGCATTAGGCTCCTGCAAGAGCTGACTTCAGAAATTCACCCTCATGGGCGGGGGGGTCTTCCTATTCTGGCTGCCTAGACCTCCTCTGCAGTGCTAAAAAGTCAGACTGTGTTATTTATATATTAAAAACAACAACAAAATAACCTTTTCTTTCCAAATGCACGAGAAGCCAAGCCTTCAGCAGGTCATTAATGTGTTGATGTTTTGAGGGGCTTCCAAGTTTTGAAACAGGAGCCAGTCCTATTGGCTTTAACCTTGGGATTTCTTGGCTCTCCCATATGAGGCCCCCTAGGCTCCTATACTTGAACTCCCAGAGCCCACTGCTCTGAGCAAAGCTGCTAAGGAACAGAGCAAAGAAAAGGACCAATTGGAGTTGGTTGCAAAGAAAAGAACCACATCTGCATCTCTGGAAGGATATCAAAAGCCCTGGGGGAAAGACGACCTTTTCTGACTCCAATTGCCTCCCTTCTGGTCTGACACACTCCATGAAATTCCATGGAGATGATGGAACCTATTCCTTTAGGTTCCTAAGGGAGAACAATGGAGCAGGATGGAGCCTGGACAAAAACCAATAGTCTGCTTTACCTCTCTGACCACACTGGAAAGCTTCTGGGGAGAGCATACATTCTCATTTGTACCAGTCCCTGGGGATCCGTTAGGGCATTGCATCAAGCCCTATTCACTGTGGCTGTTACCTGACTGGATTCTCCAGACATTTGTTTTTGTAACCCGTGATTGATTCATCTCTACTAGTGGCTTTGACCACTACGTGGGTGGAGATATTTCAAGACATATTTCCAATCCATGCTGTTCACTTCAAGCTTCTGACTCTTGATTGTTCCCTAGTGCCTCATCCTCAACTAACCTATCATCATTCCTCACAAAATTATCCCTCTCCAGGATTTTCTTTCTTCAGATTCCCAAGTCAGAAACATGGAAAGCATCCTTGACTCTTCTATACATCCAATCACTCAATAGGATCTACTACTACTTCCTAAATGTTCCTTATAATTATTCCCTCCTTTCCACTCCTACTGACACTATCCTAACTCAACTTTTGCTTAAACTATTACAACAGCTTCCAGAAGGATCTCCCTGCTATCAGCTCATTTCCATACAATCCACTCTTCACTTAGCAGCTCAAGTAGTGTTTTTAAAAATGTGAATCTGCACTCAGATAACAAGGAATAGAAGGGAATTACTTCAACATAAAAGGGCTGAAAACATGAAAAACCCACAGCTAATATCATACTCAAGAAAGATGGAAAGTTTTTCCTCTAAGACAAGGAGCAAGACAAAGATGTCTGCTTTGGATACTTCTATTCAGTACAGAGGTGGAATGCCTGGCCAGAGCCATTAAGCAAGAAAAATAAATAAAAGGCATCCATATGGGAAGATAAGAAGTAAAATTGTGACTGTTTGCAGCTGACATGATCTTATATGTAGAAAACTCTGAAGATTCCACACAAAAAAATCCTGTTAGAACTAATTAATGAATTAGCAAAGTTGCTAAATAGAAAATAAATATACAAAAATTGTTGTATTGATTTTATACATTAACAATAAATAGTCTGAAAAGGAAATTAAGAAAATGATTACATTTGCAATTGTATCAAAAAAAGAGTAAAACAGGAATAAACTTAAGAAGACAAAAAACTTTCCCATTGAAAACTATAAAGCATTACTGAAAGAAATTGAAGAAGACAAGTAAAATGGCAAGATGCCCTGTTTCCACGGACTGGAAGACTTGCAGTTGTTAAGGGGCTGACTTTACTCAAAGCCATCTACAGATTCAATGTAATCACTATAAAAATCTCAATGATGTTTTTGCAGCATTTTTCTCCCAAAATACATGCTAAAATTGATATGGCACTTCAAGGAACATGATGAGCTGAAATGATATCGGAAAACTTCCTGATTTTGAAACTTTCAGCAAAGCTATAGTAATCAAAATGGTGAAGTACTGGAATAAAGATAGATATAGATGAATATAGTAGAATAGAATGCCCAGAAATATACCTTCATATATGTTCAGATGACTTTCAAGAAGAGTTCCAAGAATAGTCAATGGGAGAAAGGACAGTATGGTAGTGAGAAAACTGGATGTCCACAAGCAGAAAATGAAGTTGGACTCAAAATGGACCAATGACCTAAATGTAAAAGCTGAGACTATAAAAATGTTAGAAAACATAGGAAAAAATATTCATGACATTAGATTTGGCAATGACTTCTTGGATATGATACAAAAAGTACAGACAACAAAAGAAAAACATAAATAAGTTGGATTTCATTAAAATTAAAAACTTGTGTGTGTCAAAGGATACTATAAACAGTGGAAAAGCAACCCGTGGAATGAGAAAAACAATATTTGCAAATCCTGTGTCTTAAAAGGGATCAATATCCAGAATATACAAGGAATTCCTATAACTCAACAACAAAAAACAAAAAATTCATTTTAAAAATTGTCAAAGGACTTGAATAGGCATATCTCCAGAGAAAATACCTAAGTGATCCATAAGCACATGAAAAGATGCTCAATACCACTAAATATTAGGGACAATCAAAGTCACAATGAGATACCTCTTCACACTCTTTAGGATGGCTATTAAATATACCCAATCAACTAACTAACAGCCAGTCAATCAAACCAATCCCCAGAAAACAACAAGTTTGGTGAAAATGTGGAGAAATTCAAATGTTTATAAAAGTAAAATGATGTTGCTGCTGTGGAGAACAGCATGGCAATTTCTCAAAAAATAAATCATTGAATTATCAGGAATTTTTACTTCTATGTATGCACTCAAAATAATTGAACACAGGACTCTAACATAGTTTTGTACACCCATGTACATAGCAGCATTATTCACAATAGCCAAAAGGTGGAAGCAAAATATAGTCTATATACAATCGTGATTTACATACAAAATGTGGCATATATACAATGGAATATTATTTACATTTAAAAGGAAAGAAATTCTGACACATGCTACAACCTGGATGAATTGAGGACATTATGCTAAGTGAAATATGTCTGCAACAAAAGGAGAAATACTGCATGATTCCACATACATGAGGTACGTAGAGTAGTCAGAATCACAGAGATCAAAAGTAGAAAGGGAGCTGCCAGAGTTGGGAGGAGGTATGGATGAGGAACTAGTGTTTAATGGGTGCAGAGTTTCAGCTGGAGAAAATAAAAGACTTCTGGAGATGAATGGTGTTGATGGTCACATGATAATGTGAATGTACTCAATGCCACAGACCCCATGGACCTGTATACTTAAAAATGATCAAAATGGCAAACTTTATGTTATGTATATTTCATTGAAATTAAAAAATGAAAATTTGTTGTGACACTTCCGTGTTTAAGACCCTTAAGTGTTGTCCTACCACTTTGGTGGTAGGGTCACTTTTTTAGCTCACAGGCAAGGGCTTTCTTCATGTGGCCTATGTCCCCCATCTCATAATTCTGTATTTTATCTTTCTTGTTTCAGCAACAGGTAGCTTCTGGTAGTTTACCCAAAAGGAAGGTGATTTAGCTACCTAGCTGCACTTACACATTTTTCTCTGCCTTCCTCAGTGCTTCTCAGCCGTGACTGCACATTAAAAGCAGTGGGGAGCTTGCAGAAATATTCGTGCCTGGGTAGCACTCGAAACTAATTAAATCAGAAACTCCTCCAAGGGAGACACAATCATCAATGTTTTGTTATTATTTTTAGCTTCCCAGATGATCTGAATGGAAAGCCACTTCTCTAGAATATAATTTCCCACCTGCCAGAGCCTGTTAGTAATTTATTCCTCAGAGTTCAGCACAGACACCCCCCTCTAAGACATCTGCCCTGATGTCACCAGTGAGAGAGGCTGGGTCCATACCCATGCTCTGGGTTTCCAAAGGCCCTTGTGGCGGTACCCACACCACATTGCAGATGTTCTAACTTTTATGTTTTTCACCAGGCAGAACTCCTTGAAAGTCAGAGTTGATTTTTCATTCATTCTTTTTTTTTTAAATTAATTTATTCATTTTAACTAAGTATATATAACTGCAGAATGCATTTTGATTGATTCATTGTACATAACTGCAGCACAATTTTTCATTTCTTCTGATTGTATATGATGTAGCATTGCACCATATGTGCAGTCATACATGTACCTAGGGTAATGATGTCCATCACATTCCACCATCTTTCCTGCCCCCAAGTATCCTCCCTCCCACCTCCCCTATTGCCCAATCAAAGTTCCTCCATTTTTCCCATGCCCTCTTCCATTATCGATCAGCATCCACTTATCAAAGAGAACGTTCGGCCTTTGGTTTTTTTGTGATTAGCTTACTTCGCTTAGCATGGTATTCTCCAACTGCATCCATTTACCTGCAAATGCCATAATTTTATTCTCTTTTAATGCTGAGTGATATTCCATTGTGTATATATATACCACAGTTTCTTTATCCATTCATCTATTGAAGGGCATGTTCATTCTTGGTGTCTTCATTCCAGGAGAGGGTAAGGACCACTTCTTCCCTCCCCTTGCTGTCTTACCCATGATGAAGGTCCTCACTTACATTTTCTCCTTCCACGAAGGCCCACCAAAGTGAGGACATCTGCACATTCACTCAGAAGTGTGGCAAACGCTGCATTGGGGTGAGTCTCTCCAGAATCCCAGGCCAATGCTTTTTCTTGCTTACAGAAGAAAAGCCTATGAAAAGCAACTAAAACTCACACCTCTCAACTTGCCTTGAAGCAGCACCTGGAGGGTGGCTCATGATCAGGAACACCAAGGTGGTTTATCTTGGAGGTATGGAGGGAGAGGCTACATTCCTGATGTAAATGCATAGTTATGTGTCTGTGATTTCACAACCACAAGAAGTCAGGAGGCAAGAGTTCTGGGTCTGGCTCTGGTCCTGTTTACTTGAACTTTCACAAATAAAATTGCCTCTCTGAATTTCAGTTTCTTCATTATTAAGAGAAGATTGCAATACTTTTCTTTCATGCTCAAAAAGTGTTTCGATAGTCAAATCAGCCCATAGAGAGTAAAATGGATGAATAAAAGTAGATATATTCACACAGTGGGTGAACATGAATGACAACTCACAATTACATGCAATGCTATGGATAAATCTCACAGGCATAAGGTTGATGAAAGAAGCCAGACATAAAAGTACACTACTGAAGGATCATCTATATCTCTATCTGTATCTATATCTAGGCATATGTGAAGTACAAAAGAAGACACAATGTTCTATGTGGCAAGAAGCCAGAGTGTTAGCATGGTGGGAGTGAGTGGTGACTGGAAGGAGCCGTAAAGGGGCTCCTGGCATGAGAGTCATATTTACTTCTTCATCTCTGTGCTCATTTCTAAGATTGTTTAGATAGTGAAAATTCATCAAGCCGCGTGTCATCCTTAAAACAAAGGAGAATAGTAAAATACCATGTTTGTTAAATGCCCCTTTCAGATCCCAAGTTAAGGAGACAATGAGAGAGGGCTTAGACAGGAATGTCCAGATAAATACTATCTTGAAGGACACTGCCCCCCTCTCTCAATGCTTTTGCAACCAGGACAAACTAGGGTTATCTGTAGGAATTGCTTTCTTATACTCCAGGACAGCCAATTCTTGGGATGCTGGTCATACAGAGAGCAAAGCAAACTAAGCAAACAGAAGATGTCATGGCTTCTGTAGCCTAACTTAGAAAACTCTCCTCCCTCCTGTAACTTTCCTAAATTTGCTCTGTAGAATTGAGGAAAAGGGGGCTCACCTAGTCAGCAGCAATTGAACAGAGATGCTATCTGTCCAGCCTGTTGCCACTGGATCTTCCTTGTAAGCATTTTTTCAATAAACTTTATGCCTCACATGGCATCTTAAGGCATTTTCTTGGGCCTCTTGGCAATCTATCCCACTGCCCTATCACAACTGTGCTGACATGTGTGCTTTTCTGTACGTATATCATACTTTAAATCTAGAACAAATGAGTTTCATGAAACACACACTGAGTAATGATAATACACCCAGATGATGATTATGGTATATAAATGTAGGTGCATGTGTGTGCATATACATACACAAGTCTATGTGTATACATACATATATGAAACCTAATTTTCCTTCTACTATAGTCATGGTGGCAAGTACTTTACACATATTATCTCATTTAATATTTACAGAAATTCCATTTTACAGAAGAGCAAACTTAGATCAGAGAAAATAAGAAACATGTTCAAGATCAACTTGATCCTGGGCAAATTATGGCTTCTTAAACTTAGACTTCTGGCCAACTCAAAGTAAGCATTAGATAGAGGAGGCCAGGTTTTAAAATTAGAAAGAACCATGCTAACTTTGTGGACTTGGACAAATTTCTTAACCCTTCTGTTGACGGAATTTTCTCATCTTTAATATAGAAATAATAGTACCTGATCTTTGGCGGGGGTCACAGGTGGTAAGGATTGGTTAAAAGGAAATGGGTACGAAAAAGAAGAAAGACCTATGCCCTAGTTATCCTTGCTCTCCAGGGCGGTATGGGAATACAGGAGAGTTAGAAGGCTAGCATTTGGGAGAAAGCAACCCCTGAAAAAGGGAGGAAATGGAAATAACAGAGAGAAGTTAAATAAAAAGAGGTAAACCATATATAAGAAAGATTTTTTAAATTCTTTTGTCTCATTTATAGAAGGGGAAAGAATGATAAACATGTACAGAATGCAAATTACCTTTACGGACAATTCTCAGTAATTTCGGGAGAGAGTACCCTGAATCTCTGATTTCACAACTCCACGTCCATGTTTACATTTGTACATGTCATGTAAATGTTCTCAGTCTCTAGTTCCTTATCTGCAAAACAGGAATATTAAATAACTACCTGACTCTCTGGGGAGAACAACATAAAAATAGAGATATATATTATTTAAAAAGTTAAAACACCATTTGGGTCCAGGTTAAAGTCACTTTTACTTGCTATACAACCCAAAGTATATTACATTTCTGAAACTGTTTCACTCATCTGTGAAACACATAAAAATAGAACCTACACCATAGACTTGTTAAAGGGATTAAATGAAATAATGTTGATAAATGCTTTGCATAAAGTCTGGGAGATATTTAGGGTCCAATATGTGGCTGCCTTTGTAATAGAAAGAATGATTGCAATAGAATCATTTCTTTATTCTTTATTGTTGGGAAGTGAAGAAAGTGAGATATCCAGGGTATTTCAGGAAAAGGAACTCAGGGAACCTTTTAAAAGTCCATGTTTCTCAGCCTTTTTAATTTGTCCTTATCCTGAAATACTGCCACAGAATTGCCTCCCTGAGGTGTGTGTACAGCCTCTCTGTGAATTTTCTTTGACTCTGCAAGATTAGAAGGCTCCCATCTCCTGTGATTAAACACTCCCAAGACATTGGATCGTTTCCTGAACTTCATTTATTTAATAACTAATCTTTTATTTGCCTTCCCTCATTTAAAGCCAGCCAGTCTTGTTCCCACCTCCATCCCTCTTCAAGGTCTCACCTCTTCAATCACTTGGATAATACCAAGACACACTGCAAACCATTTTAATGGAGGGCTGATCAGTGAAAGACATTTTTCCTCCTGTCAGTATCTCAACCTAGCAGTATTTCAGATGATTTTCAATAATCTCAGCAAATTACTCACGTCATTCTCCCACAGCCACCTAGTTAATATTCCCAGGCAACAGGTTTCTTTCAGCTCTTTTGTCTGGGAAGGGCTATTCCACAAGGTCTCAGAACTCTAAAGAATTCACACAAATTAATCCCTAAACTGCAAGAGTCACATTTTCCCAAGATAATAATAATAACTACAATCTCTGTGTCAATCACTGAACCTGTATTATCATTTTATTCTCCACAAATCTATTAAGTAGTGACTTTGTGTTCACTTTATGGAGGGGGAAACTTGGGTATGGGACAATGTTACTCACAGTGTGGTCCTATGAGTGACAACATTACCTAGATGTTTAGTAGAAATGCAAATTCTCCTGGGCTGGGGATGTGGCTCAAGCAGTAACACGCTCGCCTGGCACGCACAGGGAGCTGGGTTCGATCCTAAGCACCACATAAAAATAAAATAAAGATGTTGTGTCCACTGAAAACTAAAAGTAAATATTTAAAAGAAATTCTCTCTCTCTCTCAAAAAAAAAAAATCAAATTATCCATCAATCCTACTGAATAAAAATTTCTGGGGGTGGTTTCAGGACTATATGGTTTGACAAGTCCCCCAGGTAATTTTGATGCGGGCTCAAGTTTGAGAAGCATTGGACCAAAAAGGTGAGTACCAAGTTCACAGAGCTAATAAGTGGCAAAATAAGGTTTGGAAATCCAAAATTCAGGGTTGGGGGGACTTTAAAATGAGATGGTTCACATAACTGAGATTTAAAGTAAGATTACCTTGTGCAATAAGACACCTATTATTTTTTACAGTAAAATGTGCAGACTTAGCTCAGTTCTAGGACTGGTTTAATTGGGTAGGTCAACAACTTTATGGCTCCAGCTCAAGAGTGTCTCTCATTCTCTTGGCTTCTTCTTCATGTCACAAAGTGGCCACAATTCCAGGCATCACATTTTATTTCTCAAATGTCCAGAGGTATAGGGATGGAGGAAGGAGGAAATACTCTTTCTCTTCTTCCGTGTCTTTTTCTGAGCCCTATTTTATTTCCTTTAGGAAGTAGTTTTCCCCAACTGACCCCTTCTCATGTATTAGTGTCTAGAATTTCATTGTACACTCATTCTCAAACTAATCACTGGAAGAAGATGAAATAACATGGCTAGACAAGACTAATCAAGATTCACCTCATCTGAAGCCCATGGCTGCCGCATGAGCATAGACGATAAAAGTGCTCATCACAGAAATGGGTGCAAGGTATACAATGGTTAAAAAAAAATGCTTGAATGATAGGAAGATATGAGAACATGGGAGTCCAGAGAGAAAAATTAAAAGTTTATGTCATAAGAAATAGAGACCATAAATTTTTTGAGCATGGAGGAAAAGTACATAAGGTATGTGGAAAGATGAGCACTGGAAACAGGAGAAAGGAATGGTGTGGGAACATGAGAAGATCAGCTACTTTTGTAACCTTGGTGGAACCCAAGGTCTTGGGTTAGGTGAGTGGCAGTGAGTGAGGTTGGGAAATAAGTCTTTTGAATGAAAAATTGGCAAGAGTAGGTGACTGATTGACAATAGAGAAAGTGTGTAACCACCGATCTTCATATCCATTGCCAGTTGTTTCCTGGCCCTGCTGGGGCCAGGATGAAAATATAAGTGCCAAGGACAGTTTTAGGTGATTTAAAAGAAAAAAAAATGTCTGATATGTGGTAGGTTATTTAGAGATATGTACACAAATGCTTCAATTTAGCGCTGGACTATGCGATAAAAATAACAATGGTGTCATTTATTTCCAGCCTGTTATGTTCTGCTGGTTTATGTATTTATTTAACTTTATATTTATAGTAGCAAATTTTAAACATAAACAAAAGGAGAAAGAGTAGTATGCATAAAAAGAAGTATGCATAAAGTAGTATTCATAAAGAGTAGTTTGTATATAACCAGTTTCAGCATGATCAGTTGATTTGTCTTCCCACTGTCGCTGCCCACCTTCCCCAGCCCAGATTATCTTACTTTAAAAACAGCTTTATTGAGACATAATTCACATACCACACACTTACCTATTTAAAATATATAATTTGATAGGTTTTAGTATCTTTGGAGAATTGTGGAACCATTATTACCATTTTTTAACATTTCATCACCCCAGAAGGAAATCCCATACCCTCTGCCTAGCACCTCTATGATAACTTCCTCCTGCTAACCCTAAGCAACCACTAATATGCCTTTGTCCCTAAAGGTATCCCTACTGTGGACATTGCATATAAATAGAATCACACAATATGTGGTCTTTTGTGATTAGCTTCTTTAACTTAGCATAATATTTTTGAGGTTCATCCATGTTGTAGCATATATTGATACTCCATTTAATTTTGTTGCTAATGATAATATGCCACTGTATGTATAAACTACATTTTATTTATCCATCTATCAGCTTATGAACATTTGGGTTATTTCTATATTTGGGCTATCATGAATTGAATTAGACTGCTATGAGATTCGTGTACAAGGACATTCCTGCACAAGTGGGGATATGTTTTTATTTCTCCTGGGTATGTGTCTTAGAGAGGGTTTGCTGGGTCATATTGTAACTCTATGTTTTGGGGAACTGCCCGACTGGTTTCCAGGGTGGCTGCACCATTTTACATTTTTGCCAGCAGTGTATTAGGATGCTGATTTCTCTGTATCTTCCTTAACTCTTATGATTATCTTTTTTTCCTCTTCCCACATTTTTTATTGATACATTATAGCTGTACATAATAATGGGATTTATTATTATGTATTCATCAATGCACATGATATAACAATATAATATGGCCCATATCCCTCTCCAGCACTTCCCCCTACCTCCTCCTGTTCCCTTTCCTCTACTGATTTCCCTCTGATTTCCATGAGATCCCCATCTCCCCGTTTCTTGGCCTTTCTAATTTGTCTTTTTTGATTATAGCTATCATGGTGGGTATGAAGTGATATTAACTTGTGATTTTTATTTGCACTTCCCTAGTGGCTAATGATTTTGGACATCTTTTTATATTCGTATTGGCCATTTGGATGTAGTTTTGGGAGAAATATCTAATCAGGTAATTTGCTCATTTTTAATTATCTTTTTGTCATTGAGATGTAAGATTTCTTTGTATATTGTAAATAAAAATCATTTATTAAATATGTAATGTGTAAAAGTTTTTCCTCCCTTCTGTGAGCTGTCTTTTCCTTTTCTTGATGATATCCTTTGGGGCACAAATGTTTTTAGTTCTGTAGAAGTCCAAGTTATCTATTTTTTTCTTTTGTTGTTTGTATTTGTGGTGTCATAACTAAGAAATTGTTGCCTAATTCATGATAATAAATACATATATCTATGATTTTTTTTTACAAATGTTTTACAGTTTCAGCCCTTACATTTAGGTGTTTGATCCATAATGAATTAATATGGTGTGAAGTTGGAGCCCTACTTATAGTGTATGGGGTGAGACAGGGGGTTCCTCTTCATTCTTTTGAATGTGAATATTCAGTTTTGCCAGCACCATTTGTTGAAAGAATATTTTTTAAATGAATAAATGGTCTGTTATTGTTTAGATATTAGATGTCCCCCAAAAGTTCATGTGTGAGACAATGGAAGAAAGTTTAGAAGTGATTGGGTTATGAGAGCCTTACCTTTCCCAATCAGTGAATTAATCCCCTGATAAGATTAACTGAATGGTAACTGAAGGAGGTAGGGTGTGGCTGCAGGAGGTGGGTCATTGGGGATATGCCTCTGGGATACGTATTTTATTCCTGTCAAGTGCAGTCTCTCTCTTTTCTTCTTGGAGGCCATGTCCCCAGCAGCTTTTCTCTGCCACACACCTTCCACTGTGATGTTCTGCTTCACCTTAGGTATCAAGGAATGCAGTCAGACATCTATGAACTGAGACTCCTGAAACAATAAACCCCAAATTAACTTTTCCTCCTCAAAATTGTTCTTGTCAGGTCTTTTGGTCATAGTTTCAGAAAAGCTGACTAAAACACTGTTTTAGCTTCCTTTTTGAAAATATGTAGACCATCATCACTACCAGTTATTTTGGCTCAAATCCCAGAAATTATGTCACTTCACCTGTAAAATATGTATCTCCGGACTTCAATTTCCTGATGTTGACTGTCTCACTGCAACCATTAAGGTACTTTTATTGGCATTTGACAGAAAAGAATACTGAAGCATGGAGGGGTTGAGTGACTGGCCCGAGACATGCATCCACTGAAGTGACAGAGCCAGATCCGAGGCTGTGCCCTAGCTGGTACACCATTATCCACTGCAGCCAAAGCACAGTGAAATATAGCAATAGTGAGGACAGCATGGCTCAGGCAGCACTGGCCTTCAGAACCTTCAGAGCATCATTTAACTTGTTGATGTTCTTCAATGGCATCATCACCATCTCTATTTGCCCTTCATCCAAAAATTCTGCTCATCTGGAGATAGAAAAACAGCTCTCTAAAAACTCATAAGTTACCTCCTCAGAACTCAGAGAGAATGTGAGGTAGAAAAATCAAAGGGGAACAAGGAATCATGCTTTCCCATCAGCATGGGAAGTGAATTGTCCATCTGAAGTGAGGAGCAAGTTGACCAACTTTCAAAGGGAATTTTAATTTTGTTTACTGAAAGGAAGACTTGAATTACTGGCCTTGAATTGAAAGACACCTTTAGTGTTAGTGTTTTTGTCAACTCTTATTTCACAAACACACATGTCTAGTGACCTTCCCAAATTATTAGAAAAGTGATAAAGCTAGTAAGTGGCAGAAAGGAGACTTAAAAGCAGGTCCTCTGGTTCCTATATCAGGGAATAACAAAAAGTTTTGTTCTTAAAGCCTATTGAGCATGAAGTTGCAAGATAACTTGCCCTTACCAAGCAAAAGGTACTTAATAATATCTCATGAGACTCTAAATGAATTTCATGAATATGGGAAAGGAAATAAAAATTTCTGATGATTGGGACTTTTCTGAATCTGTCCATAGGGAATAGTAATTTTCAAAGATCTATAAGGTAACAACTGATCCAATTTCTGAGTCAGAGGTAAAATATACATTCCAGGAATTGGAGAGCATCATGCAGATTCTGTCATCTTTTCAATAAGGTAAAGAAGAGAGTTGGGCTCAGACCCAACTGTGATATACTGCCCAGGACACAACAGAAATACTGTAGAGAGCACAGGCTGTTAAAATAATGGGGTGAGGAAGAGATGTGTTCTTAGGTTAGAATGGTTTAGAGTCTACAACAGAAAACAAATTCTCATCAAAGTTGGTAATACTGAAGAGGGGACACACTAACCAAGGACATTATCTTTGGAACTTGTGCCTCTCACCCAGACTTATCTTCCACCAACAGGAAGTTTCCCTAGGGAGGACTTTGATGGTAACTTTCAACAGATGCTGGTGCAAGGCTTCAAGATCTACTAGATTAAGGTTTAGAGGTCAGATCTTTTATTGCCTAGCTATGTGATCATAGGCAAGCCATTTCACCTATCCATGCCTCAGTTTCCACCTCTGTGCAGTGGACGATGCTGTGAGGATCAACTGAAACCGTGATGTGAAAAGCACTTAGCACAGTTCCTGGCACATAGCAGCTGTTTCGCTCATGACTTTGTCCCCTCCCCTTTAGTTCTTCTCTAATTGTGGGTTATATTCTCCATGTCTTCTCTTCAGGTGCTCCTTGGATCTCAGGACCTGTATCTTTTAGTATGGAATTGAATATTTTGATCTTGTATCAAGAGAGTTTTAGACCTAAAAGTAAAGAGGCCCTGCTGAAGAACCTGAGGCCAGAGCATTGAAAGCAGAGTGGACATTTGGACACTCCATTCAATGCTGGCTCCTTGGCGTCACTGTGGTGTGCCTGGGACCCTGGTTGCCATGACCACCTAATTATTTCCTCTAGGTTTGACCACCACGACGAATTAAAACACTTGCCAAACTCCCAGCCAAATAAGCAGCAGATGTCCAATTTGAAAAAAACAAAAAATCATTCCTGACAATAATGTTTGGTTTCCCCTCAATCACATGGGGCCATCCATAGAAATGGGGGCAGGGGAAAGGCGCCTGTGGGGAACCAGCAACAAGACCTGGGGAGCAGCGGGACCAGGCTTGTGATCTAAATCTTCCCCTGGATGAACCAGGCAGGAGGTGCTCCTTTCCGACATGAAGTACTGGCTAATTTACAGAGTCACATTTGTGTTTACTTGGCTTTAGGACAAGCTCTGAAGAGCCACCCAGCAGCCGTGGAGGGCAAAGAGAATGGCTTTTAGAGTCTGACCACTTTTACCTCTGACTAGCTTGGTGACTTTGGCCAAATTTCACTTCTCTGAGTTTTGGTTTCTGCATATAAATTGAAGATCATAATACTTGCCTTATGAAGTTGTGGGATTAAAGAAAACATCATGGGATTGAGCCCAGGACTTAGACCTAGTAAGTCCTTAATGGATGTCAGTAATAAGTTTATTTTAAAATGAAAGAATCTAATTGACCCACTCTTCCATAATACATCAAGATTAATGAGTAATTTAGGGAAATACAGAATCTCATTCAAACAAGAGGTGTTTTCCAAATCATTAAGTATCTTATTATTTTATAGGAGATTGAGACCCAGAAAGTAAAGTCATTTGCCTGAGATGACTCAGCAATGCTTTGTCATTCAGCATCCTGTGATGCCTACAAAAGGGAAGGAGAGAAAAGAATTAGTGTTTATTCAACCAACATCTTCCATTCATAGACATTTTTCATGAGTTGTCTCATTTAATACTTATGGACAATAGAATATAAGGCACTATTCTTATTTAACAAATGAGTGAGCTAGAACATAAGTTCTAAAGAGCAGAGAACGTGTCTTTCTCATTCATTTCCGTGCCCTAAGACACAGACAACAGACAAATCTGTTTAATTTCAGAATTCCAGTATTCATATTTTTGTTAGTGGGAGGTATTTGAGGTTAACAGTATCAGAAAAGAACTAAAGCTAGTTTATAAGAATGAGGGAATGCTATAGAAATAAGGAGCATTTTATGTCACTCAAGTACTGGGATTCAGAGAAGCTGAACAGTGTTCTGGAAGTAGGATCTCAAATGTATTGACAATAAGCTTCTCTCTCTCTCTCTCTCTGAAAGTCTTCCATTAGCATCCATATTTATATATAACAAATTCAACCACCAGAAAAGAGACTGAATCTTGAGCCCAGTTAAAGTTTCTTGAAGCACAGATATGATCAGTGCCCTTGGGACCAGCTCTGTAACAATCAACTCTGGCCAAGGGAGGATCACAGACTAGGAACTTGGCTCTCTGGAATTGAGCCCTGTGCATCATGTAGATGGTAGAGTGAGGAAGTTCTAAAATAGAACAGCTGGAAAATAACCCAAAGGGTATTATAAAGTCACACCTCCTTCCTCTTCCTGAAGCATTAAGTGCTGGTTTCAGGTATTATCAAAGCCAAGCAGCATCCTTTTCTTTACTGCAGTTTGATCTTTGAATATCTTCTATTCCAAGCCTTGGATATGGAGCAGTCGTCAAGGATGACCAAGTCTCTCTTCCCTGAAGTCTGAACTTTACCTCTTTAGTTTATGAAATTTCACACTTTCTTCCAACCATCCATTCCTTTGCCTAAGCTTATTTGAGATGGAGGTTTGTCACTTCCAATCAATGAGTTCTTACTAGTACAGAAGTATGTATATGGAACTGACTTTTACTACTAGCAGACCCCCAGTGTGAAACTGGCTGACATAGATAAAGTAGGACGGTGTAAGGACTCTATAACATGGGGCTGGGTATTAGCAATGCTTGTGAGGTGGGAGAAAAGCAATTGATTAAAGGATCATTGGTCTTTTGCTAGAATTCAGAGAATTATCCACAAAATAGTAACTTCAGGAAAACTGGTAGAGGAATGTCAAAATAGCACCAATTTCTTAATATCAAATTGGGAACTCTGAGCTTTTCACTCTTAGTGAATATTGCTGTACATGGCTATGTCTTCTAATAAGAAGTGCATTTTGGCCGATCTGAGAGCAAATAGAGAATAACTGGGCAGATTTACAATGTTGTTTTAAAAAAAATCAGTTTCTTTCTACCTGTGGTTAGCAATTGAACCTGTTGAATCAAATGATCAAAGATCTTAAATATAGGCTTAAAGTTAGTGCACAAATTAGCATATTGTATCTCTACTAGGATTCAAAAGAATCAGGGAAACCTGATGCTCCCAGATCACTTCTGAGCAACTCTGCTATTGCATCCATGTCTGGAAAAGTTGTAAACGCTTGAGTGCATGAGTGGTGAAGAGGAGACAGAAGTCACGGGGAAGGGAAGATAAGCCTTGCCTCACTACTTCAGGCTATTGTTTTTCAAACTCAGAGGTAGAGGTCAATAAGCTAAGAGCAAAATGCACGGAGTTCCCAATTTGATATTAAGAAATTGGTGCTATAAAAATAAGGGCCAAATTTAAAAATAAAATTTTGGCAAGATTTCCGGTGTTGGCTACTAATTAGTGTACTGAATCTTCCACAGTTTCCCCCTACCACTCCATGAAATCAATAGCCCCAGCTAACAAAGGAGGTAAAAGAGTTGCATTACAAGAAATGCTGAGTCTGGTGAACAGGAACCTGTGCTTGCTCAACCCTTCAGGTAACCTTGAACCCACATTCATAATACAAACAAATGAACCACCCAGGCACTCCTATGTTAGAACCCGCCTCAATCTTCCTCTCAAGTTTTGTCACTGGCAAACACTGGGCAAAGAAAGTTCTCCTAGAGAAGAGCCCAGGCAGAAAAGAGTCTTGTTATCATCTACTTCCCTGACCCTTGGAATAATAAGTATTCAGCATGTCAGCTGCAAAATGTCAAGGAGCCCAGTCAGTTATGTTCAAAAGGAGGAATCAGCCTTGACCAGAAAACCCAAGCTTGGAAATCACTGGCCTTTGGATTTATCACTTAAGTAGAATTTTAAACTTTGTAATATTGAGAAACAGATGAATTTGGATGAAATAAGAATTGTGCAATAATAATAACTAACACTTATTAAATTCTTAGTATAAGCCAGGAACTGCTCTAAGGCCTTATATTCATGACTTATTTAATTGTCCCAACTTTTACCTGAGGTAGGTACTATAATTACCTGCATTTTACATAGGCAATAAAGTGCCTTGCCGAAAGTTGAACTGAGATTTGAATTATGATTTGGGTCATTAACCATTATATTGCATTTCCTTTTATCTAACTTGCCTTGCAAGAGTTTGCTTTCTTCTTCTTCTTCTTCTTCTTCTTCTTCTTCTTCTTCTTCTTCTTCTTCTTCTTCTTCTTCTTTCTCTTCCTCTTCCTCTTCCTCTTCCTCTTCCTCTTCCTCTCCTTCTCCTTCTCCTTCTCCTTCTCCTTCTTCTCTCCTCCTGTTGCTGAAAGCCTATCTCTAACAACTTTTTGAGGCATAACTGACAACAATCAGTACAAATTGATGAGTTTTGACATATATTTATACCCATGAAAATATCACTTCAATTCAGATAGGAAACATCCATCATCCTCCACTGGAATCATATAATATATATTCTTCATCGTCTCTCTCCTTTCACTCAGCACAATTATTTTGAGATCTATCAATGATATTGAGAAGATCCATAATTTGTTCCTTTTTATTTCATTTATTACCCTGTATGGATGCTCCTGTGGGTTGCAATTATTAACAACACAGTATAGTAGTTATGAACAATAATATATGTTTGTTTCATGAACATGCACTTTAATTTAAGTAACTATCTAGGGTTCAGTGACTGGGTTTGACTTTATAAGAAACTGCCTCACAGTTTTCCAAAGCAGTTGTTCTAACTTCCTTCTCCCCAGCAATGCTTGAGAGTTCCGGTTGCTCACCAATACTCGATACGATCAGTCTTTTCAATGTTAGCCATTCTAGCAGGTATGTGGAGGTATTTCATCATGGTTTTAACTGGTGTTTTCCTAATGAATAATTATATTGAGCATCTTTTAATATGCTTACTTGACATCTACATTTCTTCTTTGTTGAAATGCTTATTCAAACATTTTGTGTCTTTTTTTTAATTGGGTTGTTTAATTTTATTATTATCATTATTGGTTCTAGTTCTTCCCTTTGTAGCACCTTCTTTTTCTGTAAGAGGACATTCTACAGATTAGAATGTAGAACATGGAGATGCACATGGTTTAGTGGACAGGGCACAGGCTTGGAAGTGATCGGGTATATTTGGACTAGAATTCTAGCTGCATTTCTAGATAAGTCTTATCACTTGGGGCAATTCAGTATATATCCTGAGCCCCAGGGTGTCCATAAAAGCTACTGGGACCCAGTGAACCTATGACCTAGTGCTTCCATGAGGAATAAATAAAACACTCTTGTTAAACAAGTAGCAAAAGGCAATGAGGACAACCCAAGGATGGTGGAATGTGATGGACATCATTATACAAAGTACATGTATGAAAACTTGAATTGGTGTCAACATACTTTATATACAGAGATATGAAAAATTGTGGTATATATGTGCATTAAGAATTATAATGCAAAACAAACAAAGTACATGTATAAAGGCATAAATTGGCGTGAACATACTTTATATACAGAGATACAAAAATTGTGCTTATATGTGTAATAAGAATTGTAAAGCATTCCACTGCTGTCGTGTATTTAAAAAAAAATAAAATCAATAAAAGATAAAAAAGAAAAAATTTAAAAATGGAGGTTACTTATAAGAATTGACTGTGAGAATTTATTAGGATCCCCTAAATGCCTAGATGTTTATGTAAAACGATATCTGGAGTGGCATCTTGCTTATGATTTACTTTTTTCCTTCTTCTTCCCTTCTGTACATTAACACATCGTTTGATGAAGAGGTTTATTCCAAACAAGCACACTTGACACACCCAGTGATACCACACTGTGATGCTACCTGCTGTGGCACTAGGCTCTTAGTGGAGATTGGGAACTCTCTGATCTGGAGGCTTCTTTTCTTTTGCCATCTTGTTTTTCCACTGCACCTCATCCCTTTCTGAGCTCCTCCTTGTTTCTATCTTGCTCCGATAGACAAAACAATGGTCACCTCAGTGTGCATTACTTTTTAAAGTAATGGTAGAGAATTCCCAGTCTCTCTGTCAACAGGGGCTTAAAGGTGCAGATGGTTATCAACAGCTAATAAGGAAATCTGTTTTCTACCATTGTGCATAAAACATAGTAGCCACTCTTTCTGGATCTCTACCATGTGCTCTGAGAGTCTCCATGGGAGTTGAGCTGCCCTTGCTGTGTTCCTGCTAGGGGAAGGGTAGGAGTGGGAGAGGAGGGTGATAGCTATTGCCACTGGCTCTCTGACAAGAAAAAGAGCAGCTTCCAGACAGAGTTCAACCTGAAAAAAGGCTCCCCCGCTGTGCAGGAATTATTCACTCTAGGATCTGCTTCCTGTGCAGTAACATCAAATATTCCCGCTGGCTGCAGAAGCTTGGCTTTAACAGCTTAACTGTTTCATTCCCATTCTGCATCCTCTACAAAAGCCCCTGCCACAATGTGGGGCACAGAATGGTGCCCTTTTATGACTGTGCTCCTCTTCATTCTGACTTCCATTCTCAAACAGGTATTGTGGCCATCTCTCCAACTTCTTCTGTGATCAATGTCACTGAGATTCTACATAAGTGTCATTGTTCCATCCTCCCTGGGCTACGCCTTCTTTGTTCCTTTTCATTCCTGTGAGTCTTAGTCCCTCAGTCTCATCTATTTGGATGAACCCAACAGCTGACCTTGCAGAAGATGCTGTGGAGCCCATGAACTGTCCCAGACTCATTCGAAGCCTGCATTGTTCTTCCAGAGTTTTAGGGCTTAGACCTTTCCTGAAGAGCTGTGGTATTCTGTCTGCTATCAAAAATCTGATAATATCTTAATATCTTATTGGTAAGGCTGGTGAGATATCTGAAACAGTCATTTCTCTCACTAAATGGAAACCCTCTAGTCCTTTTCCTGGAGACATTCATAACAAGGGCATGTAGAAAGGGAAGTTGCATTAAACCCAGAGTCCTGTGGGATGCCACAGAAAGACTGGCTTAGACTCAAATGCTAATAGCCCAGCCGATGAGCATGGACAACACGATTACACAGAGAGGCAAGGCCAAGTTCTGTACTCTCTCCCCAGCTGGCAAGTGCAACCTTCCTGGAACAACTCCCTGCCACCTCCCATCCGCTCTGCACTTAAAAAACTTCCCGGAATCTTCCTTCCTGCCCCAAGCCTTTCAAGACAAACGAATGGATGGAGAAATCACCGGATCACCCTTACCTTCAGACAGAATAATGAGAAGACAAAGCAAAACACTAAGTTAATTATTTTATAAAGGAATGTAGTTGCCACTAGAAAAAAAAATCCAGGTAGAGCTTAAGGGACAACCTGAGTGAGGACAGGAAAGAGGGGTTGTGGAGAGCTACCATGAGCCAGGCCCTCCCTGTGCTCCGTGGGTTTGTCTTACCTGTTTCCTCCAACCCTTACAATGGTCTTTGGGAATAAGGGATATATTATTGGCTTTTTGAGTGAGAAGATACAGGATCCCAGAGTCTGAAGAATTTTGTCTCCAGTCTCACAGTGATTAGCAACAGGCTCAGGATTTAATCATTAGTCCATCTAATTTCCAGAGCTCATGGATTTCTTACTGTACTCATGTTTTAGCTTTTCCCATGGACTATGCTCCTCATTTGACCCACCCACACTCCACGCAGCCACCCTCTGATCTCTGGCTGTGCTGTGCTTCAGACCCCGAGGCTGAGTTAGGCCAGCCAGGGCTTGTTTTTCTCTGTTCTCTGCAGTTTTCTAAACACATTCCACTCATAAGCTGGTAGAAACTACCGTTGGGGAAGTACTATCTTGTCTTTTGATTGGTCTCCTGGGGGCCATGGGCCTTGGTGGAGGACAGCACCTCCTTCCCCCTGGGCCCACTGTGAGGAATGATGTCTGAGTTCCAGTTTTAAATCTGACACTGCTGTCCCAATCATTCACTCAGTTCCTATGTCCTGTTGTTTTGCTGGTGATGCCTGTGTGTTTGTTGCTGGTTAGTCTGAAAACAGCTCCTGTGCTCAAAGTTCATTTGATGAATAAAGGTAACTGAGCTGCCCTCAGCCTTTCTCCAACTCAGGTTAATGGTTCTACCCATTTCTTGAAGAGGTTCATTTTTCCAAAAACCTCTATTGACCATTTTGGAAACTGAGAATACCAAAATGAATGAGTCATAGTTTTAGACTGCTAATAGTTCACAACAGTGTCAGTAAGACAGATACTATCATTCACTGGTCAACTCAAGGAATGGAAGCCATTCCAGGTATTTCAAGCAGAAGGGATTTTAATAGGGGATTAGACACTTGTGAAATCATTTGAAGAGCTGGAGAAGTAGATTCTAGATTCCAGCAATAACTTCCAGAGAGAGCTATTACCTTTGCCCTATCAGGAAGATGGGAAGTCAGGAAGCCCCAGGAACTACTGAGCTCTAGATTCTAGAATCTGCAACAGACCACATACTTGCAATATAGGAATCAGAAATTCAGGATTGGGAAACTGTTGTTGCTGATATTAAAACTGATGAATCCTGACAACCACAAAACTATTGACAGGAGACTATAATGCAGAAAAGTTTCATGTCTCCACAACTGGGCTTTCCAGGAGAAGATACTTACAGCATCAAAAAGCCATCTCTTAATTCATTTCTGCTTTTTAAATCCTATACCTGTGTAACTTAATTTGCATCTAGAAACTTATCTGCAGGAGATCTGGAAAATGATTCACACTCCAGAAGATGAACGTGGACATTGGGAAAATAAGTAGAAATGTCTGCCACAGACTTAGGAACATATATGTGCACTAAAGTGGTAGAGGAAGCATGTGATGCAAGGCACAGTAGGTTGCAATAAATGGAAAGATCAGTTCTACCTGGAGGTTCAGGGACAGTAAATAGAAGAGAGTCTCCTGCGGAGTCTTGAGGAACAGCCTATAGAAGTCTGTCTCAAAGTGGGCTGAAGGTCATTTAGGGCAGAGTAAGCTTTAGCTATGAGGTAAAGGAGTATGCAAAGTTCACCTAGAATCAGCTTTACTTCTTTTGTCTGGAACAGAAGGGAGAAACAGGAGTACAGTGAGCAATGAGGTCTGACAGGGAGTAGGGCCCAGGATAAAGCAGACCTCAAATACTAGGCTCAAGGGCTCAGACTTTCTCCTACATGACGGGGGGAGATCATTGGAAGGTTAAAAGTAGGGAATGATAAGATGACATAGGTTTGATAAAATGCTATGGTTTGGATATGGTCTAAGTGTGTCCCCAAAAGTTCATGTGCTGGAAGCACATGTTCTCAGTGTAGTACTATTGAGTGGTAAACCTGTAAGACATGGGGTCTAGTTGAAGGTGACTAAGACTTTGGGGGTACCACCCTTGCAAGGGACATGAGTTTTTATGGGAGCCTATTAGCTATGTTGTTATAAAAAGAATGAGCCTGGCTCCTAAATTTATCTGACTTCCTGTCTTGCCATCTGATCTCTCCCCCTTACAACTCCCATCATAATAACCATCTACCATGCCATGATGCTGCCAAAAGGCCCTCCTGAGCTAAGGAGATACTGGCACCATGTTCTTGAGTATCTAGAACTATGAGCTAAATAAACCTATATTTATTACAAAATTCCAAGCTTCAGATATTTTGTAATAAAAACACAAAATGAACTGATGTAGACAAGTCATGCTGGATGCTATCTGAAGATGCATTGGAATGACGAGAAATCAGAATAAAGAACAGTTAGGAGAATATGGCACTATGGTAGATTAGACATGGTTGCAATTCAAACTAAAACTATGGATGTTGGGATGGAATATAGAATGTTTGGAATATATCAGGAAGTTGAATCAACAGGACTCCAAGTAATCACAAATGGTTATTGCATGTATGTAGACAGTGTGCCATGCTCTATTCTATGTGCTTTGCATGTATGAACTCATTTGGTCCTTCAGAAAATCCATAAGTAGGTTCTATTATCTATCCTAGTCTATAGATGGGGAAACTGAAGCACAACTGGCAAATAACAGAGATAAGATTTGAAACTAGGTAGACTGGTTTTAGGAAACAGATGTTCACTAAATTTTCTGTGAAATTCCTCTGCCTTCAGTGATTAAATTCTGTTTTATTGTACTTTATAAATCTTCCATTTATGAATTCTGGTTTGGGCAAGGGTATGGAGTTGTTTTTTTTGTTTTTTTTTTTTTAACCTAGAAATTCATGGCCAGATTTCTGCAAGTCTAATGAACCCTGAGATTGTAAGCAAGTTTTTATGCTTTTCCAGCATTTGTGCATTGTTTTCTTCTGGGAAGTGGTGGCAAGGCTTTTCAGCAGATTCTCAAATGCATATTTGTTTATTTATTTTGTGGCGGTGGGGATTAAACCCATGGCCTTGAGCATGCGAGGCAAGCACTTTACCAACTGAGCTATATCCCCCTCCCTCAAATACATTTTTGATCTAAAAATACATTTAAGAACCTTGCCTTAGATCAGTAGTTCTCAAAGTATGGCACTTAAATTACAAGAATCAAGATTCCCTAGTATTTCGGGGGAATTCACATTCATAAGCCTTATCCCAGACCAACTAAATCAGAAAATCCAGAGCTGGTGTCCAGAAATCTGCATTAATAAGTCTTCCAGGTGATTCTGATGTATGCTTGAGAACCTCTTTCCATAAACCTAGGTGATGAGGCAATAGTGTCTGCTCATTGGCCAGGACAAGGCATTCAAAGTGGAAGGTGGTATCAAGAGAGAGTGAAATCTTGGGATGTGGAGATTTGGGGAAAAAAATACTGAGACATAAGCTTTGAACTGTGCAAATATTTTGGACAAGGCATTCCCTGAGGGGTTCCACGGATCTCAGAACAGGCTGTCTGGAGAAACTCTGGATTCTGGAGTTGCAGCTTAGAAGTCTGCAACCTGCAGACTCATGCACCAATGCCACAAGGCCTCCTTTCCACACAATTTCTTCCACTGCTGGAGTTTAGCTATCCCCTTTCATCCAAGATGCACAGACCTCTAATGATATTTCAATGGAGGCTAACTTGCCTGGGATCTGAGGGAAGTTCAAACCCACTGACACCCTAGCTACTCACCATAAGGAACCAGGACCCCTGGCCCATATTTCTAGTTGACACAACAGCTGTGTGATCTGTGTGGGATCCATTCTCACAGTGCCAGACTTCTTTTACATCTTCCTGGAAACACGAAAAGCTGCAGTGATTGGTGATGGTGAAGATTCCTGTGCACACTCTCGCCCCTCCCCCCGCCGGCCCCGCCCCGCCCTGGCCTCCTCCTTTCTGCTAAGTCACCCAGCTGGAAAACACTGATGGTAGGGAGAGAGCCTGTGCCTGCTGGTTGGCTTGGAAAGGTTCTGGGAATTCATTATGATCTAAACAACTATTCCAGTTATTCTCGTGACTCAGCCCCTGCGATCGCGATCTTCCCGTGTCCAGAGGGGCGGGTGTTGCTGACTCAAGTGCTGAAGAGGGCACCTTGTCATCCCTCCTGCCTCCCCGCTGTCAGTCCTGCTGCCCCTTCATCCCCAGAAGACACCGAGGGGATGCAGAGAAGCTACTCTGGGCGCTCAGTTTCAATTCTAAACAAGCAGCCAGCCTCTTCCCGTTAGCCCTTCTCACTGCACACGTCTGTCAGTCTTCTGCACACTTCGGGGAAGCGACCACAAACAGTCACGCATCACGTGCTCATTCACGTTAGGCAGTCAGCTCACGTTTATCCAGCACCTACTGAGTACTGGCTAAACGGCAGGATCCGGAAAGACGTGGGATCCTGGTGGGGAAAAATGCCTTAACAAACATTTAGAAAGAGATAGAATAAAGCACCAAAGCAGCACAAGGGAGAGTGCTAGCAAAACTCTCAGAGGGCCAGCAATAAGGGACAGCCTTTTCTAGGTCCTGGCACTCCCCTTTAATGAGCAGCAACTCTGTGAGTGTGTTTGAACATTAACGTTAAGAGAGCTACAGAGAGATGATATCGCCAGGAATCAATCAACAAGGCATCAAAGAAAATTTTCTGGAAGAAGCAGAGAAGGCTAAAAGAGGCAGAAAGGGTGGGGAAAAAGTGGCAGCAACCTCTACTGTTTTGACCAAAGATCTTTCCTTAACTTGAATCTGTTAAATACTATCTGCTAGGCAGGATGTCTTAACTTCCCCCAAATAGTATGCAGTTTGAACTTCATGCCAGGAGGAAAAGAGATCACATGTTACTGGATGAAAATTAAAGAAACTAACATCTACCATGTATCAGGTATAGTATCATATCTCATTAAGTGCTAAAAAAAACATAACACGCACACAGAGAGAGAGAGAGAGAGAGAGAGAGAGAGAGAGAGAGAAGGTACTGAAGGTATAAAGGCACAGAAGGACTAAGTACCCTGCCTCAGTGTGACTAAGCTGAGATTAGGGTCTGTGTTATTGTCAAGTACAAACCTACTTTGTTTGCATAAGGAACATAATATGAAGAGATGCTTATATCCCATCTTACAGATGGGCAAATGAAGGCACAGAAAAGTTAAGCAAAATCATAAACACAAAATCATAAAATCTCCAAAATCACGAAGACTTGAGCAAGTGAAGTAATAGCAGTTCACACTCAGGTCTGTTGGAGTGCAAAATCTGGGCCCTTTCCACCATACCACCCTCTTTTTATTCCATGTTTGAGACCAAATTTCATCTCTCCTTAGGATCTATTGTCTGAACATCTGTAAATACAGAGCCTGATATCACATTCAGGATTATGATTTTTAATCCCCTGCAATTTAAGAGTTAAATTCCTAGTGTACTTCCTTTTTTATGTATTTACTCATTCAATATATTTATTTTGAATATTCGTCTATTCGTGCCAGCCATGGATCTCAAGAATACAGCAATGAAAAAGGCAGGCAGGGTCTTTTCTCCTTGTGGAGCTTTTGGTATAACAGGGAGAGAAAAACAACAAATCCATTTATTACACTTGTAAGTGGTATAATGATAGCTCCCACTTCAGTTGAATTTACTGTGTGTCAGGAACCATTCTAAGTACTTTACATAAATTAGCCTATTTAACTCTCACAGGTGTAGTAGGGAAGTGGAGAAGGAAGCATCCGCTCAGCCTGGAAGCAGGAGTGATTAGCTGTGTTAAAAAGGGGACGGACTGGGAGTGCACTCTAGAACTGAACTGTCCAGTAGCCCAAAGCTACTTGAGGCTACAGAGTTCTTGAAACATGGCTGGTGTAAATCAAGGGGTGTTATAAATGTAAGGAGAGATTTCAAAGACTTAGTATAGGGGAAAAAAAAACAACCAATAAATGGGCTAAGGAACTGAATAGACACTTCACAAAAGAATACAATCGATCAATAAATATATGACAAAAATGTTCAACATCTCTAGCAATTAGAAAAATGCAAATCAAAACTACTCTAAGATTTCATCTCACTCCATTCATAATGGCAATTATCAAGAATACAACCAATAATAAATGTTGGCAAGGATGTGGGGAAAAAAGTATACCCATACATTGCTCATGGGACTGCAAATTGTTGCAATGGAAAGCAGTCTATAGAAAACTTGGAATGGAAACACCATTTGACCCAGTTATTCCACTCCTTGGTATATACCCGAAAGGACTTAAAATCAGCATTCTACAGTAATGCCACTGCATTAATGTTTATAGCAGCTTAATTCACAATAACCAAACTATGGAACCAACGTATAAAGAAACTGTGGCATATATACACAATTGAATATTACTCAGCCTTAAAGAAGAATGAAATTATGGCATTTACAGATAAATGGATGGAGCTGAAAAATATGCTAAGTGAAACAAGCCAATCCCAAAGAACCAACAGCCAAATGTTTTCTCTGATATACAAATGCTAACTCACAACAAGGTGGGGGGTGCTAGGGAAGAATAGAGGTACTTTGAATTAGACAGAGGAGAGTGAAGGGAGGGGAGGGGCTATGGGGGTGAGAAGGACAGTGGAATGAATGGGATATTATTACCCTATGTGCATATATGATTACATGAATGGTGTAACTCTACATCATGTACAACCAGAAGAATGAGGAGTTATGCTCCATTTGTGTATGATATATCAAAATGCAGTCTATTGTCATGTATAACTAATTAGAACAAATTTTAAAAGGATGAGTATAAAAAAAGAAATGTAAAATATCTCATTGGTTTTTATATCAATTGATTACATGTTGTGATGCTGATATTTGGGATATGTTGGGTTAAGTTGGATACATCATTAAAATCAATTTTACCTGATTCATTTTACTTTTTAAATGTGGTCCAAGATAATTTTAAATTATATATGTGGCTCCCACATGTGGATTGTACAGTGCTGCTCTGGAAGGCTGGGAGGCCTCACGGAGCAGGCGCATTAGGGGAAGTGAATAGGAGGAGGTGGGCAGAAATGCAGGAGAAGAAAAAAGAGGACACTAAGGGGAACTGGAACTGCCAGCCTTCTATCCTGCGGGTCAGAAAGGGGAACTTAACCTTTGCAAGGTCCAAATCTGAGACCTTGGAACCCACTGATATACCAAAAAGAGTGTCTTCCTCAACACCAGCTCCAGCTTTGAGCCAGAGGATGGCTAGGGCCATTTTTGAGGTTTTTAAGATGGGAAAGGCAAAAACCATTAGTGTAAAAAAGCAAAGAAAAATGGAGAAACATTAGGTTAAAAGGCAAACCCATACTAATGACTCACCCAGTCCTGGCATCTTCTTGCCCTGTCCCCTTACCTATCGGACCTCATCTCCTGCTTACCTCCTCCTTATACTCCTCCTTCCCTCTGCGACACTCTCTGGCTTCTTGGCTGAGCCTCAGAAACACCTCTTTTCTTATGTTTACGGATAATCTCCCTACTAGAAAGCAGGCGGTCTAAAGACAAGAATCTCAGTTTTATTTATTGCATTATCCCCCAAACCCAGGCAATTCCTGGCATAAAGTACCTGCTTAATTAACATCCTTTTGAATGGATGAGGGTGTTGATTGTGGTCCTCACGCCAGGTGCAGTTGATGTGCACCACTTCTTTGGGGAAGAAAAGACCTTTTCAGACCCTTCCCACAGCCAGCTTGACTAACCTTGCTCCTCACCAGCTTTTACAGCTTATGGTTCTGCCCGCTTCTGGGTGCCAGAGAGTTAAGGAAGAAACTGACACAGGAAAATGCTAGGACTGAGGGTTGGCATTGCCAAGTGCCCTCGCACCTGTTTCCTCGGGGGACCAAAGGTTCCAGGCTGAATGCTGTGAGGCTGAACAAGATATGTAGGACATCAAAGAGGAAACAGTGGAAGACAATGGTTACCGAGGGGGCAAGGGCTCACAGGTGATGGTCCGCTGACAGGCACGTCAGCAACACCTGAGAGAGCTTGTTAGACCTACATACTCTCAGGCTCCACCCTAGACCTGCTGAATCAGCAACCCTGTGGAGGGGCCAAGCAACTGCTTTCAAAAAAGTCTGCAGTGATTCTGATGCACTGCTTATGCACTAACTCCTCCCAGGAAAAGAGGAGTTTGTTAGATCTGGGAAGAGGGGGCCGGCTTAAAAGGCCAGGGAGAGGGCAAGTGCCCACGAGGGTGGGTTGGCCCTGGGTTGGTTCCTGCCTTAGAGGCCACTCGGGGTGGTCGCAGCCGGACCTTGTCACTTGGGAAGTTCAAAAGGCCAGGGCTCCCAGCTGCTCCCACCCCAACCCGGGAAAGTCCCTGGCCAGGCTGTGACCTTCCGCCTTGGGCACCCTACTCCGCTGAGTCCTGCAGCCCTGCGAGCCTCAGCCTGCATCATCCAGCCCCTGCCCTGGCCATCCAACCAGGGCCTGTCGCCTCTCGGTTACTCCTGTGTAGCTTCTCTCTGATTTTCTTTCTTCACCTCTCTCTTTTCCCACTTAATTCTCTGCGTACCGTTTTCCTTTTTCACATTCCTTTAGTTTTTTCAACAAATAGTTGCCAAGCGCCCACTCTGCGCCCTGGAGGCCCAGGGTAGTCCTTGGTGGAGGAAGAGAGTCACCAGCCTTTCTGCACCTCTATGTCTCCTCTGCTCCCTTCCCTTCCCTGGAAGCATTCGCTGTTCTTTCTCCTCCCTCTTTTGTTTATATCTAGAGAAACTTCTCTTCTAGAAGGTGGAACAACAGGATTAGAAAACCTACTTTTGTCTGACTTCCAGAAAGTGGCAATTAAAATGTAGATTTTATCTTGATGAATGCCAAAGGTTTAGCCTATTGTCCGCTATTAGCCCTTCAACCACAATAAGTTTATTTACCTGAAACAGCTATGCCCTAGGAGGGGCTGAGAGAAACTAATATTTACCTACTTTCACTTTAGTGACACTTACTCACCTCTTCCCATGCATACATTCATCCAGCTGTTTATTGAGCACCTAGTGGTATGTGCTATTCCTTATAAGCACTGTCCAAGAGAGGTAATAATATAAAAACATATGAAATTTAAAATTTTCTAGTAGTCACATTGAAAAAGCAAAAAGACACAGGTGAAATTATTTTAATGATTTTATTTAACCCTGTATACCTAAATACCATTTTAATATGTAATCAGTGTAAAAATTATCCATGAGATATTTGTTTTTCACGTGGAGTTTGAAATTTTGTGTGTATGTTATCCTTTCAACACATCTTATTTCTGCTTAGGGACATTTCAAGTGCTTAAGTGCCACATTGGCTAATGGCTAGTGCACAGGACAGTGCAATTCTAGACACTTGGAGAACAACTAAGGATAAGACCAAGGAAGAGGGACAGAGGAAGAACTTTTCAGTGAACTCATGAATAAATGATAATACTGCTCAATGCTATGAAGAAAATAAAACAAAATAATAACATAGAATGACTGAACATTAGCTCATTTAGCCTTTCAATTCCCCTTCAAGTTGAATAACACTGAATAACAATTTCATTGATATTAAACCCAGGCCAAAAGACCACACAACTTGTCCCAGTATCTACAACTGGTAAATTTATGCCCAGGATTCAAATCTCAGTTTGACTGATTCCCAACCTGGTTGCCATTACCTTACAAGGCCAGTTTGAAGACTTTCTAAGGTTACTATATGGAAGACAGAGATGAGGAAAGAGGAATTGAATGGCTTCGGAGTTTAAACTTTTGAACAGTAATGCTATTACTGATTAGGTTTCAAGGCTTCTCTGGGCCTTTTGCAAAGGCAAATGGAGGGTTTGGCTTTTTGGACTAGCTCATCCACAAAGGGGATAAAGAGATTTGAACAAAACAGAAAATTTTCATTGTCAAATGAGATCTGTTTTAACAGAGATTTTGTGCAAAATTTGAAGTATTTTTTCCTTTGTGATAGTGGACTAGACCAGTGCCCAAGTACAATAGGGACAGTATTGCATGATGCTCAGAGCAGGCAGCTTTGGGTGGTGGTTGATTAGAAGTCCTAGCTTCATGACAATAGCAGTTTTGAGTTTCAGTTTTCTTTAAGAAAATACCTAAAAGAAGAAGAAGAAAAATACTTATTTTGTGGCATATTTGTAAAAGTGAAATGATACGTTGCATGCGAACATTTAACTCAGTAGCTAGCACATGGCAATCACCCAGGATTGGTTATCAACAGTTCTCATGAATATTGTACAAATGGCCTTAGAAAGATTTGTGTTTGAGTCAGCTCTCTCATCTACAAGCTGTGTGATTTAAGTAAATCAACAGATGTCTCTGAACCTTAGTTCTTTCATTTAGAAAACGGGACCAAGAGAATTATTTGTATAAGATGGCACAGAGTGTCTTCATAAATATCAACTAAGATTCTGCATGTGCTGTGAAAGCTGTCCAGCCCTTGTTGATTGTTCTTGGTAGTTATTCTTCTGTCAAGCCTTCATAAGCAGTGCTTTGTGGATCTAAGTCACCTTGTCATTCTTCTTAGCAGAAAACAGTGGGAACTCAGTCTTGTCCCTTAAAATGATTTGTTTGCCAGAAGTGCCCAGATTACTAAAGTCAGTAGCCAGAGGGTCTTTTCTGACCTTTGCTGTAACTGGTGAATAACCTTAGATCAGCCATTGAACTTCTCCAGGCTGTTTTCTTAGTGCCCAAATAGGGCTAATCTTAATAATTGGCTAGTTTGCTTATTGGGTATCATGATGATCAGAGGAAAAAAAAAAAAGCATGTTGCACACCGTAGATCTGCAGCCTGTGTCTCCTGCTTCAGGATCCCACGTCTGCACAGCAGCCACCCAGAACTACTGACAGGTTTCCACAAGCCTTGGGGCTTGTGTACTTGTGCAAGCTCGTTCCTCTGCCTGGAATGTCCTCCCTTGTCTTCATGTGTACCCTCATTGGAGGACAGATGAAGTCTAGGTAATGCTTCAGAACTTTAAACTGTCTCCTCTCTAAAGCCCTCTTAGAGCCATCCAACCCATAAATCATCTCCTGCCCTTTGGGTCTCATGGTAACCAGCCCAGAGACCAGACAGGGTGCATGTTGAGAATAACACCTCCTATTTGTGTGAAGATCTATGGTGTGCAACATGTTTTTTACCTCTTCTGATCATCCTGATACCCCACAAACTAGTAAGTTATTAAGACTAGCCCTATTTGGGGACAAAGAAAACAGCTTGGAAAAGGTCAATGGCTGATCTAAGGTTACTCACCAGTTGCAGCAGAGGCCGGATTAGACCCTCTGACTCCTGCCATCATTTTCCTCACCACCCAGCATTACAGATGTGACCTTCATCTAGTGGTGGCAGGCTCACACGGTGACCCAGCACAGAGGCTCTGGAAACTGAGTTCAAATCCTACCTCTGGTACTTACTAGTCAGGGGACTTTGGGGAAATTACCCTTTGTCTCCATTTCTTAATCTGTTTGTTATGTAGTCATGATAATGATGCCTCCCTCTCATAGCTGTGGTTGAGAAGGAGACATGTTAAACACTTAGAACAGCAGCTGGTGCTTCATAGTAGGTCTTCATAAAATTTCAACTTTGTTCCTGTCTTTATCAAGCAGCAAGGCTGCCTCTTATTTTCTTTGCCTAGAAAAATCCCAGCCTATAGGAGAAACTCAACAAAGGATTGTTGAATGAGTGACTCAGAGAATCCCACATGCCATGCATTCCTGGGCTCCACTCACCCTCTTCCACCCCCTGGATCCTGTCTGCTTCTGCTTTCCATTGGTATCAGGGCTGGGTTCTTGGCCAGGAGTTCCCCCATCTCCTGCTCCACTTCCTATTCTGCTTTCTGACTCAGATTCTTCCTGTCCCACCCTGCTGATAGCCAGTGGGGCTTCAGACCCACCCTGCTCCGGTGTTGCCCTCACTCAGTGTTGGCTTTTGATCTCTCAGCATCCCAAGGTTTCTACTAAATTACATCAGAGGGTTTCTACCAGGGATCTTAAGGTCCTACCCCTTCTCACTGAGCGCTCCTCTTAGCACGGCACCCCCTGCATCATCATACCCATCTGGCTGTCCATTCACTCTTCCAAACCCCCACTTACATCCACCACCTGTCCACTCCCATCCACCCAGGTGCTCAACTACCTTCCAATGTGTTCCTATCATCTACAGTCATTATATGTAATACAGACTTTTAAAGAAGAAAAGATGGTCTTCTGATTCATGTGGTTTCTGAAATGCTGGGGGAAATCAGATAACTGAAGAACGAAGTTTGTGGCAGAAGGCAGTTTTTGTCATATGGGTGCCATAACACATTTTGAAATTAAAGTCTATGGATGAGCTTCAGGGAATCTGTGAGTTCCTTGAAATTATAAGCAAAATTGTGTGGGTGAGAGGATGTGTGTGGTGCCCCTTCATACACATGTGCATCTGGCAGGGGAGAGGGATGCTCCATGACTTGCGTGACATCATCACAGTAGGTCTCCAGCAAATACTGAGGCTGAGTAAGGGAAAACCCAAGAAAGAAAGAGCCCTACTTGAGGGCCATCAATGGAGAGAGAGGGAAACTAATCTTCATTTCAGACCCACTCTGCGCCAGGCACCCTTCTGCTTTTATAACCTTGATTATCTTCTCATTTGGCAAGAAGTAAGGCAGAGAAAATGAGCCTTTATTGGGTACAGGGCTAGGCAATAGAATCTCTTTAATGCTCAGCATAATCATTCCGAAAAAGTACATTATCTCTCTTTTACAGACGACATTAAGAGAGTTCCACAGTTCCACAATCACAGGGGGAGAGTCGGGACTTGAACCTGGGTCCCTGCAGTATCCCTCCTAGGGATACTCCCTCCTAGGGATATCTGTGGACTAAGCATGACACTGTGTAAGTTGCCTTACAGCCGTAAAACACCACGCAGCATAGGGCAGATGCTGTTGTCTATGTCTTGAGAACATTAACAGAGTGGTACAAGCCTAAGAATTGCTTTCATTAAATTTTCAACAGCCTCCAAAAAGAATGACCTTTTCCTGCAAATCAGCCCCTGGGAAAGGTCAGTGAGTACTGGTTCTCACCCCGAGAGTTATCAGAGCAGTTTCCAGGAACAGGGCTGGCACAGGACAGCCGCTCAGCAGGCACTTGTGGCTGAATCTGTGTATTGAAAGGTGCCCTCTGTCTCCTGCCAGCCTCTGCAGCTTCCCTCTGTTGGGGTTCTGCCTGGTGAGGGCAGTGGCCTGCCCCATCACAACTGGCAGGAATAATGTCACCTCAAAAAGGCCACACTGCCTGGAGTCGTGGGCCTGGCAGGCAGGATACACATTCTTCCCTGTTCAGAAATTTCTAGAACCTGAAGAAAGCTTGGGTCCAGATCAGCTGTCCACCCAGACGGGCTCCAGTGCTGCCTAACATTCCACCACTCCCTCCCCTGCACAGAAGGAATTCAAACTCAGGTGGAAAACCCCTGGACTTCTTGCAAGAGTGGATTGACCTAAATGACCTCTAAACCCCCTAAGCCTCTCTCATACTGGGAAAAATTAAGAAGAAAATATTTTTTTTCAACTAAAATGGTTTTCTCCTCAAAGGCAAGGACTGTATAACTTGTTGACTTGGCCTCCCCTCCATCCCACTACCACCACCCTAGTCTAGAATGCCATTGTCACTGTCCCTGGTCACTGCCTCTCTCCTTCTTTATCTTCTTCAGGTATCCAGTCCTGTGGAAGCTCTTCTTAGAAGCCAGATTGGCATTTCTGAATAGATCTCATTATATCTCTGCCCTTCTTATAATTCTCCAATTGCTCTCCTTGCTGGATTTCGGACCAGAATTTCTTGGCACCTCTTCAGCTCTCCTGTCATCTCTTTACCCCTGGGCCTCTGCCCCTGTGCTCTGGCCACCCCACAGGAATTTGCACTCACAGGCCCTTCCCATGTGCTGTGGTCCCTGCTGCCTGCATCTTTAGCACCCCCATTGAACACTGACTCAGTCTGAAGCCCTGCCCTTGAACCCCTAAGTTCAATTTGGTGCCCTCTCCCATACTCCTCTAGCACTTATAGTTCTCTTCACCCTGTTTTGTAAGTTTCAAGTCAATTTTCTGTCTCTCCAAGAGGGTGCATCTTTGCTTGCTTATCCTCAGATTCTCAGGGTCCTGCCCTCAAGGCCCAAGGACCTCCCTTAGAAGAGGCACCAATAAACACCCTCCACAGAGCATAACTCTGCCCAGGGCTAGCTGAGATTTCCTTGCTTCTGAGCTTGGAGAGCCTCACTGCAGAGGACCCCAAAAGTGGAAACCATTAGCACACCCTCCCTCTGCCCTTAACTGAATTTTCTGGGAAAGCAGGAGGCCTCTGGGGGCTCCTAAATCATATTATAGAGTTTGGAAGCAGAGTGAGGCATAACTGGGCCACTTTACCCACCCTGTCCCCCCATTTTTAGCAGGATGACTCCTGCCCCCATAGTCACCCTGCCAACATGTCCTGGCTGTGATGGGGCTGCCACCACTGCATGGGCAGCTGCGGTCACATTCACAAGGGGTGAGGCAGAGGGACTCACTTCAACCCTGACATTCAGTCTGTCCCTTGTGACTGGGGTTGCCACTTACCCCTGGGGTTGCTGGATACAAGAAGGGATAACCCTTTCATCAGATATCTGTGACATGGGGGAAAGGTCAGACTGTGGCCAGGGATGCTGAGTCACAGCTGGGCCTCCCTCTCCTCAGGGCCACCCACTGGGGCCAGCCATCTCTAGGGGTGCCTCCTCCCTGGCTGAAGCCTTATTGGATTCCTGGAATGAATTCAGTCCAGGGTGGGCAGGTAAGGATGTCTCTTGTCCTCCTCCAAGAAGGAAGATAAGAAACAGAGTTGGTAAGAACGGAGTAGGGAGGAAGAGCATGAGAAGAAGATTAACATTAAACAGGGAAGAGAGGTGGGAGGGAAAGGGAGAGAGAAGGGAAATTGCATGGAAATGGAAGGAGACCCTCATCGTTATACAAAATTACATATAAGAGGAAGTGAGGGGAAAGGGAAAAAAAAAAACAAGGGAGAGAAATGAATGACAGTAGATGGGGTAGAGAGAGAAGATGGGAGGGGAGGGGAGGGGAGGGGAGGGGGGATCGTAGAGGATAGGAAAGGCAGCAGAATACAACAGACACTAGGATGGCAATATGTAAATCAATCGATGTGTAACTGATGTGATTCTGCAATCTGTATATGGGATAAAAATGGGAGTTCATAACCCACTTGAATCAGATGTATGAAATATAATATGTCAAGAGCTATGTAATGTTTTGAACAACTAATAAAAAAATTATCATAATCTAAAAAAAAAAAAAAAGAAACAGAGTTGGAAAGAAAGCACAGTTTGGGGTTAGACATGTGTGAATGGAATCCCAACTCTACAGTGGATGTACTGTCTGGGGCAGCCACAGCGTGTTGCTTCACTTCCCTGACCTCACACCTCATCTCTGCAGCGGAGACAACATTACTAACTTGTAGGACTGTTGTGAGAATAAATGAGGTAAAGTATGTCAGCAGCATACCCGAGTGCTTGGCAAACAGTAAACAGCCCCTAAAGGGTAGGTATTATTATTTGTATACACTGACCTCTCCGGATGCTTGCTGTCTGGGGAACATCGTGTCTCCCCTTGGACACCAGACTCTGGCCCCCAACTCCCTAGAGCCACAGTCATATGACTGTGGCTTTGGAAAATTTAGTTGAGACAGGAAGAAAAGAAAAAGAAGTAAAAGAAACAGTGATTTTTTAAAAAAAAATTATCTCAGATGCACAAAATGCTTCCTCAACTTCCTGACTATGTTTGGGTGGAAACCAGACACACAGGTAGACACGGCTGCTGTGCAGGTAGTCTGGAAAGCAGGATATCACTATGTCCAGCTTCCTGTCTTAGACAAGAAGAGAAAACAGCCCATTATCCCAGATGTCTGCAGCACACGGCTCCCTTGCATTCAGACTGGGGCCCTGTGCTCTGGCTCTTGGTTCCATTTCCTCTCCGTCCTCATCCAAAGCTTATCCTCTTCCAATGACAGGAAAAACCTCCATGCACTTTTCAGACCAACATGGAGAAGACCTAATCTGCTTGGCGTCATTTGGCAAGATGTTTAACCTCTCTGGTAACCCAGCTATCTTTAGCCTCCTCGATGCTATTTTGAAATGTCAAACTAGCAAATACTGCTTCCAAAATGGTTCTGATCTGGGATGTGACAGGATGCTTGGGGGTGGGGAAATGAGGAGGAGGTAGGGATGGAAAAGGAACCTTCTGGCAGAGCGTGAGATAATGCACCAACGTTTTGACTGCCAGGATTCTCTCCCTTCTCCAGTCCCAGCCACCTCCCCCAGGGGATGGGCCCACTTAAGGGGAAGTGGACACGTGCTTAACCTAGAGTCATGTCTGCTTATGTGACCCAGGAGCCAGAACTGGACATCACATCAGCCAAAAGAGCAGGGTGACTACCAAGTGCCCAGTTCAGTCTGAAAATAGCATTCCCTCATTCATTCATTCATTCAACAGGTATTTATCACCAACATTGTACTAGGCACTCGGGATACAAAAGCTTCCATAGAGTAATATCCCTGGGAATCATACAGAGAGTTTTATTAAAATACAGATTCTCAAGGCCCAGCCCTGGGAGTCAATCTAGGAGGTTTGACGCCCAGCATCTGCATTTTGAACAAGCATCCAAGTATCCCAATGGCAGGAAGCCCTGGGTGCAAGAGAAGCCTTGGTCTTGCCTGTGGTAACTTCTATTTTCTAAGTAATCATCCTGTCAAAACTGAAAGCTAGGGATGTAGAAATACCATCTCAGACCTTGAAGAGCTTAGAGTTCAGTCTCCAGACAGGAGACGGCAAATAATGGGATTTTAGGATAAGAAGTACTCTGGGAGCAGAGGTGCAGGTGCTGTTATTAGAGCCCCATGGGGGAGGTGACTAGCTCAGGAGGCGCTGAGGAGGATTCATAAAGCAGGCCTATTTGAGGTCAGTCTTAAAGCATAGAAGGGTTTTGTTTTTGTTTTTTTGATAGAAAAAGAGCAGGTGCAGATTGCACTTTCTGAAGATGGACTCACCCAATATATCACCCATTCCACATGCTCTACAAAGGGACTGGCATGCTTCCCACAGAGAAGTGGGGGGCTGTGTTCCCTGCTCTTTTTGTATGTATGTGTGTGGTGTCAGGGACTGAACCCAGGGATGGTTAATCACTGAGCCATATACCCAACCCTTTTTAATTTTTTATTTTGAGACAGTTGCTTAAGTCCTCACTAAATCGCTAAGACTGACCTTGAACTTGTGATCCACCTGCCGCAGCCTCCCAAGCCACTGGGATTACAGGCATGTGCCACCACATACAGCCCCTGCTCTTAAATCTGGGTGGGGGACATGTGACTATGTGTGGCACAAATGATGCATCTGACTTCTGTTCTGGATCCCTATGAGGTCCTGCTCATCTCTTTCTTTCTCAGGATATGCCCCTCAGAAACCCTGAACCACTGACATGCAAAGAGTTGAGCTACCTGACTCTGCCATACTGGAGGAATGACAGAGAGAAACCAGATAATTCCAGCCCTAGCCTCTGAGTCACCCCAGCTGACACAGAGTAGAACAGAGTTAAGCTGTTTCTTCTCAGCCTACCCAAAGTGCAGGTTTAATAGTAAAATAAAAGGTTTTTAACTACTCTATCTCGAAGTGCTTGTATATGGCATTAAATTCCTGGAACAGGATGTAAGGACATTTCAAGACGAGGGATGGTTATAGGTACAAAGGTGTGAAGAGGTGAAACGGGTACATATGCTTTTTTTTTTTTTTTTAACCCGGGGAGATTACATATCCTCAAGCAGAATTTGGAGGTCTGCATTCATTACAGACTGACACCTGCATTTGAGCCTCCTGTGTGTTGCCCAAGAGATGAGGTCCAAGTGCTTTCCCTAGGTCTGTGACTCACCCAATTTTTTGTTGCCTTAAATTGGCATATGTAGTTTTAACTGTCATGTCTTTTTTGAGATATAATTTTGAGGGTATAGGCAGCACCTTCCAAATTCCTAGGTAAAGATTCAATCAATGTTAAAATGGAAGTGAGTCAGGCATCATTTAGTGACCCCTATAGTGACCACTGTGCCTGCCATACAGCAGGCCATGTGCGAGTAGCAGCATCAGCACCAGAGTTGTCCCTAATTCATGGGTTGGTGGATCCAGGACGAGGGAGAGGTTTTCATAGGTCACCCTGCCCACCCTCCTGCCAATATCAAGGACTCTTCTTATCACCTGCTTACATCCCTCTTCTAGCAACCTATTCCTGCCTATTGTTCTTTCTTCAGGTCCATAGTTTCCTAAAATTCTCACACATTGAGCTGGTTCCATCTTTGGAGGGTGGGCATCTCCTCCATTGTCTTTATGACTACTGTGATGGCTTTGAGACATATGTCAGCTTAGCTAGGCTAAGCCACCCTCCCCAGAACTCTAGTCTGTTTCTGGTTAGTGTGGGTCATAAGCCTGATTCTTCCGGAGAATCGTACGTCAGATGGGTGGAAGACAGTGGCCTCTTTGTAGTATGCACACACTTTCTCTGGTGATTCATCCATACTCTAGTCTTAAGTGCTTCAGTATAGGAAATTTGCAGATGAAAAATCTCCTGATCAATTGAGTGTGTCAAGAACAGCTGGAACTGAAATTGCTTTTTCTTTCTATGCATCCTCCTTTCTGCCTGTCTCCCCTGTGGACTTGGGTTTTGACAGTTCCCACAATTACTGAGAATATTGAATAATATTTGAAACAATAATAATTATGAATTTTTAAATTTCTCTTAGTTATCTATCTTTATCCATCCATATATCTATTCACCCACCAACCTACCAATCAAATAATCAAAGGTCTATCTCACCTACTGTTCCACTTTGCTGGTTAAACCCTAACTGATGTACCCCCTTTCAGAAGACCTCTATGCCTCCAGTCTTCCTTCTGTATTTACATAGTCTTACTTTTACGGGTATTACTGATGCAATGTGGCTTTGACTTCTTCCACTTTCCTAAACTCTTTCTGAACATGCTATATTTTTATGCCTGTCTCTCTTACAATTATCTATTCGTCAAGCATTTATTGCATTCCCACTGCATGCCAGAGATCATCTAGGGGTACAACAAAGAATAAGACTCACCAGTTCCTGCATTCATGGTGGCTAATTCATGGAATCCTAATTCTGAGGCCACATTCCCTGTAGGGCACATACCAGTCCTACAGCACTGGACGAGGAAGGCTGTTTGACCCTCAACATCATAGGTGCTGAGGAGGAGCCTTTCTATGATAGTTAATGAACATTATTTGATGACATGGCTGGACATTAGTTCTACTAACTTCTGAGCACTTAAAACCTAGGCATTCCCTATTATCTTTGCAGCAATTATATGGGGTGAACATGTTCCTTCTCATCTCTCAAGTGACCCAGGAGACTTCACAACATTTTATTTTTAGTACAAAGCCAAACATTAATCCCAGGTGTGTAAGACCCCCCAAATCATGCTTGTGCCCCAATTTTAAAACACGGCTTGTTCCTCCTCCGGGCTTCTAGGAAGTCAGTCAGCTGCCATTCATCTAGGGATCGAGCTCTTTTCAGGTTCTCTGTCCCTGTGGCTCTAATTCTACCACAATCACCCTGTAGCTCACACAGGTACAAGGAAGACTCTTTTGCTCTTCAAAGGCTCAACAGGCAACTTGCTCAGACAAGAATAAATTAGAATTGAACGGAGAACAATGCTTTCTGTTACCATTCTGGGCTTTCGACCTATGTCAAAACATGAAACCTGGACTGCTCTTCTCTGCCAGGCCTGTGGAACTTGAAGAGCTTTGGAGAGGAGGAAGAGAGGTATCACCATGAACATCCACGATGGGCCAGTCTGCGTTGAGATACAATGATAAAAAAACATAATTGTACACTTATTATGTGGCAGTGCCTTATCTCTTGACCTGTATAAATTAATCTTTTTAACAACATATATAAGTTAATTATTTTTATCCCCATATTATGGATGAAGAAACACAGTATTTAAGTGTCAATTTTCTTAAATGTTTAAGCGGCAAAGTTAAGATTTGAACCTGGGCATCTCCTGATTTCAGAGTCTGTGCTTTTATCAAAAGCATGGTGGGCCCTTAAAATACTCCCTCTCATTTAATCTTTATAGAACTATATGACAAGTGTTATCTCAACCCTGCTAGATCACCCACCCCACAAATGCTTTATTCTAATAACTTGTCAGCCTCTTTCCTTACTCAATATGCTTCTGGAAGGACAGGACTAAGTTTGTTTTGTCCATAGTTGTGTGTCAAGTGCCTAGACTGTGACTGGAATAATGACTTAGTAGCCTATAAATAAACATGAAAGAATGAATACATTTGCTCGGCACCTATAATCACAGTGACTAAGGAGGCTGAGGCAGGAGGATAACAAGTTCAAAGCCAGCCTCACCAACTTAGAGAGGCCCTAAGCAAATTAGTGAGACCCTGTCTCAACATAAAAAAATAAAAAGTGCTGTGGATGTGACTCAGTGGTTAAGTGCCCCTGGGTTCAATCCCCAGTGTAAGGAAAAAAATATACACTTTACATATGCAGAACCCAAATAAATCAACCATGCAGGGTCCAACAGATAAGGAGAGAGAAAACTAATACTGGAATCCAGATTTCCATAAGGTTGGATCCTAAACTCTCTTTCTACCACATGTTCTTCCCAACTTCTCAGAACTGGGTCTATTACATAGTAGGTACTCAATAAATTATGCTATTTAATGAAAGAAGTGGCTTGTTTCCCAATTCTCCTACCACTCCATTCCTCCATCCTTTTATCTGAGGTTTTTCTATTTTCCATGATGCCAGTGTAAGACCTGCTGTTCATGTTCACCCTAGCCTGACTCTGTGGTCTCTAGCTTTAATGCTAGAGACTCCTGTTTCTATCACCTCCTCCCCCAATCCCTTTGGGAATGCCTGCTGTTGAAGCATGCACTACCTTTTAAGGTAATGAAGCCTACCAATATTCTCACATTCCATCCCCCCACTTCTGAAATTGAGAAATATTAAGTGTTGGTTTGCTCTCTTAGAATCTCTATGCTTGGGGCTGGGGATGTGGCTCAAGTGGTAGCGCACTGGCCTGGCATGCGTGCGGCCCGGGTTCGATCCTCAGCACCACATACAAAACAAAGATGTTGTATCAGCCGATAACTAAAAAATAAATATTAAAATTCTCTCTCAATAAATAAAAATAAAATGTATCATCAAAAAAAAAAGAATCTCTATGCTTCTATGTGGAAAAGATTTCCTCAGTCTACTACTAAGGCATCAAAATGGAGAGAGGCTTAGGTTTGAGGAAGTAGGGAGTTATCCCAAGAGAAGTATGGCAGCCTTCTGAGATTAAGTAGTCATCTTAGTCATGATGTTTTCCATGGGAGAATCTGGGGCAAATGATAAAGTCACACTAGAAATATTAAAATTCTGGTGGGTTGGAGATCGTTGAATTGCTGAAATGAGTACTAAGAGGCGATGCTTTCCAAGGAAATGAGCTATAGAGGCCAGTTCTATAAGTCAGGTTCCTTTCTGCCTCTCTTCTTGCCTGCCTTCCTGTCTTCCTTCCTTCTGAGAGAATGTTCCAGCATTGCCATTGGCCCAGCAATATGAAGGAACATATCTTATTTGGGAAATAGTAATGATATCCCATAAGAATGGAAGTAAGTTCAAAGGGGAAAAGATAAGAGATGGAAACTTCCAAGAGGCTAGCTCTCCAGTAGGCCATGAGGAACGGTTGATGGGAGATAAGAAAGGGAGGAGTTATGTTAATTCTCAACTTGTAATTAAATGCTGTGAACATAATTGGGATATGATTGGAGCTCTACACTTTGCTTTTTGTTGGTCCTGAAGTCACATCACAAAGATAGAGGATATTTCCAGTTGTAAGTCGTAGTATGATTTAGACAAGTCACTTCCCATTGGGGTGTCCTTAGTTTTTTCATCTCTAAAGGAAGAAAAAAATGCAGAGCAAGGGGAATGGCGGGCTTAGCAGCCTGAAGAGTTTGCCTTTGCTGATCTGATTCCAGAGGATCAACCAGCCTTCGATAGGTTCAATTAGTAAATTACAAAAGATAAATAGAGCAACTTAAAAGATTTTATGTTCCTTATTTAAATTTTACCTGTCTTCACAGCCTGTCCACAAGCTTTTCATTCAACTCTCTGCCATAAAACAGCCCTGCATGGATGAAGACAAAATAAATCAGAAGTCGTGGGCTTTTAAACTCACCAAATGAAAGCCCCGCATGCATGAGGCTCCCTCCAAATTAATCACTAGATTAAATGCAAGACGTGCACATCAAATCAATAACTTGAGACCAAGATCTCCTGTCTCTGCTTCAGGAAAATTCCACTTCCCTTCAGATATTTTTGCTTCAAATGTCAGGAAGTTTCCATTCCTCACCCACCCTCAAAAAATGCACTACTGCCATCCTTCATGTTTCCCTTCTTCAGAGAAATGCAGGCACTTTGCAGAGGTAGAGGTAGTTCAGTTTCAAAATAAAGCCAATTCATAAAGAAGCCCAATATTTTGTTCCAGGGTCCCAAAAAGAAGAAGCCCTTGTGCATTTCCTTGGGTGGGCTGCTTGGGGTGGTGGGAAGAACATGGATTTAGGAGTTTGAGAGACAGTGTTGAAACACTTCAGCACCTCTCTGTGATTCATTATTTTTATCTGTGAAACAGAAAAACAAAACAAAACAAAACACTATACACTTTGGTCTTAACACCAATACTTACTATTTCTATAAACTTGGGCAAGTTACATGACCTCTCTGTGCCTGCACATCTTCATTTGTAAACAAGGTCATGGAGGCCAAATGCCCAGCCTGTTGTCACTCCTCAGCACTTATAAGACTGGAGTATTTTGTCTCTGTATCAAGAATCCACCCACCCTCCCTGCTCTTCACAACCTGACCCTGCTGTCACCTCCAGTAACTCCTAGATTGAGCTAGGTCCCTTTTCTGCAGTGCTTTAATAATATTAATGATCATTAAGAAAAAACAATGTCATTGATAACATTAAAAGATAACTATTATTTATCACTACACAGCATATTCTAAATACCTTATTTGAATGAGTTCATTGAGTCCTCATAATGATCCTATTGCTAAGTGTTATGTTCTGCATTTTACAGATGAAGAAATAGACACACGGAGTCTATACTACCTGCCCATGATCTCATCACTGGTGTCAGTCAGATCAGGCTGCTGCAATGACAGACCATAAACCAAGTGGTTTATCAGCAACAAACATTCATTTGACACAGTTCTGGAGTTGGGAAGTCCAAGACCACATTGCCTGAAGAGCTGATCTTTGGGTACGGCTACATGATCATTGATGGCTGTCTTTGCACTGCAATCTTGCAGGGTAGAAGAGGCAAGGGATTTCTCTGGGTCTGTTTGATAGGGACTGATCCTATCCACAGGGGACTGCCTTCATGAATACTCACCTTCCAAAGGCCCCATCTCTTGATTTCATCAACTTGGGGTTAGGATTTTGACATATGAATTTTGGAGGCACATAAATATTATTAAAGACCAGACAATCTGCAGGGGAGCTGCCCTGTCTCCCACAGCACCCTGGCCTTCAATCTTTCTTGACTCTAGGACATGGCACTCCCCCTTGCCTGGCTTTCTACTCCTGTAAATTTCAAACTTCCCTGAAACAGAGACTGAGTGGTCTATACTTTTGTGTTTCCAAAGTTGAGCACAGAGTAGGTTCTCCCTGAATGTGAAATGAAATGAAATTGATTTATTCAAAGACAATAGACCATGAGTATTTAATAGCAAGGGCTCTGAATCGAGAAGGTGACTTCCCAGGCCAGAATGTAGCCGAACTAGACATCATCTCACACGGAAGATGCTCAGCCAGACTGGGACAAAGCAAAGGCAAGAACAGTGCAGACAGCAACCAAATTAAAAAGAAAAAAAACAAACAAAAAGACCCACAAAAAATGCCCTTCAAAACCAAGACACTTTAAAACTTCCCATCTCTATGCAAGTGAAACAGCCTCACAGGTGTGTAATAGATGTGGTTTGGAATTTGTCATAAAATCTTAGGGAATGGTTCACAGGGTGGTCAGACACAGAGATGCCAAATAAACTACAAAGGAAACTTTTTGTAGCTCTAATTTCAGAGTGCTTGGTTCATGTATCTCTAACAAATTCTTGGGTCATTTTTATATAATCTTGTGTTGAAAACTTCCTTAGGTATGGGACTGAGTGGGGCCCACTGACTATTGCAATCAAGGTTCTGATGGTAATAGTTATGGCACAGAAAAAAAATGAAATGCCTAAAAACATAGTAAAATGCTCAATTGCACTGCTCATTAGAGAAAGTAAAATGGAGTAGCAAGGTATTTTTTCAATGTTTGCAGACATGAACAATCAGCAACATCTAGGTTCAGTGAGACTATAAGGAAATGGACATTTGATACCCTGTCAGTGGCATGCAACTTTGGAATCTCCACCCACATCCCCTTTCTAGGATTCTATCACTCAGAAATATCAGCACACATCTGAAAAATATATTTCCAAACATGTTCATTCCAGAACCGTTTCTAGCAGTGAAAAACTGGAAGCTTCTGAAGTACAGAAATGGCTTAATTTTTGTGTGTGTGTGTGTGTTTGTGTGTGGTATGTTTCTACAATAGCTAGGGAGCAACAAAAATAAATAGCATAGGTCTGCATGTGTTTACATGGAAAGACCAGACTTCAGCAATTGAAAAATGAACCCTTGACTCCACAATAGGCCTTGGCACTTAGCTCTAGCTCTTTGTCTGCTCTGATGGTTGTTTCTGTGCCACACCAGACCCATAACTAAGCGAATAGGAGGGATACTATGGGAAGGGAAGAGGGCAATAGTATATTTTTTTTTCTAATTTATATCTGTGGTTTTTTTCCTCCGATCTTCTCCTCCCTTCTTCCTTTCTGTCTTTTCTATTTTTTTCTGTATTATCTGATGAGCATATCCTAGTCTTCCTTTATTTTCTTTAATATGTCTTAGCTGCTACAACAAAAAATACCAAGAAGTAAGTGACTTAACCACAATGAACATTCACTTCTTACAGTTCTGGAGGCTGGGAAGCCCACCACCAAGCATCAGCAGATTTGCTGTCTGGTGAGACCTGCTTCCTCATAGATGGCACCTTCTCACTATGTCCTCAGGTAGCAGAAAGAGAGAAGGAGGACTCTCTTGCCTTCATCTTTTGCAAGGGCACTGTGCCAATTATGAGGACTCTACCATCATGACCTAATCCAGGCTGTGCCTTTTAAAACCATCATCTTATAGACTAAGATTTCCACATATGAATTTTAAAAGGATGAAAACATTCAGACCATAGCGATGCAACTATTTTTAGATTGGGTGCTATCAACATTATTTTTGCTTTTTAATGGTTCTGGTGACTAGTTCAAGTAAAGCCCGTCTCTTGATGTGATGAGATGTAATTCAATCTGGATGAGCTATGTGGCAGGCTGTACTAGATGTCAAACCCCATGTTACTACAAAGGAAAATGAACAACAGCAAAATTCTGCCTAGAAGAGTAGGGGCAGTTGTCTCTGAAGAGGGAGATCTGAGATTCAGCCTGGGCCTTGCCTGGGGCACAGGAGCTCTCCAACAAAGGGGGGCAACCGAGCTTAGGGAGTGAATCTGTGAGGACTTCTGTGAGTCTAGCCCTTGGGGACTTCTTTAGTGCTCACATGGTTTATTCCATCTTGGGATGGACACCAGAGGCACAGTCTAAGCAATAACCCAAGTTTACACTAGTGCAGGAACAGCGATTAGGGAAGGAGGCAAGAAAGCTGGGAGGGATAGTTAGCACATTGTTTTCATCTGATCTGCCATGGAATGTGGCTATAACTCATCTGCATATACAGCTATTGAAGTGGACAAAGGGGACTCAGTCAGTGGAAATTCCTGGGAAACAGTGATGGGGCCCAAATAGGAAATGCCAGCAAGAGAGCTTTACCATGCCAAGTTCAAATACCAGTGTTCAAGCTGTGCTCTTCAAAGAGCGATTACTGCTTGTCAACTGCAGATGAAACTCTTTGGCAAGAGGTAAATGGGTAACAAACAGAGTTCCATTGACATGATCCTTTCCAACCCTTTTGTTTGATGTCCTAAGAACCTTTCAGACAGGTAGGATTGTCCTTATTTGTAGATCTTGGAACTGAGACTCAGAAAAGTTTAGCAAATTCTTCAAGGTCATACAGCTAAGGGAGACAGGATGATATCATAAAAAGAAAATCCTTTGCTATTGGAATAATGTAGACCTGCTTTAAAATTTTTACTCCATGACTCACTCACTATTTGGGTGACTTTGGGCCATTTGCTTTCTTCACTGAATCCATTTCCGCATCAGTAAAATGTGGATCACTTCATCTAACCTACAGAACTGTTGGAAACATGGAGTGAAATGATGTTGATGACTTGTTATTCATTTTCCCCCTTATCCCTCTTGCCCTTTGAGTATTTGTGACTCAACCCTAATTTTGGGTGGAGGGGGCAGCAAATGTACTCTATAAAAATTAATTTTCCAATGTTCCCTTACCTAGCGGTGGCCACATGACATAGTTTTGGTCAATGAAATCTAAGCAGAAGAAGATCATGTAGTTCCTGAATAAGAAAGCTCAACATTTTTTGTAAAGTTTCTCTACTCTTCCTTCTTGGAATAGGGAAGGGAGACAGGAGGTGCAGCAGCCATCTTGGCAAAATGGGAAGGCTTGGACTTCCCCTGGTGTTGGACTGCTTTCTCCTGGACTCACTACTGGAGGTAAGAACACTCTAACTAGTTTAAGCAGTTTTAGCTGACCATTTTGTTCACTGATGAATACAGGCTTTGACCTGTCCTACATTCTCAATATAATACTGCCATTTCCATTAAGGCAGGCAACTGTCTCTGAAGTGGAGGAAGAATTGAAGCTCCCATACCCTGCACATAAAACAGCACTGCTCTGCTTAACTGCCCTGACTTCAGAGGGTGCAACACTCCTCTCTTCTCTGCCTTGCTCACCTCCAGAATTACGAACACAGTCCTCTCCACCTACAGACCAGTTTCAGTCGAAAGGGGATAATGGATATAAAATCCCTGCACTGTGTCTGGCAAACAAGTCTAACACAATGGATGTTCCTTTTTTGAAGCAGAAGATCCTAAAGAAGTTTCTGAAAATGAGTCTTTCTGGGTAATGAACACATGGAAGATTTTAGAGGGCCTCATAGACTTCAAGGTGAAGAGACCCCAGCAGCTGTAGCATGGCGTCCACGTGTCCAACTCCTGCCTGGAGCTCTGGTCTATACTTCCTGAGTCCTTAGATAATTTCCCTTCCCCTTCAATCTCACTGAGATTTTTGTCCCCTTTCTCTGTAGCACTCATCTGGCAGTAGTCGTTGTGTCTGCCTATTCTATGTTAAGTGAGAATTGCCTTTGACTCCCTGGTAGCCCTACTGTTGAATAACTAAATGAGCATTAAGTCAGTACCTTGGAGTCAAGTCACAGAGAGGTTTTAACTTTTCCCAAACTGAGCATTTTCATGTCTGAGTAGCTTTGCACATGTGCTTCCTGTTGCTTTGAATTCTCTTCCCCCATTTATGCCGGCAGGACTCCTGATCACTCACGTGTGCCCATCTCAAACATCTCTTGTAACTCTCTCAGAGGCGCTATGCTTATCTCTACTACAGCACATCATTTTGTATTTCATGATGATTTTTCTACATGTTTCTCATCCCTACCAGACTGGGGACTCTTCAAAGCATCTCATAATTTGTTCCCTGTCCATTATAGTTAAAATAGATTCTACAATATGGTAGATAATAAGAATTTTGGTGAATTTAGTTACTAAAAATTTTGGATTTGACTTGATTACCATCCTTAACCCTGTGATGAGACTCTAACATCAGGTGTAGGCATTTGATGTCTTCTAAGGACCAAGCATTTTTATTGTCCATGCAGCTTCCAGAATAAGTATGAAACATGTCCTCAAAGAGTTAGACTTCCTTGTGGAGACACACCGTACTTACACGGATGTTTTAGAGATTGGTAGAAGTTGAGGTTATGGTTCTCTCAAATGAGGCCTCCTGGAGTGACTGACTAGCAATGCATCATGGCTCTAAGAATTTTGGGGAGGCCCAGGGACCCTCTGCTACTTCTTCCAAAGACGCTAGAGCCTGACACAAGCTAGCCCAATCAGATTCTCTCTAACAGTAATACAAAATTTGGAATGGATTGCAGAGGAGATGGGGAATTGTTGGAGGTGACTCACATTTGTGGCAATCCTCCAGGGAGAAAGGACACGAAGAGCTTTGAGTTACCAGAACTGCCCAAGGTTCTCCTATCTTGGTAGTTCAGCATTTCCTTTGATTCTCTGAGACATCCCCAGCATCCTTCCAATAAATTTCCCTTTTCCTTAAGCTAAAGTCCATTTTAGATGCTTATAATTAAAAAAAGAAATCAAAACCAATACAACCACACGCCAAAAGAATTTCCTGTTTAGTCCCTGTAATGGTTTAGATATGAGGTGTCCCCCAAAAGCTCATGTATAAGGTAATGCAAGAAAGCTTAGAGGTGAAATGAGGGGGTTAGGAGACCCTTCACTTAATGAGTACATGAATCCACTGACAGGGATTAACTGGGTGGTAACTGTAGGTAAATAGGGTATGGCTGGAGGAGGTGGATCACTGAAGGCCTGCCTTTGGAATTGACATTTTGTCTTTGGTGAGTGGAGCTCTCTCTAATTCCTGATTGTCATGTCCTGAGCTGCTTTCCTCGGCCATGCCCTTCTACCCTGAGGTTCAGTTCACCTTGAGCCTAGAGCAATGGAGTTGATCATCCATGGACTGAGACTTCTGAAACTCTGAGCCCCAAATAAATTTTTCCTCTTCTGTGTTGTTCTTGTCAGGTCTTTTGGCCAAGAGATGAAAAAGCTGCCTAAAACAGGCACTGAATTTTTTATGATTTGTATCAGCTGCTGGTGACAGAAAAATCGAAAAAAAAAAGAGTGGCTTAAAAATGATAATCAAGTCTATTTCTCTCTAGTGAATATAGCAACCAGAAATGGTTGCCTGGTCCTCAGAGATCTGGGTTCCCTCTACTATACTGCCCCACCAATCTTGGTCTATGATTTCTATCTCATGGACCAAGATGGCTGCTCATTTCCAGTTGTCCGGCTAATAATCTAGTCTACAGGAAGGAGGCAGACACACTTCACCCTTTAAAAATTTGTCCTCCCAAATTAAGCACACCGTTTCTGCATACATTTCAAATGCAATTAGGTAACTCCCACATGTCAACTGTCTTCCACTTGCCTCCCCAGTCCCATTGTTTATTCCTCTTCATCTGCTCTCTGCCTTGGAAGGCTGGACTTTGTGGATTCTATCAATGGGGTATTGTGTCCTTTGGCTTCTATGATTCTAGCTCAGACAATAGGGGATCTAGGAAAAGATGAGACAATGCACAGAGTGAAGTCAAGGCATTCATTTCCATTGATCCCTTCCTTCAAATTACACTGGGCTAGCTCTGTCCATCAACTCAAGGCTACTGATTCTTGCAAAAGGATTGACACTACCTGACTCTCTCTTTCCACATCTGGTAACTGCTACTTCCTTTGATTTTATTAGGCCTTAAAGGAGGTAATAGCTGATATGAGCTCTATTTTTGAAAGTCTCTATTATCCCAAAAAGAAGAGAAGAGCCAATGTTATGGGACAGTGACCTTTTGCTAAAGTCCCAGTGGTCCTTTTTGATCCCTTTGCCTATTTCTTATGTCCCCCATTGTTTATAGGTTAAACTTTGGATACCCTATTGTTAATATCCATAATGTAAGGAAATCACCATCTTCTTACCTCATACAAGGCTGTTATTCACTCAAAAAATGTCCACTTCTTTTTTTTAACTCTGATCTCCAAGTATTATTTCTTTAGGTTTTTGTGTTTTTGTTTTTGGTGCCAGGGATTAAATCAGGCCTTGAGCCTGCTCAGCACACTCTATATATTGAGCTGTGCACTCAGACCTTATTTTTTCAGTTTTAGATTTCAGTTTTTCCATGAATTATAAAAGAAGTATGGCAATAATACTTTCAATCTTGGAGTGTAGGTCCCAGAGTACACACTGCAGTGTGACAGATCCAAGAAAGGACCTGACCTGGGGACTCAAGAAGAACCAGGACAGCAGCTCTGAGTATTGGTTCACACATATTCTAAATGTTAGAACAGGCAAGAGACAGAAGGCAAATAAGTCTCAAGCACCCAGAGGGAGTGCCTAGGCTCAGGCAATTAGGGGCCTGGCATCACAAATATAGAGAGACAATTATCAATCCAAACAGAAACCAGGAAATGTTCTGTCCCTTATTGGAGTATTCTAGTTCACCCAGTCAAAACCTAGCCTCTGTCTATGACTTCTACTTCTTGCTTAATTTCCAAATCCAACTAGTCTTCAAGTTCAGATGATTTTGCCTTCTAAATATCTCTCATTCATCTTCTTGCTAAGGTTCTCATTTCCAATAACATAACTCAAGCTCAAATCATCTTTTGCTCGCATTAATATACAGCTTCTTGCTGAATCATTACTTTCCCCTAGAGACTCATTTTCCAAACTGCAACCCAAGGCTCTGTGTGTGTGTGTGTGTGTGTGTGTGTATTACTGGGGATTGAAACCAAGGGTGCTCTATCACTGAGTTATATCCCCTCTTTTTATTTTAGTTGGATCCAAGGTTTTTTCTAAATTGCTGAGGCTGGCCTCAAAATTGCTATCCTTCTGTGTCATCCTCCTGAGTAACTGGCATTATAGGCATGCACCACTGTGCCTAGCAATAAGGTATTTAAAAACCAAACACCAACTAGATTGTGTATAAATAAAAATATAATCACAGAATTTTCATTGGATACCATAATGGGGTGACAAGATCCAGACATACTCTTCAAAATCAACAAGATTATGAGCCACTGTTTTCAGACATTGGACAACAGACAGTACAATATTGTGATTCCTAAGAGAAGGGAATGTGTGAGGTCAGCCCCTTGGCCTTCTGCCTGGAATCTCATTTCGGACCCTATTGAAGGGTGAGGGAGCCTATTCACAGCACAGCGATGCAAACAAATGGAGAAGACAGAGTGGAGTTCTGGAAGGCTCAGGTGAGTCGAAATTGCAGAGTTTCCGAGAGGAGAACTACATGGAGAAGGTACTATAGATTCCTTGATGAATGTCTAGTCACATGTGCCTTGGGTAAAACGTCATTCAGCCAGGTCAAAGAGAACCAGGGAGCTGTAGGCTGAGCACTTCTCAGAACTCAAAGTTGGTTGACATTTCAACTCTAACCAGTAAGGGTGGAAGGTCCTCATGGAGAACTAGACAAGGAGACCACAAAGGGGTCAAGTGCTAGTCATGGGGTTAAATTATCCCTAGAGGAAAGCCTTCTTTGGAATAGTCCTAAAAATCTCAAAAACAAGTCTCAAAGAATTACACCAATCAGCAGGCGACTTATCTATCTGTCAGAACAGAAGCTTAGTATTCTTTATAGGACAATAAAGGGATCAGGGTTGTGGCTCAGTAGGGTGCTTGTATCGCATGCCTGAGGTCCTGGGTTCGATCCTCAGCACCACATTAAAAAAAAATTAAAGAAAAATAAAGATTTTTTTTAAAAGAATTATCTCTTTAAAGGACAATAAAATCCAATATTCAGCACCCAATAAAATAGTTGCTGGACATGGCAAGAAGTAAGCAAATGTGATCTATAATCAAGAAAAAAGTCAGCCAATAGAAACAGATCCAGGAGTGATAGAGATGATAGAATTCGCTGGGTGCAGAGGCCACTTGGGAGGCTGAGACAAGAGGTTCACAAGTTCAAGGCCAGCCTCAGCAGCTCAGTGAGGCCTGGAGCAACATAGCAAGATCCTGTCTCAAAACAAAAAGGGCTGGCATTGTGGCCCAGTGGTTAAACACTCCTGGGTTCAATCTCTGGTACAAAACAAAGAAACAACAACAACAAACTTTATAAGAACAGAAGGTAGGTCAAATACTACAGGTTGTAGTTTGCTTACCATTTCCCTAGAGCAATCACTAAATATTAGTTAAAATTAAATTAAATTGTAGACTAAAATCCCAGTAGTAGAGATAGACTAATACAAAAAAAAAAAAAGTCAATTCAGAGGAAAACATAAAAGGAAAACGGGCAGATGAGACAGAGAACAAATAGCAGGGTAGTACTGAAGCACCACAATATTGCTAAATACATTGAATGTAAGTACCACACAACACTGGTGGATTGAGGCAGCAGATATTGCTAAATATATTAAACATAAGCACCACAATATTGGTAAATTCAATAAAATTTAGTTGAAAAATTCCAATTAAAAGGGAGATCTTGTAAAACTAAATGTTGGAAAAGCAAGACTCAACAACAGGTAATTCCGTGAAAACACAAATGGTAAGAAAGCTGGAGTGGCTACAGTAATACCCAAATGAACTTCAGCATGAAGGATATGGGCAGAGACAGGGAGAGATGCTTCATTGTGATAATTCATCAAAAATTAGATCACAAGACTCAGTAATTGTAAACACCTGCCCCAGAGCTTCAAAATTCATGAAAGAAAAACTGACAGAAAAGAAAGGAGACATAGACAAATCTACAGTACTGTGTGAAAGATCCTGATACTTCTTCCCCAATAACTGATATAACAAGTATAAAGAAAATCAGCAAAAAATAGAGCAGGCTGGAACAAAGGTGCCAACCCATGGGACACTATTGATATTTATAGCACATTCCACCCACATCAGAACACACTTTGATTTCCAGTGCATATGGAATATTTGAAGAGTGTCATATGCAAGTCCTAAGAAAAAGTCTCAGTAAATTTAAAAATAATATCATCATGTAGACTGTGGTCTTTGACCACAATAAAAATAAATTTAAATAAAAATAATATTGTGGTTTTTGACCACAATAAAAATAAATCCTATTTCTAGATACATGTCTGGAAAATGCTCATATAATTGGAAATTAATTAAGAGTTCTAAATAACTGATGAATCAGAAAATAAATCACATAAGATACTGGAAAATGTACTGTAGTGAAGGAAAATGAGATGAGGGAAAAGCAGTGGTCAAGAGAAAACTACAGCTTTCAATGCTTATATTAAAATCAGCATACTATGGTGACACAGCTACATTAATGTTTACAGCAGCTCAATTTATAGGAACCAACCTAGATGCCCTTCAACAGATGAATGGATCAAGAAAATGTGATACATATACACAGTGGAATATTACTTAGCCTTAAAGTAGAATGAAAGTATGGCATTTGCAGGTAAATGGTTGGAACTAGAGAATATCATGCTAAGTGAAATAAGCGAATCCCCAAACCCCAAAAGCTGAATGTTTTCTCTGATAAGTGGCTGCTGGTCCATAGTAGGAGAGGGGGTAGGGGAGAATGAAAGAACTTTGGTGTGAGTAGAAGAGATTGAAGAGAGGGGTAGTGTTGTGGGGACAGGAAGGACAGTAGAATGAGACAGACATTATTACCCTATATACATGTATGATTACACTATTGTAGTGACTCTGCACTACATATAGCCAGAGGAATGAGAAGTTGTGTTCCATTTGTGTACTATATGTCAAAACACATTCTACTGTAAAATAATAAATAGAAAAAAAAAGAAAATTAGAAATGACAGATCAATTTTGTCTAAACCTCCAAAAGCAGTGACCCATCTTAAGCTAGAGATGAAGACTAATTTAAACTCAAATGTGTGGAAGTAAGGACATTAAAAAATATAAGAATAGAAATCAATAAAATAGGAAATAGAAAAACCATCATAGAGAAAAATCAAAGAATTCAAAAGCTGGCTTTTAAAAAAGATCAATAAATTGATAAACCTCTGATAAAATCACTAAATAGAAGAGGGAAATGACATAAATATCCAATATTAGAAGCAAATGAGGGGTCTTCTTTAAAATTTCTGCTGCAATTAAAACAACAGTAAGGTAATACTGTAAATAACCTTTTGCCAAAAACTCAACAATTTACATAAAATGAACAAATTCCTTGAAAGTCTTTAATTAACAAATCTGATTCCAGAAGAAATAGAAAATATGCATTGCCCTAAAAATCTGTTATAGAATTTGCTATGGTTATTAATTTTTTTTCATAAATTGAAAATAAGGACTTCCAAAATAGATTATATGAAACCATTAAGGAAGAAATAGTACCAAATCCTCTGAAAGAACTGTCTCAGAGAAGAATGGAGAGAGGACTGCTTCACAACTCGTTTCATGAGTCTTCCCCTGCTATTAAATATAAACTATATATTGATATCCTTCATGAACAGATATAAAAATTATCCTAAAACATAGCAAAGAAAATTCAGGAACATATGAAATGGTACTAGACCATATCCAAGTCAGGTTTATTCCTGGAACACAAGGTTGGTTTAACATTTAAAAATCAGTCAATGCAATTTTACATTTTAACAGGAAAAAAAAAAGAGAAAATAAAACGAATGGATGCAGGAAAAGATCTTACAAAAATTAGTATCTATTCATTTTTTTTAAAAAAATTGCTTAACAACCTAATAATAATAGGAAGTTCTTCAGTCTAAAAGTATCCATGAGAAACTTAACAGCCAACATACAAAATGATAAATGCCTTCTTCCTGAGACAACTTTTAACATATCAGATCACACATACACATACACAATATTTAAAATGGATAACAAGTCAAATGTAAGAACTAAAATATCAATTTCCAGGAGAAAACATAGAACAAAATGTTTCCAACTCTTATGTTAGCATTTATTTCAATAGGACACATACGATACGGAAAAAATTCAATAAATTTGACAGAATTTAAAATTGTTCTTTCGGAGATAGCAGCAAAAGAATAGTAAGGCCTTCCATGGACTGGGGAAATATTCGGCATAGATAAATCTGACAAAAGACAAATATCCAAAGTATATAAAGAGCTTTTACAAGTTGAAAGATTTTTTTGTTGTTCTATTTTTGGTACCAGGGATTGAACCCAGAAGCACTCAATCACTAAGCCACATCCCAGCCTTTTTAAAAAAAATTTATTTTATTATCTTGCTAAGTTTCTTAGGGCCCTGCTAAATTGCTGAGGCCAGCCTCAAATTTGTGATCCTTTTTCCTTAGAACCACTGCCTCTGGCAAAAGAAGATTATTAAAAACTTTAAAAAGCATGCAAAAACTTAGAACGGATATTTTCCAAAAGAAGATATAGGAATGGCAAATAAATGCGAGAAGATGCTCAATATTATTGGTTATCAATGAAATGAAAATTGAAGCTATGGTGAGACACCAGGATACAGCCTTAACATGGGTGAAGTTAGAAAGGCAGATGATGCCAAGTATTGCCAAGGATATGAAGTAAATCAACTCCTCATGTGTTACAGGCAGTCACAAAAACACCACTCTGAAAAAGAGGCACTTTATAAATTCATACTTACTTACAATCCAGGTGATACCTTCTACTTCAAGGTATGTTCATAAGAGAAATGAAAAAAAACATGTCTGCATAAAGATGTGAATACAAATGTTTATAACAGCTTTATTGATACAGTTCCAAAAGGAGAAACAACCAAACAACCACCAGCAGGTGAATGGATAAACACATTTTGGCAAATCGATCCAACAAAATGCTACTCATCAAAACAGTTGGCCAACTGAAAAAATGTAATTATACACAGGAACTTAAAAATATCATTGTATTTAAAGGATTTATCTGATAAAATTCCATTTATATGAAACCCTGGAAGAGACAAATCTAATCTAAGTTGATAAGAAAAAAAAATGTGGAGCAGTTGCTTGCAACTGGACATGTTTGAGATTGATTGACTGGGAGAATAGAAGAAAGCCTTCTATGATGGTGGGAAGTATCCCTCTTGATCACAGTGGTGGTCACATGGGTGTCTACATTGGTCTAAACTGATTGAACCGTATGGTCAAAATGGGAGTATTCTATTGTATGTAAAGGATATTCCATAAACCTCAGGCCTTCAAAGTCTTCCCAAAAGTTGCCAAGGAAGCGCCCTCAAGTTTCTTCGGGTTGTCAGGTGAATTCCTCCTCTGCACTCACATCTACTTAGTCTCTCAACCTTGCCCTTGGGGCTGTCCTGGTTCTCTGTAGTGTGTATCACTGGAAACTGTCAGCATGAAACTTTGTCCTTGATCTCCCTATAGACTACAGCACGTGTTCTCTATGGAACATTTTACTAAAGGTTTGGTGGTGAAGAAGGCAAATCACATCACAAAAGAAGAAATGATGGAGACTAAATGTCAGACATTTAGATGTTCACAGGCATCAATGTGCTCCTGCTTCCAGAGTCCTGGACCATGTAACTTCTCTCCCTAATTCAAGGACTCAAGACTCTGACAATGGTGGTGGTGGGGTGCAGGGGGTAGACTGATGGTGGAAAATCCCTGCAGGCCTATTATATTGTAAAAATAGAAAAGTATAAACTCTCATCCTTTTAGGATGATAGCACTTACCTTTGCAGGGTCCCAAAAGCCAATTAAAGTAACTTCTCACATAAAAGAGCAATTACTTCCCAAAAGGATACTTTCCTAGATTAGTGTTTTTCACCTGGGACTCTTTTTTAAAATGCAAACTGCCGTGGCTACACCAGTATAAAAATTGAATTGAATAAGAAGTTCTTGGTCAGAGACCTGGAAATCTGCATTTCAACCAGTACAACACCTCAGCAAACCCTTCCTGTCTTGAATTCTTAGGCCGTTTAAAACAGCAGAAGTAAAAAATGACAAAATCATAGAATTTGCAGGGAAATGGATGGCATTAGAGCAGATTATGCTAAGTGAAGCTAGCCAATCCCTAAAAAACAAATGCCAAATGTCTTCTTTGATATAAGGAGAGTAACTAAGAACAGAGTAGGGACGAGGAGCAGGAGAAGAAGATTAACATTAAACAGGGATGAGAGGTGGGAGGGAAAGGGAGAGAGAAGGGAAATTGCATGGAAATGGAAGGAGACCCTCAGGGTTATACAAAAGTACATACAAGGGGAAGTGAGGGGAAAGGGAAAAATAATACAAGGGAGAGAAATTAATGACAGTAGATGGGGTAGAGAGAGAAGAGGGGAGGGGAGGGAAGGGGAGGGGGGATAGTAGAGGATAGGAAAGGCAGCAGAACACAACAGACACTAGTATGGCAATATGTAAATCAATGGATGTGTAACTGATGTGATTCTGCAATCTGTATACGGGGTAAAAATGGGAGTTCATAACCCACTTGAATCAAAGTGTGAAATATGATATATCAAGAACTATGTAATGTTTTGAACAACCAACAATAAAAAATAAAAAAAAAATAAAAAATAAAACAGCAGAAGTTCCTGTTTTGTGATTAATAAATTCTTCAAGACTTCTTACCAGCAGTTTAGGTGTCTCACTCTCAATTTTATTAGTTGACATTCGAGTTTTGTGTACAAGAACAGGACCTTCACTCAATTTCCATGCCCACAATCCACCTTTGGATCACAGGAAAGTTTTTGGACTTTCTACCTCACAGAAAGTGGTTCCTCATGAGGTTCCCAGATCGTATTTAAGGCTGCAGTGCAGGAAATATAATTCCATAATGCTATGTCTGTCTGTAGCTCCTTAAAGCACAAAGTCACCCCAAACCATTATAGCTATTCCTAACCACAGATTACTGTAGATTGCTCATGCTACCAGGAAGTTAGGGTCAGCTATGAAAACATACATTGCCCTTTGGGATCTTTTGATTGGCAAGATCAAGCTAAAGTTGTTAGATGATGTTCTGGAAAAGCAGTTTATCTATTAATGTTGGCAATTCTTAATAGAATCCTATGTTCGCTCTCCTCCTCCTCCTCCTTCTTGTTCTTCTTCCTCTTCATCTTCTTCCCCCTCCCTCACCTTCCCTCCTTCACCTTCTCCTTCTCCTCTTATTATTCCTCCTCCTCCTCCTCCTCCTCCTTCAGATTGAACCCAGATGTGCTTTACTATTGAGCCACATCCCCAGCTCTTTTTATTTTTTATTTTAATACAGGATCTTGATAAGTTACTTAGGACCTTGTTAAATTGCTGAGGCTGGTGTTGAACTTAGGATCCTCCTGCCTTAGCCTCCTGAGTCACTTAGATTACAGGCATGTGCCACCATGCTTGGCTTATTTAAAAAGTGTGGGTACTGAGGCAGAGGTGTTATAATCATACAATGAGGGCCAGGAGATCCAGCTCCAACGTCCTTATGCCTGTGATGTTACCCTCATTCCACAAACACTTGCTATGTGTCTGCAGTGTGTGCCAGGCCCTGCAATAGGTTCTGGGGATGTGGCAGTGAACAAGAGACACAAAGATCCCTACCCTGACAGAGCCCACATTTTATTTCAGATTTATCTTGTGAGTTTGTGATCATTTACCTAACTGATCTCTATTGCAGGAAGTTTAAACTATTTCTAACTTGTCTTTAAAAATAACCCTATGAAGGAAAGTATTCTGATTTATACATCTATATCCTTGTCTGTCTATTTTATCAATAAAGTTTCCAGAATGGGAATCACAAAGTTCAATGGTAGGACTATTCATTCAAGTTCATTAGTCATATTGCTAAATAACTCCCAGGATATAACAATTTACACTCCTACCAACCTCAGCAGTCCCTGAAAATGTCCATTTCACCACACCCTTGACCAAATCAAATGTTTTTTCTCTGTCTTTAATTCTTGCTTATCTGATAGGCATCAAGCTCATGGATGTGTAACAACAAATGCCATACCAATTTAGTTTTTATTTAAAAATATGAATTCACTGATTCAAAATAGTTGAAAAATAACAAATTGTTTTAAAAATACCTCATCTCTCCTCATAATCAAAGAGAAAAAAAAATCAATACTGCCTTCCCAGTAATATGAATATCTTTGCTAAGCTATTGATTTTTTTCTGAGAAACACATCTGATATTAAGAGTACTTATTGACATATAAATCTTTCTGTGGAGTGGCTTATGTATGTTCCCAAATCTGTAACCATGGTGCCTGTGAGCAATTGGTCTCTTTGTGAGGTTTTAATTTGCCCATCCCTGAAGGAATCCAAACTTCACCCTCATGCCAGAATCACATTCAAACAGGTTCATTTTTGCACTACCTCTCTTAATTGGATGAGATTTCTCCTCTTGTTGGGATTTCTGGAACACATATCACATGCCTTTGTCATTATGCTTCACGAACTCAGTCATGTTAAGTGTGTATGGAAAAGTAAAGTTAATGGCAACTGCTGGATAGATCTGTGGAGAGAATTAAATGAATCAATGCACATAAAGCACTTAGCACGGTGCCTATCATAGAAAGACCAATAAAGGAATAAATAGCCAACACACAATAAATCTCAGATGCTGCCAACTGTTAGCAAATAGTTCTCAAACCTTACTGTATGGAAGATTGATTATGGAAACCTGATTGATTATGCAGACCATGGAGTCCTGCCTCCAGCCACTGTGATTCCTTAAGTATGGGGCAGAGGTGTTCCAGATCCTACAGGTAGCTTAGAGAACCACTGGGTAGTCTACAAGTCGGGCATGTAGCAGGTGCTCAAGGAAAGTGACTTGAATTTTAGCTTTGTTGCTTCCAGTCCTGTCAATACAAAGCAAACAGACTGATGGTTCAAACTTGTATCTGGAACCTTGCCCTTCCCCAGAGTTGATCGCAAAAGTATTGCCACCCTTGTCCTGGAGCAGCATGTCCCCAAGTGTCACATTCTTCTGTGTCCACTTCAGCAATGCTAAATTTTAAGCAATTTACACCAGTTGCTTTATCTTATTTAATTCTCGTAATATCTCCATGATAGGGGGAAATGAGGCCTAGAAAGTTTATTACCTGTCTGAAGTCACTCAGTAATTGACAATGTGGGTTTCACACAGGGCGTCTGGGAGCCTTCCCTACAGCTCACCAGTGGGATGAAGGAAAGGAACTGAGAAGCATCACTCTTGGTTGGCTCTGCTGGAGCAGATGAGGTGCACAATCCAGTGCTCCTGTGTGTGTGCATGCATGTTGCCAGCAAATTCCTGATTATAGGTAATCATATAAAACACAGGAGATATTTTCCCTTGTACATAGATACTCTAAATATAGGAGAGTAAATCACCTTGACTTCATTCCTAACCAATCGGCCCCTGCCAGTTTGCACCCTACACAAACATAGAATGACTCAAAGAACCCTCAGGCGGTGGGTGGGTTAAAAATCAATCAAATAATAATAATTTTCATAAATGGGAACTCCCCAGCTTCCCACTTGGCTGATCAGTTAATCATGAGTCATGAATTTTCTTTTTAGGGTAATATTTACCCTACAGCATGGCTGGTGATAGGGAATACGTAATATCCATTTATCTGATGGGAAACATATTCTTAAATCATTACTCAGTGATAGATTTACCTGATAAATAATCCCTAGGATTAAACAAAAAAACGTTAGGGGTTTGGAAGGGATTACAGGGAATAGCAAGGTGAATAGGAAGAAACTATAGTTTAGGTATAAACAAATAGGGTGTTGTTCTAGAGATAGACCCTGAAATAATCCCTCCTGTGATAATTAGAACAGAGAAGCCAGAGGAAGATACAGAGGCAGGGACAAAGACGATGCAAGGGAGAAGGAGGGAATGAGGACGAACGTCAGGAAAGGTGGTTAACGTAATAGGCACCTGTATTGTGCTGTTAGCAGGTGCAGGTGCTGAGCTGGTTATTGCAATGCATCTTCATGGGTATCTCATGAGAACCCTGGGGTCACTCCCACTATTATCCCATTTCTCAGACTCAGACAGTAAAGCAGTTAAGAGCACTGGAGCCAGTGCCCCACTTTTCAACCCAGTTCTCTGTCCTAGTTGTGAAACCTGAATGCATTTGTACTTTTGCCCACCTTAGAGGGCACTGTCAAGCTCAGCTTGTCCAAATGTTGCCAAGATCACAGTGTTACGGTGCTACTTACTTTCACAGTTGCAAGCAGTGACTCCCAATTAACCTCAGAGGTTCCTCCGGGAGCCCCAAGTTCAACAGTTCAGTGATTCTCCAGTTCTGCAAACTCTCCACCTTCTTTAGGCTGGGCTCTGTGCTATTGCTGCATTCTCAAGAGCAGGTGGTATTAATTTTTCTTTGAGTTCCAGGTTATCTCATTCCATCTTCCTGACTACTCTGTGAGGTAGGTATTCAAATCTGCATTTTACAGATAGGAAAACTGAGGCTGAGCAAGGTCAACTTCTTGTCCAATGACAAGGCTATCTAATCCCTAAGCTCTGTTCTCTTTACGGTCCAGCAAGTGTGAAAATTCAAATCTATACTGGGGAAGAAAGAATATGATGAGTTCTCTGTAAGACAGGAGGAGATCCAAAAGACGGTGAGATGACATCTGACTGCCAGGATCTAAAAAGCTTCATAGAGTAAGAGAACAGAAGCAGAGACCTGGAAAGTGGGGAGGGTGAGTAGGGCAAAAGAGAAGATTGCTCATGTAGGTTGCAAAAATGCACAATGTCAAAAGTGGGAAGTCTTGGGCTATGTCATTGATTTATTTTGCCTGGGACATCTTGCAGGAATGAGGGGAAAGGAAAGGCCAGATTGTGGAGCACCTTTAGGGTTTACACTGAGGAGTTTAGACCAAGAAGCACTGGGGATCCCTGGGTGGACTTGGAGCAGTGGCTAGTCCTAGTGAGCAGCCCCACAGAGACACAAGCTCTCTTCATGCCCCACTCCTCTCCTCCTGTTCTTCCAGATCCTTTCTGCCATTGACAAGCTTTGGGGATGGTTCCAAAGAGGCAGCCCTGTGTTGTAGACAATATGTGGACTTTGGAGATTAATTCCTGTTGGAGCAAGGAGAATTGAGTATCATTCCTTAAGAAGGGGGCATTTGACCAGAAGGGCAGATGAGGTGTCAGCGCTCAGGAATGATAACAAAACACCAAAGAGAAACCAGGGATGGATAAACCAGGGAGTGCAGAGGGACCTAGGCAGGAGGTTGACAGGTGCATTTATTCTTCCTGAAAAGGAAAGTTTATCGAGGTGAGGTGGGGAGAAGGAATAGAGCAGGAATAGATTAGGTATAGATTTTTGGCCAATGTCTAACTAAGGAGTCCTTTTCTACTCTGAAACACAAAGGAGCCCTGGAGTGATTTTGAGCAAGGGAGTGATATTGCACCTTGGACAATACTCTGCAACATGGGTCAAGGAGAGGGGAGGAGAGACCAGAGACACACCAGAGATCCGACCCAGCACTTCAGGTAAACTGGGGAATGGAGAGTCCTTCTACCTTGGGCATCAGCAATAGCATGGCCTGGTTGTTAAGACATGCTCTTGTCATTGTCATTAGTATCATTGTCCTCGATCTCTTCTTTTTCCTGTTCTTCCTCCTCATTCTCCTTCCCCCTTTCCCTTCTCTTCCTCCTCTTCTTTCTGTTTTTCCTCCTCTTCCTCCTTCCCTTTCTCCTTCCTGTTCTTTCTCCTTCTTCTCTACATCCTTCTCCCTCTTCTTGCTGCTCTTTCTCTTCTTCCTCTTTGTCTTCCTCCTTCTCTTCTAAATTATTCACCTCTCCATAGCTGATTCAGTTTTACTTTCCCAATCATCTTCTTATTTGGTTCAGACTTTTTTTTTTTCCAAATTTGTAAGAATTAGAATTGGACTCTGGTGGAAGTAACAGAAAACCCCGAATAACACTACAACTTCTTTCTCTGTCACTTCATGTGTCTAGCAGGACCTAGCGTTGCTGACAGCTCCCTGATAGACCCAGACTCTTTCTAGCTTACTGCTCTGCCATTCTTAGCTCACGGTTTCCACCTTGTACTTGAAGTTGCTCAAACTTTATTATATCTGTTTTTCATAAAGCAGGATGACAGAATGGTGGGTAGAGACACACACCCTCTATAAGGTCTTTGCTTAGCAGCTGGATGGCCATCTTAAGTGACAACAGCCATTTTAAGGAAAAAGTTTTGCTTTCCCACCTAAGGGCATCTCTGAGAAAGGCTCACCACTCCCTCATACCAACCCAACCCCTAACCACCAGCATTAGGACCTGCCCTGCTCTAATTCCTGAGCCTCCCCCATAAAAGTCCCAGAACTCAGGCCTGTTTTGCCTCTCTCTCCTATAGAGAGATGGCCTTTATTTGTCAGCTCTGACAAATAAACTCTTTTGTGTATCTCTGCCTGATATCCATCTTTCATTTCTTGCTTACCCATCTCTTGTTCCTTGCTTTTCCTTCACCCTCCACTTTAAGGACATTTCCTAGAGTTTGCACACTTAGTTCTCCTTACTCCCAACCTCACATTGTCTTATCTAGGAGCCAAAGAAACTGGCAAATGAGGGCTTTCATTTGGCTCACCATGTACTGCAACTGACATCTGCTAGTGTGGCAAAGAGAAAACCACTCCCTGATCTCTGGTTCTGAAGATCATGCAGAGAAAATTAATTGTATCACTGGCTAAGACCATCCCTAGCAAACATTTTCTCACCCCTGCCTAGGCAGGCCTGTGTTGGGTGCTCAGGAGGTGGGAAAACATTAAATGTGATATCTCCCCTCAAGATACTTAAATGCTTGCAACTGTAGAATCTCAGAGCTGGAAAGGACACAGAGATAGTCTAGTCTATTCCTCTTGGCAACTGACACACCTTCAAGTTGTGCTTGCACATCACCAACAATGGTGGTGGCCCTCCAAGGCAACTTGACTGTGAGTCAACAGCTTTTGTTGCTTACACTAACTGACATCTTACATCCCTTAACTTTTCCCTAGCCTCTCTGGTTTATCAGGAAGAGGTTTTGCTTAATCTTCATTCTATGAAATAACCTATTTGTTATGTGAAGGAGCTCTGTAATCTGTTTGTCCATCTCTCTGCCCTCTCCTTTTCCAACCAGTTTCCTCTTTTCTCCAGGGGGTGTGTCACATATTAAACTCACATATTTTTGGAATTGTCAGGCCTGGCTCTGATATTTACTGATTTTGTGACCTTGAGTGACTGATGCTCTCTGAACATTCATTTTTCATTAGTTAAATGAGGCTAATGTTATCCGCTGCATGAGGTTATGAGGTTTAAATGAGCTAATGAATGTAAAACACAGAGCCTGACACCAAATATAACAGTTACTATTATTACTAATATATTTATAATTAATAATAATAAAACATCCTCTTTCTTTCTGGATAGATTATGATAAGATATATGATTAATAAAAGAAAAGAAACTTTTAACATTCAGGGAGAGATCAGTATTAAAATATTACCTACAATTGTGACCAGGAGCCCCAATTTGTATTCTCTTTGACAGTTTCTCTGGGTTCCTCCTTCTGTCCACAGAAATTTATCTCCTGGGGTCTTTAGTTTGCTGCCGCCATTTGTCCACTGCCTTCTGGGAAGGTGCCTCTGTTACAAAGGGTATTGGCATTCCTTGGGTTGATTTGCTGTTGTTGTTAGCAGAAACAGATACCAAAAAAAAAAAAAAATGCAAAGAAACAAACTTTGAAGAACTCAGACACTGTTTGCATTGTATAGAGAAAGGAGTAGAAAGGAGTCAGGAAACCTGGGATTCTGAATCCCACCTATCCACTGACTGGGTGGCCAGGGATCTTTAAAGTGCTCTGTGGGTCTTTAATTTTTGAGAAGCTATTCAATCAAGGCATCCTGGGCCCAGAGAAGGGATGTTCCATGGCCTTGATTGTCCTGGAATCTCTTTCTCCCCACCTAGGGCTGGTCCAGGTGGGACCAGCATCTGGGTGGAGGCTGGGTGCAAGCCCAGACAGTCCTGCATACTCTATGAGCCAAGCATAGCCTGCCTGCTACCAGGGTGTGATTGTTCTTGTGATTTGGCAGCACCCAGCAAACGTGTTCCATCAAGGCTGACCTAAAAATAGTTTTTATGCATGGGGCCCAGAAAAATCAGCAGCCCAGCACACAGGAGGTTGGCCAACAAGGCAAAACCAGGCTGCCACCATAAGTCTAGAAGCACAATTGCCAAAGTGATAAGGTCTGGCTTGTTTTCCCACATGCATCTTCTATATTCACCCTTCCCCTGCATCTCTACACCTCTCACATCAGGGCCAGTCTCTTCTCACTCCCTGTCCTCCCTCTCTTCTATTTCTGGATACACTGGCTTTTGCAGAGGTACTAAATGTGGGAATGGTATCCCTCCTTCTAATCCCTGCTTTTTATGAGTATTAAAAGCAGCAAGTAGCTAAAGCAGAGGTTCTGCAAATTTGTCATGCATCACAATCACCTGGGTGGAGGGAGCTTGCTAAAACAGTCATGACTGGACCTCATCGCCCAGTTTCTGATTTGGTAGGTCTGGAGAGTATTGCCTTCCTAACAAGTTCCCATGGGGTGCCAATGCTGCTGGTCCAGGAACCACATGGTGAGGACCCCTGGGGGGGGCAGAAGTATGTGAGTTCTGGAGTCAGATCTTGAGGGCACCCCTTGGGACTCTGCCCCTTCCAACAGAGTGACTTTGGGCAAATTACTTTTTGAACCTTATCAGGAAAACAGGGGAATCATAATTCTTACTTTACAGTGTTGATGTGAGGATTAAGTGAGTTAATTCATATAAAATCACTTCCAACAGCATCTGGCAACAGTGGGCCTTGAATAAACATTAGCTGTTACTAGGACCGCAGAGTCTGCACAGCGCATGAGTCCAGTGTGTGATCTTTTCTCTCTCTGTAGTGACTGTCAGCTCTGCTTGAGTTTCTTTGTCCATGACGCCCCTCCCAGGGTCTTTGCGGAAGGGCAGGCCTATTGAGGGGCGATTTGGGGACACCAAAGAGCACAGATGGATTGTTAAATCTCAGAGATCACAGAGATTCTTGAGACAGGAAAGGGCTAAGGAAATCCAGTCTGGAGGAGCAGAACTACAACTAGACCCAGGTTTCCCATCTTCCCAGCCGGGAAACTTTCCACAACACCACGACCTGGGAGGCAGCCTGGCTATGCTGAGTGCTTTGAGAATAACCAACTCCGTGTCCCTATGCCAGCCATCTCTGGGCATTTGGGTTGTTTCTCCTTTGATTGTTTATGATTGAAGACGACACAACTATAAACATCTAACATCTGAATAGAATGATGATTTTCTTTGGGATTTCCCCCCCCCCTTGGGCTCAAATCCTCTAGCGGAATGACTGGGTCAAAAAGTACAGACAGTGTTACAGCTGAAAGAAAATAGCTAATAGTGTTATAGCTGAAAGACTCATTGTCTCTTGCAGGGGGTGGAAATTCTCATTTTCCAGAAACCTCAGGATGGCTGGGGAGGCTGGTGTTGGAAGGGAGAGTCCAAGGCTGGATCTCAGGTCAGCAGTGGCAGGAGCTGTGGCTGAGAGAACGGAGCTCCAGACGAGGAGTGAGACGCCTGTCAACCACCTGAGATTTCCCAAAGAAACAGTGTTTAGCCAAGAATTCTCAAATCTGATTGTGCTAAGCACAATTATGTGGGGATCTTGTAAAAATATGCAGAATCAGACTCAGAAGGTCTGGGTGGGGACCAAGATTTTGCCTTTTAGTGCTGATTAAGGGACTATATATTTGACTGGCAAATGATGAGATGACTCTGTCTTTGCCCACCATTCCCAGAATTTTGATTCAATTCCAAAGATTCACCTGGATTTCCTTGTCTGGGTTAGACGCTCTTCTTCTCTTGGAACTAGCCCCACAAAATCGAAGTTCATGGACCAGCTTATTCACCACTCTATTCCCAGCATTGGCTGTAGTTTGAGACTTAAAATAATAATAATAAAATAATAATAATTATTATTTTGGAGGGGTATCAGGGATTGAACTCAGGGGCACTCAACCACTGAGCCACATCCCCAGCTCTATTTTGTACTTTATTTAGAGACAGGGTTTCACTGAGTTGCTTGTCTCACCAGCACTGGTGGGACTAACAATTATTAATAGGTAAGTGGGTGAATGGATGAACTAATAAATGAGTATGAGCGATGGGAGTTGGAAATAAAGGGTTAGGTAAAGTATGAAGAACCACCAGATTTGGCCTCCAGATTATTATTGTCTAGTTGAGGCTCTCTGAACCACCCTCACCTCCTGAAAGCCCCGAGTCAGTGACCCTTCTCTGATCCTTGACAACGTTTTTCAGCAACCCTCCCCGCCACCATTGCTGACCCTGAACCAAGAATGAACTCAGATGAGTGAATGAGATCCAGGAAGCTTAGAGGTTTCTTACAGGGTGGCTCTAATAAATACCAGAAAACAAAAAGCAGGTGTTGGCAATCTTTCTTCTGCCCAAAGAGTTATTTACACAAGTTTCCAAAGCAATCCCCTTCATCGTTTTACACGCCTATTACACGGTTCTCTTCAGGGAAAGGTCTGGAGTTGGTTAGCTCAGTGGATTAGAGAGTGAGTCCCCCAAGGCCAAGGGTGGTGGGAGCCCTTTCCCTTCCTCCACTCTGAGCTACAGGCAGATTGCCCAATCCTGGCCACTAGTGGTCCCAGTGGTTACAGAATGAGCCCGGGCCAGTGCACACGCATCCTCCTACTCAAGATGAAAGCTGGAACTGTGGAGGCATGTGAACCTGAACTTTGGTATCAGACAACCTGAGCAAGGTACAAAACACAGACATCCCAGTCACTTCCAATTATATAATATTTTTGTAAAAATACTTTTCATTTTGAAATAATTTCAAATTTACAGAAAAGTTGTACAGGAAACTTCCATGTGCCTTTTGTGCAGATTTACCATTTTAAATTGTTGGCTATGGTTTGCTTTCTCCTTTTCCCCTTTTTGTTTCAATCCCTCTGAAGATGACAAAAGTTCACTGAAATAAAAAAATTAAAATCAGAAAGTTATTCCTCAAAAGTAAAAAAACTAAATGTAAAAGAGTTAGAAGTAAACTTTTAAATGAATCTGTAATGTGGTAGCATTTATACTTCAAAAACTATCAAAAAATTAAAACTGCACTAAGATTTTGAGGACACTCTGTAACATACTAATATATCATTTGTTGTTTGGAAATATTTGAAAGTAGGTTGTGTGTGTGTTGTGTATGTATATATATATATATATATATATATATATATATATATATATTACTCCACAGAGTATGCATTTAGTACTTTGATGTATATTACCCAAGAACAAGGATATTTTCTAACCTCAGTATAGTTTCAGGAAATACAGCACTGAGAGAAAACTTTTATATATAGTCAGTATACTGCAATTTCTTCAATTATGTCAATAAAACATTTTCCCTCCAGTATCTGGAGTAACTAACTCGTATGTACATTTGTCTTTGTTTGTATTCAGTTTTATGTTTTTCCTTGCTAACGTAATTTTATTTTTTGAATATGTAAAACATTAACATGCTTCCAAAGTCAACACCGTACCAAAGGGTTTATTCAGAGATGTGTCCTCCCTCCCTAACCTTTCTACCCCATTCCCTTAACCCTTCTAGGTAACCAATTTTATTGTTTCCCGATTTATTGTTCCTTTTTTTTCCCCAGAAGTATAAAATAAGAAGATTGATATATGTGTTTTTTCTTATTTACCCTTGTTATAAAATATTCTTATTTATTCTTGTTATAATTTGGGCTGGAATGTCCCCAAAGGCTTATATGTTAAGGACTTGGTCCCCAATGCAGCAATGTTCTGAGGTGGGGCTCTTGGGAAGTAAGTGATTGGATCACGAGAGCTCTGAACTCATCAATGGATTAATCCGTTGATAAGTTCTCAGCTGTTGGCATTATGGGGAGGTGGTGGAAACTTTGAGATGGAGCTATTTGGGGGAAGTAGGCCACTGGGAGCGTGCCCTGGAAGGGTATTTCTTATCCCTAGTCTCATATCTCTCTCTCTCTCTCTCTCTCTCTCTCTCTCTCTCTCTCTCTCTCTCTCTCTCTCTCCTCCCTAGCATCATGAGATGAGCTGCATTACTCTGCCACACCCTCTGCACTGTGATTCTCTGCTTCACACAGGTTCAGAAACAATGGAACCAGCCAACCATGTTCTGAAAACCCTGAAATCATGAGCCCAAATAAATCTGACCTGCTCTAAGTTGTTTCTCTTGGGTATTTTGCACAGTGACAAAAAGCAAACATGTTTCTTTCTTAAAGAAAAAATAGTATCCCAATGTACACTTTCGTACTTCGCTTTTATGCTGGCGGTGATTCCACATCCATCCATAGAGATGTTCCTTATTCTTTCATATACTTGTGAATTCATGGTAGATTATTTTCTGCTCCTCCTAGTAAGTGGTAGTCTATATATCCTCTTGAACTTGGGATGACCTTGTGAATCGCTTTGAGCAATATGACGTATGAAATATTTTAGGATATCCAAACCGTGACCCCCAGAGGACCATGGAATTCTGTTTTCTCACTCTTGGAAGGCAGCTACCATGTTGTAAAGAAGCTCAGGTGAGGCTACTGAGTGGTGAGAGGCCCCATGTAGAGTGGTCCTGGAGAACAGGAGACCATCTTGTGTGTTCCAGCACCAGCTGATCTCTGATGAATGTGGTCGGTGGAGTGACCTCAGTCTATATCCTGTGGCTAAGAAGAAACACTCAGTCAAGCCAGTCATTAAGAATAATAAGTTTGGGGCTGGGGATGTGGCTCAAGTGGTAGTGGTAATGCATCACCTGGCATGCGTGAGGCACTGGGTTCAATTCTCAGCACTACATAAAAATTAAAAAAAAAAAAAGATATTGTGTCCACCTAAAACTAAAAAATAAGATATTAAAAAAGAATAATAAGTTATAGTTTTAAGCCACTAAGTTTTGAGGTGGTTTGTTCCAAAGTAATGGATGTGTGAAATAATAGTATTCAGTGGGTATGTCCAATCCCCTACATTTGGGTATTTAGATAGTTTTTGCAATTTACAAATAATGCTTCAGTGAATGACATCATGCATTTCTATTTTCATACTGTTGGAGTGCATCTTCAATGTTAAAATCCTAAAAGTGGGATTGTTGAATTGAAAGATACATACACAGTTATTTTTCAGATGTTGCACATTCTCTGTATAGGGGCTATGAAGTTTTGCTTTCCGAGTAGCAATGTACAATTGTGAGTGTTTCTGAAACTTGAATTTTTGCCAATCTGAGGTGTGATGAAGGATATCTCAGGGCAGTTTTAATTTATAATTGTATTGTTATCTATTATTGCATTAAAATTGTTTCAAAATTGAGTGGCCTAAAACAACTCATTGTTTAGTGGCTTATTAACAAAGATTTATTATTTCATTTCACACTTTGTGAGTCAGAACTGCAGGCAGGCTTAGCTGATGTCTATGGCTCAGGGTCTCGCACAATAGCAGGTCAAGCTGTCTTCCGAAGCTGCAGGCATCTCAAGGCTCAACTGGGGGAGGATCCAGGTCCAAGCACATACATGTGATTGTTGGACAGCCTCAGGACCTGACGGGCTGTTGGGTGAAGACACTGATTCCTTACTGTGTGGGTCTCTCCATTGGGTAGCTCACAACATGGCAACTGGCTTCTCTCAGAACCAGTGAGATAGAGAATAAGAGAAGGTACCCAAGACCAAAGTCTGGTCGTTTGTGACTTTGAAGTGATATCTCATCACTTTTGCAGCATCATCTTCATTAGATAAAAGTCACTAGGCCCAGCTCACACTCAAGAAGAGTGTGACACAAGGATGTGAATGCCTAAGAGGTGGGGGTCCAAAGGGGCAATCGTAAAGGCTCCCTGACTTAGTATTTCTCTTAGCATGAGTGGGCCATTCATGTTTTTATCTTTTGTATCTGCACATGATTTTTACATACAATTGTTTTCCTTGATGTCTAAAAATTATTAATGTTTTAGAAATATTAATCTTTCATCTATGATATCTGTTAAAAGTATTTTTTTCTGAATTTGTCATTTTTTTGGCTTTGCTATGGTATTTTCCCATACAATAGTTGTTGTTTTGAGTCATAATTGGAAAACATTTCTCTATACTCAGCTTCTAGGGAATCCATCATGTAATCTTCCAGGACTTTGTATAGTTTCATTATTTCACATTTTGTTCTTTGATAGACTGGGAATTTATTCTTATCAACAACATGAGGAATGCATCTAATTTTATATTCTTCCAAATGTTTACTTGTCCCAATACCATTAAATAAAAGTTCATTTTTGTGCTAGTGATTTGAATTACCACCTTTATTCTATTTTTTTAATTAATTCTATTTCTGGACTTCCTAAGCAATTCTGTTGGTCTGCCTACCCATAGACACTGCTCTGTCTCAAATACAGAGGCTTAGAGGATTTTAATACTTGGTTTAGCTAAGGCTTCATTCTAACATTTCTTTTTAGTGCTTTCCTATCTATTTTTTTTTGCATGTTTCTTGTTTCATATAAAGTTTGGTATCAGCTTGTTTAGTTTATAAAAAACGCTTATTGGTATTTTTATAGTAATTACAGTAAATTAATAAATTAACATAAGGTGAATTGACATCCTGGTGATGTTGAGATGTGTGAATCAAGAACAGAAAATATTTTTCCATTTTGTTCAACTCTGTCTTTGTATTTTTATGTGTGTGTTATAGTTTTCTTCATATACTTTCTGAACATTTCTAATTAAACAATCTACTTTATCTTTCTGAATCTTAGATTTCTCATCCACCAAAAAAAAAAGATCATGATATCTTTCTTGAAGAACTGTTACAAAAAATAAAAGAGGAAAGTTGTGAAATGTATGCTGTATAAATCTTAGTTTTCTCATTCTTTCCCTTGAAGTTCCTGCTTGCTCTTGAGGAGAGGGGAGGAGAATTAGTAACATTTGCTCATGTATCTAGGAAGGACATCTAGGTCAGTTAGTAAGTCCATAGATGTTCTGGGGCTCACCACGTACCAGGGTCTGCGCCAGCTGATAGGGATACAAGAGTGATGGAATGTGATGATCATTACTATCCAAAGTACTTGTATGAAGACACGAATTGGTGTGAATATGCTGAGTATACAACCAGAGATATGAAAAATTGTGCTCTATATGTGTAATAAGAATTGTAATGCATTCTGCTGTCATATATAAATAAATTTTTTTTAAAAGAGTGGGAAAATCAAACACAGTATCTGTACTCATAGAGCTTCTGGTAAACCAACATTTCTCAATAATTGTTTGAGATTTTATAAAAAGCAAAATGTAAAAGCCAATTATCAAGTCAGGCCTTGGAACTTGTCAGATTCTAAAATTGCCCAATATAAAGAAATGAGGGCCAGATCCCAGTTTGGCTTGACATAAAAACAGATAATACCCCAAATGGGAAAGAATAGGAGCTGGAAGGGACACAGGGAGGAGGGAACTGAGGAACAGTGGGTCAGGATGGGGGCCAGGACCCATAATTAGTGAGTGACTGAGCTGGGACTGGAAGCATGATGTCCAGGCTCCCTGGCTGGGGCACTTTCCAACACACACCCACTGTCATTCTATTTTCCATCTGCATCTCTTGTCACTGCCATGTATGCGGGAGGGGTTTCAGCTGTCCACTCTAGCTGCCTGGGGAACATCGGCTAGAAATGAATAGCACATTTCTAAGAAAGACTTGATATCACCAGAGCCATTATGTCACAAGGCTGCAACTCAGTCCTCAATGAGAGAGAGGGCAATTTAACAAAAACTATACCAGGAGAATTCGGAATGGATTAAAAAAGAAGAAATCAGTTGCTCTACCACAGTGTTTTGTTCTTTTCTTTCTTTCTTTCTTTCTTTCTCTCTCTCTCTCTCTTTCTTTCTTTTATTATTATTATTATTATTAGTCAAACAGTCACAATAATCTATGTCTGTATATCCTTTCCAGGTTGTTTGGTTTCACTGAACTTTTTTTCCCCCCCTCACCTTTAAAACGAGCTTACTAGCATGTTTCTTGTGGGATCTATGGAAGAGACCGTTCATTGTACTGGGTTGGGTTTTCTCTTTCCTCTTTAGTAACAGAACTCCCAGCTCAGTTGCCACTGAGCAAAGAACTGTCTGGAATAAAGGCTACATTTCCTCACTTTTACTGGAGTTAGGGACAGCCACTTCTTCCCATTCCTTCCTCCTGGGAGCTCGGGAGGATTGTTATGTACAATTTCCAGAAAAGGCAAAGGTGTGGCCTTCTTTCTCTCCTTTCTTCCTTCCTTTTGGTTGGAATATAGGGGTGAAAACTTGAACTAGAGGAGCAAATGGGGCCATGAGTAAACTCTGGAATCAGAGTCCACATATAATGAAGCACAGGATAAAAAAATCTGGGATGCCATAAACCCCAAGCTGTTTCTGGACAGCCTTCTGATATTTTGAGGCAAGATTTTCTCCCACCTTTTTAAGCTGCTATTTGGGGACTATTTGTCTTATGCAATGATGGGAAGAAGTCCCACCAATATTAATTTCTTGTTATATGGGCAACTTTTGCCTTTGCCTGCCTGATTTCCTTTTCTCCTGGTTTTATTTTATTTATTTATTTTTGGTTACAGGGATTGAACCCAGGGGCACTTTACCACTGAGCTATATCCTCAGCCCTTCTTATTTATTATTTTGAGACAGGATCTCACAAAGTTGCTTAGGGCCTCACTAGTTTACTGAGGCTGGCCTTGAACTTGTGATCCTCCTATCTCAGAATCCCAATCACTGAGATTACAGGCCTATGCTACCACGCCCAGCTCCTCCTGATTTTAATATTTGCATCTCAAGTTTTCTTTGAAGAACAACCCTTTTTGTCAGCCTTAATAGATCTGTCCATTAAGATGTACCAACTGAATTTTGAATTTGAATTGCATTTGAATCTTGGACAGTGTAACTCAAGCATCAAAAATGCCAGAGTGGCTCTGTTCTTGGAGGTGACAAGGAAAGCTTTTCATTACTAAAGATTGTTAATCAAGAAATGTGCCATGGAGGCTAAAAACAGAAAATCACCATTTTACAACTATATTTTACAACTGGGTCTTAGCAAGAATCATCAATGGATGCTAAAACCACTGGGTGAAAAAACATGTAGGGAAACAGAATATTAACACAGGCAGAAAGTAGATTACTAAGCAACCACAAAGGCATACAGCTCCCTCTACAAATGGTGAGATCTGGGGACACCACTTTACCTGATGATCATGAATGATAGGGCATCCCATACACCCTGGTGTGAGGCACTGGGAAAGGATTCACCTATGCCATATTTATGCCAAAACAGAACCAGGTGAATCCAAACTGAGGGACATTCTGTAAAAAATTGGCTTAGACTCTTCATATATTTCACTGTCATGAAAGACTGAAGAGGAAAACGAATAAACAAATACTGTGGTGAATCATCCTGGCTTAAAGGAGACTAAAGAAACACAATCTTCAGACATTCTCTCTTTGCTGCATACTGCAAAAATAAAGACTGCTCTCAGCAATCAGACTGTCACATTCCAAAAACAGACAGCATTACTCTGAAGGGTCACCTGGTTATTGTGAAGAGCCTCAGAAGAATCCTCTGGAGGGAATTCAATCACATCAACATAGAACTCAGTCTCCCTAGAAAGAAAAAGAAGAGACTCAAGGTGGACAAAAAAGAAGAGGCTCAGGTGGAGAACTGTTTGCAGGATTTGTGGTCAAGTTCAGAACACGATGGAGGATCTCACTGAGTAATGGGTACAAGATGAGGCCTGGTGTGCTCTCATCCCCATCAATGCTGTCATTAAGGAGAAGGGGTCCCTTGATGAAATTCAGAGTTTCTTGAGTAAAAAATACATCCTCAGGGTTTGGGTAAGGATAGGTGTTACTTGTTGTGTCTCAAGCTCAGAAAGATGAATTAATCTTTGACGAGGATGCTGTTAATTTTTTTTTTCAAATGCAGCTACTTTAATTCAGCAAGCCATAATGGTTAAAAACGTTTATAGCAGAACAATTCACAATAGCTAAACTGTGGAATCAACCTAGATGCCCCTCAGTAGATGAATGGATTAAAAAATGTGGCATATATACACAATGGAATATTACTCAGCAACAAAAGAGAATAAAATCATGGCATTTGCAGATAAATGGATGGCATTGGAGAAAATAATGCTAAGTGAAGTTAGCCAATCCCTGAAAAACCAAATGCTGAATGTTTTCTCTGATATAAGGAGACTGACCCATAATGGGATAGGGACGGGGAGCATGGGAGGAATAGACAAACTCTAGATAGGGCAGAGGGGTGGGAGGGGAAGGGAGGGGACGGGGTTAGCAATGATGGTGGAAGGTGATAGACATCACTATCCAAAGTACATGTATGAGGACATGAATTGGTGTGAATATACTTTATATACAGAGATATGAAAAATTATGCTCTATATGTGTAATAAGAATTGTAATACATCCCACTGCCATGTATTTAAAAGATAAAATCAATTAAATATTGAAAGAAAATTTAAAGAAGAAAGAGTGCAACCAATAAAAATAAATAAATAAATAAATAAATAAATAAATAAATAAAGGTATTGTATCTATCTACAACTAAAAAAAAAAAAAAGAAAATTTGGGGATGATATCTACATTTGAAAAGAGGAGCATTTCAGCAGGCTGATGAGTAAGATCTTAGAGTTATCCAGCTATGAAACATGGTCCTGGATTAGAAGACCAATTTGTGATATTTTAATAACAATATTATTGATTTATAACAAAGTATTGATTTGGGGGAAAATGATAATTAAAATGCACAATTTTTTATTGGATTCTTGGAACACAGAACAGTTATAAAGGAAAATTTGGAGAAATTTTAATATAGACTCTGTATTAACACTAATGGTCTTTCATTGTAAGTTTTCTAAGCATGAAAACTGAGGTTACATGGAAGAATATTCTTGTCTCTTTGTTTTTAAGGGATTCGTGATGAAGACTTTGGGGGCAAAGTATCATGATGTTTGTAACTAATATTCATAGAGTTCAGTGAATACAATAAAACGGGCACACATATCCACACAGGAGATGTGGGGAGCGGGGAGACAGCAGGAGGAGAGGACATGCTTGAGGGGGCTGCTTGAAGGGTATAAGTTTGTCATAATATTGTGACAATTTTGCTGTAGATTTCTAATTTTTCCAAATAAAAAGTTGGAGGGTAAGTCTTTCTTTTTCTATTCTTAGAGTGTAATACATGGACCTTCAAAGCAATTCTTAGCTCCTGTCAAGGCTCTGGTTCCCTAATGCCAAGGAGCATATGTGTGTCCAGGGCAGGACTCCCCTGGTTATTCTTCAAAGCTTGTATTGCTAGATGGGATTCATACTCGTTGCCTTTTGCACTTGTTGTATTAGTCAGGGCTCCCTGGAAAAAAATAACTAATAGGATCTCACAAATAATTATGGCATACCCAGTAGATATTATATATAATATTGCATAGAATAATACTGTTTCTCTGACATGTATATACATAAACACATATGCATATAATAATCAGTAAATATATATTTTATATTACAGTATAAAATATATATTTTATTTATAGAATATATACTATATATTATCACATATATAGTATATATTATTTATATACTATATATGTGATAATATATAGTATATATTATAAGCAATATTACATGTGATAATATATAGTATATATAGTATATATATATTACATGTGATAATATATAGTATTTATTATATACATATAATATACTTATATATTTTATATATATATATATTTTTATATACATATAATATACATATATATATATGATAAGGAGTTGGCTCATATGGCTCTATCTCCTCTCACCTGCTCCTCATTGCCTGTCACATGAATGGCTATGACTGGATAAGTCTCCCATCTCCCTGTGCGGACACTTGCAACCCATTCTTAGGATATGCAGACATCACAGACACCATCACCTCATATCTGGGCTTCCATCTAGTCAGGGTCTCTCCACTTCAGTGGGATGGAATCATAGTCCCCAGTGTGCATAGAGGGTCCTCCACCCTTGGATCTTTTATACCTTGTTCATTTCCCCTCTCTCACTCACCTTCTTTACCATGTTTTTTTTTTCTTTTTTCTATGCACAGACCAGTCTAGATGTGCTGTCATTTTCCAAATTCAACACCTGCTACTTTTTATGTAGAGGCTTCTGGCCTGAAGTGGATGTCCCCTTACCCTGCCTCCAAAAAATAGCCACACTTCTTTGAAGCCTCAGCTCAGTGCCTCCTTCAGAGAAGTTTCTCCTGCTCTCTTCCTGATCCAGAGGTTACTGACTCTACCAGGATCCCTCCTGACTGTCTCCAATTAATTATCTTTCTGTCAAGGCAGATAAAGCCTTTTGTGGCCATTCTTGCCCCATGATTTGTGAACCAAGGATGGTGTCTGACTCAAGCCAGTATGGAGAACAATGTTGAGAGGAGGTATGTTAGGTGTATCAATGAATGAATGAGTGAAAGAATGAATGAGTAAACCAAAGAAAACACTACAGGTTTAATCATGATAATGTCAGTAGCAGCAATCTTATTGATAACAAACATTTATGGAGCACTCAGTTGGTGCCTAGCATTAAACTAGATGCTTGACCTGAATTATTAAATAGCTAGAAGAATTATGGATACTTGCAATCAGTGTTGAATTATTGACATGTGTCTCAGCATTTTGCATGTGGTTACTCATTCAGCTTCACATGAGCCCTATGAATAATAATAATAATAGTTTTCTTTCCTTTTTACTACTGAGAGTGCTGGGGCTTAACCTTATGAGATATGAGATTATTTGTCTTAGATCACACATCTAGTAAGTGAAAGATCTGGGACTTATCTCCTAGAGTCAATGGCTACACTCCAGACCCCCAGTGCCCTTCTTTAGAATAACTAGTAAACCATTTTGAATGTTCGATGTAGTCATCAAAAATATTTCTAAACTTCAAAACGCATTCTTTTGAGAAGTAAAAATGAAATTCATATGCCTGTGCACATAGCACTTCTGAGTTTTCAGCCACTTAAATACAGATGATGTGTCAACAGACATTTTTGGTTGGACCGTCATGATAGGTAACATGATAAAACATCTAAACATGAAGAAGTACAAAAAACACGATGGGAAGTGCTTTGGAAAAGTCATTCATCCTAGATTGCTAAGCTTTAATCCTCTTGGAAAAGGGCTTGGAATCCTGACTTACTGGAAAAAACAATAGACCAAACATCACGTGCTCCCATCCACGCCAGAAGACGGGACCTCAGAGGAACCCAACTTATTGGCTTCAACCTCTGCCCCCTTGGAGTTCAGAGTGAAGCAGGACCTAGGAAGTTGACACTGCATTCATCCATCAGGACAGCTTGAACCATGAGTGGACATCAGAAAAAAGAAAAAATATTAGCTTATGGTTTTCCAACCCCAGAAATGTGGGGAGCTAGAGTCAGAGAGAAGGAGCCTGGGACAATAATAAGTGCCATGAAAATGAGCCCAGACTCCTTCAGTTGGGGCTTGAATTCATGCCCCGTATCTCACTCTCTGTGCATGGCCTCAGTTTTAGATTCTGTAAATGACAGTACCAGTTTCTACTGTGTGAGAATTTCATGAGAATTTGCCCATAAATCTCTTGGTAATCTCTTAGTATTAATGGCCATCCACTGTTTTAAGCTCCCCCACTTCTTTTTTAAATGTTCCATTATTTTATTTAATTCTCTCAAGAACCCTGTGAAGAAGGTACCTGAAAATTAATAGGCTTTCCTGAGACACCAGAGACCAGAGAGCCGGAGAAGGAAGTAGTCAGACACACTGACCCTCCTACACAGTGGATGTATCTTGGAAAAACTACATCCAATCTAAAAGCAGGCCCCTCCCCTCCACCCTTGAGAAGGCTGCCCAAGGCTGAAGGTAGATGGACTTTGGAGTCAGTCACTGTTCTTAGCCCAGCTTTTTTACATACTGCTGAATTTTCTCAGGCAAATTACCTAACCTCTCTGAGCTATAGTTTCCTCATTTCTATCACAGGGGACCATCCATGGAAGCTAAAGGTAGCAAATGAGGATTAACTGAGATAAAATCTGCACTGAGCCAGACTTTAATGAGTACTCAGTAATGAAGCTGCTATTGTCATTACTATCATTTTAATTATTACTTCCCAAATATGGGCAGTCCATCCCTGCAGCCCCACCCTTGCCTCAGACCAACTTCAAGCAGGTGTCAGACCTCTTTACACACTCCACAGAAATTCTTCTGCACTAAAAATTGGTTTGCTCTAGATCTTATCCCAGAGTCAGAGGAGGTGACTTACCTTGCACATTCCAGAACAGACATCTGAAATCCTCCTCTGATGTCGTTGTCTCCTGAATCTGTGTTGCCCCTAAACTAGATCACCTCTCCACCAGGCAAGGCCCCCAAGGTCACATTTTCCAATCCTCCCATGACCCTTTCAGTCTCTCACCCCCTTCTTAGTTCTTGACCAAATTCTACATCTAAATCTGTGCATCCTAACCAACAGCCCAAAGTGCTCCCATTAAGTGACTGATCCTCCTTAGAAGTACTTTAACTTTAGGGATCTCAGACCCACATCCACCACAAGCTGTCTATCAAAGTTCCTCCTTAACACACCTAAGAGTCAGGCATGGGGAAACATGCCTATAATCCCAGCTACTCAGGAAGCCGAGGCAGGAGGACTACAAATTTGAGACCTTTTATTTTGAAACCCTGCTTCAAAATAAAAAGTAAAAATGCAGGTGGGCATGTAGCTTAGTGGCAGAGCATCACTGGGTTCAATCCTTATAACTGCAAGATAAATAAATAAAAATAAATCAATATTTACACACACACACACACAATCTGGGCCCTCCTGAAATGTGTTCCACTAAGCAAAATTTTCTGTCTCATCCCATTACTACTCTCCATTGCTAACGTGGTGCAACTTGGCACATAACATGTGCCCGGTAAATGGAAGTTATCATATTATTATTTGCAGATCTCTCTTCCTTCTCCTTAGAAAAGTGAGATTCTCGGTGTCACCCACTCCCAAATACACTTAGCTGGTAGAGGTGGTCTGCAAGCGTGGTGTCATAGGTGTGTAAGTGAGATATATTTTAGAGTGGTCTTCTTCAAGATTTATTAAAATGTTGAAGACTCTTTGAACACAGCTTTAAAAAACAACAACTAATATTTCTTTGAATATTACTAACTAAATAAGTCAGTTATGGAAGTTGAATTGGCATGGAAACATCCTTTCTCACTCTCTTAATAACAAGACCAAACTATGTCTGCTGTTTATATAGCAGAGATCATTTGGGAGAGAAGAAGGAAAAAACAAAATAAAATACCTGTTAGTTTACTTGATGTAAAATATTAATGATCACCAAGTAATATTAGCAATTAGACAGAATCATCAAAATTCCAAATATTATTAGTTTGAGTTTCAACAGACTCAACTAGCAGGCCTCACTGAATCTTTTTATAGAGAAACAAAGGTGTGTGTGTGTGTGTGTATTTGCATTTGTGTGTACATGCCTATGGAACAGAGTGGTGTGCTGAGTCAGCTTTTTGTCACTGTGACAAAATACCTGAGATAAACAACTTAATGGAGAAAAAAAAATTTTGGCTCATAGTTTCAGTCCATGTGGGACTGTGGGGGTCCACCTGGAGGGATATGGTGCTTACTTCATGAAGGCTATGAAACAGAGAGAGAGAGAGAGAGAATATATGGGGTCAGGGACAAAATAGGTCTTTTAAGATCATGCCTCTAGTAAATTTCCTTCCTTCCACTAATTTCCTCTTAAAATTTCCACCGATTTCTAGTAGAGTTGTCAGCCAGTGACCAGCCTTTGCCACATGAGCCTTTGATGGACACTTAAGATCCCAACTGTAACAAGTGGATTTTAAGCCATTTCTGACTAGCACTCATCTTTCTAAAGCAGTTAACTTGGACCAAGTGCTGATGGATCCTAGTCTCCATTACTAGAAAAGAGGGTAGGTCCATTCTTCTTGGGAAAAGAGGGCAGGAAAGGACTGATTATGGGATTAGTAGCAGGGGATAGGAAAGGGAATGGAAGAGACAAAAATTGAGTATAGGGAGAGAGAAGGACATTTATTGAGCACCCACTGTATTCTAGGCATTTTCTTGTCTACATAATGATGTTTAGCTTTCATTACATTCTAGAAGATCCATGGTATTATGCCTGTTAGGTAAAGGAAGGAACTGAAACTCATAGAAGGTAAGAGGCTTGGCCAAATTCTCAGAATTATGTGAGGGGCAGAGCTGAATTGTTTCCTGGTCTTCTGATTAAAAGTCTTATGTTCGTTTCAGTGTATAGTAATGTCTATCAGAGATAGAAAACAAGAAGCTTGCTATGGTCTCCATAGTTCGTCTCCTTGCATTCCTTTCGAAGTACATGGGGTGGTAGAAAGAGCTCAGGTGTTAGAGATAGAAAATATAAAACCTACCTGTAAGGCTGCACCAGTTGCTCAAATACCATAAACTGGAATATTTTCATGCCAAATTGTAAACTGTTGCTGCCTTGGAGTCGTTCCTTTCTGAGTCCTGTGGTGCCCCTTTTGCTACCTCACGTGTCCTGAAGCCTCCCCCCATGACCTTCTAGAGCTCCCTGAGTCTGCAACCCAATGATTTAGTCATTGAACATTAGGGGGAGGGCAGCACCCTAGTCCAATTCTTGGGCCCATCTATCCTGACTCACAGGTATCTTTACTGCACTGGTAGTTACTAACTTGAAATAATCAGTCCAGCCCTCAGCCTCCTTCCTACTCCCTCACAAACCCAACTGATCTATGGAGATTTCTATCTTTGCTAACATGGGTCCTAGATATTTGTGTGATACTTTTTCTGGAAAATATGTGGAGAAAGTCAAACAGAAAGGCAGAAGGAAAGATAGTGCATTCACAGTAAGAGACAGAGACTGAGATGGTTTATGTTTTTTTAAAAAAAAGAGTTTAGAGGAGAGACAGGAAAGAAAATAAAATCTTGGAGGTTAAAATTTGAGAGAGAACACCAATGTGTTCGGGTGAGTGAGCAACTCTGGAACAACAGTAGAATTTAATAAATTAGTAAGAAGGATTTTGGAGATGTCATGTGAGAATTTGTCTTCCCTAAAGCTCCCAAGTGGCATAAGATAAAATGGAAATTTGTTTTTAATTACAGCTGATGAAGATTCTTTATATTGTACACAATGTAGAGACTGGGTCACACGGAGCTCTGGATTTATGAAGTTTACAAAACGACCTCTATTATTTCTTCTAATGTCATTCATCAGCAAAATACTTGAACTGACTTCTTAAAGGTTGATCAACTTCTGTGGGTTCTATAAGTAAGATGATGAACTATAGGGTCACAACACGTTACAGAACTCAGTAGGCAAGACTCTTGGATCTACTTGTAGTTCAGTCTGATCCCTTAGAAAAGTATCTTACTTTAATGGGTCTCAGTATTTTCTTTGTAAAATGGAAGATGATGTTTATTTAGAAGTTGTTTTATTATTTTTTTTTTGAGTTTCAATATGCCAGACACTCTACATCTATCACTTAAATTAAACTCTTATTGCCAAACTGTGACTTATGTGTGATCAGTTCTTTTTCTCAGAGTAGACCTAGTAAGCATAAGAAATCTATCCACAGACCCTCAGCTAAATAGTGAAAGGGCTGGGATTCACAGTGTCCTCTTGTGCTCCAAATCCAGAGCTTTTTCCTTTACCATGTATGGTTTCCCAACTTTCCTTGAGACCCTAGAATGCAAGTCATGAGTAAGCTTTAGTATTTAGAAAAGGCTTTAAAACCATAAAAATGCCATAGAAATACCAGGTGTTTCAAATATATTATTATTTATTTTTTTTGGGGGGGTAAGTTTGAGTTTATAGGTCAATTTGTACAGAATAGAATTTTAAAAACAAATCTTTTCTGAACAACTACTATGGTATAAATGTCTATGAATGTAGCTATTTTTTTCTTGAAAATTCTCCTCTATTTTCCATTTTTTAAAATTTTTAAATTTCTTTTAATTAATTATCCATGACAGTAGAATGCATTTATGCACTTTGACATGTCATACATAGATAATGTATAATGTTCTGATTTTTCTGAGTGTACATGTTGTAGAATCACATTGGTCTGCAGTCATATATATACATAAAGTATTAATGTCTGTTTCGTTCTACTATCCTTCCTATCCCCACATTCCCTCCCAGTCCCTCCCTTTACTCCTGTCTACCTGATCTAAGGTAACTCTATTCTTTTCTAGTGTCCCCCAACCCCTGCTTATTGTGAATTAACATTCACATATTAGAGAAAACATTTGTCCTTTGGTTTGGGGGGATTGGCTTATTTTGCTTGGCATGATATTCTCCAACTCTATCCATTTATCAGCAAATGCCTTAATTTCATTCTTCTTTAAAGCTGAGTAACATTCCATTGAATATATATACCACAGTTTTCTTTATCCATTCATCTATTGGAGGACACCTAGGTTGGTCCCACAGTTTACCTCTTATGGATTGCGTGGCTATAAATGTGGCTGTATCACTGTAGTATGCTGATTTTAAGTCCTTTGGGTATAAACTGAGAAGTGGGATAGCTGAGTCAAATGGTGGTTCCATTCCAAATTTTATGAGGAATCTCCAGACCACTTTCCATAGTGATTCCACCAATTTGCAGTCCCATCAGCAATGTATGAGTGTACCTTTTTCCCTGCATCCTTGCCAACATTTATTGTTGCTTATATTCTTGATGATTGCCATTCTCATTGGAATGAGATGAAATCTTAGTGTAGTTTTGATTTGCATTTCTCTAACTGCTAGAGATGTTGAACATTTTTTCATAGACTTGTTGGTTGAATATATTTTTTCTTTTGTGAAGTGTCTGTTCAGTTATTGGTTGGGTTATTTTTTTTTCATTTTGGTGTTAAGTTTTTTGAGTTTTTTATATATCCTAGACATTAATGCTCTATCTGAGGTGCATGTGGCAAAGATTTTCTCCCAATCTGTAGGCTCTCTCCTCACATTACTGATTGTTTCCTTTGCTGAGAAGAAGCTTTTTAGTTTGAATCCATCCCAGCTGGGGATTGAACCTGGGCCTTGTGCATGCAAGACAAGCGCTCTACCAACTGAGCTACATCCCCAGCCCCCTTCAAATAGATTAGTAACTGCTCATTCTTATTCTCTGTACTTTTGGTTGTTTCACCAGAATTGACCTCAGATTAGGGGTAGATGCTTGATGCACCACCCAGAACCCTTTTCAATGAAGCATGCATCTCCCCAGCTGCTGGGAGTGTGATCAGGTATCAACCTGTAAGATAGAGATGCCTCACTCAAGGTCACACCAACTCCTGAGCAGCCCCAAACCAGTGTGATCCAGTGACCATCTGATAATAGAGCATAAAGACCTCTGGCCATCTTGGCCTAACTTTGTGCAACTCTGAAATGTTCTTCTAGTTCTAGAACACTTGGTGAGGAGCAGTATTATTTGGGGGCCTGCATCATGGATTGCCTTCTTGCTCTGCCAGCTCTGCCTCCATCTTCTTCCCCTCCATAGGTATTCCTCCCATGACATCCCTAAAACATCCTGTGTGCCAAACACCTTCTGAGTCTGCTTCTTGGGAGAATCCAGCCAGTGACAAGAGGGTTCTTTGTGAGTCCACATCTCTGGCTCATGTGAAATCTTCTCAAAGGCAGGAAATGTGCTTTATTCATTCCTAGGTCACCAGTGCTTGGCCTGATACTAGCTCCGGAGGGTGGGGAGGGGGAACATTCCTTTCATGTTCTATGAAGGAGAAATATACCTGTGAATTTCTGGGATAACAATAATAGTACTACTTACATAGTATCTATAATTTATCAGATACTATTTTAAAGGCTTTGAACCTAAGGATTCAATCCCACATCAATCCCAGAAAGTAATTATTATTATTTCCATTTTACAGATCAATGGTCCCAAGCTCTGCCTGAGGTCCCCTACTAGTGGTGGGTAGGTTTTAATAGCTCAGAGTCTGTCTCTGAAACTTGCTTTCCTCATCATTCCTGCTTAATGCTTCCTGTATCCCTGTGTCCATCCATCTGCCATCCACCAATTGATTGAACAAGGTGAGCAAAGAACTTGGGAAGGGGAGGGAAAGGGATCACCTTTTACTTTAGGGGGACTGGGATTGTTATAGAACACCTCTGCTGATGAACGCCTGCTGTGAGCCCAGTGTCCATGCATCTAGGGTGTGGGCCACCAGAGCTCCCCAGGTGACCCTGATGCACATGTGGGTTTTGGAACCCCTGATACAGCTGGCACTTTCACAGAAGACACTTAGATAAATGCCATAACGGAGGCCGTGGGATGTGGAGTGATCTGGCATAGCCACCCTGGCAGGGAGAGAAAGGAACCAACACTCTCCCCTGGTTCAGGGTCCTCAGCCAGGGTTCTTTGAGCTGTACTTCCTGAGCTTGGGCCAGGAATCTGCCCGGGGCATGGGGAGCCACATACCTCACACGTGCATCTAATGATTGCTCAGGAAGTGGGGGCTTTGGGGCTGACAAACGTTGCACCGGAAAGGGGAGGGAGAGCTGTCAGGAGGGGGTCAGCGAAGCCAGCTCCCTCAAAGCATTGTCCTTTCCTTCCTCCAACAGGATGCCAGGAGCCTCACAGAAAAGGGACCCATTTGTCTTCGTTCCCAGCACAATAACTTGCTGCTGGCCTTTCTCTTGGGCCTTGCACAGAGCAACAGGATACAGTCTTTGCCAGGAGAGAAGGAAGGAAGGAGGGAGGCAAGGGAAATGACAGGCGCTCAGGATCTCTAGGCCCCCAGCCTGGATCCTGGACCTTGGGAAGACCCACTACTGTGAGGCCCAGGACTGCCTGGGTCCAGCTGGGCCCGGATGGGAAACAATTTTCAGTTGCAGGGAAAACCTTAATCAGATGTAAGCTGAGTAACCATTAGCAGCTGAGCTACAATATCTGGGCGTATCTAAGTGGCCTTTGGCCAACTTTTTAATCTTAATCTAGTTTTCTTTGCACATTTGGAGAAGGAAAACACATAGGGTCAATTCAGAATAGGACCTTCCTTCCTTTTTTTTCATTGTTGTTAAAATGAAGAACTTATGCTTTGAAGCATTATTTTAAGCTTCTTTTGCAATGGAGATTTTTTTCCCCCCCAGGCTCGCTCACTCAAGATCTGCAGCAGCAGAATTGTGTGTGTGTGTGTGTGTGTGTGTGTGTCTGTGTGTGTGTGAAAGAGAGAGACAGAGACAGAATGGGGTAGGGGCATGGAGAGGGCTTACCCATGGCAAAGATGGGGGTGAATTGGCTTGTAGAATTGAAATCAATACTGCAATCTGCTACAGAGATATAAACAAAGCAAATCAACACATTTTAACAAATGCTTACTTGTCGTGTGTTATGAACTCCACGTATATGACATTCACTGTGCTGGGGGATGGGTTGTTCAAAGCTAGCCCACAAGTTCCTAGTTCAGTAGGTGACTCCTCCAGGTTATATATCACCAAGAGTGTTGGTATTGTTCACAGAGAGCCAGGTGTCCAGGAGACAGCGGGATCCTCCTGAAGAAACACCTCATTCTGGCTAAACACGTGGGGAAGATGGACAGTGGACAATGAGTTGGAGGTCACCTTCCTCGGTGGGACTGATTGCTGAAGAACATGATCTTCCTTTTAGATCAGTGTCAACCCTTGTCCCTAAGACTCTTCTGAGGTGTAAGAAAAACATCACATTCAATTAAAACATGGGCTGTTGATGTGAACTCTGCTGCTGCCTGTCAAAGAAATCATATAATTAATTTTTTTAAACCAAAGTTATTTGAATTTCAACACAGATATATTTTAATGAATAGGCTTGTTCCCTCTCCCTGTCTCTCCTGTGTTTTAAACCTAGTTGGCATGTAGAGATAAAATGGTGAAGAGGGCTAGAAGGAATTTCTGCTGTGGGCCCTTGGGCAAGAATGTGACAATAACAGGACTAATGGCCTGGTGGAATGTCCAGTCTTTCTGGAGGTCAAGGTCCACAGAGCCTCACTGGGGTAAAGGACAGACTGTGGCCTATCCTCGCTTCACCAGTCAGAGATGGCTTTGGAGAAGAGTGCCCAGGAGAGGTGAGCAGAATTGAAAGGCAGGAGAGAGGAAGAGCAACAGCCATCTGCTAAGAATGGGCTCTGTAGAGCACTTTGCACATGTGATTTCTCTCAGTCTTGCTGGGCTCAGAACATGACACTCAAAGCATGGTGCTTTGGCTTGTTCAGAACTGGGAACTGAAGGACACTGATGGCCCCAGAAGCAAAGTCCTCCCTGACCTTCTCTTGCTCTCCTATCTCCTACCTCTCTTTCTCTCCCAAAGCAAGTCAGAGAAATCAGAATTCTTCTTATCCAAAGCCATAGAAACTACAGCCCATCTGCCCCAAAGTAAGCCGCAAGACTAAGACAGTCAGTCTCTCCTGTCTACCTTCTTCTTTGAGAACCCTCATTTCAGAGGCATCCTGCCCTAGACTGGAGAGGAAGGGGTGCCGCACAGAGAGACCAAGATGACTCTGGACCAACAGTCCTTGCTGAGTTCCGCCTCCATCTATTACCATTACATCATCCACTCTTTATCGAAACATATCTCTACATAACCCCTTTCTTTATCAAAGCTAAGAATAAAAATAGACAGTTTTCTGTGGATCTTAGGGTCATGATTTATGAAGGCTCTTGTGTCAGATAGAGCTTTGATTAAATAAATCTGTATGCTTCTCTCTTGTTAACCTGTCTTTTATTATAGCAGTGTCAATAGGGACCCTTACAACGCCTGAGGAAAAGTATCACAGCCTTGCCACCCCTACTGTGTTTACTACATTCCCATGAACTGCAATTCCTGTCCTAATTTTCACCAAGGTGAAAACAGGGGCTCAAAGGGTTGGATGATGGTGACTTGTACAAGGTCATGTCGCTGGCAATGATCAGAATTGGGATTCTTCCCCAAACCAGCCTCATCCCAAAGTATGTATTTTTTGGACTATCCCATCCTCTGATTGAAAATCCTTTCCTGGTTGGTTTTACCATCGGATTAGACTGAGGTGTGACTGAATATTGGGTTACCTTCCCTGAAATGAGCCCGCATATCTCCAGGGTCAAATGTGCTCTTTTTTCAAGTCAACTAGGGCACTCTTTCTTTCTCAGAAATGTGGTAATTAATTTTACAACTTGCAATTTCCCCTTTCTGTATGTATCTAATAAGGGTTTCTTGACATTTGGAGGAAGAGAAAAAATTTTGCTTTATAAAGAGAGTTTTCTATTAACCAAAGTGTGATTCATCAACCTGAAGTCTTGATATTCCCTGGAAGCTTGTTAGAAATGAAGGCTCACTGCCCACAGCCCTGCAGCATCCAACTGAGATGCATAAATGTTTCATATACACAAGGAAGTTTGAGATACCTTGTATAGAGGACATAATTTAGATTCAGATCTGGGTTCAAATTCTCACTCTGCTACCAAAGAGTGAGACCTTGGGCAGTTTATAGAATTCCTCTGGGTTTTACTCTTCTCATTGATAAAATTAGGATAGATAATGCCCATTGTTCAGCCTTGGAGGAGTAAGTAAGTAAGATTTTCTTCAATGTTCACATATAGTATACCATCCATAAATGATACATACTTTCTGCCCTTATCTTCATTTCCCTTAATTTTTTTTCCTTTTGGAAAATGTACACGCTATAGAATCTATTCTCTGAGAGAGAAAATGCACCTGAAACACAATCATATTCATTGGATCTGTATTTCCAATATGGTGGCCACTCACTGTGCTTTGGCCATTTAAATACAAAATAATTAAATAAATTTAAAATTTAGGTTTTCAGTCATGTTAGCCACATTTCAATAGCCCCATATGGCTAGTGACTAGTGTATTGGGCACCATAGATACAGAACATATTTTTTTTTCTTTTAATCAAGGAGAGTCATATTAGACCATGCTATCTTGGATACCTCTTATTTATCCTGGGCTTTTACTAAACCACAGCCCAGCTGTTTAAATAGTAGGAGCTTAATAAGTGCTCTTTGGCTTGAATTTTGCAGGTTCACTTATTGGAAAGAGTGGCATGAGAGTTCCAAGTTCTGGTTTCCAATTTCTGCTCTGTCGATAAAGGATCTATATGAACTTGGGTAAATCACTTGACTTTTCAGTTTCAGTTTCCTCTTCTGAAAATTTAGAGGGGAAGAGGCGATTAGAATACCTCCAATGAGTCTAGAAGCTTTTTTAAATTTATTATCTCTTTTAATAGTTCCCCCAACCTTACAACCTACAGGGTGAGCAGGTCATCCTTATTTGACTGGGACTATCCCAGTTCTAATAATATAAGTTTCAAATCCCAGGAATCTCCTGATTCCCATGGACCCCAGGATATCTGGTCACCCTACCTACAAGTAAGTCCCTTCCAGTTACAAAATTCCACGGTCCTGTGAAAACCTCAGAGTGGGGTTCCAGGAACCCATAGCTGCTGCCAACAGTAGAGAAGTGTCCGAGCTCTTGCTCTGTTATCTGAGGAGCCTGAGTCTGACAATCTTCAATCACTAGATTTCTCAGAGACTTGGATTCCCCTCTGCAAAATGAAAATCTGAGCACCAGTTCTTCCTTCTGTGTGTCGTGGTGAGGATTAACTTAAGGAAACTTTGTACCATGTGGAGCACTCTGCACAGGTATTATTAACTCATCAGACTCTGGAAAGGGAGTAGGGTCTATCTTTAGGGACCCGATGATTAGGATGCTCATGAGTACCCCCAGGCATCTGCTTTTAAAGGGAGATGCCTCTCTATGAGCCCCTGTGCTCCTCTTCCTTATAACTCCCATAGTGTTTGCCCCAGACTAATAAACAGCAGCTTAAACTGGTTAAAGAGAGAACATTTCAACCCCCTGCCCCTGCTGGGATAAAATGACTCTGATCCATTAAGTTTACTAAACACAAACTAATCATTCTTGTTGCCAAAGTAGGCTTTTGGCAGAGCTCTATTGAGAGAGAGAGTTGGGGGCGGGGGTGGGGGGGAGAAAGAAAAAGAAAAAAAATGCTCTGGATTGCTGAGACAGCACTGTATTTAGACAATTAAATTTGGAAAAGCAAGACAGTTCCTGTAACTACCTCCCACACCCCCTACTCCAAGAACAAAAGGTTTTGTTGAAAGTATTCATATGGATATTAATACCGACACTTTAATGAGCCCCTCAGCAAACTCATCGGCAGTAATTGCAGCCAGCCACGGTGCCACCAGTGGGAAGGGTACAAAAGCGCCTCCAAAAATTAGTCACTTGTAAGTTAACCCCACAGTCACGTCAAGCAGCCTACACTTGATGGCTGATTCACAACGATTCCTTGACACCTCTGTACTTAAAGGGGACAGATCACCATGGGAAGTCTGCTGAAAGGGAAAAGTTCACATTTACAAAAGACCTTCCCATCAGAGGAAAGAGTTTTGAGGAAACCAGGGTTATAAGTTAATCGCTGGGTTAATGATAGCAGCAGCACTGGTTTTGCTGAGCAGTTTCTGGGAGTGAGGCAGAGCCCTGAGCTCTGCACCTGCCTGATGTGGTTGACCCCTCCACCAAGTCCTGGAGGCAGGAATGTTTTTATGGTGCCCATTTTATGGACAAGGAAACTGAGGGTGCAAAAGGCCTTGTCCAAAGTCTCCTAGTTACGACAGCAGAGGCAAAGATTTGAACTCTGTCTGGCTCCAGGTGAGATTTGAACTTCACTTATGAAATGGGAATTCATGAAAAAGTTGAGATTTTTTTCTTTTCATTTAGTGGATATGCTTAAGGGATTAAAAAGTAGCCTATGGTTTAGCCTTGACCCTCAGTATATAAATTCATAGAGGAAAGACTCTCTTTGCTTTCCTAACCTTCTTCTCTAAATTTTTCCCCTTTAGGGCTCTGATTACACACACACACACACACACACAAAGGGCTCAGCTGGTGTGGCAATGCATGTCCTTAATCCCAGACTGGGAGGCTGAGGCAGGAGGGTCACAAGTTGGAAGCCAGTCTTGGCAATTTAGGAAGATCTTGTCTCAAAATAGTACTTCAGTGGCAGTGTGCCTGTGGGTTCACAAAACAAACAGGGCTCAAATCTTTGGTTTACTATTCCAACTGATGTATCATGAATTCAGTCTTTTCGCTTTCCTAGGTGGTTATTTAGAGAAATGTGTTCTAAGAAAAAAGAGAGAGAGGAGAGGAGAGGAAGAACAAATAAAAACAATAAGAAAGATTAAAGGGGTGGAGGAAAGAGAGAGAGAAAGAGCGAGAGAGAATGTGTGTGTGTGGGGGGGAGCTTTCAGGGCACCCAGACTTGGTTTAAATCATTGCTCCTACTTATACTTAATTACTAGCTATAAAATTTTGAGTAAAGCTCTCTCTGTGACTTAATTTTCTCATTTTAAAAATGGGGGTGATATTGTTTATCTCACTGGATTATTGTCGAAACAATTATTATTATGGACAAATAATACTGTCTATGCACTTCCTGTGACCCATGAATTACCTAATAAACCAACCAACCTCCTTCCCTCCCTCCCTTCCAAACTACCCTTGGGTTCAGTCCTTGAAACAACCCATGAAGCATAAAGCAAGCAATATTACATTCTTCTTCTTTTACAAATGAGGAATGGAAGAAGAAATTGAGGACAAACAGCATGTGAGTCTCTCTGCAGTAGCTCAAAAACAGAATGGTCTTTCTCCAGAGGGTGAAACTTTTCCACTGATGTTGGGAAAGAAAGCAAGGTTAGGAGCCTCAATATGGACTGGACTTTTACAGCTTCCTTTTTTAGCTGCTCTACTATGGGAGAGCTGTTGAGGAAATTGTCCAACCCATGCAAATAAGCAATTGATCGGGAGGGAGGGAACCAAAACTCTGGGTGGAGCTGGTGGCCTGGAGCTGTGCTAGTTTTCTCTGTGGATACCACCCAGGGACTCTCAGTTCAAGTGATTAACTGCATTGCCTCCTCGAAGGAGGGAAGTGGGACTAATAAAGAGACTACCTAAGTGGAGGCGATGATCACACTCCTTGGTTGAGCGCTTTCAAGACCATCAGGGCTGAGTGGTGTCTCAGAAGAAGCCAGGTGGTGTGTTGTCCCGGTCTGTGGAAGGAGCCCTTCCAAGCCTTCATGTTGCTTCAGCAGAGTGGATTGTGAATCAGGGATCCAGCACTGCAGAGTGTGGGATGTGGGCACAACTCTCCATCTCGGTCTGGGTTCCTCTTGTATAAAAAGGAGTTCAGAGTATTGCCCCAACAGAGGAGTTAGGCACTAGAAAAGAAAGATCTTGATCAAGGGCCCGGCATACAGTAGGTACTCAGAATATTTGAGATCTCTCGCCTTAGTACAGATCTCTTCGGGAAAGGAGAAGGAGACAGAAATGTAGCCCTCTCAGGCAAATGAAATGATTTGCATTTTCTCACTGGGAAAATGGCAATTTCTCAACTCTTAAGACTTGTGGATTTGAATAGGCAAATCAAATCGCCCTGGCTGGAGGGTATGGGTTTAAACGGTTTCATTCAGTTGGTCTCTTCTCTCTCCCACTACCCCAATTCTCCAAAAAACACTTTCCTTCTCTCTCTCTCTCCCCACTGTTCCTGTTTTTTGAATGCTTCCTCTGCCAGGCACTCTAAATGTCTTCCAGAATTATCTCATTTAACAATAAATGAATGAGCGGTATTATGTGTCCTCAAATGATTGGTCATATGTGCCCCCAAATGACCCAATTGAGAGATGCAATTGTTAGTTCTATTTTACAGATGAGGAAATCAAGGTACAGAGAGGCAAAGTAACAGGTCCAGGGTCGTTTAATATAAAGTGTAATAGGAGAGAGAGTTAAGACTTAAATGCGAGTCTGATTTCAACGCTCTTAGAATGGGGGTCAAGAATACATTCTTAGATCATCCTGCAAGCATCCAGCTGACCAGGCTAAGGAGCTTGCCTATTCAGAAGTTCAGTCATTTCTTCCTAGAGTCACATGTTCTACCATCTTCACCTCCCCAAACAGGATCATCTTCATGCAGAAGTCCCCGGCTACGTTTTCCAAGCCTCAGCAGCTTGCCTGACAAAACCAGGAAACTTACCAAACTGAGTCAGAGAGCGCCCTTCTCCCCTTGCCCAGCCTGCCTCCGCTCCATCCTCCCATGGACCCATGGCCCCAATTCCCCCACCTCAGTGTTGCTGGCATGCGCTAGGCATTTGGTCTGGGCCTCCAGTGTTCTTGGCCTGGGCTTTCATCACAATCTCCTTCTTGGATCAAGGTCAAACTCCTCAGTGTGGCAGTCAAGGCTTAATGTGAACTCAAGGGCTTGTGCAGTATATCCCCAGCCTGGAAGGTTCTCATACATCTTCTCCATCTGGACTCTACTCTCCCCCCAAGATTTACATGTTATTTCAGCAAAGCTGTCTCTGGCACTCTCACTTGCCCATCACCCATCCTTCCAGAAAATTGGAGCCTCCCTCCTTGATCCTCCCCTGGTCCACCAGGACCCAGGAGTGAGTTCCATCTTAGCATTTACAACACTGTATTGTCTTTATTTTCTTTTATTTTTTTTTCATGAGATTTGAGTTCCTGGAGGTGAGGGGGAAGTTGTCTTAACCAATGTCTAACAGTGCTCAGCCATCATTCCAGCCTGGGATTAAATATTGCAGCCTCTCTTGCAGAGGCCATCTCCAATCACTCCACCTTAATGGGTCTCTTCCCACACACCACACTTCGCCACCACTGTCCCCAGCTACCTCTTTAGCCATCAGATAGACCTTGCTGTGTATTGAGTAGACGTCTGGTTCCCATCTCAGACACTGGAGTTTAGATCTTCGCTTTAGTATTTTATTCGTTCTGGGACCTTGGAGAAGTTATTTTATTTCTCAAGCCTCTATTTCCTCATTTGTAAATTGATGACATTGATAGGATCCTGCAGGAGCATCTTCAAGATTTAAAGACATTTATAATGTCCCTAGCATAGTATCTGGCACAGATAATGCATTCCGTTTACCTATGTTTTTGTTTTTGTTTGTTTGTTTGGGGTTTCTTCCTCTGGAATATTTGCTTTGCAAAAGGAAAGGCCATGTTTTCGCCATGGGGGGAATTGTTTTTCTAGGGTTTAGCAGTCCCTGACAAAGAACAGACTTTCAGGAAACATGAGTTCACTAATGATGAACGAATGGGGAGAGTCGGGGCTCCTTGGATCCTCCTCTGTGGTCTCCTGATGCTTCCATCATTGAGTGGCAGTAGCCAAGCACTGGGATGTCAAGCCAGCCTGCCCATTCAGAGGCTCTGTCACTCCTTCACAGAGTCTCTAGTTGCACCCTGTTATCCCCCACGGTGAAGGTCAAGTCTCGGGTTGGCTTGTGAGTGGATAATAAACTCTTATTCGTTATTGCACTGGTGCAGGTCACCAGTGTGACCTTATCACTCTGCCTCTCATTGGCTTATGATCCATGGCCAGCTGGTAATCTAAGTCTTAGATTCCTTCTCTATAAAAAATGAATAATAATAACTCCTTTTGAGTTTGTCATGAATATAATACCAGTAATAAAATAAAATACTATAGTAATATAATGTAATATGACTGGTACACAATTTTTGTTAATGACTATTAATATATATATACACACACACACACATGTACACACAAACACACACACACATACATATACGTGTGCATGTGTGTGTATGTGTGTGTATTGCCCAGCCTGCCTCCACTCCAACCTCCTGCAGACCCAGAGATTGAAAAAAAAAAAAAATATATATATATATATATATATATATATATATATATACACACACACACACACACACACACATACACACCAGGGATTGAACCCATGGGCACTTAACTACTGGACCACACCCAGCAATTTTTATTTCAAGACAGGGTGTCGCTAAATTGCCAGGGTTGGCCTTAAACTTGCAATTCTCTTGACTTAGCCTCCCAAGCTGCTGAGATTACAAGCATGCACCACCATACCTGGCAATACTTCTATTTTATATCACACTATAGGGTCCTTGTCTGTCTATCTTTCTCTCTCTCTCTCCTTTTACCAGACTGGGATCTTTTTAAGGGTAGGATCTGTGTCTGCTTCATCTTTGTGTGTTCTGTACCTAGCACAGTGCCTGGCATATGCTCAGTAAATTTGTTTAATTCTTAGGTTTTCAATACATAACCTCCTCAATGGTCTTCAAGGTAACCAAGGTGGGTATTATTACACCTCATTTAAAGATTCAACAGATGCTGAGTCACAGGGACATTAACTGTACCACTGCTTTAGTATCCTGGCCAACCCCTTGAGCTCTGATGATCCACCATTAGATTTCTGGTAACTTTTCTTCTCTGCAATCTCAAAAAGGGGAGAGAGGACCTGTGTGAGCAGCATTATTCAGAGGTGAGCAGGCACGGCCACCACCACCTGCTGGAGGGGACACAGGCTGCACAACCTGAGAGCCCATTTAACACCAGAGAGAACACAGGAAATATGGCAAGACCCATCTACTCATCCCTACTTGCTAGTACAGCCCTGAGTCCACACTCAAACCCAGGTAGCGCCTGGCTCCAGCAAGATGTAATTCTCCTCTCATCTGTCAATTGGCCCCTCCCCCACATGCCGGAGTCCACTTAATGAAAACCCCTCACTTTCTCTGCAGGTCTTTGTTCTCTGAGTTCCAGGACCCATCTCCACATATACTCTCATCCCTGAGCTTCCTTTCCTGAGTCCTCAGGACCACACAGAGGTTCTATTCAGTTCAATTCTACCATGCTTATTTATTACAAAATGGCAAGTCACACTTTTAGGAAGCTCTACCATTTAAATAACTTTCACATTCATTTTCATACTTATGCCAGGAACTGTGTGCTGGGGCTATGTGAAGTGAGCAAGACATGGCCCTGCTCTCAGTCACTCAGAACCGCTTGGGGAAAACAGAAGTTTGCAACAACACTGATACTATAGCAACGGCTACTACTGCTGCACCTGCTAGTTACCACTTATTATTTTTTTTTTAATTTTATTTTTTGCAATGCTGTGGATCAAATCCAGGACTTCACTTATGCTAGGCAAGTACTCCATCACTGAGCTAGGCTTCCAATCTGCTACCATTGATTTTTAAGTTTATTATATACCTAACTCATTACTGTACTCTATGAGTTGTACTGTCAATAAAAAATGTGAATATCACCAGAGTTGGGAGCAAAAAAAGCTGAGTTGATTGTGTGCCAGGCAGAGGAAAGTCATATCAAGAGTTATCTGGTCTCTCCGAGCAGAAATTGAAAGGGCTGCATGATAAAGCAAAAACACATGATCACCACATAATGAAACTGGGATCCGGGTTCAAGTTTCTGGTGGGCTCATGAGCTGGATTATAAACTCTTCCTTTGTCTTTACATTAATGTAGGTAAAAAAATCTTGAGAGATTAAGCGTGTAAATTTGCATGTGCATACCCCAGATTAGTCATTGGATTTGAACAGCTTGTTTCTGATCTCTGTTTTATAGACAGGGAGATCAAAACTCAGCCAGCTGAAGAAAGTTGCCCACTGTCACTCAGTTAGAAAATGGCAGAGCCAGAAATTGGTTTCCAAATACCAGGACCCATGCTGCCCCTTCTACCAGGCAGTCTTTAAATAATGCTCATGAATATGTGGATCGGTCAGACTTTGGATCTAGAATTCTGGGCTGAATTTTCTACACACCAAGACACACCACTCACCTTAGAGTCAAAAAGTCATCTCTTGGGGACTGACTTGAAATGTATCCACAGTGGTGGACTCCAGGACCTCTGTTGGAGGCTGATAGCCTGCAGATGATAGGAAGTGGGTCAGAGGGCTGACATGGTCCCATCCACTTGCCTTTGCTCAAAGAGAGTTGAAAAGCTCCCTTCCCTTTTTTTTTTTTTTTTTAAGGACCCACAGTGCAATGTTACCTCTTTCCTAATAGGAACCTATGTTAGTCTCATTGGTTTGTATTTTGACAACCGAGGCTGGGTACTTTATTGTTTTAAAAAGGTTTATTTAGTTCAGAGTTCTGGAGATTGAAAGTCCAAGATCTGGCAATGCAGACTGCTGGGCCTCTGGTGAGGCTCTCATGGTGAATCCTATCATAATGCCCAGGGGTGGGAGCACCTGCCAAAATGACCACAGTGTGACAGAGGAAGCAAGAGAGATTCATGGCCCAGAGTCACTTTCTTCTTTCTTTCTTTCTTTCTTTCTTTCTTTCTTTCTTTCTTTCTTTCTTTCTTTCTTTCTTTCTTTCTTTCTTTCTTTTTTCTTTTTATAACAACTCACTCTCACAAGAGCTAACTGGGATACCACAGTGCTATATTAATCCCTTCTGAGGACAGCTCTCAGAATGACCTAATTGCCTTCTCCCAGGTCCCACCTCTTAAAGGCGCCAATATCATTACCCCAAGACCAAGCGTCAAGCACATGAAACTTTGAGGGACACACTCAAACCGTATCCAGGCAGAGAGCAGAAGGTTTCGTGGATTCCTGGAAGGCAGAGAGGTAGGATCCACTTGAGGCCAAGCAACTGACTTGAGGAGAGTGAGACGATTCATTGTGGATCATGTATTTAAAAGTCTTGCCAAGCAATCATGAGAAAAATCACTTCCCTTCTCTGAACCTCAATTTCTTCAACCATAAAACCAGCAGTGGGAGAGGGAGGAGGATACCCAGAGAGAAGCAGAGTGGCTGGAGGCTAAGAATGTGGGCTCTGAAACCAGACTGCCAGGATCCAGATCTTGCTTCTACAAGCTCTGAAACAGAGGCTTGTTTATGCCATGTCCTTGTGCCTCAGTTTCTATTACAGTAACGGGCGGCAATAATGATAATACCTACTGCCTAGGGCTGTTGTCAGGATTGAATGATGTGTGCATGCATTACTATGACCTCTAAAAGGACTCTTTTCAAGATTTAATAAAAACAGTAACTAGCATTTGTATCATGTTACAGAATATAAGACCTGTCCATGGGTCCTCTCCTTAGTCTCTTCTGGCAACCTCTGGGATGTAACTGTTGTCACCTCCTGCTTACAGCTGAGATAACTGAGATTCAGAGTTCAAATGATCTTTCCAAGCTCACATAGGCTGTGAAGGATAGAGAGGATGCATACCTGGGATATCTCACTTCTACAGAGGTAGCATGGCAGAGCTGGATGTAGAACCGGGTGAATTTCAGAGTCAGTCTCTCTGTCTCTCTCTCTGTCTCTTTCTCTTCTCTTCTCTCTCTCTCTCTCTCTCTCTCTCTCTCACACACACACACACACACACACACACACACACACATCTCTGCCTCTCTCTGCCCACTTAATGTCTTTTTAATCTAACCCTTAGTTTTCTTCAACTATAAAATGGAGATGATACAATCTACAGCCTGGGATTATCTAAACCCTTGCTACTCGAATTGTGGTCCACAGACCAGCAGTATCAGCATCACCTGGAGCTTGTTGGAAATGTGGAATCTCAGACTTACTGAATGAGACTGCAGTTTAACAAGATGCCCAGGTGCTTTGTATACACATTAAAGTTTGAGAAACTCTGAACCAAAGAATGTGAAGGTGTTTTATAAACTGTGAAGTGAGGTGCACCATGCTAATAGTGATTTGATAGAAACGAAGAGCAGCATCCCTATGCACACTCAGTATTTCCATTCATACAGTTGCTGCTGGCTATTTACTCTCAAGGAAGGGGAGCCAAGTGAGTTATCTCCCTGAGCACATTGGTTCCTTGGAAAATATTTACATGGGATATGTGTATTTTTAAAAAATTATATGTTGCATATCTAAATTCAAATGCAATGGGGTGTCCAGTATTTTATCTGGAAGACCTATTTCTAAAGGGATCTAGTTGCCATTTAGGGCCAAAGTCCCTGAAATTAGGCATATTTGCTTAGCTATTAGTGCTTCCAAGTGCTGGGCTCTTTCCTTACCTCAGTGACTGGACAATGGCAGGCAAGGGAATCATATTAACAACTGTCACACTTCATTGAGCACCTGCCATTTCCCAATCACTTTCTTGATAATCACTGCTTCAGACTAAACCTTGCTTCTCCAAGTAATACTGTAGACAAGCAGCATTGCTTATTACAAACGCAGAATCTTGAAGGTGGGTGGGGTGGCATACACCTGTAACCCCATCTACTCAGGAGGCTGAAGCAAGAGGATTGCCAGGTTTGAGGCTAACCTGGATAACTTAGCAAGACCTTGTCTCAAAATAAAGAAAAATAAAAGGTTTGGGGATCCCACTCAGTGGTATAATGCTGGCTTAGTATGCAGGAGGCCTTGAGTTCAACCCTCAGTAGCACAAAATAGAGAAAAATAGAAATTTGGAGTCTCAGGCCCCATCCCAAACCTAGAGCATCACCTACATGTGATTCCTATGTCCTTCAACTTACAGACACACTGTAGTAGGCAACATACTTCTTTTTTAAATAGTAGGCTTGATGTTTTTAGAGCAGTTTTAGGTTTACAGAAAAACTGAGCAGTTTCCATATGCCCTTCTCTCCCTACACATAGTTTTCTTTATCATTATCATCATGAGTTGTATGTGCTAATGTATTAGTTGCAATGGAAGAACAATTTATTAACTCAAGTCCATAGTTTTCACTACTATTTACTCTTTGTATTGTTTTAGCCATTATGGTATCACACAGAATAGTTTCATTGCCCTAAAAATCCAGTGCTCTACCCATCCATCTCTTTCTGCTGCTTTTCTTGAAATCCATGGATAATAATGATTTTTTTTTACTGTCAAATACTCTTTTGATTTTTTTAAATAAATAAATGTCTTTTCAAAGACCACTGGAACAGAAGACATGAGAGACAAACCCACAAAGATACAGTCATCTCATACTTGACAAAGGTGTCAAAAACACACCTTGAAGAATGGTAGCTTTTTCATAGCTCTGGGATAAAACTAGATCCTTATCCATCTTCCTGTACAAATGTCCACTGACAGTGGACTGAAGATCTGGGAATCAGACCAGATACTTTGCAACTGCTAGAAGAAAACAGGGCCAATTTTCCAACATGTAGGCATGGTAGCAACTTCCTTAATAAATCTACTAAAGCTTAAGGAAGAAGAAGAAGAAGAAGGAGGAGGAGGAGGAGGAGGAGGAGGAGGAGGACCAGTATCAGTAAGTGGGATAACATCAACTTTAAAAGCTTTAGCACAGCAAAGGAAATAATTAAGAGCATGAAAAGAAATACTAGCAAATGCTAGAAAAGTCTTTGCCAGCCACTCTTGTGATAGAGTATTATTATCTAGAACACATACAGAACTCAAAAACCTTAACACCAAAAAACTGATTAATACATGGACATAGGAACTAAACAAAAGAAGAAATGCAAATGACCAACAGATACATAAAAAAAAATGTTCAACATCCTTAGCAACAGGGAAAAGCAAACAAATCTCCTGAGAGAAACCAAACACTGAGATTTCATCTCACCCTGATTAGAATTGCAGCCATCAAGAATAAAAGTTATGATAAATGCTGACAAGGATATGGAGAGAAAGGAATACTTATACATTGTTGGAGGGTCTGTAAACTAGTACATCCACTATTCAAATCAGTATGGAGGTTCCTCAAATGACTACAAATATAGCCACCATATGACCCAGCTGTCCCATCCTCGGTATTTATCCCAAAAGAGCTGAAATCAGTATACTACAGTGATATCTGTATACCAATGTTTATAGCAGTGCAGTTCACAATATTCAAGTTATGGAACCAGCTTAGGGATCTGTCAACAGGTAAGTAAATTTAAAAAATGTGTTATATATACACAAGTATATATAAGGAGTTCTACTCTGCCATAAAAAATAAAATGGTCTCATTTGCTGATAAATGAATGGAACTGAGCAGCATCATGTTAAGTGAAATACGCCAGATGCAGAAGGTCATGTTGAGTTTTTCTCTCATATGCAGAAACTGGAGATAAATAAAGAATAAAAAAGCAGGGGTGGGGAGCAGTTCTTATGAAAATAGAAGGGAGAACAGCAGAGAAGAGGATAAAGGGAGAGGGTTGTGGGGTGGTAAAGGGAAGAAAGAGCGTTATGGAATTGACCAAATTATGCTATGTGCAGGTAAGAGTATAGCACAATGAATCCCACTTCATGTAAATTATAATGCACCAACTAAAAATAACCAATAAACAGAAGGAAGACCAGTAGAGTAGAAAGGGTAGGGGAGGGAGGAGGGGAGGGAAACAAGAAGCACTGGGGAACAAAATGGAGCAAATTATGTGCATTTACAAATATGTAGCAATGCGCCCACTACTATGTATAGGTAGAATGCACTAATAAAAACATAAAAAGTCCTTCCATAAGGACAAAAATATGCTTCCCATAAAGAAACTGATATGGAGGTTAATTTGCCCAAAGTCACCAATCTAACAAGTATAGGAGTTGAATTTCCAACCCAAGTGTGCCCAGCTCCCAAATCTCTTTTATCAATTATGGCTAAGTCCTTTTCCTAGAAGAAAGGAGATATTTGGACTTCTATGCTCTCATGGAAGTCCAGGGGTCTTGGTGACTCTTCTACCTATGGCTAGTGTTTGGGCCCAGTAGCAGGGACCCACCTGTCCTACTGAATTTCTCAAGAATTCCCAGTGGGCCTGAAGGTAGATTTCCTCACAGAATCTACCCATCAGCTGTTTTTGCACCTCATGCAGCCAGTTATGATTTACAAATGGAAACTAAGACATGCTAATAACTCTGAATGGACTCACTAATTATCTCAATCAACAGCTCCTGGGTCTTAGCTGCCAGCCTGGGTGCCTCATAGAGCTCCCTCTGGCTGCAGTTAGAGAGGAGCCCGTTGTTGGAAGTTCTGCTGGGCTTGAACATAGGAAGCCGTGATGTGTGGCGGGAAGTGTCTTCATCTCTCCTGCCCTGCCTTTTCCCTGTTTGTCCTGATGTTTAGGCTCAGTCACGAGGAATCCTGAGAGAAACCAAAGTAGTCACAGAATGGAAGGAGCCAGACAAAGCCAGGAGGAAGAGTTAGCAAGCAGATGCGCCAACGAGTGATGATTGAATGTTTACAAAATATCAGCTCTTGTGTTGAGTGCATTTTTCCTGACCCTGTGAAGATTCTAGTTTTGGAGGGAGAAAATAAAGTCAAGGAGAAATGAATGTATATAGACAAGAGATATCAAGGAACAAGATTAAGAGAGGAAGCCACGTTTCAGAGGCACCCGTAGGCCTCTGATAGAAGAGAAAGAGAGAATAGAAAGAAAAATGACATTTACAGAGCATGATCTAAAATATTCTTTGAATAAATTATCTAAAATAGAATATTTTACATTAAGATATTTTAATAATAACAGTTTCCACCCACTATGTTTCCAGCACGTATCAGTTTGCCATGCTGACCCTTAAGTAGAGGTCCACTATACTTACAGATACAAGAAACTAAGATTCACAGATGCTACTAGCATCATGACTGTTGGTACTCATAATCACAAGTTCTAGTAGGGAGTTCTGTTTTCCTGATTACAAAATTGATTCTGTGGCTACTTGTCTCATCTAATTGGCTTAGATTTTTAGATGGTATAATAAGAATACATATTTAAAAGCTTAAAATTTAGGAGAGGGAAATCCCCATGTTGTATCCATAAAAGTTCAGCCAGGAGAAAAACTGTACCAGTTATTTTAACAGAGAGAATTATAAAAAGAAGTGCTATCTGGGAATTGAAGTATCACGGAGCTAACAACTACAGAAGGCAGCTACCTCTAGGACTGGGACGGCGAAAGGAAGAGGTTGGCATAATTAAAACTTGCATATGGCGTAGGGACCCTGTGGAGTTGAAACTCGGACTCTGAGAGGGGGACACTGCCTGGCCAATAATGGTGTTCCTGAGCTTGAAGGATGAGTTCCATTGGCCTGGGACCCAGAGCTGAGGGGATGCAAGCTGGTTGGTGTCAATGAAGGATTGCAACGAGGCCTTCACGGTAAGTGTTAAAAGAGCTGTAAAGTGAATTGAACTGTTACTCCTAAAAGGAGTTGCTGCTCAGAGTGAAGTGTCCTTTACTCATGAACACTGTCAGGAACAAAAATCAACAGGTAGCAAACAGGAAACAGCAATCAATTCTTCTGCTCTTCCAGGTGTGAATGCCCCTGCTTGTACCCTGTATTAACTGAGTTCAATAAGCAACTAGTTACCAGGCTGAACTGTTTTTATGCAGAGTCTTAGTTCCAGTATCTCAAAACAGACATTGTGGTGTAGTGAAATGTAACCGAAATTTAGCATTCAAAGACCTAACATAAAAGCTTTTAGTTGTTATCTTTAAAAAAAAAAAAACTCTTAACTCTCTATTATCTATCTATAAAATATAAATATATACATATTTTTTTCTTGTAGTGCTGGGGATTGAACCCAGGGCCTCATGCACACTATGAAAGCACTATATAACTGAGGTAACCTCCGTTTCTTTTTATTTTGAAACCAGGTCTTCCTAAGTTGCCCAGGCTGTACTTGATCCTCCTGCCTCAGCCTCCTGGTAGGTAGGATTACCGGCATGCACCACCATGCCTGGTTATTTTAACCTATTATTATTGCAACTAGCGTGATGGCTCTTAATAAATAAGCTATATAGTCATTCTCTATTAATAAACCTACAATGGGTTCCCATTTCACTTATAATTACTAAAACTCCTTGGCTCATTTGCAAGGGCTCTCTTGACTTTCAATATCTTAAGCCTTGCCTTAAACCGAATGCCTTAATTACTATATCCTAGCCACAGTGTCCTCTCGATGTTCCTTAAACTCACCAGCTCAGAGCCACCCCAGAGCCACCTCTGTGAATTTGCTGTTCCCTTGGCATGAAGTGTTCTTCCCCAACTCTTAGTCTGATTTCTTTTCATTTTTTTAGAACTGAGGCTAAATATATCTTTTTGTTCTCCAACATCCAAGTTTAAATGAATGCCCATGTGCCATCTTTCTTATTACAATTTAGAGCACTTCATGAAATTTTTAACTATTGTAATTATTGAATGTCTGTTTCACTCATTAGATTGTGAGCTATTTGAGGGCAGAAATCTTGCCAGTTCTGTTGACTCATAACACACTCGATCTGACATGCAGTCATTACTCCCTAAATATTTGTTGAAGGGATATTAAGTTTTTCTTCCACCCCTACACTGATGACTGTGCAACTCATGTTACCCCAGGGCACATTTAAGCTCCTCGAAGGCAGGAACCACTTCTTAGATGCCTGGCACAACCATGGGAAAAAGCATAAGCTTTTAATTTTTTTTTCCTGATGAAGTGTTTCTGCTTTTTCACTCAAAAAGACTAATCATAAATAGGGTCTTCATAGACCATCGGGATTCCTTGGTGCACTTTTAAGTCTTTGATCCTGAGCTGATGGTGGCCATCTTGGAGGATGCGACAGGAAAGCTCTCACCATAGCTAAGCCTGTCAACAACTACCACACAGAGAAGTGCTGGAGAGCATCAGCCACAGTTTGCCTTTGAAACCCAGCCTGGCCACTCATACTACTCATGTGACCTTGGGAAAGTTACTTATCCTTGTTGTGTTTCGGTTTCCTCCACTCTATGTAGTAATAGTAGTGTCTCCCTCATAGGGTACTAAGAATGCATTGAGGGATTCATATAATGTGGTGTAGTAAATATAGGGCCAACAAAGAAACCAAAATTAAGACAGGTATCTAGTACTCCCTTGGAAATACAAGCCCCCATCAAACATCAGCACCTGCATCTCCGTTAAACTTTACTTGTAACAGGCTGCCCCTATCTTCTGTCACTCACTTCCAAAATAGAATTTACTATGCAGTATCCTGTAACCTGAAATCTTTATTTTCTGCTAACATTACTCATACTTCAGGCTAAGCCTTCCTTGTGAACCTCACCCTCAAATAAAACACTCAGTTATTTTTTTTTTGCTTTTGTTTCTTTTTTTTTTTAATTTTTTTATTAGTTGCTCAAAACATTACAATGATCTTGACATATCATTGCTTTTGTTTCTTTTCAAGATGATTCTTATGTGCTAATTTGGATTTTGCACTGTATTTTATATTCCTCAAAAACCTCATCTTACTCCTATGATACTTTTTGTTTTGCTAACGGAACCTTGGGACGTAAACTAGACTTGACAGCTGTTGTTTAATTCCATTCAGCACAAGGTGGGAGCCCCCTCTTGATATGACAGTTTCAGTTATAGAGAATATAATTATTTTAGCTAATTAAAATGTAATATATAAATGTAATAGAATTAGAATATTATCATTTTAAGATAGGACCTTTTTTTTAAAATTGCATATGACAGAGATAGTTAATCACCAATATCTATTAATTTCTGCCTTCTCATATTGGAATTACACTCTTTCAAAGTATCAGCAGGGCATTTATTGAGCTGCCTCCACAGGAGTTAATTTGATAGCCCCCTTCGAGCCAGCTGGGTCCTGGGGTAGTTATGGCCAATGGGATGAGTGTGAAGGTGATACATGAAGTTTTAAGTCATTTATTTAAAAGGCAACTGCTTCCCCTGCAGTTCCTCTTACCTACGTCCCACATATGGGGGATATGGAACAGAATGGTGGTAAACAGCTGCATCCATGAGACTAAAGCAACACTCAGGGTTGGTTGAACACCAAAAAAGAAGAAAACTGTGTTCCTCAAAGATGTTGGGGGATAGAGTCACCATACTCCCCTGGACTGCCACCAGCTTATAATTTTCTGAAAGAGACAAGCTTTCTACTTTGTTTAAATGATTATTATTTATCCTGAGGGAAAAGCTAAACCAATGTCCGAAATTAAAAAAAATCTACTATTAAAATGTCTTGAAGAGTCATTGGGAGGGCTGAAGATAGAGGGTGTAGACTGAGCTTTTAGAAATTACTTGAAAAACCTGGGCAGTTCTGGGATCTTCTGTCTTTTTGTAGACTTTCTATGAAATGGAAGCTTTCGTTCCAAACCTACCTCAACTCTGTTTTGACCTGGAAGAGCCACATTATGCCTGCTACAGTCTCATGCCCAGCCTGCCTCTTTATTCCCACAGAGCAAGTGACCCTCTGCTGAGGTGCTGCCGAAAACCCAAATACCCTCATAACTGCAGAGAACGCAACGGAAGCAGCAGTAAGTGTTCACTCACTTCCACATTCCAGAATTCATACCCATGCATCCGGTTGGTCAAACCTAAACTCATCCAGAGCTTAGCTGCAACAGTCTAGAACACATACCTTTTACCTTTCTAGCTTCCACCATCTAGGGATACATACAAGAAGGAGGATGAAATGGATTTAGAGTGCCAGTCCACTACAGCCGACACCAGAGTTGTCAGATCCTGAGGGCATGTAGCTAGTCCTCAGACAACTTCAAGTCACATTAGTTTTGCTTCAGACACTGCATTACTGCTGTGTCACCATTGAGTATGACATGGTTTACCTTCAAAGAGTCTTGTACAGTTGACAACACAATCTGTTAAGTCCTGTGCTTTGGTTGGGTTAGGGACAAGTTATCTCAAACTATGGCCCCTGGGTATGTTGAAAAGCCAGCAGAGCAGGAATCCTTCTGACCTGCCCCCAGCCCTTCCCCTCAGGGGCAGACCATAAAGCCTAGGAAGGATTTTCTAACCTTCCTGTGAGGAAGGTCACAAAACCCTCATGTGACAGGTGCTGTCCTATGCCCAAAGGAAAGGAAGAGAAAGGGTCACAGAGAAGAATTTGAACAAAGAGGCCTTGGTAAGTTTTTTCTTGGTTTATTGCTATTAGAACACTCTTCTTGTCCTATCATATTTCTCTATGACTTCCACTGTTCATGAAACCTAGCATAAGAACATTCAGGTTACCCTGAGATCTAGAATGCATTTTTTTTATAAATAAAGTATAGAAAAGTAAAGCAAATTCTTATTGAATTTGCAACTCAGAAGACTGTAGCTGGAGAGGCAGCCTGAAGGCGTAATTTGGGAATCTAAAGACAGAAGTTGAAACTGTAGTTCTGCTGCTGACCAGTTTTGTGAACTTTTGACAAAGGATTCCCCCTACCCCTCCTGTTTCCTCAGCAGGAGAATCCAAAAGTCAGTTAGACTAGACCAGAGCTGTTCAGATAAAAATATACATATAAGTCACCTGGAGGATTGTTAAAGTGCAAATTTCTATTCGGTAGGTCCAAGGTGGGCCTGAGATTCTGCATATCTAACAAGGTCCCAGGCGAACAGAATGCTGCTGGGTAGACCATGGTGGAATCTATAATGATCTATAGATGATGTCAAAAGTTTTCTGCAGCTCCTGGTATCCGTTCACCACACATACCACATATCTTCTTAGTAATAACAACACCTCCAGTGGGTTTAAATATATACTTAGATACACATTTGTGAAATTACACATAGAATAGCAAGTGGTTAAAAATTCTAACAGTGCAAAAATATAAAAACACACAGTGTACAAATACCCCCATAATCTCACCCCCAAGAAAGAACAAAGTATTTCGAAATATGATGCCCACCCACAGTTCATGGTGCTCAGCTGTCTCTGCTCAGTGAGGTTCCAGGACATTTTTTGGAAGGTATTAAAATTTCTTTTCTAACTCAGTCATTGTCCCACCCAATATGGTAGGTGACAAGGTGGTGAGTTGGGGCATACAAAGTGGACGGGTCGGAGTGTTGCTTGCTTTGTTTTCTCAAGTGGGGATTTTGAGTTTATGGTAACTCTAGAAAGGAATCCTCACAGAGCTGAGGGAGAATGAAAACACAGAGGCTCCTAAATCTGGCCACGGTGGGGGGGGGAGCTTTTCAAATAGGGGCTTTTCCTCCCCAGGCTTTCTGAGGGGACACTGCCTGTTTGTTAGGGGAAAATTTTGGAACATGCTTTCCCTAAAAAATGCCCTGTGACATCAAAGATTGAGATAATGAAACCAAGAAAGGTTAAAAAGTCTTCATCAAAGGCTTGTGACCTATGAAGCTCTAGCTACCCAGAGCAGACTCAGTCCAGGGACCTAGGAGACAGGCAGGTCTTCTGGGACCTCCACACACAGGTGAGAAGGCCAAGGGCAGACTCTGGCCTTGCTGCTGAGGCAAGATTCCCCAGTTGCCTTCGGGACAGCATTCAACATATTCCGGTGATCCTCTCGGCCTGACTTCTCAAACTTTCTTCTTGTGCTTACAAAAGCAGTTCCCCAAATGACCCTGCTCTTTCCTGCCTCTTGGCCTTTTATAGATTGGACCCTCTTCCTGGTATACACCCCCGAGTCCAGTCATCTCCTTGGAAGCTTCACCTTTCTTGTGTGGAATGCTGGTAGCATCTTACACTACCCCCATCATAACACTTCTTAGACCCTGTCATGTCCTTTTCTTTCTCTTGCATTAGACCATGAGATCTCTGGGCAGATACCCTGTTCTAGGTAAGGTTGTGTCTCCTGGGTGTCCACAGCCTAGAATGTGCTCATTGAGAATGTGTTGAATGAATGAAAGTCCTGGAAATTTCAATCACAGAGGGAAAGTTAAAATAAACATCACTAAATATGCTTTGCATGAACTCATTTCTGGTTAATAGAGGATTTAATAGTAAAGATGGGCCATTCTTGATTCATATGATTTATGGAAAAATCTCGAGAAGATATGGTGTAGTAAAAAAGAAAAAAAAGAAACGATAAAACAAAACACTGGGCTTGAGCTCAGCGCGACTGAATCTCAAGGTTACCATTGACATATTTACATCATTCAGTAAGGGTTTAGCCTTTCTAGGCACTACTGTCCTCAGGGGAGATAGGAGGATTCTCACAAGGTTAAATGAGGGAGTAGTGGAATTTATGGAAATTTTAAAAATACGATACCAAATTTCTGTCATCAGGGTTGGGGAAGCTCCATGTACCAGTCATGTTGATATTATTTCTCTGTTACAGTCACACACACACCTCACCGCTATTCAGAACTTTTTGTTTTGAGACACTGGGCTGAGACCCTAAAAAGTAAACTTCTCCTTTGCCAGCAGCTCCCTTTTTAGCCCTTCCAGTAGGGGGTGCTAGAGAGAGACTGAAAGATGGAAGGAGGAAAAAAAGAGACTCACTCCTTCCTGTTTGCTCCATGATGTGCCAGTGCCATCTCAATCTCGATTCTTCACTCTGGCAGCAGCAATTCCTTCCAGTTGAATGCAGTTTGCAGTTTTTTCAAAACCTGTAAAAGCCTTTGGGAATTCACAAAGCTGCTGGCACGCACTCCCTTCTTCCTAAGAGGTCAGGCATGCACTCCCTCCTTCCTAAGAGGTCAGGGTCCCTCCTGCAACCTCAGACACCTCAGCACCACCTGAGAAGTGCTCCCTTGCTAGTGATCTGCATTTTTGTGCTTATAATCCTCTTCTTCAGATTACTCTATTTTGATAATTTTAATAATTCTATTTGTTCTTTTGTCCCCCCCCCCCCAGCACTAGGGAAGAGAGCTGCTTCCATGATCACTAATTCCTATTACCCCTTTTATTATTCTAATTCTTTGGCACCTACCTAACAATCCTTTATATTATATCCTCTCTGTTAAAATAACTGATGTGTCTTCAGTCTCCCACCTATATCTTAAGGCACTTTACTTACTGCCATACTAGGAGAAGAAATAGGAGGAGCATGTGGATGGAAAAGAGCTCAAGAAACTCCACTGGTCCTTTATAAAATATTATTGAAAATTTCTAGAATGTTCTTGTGGTAAGCAGCCTCTAAGATGAGCTCCAGTGGTCCTTCTGTGCTAGAACTGATGGCAGAATTGATGGAATATCAATTCCAAGATTAAGCTATGAAACATGTGTGGCTTCCACCTGTGTGCTCTCCCTTATGCTGCTCCCTCTGGGAGAGGCTGTCTGCCAGTTGTCAGGCAGCCCTGCAGAGAGACCTGTGTGGTATGGGATCAGGGCCCACAAACACAAGGGAGCTTGGAGACAGATCAACAACCCCCTTTTTCAGTACAGTCCTCAGCTGAAACTGTTGACCACAATGTCATGGAAGCCTTTAAGCCACAGGCACTCCATGAAGCCACACCCAAAGAATTAAGATGATAACTTGTTATAAGCCACTAAATTCTGGAGTATTTTATTAGGCAGCAGTAGATGATAAATAAAGTTCCTTTCATTGAGAAACTATGGAAGAACAAAGAGGAGACATTTTCCCTTTATTAGTAAATATGGAAAACTGATCTAAGAATCAGCAGTTATACATAATTTCATTGAATTGAATATTCATTTAGTTCTTACAATTTCAGTTTCTCCAAAGCTTGGTTTTCTTTTCTGTGAGATATGCACTGTTGGAGAGGAAACTGGGGCAAGAAGAAATAATACATATTTGCAAAGACAGTTTGGACCCGAATTCATACATGGGCATTATTCTGAGCTAGGAATTAAATAAAGAAAGCAAAATATTTTAAACTCTAGATCCCCATTAAGTAGCTTACAACTTAATCAGGATGATAAGATATGGACAAAATTAAGTAACCTATAGACCCCAGAACCAACCAGTATTCTTGTTTGAAAATAGCATATTTGACATGGTACATTAATTGCTTTAATAGGGAGAGTACAAACAATCAGTGCTTCAACAGTATATGTTTATTTCTTGGCAGGTGAAGGCAAAAGGAACTGTGTTCTATGCATTCTTTCAAGAACTAGGAGCTCAGGGTCCTTCCATCTCTTGGCTCTGCCTTTTTCTAAGTGACTTCAGCAAACTGCTGAGGAGGAAAAATAATTGCCAACTGTGGAGAAGGGTTTTATGGGGTAACTATAGAAATACGTTGCTTTTCATATTTCACTGTTCAGAATATAGTCCTATGGAACCACGGACTCACGTGGCATTCTGGGAAGTGTAGTCAGCTGTGTTCCCAGGAGGAAAAGAAAGTGAGGTCTGGTGAACACGTAGCAAATGTTTGCTACAAACAGAAACCAGTTCTTGTTGAACTTTGTAGAAAAGAAATACATTGGAATGACACTTACATAGCTATTACTGCCAGCTGATTTATGCAGATGTGTCCTGCAGTAAGGGAAAGTGAATAAAGGCTGTGCTCAGCTAGAAGGAAGGTTTGACCAATGATGGGCCTTCAAGAAATTTATATAAAGGCACCCCATGTTCTAGGTGACACTGTGTCCAGCTCACAGAATTGATAAGAAGGCAAAAGAATGTGACTCGGAGATAAGGCAGAATGCAATGTTACTACAAGAACAATCTGTTTAGAACTGACCCTCCCACCCTGTCACATTGGCTATGTACTCACTATCATGCTGACAAGCCCTGCTGCCCGGGAAGCTCTGTGCTGCATGGTAGAAAGGGGACAAGCTGGTTCTCTGGATCTCTTTTACAAGGGCAATTATAAGGGCAGAGTCTTCATGAGCTAATTACCCTCTGCTTTTGGACCCTCCGAAAGTCATGTTGAAATTGAATTATCAATGCAATAGTGCTGAGAGTTGGTGGGGTCTAAGAGGTGTTTGGATCCTGAGGACTCTGTCCTCATGAAGGGATTAGCGTAGGTGTCATGAGGTTGGGTTAGATATTCGGAGAGTGCGTCTTTGAAAAGCTTCTGCCCACCTTTGTTTCCTACTTCCTTTCTTCTGCTACTGCTTGCCCTTCTGCTTTCCACCATGAGCTAAAGAAGCACATGACCCTCAACAGACGTGGCTGCCTAACCTTGGATTTCCCTACCTCCAGACCCATGAGCTAAATAAATCTGTTTTCTTTATCAATTACTCTAGATCTGCCTCAGCATTTTGTTTTAACAATAGAAAATGAACTGAGACACCTCCCAAAAGACCACTTTGGTAATTAAGTTTCAACATGAATGTTGGGGGGACACAAATCTTCAGACCATAGCACCACCTTACCAACTGACCTCAGCTTACTCCTGGCAAAAAACTAGGCTACTCGGAGTCCTTTGGGAGGCAAATACCAGGTGAGTTTAAGTGTGTGAGAAATTTATTATAGAAAGAGGCTATGGGGAAAAAAAAGTAGCTGGGGAGCCTGGGAGAGCATTTGACTGTGATACAAGTCTGACCCCAAATGAAGGTGAGAGGGAATGAAGGGAGGAAGGTTGAGTGGAGGTGTCTCCGGCTACTGTGCAGTTCCAAGGAGAGTATGGCAGAGTTGGGGAGCCAGTGTCGCTCATCAGAGGAGCCCCCATCTCCCAGAGCTGGATGTTTTCATACTCCTGGATCGTCCAGTCATTGGCTGGGAGCAGCTGTGGGAGCATGGCTCCGGCACAGATGCAGAAATGGATTTCGGGACCCAGCAGCGAGGGCCCCTGTGCTCCTTACAATTGGAGATCTGAAAAGCCCATTCTCACTGCCAATATAGCAGCAGTAATCCAGGTGCTCCAAATCAGTGACTAGACTCATCGTGTCTTAGAATCAAGTCCCATGTTCCATGCTAGAGACCCACAGGTGAACAGATCCCTAGATCTTTTGTTCTATTCATCAGTAGACCAATAGATCTATTTAACCAACTCACACGTCTTTAAAGTCATTATTTTTTTATCAGTGAAAATCTTTTTAACATATATTATGCTAATCGACAAAAAACTTTTGGAGTTGAGTGGAGATAAACATAACTGAAATGTTGTCTCTGAAGTGTGGCTTCTTGACTAAATGCTGGCTAAATACCTCTGGAGTGTGTTTTTTCTGCCAAGGGCAACTGGCCATCCCAGACTTACAGTGTTCTCTGAATCATGTTAATGCAAACTAGAGAACATATAACATAGTGGTAGTCATATATGGCAAAAATCATGAAGGTGGGGCAACAATGACGAAAATCTTGGAGCTAATCTGCAGTCACCTTTTGAACTCTACCATGAGTGGTAAAATTACTGTTGTGATATTTCATCATATTACTATTTGATAGAGTTTTGTAGTACTATGGAAAGAAGGGACAACCAGGATTTCCTCATTTCTCTGCCAAGGTATGCACAGACGCCAGCAGAGGATGAAGCTTATGGTATTCAGGGTAAGAAAAGAGGGCTGAACCTGTGTGTGTATAACATACATGGGATGTGTATGGACAAGTGTCTGGATTAGGTGAATACTAGGAGGGGAGGCTACACCCCTAACTCTGTGCACAGGTGTGTCACAGGGGGATCACCGGGAAGACACTACCATTCAGGTGGAACTTCTGATGGATCCGCATCTGTGTCAACATTACAATGAATATTTACACAGCCTTTGCAGTTTTTAAAACCTTATCCCACACTTATCTAATCATCATATCCCTTCAAGACAAGTGGTATTTTTTTCTGCACTTTATAGGTAAAGTTTCAAACATATCATTTATTTATTTATTTTTAGTTAGACATAATATTGGGATTCATCTGGACAAAATTATAAAAGCCTGGAATATAATTTGTTCTAATTCCATCCCTAGTACTTCCCCCTTTTCTTTTCCTTCTCCCTCCCCCTCTTCCCTTCCCTCTACAGATCTTTCTGCTATTTTTTTAAATTAATGTCTTGTGGATATTCATAATAGTGAGATTCACTGTGGTATATTCATACGCGTACATAGAAAACTTAGGTCAGATTCACACCACTGTTCTTCCTTACTCCATCCCTCCTCCCTTCCCCTCATTATCTTTTGTCAATTTCACTGATTTTTTTTCTATTTTTTACTCCCCCGCCACCTTTGGATTAGCTTCTGCATATCAGAGAAAATATTCACCCGTTAACTTTCTGGGACTGGTTTACTTCACTTGGCCTCGTAGTCTCCAGTTCCATCCATTTACTGGCAAATGGCATGTCATTCTTCTTCATGTCTGAATAATACTCAGTTGTATATATATACCACATGATAGTCATCGTGAAGCTGAATAAGAAGCCAGTTTCTTCTGTCTTCCAGACTCACATTCATCTATCACCTGCCATCACTAGTTAGTGTTAAGAATACAGAAGTAACAGAGCACGTTCTGTGCTCCCAAAGAACTCTTCTCTACAAGAATTCCTTGAAAATACAGCAGCACCCCACTTATCTTTGTGGAATACATTTCAAGGTGGATATTTGAAGCCACAGGTAGGACCAAATCCTGTAGATACTGTGTTTTTTCCTGTACACACACACCCCTGTGATAAAGTTTAATGTATAAGTTAGGCACAGTAAGATTAATGATAACACATAATAATTTTAGAACAGTTATAGCAATAGCTATAATAAAAGTTCATTAATATTTATGAATTATTTATTTCTGGAATTTTCCATTTGATATTTTTGGATCGTGGTTGGCCACAGGTAGCTGAAACCATAGAACATGAAACGGTGGCTGAGGGGGACTACTGTATTTGGCACTGTTGGGAATTCTGAGAAGATGGAGAAAAAATACAAATTATGGTCTTTTCCTTGGAAGAGTTCACAGTCTTAGAGTTGTTTTTTTTTTTTTTATTTTTAACTTTTCATTTTGGAACAATTTTAGATGTATAAGAAAGTTACAAAGCTGGTGTAGGGAGTCCCCATCTACCCTTTCTTCGGCTTCCCTCCATGTTAACATTTTACATAACTGTAGTGTATTTGTCAAAACTAAGAAATTAACACTGGTACATTCCTGTTAACTAGACTGCAGATATGATTCCGGCTTCATCAATTGTCCCACCAGTTCTTATTTCTGCTCCAGGCTACAATCTTGGATTCGACTTTGTGGTCTCCTGTCTCCGTTCTTTAGTTTTGATCTGTGACAGTTTCTTCCTCTTTCTCGTCTTTCATGACCTGGACCTTGGTACCAGGCAGATATTTTTGTGGAAGGCCCTTCAGTTTGGGCTTGCCTGGTGTTTCTTTCATGATTAGGCTGAAGCTATGAATCTTTGCCGCCTCATCTCCTGGTACAGGTGGGTGCACAATGTCAGTGTGACCTGCCACTGGGGGACTCAACCTTGGTCATTTAGAGAAGGTGGTGCCTGCCAGCTTTCTCTACTGTAGAGCTCTCTTTCGCTCTTCCTGTGCTCTGTTCATTAACAGTGAGTCATTAAGGCTAGCCCACTCTCAGAGGTAAGGGAGGGAATGACATCCCACCTCTTGGAGAGAAATTGTCAAGTAATTTAAGACACACGCCAAAACCCTCACAGCAATATATACTATTCTGAACGAGATAGTGTGGGGCCATACAAACATCCTCTTCCTACTTAAATTCTCCCCCATTAATATTAGCATTTGTTAATGGATCTGACCTGAGAAAAATCAATACTATTCTAGTGGCGATTTTCTATTTCCCTCTTCCTTTCGTACTTCTTAGGATTCTTCTGCAAGGGAAATTTGACCCTTTTCCTCATTACTTTATTATTCAGTTGTTCTTTCATTTGTATTAGGAGAGACTCATGGATTTTATTCTTTCAGTTATACTCCTAAATAATTGCTATTATTTTGTTGCTGAAGTTATCCTAGTTTTGACCACAGGGAGCTATTTGAGGTTGGACCCATGTCTCTTTGATGTGCTTCATTCTCTTTTTTTAACACTTTCTTATTTTTTGTCATTACAAGCTACCGCAGGCTTATCTTGTATTTCTCCCAGGACTCCTGATTTATTTTGCCGGAGAATGGTATTTAGAAACCAGTACCTGGACACGTACATCGTTCTTGTTGCTGAGATCATTGCTTCTCAGTCTTGATGGCCAGAGCTGGGGAAAGTATGCATGTTTACTAAGCCATGGACACCCACATGTCTGTCCACATGGATCTTCCTTAATCTAACTGGGGCTGCATCCTGATGTCTCTGATACTAGCCCAGCATACAGTTTTGCTTGTTGGCTCTTTCCTTCTCCAACCATGAGACACCTCAGAGAGGTTTGTAAGCTAGAAAAAGATTCTACAATCATATGGATGATGAACTGACTCTGCATAGAAGAAATAGGAAGTTGAACAGTTGGCCCTAGAACCCATCTTGCACGTGAACTGCAGGAGACTCTATTGTGTAAGGCAGATTTGCCCAAACTGCAGAATCCTTGAGAGATATCCAAAGGGTTCCGGGTGGGGGGTGGGGAGTCACATGTAATTCAAAGTACATATGAAAGGTTCTCTAATGTGAAGTCCAAGCAAAGTTACTTTCTTTTCTTAAAAAAAAAAAAAAAAAAAAAAAAATTCCCTGGATCCCAACTCCTTCCCCCACTTGACTCCAAGATCAAGACATAAGGTGACTGGTTGACAAGGGTCCCCAGCCAGGACCATCCGGGGAGACAGCAATCTGAGTAACTTGCCCGGGGCACACAACTCCCTTGGAGGAGGCTCCTATAGAGCAGATCTAGAACTCAGATCTTGATTCCTAAGCCTGTGCTCTGTTCATAACACTACATTGCCTCTGATTGGTTCTCTCTAATTACCTGCTGAAGATGACTAGCTCTAGGGGTATATGTGTGTGGGGGTGTGTGTGTGTATAATCCCAATAGAAGGGAGAGTTTTGTATCTGTGTATGGGGAGGAGGCGAGCGTAGGCAGCAGGCCAGCATCTCTGGCTAGGGTAATAACCCTTTCAAAGCCAGTACCTGCCTGTCCTCCAGCTGGGATGACCCAGGCCTCTTTCTTGGGAGGGAACTGAGGCATCTTCTGCAGCTCTAGCAAAAAGTAGGGCACAGGAAATCAGGAGTCTGCAGACACTAGCATGGTTGGTACCACACAAATCTAGGCTTGACTCCCAGCCCTGCCTGTGACCTTGGGCTAGTTTATGAACTTCCCCATTTCCAGTTTGCTAGATCCAAGCCTCCTAACTGGGCTTCTTGTCTTCTCTCTTGTTGGCTTTCAGAATTGCAGTGTTGCACCCAGGAGTACTCTACTTAAAAGGTGAATCTAGGGCTGGGAATGTGGCTCAAGTGGTAGCGTGCTCGCCTGGCATGCGCGGAGCACTGGGTTTGATCCTCAGCACCACATAAAAATAAAATAAAAATGTTGTGTCCACTAAAAACTAAAAAATAAATATTAAAAAATTCTCTCTCTCTAAAAAAATGTTTAAAAAAAGGTGAATCTAATCCACTCAGGATTCCTGCAGCTCCCCCAGCCAGTTATCAATAAACCAGTCCCAAGGGTTCTCATCATACTTAGGACAAAATCTCACATCTTTCTATGGTCTGTCCCCCGTTTACCTCTCCACCTCTCCACCCCTCCCCTCTGTTCTCCAGCCCCACTCTGTCTAGGTCATTTCCTGGAACACTCCTTTCTGCCTCGGGTCCTCTGGCCTGTAGTTCCCCCAGCCTGGGACTCTTTCCCTTCTTTTCACTGAGTTAATGTCTACTCATTCTCTAAGTTCCAACTTCTCCCCCTCCTAAGAGAGACATGCCCTGAACCTTCTGCTTAAATCCAACTCCCTCCCTCATTGGTTCATGCTGCTTTCTTTTCTTTCACCTGCAGTGATTTGCCATTGTGCCTTTGAGTGCGTGGTTCCTTGTCTCCTCCCACAGGTTGTGGGTCCCTTGAGAGGAAGGAGGGATCTCTTTTGATTCATTCTGTCTATTCTTGGAGCCATTACGGTGCGTGGCACATAGTAGCTGCTCAAGAAATATGGAGTATGAAGGAACGGATAATGAAGAGTCAGATGTGAAGTTCACATAACGGAGAGCTTCAGCATATCTTTGTCTCCTTCACCCCTCTCTTCCCCCTTCTAGTGGGTGCACAGCACAGTTCTCAGGAGTGGGTGCAGACTCACCCCAATGCTCCTCTATTGAGGAGAAGTCCCTGACCCTGACCCTGACCCTGATCCTGACCCTGAGGGGTTGGCTGGATGCAGCCACAGAGGCTGTGGAGCCAGGCTAGACAGAACCGATGGTGGCCATGTCACCCCATCAGGAGTGGCCTGGAGGGAGAGGGGAATGGGTACTGGGAGCAGGCCCCCTGGGTCTTCCTCAGAATCAAGCCCTCCCTGTGCTCTTCCCCCACTGCAGGAGCCTGTCTGCCCTGTGCAATGCCCACGGAGCGACGCTGTGCTTGTTTTGTTGTGTGCGCTGCTAGGCAACTGGCCTGTTTTTGCTTATTTACCTCCCCTGGGCCGTTTCACAACACTTTGTAATAGGCGCTGCTCTCTCTGGTGCACATCTGGTTTGGATTCCGCCTGTCAGAGCCCCTCTGCAAGGAGAGAGCTTGCACTTTCCCCAGCAGTCATGGCACCGCAGGGACCCCACCTCCGGCTGCTCCTGGGTGTTGGCCCAATCCAGGCTGTCCCTCGCCCAGGCCCACTGCCCTCCGCCCTGCACTCCTACGCTTTTTCTACAGTTTACACATCTCAAAGTTTCCCAAGGAGGGAAAACTTTTGAAAAGGGCACAGGGAAACAGGGACAGACCCAAAACCAGGTTCCATGTCTCTCCCCTTCATACCGAAGCCACCAACAAGACCACCTCGAGTTAGACCAAGCGTTAGGTTCCAAGGAGATAGTAGGTTTCCCCCTCTTCTTGCCACACTTGAAGATTTCCTGTCGGATTCCTGTAAAGGAGCAATAGAGAATCAGAGGTTCAGTAGATGACATCTTAGAGGAGGAGAGAGAAGGAATAAAAGTTCTGCTTTCTTTACCCACCTGGACAGAATATAATGGCTAAGGCAGGGCAGGGCAGGGTCAGCCCCAGGTGAGTAAGTAGGGCTGGGAACAAACCCAGGGCACCTCTGTCTGCTCTCTGCTCCCAGGAAAGCCCAAAGCCTTGACAGTGGCTCACAGGGCCCTCTGGGGCCTGGCCCTGTTACCTCTCTGACCTCATCTTCCCCTCCTCCACCATAGGCAAGCAGCTCCAGCCACGTGTGCCAAGAAGCCAGAGAAGGTTGCCTTGGTGGGAAGCAACTCAGCAGCTGGCAGAGCTCAGTGAGCTGAGCAAGGACTGGGCCGCCACCCTTTCTCTACCAGCGGGGTCTCGCTGCCACCGAACAAAATGCTCAAAGAGCCGAAGCGCACGAGTCGCCTGGTTCTTCTCCATGGCATCTGTCTGCCCCTGACGTGTGGGCATATGATCTGTTTACTGCCTGTCTCCCGTTGGAATATGAGCTCTTCCTCGAGGGTGGTCCCGAAGTGCTTATGCACAGGACGATTTTGTGCAAATATCTGGCTCAATGCAGATTTGTTGGATGATGCATGAATGTATGGATTAGTTAAGTCATTTATGAGTTTGTTTTTCCTCCCCACTCTTTTACCTGATGATCTTGCCTTATTTTTACCTCTCACCTACAAAAGGGTGCAGACCTGTCATTTCAGACTGTAAGCTGCCCATGAACCCCCTCCCCCTCTGTTTCCCCTCCACCCCCCTTCCTCTGGCCTGCCTCTACCCCAGCAGACTCTGCACCTCGCAGTGGGGTTTGCCCTGGTCACTTTGCGGACTAGCATGGACCTGTTGGCAATCTCTGAGTGCCCCTGTAGTTTGCTGTGATTGTGCTGATTCCGTTCAGACGGTTCCACACTGATGAATCAACAGGGAATAAGGGGACTAGATGACCCTTAGAGCCGCCCATGGCCTTCCATCCCCAGGGTTCTCTGTTGATTCCTTCTCAGGTTGGGCAGTTGTGGACCTTACATGCAGACCTGTTGTGGGGCAAGAGTACAGAGTGAGATGCCAAACAGAACCCTGGTTTGCTTTTTTCTCCTAGGTCTTCATCTTCCTGTGACCCTCTGTGAGTGGCAACGTCATCGATTCAGTTTCCTAAGATAAGACCCAGGACTTAGCTATTGCCCCAGCCGAGCCGTTGTGCTTGTACCTCCATGATACATCTCACCTCATCTTCCTTTCTCCACGACCATAGTATAATAGATTCTCAGCCTTTTTCATGTTTACAATCCTCATATTTTTACTCTCCATTGCCCAGTAAGTGATCAGAATCAGATTTTAAAACAGAAATTCAATCATATTGCTTTATTAAAACTGCCCGAATGGCTTTCTGCTGCACTTTGAACTAAAACCCAACCCTTCAGTTGGGCCCCCAAAGCCACCACCTGGCCCCTGATGACCTCTTCAACTTTGGGTCACAATAACCCCTTCTCACCCCTTGTATAACGTGCTTTGGCTGCTCCAGTCCTCTTTCTATTCCTTGAACAGGTCATCTCCTTCCAAGATGGATGCTTTTGCATCAAGGGTCTCCTCTCCATGGAATATTCCTCCTTCACACTTTCACCTAGCTGAGTCTTTCTGATCATTCAGTTCTTGGATTCAATGACATTTCTTTAGAGCAGGCTTCCCTGACTTCTCAATGTAGAATATCAGGACCACCCTCGCCCATCCATAGGCTCAGAGCCATGGTCTCTCATCTCATCTTCTTTTAGATTTTTCCTGACATGCACCACCAGAGTTTTTTCTGTCTGTCTATCATCTCTTGTCTCATAATCACAATGAAACTCCATCAAGACAAGGACCCCAGCACCTAGAAGATGACCTGACACATAGTAGATAACCAAGATGTTTGTCAAATAAACCAGTGAGTGATTGAATGGAAGCCTGAACTGGACCAAGAGTTGGGAGTCCTGTGTTCAAGTCTAAGCTGGCTGCTCTCAAGTTGTTGGCTTTGAACATGTCATGCATGTGCTCTGGGCCTCCATCTCAACATCTGGAAAACAAAATCTGATTTCATGATCTGGAAAACCCACCCAGTTTCCTGATACACTGATCCTATCTATCTTTCCATACTGTTGACCATTAAAAGCTGTCAAAGGTGGTGATGACAGCAATAACCCAACTATACTTGATAAATTATTTTTGTAATCTCATGCAACATCCCAGGTTACATCAGTTATTTATATTTATACGTAAGCTACATATCCAAAAAGGATTTGATGCAGCTCAAGTTTCAGACCCACTTTCCCATTTCCCCAAACAAGTTCTTACTTTCTTTCTTAGGGACGAAGAGCAGGAGAAGAAGATTAACATTTAACAGGGATGAGAGGTGGGAGGGAAAGGGAGAGAGAAGGGAAATTGCATGGAAATGGAAGGAGACCCTCAGGGTTATACAGTGGAGGGGGTAGAGAGAGGGGAGGGGAGGGGAGGGGAGAGGTGGGGAGGGGAGGGGAGAGGTGGGGAGGGGGGAGGGTGGAGGATGGGAAAGGCAGCGGAGCACAACAGACACTAGTATGGCAATATGTAAATCAATGGATGTGTAACTGATGTGATTCTGCAATCTGTGTATGGGGTGAAGGGGGGAGTTCATAACCCACTTGAATCAAAGTGTGGAATATGATATGTCAAGAAATTTGTAATGTTTTGAACAAGCAACAATAAAAAATTTAAAAAAAAAGAAGAATAAAATACTCTAACTGCTGTGGTAGAATAGAGCCTTATGATTGAAAGCAAGAGAAATCTAACTCAATTAGACTATCGCAATGAGAAAAAATGCCTTGACAGCCCATGAGCTTCAGGAAAGAACTGAATCACAAGGTCAACTGGTAAGGCAGTGAGAGAGCAGGCTTCTCACTGTTGGAACCAGGTGCACAAATCCCCACTAGAGTTCCTTCCAATGCTGTTTGTTTCTATCAGTATGTTGGCTGCGTTCTCCTCTCTCAATATATCCTGGCTCTTTCCACATTGTCCCAGCACAGAATTTATCACACTCTGCCATACCTTATTTATATTTTTTTATTTTCTTGCTTACTTTCAGTCTCTTCCAGTACCACGAAGTTCATTGAGGGCAGGAACTTAATGCACATATTGTTCTGTATCTTTTGCACCCATCCCAGTGCCTGGAGCATGGAAGGTGCTCAATAAATAATAATTGGATAAATGAAGGGCAGAAAATGTAGCCGCCAACTTCTCCAGCCCTTACTATCCAACAACTTCAGGTGGGGAAAGGCCAGCAAAGCTCTCTAAAGACCCACTTTTTAAAAAAGTAATACATTAGTAAATAAATACATAAGTGAAATCTCAGGGAAGGGACTCTTTGGTCCAATTAGAATACATGCTTTCCCTTGTACCAAACAACAGAGACCATTGAACACCTTTGCATCCCATCATGTGAGGTTGGGGAGGAGGAGCTTTTTGGAAAGTGCTGTGGGAGGAAATCTCAGCAATATCGACATACACTGTTGTGCAGATCAAGTGACACGTTGCAGAAGAGCGTGCTGTTAAAAGCTATTAGGAGGTTGCCATTTCTGTAGGTCTAAATTGATCTTGTATTGGGAATTTTGTATGTTTCAGCTTTTAGAAGTGTTAAAAGTGTTGCACAGATGTAAGATAGGACAACTTTGGTCACACATCAGCAGAATAAGAAAAAAACAACATGATTTTAAGGGCTGAGTGGATTCTTTTTGTAATGAAGGTGGTAGCCAGATTCATTTACTGGGTGCTAACTCCACATAGAAGAGTGCTGTCACACTCTATGTGGACTATCTCATTAATTCTTCCACCCCCTTCCTGGAGGTAGATATGATAATTATCCCATTCAGCAGACAAGGAAGCTGAGGTTCAATTAGGTGGAGTTATTTGCCCTGGATGAAACAATTCAAAAGACAGAACCAGGATTTGAACATACATTTCTGAAATCAAAGGCCATTCATTACACTACATTGGGAAAGAGGTTGGAGGTTCAGTCCCTCCAGGCAGATTAATCCATTGCTACCAGGAAGAATGTATCTTTCTTTCTCTGTAATCTGTAGACCTGGGATAGTCTGCTTCCAAGTCATTTGCATGACTTATAACTAGTAGTGAGTGCCTATCATCCATGACCAGACATTTCTCTTTGAGGGCCCCTCTTACTCATGTTTGCACTGAAAATAAACCTTGTATTCTACTAGCATGTGAAAGGTTCTCACCACGAATTAACTGAATTAAAATAAGTGGGCAGAATACAAAAAAAAATGATTTGATATCTCCAAGGGATGTAGTATTTGGTCTAAATGTTCTGGAATAGTAAGGAAATGGTTCAATGATAATAATAATACCCACATCATGGGTAACTTTTGTTGGAAGCCTGTCAAGTTATCTCCAGTTTTTTGTACTACCTGGAAAAGTAAAGGATGGTGTCTCTGGGTCTATCTGCTTTAGAGCAGCAAAGGTGTCTCCAGAGGCTGAAAACATCTCCTCTGTGATATCAAAGCCAGGCCATGAAAATGTGTTTTCACCACATGGTTGTGCAAAGCATTGAACCGAAAACCTCTCCTAGGTTAGAATTTTACAGAATTCCATTCTGGGCAGGCTCCCTATTTCTACTGAATGCAAACCTCACCCACGCTCCAGAGCCCTACAACTCTTGTCAAATACATCCTTAACTTGATTTTGTACATGGACTTGATTCTGAGCCATGGAATTTCAGAGCTGTGCCTGCTAGTTAGGAATTTAAATATTAGCCTTCCCGACCTGTCCAGCTTTGATCTCCTAAGTTTATACTCACAAGTATTGATAGCATGGCTCTACTCACAAGCAAGAACACTGGGTCTGCAGCCCACTGTGGCTCACTGTGAGTGTGTATATAGATTTCTGCTAAGATCCAAATGGACTTAGGTTACTCAAGAGCTTATCTGATGGTGGGGGAGGCTGCCCATGAGGCAGAGAAACAGAGCTCATTTTTATTCAACCAATCTTGCTTGCTTTATCCTGCAAAATAGACTTAACAGTGAACTGTAAGTGAACCGTGGCATGACCAGGCCCTTATAACACGGCCGATTTTCCTTAATTTCGTAGAGTCTGCTGTTCATGAGGAATGAACATAGTTAGCCAGCTACCATTTGCCATAGTTGGCTACTATTTGCCAAGTATTTCTTGGTATTTCTTGTACCAGGTACCTTAAGCATTTATATAATATCAATTAGAATATGTACAATTATCTATGCCAGGTGCTATTCTGGGTTGTTTACACATTCTTTATTTTGTCTGCACAACAATCATGTGAATTTGGTACTAGTATTATCTTCATTATTCAGATGAAAACACTGAGTCTCAGAGAATGTAATTAGCAATTGTCATGCTACAAGTCAAGGGCAGAGAGGATCTGAACCCAATATCTGGCAGTATCTCTTTCCATCTTCTATGAGCCCAGTGAGGCAGCTTTAGTCATTTTGCAGAGAAGGAAAAGGAAATTAAGTAGCTTAATACACAGTCCATTAGTAGCAGAAATAAAATTCAAACTCAGGTCAAAATCTAATACCATGATTTTAAAAAGATGCCTGTTTTTGAACAGCCTGTTTCTGTATGGCCTCTGAGTTAAGAATGAATGGTCATAACATTCTTAAAGTATTGTCAAAAATAATAATAATATTCAATAGTGAGCCCAAGTGGCCCCACAAAACAGGAAATATTTGCTATCTGACCCTTTATAGAAACAGTTTGGTGACCTCCCCACTCCACTGTGTCCTCTCCATGCTGCCCTAACCTAAGGTAATGAAGATCTAAAGAAATAATGCAGGTGGGAGTGTCTTACATATTCAGGAAAACTATTTCCCCTTCACTGGGCCTGTTTCTCCATTTAGAAGGAGAATTTAGAGACCACAGGCCCGAATCTGCCCTAACAGAAGGTACCGTGTGAGGTATTCCTTTTTCTATTTCACCTCCTAGCTTATTATTCTGTCACCCACCTTATTGTAAGGAATTCAGACATGATTATTTATACTTCATTGGGGAAGAAAAACATAGCCCCCAAAATCATCTCTGAAAGCTTCAGAATGCCCCACTTTGGAACATCAGCACCTCTGCAGAGTTCCCAGAGCACAGACTGCTCCCTCTCTCAGCTCTGGGCAGGCCTTTTGGTACTCTCCAGCCTCTTGGTGTTTGAAGTTGTTATTTTCCTGAGAAACACTGGCTTCTGATCCTCCCAGTGGCTCCTACTCTCTCCTTCCCTCTCACCTCCCATAGTACTCAACACCAGCAAAAAGAAAACAGAAAAAAATGAAAGCCATCAACTAATTTCCCTTCATCTGTGTCCTGGCATCAAATGAGCACAGCTTCACCTCTTGGGTCCTTTTATTGCCCAGGCATGGTCTCCCATGTTCTAAGAACAAAGGCAGCTCCTCCTTATCTTCTGACCTCTTTTCTCCTTCTCTTTCCCGTAGGGTCCATGCACGCTTCCCCGTTTATAGATTTGCAATCTTTTCATGAACTCTCTCCACCCAGAGAGAAAACCAATCCAGAGCTCTCCCCAAGACACTATGGCCTCACTCTCCTCCTCAGCACTGGTGAGCTCCAGGGCTGAGCAGCAACCACCCTTCCTGCACACCTAGCCTTGAAAGGAGACAAAACACTGTGGAGATCGAGGTCCAGGCCCTGTGGCACCTGCAGGTCTTGCTTGTCTTCGTCTTACTCCAGGGAGGGTGGACTCCTGCCTGTTCGGACTCTTGGCCTTGTCTCTCCAGGATGGTCACAAAAGGCTCCCAACAGGTCCCTCCACTTGCAAACCTTTCTCATTCCCTGAATCATGAGCCACTCTGTAGTCAGAGGAATTGTCCCAACCTCCACCCCATGGTCTTGACCGCTTAGATGCCTTCAGGGGTCCTCAGTACCTGCAGAACGGCCTCCTAACCTAGCTGTTCATGACCCAGCCCCTGCCTGTCCAACCTCCTTTCCGTCTCTCATCCCCAGTGCCTTTGCTATCCCAAAGCACTCAGAACGCTCTAAGTGTTCCTGACCAGAGATTGCGCACCCTACCTTCCATGGATGTCCTAGGTCAGCTCTGCGATACAGGACACATCTGCGCAGTCTCTGATCTGATCTGTGCAGCACATCTTTCATTTGCATCTCTGCATTCATATTTTCCTTTCCCATCTGCTCTATAGCAGGAAGCCAATTAGTGGGGATCATTTCTACAGGTTCTTGAGCCTCTTCTTCTGTTAGATTGACCAACTAGGAGACTCAGGAAACTGAAAGGGAGGAAGGGGGATAGGTGGGAGAGATTTGATTCCCTTTTGATTCTCCTTGCCATTTTCCCAGGACAAATTTGGGTCTTGCTGTTTCTCCCAAGGTGGCAGCTCTGCAGGACTCTCCCTCCCTTTGTGGGAAGAGTTTGGCAGTTTCTAAGCTTTTATGTTCTCCCTTGTCATCCTTCTACATCTGCATCTTCACAAATAAGTCCTTTCAAAATAGGCTACTTAGTGGGAACAGCCACTGGGGCTGTTCTGACCCTAACTAGTACACAGTGACCCAGCGCAGAACTCAGGGAGTGCTCCGTAGGCACTTCTGTCAAAGATCCTGTTACAGCACTTTGCTGATTGGCTCCCTGCCCTCTGCCCTCCCATCAGACTGTTTCATTTCAGTTTGTCTTACAGAGATGCACGTGGCCTACCCACAGTTACTGAGCAGCTACTATATGCTGGACCATGGCCTAGGCACTGCAGATTCAGAGGTTAATAAATGATCCATCCTAACCTTGAAGGTCTCTGATTCTAGTGCAGGGAATGGAACTTGAGCCTCATTTGACACTGTGGCAATAAGCACAAGACCAGTTGGCCATCTGCTCAGTAAAATCCCAATTCCACCATGGATGAGCTGTGATCTGAGTGAGTTCTCTCTCTCAGCCTCAGTTTCTTCATCTGTAATTGAGTAAACAAGTTACCTTACAGGATGGTTGCAAGGACTGAAGTAGTCAGCATAGGAACCTGGCACATACTTGGCAATAAGTGTCCATTATTATTTTTATTATATAGCAGGTGTGTGGTTTGTATACATTAAATAAATGAATGAGCATTCTCATTTGTCTCCATAGCAACCCCTTCCCCACCCTTCATCTCTCTATGCATTCCTAGCAGGCAGGGGAGGATTCCTTTTCCCATTCTGCAGATGAGGAAAATGGAAATGAATGAGTGAGTGAGTGAGTGAATGAGTGACTAGCCAACCCACCCAGTCTGCTGTCTCCCACCTCCTCCTAGTGACCCCAGCTAGGATGTTTGTCTGGAAAATTGGGGCCCAGAGAAGGGATCCTGGCTTTCTGCCCAACTTTCCAGCTCCAGAAGATGGTGCCCACGGCTCTGGGTGAGCTGCTCTGGACCTGACACAGCGCACGGGCAGGTGCCCTGGAGTTTGTAAACACTGAGGCCCGAAGCTCAGGGCTTCCCAGAATCGATGGCCCCAGTTCCTGTTCAGCTGATACTCTTTCTGTAAGACCTTTACAAGCTCCACTGCCCCTTCTGGTAAGTGGGGGGCCCAGAGGGAGTTCTACTTTCACATTTGCTGTGACACCCACGGGAGGGAGATTTCTCAGTGAGGGGTGGGCGGCGGGGGGGAACTTTCCTTTCTCCTTTGCCCTAACCTCAAGTTTTCTCCTAAGCTTTCGTTTCTTCAGGAGATACTAAATTTCCCACTGAAGCTGAGGTAGGACAAAGGTCCTCACAAGAGCCAGACTTGAATCTACCCCAGAAATATGGAAACCCCTGCCCTGTGCCCGGTATGCTTTATGTACAGCGAGTCCCTCTCCTCTCATCCATGTCGTGTTCCTCCAGTTTCGGTTACCTGAGGCCAACCTCAGCCTGAAAATATTTAAATGGAAACTTTAGAAATAAATAATTCATGAATTGCAAGTAACCTTTTATTACATTTACTGTGTAATTGTTCTATTTTATTTGTAGCTATTATTAATTTCTTACTGTGCCTAATTTACAAGTTAAAATTGATCATAGATATGTATGTATAGGAAAAACTTGTATCGGTAGGGTTCAGTATTATTTGCACTTATCTTGAAACATATCCCCAGCAGATAAGCGGGGTGGGGGGGTGCCTACTGGACACTCTTGTGCTCTCCTCCCAACATGGTGGACCTGAAGACCGCTGATTGAACTTTGGGGACTGAGACTACCTAGAGTTAGAGTCAAAGGTTTAAATGAGGAAAGTTTTGACCTTTAGAAACATTTGTAAATTGCTACAGAATGGAAGTCCCCCAAATGGAATTCATCTCTGCTGCTTCTGTAGCATATACACAGCGTTATTGTTCTTCTTTCTGTAAACTGTCTGCCTGTCAGTATCCATGTCTGTGTCTTCTACTTGTCTGTCCCTCCTTGAGTAGGTGACTCACCCAGGGCCCTCTCCCTGGCCCCAGCACATGATCTGAGATAGGGGGCATGTGCCATCTTGGAGCCCAAAGCAGCATGCCTGGTGGTAGAGAATGGGTGAAGAGGAGATGTGGGGTCAGGTCACCCAGTACCCTGTAGGACACTGTGAAGGGCTGACTTTAATTCTGGGGGTGGAAGGGAGTCACTGAAGGTTTTTGAGCAGGACCCTCACATGATATCCAACGCTCATTCTGATGGCATTGCCAAGACAGGGCAGTAGGGAGGAAGCAGGATTAGAGCTCTCCCAACAGACCAGGCAAGAGCAGAGGGAATCTCTCTGGTCTCTGGTCCCCAGGCACAAACAGGCATCAGAACCTTTGCAGGATTAGGTAAAGCACAGTTTGCTGACTGGAGTTTCCCATTCAGTTGTTCTGGGAAGGGCCCAAGAGTTTGCATTTCTATCCAGGCCCCAGTTAAATTTGATGCTGCTTGTCCCCAGTCACCACCAGTTTAGAGAAGCAGAGAGGGAAAGCATGGACGAGACATAGACTTGTCCTCAAGGAGTTTTCCTCTCAAGTGAGCACTGTGTAGACGGTGAAATTCCAGAGAGGCAGAATGTCCCTTGGAGGATCCTGGGAAGGACCACTCCCCCAGTGTGGGGGTGGGGAAAGGCTTTGGAGAAGCTTCTGGAAGAACTCTTGATGGAGCTATACTGGTTAAATGGCAGTTGATCAGGTAAGGGAGGTCCCCAGGGAGGACTGGAAGGAGAGCATTCAAGGCAGAGGGCATGGCCTGAGCAAAGGCAAGGAGGCGGGAAAGATCAAGGTGTGTTGAGCAAGTGGGGCCATGAGCCAATAGAAAATGCTACAGGTAACCACTCTACCATGGCGCGTCACGTGTGCCCTTAAGGCTAAGGAGCTTGAACTTTATCCTGTACAACAGAGGTTTGCAAACTTCTGGGGGAAACGGATGCTCACAGACCTCTCTGAAAGTCTGATCAAAGTTAAAATGCATACAGAGAGAGTTAGGCATACATTCCAGGGTGTTTACAAATTCCTGAAGTCTTTCCATGAACTTCAAGTAAAGAATCCCTGTAGTAGATGATGGGTTTTAAGCAGAGAGTCAACCTAATTTATACTTGACTCATTCCTAGTCTGTGTAAAGAATGAATTTGGTTAGGCGTAACCGGGCACAGAAAATCCAGGGTTCAGTAGTCTGGGGGAGAGGTATTAAATGGTCATGCAGATGGAGACCATTTAACACCTGCAGGCAAGTGTTAGGGTGGTGAATGTCAGGATCAGACTGACTTTTTAGCAAAGTCACTCGACTCAAAAAGCATCAGCTGATTGCTGAGCTGAGAGGGCTTCTTTGCCTGGGTTGAATCCAGGCTGATGGGCAACGCAGGCCAACCCAGCAAGAACAAGCCATCTCCACCCTCACTCCACATACTGGAATCTGTTGGTCATCAGTTGGTTGGGCCAAGATACCCCCCATGCCTTTGAGGGCTGGAGGCCAGGGACGTGGAGAGAGGCAGTGCTCTGATGAGCAGGAGAAAGACTGCAAGGGCAGAAGTGGGCAGTGAGTTCCAGGGAGGCAGCTGGGGTGTCATTCCTTCCAAAGATTTCGCAACAGCCTAGGGAGCAGACAGAGCTGAGATGATTGCCTCCTTTATAGAAATGGAAAACCCAAGGTCAGTGGACAGTAAGTCTTGCCAAAAGATGTGCAGTGAGCACCAGGGTGAAACTGGGACTAGAAGGCTATCAGCACCTGACCCTTGTTTATGTAGTCAAATGATCACAATCGAGCTAATTAATATATCCATCACCTTGCAATATTTACTTTTTGAGGTAAGGCGAGAACACTTGAGACTACTATCAGCAAATTTGAAATACAATTTTCCTAACTCTAGTCACCCGCTGTACCTTAGATCCATAGAACGCATCCATCTCATAACTGCAAATGTGTATCTTTGACCAATGTGTCCCCACCCCAGCCCCTAGCAGCCACCATTCCGCTCTGTTTCTGTGAGTTCAACTTTTCTAGATTCCACATATAAGTGAGAGCTTGTGGTATTTGTCTTTCTATGTCTGGTTTATTTTACTTGGCATGATGTCCTCAGGTTCATCTATATTATGTAAAAGGCAGGATTTCCTTTTTAATGGCCAAAAGGTATTTCATGATCTGTATGTGATATATATATATATATATATATATATATATATACACACACACACACACACACACACATATACATGTGTGTTTATCACATTTTTTCCCTTCATTCATCCATCAGTGGATACCTAAGGTTTTCCATTATCTTAGCCAGTGTGAATAATTCTACAATCAACATAGTAATACCAATATTTTATATTTCATTTTCTTCAGATAAATACCCATTAGCAGACTTGCTAGATCCTATAGTAGTTCTATTTTTAGTGTTGTCCATAATAACTAAAATAATAGACCTTCCTCCCAACACTGTATAAAGATTTCCTTTTTTCTACCTTCGCCAACACTTGCTTTCTGTTATCTTTTTATCATAGTTACCCCAAAAGGTCTGGATGACATCTTGCAGGGTATGAATTTGCATTTTTCTGATGGCTAGAGATTTTGAAGCACTTTTTCACGTACTCATTGACCATTTGTATGTCTTTGTTGGGAAAATATATTTCAGTACCTTTGCTAATTTTTTGATAGGGTTATTTACTTATTTATTTTTGCTATAGACTCCTATGAATTCCCACTAATTAAAAGGATCATAAATGGGACACTCTAATGCCTCATGTGCCTCACTTTTCTTATCTAAAAATAGGACTCATATTTTTATTGTAGAACTCAGTTTCACAATAGTTGCTCAAGGAATGGTTTTTCTCCCCAGCAGTATAGTGCTGGTATGGGAAGTGATTGTGGGATCATGAATCATGGCAGATGCTTCAAGGCATGGGGGTGAGAGGAAGGTTGGTGGTAAATTTCAGGCACCTGTGGGACCCCTAAAGTTCCATTGCAGATTTGTAACTCACCTATGGGATTCAGGTTTGGGATGAAAGTTTGGCAGATGTCATTGTATTAGTAGCAGCTGAAACCACTGGGACAAGTAAAAATAGTGTTCTTTCCCTTTCCTATGGTCATATTATGCAATATTTTCATGGTACTAAGGTGTATCTTGAAGAGCAAATTAAAAATCATTTAAAGAAGTATTAAAATAAAAAATTGGTATCATATGAAATGAGGTAAAACTTGTTCCAGAATATGAGTCTCACGGAAGCCAGGGAAAGGTGTGCATTTCCTGAAAGTGTAGTTTAAAGAAAAACTGATCAACTACATGGTTGTCAGTAATCAAGGAAAAGACAGCAGTTTAGGCAGCCTGGGTCTAAATCAATGAGGCTCAAGTCCTTATCAAGGCCTTTCCCTCTATCAGCACCACCTACTTATTAAAACAGTATAGTTTCTGCTGCTTTAGGTCAGCTGATAGTGCATGAGTTGGTCAGTGTTTCTGTATCCGTGGGTGGGATTTGGTTAGAGGGTTCATGGGCTCCCTGAGAGATGCTACATACAAGTCCACTTCCATGCAAAATGTTTATGTTGTAGAGTATGTTTATGTGGAGCTGGTCAATTAGTATTTTCTCTATGAACTCCTGGTACCTGGGAATCAGCAGAACTGGGCTCCTGTCCTGGCTATCATCACCCAATGTCATCTGCAAGTTGAGATGGTGGCTCTCCATAGTTGCACAACCATATGTAGTTCGGGCCCCGCTCCATGTGACAGTCACTGATATGCTGAGATTCCAGGAAAGGGGAGCCAGGTTGAGTCAGAAGGAATAGGATGCCTGGAAAGCTTGTAGTATAAGGAAGGGCTAAAAGAAAGAATTCTTTGTATAAGCATGAATTTGGGAGGGATGTAATAATGCCTTCAAAAGTTTTAAGGGTAACTGTGAGTGAGAAATTGACTTGTTGCTCATCCACGTGGACCAGTATATGGAAGTGTCAAAGAGAGAGATTTTGGCCCATTGTTAAAGTACTTCTAAGGGCCTTTGCCATCTAACAGTGAATGGAACTGCCCTTGGAGGAGTGTCTGTCCTCAGAATGATTGATGGAAGCTTTTAGCTTGGGTTCAAGTATCAGATCTAACATTGATGAACATATTCTCCAGCCTCCTTGCTTCTCCTACCCATTATCTCTCCCTTCCCATCTCAATGGTCCTCTGGTTCTAATTCCAAGGAACAAAACTGCATGGATTTTTTTCTAAGTAGGAATCAAACTTTAGGCCCCTTTTTCTGTCAGTTTGATCCAAGATATTCATAATTTTTCCAAATGATTAACTGGGGAGGCAAATACCTCTCATTCCCCAGGGCTACTGAGGCCCATGTGGGGTCTAACCTCATCCGGGCACTGAATGGCAGCCCAGCCCTTGAGGGTGCTTTCTCCTTGGTGTACCACCCCCCAGGTCAGGGCCCATCAATTTGGCTTTGAGGGGAGGAATGTGAGGCATGTCCACCAAAAAAGGGCAGAACAGATGTTGTGTTGTTCCTTCGTGACTGCCTTTGCTGAGTGGCTTATGACTGAGTCCTGGAAAGTCAAGTCAGGAGCAGGCCTCTCTAGAACAAAGGGGAGCAATCCAGTGGGTGAGACGGAGGAGGTAAGTTGTCACAGGAGCTGGGGGACGAGAGAGCAGTTTGCAAGCTGAACAGGCCACATAGTTTGACCTCTTTGTTTTATAGATGAAGAAACTAAAGGTCACAGATGTTGACATCCTTGAAGTTGTGCACAAAGTCAGCCCTGTCAGGGCTGGAATTAAAGTCAGTCACGGGAGGCACTTGCACAACCCTGAGTGATCCCTCCTTAAGTTTTGTAGCCTAGGTACCTCTCTCAATTCACCTCATAGCAGCTGAAACCACTGGGACAACCAGTGGACCCTGGACCACCCAGGCCATGGGACACTTGCCCCACACTCAAAGGTCTTCAGAGGGATTGCTATGGTCTGAACATTTGTGTGCCCCCCACTCCCTGCTCAAAATTCATCTGCTGAAATCCTAATCCTCAAAGTGATGGAATTAGAAGATTGTTCAGGAGGTGATTAGGCCATCAGTGTGGAGCCCTTCTGAATGGCCTTAGTGCCTGTTTTAATCCATTTGTGCCTCCATATAAAAAAAAAGAAAGAAAGCCAGACTGGGTAACAATTAGAAATGTAACTCTTCCAGTTCTGAAGGTTGGAAAGTCCAAGATCAAGCTCCCAGAGGGTCTGCAGGCTGGGGAAGCTGTTCTGTGGTTCCAGGATGGCACCAAGTTACTCCACACTCCGGTAAGGACGAATACTGTGTCCTCATATGGTGGAAGGGATGGAAGGGCAGAAAAGGTCCAAATGCTTGGTGAAGATTCTTTTATAAAGGCTGTACTCTCATTCCCAAGAGAGACACCCTTCTGACCTAATGACCTCCTAAGGGCCCTACCTCTTAATACTATTGTGTTAGAGATTACATTTCCACATGTTTGGAGGGACACAAATCATAGCAGTCCCCTAACAAAAGAGCTCTAGGGAAACTCCTTTTCCTCTTCCACCACATGGGGAAACACGGCAAGAAGGTGCCATCTTTGAGGAAGTGGGCCCTCATCAGACACTGAATCTGCCTGCACCTTGATCTTAGACTTCCAAGCTTTCAGAACTGTGAGAAATAAATGTCTATTGTTATAAGCACCTAATATGTGGTATTGTTATTGTATCTGGAACAGATTAAGATAAAGGTTCCACCATGGAAGGTGCCGAATTTCCAGCAGGTGGGCTTTCCCACTGAGGCAAGATGGGCCTCTGTCTATAAGAACTTCGAAGTAGCCAGGTGGGCAGCGGAGTTGGTCTGGTGTGGGCAGCCGCCCCACTGGGGCTTGAGAAGTTGAATTGCCAATGAGTGGAGACAGTTTTAGCAGTCAAGGATAAAGTCAAGGGTTCCTCAGTTATCATTAGTTTCATTGTCTTCTACCCCCTCCTGTGATGGGAAGGGAGATGACCACCCCTATGCCTGTCCCTGCAGGTAATACAAGCACCTCTTTCACCACACACTGTTCAGATTACTGTTCACCATTGTGGGGACCCCCTGCTTCCCCATTCATTTAACAATGACTGAACACCCCAAATTTGCTAGGCACAAAGGTAAATAACATTTAGGTATTTATACTTTGGCAGGGAAGGTAGAGGCAAAAAGAGATAAGTATCACCACTTGATAGTCATAACGATAGAGAAAGCAACAGCTATTACTGGGGCTCCAGGAAAAGAGACATAAGCCATGTTGGAGAACAAAGAATGGAGGAGGAGTTGCCTGACCTGATTTTAAAGGGACTAGCAGGGTTTCAGCAAATGAGGAGCAGCAGGGAAAGCTTGTTCCAGGGTGGGTCAAAGGCACAGAGCTAAGGACCAGCATGGTTTATGTGTAAGAACTGCAAACAATTCGATGGTCGTAGGAATTTCAAACCAGGCTGGGAATAGCAAGGAGGAGCTGTAAGCCGGGCTAAGATGCTTGCACTTTGTACTCCAGGACAGCTCTCACACACTGACAGTCAAGGCTAGGCTCTCCATCCCAGGACAAGTTTGATTTAGCCCATGGGAGGTTTTAAAGAATTCTGAATTGGAATGCCTTTAGAAAACCAAGCTCCTTGCAGGCCAGGGGCCGGCAAGAACCTCTGCCTTACAAAGATTTCCTCAGGGATGGTGAAGAACAGGCTTAGAGGGACGCCCTGGGGAAGAGACGTGCTTTGGGAAGTCATTGCAAAAATCCAGGCAAAAGACATCAAGGCTTGCAGTTGTGCCAGAGGAAGAATGTGGTAAGCAGAGAGGGATTTCCCCACCCATTCTTTACTATGGACCCTTAGGCCAGGGGAAATAAAGAAGATAATTGGCTTAGAGCCAGAAATTCTATGTCTAGTGCCTCTTTAAATGACAGAAAGCTGTGAGGTTCCCTAACCTACTAGGAACAGACAATGTCCCTGAAGAATAACATTCATCTTGTAATTATCCCAACAAACCCAATCCTGCACCCACACCCATTCTACAGAGGTTCTAAGAGGTTAAATAATTCCATAAAGTGTTGGTCTGAAATTAAGACCCAGAATTATGTGACTGCAAACTGGGGTTTTGTCCTCAGCCGTGCACCTGTGTGTGTTTGTCTGGGTGTCTATGCTGCCCAGAAGCCATCAGAGTGGTTCATGACTGACAAAATAGAACTAAGGAAATACTACCCATGAAGGATGTGGACCCAGCAATCTGCTTCCACAGACCTGCTAGGGGACTCTGATTGTGCTGAAGCTTGAGAACCACTGCAGCAAATCACTTCAGTGATTCTATGTATTTTTACTATCATGTACTGAGTTTCCTACAAATGAGTGAAGACTTTCTGCAGTCACTCAGGGTTCAGAGAAATCCCAGGTGTGCCTAAGAGTGGGCATGACAGGCAGACCACTGGCAGGTTAGAATTCAATCCCTATGTTGGCCTTTTTAAAAATGTAGGTTTCCTGGTCTGTTCTCGGCTTCACTGGTGCCTCCTCCCCCTCTGGGAAGACTTCCCTGACCTTATTGGGCCAGGATGGTGGCTCCTGTCAATATTTTTTCAGAAGCATTCCCAGTTCCTCTCATCATGCTTACTAAGCCCAGTGAGGATGGAAACAGGTTTTCCTGTTTGTTCTTAAACCCCTAGAACCCAGCTGAGGGACCTCTGATAAATGTACATTTCAGGTAAACACCAGGCTCTCCTTTGCCAGGAGGGAGGGTCTTGCTAGGGTATCGCTTGGCCCTGATCATTTCTCCCAAGTCCATCCTGTAACTTGTCCCAACCTAAGCTGCTGGGTCATTTCAGCTGTGGGGGATACCACCTCCTGACCCCCAAATCAAGCTGGCATGAAACCTGTCACTAGGATCCCCACCATGTTGTAATAAACACAGAACTCATCACTACCGGAGAGTTCTGTGATATCTCTTGGTCTGCCACCACTTGTCCCCTTTATGGATGTAGGTTCCACAGTCGGGTTGCTTTGCTTTGCTCAGCTCTACCTTCAGCACATGGGAGTCCCTCGTTAGTGACTTTTGAAACAACCCTGACTTTTCACTGACTCATTTACCCAAATACTCCTACATCATCTATCTATGAAAATTTTAGAGATGGGGAGAAAACAAGCACAAGAAAGTGGGGGACTCTCCAGGTCCCACAGCCATTGGGAAGCCAACGAACTGCTGGAGCTCTCCAGGCAGTCGTCTATCACGTCCATTACCTCTTTGCTGCATTCAATTGTTTAATATTTTTCCAGTAAGTAATGGGGAGCCATTGAATATTTGAAGCTTCAAGGAAATGGCATGTGTTGTTTTTTAATGTAAGGTAAGTGCCTCTTTCCTCCCTCTTGCCACACACACTAGTCCTAATTCAAAGACTTTTCCATCTGGGGTCACAAAGTCACGGCTGCATACCATAAATCCTTCCAAATGTTTCCTCATAGCGTTTTAGTTGACAGCTCTGAATCACCAGCACTGTGACAATGCCAGGAGGGCTGTGTTGTCAAAGCCTGACAGCTCAGGACAGCCCGTGGTCGCCGATGGTTGCGCCAATGCACCTGCGCTGTGGGAGAGGCCTCCATTCTCCCTGCAGCCACAGAGAGGGTACAGTGGAGATGAAGGGATGTCACCTCAGGAGGCAGCTGATTTGTGTTAGAAGATTCAATATGACCCCACATCAAGCTCAAGTCTCCTAAGTCTCTCAAGCTTTAGAGAAAGGTTGCCCTTTCACTATCACTTGGGACAAAAGGAGAGCACAAGTGAAACATCTTTTGTAATGGCAAAAAAAAAAAAAATGGTAGGGAGTTAGTTAAAGCAACTGTCATACTTTCATAAGAAGGAATATTATGTAGCTATTCAGATCTGGTTTTTAAAAATGGGAAGACATAACTGGACTATCCTAATAAATTGGTTAGAAAAATTAGGATACAAACTGCTAAGTATCTTATAAGACTATTTTTGTTTCAGAAAAGTATGGATGGAAAAGTGGATGGATGAAAGGATGATGGATAGAAGGATCATTGATATGCAGGAAGGTATGTATAACTAGATGTATAGACATATGCATAAAATAAAAAGACACAGAAAAAACTAGAAAGACCTATGTCAACATGATAACAGGTGTTATATCTGGATGGAGGAATTAGAGTAATTTTTAAAATTCCTTACTTTTATTTTATTTCCTGATAATTTAGTAATGAGCTTATGCTGCTTTTATTAGCACAGGTTTTATCAATACAAAATATCCTAATATTCAGAGTCAAGAGCTCATCTTTTACCTGTTTCTTCTTATATTCTCTTTATTTTTCCTAAGTGGATGTTCCTAGAACCATCTGTCTATCCATCTATACATTCAGAGGCAGAATCTATGAGGACTTCAAATGACACTTACACAACCCCCTGTTGCTGTTATTTCTATCTCATGTCCTTTTCCCCTATGTGGCCAACCACACTGGCTCTCTTGTTCTTTTTCCAGACATTGGAGCCCTTGCTGTTCTCCACCAGGCCATCCTTGGTCTTTCTTGCCCACTCCCTCTCATGCTCTAAGACTTTCAGATCTCCCCTTTCAACCTTTCCCTTTATGGCTTCCATCCCTGCCCTCCTTCCCTCCTCCTGCTATGACCTTCACCAAACCTTGTACAATACTCTAGCTTAAACTTTTCAACTTGTACTTTCCTTTCTAACCACCCCCACCCACCAGCCCTGTGCTCCTAATATCCCCGCTTACTTGCAAGACAGTCTTTTTAAAAAATATTTTTAGCTGTAAGATGGACACAATACCTTTACTTTATTTATTTATTTTTATGTGGTGCTGAAGATCGAACCCAGTGCCTCATATGGGTGAGGCAAACGCTCTACCACTAAGTTACAACCCCGGTTCCGCGAGACAATCTATTTACATCTGTTACCTTATCTGTCTTCCCTACCAGGTCGGGAGCTCATGGAAAGCAGATGCCTTACCCTAACCATGCTTTACCCTAGGTACCTAGCACATTTCTGGCACGTTTTGGTACTCAGTAGATGTGTTTTAGTGACAACTGTCCTAATGGCTACTATTGGTGAAACCTTATCCAGTTGGCAGTCATTTTGATAAGCACTTACTTACTAAGAATTTGCTCATTCTCACAACAATGTGAAATAGATCATATTTCCATTTTACAGACGGAAAAGTGAGTCTTAGGAGGCGAAATGGCTCAGCCAGGTTACTTAGCCCAGAAACACTGGAGACATCAACCACATCGAGGTTTCACAGTGTTGCACCTTCTTCTTGAATTCATTTATATATTCATCCCACCAGTAATGATTGTATGCTTCCATGTACCAAGAACTATTCCAGACTGGAGGAACGTGTCTGGAAGAAGGGATGATCCCATATAGGTAAAAATGGGTGTATGATTGAAGTTCAGAGCATCTCAGAGGCATGGGCATCTTGGCTGTGGATCAGAGAGGAGCAAGGGAGCTGTGGATATGCAGTCCAGGCAGAAGAAAGGGCAATTTCAAGGACAGGGCAGAAGGCAGTGGATCCAGTCTGGATGTTGCCAACTGCATCTTGAACACACTATTTACATACGGGGATACAGCACCTGAAACTAAGCAGTCATTGAAAGTTAGATAAATGCATAATATGGGTTCCTACATTTTTAAAGAAAGACAGAAAACTTCGAATTTCAAAAAGACACCGGAAGGCTGAATGGGCAGATGAGTCTGACTTCCATGAGTCCCCCAAAGATGACCAGAAAGAAATAAATGTTTTTACCAAGAACTTCTTTGGCTCAAAACATTGCTCAGCCCCCTTTTCAAATCTGCTCCTCTATTTTAAAAATGCAAAACCAGCGCTGCCTGAGGTACTGTGGTTTTACACGTTGCTAGGATATCAGTGTATTTACCTACAACCACAGACGTCTGGCTTCGTAACAGCCCACTCAGCCCTCACATGAGGCTGGGTCGTGGGAATTCAATCAACGTGCGGTCCTGAGGGGGCTTTGAAATCAACCAGGGAGTCAGTAATTGCCTCGAGGTGCCACAACTGAAATTTTTCTCCAGGTTTTGCTATAATAAGCTTATTTTGTTGTTGTTAAGTTGATTTGCTTTGGCTTCTTTTGGGGTTTCCAATTCAGTTGTGATTTGCACCTGCTTTTTTGAAGATATATATATATATATATATATATATATGGAGAAAATGGAGTCACATTTTCCTACTCCACAGTCCCTGGGCTTTCAACCTGGGGATGCTTAGGGTCTAACAGCTCAGGGGGAATTTTGAACATTGCAGGGAGGTGGACGTTAGATGAATGTGCAGGAGATGTGGCCTAGACCAGGTTGAAATCCTAGCCCAAGTGCTGCACATTGCAAGATGTTGCCTGTGCAGTGCAGAGGGGGACTGTCCTTGGTCAATTTGCAGGACACGGGACAATCTCTATCAGGGCTAGGTACGCACCTTCCCAGTACCTCAAATGCAAGTCAATTGGACTGCATCAGGGGGAAGCAAAATAGACTCAGTCCCTGATTTTCAAAGCTCTTCTGAATCATTACACTTTCTAAACCAAACCAAACACAACGGGATTCTTCCAGCCCAGTTTGTCCTTTTTAAAAGAGCTTCCACCTTCTCTTGGTATCACCATCAACAAGGTCCCTTTATGTGACTCAGGGCTGCAAAGGCTAGTACTCGACTGTACCTGTCATTGTTGGAACAACTAAAAAATGTGTCCCATCTCACTTTCGCATGGAGCCTGGAGAAAAAATATTTCCTCTTTCATTGAAGTTGTTATTTCAACAGGCGAATAATCTTGTAATTAGGGCAGCAAGGGTGACTTAATATCCACACATCTGAAACTTTACTTTGGGCTGAGAACCACAAAAATGCAAAAAATGCAGTTGTCTCAGCCCTCAACCCTCACAATGGCTCAAGGTCCACCCCGTACCCTGTAACCTTAGTGACATAATTGGCAACTAATTCAACCTGGAAGTCTCATTGGCTAGTTATATTGTTGAAAACACATGTTCCATGATACATCATTGACATATTTTCTTCAGTTTTAAGGGGTTCCCTAAATATAACTGGCCAGTCCTGCTTTGAAAAATGTCCAGGTCTAAATCATCATGACTCTATTCAGTGGTGTATATCAGTATTTTCCAAAGCTTCCTTTGGCAAATAGTACCCGGAGAAGATCATCTGTGGTTGAATGAACTGTGATTGGATTTGATCATGAGGCTGCACAGAATCTGTTGAACAGTTCATCAGTAGAAGTTTTGAGGGTCATTATAATCTGTAGGTTGGTGTTTTTCTGCCACTCGGGTTTAGACATCTAAACTAATTTTATTTTTCTACACCTTCCTGCTTGTTCTATATTTTAATTTTAACATTTTCAAATATTATAGTAATGCAATTAACTTGGGACATTTTAACCATCACTGGGACCCCACTAACTCCTCTCCCCCTCAGAGCCTAAAATGACCCTTTCATGTTTTTACAGATTGTGTAAGAAACAACCTCTGATCTCAAAATAGACACCGAAAGAGGGCAAGTGAACCCCACATTCTGCACTTGAGCTCCCCCAGATTTGGAGAAATCATATATGCTTACATGAAGTCAGGTGTGCTGTGGATGGCTTTGCCAATCCTGATGTGCTCTAGAAATGTCTGTTAATTGGGTAAGTACAAATAGCATGACAGGCCCACAGGATGAATTCCAAATCCTCCATCTTCTGTTACTTTCTAGCTTTCACTTTTGTGAAAAAATCTTTTACTCCAGCCCAGTTGGTGTCTTCTCAGAGGTGAAGATGTCTTCTACATCACCTCCCTTCTTCAGGGCCTCTTCAGCCCCTCCTCATCCACCTACCCCAGGACGTCTCCCTCCTTTTCCCATGTTCACTCATTCAATCACTCTCTTCTTCCTCCTTTCCCTCCTTCCTCCATCCCTTCCTTCTTCCTTTCATATCTGTATCTATATATCTGCAACCACCTTATTGGGCAAGTAGCATCTGTTGCTATGATCAGTAGAAGTCCAGCTCACCTTGTCTTGGTACTAGAAGTACAAGACAGATAGGCCCTATACTCACCAGGTCAGCTCCAGTAGTGGGTGCTGATCCCAAGACCCAGCGCTACCTCCTAGCAGCTAAAGCAGTGAGACTGGGGAATACTGCCACACCAGGGGGTAAGCCTGGTGTAGACTGAGGACTCCTCATTTCTGGATGAGGAAGTGTTCCAGGCCTAAGGCCATTCTTGTGCAGAGGAGAGGGTGTGGAAACACTGCACGCACCGCACTGACTTTCCCAATACGCACCCAGATCCTCATCAGGTGTGCATACATATCCATATCTGTATCCATTCTGTATCTAAATCAACATCATCTCCCAAGTATTACCACTTGTTTTCAATTCTACTCATTTTTCTCATTTTGATACTCTTATTTCCAATGCAGATATCTTCCCTAATACAGTAGTATTAGACTGAGATTTTTGGAGATAGAGGCATGAATTACTAATTTTTGTATCTTGAACTAGCTCCAAGTAGGTTATCCAGGTATAAAAGATGCTGGAGAAAGATAGCATCTCTCTAATGTAACCCCTGTTTAGGCCATTGTCCTGGACAATTCAGACATAACATTTTGTTTATCTATCATCCCTGACTTTGTCTCCATTCTAGCAGTTAATATAGGCTTAAGCAAGGCAGGCATTTTAATGCCTTAAATCTCTCTCTGACCTTGCGCTGGCTGTCCTTTCACTGACACACTCTTCACTGCGCCCCATATTCCTCTATGGTCAGCCCTTTCTTTTCATTCTTAACTTTAGGAGTCATCTCTTCTGAGAGTCCCACTCTGACCACCTTACCCAAGGAACACAACCTGATTCCCCCACAAAGGCGTTCTGTATTCCAGGGTCCTCTTTCACTCTTCCCACAACACCTGAAGTTAGCTTGTGAATTTATTATCTTGCTTTTTTTTAATTGTCTATCTCCCCTATCCCCTTTTTCCAAATAAAACATAAGCACTATGAGGGCAGGGGTTTGCCTGCCTTGCTTAAGCCTATATTAACTGCTAGAATGGTGCCTGGCACATAGGACGTGCTCACTTATCACCCCATGAGAGACTCTGGAGGGGAAGGTGTGACGACACCTGCACTGGTTGGCCAATGTCCCTCCCAGCCTCCAGCTGACTGCTCTGATTCATGATCCCTGGATTGCAGGAAACCTGAGACAACCCAGTTTTCTGCCTGGGTCATTTTCTAGTGTGGAGTATGGTCAAGTTGTCCATTAAATTTACAAATTTCCTTGAAATTTTCAAAGCTTCTTGAAGAGTAAAAAAAAGAAGTGATTTTGTGTGTGTATGAGAAAGCCATCACCTGCGAGTGAATGTTTCAGTGCTGACCAGGGGACAAGGGCTTCCTGACCACTATGGGTTCTTATTGGACTTTAAACCAGCAGTTCCCAAACCCAAAGCAAGTTATCCCAAAACAGGGTTCCAAGGAGAAACAGAAGGCACATTCACACTGGGTTACTGGGAGATGATCTAATGAAAAGGCCGTTGTCATAGGTGCAAAGGAAACCACGGGGCTTGAGCAATAGGGACCGATTGCCATACCAACCTCAGGAGGCAAGAAGAGGCAGCACCTCCAAGAACCACAAAAAGGTGGGAGGAGCTGCCTGACAAGAGGCTGCCTTCATTAGAGGAAGGGAACCCAGCAACCCTGAGCTCAGGGAACCAACTCCCCATCCTTCCTTGCCCTCCGCCCACTTGCATCTTCTGTTGCTGCCCCCCTAGGCCAGGCCCTGTTGTTACGTTTCTAGGAAAGGAAGACTGGTGTTCTCAGGGGCAGGAGTGATCTAGAGAGGCATGAGAACTTACCAGCACAAGAGTTATAACAGCTAATAACAATTAAATCAGGATTTTGATAAATAACCGTCATAGACTACCCCCATCCCCCCCTATATCTGGACTTTGGAAGTCCTTTGTGGGTTAGCTCATTTGATCATCTCAGGAAGCCCATAGGTAGGCACTATCCGGTCTCACTGGGCAGACTGGGGAACTAGGGATTATAGAAGTCAAATGCTAGTTGGTACATGAAGGAGTATAAAGTCACGCCAGATAGACAGATCAGTACTCTTTGTCTGCTGGACCACCCCTCTGAACCCACATGAAAACTGTTGAGGTAAATCATTGCTAAAAATGTAGGGAAAAACCAAAGGTGTGGCCCAGGAGACAAGATAAAACATTTGCATAAGCATTATTTGTGTTCAATGAAGTCAAATACACTCCTTTTAAAACATGTCAGGAGGATCCCAAGTTCAAAGCCAGCCTCAGCAAGCTGAAGGCTTCCCTGGGCAACTTAGCAAGACCCTGTCTCAAAATTATAAATTTAAAAAAGAAAAAAGGCCTGGGATATAGTACAGTGGTAAAGCACCCCCAGGTTCAAACTCTAGGACTGCAAAATAAACAAAAAAAAAGAAAGAAAAAGAGAAAAATTAAAGTGCAACCCAAGAAAAGAAAGAACATGAAAAAGAGAAAGAAAGAGAAAGAGGAAGAGAGAGCCACTTGCACACAGAATACAGGCCAAATGTCTAATTATAGCTGATAAGGTCCCTCATGATCTGTGCCTACCGGACTCATCTTTCCCCATTCCCCTTGTGGCACTGTGTCCCAGCCAAAGTAAACTTTATTTAGCTCTCTTAATAGCCCACAGGTCTTTGCCCAAGTTACCAGTTCAGCCTGGAACACTTTACCACGCCTTCTATTCATCCATCTCAACTCTTATCTAACAGGTTCTAGTTTGGGCCTTTCTTTCTTCCTTCCTTCCTTCCTTCCTTCCTTCATTCCTTCCTTCCTTTAACAGATTATTGGGCAGCAGGTCCAGTAGTAGGTGTTGCTGATGTAGGTCATCCATGAGGAAACCTTATGTAGGCTGGGGGTTTCTCCTGTGTATTCTGTAGCAGCCTGGACTTAGGCTATGATAGTCTCTCTTACTCTGTGCTTGAGTACCCTGGTTATATGACTGTCTCCTCTATTTGACCAAAAGCTCCAGTATGATAGGGTACTTCTCTATGCGTATTAGTTTCCTATTGCTGCTGTAACAAATTACCATGAGTTAGTGGCTTAAAGTCATGTAAAAGTAATGATGTGAGGTTCCAGAGGTAAAAGTCTGACACATCTTGCTGCACTAAAATCAAGGTGCTGGGAGTCTGTATTCTTTTCTGGAGGTTCTGTTTTCTTGTCTTTTCCTATTATAGGCTGTCTGTATTCCACTAATGACGGCCCCTTCCTTCATCTTAAAGCCATGCATCACTACAACACTGACCCTTTGCCTCCCTCTTCCACCTTAGAAGGATGCTTGTGATTATAGTGGATCCACCCAGGTAAACCAGAATAATTAGCCATCAGTTGATTAGCAACTTCCATCTGCCATCTTAGTTCCCTTTTGCCACATGATATCACATACTCACAGGTTCCAGAGATTAGGACATGGGAAATTTGGGGGAGCTTATTCTGCTTCCCACACTATTTATCCCCAAATGCTAGCCTAGGGCAAAATTGAATGTCTGAATGTGCTGACAGGGATGTGTGTATGTGGAACATATAGAATCTCTATGTGTCTAAGGCAAGTGCTGTGCATGTGACATATGCTGGGAGTCGTTTGTGTGGGTGGTGGGGATTCAAGGGAGATACACTGTCTGATCTCATTAGTGCGGGTCAGATGTATGTATGTGTGTTGGGGGTGGGTGGGAAGACCACCTGAAGGGAGATATAGAAACAGAAACTAGACAACTGAGTACTAGTCTCCTGACAATTCAAGTTGTGAAATACTTGGATATTCCCTGTATGGACACTTTTAAAAATTGTTTTCTTTATTTTTTATTTTTAGACTTATATGACAGTAGAGTGTATTTTGACATATCATACATACATGGAGTATAACTTATTCTAATTAGGATCCCATTTTTGTGGTTGTACGTGATGTGGAATTTCACTGGTTGTGTATTCACACATGATCCACACGGACAGTTATGCTTCAGGACCTGTGCTCACATGTGCTCTGTGCTCACGTGTGCTGATGACCATGCTCAGAGTGAAGACAGCTTCCTGCCTGGGCCAGGAAGCTCTTCCAGAATGGCCTGCATGAGTCAGCATGCAGCTCAGACACTTTCAGCACTGCTAGCAATGAGGAGAGCAATTAAATTAGTTTCCCATCTTTACCGAGAGGGTGTTACAGTCCTTGATGTAGAATCCTCTATCCTTTTCAAATCCCCAGCCCGTCCCTTACCTAATTTCACAGATTCAAAACTGGCAGAGCCTTTAGGTCACATCTAGATTTCCTCCTTCATTTCACAGGTAGCATAGGGCCCAAGGAGTGGGGAGACTTATGCAGGCTTGTAGGATCATGCAGGGCATGGCCCATTTGCAGTTAAGATCTTTACAAAGTGATGTCTTCTCTGAGGACAAGGATTCTGCATCACATGCTCCTCTAACATCAGGCTTCCTTAGATCTCTCTGCTCCCCAGTTCCTTATGTTCCTAAGAGATAAAACCCAGAATGGTGCTTTGAGATGCAGTCTCTATTCTTGAGAGAAGTTTCTACTCAGGATCTCTGTTACATTTCCCACATAGGGAGCCAGGCTCGACAATCTAAAATGCTCAAGGAATGTCTTCCACACCTTTCCCTTCAGGTTTAGAACAAAACCAGACCCAAACTGGAGCTACAGGCTCAGTGTCCCTGGCCCTGCCCTGACCTCCTCCATCTCCCCAAGCAAACATTCCTTATTTGTGCATTTGTACAAAAATATCCATGGTCCCCACCAAGGGTGGACTATGCTAGATGTCAGGTACACTGCAATGAGCACACTGACATAGATTCCCTCCGTCAGGGGCTTATTAATTATAGAGCTTCTAGGTTACATCCAACTCCAGAAATCCACAAGCTGTTTCACTTTTAAAGAGAAACAGAAAGAGTGTAAGCTGCACCATAGTAAGAGGAATGGGAAAGGAGCAAAGAGATCATGAGAGCAAGATAAAGACAGTTGGGAGCACACCAAGACTCAGAAGGAGAACACTGTGATAAAAGATCTAGAAACACAGGCAGAGACTGGGCTGAAGTCACCCAACCACAAGAACCTCTCTCCATCTGCAATGAATTGCAAGAAAGGAGGGAATCCCAAGAAAGGATCTTGCCTCCAGATGAGCAATCCCTGTGGGTCTCCTTGCCATGCTCGAGAAGAAGGAGGCCAAGACAGAAAGGTTAGACCACAGACTCCATAAAATCTTCCTTGGAAGTTTCATGGTCTCACATGAAGCTCTGAGGGAGGGTTCAAGAGTACACAGTTTGACCTGACCCTAGGATTACTCTAAATTCCTCTCCTCCATGTAAACCCTTCTCATTCTCCCTGAACAGAAGCCTCTCTCTCTGAGAAAAAGCATACCAGATGTCCATACTTAGTCCACAGTTTGTGCAACCTGGTCTAGTCAGCTGTGCTTATATTGGTCATATTGGTGGTGGTCACAATGCGCCATGTTGGTCTTATTAGCCATGGTGGTGACATAGGTAAAGCACAGTCCATATTCTGTAGGTGTTTGTGCCCTTCCTTAATAAGACTTAGACATTAATATAGTCTCATTTATTTGACCAATGTTTATTGAGCACCTACTATGTGTCAGAAACAGGTGCATGCTGGTACTCCTAACCTTATCCCAGGGCTCCACAGAGCCAGCACTCATAACCTTAAACTACAGTCAGAGCAAAGATGCTGATCCCTATTATACAGTCATGGGAGAGTAAGACTCAGAGACAATTGGCAAGACTGAGATCTTCCTGGGCCTCTTTACCTCGAGTACATCCCAGAGTTGTTTTCCCTTGAAATGGACTCAGTAACATCTCTCAACACCATTTGCAGTCCCTCTCATAAGCTAGACTGTACTAGGTAGAAGGAATATAATAGTGGGAATAACTCAAACCCTGCCCACTAGAGACTCCGTCCAGGTAGGGGTGTGGGGTGGGAGAGGGGGAGTGAGTAGGTATTAGTACTTTGAAAAGATGTCTACGAACTGCTTCAGGAATTCTGACAGGGAGCAACAGATTCCATTGAGGGGGATTTGGGAAGGTCTCACAGGGGGGCTAATACGTGAATCAAATCAGGCTTTTATGGATAAGCAGATGTGTGCCAGCTGGAGAAGGGGCAGAAGAGCAGCCCAAGTCAGCGAAGCCCATCAAGCATGGAAGAGTGAGATGTGTGTTTGGGGAGTAGCCAGCCATGTGGGTGGGCGAGCAGCCCTGGACGCAGAGTGGTAGAAAACCTGGAACTGCCTTAGGGAGGGCACCGAGAACCTGCTCGAGGGCTGACCAGTCTGCATGGATGATGGGGAAGGGACACAGGCAGTTTCTAAGCAGGAAAGTAATGATCCCTGTGGGGTTAAAAAAAATTCCCACAGCTTGGGAGGTGACTGGAGGGAGGAGATTTGCAGGGAGGCCAACCAGGAGGCGGGAGCATTGGTTTTCGTGAAAAGCAATGAGTCAAATGGCTACGGGAAAAGAGTTGACAAATTCCATATCTGAGATATGGGGCAGGTAGAATGGACAGGGCCCAAGGCCTGATGAGAGAAGGGAGCTGAAGTTTGGACACCTAGTGCCTCCTGCAACAACTTTTAGTGATTAATGGTGTCCCTCATCCAAGTAGGGATTTGAGGAAAGGACAGAGTGGGAAGAAGAGAAAAAAATATTGTGTTCTGGACAGGATGGTTGAGGTTCCTTCTGGTTATCAAGTAAGATGCTAAGAGGCAGGTTCAGAACTTCAAAATAGGTCAACCTAGAAATGTGGAGCTGAGCTCCTAGAGCCACAGACTGTAAATGCCCCAAGAGACATAGGAAGAGGTTGTACAACAAACCACTGTGGCACTTAAAGCCATGTAAAAGGAGAGAATCAAACAGCATCCCCTCCTTCTGAGCCTCAGTGGCTCTCAGAACCCAGGGTTTCTATTATGAGAAACATTCTTCCATCTTCAAACTGAACTTGTGAATATCAAGAGGAGGCGCACACCTTTCAGTTAGAATAAACCATTATTTGCCCCATAATGCAAGATTTGCTAGTATACCCTAGCTACCTTTAGATGTTCTAAATCTGCATTTCCTTAAAATACACCAAATATCTGTCTGTGCTCAGAGGCAGAAAGATCCCAAGCAAAATGAAGCTTTGGGGACAGGCTGTTGCTGAACCTTGGAAACACTATGCTGCCAAAGGTCCCCGGCATGGGATAAGCAGATTTTCCACCATTACCAATTTACATATTTTTTTTTTCTTCCAGCCATCCAAAGGGGTGTTTCCGAGTTTTCCAATTTCCTTCTGGCAGGTTACACAATCAGAAAAGGCAACATGGCCCCGGTCACCAAGGCTCCCATGTGCCCAGGAGAAAATGTTTACGGTACCAGTTAGCCTGAAGCAAATCCACTGTCAGCGTTTTTCCTAAACCTCGGAGAAAGAAGAAGAAACAAAAGCTGTTGAAATGTGAAAATAATTAGAGAAGAGACTTTCCCAGGGAACAAACATGGCCCACGCTGTACAGAGGGAAGAACAAACAAACTTTGGAGGAGATTATGGAGCTGTAAAATCCTTGTTTATTTCTGAAGAAAGAAATAAAGTTGGAGAGAAGCCACTGGGTCTGCAAAATAATAAATCACGTGCTGGGGGTGGGAAGGAGGAGCTGGCCTATAAATTCAGAGACGAAAACAAAGCAGCATTCCAGCAGTCCCCGGTGGCGTGTGAACCTGCACCGTTTGATTTCTGAAGCCATCTGGCTCCTTCCCTGTGTCGCTGGGCGTTCCTCAATGTGGTCGCCCCGTCAGGAAAGCATTTGGTTTGGGTTAAGGTTTCTGAAAGGACATCTTAGCGTTGTTCGGTTTTCAAAAAGCAAGGGGGGAAACATCCAACCCTTGTTCCTTCTTCTTCTCAAGCTGAACTTTGCAGAAGAGTTTCTGCACCGACAGAAACCACAAGGACTCAGTGAGGCGAGGCCAGGGCCAGCCCAGGAAGGCCGAGAGGAAATTCCCACAGCCCAGTGCCCTTGGAAAGGGGAGCTCCCTGGTCTCTTCCCGCTTGCCCAGGGCTTTGGGTAAATTTGCCTGTGAAAGGTCACAACTCAACTGACTCTTGGCTGAGGGATTTTTTCAGGGCTAACACCTCAGGTTTCTGGGAGAGAGAGGTCCTGTTTCCTGAGAAGACTCAGGCTATCAGCATGGAGAGCAGCTAGAACCTTGGCCTTAAAAAGTGGGCTGAAGGGTGAGCCTCGCTGCAGCTTTCACAGTTGGTGAATAGCCCTGGGGCATCCCCTGCCCCAGACTTTCTGACCTTTCTCCCACTAATTTTAAATGGAAGTAAAAGTAAGGTCATTTAATTCACTGAATACTGACTACTCCCTATTATGTGCCAGGTGTGCTAAGCCACTTCCACGCACCATCTTGTTATTATATAAGATAAATGTCATTATAGCCTCCTGGTATAGTTTTCTAGTACAGATGAGGAAACCGAGGCTCAGATTTTTTCACGATCAGCCCAATTTTGCACAGCCAACAAATGGTGGCAGGAGGCTGCAGACTAAGATCTGTCTCCACCTGCATTTCTCTGAACTCTAAGCTCTGCAGTTTCAGTAACTCAAGCTTTGTGCCTACAGAAGCTAAATGGGAAGTGATTTGCCAGAGCAGAATCAGCCAAATGTTTCAAAAACCAGGATAAGCATTCAGAGCTTTTGACAGTTCCCGTAAGATTATTTCAAGCACCTACATTAGTTCCACACCTCATCCTTATTTCTTTATTTCTGCCTTTTCTTTCCCTCACTTGCTAAATTAGTTCCCTATTTATACTGTAACTAATTACTATAAGCTTGGGGGCTACCACACATTTATTTTCTTCTAGTTCAGAAGACCAGAGGTCCAAAATCAGTATCACTGGGCTGGATCCACAATGTTGGAGAGCTGCTCGCAGGTGGAGGCTTGCAGGAGACTCCAGCCTCAACTTCTCCAGCATCTTGCGCTGCTGTCCTTGTCTATCTTAGCTCATGGCCCATTCTTCCATCTTCATAGCCAGCAGCAGAGCATCTTCTCACTCTCATTTTTCTTTCTGCTTTCTTCCAACCCATGGCCTTCTTCTCCTCTGGAGTAGTCAAATCTCCCTCTCTGCTTCCATTCACACACTGCCTTCTCTTCTGTCTGTGTCAGGTCTCTCGATACTTCTGTCTCATCCTTAATGCTGGGATTGTATTTAGGACCCATCTGGATCATCCAAAATAATGTCCCCAACTCAGGATTCTTAACTTGATCAGATCTTTTTCATGTAAGGTAATACTCACAGCCCCCAGCAGTAGAGTCTAGTATCTTTAGGGGACATTTTTCTGCCTATCAAGACCTGCTTTCCCTGTGAAAGTTGCACTTTGCATTATGTTTCCAGGAGTGGAAGTAGAATTCAGTCTGACAGTCCACATCCTCTTGCTATGAGCACTCTCCAGTCACCTATTTCTTTGCTGTTGTCCAATTTGGTGTGCCAGGTGTCCATTAGAGTCTTGTCCTTGGTGTTCTCCCTTACAAACAGTTGCTGAGAAAGTTATAAGACAGTGCCTGGTCTACAGTAAAGTACAAGGAATTAAACTTAAGAGAAGGTGAAATTCAGAAAACAAAGGGATCCAGCGGATTCAGAGAGGTCACAAAAACTTCCTGGAGGGACTGCTGCCTATTTTAATCCAGTTTTGAACATTAGATTTGTGAGAAGTAGAGGCAGCTACGGTGTAGAACAGCTTGCATAGGCTGGCTCAGCCTTATATAACTGCCACCTCATTTTCTTTCCATCAGCACCCGGTGTGGTGGGTGTTATATGTTTAAAGATGAGGAAACTGAGGCTTGATGATCAGAGAGATCATGTCCCTTGCTCATTTGTAGGTGATGGAGCTGAGACTGAACCTTGGACTTCCGATTACAGCTTCTACACCCCAGCATCCTTGACCTGTAACCTTGGCCTTAGGCTAAGAAATGGTAGCAAAATGGTGGTGTTCAGTGGGCATAGGAAAGAAGATGCTCAGATTGCAATAAACAGAGGAACAGAAACCATCTGGCATGAACAGTCAGACCAGCAGAGATTGTACACTAATGGCCCACAAACTATATAAGACCTGAAGATATATATTTGGAGGGGTTTACCCAAGATTTAAAGAAAATCTAAAACTAATCCCTCCTGTTAAATGCAAAAAATAGCCATCAGCATGGGGAAAGAGGTAGATTTTCATTCCTGCCTGACAAAGGTCAGGTGGCATTAGATTGGACAGGAGCTCACTGCCACTTTCAGGCATTAATCTCCTGACTTTGACATGCATGTGAGTTGGAGACTCCTGATAAACTATGTCTTAGCATCCAGCCACCCATTTTGAGAAACAAAATCAGATATCTTCTACTTTCAATGTTAATGGAAATTTCTAAATAATGCCACTGTGCTGACTGAGGACCAATCAGAGCACCATGTGTTTCCAGCCACACCTACTACAGATCTCTCACAGGCCACTTCTTGGGCATCACTGACACAACGCTATTTAAGATTAAGGATAACCCTTGCCAAACACGTATGACTTTTTGCAAAGCATTTTCATATTCCTTAGTCCTTTTTGTCCTCAGAACAATGCTAGGAGTTAAAGAATAATGATAAAGTCTCCAAAGGTTGTTGTTAAGGAGAAATAAAAACACGAGGGTGAGGAGCCTGGCACTGTGCATAAAGGCAGCCATTGTTGTTAGAGTGTGACTGGGTTTTGCAGAAATTGAATGTGGTTCAATTCCTGTTGCTGATGGACCTGAACAGGAATGAAGTACATAGAGTGGGGCCAGGAATCATGATGGGCAGCTCTAGAAGCTCCTAGTTCCAGAGGCTCTGGAACCCATTTCACCCAAACACATCAAAATAAATAAAATAATAATAATAAAAAGTCAATGACCACATGTTCAAACCTCTCATTGGTTTTGCCTTTACTTTCCCCACATACTGTCTCTAGGAAGAGCTGTCTCAGCCATCGCCCTGCCAAGGAAATAGGGTGGTTCCCCTGACCACTGGCCTCCACTCTGTGCCTTTTCCTAAGCTTTGGTGCACAAGCCCACAACTGATCTTAGAAAATTATAAAATGCTGCTCTATAAATATACTCTTCTGCTTTTTGCTGTAGGTCTTGGAGGGATGAGCTTCCTGTTCTTTTGAACTCTCTATGGGCTAAGTTTCCTTCCACAGAAGAACTGCATGTGGTGAAGTGAGGGATATTCTGGAGAATCACCCACCATTGTGTTTTTCACTGGTGCAGGAATGGCAAAGTTCCAAACTTAAAGACCCACCACTGCACAGCAACATGCACGCATGCCCTCCCTGGAATACCCCATCTCCACTTGCCCTAGAGATTCTACTATTGCTGCCCTGATATCTCAGAGCCAGACAAATTAAGAATTTGCAAGGATTTACTTGGTGACCCAGAGAAGCAGATAGAAGATGAGTTTTGGAATCAAGAGACCTGGATTTGAATTTTGACTTTGCTTCTGATTAGCTGTGTGACCCTGGACAAAAGACCCACATAGCCTCGTGCAAGTTACTTAGCATCTATGTGCCTGCCTCTGTTTCTTCGTCTTGAAAATGAATATACATAGTCTATAATTCATGGAGCTCTAGTGAGAATTATCTGAAAAATGCATTGAATGCCCTAAGCACACAGTAGGTGTTCAATAAGTGGTCATTGTCACCAGATCATAAGTTCTCAACATGACTAATTATCAGTAAGGTAAAGAAGGCTCACCTTACTGTGACTTGAAAGTAGATTTAATGAAGGGAAAATTTACAGGGATGGGGCGGGTTAAGGGAACCACTAAGGGTGCACCTGATAACTGCAGCAGTGGGAACCCACCACCTCTGCACCTAAGGGGACAAGAGGAGTGAGGTGTGACTGATCTCAGTTAGCGGTGGAGCTGTAGAAACAGGCCACAGGCAGGAGCTGGGTGGCAGAGGAACACAGTCAGTGACACATGCTGGCTCAGAAGCACAAGGAGCAGTGGGGAAATCCCCAAGCTCCCTCTCCTCCTTTAGTGTCTTGCTGATGCCCACCAGGTCAAGCCCAGCAGATAGAGGCCGGGGAGTTCCCCTGATTCAGTCATGGGACTAACCCTCCCTATGGCACAGTACAGACCAGAAGAACAGATCTGAGTGGGATTGGGGTGCAAATGGAGAAATGGCCGCCCGGTCAGAGAGAATTCCATTTGGGCTCATACTAATCCACCATATGCAAAACTCCTGCAAAAATCCTACACTGATCATTGCAACCTCCTCACTCCCCCTCCCCTACATTAGTTCCCCAGTAATAAATGCCCCCCATCCTGTTCCAGGGCTTCTCTCCAGATTCGCCTTATGCTTCCCCCCTCCTTCTGTCTCTGGAACGCATGTGTCCTGCCTCGCTTCTCTGGTTCCCAGGTGTAGACCACTGGAAACTTTTGATTGGTGAAAATGTGACTGATCAAAGTCCTTGCTCATCCTTTCTCTGCTTGGCTAAGTTCCTGACATCTTCCAATATTAGGGCTGGGCATCACCTGATCCGTCCTCCTCTGTGTTCCCATTCACAGGAAGCAGAGTGTCACAAACAAGACTCTGGAGCCAGACTGCCTTGCTTGCAATTCCTGCCTGCCCTGTTTCCTGCTGCCGTGTGCCCCTACCACACTGTGCTTTCTGTGCCTCAGAACCATCATCTGTAAAATGGGCTGTTAATAGTACCAATCTCACTGGGACTTTCCTAAGGGTTGAACAAGCAGGGTAATGGTGGCGCACGCCTGTAATCCCAGCAGCTCTGGAGGCTGAGGCAGGAGGATTGCAAGTTCAAAGCCAGCCTCAGCAAAAGCAAGGTGCTAAGCAGCTCATTGAGACCCTGTCTCTAAATAAAATACAAAATAGGGCTGGGGATGTGACTCAGTAGTCTAGTACCTCTGAGTTCATTCCCTGGTACCTCCTGTCCCCTCAAAAGCAATGACTGACATATAATATGAGTGTGGAAGTAATAAATAATGGACAATTTATGTGTATTATCAGTATGCACCATTGAATGTAAAACAGTATAGAATAATTCAAAGTTTATTTCATCCTACCATTGATTCAGTGAACAATTCAAGGATGGGCTCTACATGCATATTCCCAATGCCTGACATAGTATTTGGCACTCACTAAATAAATGATCAATGGTGCTCAATAAATGATCAATGGGTGGATGAACAAGTGATACGAGGACTTAAGTCTTTGGAATCTGGGTTTTCATGTGACACATATCATAGGCCTTTTCTCAAGAAGTTAGGTCCAAAAAATTCAAAACCCTCCAGAGCAAGAAGGGGGCCACCCAGCAGAGAGATTCTCCTATAGGCCTCATCCGGGTGGGTCCCTGCCCTGAACAACCAGCCAGTTTCTAATCTAATTATGTGCTAAAAGAAACAGCTCCTCCACCCTTCACACTTCCTCCTCCCACATTAGAAACCAAGAGTAATGAGGTGTATTTGTGCCAGAGCCCCAGCCATCTCTGGGGAAGACACACACCCCCCACCCTCCCCACCCTCACCCAAGCAAGATCACCATCAGGACGTGCATGCACGGAGGCCCTGATTGGAGAACCTCGTGGGTGCTGGCAGCTCCAAGGACAGATGAAGTCCTAGTACTGGTGTATGCTTGAGGAGGGGACTCGCAGAGGCTCTGCTCAGCCCGCAGCAGCTGGGATACCTTTCGGGGCTTCCGGGACCCTCCCTCCTTCCACTCACTCCTACGTGTCCTCCCATCATGTTCCAGCATCTCCATTGAAAATAAAATGCACAGTCCTGCATGGCCTGCTTGCTGGCTGCCCTTCAGCCCTCATTCCCTCCCCAAGTTCTCACCCACCCCTGCAGGCAGGCAGGCCCACGGCTGTTTTTTGAGAAGCAATACCCTTGCTATTTCCTTGATCAGAAGACTCTGGCTTCAGGCATCCTTGCTTCTATCCTCCCCATCCACTTATTATCTCTTCAATGTAACAGACAACTATTTTAAAATATATATATATATATATTTTTTTTTCACTGTGGTAGCATAAGCATCACATAAAATTCAGGATTTTACCCATGTTGAAGAGTCCAACGCCACGGCATGAACGCCAATGAACGCCAATGCCTGACATAGTATTTGGCACTCACTAAATGTAAATGATGGCCACCGTCCATCCACGGAGCTCTTTTCATCTTGCAAAACTGAAACTTCTAACCCATTCAACAGTAATTTTCCATTTCCTCTTCCCTCCAGTCCCTGGCAACCATCATTCTACTTTCTGTTTCTATAAATTCTGTTAGTCTAGGTCCTTCCCAGGAGTGGAATCATTCAATATGAAATATGGCTTTACTTCACTTAACCATAACGTTCCATGGATGTACCCCATGGTTCATCCATGTTGTAGCACACGACAGATTACTTTTTAGAGGCCAAATAATACTCCCTTATGTGTTGATGGCACATTTTATTTATCTAGGTAACTTGATGACTCTTGAGTTGCTTCCACCTCTCAGCTAATGGTGAATAAGGCGGCTGTGAACCTGGGTGTGGAAATATCCATTCAAGTGCCTGCTCTCATTTCTTTTGGATATACATCCATACATCCATAAGTGGAATTGCTGGATCATAGGGCGATTCCGTACTCTTTGAGGAACTGCCATTCCGTTTGCAGAGTGACTACGTTATTTTGCATCCTCATCAGCAATGTGCAAGAGTTATGACTCTCCACATCCTCATCAGCACTTGTTAATTTCTATCTCCTTCCCTCCCTCTGTCCTTCCTTACTTCCTTCCCCTTCTCTGATGGTGGCCATTCTAGTGGACATGATATGGTATCTCACTGTGGTTTAACAGACCATTTTGGAGTGCCCACTATGATCTGAATCTAAACTGGATGATTGTCACGGCATGCAAATAGAATCCAGTCCCTGACTGCCAGGAGGGGAGGGAGCAGCAAGATTAACCTGCAGTGAACTATATATGAAACTAAGCCCTTGCTGATATTATCTCATTTAATCCTGTCTTCCAAAGGAGAGCATGATTACCCCCAGGAAACCAAGATTTTAGGGAAGAAACCAAGACTCACCGAAGTCCAGTGACTTGCCTCCTCATTATAGAGCTAATACATGTGACAAAATAGAAAACACATGTTTTGAGTCTTAAAAGCGTATACTCTTTTCTCTGTGACTATTGTTCTCAGATTTTTTTTAAAAAAAAATTAACTGAGCAGAAAAATATAAAAATAACTTTGAGGCACCCAGAGAATTGCCAAATTTTTATTTGGTAAAATAAGAACACTGGAAAGCAACTGATTTAACATTTAATGTCACTATCTCTGCATCAAAAGAAATTTTAGGCACATACCCCCTTTGGAAAACACACACAATCAAGAAAAGTTTGTGCAACTGAATACACTGAGCTCCATGACAGCCCCTGTCTACACTCGCCTGCCCCAGCATTGAGGATTGTGTCCTAAACCATGGCAAGTCCTTGACTGTTAGATGTCAGGCGATCCAGCCTCGCAGGTCCTCTGCTCTGTGCTGTGAGAGACTCCAGGTTGAGCACTGCCTTCAGAACTGCAGGTGGAAATGCAGACATGCTCACAGCCAGGAGAATTCAGTGCCTCCCAGCTCAGCCAGCCTATGCTGTAAGTGATAAGGAAGTAGGAAATGTCACCAAATCCTGCCCTTTCTGCAGCTTTCATGACTCCACTTGAGCTTCTCTCCTTCTCTCCCACCACCAGCTCAAGGCCCATTTTCCAGAGGGAGTTAAAGACTTCTATACAACAAAAGCCACCGTGAATCAAGGGAAAAGGTAAGGCCTGCCTGGGGTGGATAATTGCCAAACAGAACACAAAACAAAGGTTTGCATTAAGAATATAGAAAAATTCAGCAAGAAAATCAGTAAGGAAAAAGAGGCCAGATAAGAATGTTCCTCTACCTCTCTACCTCCATTCTTGCCTGGGTCTACACTGCTGCCCACACCACAGAGCAATCACTCCCAAGTAGAGCAGGCTGTGGTTTGTTCACACGCTAATCAGCTCAGTATTTAGGACCGGACTTCAAAGTTTTCCTGCCAGCAGTACCTAACTACTGAGCCGTTTTTTTCTTTTCTTTTTTTTAATTTTGAGACAGGGCCTTGCTAAGTTGCTGAGGCTGGCTTTGAACTTGTGATTCTCCTGCCTCAGCCTTCTGAGCCACTGGAATTACAATTGTGCAGCACTGTGCCCAGCTCAATTTCTCTACCTACACATGGGAATACACGCAACAGGTTGTTGCATGAAGTAAGTAAATTACTGCTTCTAGAACTTACTTCTTTAAGTGTTGCCTGGCATTAGCAACAACTTCAGAAAGCCCTCCAAGACCAGCCTTCTTTCTTCCTTCCCAAGGCTTTGTGTCTTCATAAAATAAAGTCCTGAATGTGCTTAACTCATAGTATTGATATACTTTAAATATAGAGTATTTATGTATATTTTTAAATTATAAAATATCAATAATCTAGAAAAATATAGAAGGCACTATAATTAGTAGTCATGCCTCTTCTTCTCTTCTCTTCAAATCTTATCATTTTGTTATGTTTGATTCAGGTTTTAAAATGGAATTCCAGCATTACAGCAAAGCAGTGCAGTAACATGGGCCAATCCTTTAGCCTTTTCCTCTTTTCTCACCTTCAGGAGAGGTCTCCACTCTTATTTTAATGTCTGTCATTCCCTTGGCACCCCCACACTCTGCCTTGCAGGGTCTACGCTTTCTTAGCCTCTAGCCAGAGAGAAAAAGTTTGTCTTGGAGTTTTCACTGTCCACGTTTACTGCATAGTTCAGGGATTCAGGCTGCCCTAGCATCCAAGCTGACTTAGGAGGAGGGGGAACAGAAAACACCGAGTGTAGTTCATTTTATCTGTCAAATTGACTGGGCTACACAGGACACCATACATTTGGTAAAATGTCTCTAAGATGTTTCTGAGTCAGATTAAATTTGAGTTGGTTCACTGAATAAAGCAGATCGCCCTCCCCCTTGTGGGTGGGCCTCATCAAATCCTTTGAAGATCTGAATAGAATAAAAATTTAAATCTCTCATAAGGAGAAAGTATTTCCTCCTGACTTTCTGCCAGGAATGTTTTGTTGGTTTGTTTTTGCTTTGTTTTTATTTAGTTGTTTTTTGTTTGTTTTGTTTTCCCTGCCCTTCAAGATCAAAATGAAACATCAGCTCCCCCAGGTCTCCAGCCTCTAGACTGGAACCACAGCCCATGAACTTACTGCATCTTAATTTCAACCTGGACTTCCCAGTTCACCTAACTAGTGTACAGCCTTAGCATTCCTCTGCATAGATGTGCTGTAATTCTTTTCTCTATTGATAGGCATTAGGGATGTTTCTGCATAGTCTTTGTGAATGTGTATGCAACTTCTCCAGAATACATATTTGCAAGTGAAATTGCTGAGAGGTAAGGCATATCCACCACCAAATCTACCAAATAGACAGGGCAAGGCCCTCTCCAAAGTGAGGGTAAAAATTTCTACTTCAACCATCAAGGCATGACTCGTCTCGTTGTTTTAGATGCTCATCAGCTTTTGGTATTGCTGGATTCTTAAGATTTTGCCAATGTGGCAGGTGTAAAATGGAACCTTCCTGCTTTAGCTCACTGAATACTAGTGAGATTGAGCTTTTCAAAAGTTTGTTGCCCATTTACATCTCCTCATCTGCAATTCATTTATATGCATTCTCTTTTGCCGTTAATTTTTTTTCTGACTGATATTCTCATTTCAATGCTTACATATAGTCTATTATCTTTCGTGTATGTAGCAAATACCTTCCCCCATCAATCTCTTGTCTTTCTCTGTTTATAGTGACTTTTACAGAACTCTTACAAAAAACTTTTACAAAATCATGTTTTGATGCCAGAAGAGGGAAACACTGTAGATACTTTCTTCTCCCTCGCCCTCTACATTGAATTAGTTTCTAATCCCTGTGGGTTTTTTCCTCCTACCTTTGCCATCTATCCCATATTAACTGGGTTACCCTGGCCCAGGCTCCCCATGACTTTCTCTCTAGGACAATTGCCTTTTTTTGCTCAAGAGCGTCCCCTATATCCACGCTGACCCAGACATAGAGTCCCTCCAGAGGACTTTCAGGAACACAGGTCTAGCTATTCTTCATATATCCCCTTCATCTTTGGGGCTAAGCATAAGCTACTCCCCTGAAAAATTGTGACAAGGCACTGCTCTGGGCCCCGGCCACTGCAGTCCCTCCAGCCCAAGGTCTCACTTCAGCTCATACCTGTGCTCCAGAGACACTTCTCGTTGTGTCTTCCTCTTCACACCCTGACTTCCTGACACCTTTATGTTTAAAATAACCAGTGCCAACGCCCCTCTGCCCTGCTTCCAGGTAATATTTCCAAGGCTTCAAGGTAGAAGTAGGAGGCTCTGGCCTGGAAATTAATAGCTACTGTGTACACAACAGAGATTCACACCTTTGTTACAGCCACATTTAATTCTCCCATTGACCTCATTTTACAGGCTCAAAGATGTCAAGTGACTTGTAAAAGACACAGCTAGAAAGCAGCAGAACCAGAGGGAGATTCCAAATATTCGGTGGCCTAGGATGGACCCAGAGCCCTTCCTGGCCTACGAGGACTGGATGTGAGTCCTGGCTCTGCCACACTCCCTGGCTTTGTGATCTGGGGTAAGTCACTTCCCTTCTCTAAGCTTGCATTTCCCTCTTTGAAAGAAGATTGAACCTGATGAACTTGATGGTCTGTTCTGCTCTTTCTTCCTAGAGAAGTCTAAGCCTCCACGGTGCCCAGAAGGTCTGCAGATTCCTCCAGTCCAGGGCTTCCCATTCAGAGCAGTCAGTAGGATTCCGGAGTCAGCAGAACCCCACAATCCTCCCCCACTCCTGTTAAGTCTTTACACCTGTCTCTGAACTAGCACAGCGACTCTGCCACCTGTGACGTGCCTGGGCTCATGCCCGACTTACTGCATCTCCTCCTGGAGCCAGAAACCCATCAGGAGAAGGGAGATGGTAAACCCAGACACAACATTCTCATGGAATTACATTAAACTCTGCTTACTTCCTGACTATGTGCAACCCAGGGTCCTGCTGAGTCTTGACATCCTCATTTACATAGCAGGGCTTGGTTAAAGAAGACAGAGGTCCCTTCCAGGTCTCACTTTTCTGATGCTGGGACAATACAAACAACCTGTGGTGAGAACTTACTAGTCAAGGAGTGATCCTCCCACCAAGGCCCACTCTCCTAGGGAGAACCTGACTTCAGTAAGTTCAAGGTGTCTCTCTGGGAATTATTGGCTACTATTCCAAATTCCAAGTCAAGCTTCAGTGAAAGTTCCCAAAAGAGCAGGGATTTTTCAACTGAAGAGAGGAGGAAGGCAAGAGATTCAAGCAAAGTTCCATCCAACCAAGTCAGGGCCATCAGGATGGCAGAGGGGTTGGATTGTCTTTAAAGTCAGGCAGCCTCAGATTCAACTCTCCATCCCATCACTGTGTATCCTTAGGCATTCCACATAACCTCTCTGGGCTAATTTCTTCATTGTGGAAAAAATAGGCTAATCACATTTACTTACAATTACTAGTGAGGCTTCAAGGAGATGGGATGTGAAAGTGGCTGTTTACTACTATGGAGATGTTCAAAAATGACCACCGGAATATTATCCTTGTGTGTTTTCTATTTAAAGGGAATCAGGGACTGCCAAGAAGACACGAGAAAATTTAAGGCCAGATGTTTTCAGAAAAACAATATCTGTGGGAAAAAAAATGTGCTCTGGTAGCATCCTGAAGCAGAGTCCTAAAACTGGAAGTGGCTTTAGCAATGATACGATTCAGAGTAATTACCAAGCTTAACATTCTATTCCCCACTGTCCACTACTACTTGGGTGCTGGCACTGATTGGGGGGCCGGGGATGTTCATTTCTTTTCAGAATTCAGAGAGGCATGTTGGGGCAAATCATTGAAGCTTGGAATGTCAGATCCAAGAGCCTTTTTATAGTGAAGCCTCCCTATCTCCTTTATAATCTGACAACCACCAAAACACATCAGTCTTCAGCCTACCCCAGGCTTTACCATTCTACCACGACTTGGTATTTTCTGGGATGCCCTCTCCTCCTTGCCCTCTTCTTCAAGTAGGAAGACTCATACTCACCATTGAAGATGCAGCTCAAATATCTCCACTTCTGCAAGGTCCTCAGTGACCTCCCCAGCCCAAGCTTCTCTGTCCCCCCAGCTCCTGTTTGTAACAGAGCAGCGCTAAGTGACATTATCTGTTTGTACTGGTCTAGACTAGACTCTGGTTCCCCCAAAGTGGGAGCCTTCACTTCACACCCCTATGTCCCTAGTTCCTCCCACAGGACCTGACTCCATGCACAAATGCTGTGTGAGGAGTTGAGCCCCCCAAAGGGATGGCAAAGTCTGCACATAGGAGGCGAAGGTTGTGCTGCCCAGGAGGGTCTACGGCAGTGGGTGTAGCTGGATCTGGTCTCCTGAATGGGAGAGGTCTTCATTTTTAAAAATCTCTGGCTGCTGTTTTGGCTTTAGCCTGCATGCCACCAGCTGAAGTTAAGAAAGAACCTGTTCACAGCACCACAAGGGGCTTTGCTCTCTCCCTCCATCAGCTCTGCCCAACAAACGGGCAGAATGCTTGACTCAAGTTTCAACCAAACTGTACTCCGCAAACAAGATGCACAGGACATTGTGGTGTGAAGCCATTAAGTTGTGGCCAAGTCACTCAATAACTTGAGAGAAGCAGGGATGAACAATGTTTTGATGCATGTACTGGATACAGTGGCAAGTGCTTGCTACACTTCATCTATAATAAAGCTGTAGGGTGAGGGATTGCTATCTAGTTCACACTTGCAGAAACTAATGCTAAATAGGTGTCAACTAGTCCCACATCTAGGAGAAGACCTACCGAGCTATAATCCAAAATGCTTTTTTTTTTTTTTTTACAGTTCTATAACCAATGTGGAAGAGATGATTGTAAATCACCTACCAAACATCTATGTCACCGCACCCTGCTGAGATTCAGAACTGCTGTTCTCTGCTGGGCAAATTGCCATCTAGAATGTAGACATTTCCATGTCCTCTTTATAGCTGGAGAGGGCCCAAGGCAGGTTCTGTGCAGTGGTTTGTAATCAGAAGGACCAAGTGGGGCTTCAGTGAAGGCTCCTCACAAAGAATAATGTGTGTCCTTTTTTTTCAGAATTTCTCCTGTTGCTACACTAGAGCCAAATATGGCACATGCACTGCCTGAAACCTTATGGATCTGGAGTTGAATTTGAGGAAGGAAGCCATGTGCTAGAGCAGGGCTTCCCTGATAACTCTGGACCCTTCAACCAACCCCAGATCTGCAGATAGCTGCTACACATCAGAGGACATCTTCATGTGGTTAAACCTCTGTTCCTGAGACGTAAAATACTCACGAAGTCTCAACTAGATCACAAGTTCACAAGGGACTTTAGGCAAGTTAGATAAACATTTAAGAACTTGGTTGTTGTTTTTTTTTTCCCCAATCAATACAATAAATAAATCGAATTCAAGTGGCATTTTCAAAGTTTTTTTTTTTCTCATGTTAAGGTACCAATCACAATTACTGAGCAACCAAGAGTGGTTCTAAAAATACCATGAAAGATCAGCCCTTTTTCCAAGAAGATGTCCATTCATCCATTCATCCATCCATCCATCCAGTGCAATGGATCCTGTTATGCCATGCTACCCAATTGCCCAATGAAGGTCATTTCCCTACTTACCAACAGCACTGGTGGCTGACAACTTACAGTGCTGCCCCAAGCAACATTATGCTCACTCTCTAGGGGCCATCCATATCAATGCATAGATTCGTGTGAAAGATCTGCTCACTTCACTTTGTTACAACTCAGAAAGGCCATACAAGCTGCAGAGCCTCTAGCAACTGCATCTCAGGTCAATGTCCCCCTGCAGCCAGTCCTGCCTTGATTGCTCCCTTGTGGCTGGTGTCTTCTAAAGCACTCGCCTATAAACTTTCCACAAGCAAATACCTGCCTCTGGGTCTGTTTCCCAAGGCACCCAGGCTAAGACAGTGGTACCAGGAGTGGCTTTACACTAGGACGTTGGCACTGGATCACCTGCCAGCTGGCTGGCAGTTAGGATCCCTTCGCTGAGGTAGAGAGCATACTGATAGCACCTGGCTCAGTGTCGCCTACAGTTGAAGAAGTTTTGCTCTTGAAAAACCAAGGAATATAATCTAAGACCATCCGTAATTACACACTGCACATCCCTTGTGGGAAGAGTACTGTGATTGTATCTAGGATCTTAAGATGAATAGCGTTGGTTCTGATGGTCTCTGAGATGGTTCCCATGGGAAGCTGTGATTTTGACATAACGAGACTGATACCTAAAAACAAAATCCACTCACAGTAAATGTATCCAAATCAGTGTGACTCTTCTAAAAAGCCCCCCTCTACCCCGAGATTTCAGGCATCTCACTATTGTGGAGGAAAGACAGGGGAGGTAGAGTCATGTAGACCTGGGTTTAAGTCTGATTTTGTTCTAACTTCCTTTAGACCCACAGACCAAATCTGTATGACCTTGGAAAAATGTTTTAACTTCTCTGATCCCTAAATTTCTCATCTGTAAAACTCAAAGAAATATCTGTTCCAATGAGGTATTATTCCATTTAAATTAAAGCAAATCACATGAGCATCATGCCTCGTTCAGTAAAGATATTCTAAACACTCAGTAAAGGCTGGCTCCTTTTTCTTTTCATGTTTCTGCATATTACTCTGCCAACTCGCTTTGGTAAAGTGCCACTTAAGTTTAGTTTAAAACCAAAATAAGCAAGTGTGTCTTGCTTTTTTCTTCCTGCTTTCCCTTCCTCATTTCTTCATTTATTTATTAAGCATGGCTGGGGCATCTGTTAGGAGCCAGTCACGACTCCCCTGACTCCCTTTTCCTCCTTGCTTGGTTCCAAAAGACTTTTTGGCATTTCTGCACAATCAGGTGACAGTTTGCCCCTCTAGGATACAAAGAAGACCACACCTTTGGATCTGAAACGGCTGGGAACTCAGGAGCCACTGCAGCTTCCCAGGAATACACCTTGATCTTCATAATATGTGACATGTTTTGCAACTGGTCCTGATCGGGATGCCCGACTTACACATCCAAAGATGAGAAAAGAATGAAGTAAAAGTGCAGAGCAATGAATGCAAAGAAGAATTAGCTGTAAAATATTGACAAACCAAACATTTAGGTGTAGACAGACAGAGATGCTGGACAGGTGCAACAACAGGGAGACAATGGTGACTGAGATAGCTTCTGAGAGCTGAGTCTAGTGGGGGAAGCCAGGCTCATGAGTAATTAACCAATACACTGGAAGCAGTTCTCTCTGTCCAGGCAGTCAGCAGGCTTCTGGTGGGAGACATGAATCTTAAGCATGAGATGGGCTGGACCAGGAGGGTGGCATTTCAGGCAGAAAAAATAGCACGTGAAAAGCAGAGGGCCAGAACTAGCAAGAGACACTTGGTAAACTGCAAATTGTTCACCATATGCTGGAAAACATCTGCAGAGGGGTGGGAAGGTCCCCCAGGAACTGTATGCCTGTGGTTTGCTGAGTGCCATCCTAGTTTATTTTTTAACGATTTTCCCATCATTTTTATCATTGCCTTATAATCATACATAATAGTGGGATTTGTTTTACAGATTCGTACATGCACATGATATGACAATATAATTTGGTCAATAGCATTCCCCAGTATTTCCCCTATCTTTGTCCTTCTCCTTCCCCTGGCCCTTTCCTCTACTCTACTGATCTCCCTTCCATTTTCATGAGATCCCTTCACTTTTCTTTTCTTTTTTTTTTCCTTTCTCACTTCCACATATGAAAGAAAACATATGACCCTTGACCTTCTGAGTTTGGCTTATTTTGCTTAACACAATGCTCTCATTGCATCCATTTTCTGCAAATGTCCTAATTTCATTCTTCTTTATGGCTGAGTAAAACTGCATTGTGTATATGTACCACATTCTCTATCCATTGATCCATTGATGGACACCTAGGCTGGTTCCATAGTTTGGCAGTGGTGAATTGTGCTACCACACACACAGGTGTGCAAATATCATTATAGTATGCTGACTTTAATTCTTTAGGTTGGACACCAAGGAGTGATAGCTAGGTCATATGGTGGTCCCATGCCTAGTCTCCTGAGGAAACTCCACACTGATTTCCATAGTGGCTGTACTAATAAACAATCCTGCCAACAGTATAAAAGTGTTCCTTTCCCCACACATCCTCTGGCACTTCAAGATTGGGTTTAAATGGTAAGAGAGGCATGAGGTGAACATGGTGTGAAGTGGGGATAACCAGGGAGTGCAATGAGAACACCTGAAATGAAAAAGCTCTTGCCTGCCATGTCAGCAGCCACAGCTACCATCAATCCAGTAGCAGTTCACATGTGTTTCCTCTCTTCTTCCTTTGGATGTCATACATGTCCCTGGAACATGTTAAGGCTATGTGTTAACCTGTGTTTCCAGAGCATTCGAGCACAACCCTGGAAGCCTTTCCACATGCACAGAAAGGCTCAGTGGAGAGTCTGTGTCTTCCTACACCATCTGCTCCCAAGAGCACCATCCACCCTTACAGTTTTGGGGCTTAGAACAGCAAAGACACACAATAGTGTTGGCAGATTGTTTGGACAGAGGCTCAGAAGGATTGAGGGACTTGCCCAAGTTCACATGGGGAGCAGGAGCTGACACTGAGGCTTCAGTGTAAGACTCTAGGACCCTACTCTTGCCACTGTACAATGTGGCTCCAGCTACAGATCAGTGCCCAACGCAGAAATAGTGTTGTGAGGCATTATAGCTGAAAAGCCATTCCGACTGCAGAGGGTTTACATCTATCTCTCAGCCTCTCCTTGAGGAATCCTCTCCTTTGTACGTCTCTGGTGGCAGGTCCCTCAGTCCAGAATGACCTTCCCCTTCTATCCTCCACAAAATCTCGCACATCCTTCAGGGGCCAGCCAGAGTATCCCTCCTCTATGGTTCTCTTCCTACCTCTCTGGCCAAATGATCAAGCCTTCCTCTGTGCCATAGCATTATGAGCAAATAGCAACCATCAGCATGGGGTACAGTGGGGTTCTTACAAGGAGGAGTACATAGTAATATCTACCCTCTATGCCATGATATGAGCCCTTTGGGGACAGGGAGCTCTATTTTACTTATCTTTATACCCACAGCACCCAGAATAGCTCCTGGTATTTGATGAATATTTGTTGAATGTAAGAAAGAATGAAAGGATGAATCAATGGATCTGCCCAGCCCTTATCAGGGCTCTCGCTGGGATCCTATGCTAATTGTACCCTCACCTTATCAGCTTTTCAGTTGGGTTCAGCCCATGGGAGGCTCTAGCAGATCAGAGGCTGGGAGGAGAAAGGTGAGCTATTTATTTCTTTTCCTGCTTGTCAAACTTAGAGTAAGGTACATTCAGTTTCTAGGGCCGCCATAACTACAGACTGGGTGGCTTAAACAACAGAAACCTGTGTTCTCATAGCCCTAGAGCTGGAAGTCTGAGATCAAAGTTTCTCCAGAAGTCTTTCTTCTTGGCTTGTGAATAGCCATGTTTCCTGTGTCCTCATATGACCCTTCCCATATGTCTGTGTCCAAATTTCCTCCTCTGATACAAAAGCAGTCATATTCAGTTAGAACCCCCACTCATGACCTCTTTCCTACTTAACCATCTACTTGAAGACCCTATCTCCAAACAAAGATTCTGAGATACTGGGGTTAGGTCTTTAAAATATGAATTTGGGGGACAGGCCACAATTCAGTCCATAACAGGTGCTAATGGCTCCCCACTGTAGCCAGTGCCCAGGTGTTCCTCTCCAGCCCTCCCTGCACCTGTGCAATAAATTCTTTTTAATCTGAGCCCATTGTGAGTGTTCGGCTGTCTCTAGCAGGCTTGTTGACAGCTATGGTGGTGAGAATCTATAACCACTACTAAGTTCCTTGGAAAGGACAGAGTTTAATGCCAAGTTTAGTGAAAAATTCAAAGTCAAAGAATAGATGCTTCCCTCTTTGTGCCTCATTCTCCCTGTCTGCAAAGCAGGGACACTAGAAAAAGACCTCTCACATGACCCCTGAGGGAGTCCACTGTGATAAAGTGGGTGAGAGATTTGCCAACTGAAGAGAGAAGCAAGAGTGAAGGGTTTGAGTCCACAGAGTGAGCCTGCTATGCCAGAAGCAAGCAATGCCACAACTCTAGATGCCAGGCTGGGACACAACCACTCACGCTGCAGAAAGGAGAGAGGCCACCCAACGGACCAGGCCCAGCTGCTAATCGAGGGAGAGGGGTGGGGGGCGGGCGGGGTGCTTTTTAATGGACTTCAGTCAAGAAGGCCTCTTGTCAGGGTAAGGGAGGACCTCCTTGCTCCTGTTAGTAATAATGACCTGCTTCACGGGTTTGCTGGGTATCTATGGAAAATAGTCCAGGCAGAGATCCTGGATACGTTTATTTATGATGCTGTTGACATAGAGAAGACCAGTACATTCATGGAGAGGCCATGTTTCCTGTGTCTATAAACATCTCCAATGTGAGAAAAGGCTTCAATTGGTCCATGGGTACAATTTATAGTTTGCTCTGTTGCCAACATAAATCAAGCATGAATACCATCCCAATGAAATCATGCAGATCATTGATTTAGGGTGATGAGGACTACAAGCAGGGTGGATTTCCAAGGTAGCTTATTCCTGCACCCCTGTTGAGCAGCTCGCCTTCCTCTTGGGGAGAAGTGAGGACCAGTCTGGCTACGATGTGCAGTCAAAATGGGCATGAGCTTTGGGGGTCAGCAGTGTGGGCTCACAGCTGGTGTGGGACCTTGTTGAATGCTTCAAACTTTAGTTTTCTCTTCTTTAAGACTGGGCTAGTGGGGTCACCTCCAGAGATATTTGGGTGGGGGCTAAATGAGGTCACAAGGGCTTAGCAGGTGCTACTTAAATGGTAAATATTGACTCTCTTTCTCTAAGATCCTGCACTTTTGTATGTCCTGGAATTTTCAGTTGGTCTCCAAACTGGCAGAAGTTGAGCTAGTCACAAAGGTAACCTCCAAGGCAAAGTGAAGCACTCGCCATGTGCTTAGAATCAGTGAAAAGGGCCCCAAGCCCCAGTTAGGAGTTTGTCCAACAAAACCCTTCCATTTGAATGATTTGTTGTATGCTGATTCTCATGATCACCTTCAAATGGAAGCAAGCAGCTTTAACTACGTTTTAATAATGATTATAAATAATAAGGATGGAACATTAGTTTAGCATCCAGAGAAGTCAAGTTTCAGTCCATAGCATTGCTCCTTCTAGGGAGTAAACAGATTCACTGGGGATCCTTGGTAGTGTCTAAGAGTGTAGTTTCAACCTCCCTTACACAATCTATTAAAATTGAGTTTACGTGCATCCTCCAAGGGCCATTTTTCTCCCCAGTCTGTTCAACACCTGCATTACCCTAGGGTGGTCCATTTCCTAGAAGGAGCCTTGGGGAGCGCTGGGCTTGATGGAGTCACACCTAACTTTGACCCAACTCCAAAGCTCAGGCACTGTGAGACATTGTGCAATCACTTCCCCACACTCAGCCATAGTTTCTTCACCGAGGCAATGAAGTGTCATTCCAATCCTAACCAACTCAGGTCACCCAGTGAGAAGAGTGGCGAGCTGTGAATGGTGGCCACGTGGCCCCTCAGCTGTTACAGGGCTAAGAAAAGCGTGCATATTGCCAAATCCCGAATCTCAGCCTCACCCCACTTCAGTCAAAGGCACCACGGCCTCGTCCAATAAGCCCTTGATTTCTTCACCCACCACATCTTTCCCCAGCAAGTCCACCCACTGCTTCCTTAGGTGTACAGGGAACATTTTGATTTGTAATATATTTATTTCAATACCTTTTATTTAAAAATAATCCTGACTTATAGAAATGTCACAACATTTACACACACACACACAAAAAATTCAATGTGCTCTTCACTGAACTTCCTAAATGTGAACATTTTACTGGGTTTGGGTTAGCTTCTCCACACCCCTCTCTTTCTCTCTCTCTCTCTCTCTCTCTCTCTCTCTCTCTCTCTCTCTCTCTCTCTCTTTTCAAAGGTCGCCTTCCTCAGCTCATGACCCCACCCTATGGTCCCAGCCCCTTGTAGTCTTCTACTGAGCACTGAACTCCCTCTGCTATTTTTCTTGGCTATTCCTTACTGGTTGCCTCCCTGACTGCCCCACAGGAGGGAAGCCTTATGAGACTACTGGCCATGTGTCACTCGTCTGGTTCACTGCTGAATCCTCAGAACCTAGGACACCCCTGCACAGCCCTGGCACTCAATCGCAGTTGTTTCACTGAATAAGAGAACTGGAGAATGGCCGTGTCTGCGCAGGCAGGATCCTAAGAGGAACACTGCTGGCTCTCTGTCCTCCAGGCGCGGGCGTCCGTCCTCCAGAGCCCATCCTGGGTGGGACCTCTACTCTATCGTGGAAATATTTGCCTTATTTTGTCCTAGGGGGTGGTGATTACACAGCTAACATTTGGGTGTGACTCTTCTAAGAAAGACAGAGAACTGTACACACGTGCGCACCCACCCAGGAAGAGACAGCACGGCTAGCTTGGAGAGGCCACGAGTTGTAGAGAATAGTGCTGTATTCCCAAAGAGTAACTGCTGTGTGATCTTATACAGATTACACAGATACTCTGTGTCATCATCTCCTTGTGTGTAAAATAGAGACAATGAAAATATCTCCATCATAAACTTATTGCATGGCTAGATGTATTAATATATTTTAAATACTTGGAGCTAAGCCTGACACATGGTGAATATTCACTAAATGTCATTGTAATATATAGTTACATAACTGAGAGCAGATAGTACACACCGTCTTATAGCCTTTTATTTTTTCAGCTGGCACAATTTCTTAAATATTCCACATCAACAAATACATATTTTTTTTCTGTCAAAGAGACACATGTGTTTCCCTACTTACCCCCACTGCTAGGGATTTAGGCTGCTTCTGATTTTTTTCTAATACCAACACCACCATGTGGAAGACCCTGAACAAATATCTTCCCATGCACCAGCAACTACTTCTCATCTTTTTCTAGAAATGGAATTGTTGGGTGAAAGGCTGCGCATACATTCTGACCTGAGATACGGATTCCAGGTGCCCGAGACACCGAATACCAATAGAGGCGTTGCCTGGGGACTCAGGTCCAGAGGCCAGGGCGGCTCCTATCTCGCCATCGCCCTGCTGTCCTGCCGCCCTGCCGCCCAGCGCCAGCCAGGCTGCAGCCGGTGTGCCCAGCAGAGGCCACCGCAGGCTCCAGTAATCCTGTTTACTCAGCTCTGGGCAGGAACACAACCTGGATGTCCTCTCCTCAGGGAATATCAGGAACTTTTGCTTTGAACTTTATCTAGGAGAATAAAAACAACCGCACGCACCACGCCTGCCATTTCCCTGCTGGCCTTTCCCCTCCTGCTTGACCGCCCGCCACGCTGCTCCCAACAGCACCTGCACTTTAAGACCCTTCTCCACTGGGGCTTCTCCTGTGTTACTCAGCAGCAGGCCTTCTGTTCAGGATGTTGAGCTCAGGAGCCAGTTCTTTCCAGAAGCCAGTCAACCCCCTTCAATGTGTGCACCCCGATATGGGGAGGGAGCCGCCTGGGCAGTGGCATCAAGCACCGAGCAGAGCCACACCTCAACTCCTCCGCCACTGTAGCACCAGTCCTCAGCTGTCCCTTTCTGTTCTCAGGGTCCCTTCATGAAGCCACAGGTGAAACCCTGATCCTAATGCAAATCTCTCGGTGTCATTGTGGGACAGCATCTTTAGATCCTCCTGGGAGTCACTGTGTCAGGGTGAGTGATTAGGGAAGGGCCTGGTGTCTTTGAGCTGCTTTGGGTGTGTGTGGTTTGTGAGGCATGAGTGGGCACAAGAGCCCTCTCCCACGTCCCCCAGGGAAGGGGAGGCCGCTCTTTTCCTTGGGAGGGCTGGTCTGTCCTCTCACATCGTCTCCCCTCTTTCCTGTCAGAGGATCAGTGGTTCCAGAGAAGAAACAGGACAAGCTGGAACTCAAGTTGAAAGAGGGAATGGCCTGACCCCAGCAGGGATCCTCCAGTGGCTGCTGCTATTTCCAACAAGGAGGTGCACGGTGCACCCTGATAGTCCCCAAGTCCCAAGGAGTAGAACCTCTGAAAGAGCAAAGAAAAAGCCAAAAGACCTCACAGGAGGAGCCACGGCACCAGAGCTGACCAGGCCAGCTGTCCGGGGCCTGTGTGGAAGGGGTCTGGCCCCTTTGAGTAGAGTCCAGTCAATCTAGGTCTTGGGGGTTGGGGAACAGCTAAAGTGCATACATTTGGGGGACCTTTCTTTAAAATCACAACTACAAAATGTCCATCGTTACAGCAACTTACCTAACAGGAGGGGATGTGGGGGTGGAAGGCAACAGCAATCTTCACCCTTTGGTGTTAAAGTACAATACTTTTACAAATTTCATATTAATATTCAACTGTGTGGACACCTTGTTAGGGCCTCTCCCAGAAGGAACCTGTGCAATGAGAGTCCCTGAAGACTAAGTTCATTAATGTCATTTTTGTAGCTGGGAACTGAAAACAGAGACAGAGCTTACCTAACCCTATTCCTCATAAGCCCTCAGAATTCAGAGAACTTCCACCCCATAAAGCCAAGATAGAATTTTCTGCCAAATGAAGTGAGGGTGGTAAGCCAGACTTATCTATTTTAGAAATACAAGTAAGTGTTCCTTTTGCACAGATGTGTCACAAAACCTCCTATGGACACCATGCTCCGAAAATACTTTTGTTTTTAAAAGGTGGTCAAATGACATATGCCAACATATCCTTTCTTGAGACTCAGTTTCTCCCTCTCACACACAGGGATGATAAAACCCACCGCCCTGGTTTGGTGTAAGAATGAGATCAGTGAAGTGGAAAGATCCTGGCTTGGGGAGGCAGCTATTTCCTAAGCATCCACTTGGGGCCTGACCCTTGGATTGGTTCTGGGAAGACAGAGATGAATTAAGCCAGTTCCTATTTTTCCAGAGACTCATAATTTGGCCTGTATGTGTCCGTTACAGGGAGTTAGCTGTGCAAAGCAGGGTAGGACACTGGCCTGGTAACTGTCCTTTAATATGGGTTCCAAGAGTACTGGGAATGCTGGCTAACTTTGGGAGCCAACTGGATACAGCAGTCTGGTGCAGACCTGAGGGGTGCCCTGAATGGTCGGGTGTGTCCTTCAGTGAACCATTCACCCTTGGGAATCTGAGCACCTTCCAGACTTCTGGGAGAATGTGAAAAAGACTGAGATAAAGCACAGAGCTAGTGTTCCCTAGGTGGCCACAGGTTCTGTCAAACCCATTTCTACCCTTGTGGAGATCTTGTAAAATTCTTCTTCATTTCCCGGGAGGCCATTTCTGAATCCTTTTCAGCAAGGAGTCAATTTCAAGGTCCATGTAGAGGGTGCTTCCCCCTTCCACTTCATTCTACTGAATTCTATTTAAATAAAGCATCCACCTTCAAGGAGGAAATCCAAACCACTTCCTCCTACTAGAGATGTTTTCAATGTCCACTTTTCTTAAGGTTGGGCCCGACGCCCAGCTGAGAAGAGTCAGTGTCCATTGATCCAGGGGAGGTTCTGTGGCACTTTTTCTTGGTTCCTTTGCTGGCTCAAGGTCTTGCCCCCAAAGCCCGAGTCTCCCAATGCCAAGCTCCTCCCCTTCGCCCTCCCTGTTCCTTTCTTACTCTAAGCATCCTGGTGTCCAAGCAACCTGCTGCCAAGACTTGGCCAAACTCCAGTGACTTTTGTTCCATGCCAGTCTCTTGTCTCTCAATGGCCGACTCCCACTCCACCAGCTGTATTTTTGGTGCTGCCTTTGAGATGAGGACAAGGGACATCCTGATATCACAGGCCAAGTCTGAACTGAGAGTCAGGAGACCTCCATCCATCAACAATGTGTGCAGCCCCAGGGATGTCCCTGAGTTCCCACTGGACCAGACTGGCCGAAGGGGGTCTCCTCATCCTCCTGCTCTTTCTTTTGAGGACTCCACTCCCTATCCACTCCCAAATCCCATATGAGGTTCTGAAGATATTTAAATAAGTAATATAGTACTTCCAAGGAGATCAAAGATGAAAAAATATGAACTTTTGAAAATTATAAGCAAGGGAATAATTCCTAGGAATGAACATAGGCCTCTCAGAAGTTTTGTCCCAAATGAAGATATACATTGGGTGTTGAAGACTCAATCTCTGAGCTTAGTAGAGGTAAAGGAACAATGTTTTATGAGACGGGAACAGCACATGCAAAGACGAAGAGCCAGCTCAGAATTAATTCAGCGTGGTAGCAGAAGGGTCCAGGAAAGAGGACAGAGCCTATGCCGTGGGTCCCTGGACCTTGACCCTCCCCTATAGAAAAAGAAGCCTCTGTCTGGTGGTCATCTGTGGAAGTTTCCAATGCAATCTAATGTCAAGGGACTCACCAAATGCAGAAAGCAGAAAAAAACTTCCAAGCACACCAGCACAATTTATTTTGAACCCTGGGACTCTGGGTTTCACAGCAGAATTTCTGACGAAGACTTGAAGAAAACAGTCTTAGAACTAAGACAAATATTTAGAGTTTTAAGAGCTCAGCCTACAAATTAGGAAGAATAGGGAACTTGAATGTCAGATGTGTAACTTTGTTCTCCTTAATTTAAAGCAGACTTTGTTTTCTGGTGGAAGATAGATTGACATCCTCCTGCCTGCTCAATAATACAGTAGAAACCACTTCTGAAGAGCCAATGTTTTATGTTATAGACAACCAAATTTAATAAGGTAGCAGAAGAGAGAAAAGTGACGTCAATATGGCTTTAGCTGAGAATCAAAAGAAATACATTGTTGACTTGACTGAAGTTGTTCCAGTCTTAAATTGTAGTAGAAGGGAAAAGTGAAGTTTTCCATCTCCTTAGGTTCTCCATCCTGACCCTAATGCATTCATTCCAAAAAATAAGAGCTTGTCAGCAAAACGAAGATGGAGTTCACTTCTTTCCTCCATCCCTTCTTAACATAGGAGGAAACTGGTATTTCCTGAGTACCTGCTGGAAATTTACCTACATTTACTGATTTCCTCCATTGTAAAGATGAAGCAACCAAGGCTCAGAGAGGTTAAATGAATTGGCGAAGTTCATATAGCTCAGGTAACATTACGTATGATGGACAGGATCTCAACCCCCATACTTTTCTGACCCCAAAGCTCACGTTCTTTCCACCTGCCCCACTGCCTTCCTGTAGTCCAGAGATTTGGTTCATGGAGAGTGACTATTCATAGTGTCTGTCAATGAACAGCCTCAAAGAAACTGAATAGAATATGCTTCGTTTAAACATTTGTTCACTTGACAAATAATCGTTGGTCATAATGGTGTGCCAGCCGTCACTCTAGGCTCTGAGAATACAGCAATGAATCCAACACATGAACCCTTCTCCTTTTGTAATTCATATTGCAAGGACAAAATGACGGGTGGGTGTGAGTAAGGACTCTGGAGGAAGGCTCCCAGGATCACATGGTCATTCTGCCACTTGCAAGTTATGTGACCTCGGACGGGTTGCCTAACCTCCCTGTACTTGTTTCCTCATTTGTATAGAAAGGGCAAAAGGTAGTATCTCCCTTTAAAATTGTTATGAGGATTGAATGGGCTGGTATTTAGGAAGCAGTTGAGCATAGAGCACTGTTTAATAACTAGTAGAGAAACATAGGCACTAGCAAAGTAAGTCAGCTATAGAGTGTATCACATGATACTAGGTGAAGAGGAACAACAAATCAGGAAACAGTGATGGGGTCCATTGAAGGGCTTGCAATTTCAGTTAATAGGCTGGCCAGGGAGGCCACACTGAAAAGTGTCATTTGAGCAAGGACCTGAAGGCTTGCGAGCCCACAAGAGCCACATTTGGGCCTTTCACTGATGGTTCAGGAGGTATAGAGCCCACCACAGAGGATTTGCTAAGAATGTCAATGATCCTCCAGTGACCAGTGCAGGGACATGGTGAATAGAATATATCCTTCCATCATGATGTGATTACCTTCATGTGTTGCTAGAAGAAAAGCCAGGACCCTGAAGGACAAAGTCATTTCTAGAACATTCCTTCGCAATACAAAGCTAAGCCATGGATTATAAGGTGCACTCAATGTCCTTATCACAGAGATAAAGCTTGTCCGGGCTGGCTGGCCCAGGGCCGCCACCCCGTGCCTGCAGCTACTCGTGACTCTCTGACCACACCTGGCTGAGTCCTTAGCTGGCGAGAGGGAGATGGGTGAGAGGACACTGCTGGGTCAAGTCCTGCCTGGGTGAAAAGCATCGGGTCCACTCCAGCCCATTGCCCTGACCCTACAGGAATGCTGCTTCAAAGGACTTTCTGGAGGCTGCAATGCTTGAGGCACAGTATCACGAGAGTCTATTCCCTCCGAGCTGTCTGAGAATTATCTTTTTATGCCTTCAAGTTCCAGAATTTAGAGATATGGTTAAAAGTCACATCCTTCTTATGGTGTTATGAAATAAGAGCACTGTAGGGGGTTGGCCTCGAGCCCTGGCTCTGCAAACAACTCCGATGACGTGTCACTAGACACCACAGCTCCTGAGCTCCTGTCTCCGGTTCTCCTCTCTGTGTGTATAAAATGATGGGGGGGGGGAGGGGGGGCGGGGGGGGGGGAGGGAAGGGCAACCAGCCACATGCACACTGCTGCCCACTGCTGGGCTTCTCTGGGCCTGGTATATCACATACACCATCCCATGCCAAAGTCAGTGTCACAACCCCAAGCAGTCAGCACTGTGACCAAGCTACAGGTGCAAGGGGGTGCATGGTGAAGGCAGTGCAGAAAAGGAGCCCAGGCCTGACGCCAGCTGCCAAGGTGCCATTGCTTAAGTTTTGCCATGGGCAGAATATCTGTGTCCCTGCAAAATATATGCGTTGAATCTTTACCCTCAAGGGATGGCGTGAGGATGCAAGGCCTTTGGGAGGTGAGTAGGTCAGGAGGGTAGAGATCTTACAAATGCCATTGGTGCCCTTATGAAAAGGACTCCGGGGAGCTCACTTGCCCCTTTCACCAAGTGAGGGTACAGAAGGAAGATGGCTGTCCACGAACCAGGAAGAGAGTCCTCAGCAGATATGGAACGGACTGGTACCCTGATCTTGAACTTCCTAGCTGCCAGAACTCTGAGCGGTACATTTCTATTGTTGATAAGCCCCCTCCTCGGTGGTACTTTTGTTACAGCAGCCCAAATGAACAAGGCAGCTTTCCAAGTATCTTTCCAAGACCCCTGATTTTAGCAGTCTGGCTTCCCCTTCTCCTTGATGATTTCTTTCCTCCAGCTTGAGTAATAGATTGTCCCTCCAGTGCCTAGTCATGGGTTTCATTCTGGCCATGAAGACCCTCCGGTAAAAGGAAAACTTAATGACAGATTCCCATGCAAGTGACCATAGCTGTCCAAGGCAATCCTCCAGCTCACCAGGTCACCCCTGGAGGCAGCCCAGACTAAACACGGAAACAGCACTTCAGAGGAGGGGTGAGAAGTCTCCCCAGGGTGATCCAGATGGTTTCATAAGAGGACTGTTCTCCTGGGGTCAGAAGTCAGCCTTGAGAACTTTGTCTGAAAGCCTATTTTATGTCATTGCAAAGGGAGGGGGGGTGTGGTCTCAGGGAGAGATAGTGATGCTGAAATCACCTGGCCCTGGTGTAGCACACCTTGTAATTTTCCATTTGTCTTTGGGCAAGTCGATTCCTACATTATTCCAGGTAAGGCATTGGAGCTGGTGTAGGCAGACAGTTTAGAGTTTGGGAGTGAGGCAGAATGGGTTTGGATCATAGTTCTGCCATTTATCAGTGGGTCTGAGATGTGAGCTTCCTCATCTGTAAAATGCATAGCATAATAAAGGTAATGGTGGAAATTAAGAGTCATGTACACAAAGCTTCTCACACTGTAGGCCCTTAGTAACTACTGCATCAACCATTGGCCCTCCCCACTCAACCGGATCAAACTGCCTTAAGAAATGCTTCTGGAGTCCTCAGCATTCAGGGATCAGGTCCATGGTGAACCAAACTACATCCATTCATTGGCTTACAAATCCTATCCCTATAGGCTAACTCATCCAGGAGTACAAACAGGAGCGCACCATCCAGCTTCCGTGCCTGTTCGGTGGAGATATAGGAGGTTCTGCGTCACCATGGACACTCCCTCAAGGGCCAGGCATGGATACAACAGGGCGACTCAACAATGCTGACACCCCAGTGGACAATGGGCCTCGCTACTATAGAATGCAGAAATCGGATTCAATCTGAGTTCAGGAATTGGATGGCTTCCCCAAATCAAGATCATTCCAATCCTTTCAATGGGCTGAGCAAGTGACAGTAAGGAAGAGATACTGTCCCTGCTCTCGTGGACCTTAGATCCCAGAACAGGGTCAATTCGAGCAGATTCTGTGGGTGATTCTAACTTTCTCCTCTATTGGGATTATTACACACCCAGTGGATTTATGTCAGAGCTTTTATTGGTTTCCTTCTACCAGAAGGAACGAACATCCCCTGTCCAAGTGTCAAATCACATCTCAGGGTGTCACAGGGGCTCTGATTAGACATTTGGGTGTGGTCCTATCAGGGTATGTAAAATGGAGGGCTTCTTCCTGGGGGCAAGAAAGTAGTCAGAGTTTTAAAGGATGAATAGGTACTTTGCAGGCCGTCACAGGAGGAGGAAGGGCACTGTAGACAAAAGCTACAACATGTGCAAACACCTGGAGGTAAGAATTAGGTGCTTGTCCTCAAAGCAACCATGAGAAGCTCCAGCATGGTTCAGTCTCAGGAGGGGAGGGGTGCCGGGGCTGTGAGGGATTTCCTAACATCTACCAAGGATCTCAATCACACCTGAATCTGCCTCTTACGTTGTTTTATATGGTTCCTGCCAGCTCTGCGAGTTTCGTTAATAATTCCCATTTTATAGGGCAGAAAACTGAGGCTTGGGATGGTTGAGAATGGCTCAAAGCCATGCAGTTAAGTTAGGATTTCAGACCCAGGTACATCAGAGGACGAGACCCATGCTTCGTCTCCTCTGCAAGCACTATCCAGCTTTCATGCCTCAGTCAATATTTGTTGAGCCCTGCTGGGTGCCAGGTACCATTCCAGCCTGGGGCCAGAGCAGCAGACCAGAGAAGGACCCTGCCTTCACAGAGTGAGCACTGTGATAGAGGGAGGAGGGAAAGGGGCATGTGGACAAATGCCCATGCTAATTTTGAAGGAATGAAGTGCTCTGAAGAAAAATTATAAATGAGAATGAGAGTCTGTGTTGGCCAAGGCTGGAGAGATGGAACCTTTCCCCCGAGTAGGTGGGGAAGTCTTTCTGAAGAGGTGACACATAGCCAGACCTGAGTGATGAGGAGTCAGACATGAGGAGATCTAGAGGGACACAGGGCAGACACTCTGCACACAGAGGAAAGTGCAAAGATCCTGCACATGTGCCACCTTGCGTATCCAAGGGACATAAAGCAGGCCAGCATGGAACAGAGAGAGCCATGTGGTCCAGAGGATCAAGAAAGGCCCGTTCACATGCTTCAGGGAAAGCAGTTTATCCTGGGTCAAGAGGATTTAAGGCCAGAATGTGGAGTAAGGCAGAGGTCCTATTGTCAGGGTTACAGGGGTAGCTTCCCTGGGAGAGTTGGCCTGGGACAAAGGAAATATCCCCCACTCTGCCTCTTCCCCACTGTGTGACCCTAGGCTAGTAATTTAACCTCTCTGAACTTCAGCCTCTTCCCATGGATAGTGGAGATTATAATACCCGCCTCGCAGACTGCTAATGGGACTGGGCACCAGACACTGGACCATCTATTTGTCCCTGCTAGGGAGTTAATGGAAAATCCCCTTGGAGATCATGGACCCTCCAGTGTGCTCTTGAAGGGCCACTAGTAGGACTCAGAAAATCAATTGCTTAACAAATAATCGCTTGCCCATCCTGATAATCGACAGACTTGTCCAAGCAGCCCTGGCCAGTAGAAGTACTGGCCTTAGAGGCTGTTGCACTCTTCAAATATCCCAAGGCAAGACTTCATAGTTAACCTTTGATGACCAAAAGCAACCTCAAGTCTTTCTGAGTGTTCCTTTTTAAACTTTAATGTGCTCATGAATTATCTAGGATCTGGTTACAGTGCAGATTCTGATGGAGCAGGACTGAGTGGGCCTGAGCTGCTCCATTTCTTACATGTTCCCAAGTAATGGAGGTTCATCCAGGGACCAGACTTTGAGGAGCAAGGATTTAGAGCCAAATGGTTTCCATTGCACAGACAACATTGGACCCACCCCAGGAAGATTACCAAGTGACAGCTTGTCTTTAGTATTTTCTTATTGAATCCATTAGATAAATAAGTACTCCTAGAATGCCCTTTATGCACAAGGCATCATCTGGGAAGTTGGACTTCAGTGAGAAGCAAGGGCCACGGCTGCCCTTACAGAGCATTTATCCTAGTAGCTGAGAACCAATTAAGCAAGTGATTGGGATAATCTAAATGTGGGACTTGGGGGTCCAGGGTGTCAGCTCAAGGGAGTCTGGAAGACCTGGATGAAGTGGCATTTAGGCAGAGTGTTGGTCCTGGGGAGGTGTACAGGCACAGGGGCCAGCACCGCCAGGGGCCAAGGCTACCCAGCCTGTCAGAGGTACCAACTCAGATTCCAATCAGATCTGCCGGATCCAAAGACTTGCTCTGGCTAGTAACTTCCATGCTGCATGAATCAAGTCTTGCAAAAGAGAAGCTGCCAGCTGTCCTTCCCCGGAGATGTCCGAGCAGCTGGCCCCAGACTGGAAAAATATCTGGGGAGCAGAAACCTCGGCATCACCTGACAGGCGTGGCGATTATGAAACTTGCCTCCACACCAAACACATTGCACCACCGACACTGTCCAGGCATTGCTTCAAATGTCCTTCCTCCCAGTGGCTTGTGACTGAGAAGTGTGATCACCCTCTGATCGCTGCTAAGAATAGTCCTTTATTTTGCCTGTCACATTAGTTGGTTATCCCTGGGGTGAAGTTCATCAGAAAGTAAAAGTCCAACGACCTGGGAATTTCCAGGACTCTTCCAAGGGAAAGAGACAGAAATTTACCTGAAACAAACACACTCTGTGCCAGATAAAGCACATCAATACCTTATTTAAATTAAGCAGAGGTGGCAGATTGGTCTGGGAAGAAACTAAATGCTGCTGTGTGACTCTGGCAAAGTCTCTGATCTCTACTAACCTCAGTTTCCTCGTCTGTTAAATGGGAGACGAATTCCTACCTCACCAACTTTATAGGAGTCAATGTTCATGAAATGTTAAGCTCAGCAATGATATATGAGGATGGGGAAAAGTCTTCATTACAATCTGGAGAGGTAAGAAAAGATGAGGAGACTGAGAGTCAAAAAGGTTGAGTTCTTGAGTCTCCAAAGTAAACATATGGTAAACCAGATTTGAAGTCCAGTCTACTTCTGAATCCCAATATCTTTCTCCATTCATTCTCTTCACAACCTCCTTATGTTAGAATTATATGCTTTTCCAATTGGCTTTGTTTGGCTGCTATAATTTGGATATGAAGTGTCCCTAAAGACTCGTGTTGAAGGCTTGGTCCCCAATTTCAGCAATGTTCAGAGGTGGGGCTTTTGGGAATTGATTGGCTCATGAGGGCTCTGACCTCATTAGTGGATTGATTCATTGAGAGATTCATAGCTGAATGTATATTTGGGAGGTGGTGAAAACTCTACTGTCATGTATATCTAAAAAGAACCAATTTTTTAAAAGTATATGGTATAATAAATAAATAGATAAATAAAACAGGCAAATATATTTTCCTGCCCAGAAATATTAGGCTTGACCATTGACTTATCTCAGGCAAAGGAATGTGGATAGAAATGACAGCATGGGAGTTTTGAGCTGACACCTTCAGGGGCATGTCTGTTTCCCCTCCTGTCTTGCCCCCATATACTATGAGAAGAGCAAGCCAGAAACCCTTTAAGCCTGGCCCCCAAATCACCCAATAGGAGCAGACCCAGACCTTACCCAAAGCCACACCAGCCTGCAACTTGAACCAGAGCTTCTCAGCCAATCCTCAAACCTGTGAGAAAAATAAATGCTTGTAATTGTAAGCAACTGAATTTGGGAAGGTTTGTTACCCAGCATAATTATGTCATATCTGACTAATACACAACTATAACATAACCAAGTTGGGCCAGCTCAGTAAGAATTTTCAAGTATACCTACTATGTGCAATGGAAAGTAATAAGTTCATATTATCTCTACCATCAAAGATATTGTTATTGCTTTTTATATCTCTTCTGCCTAGAATAATCTTGATACAGGGTAGAAAAATCACTCCATTTTGTATGAAAAATTAAATAAATGGGTGCATGGAATGTATATTGTGGAAGAGCAAAGCGCAGCTCCATTAAAAGAGACCTGGCATTGTTGAGGCAAATATTGTCCAGGATCTCAGTGTGGTCTCAGAACAGCCTATCCAGAACATGTGAGACTCAGCTGATCCTAGGAGGACAGGAAGGGTTTAAGGGAGTAGAGCATAGTCCCCCAGCCACATCACTACTGGGCTGGAGAAAAATCAGACACAGTGGGTACAAATCTTCAGGCTGCCACGCCTAGCTGTGTGACCTTGGACAAGTCACATGTCTCTGAACTTCAGATGAGTTCCTCTCTTCCCTTGGCCCATGAGGGCCTCCTCCTCCTATGTCTGCCTATAAAGTCTTTCTTGAGTCCCTCCTCCCTCCCCTGAGGTGTCAACTACCCCCAACAGAAATGATCTGGTCCCCACCATCCTTTGGGGTCCTCTCTGCATGCATCTTTTCCCTGTGTGGATGATGGGCTACCTCAGGGCAGTCCCTTCCTCAGCCCTGGATGTGTGCAGCCCTAGCACAGTGCTTGCACCTAACAGCCTATTGGTAAATCCTTGCCAACTTTGACTAAGCCAAAGGAGATTGCACCTAATCTGTTTATATATTGTTTTCAAGAAGGGTCTCAGGGTTAAATATATATGTTTTTTTTTTCTTTTTAATACACGCTGAAAAACTCATCCACACAAACAAACATGGATGCAAACCAACATGTCCAACACGGCTCGAGGAGGTTTTTGCAGACTTGTCTCCCATTTAAGGCCTGTAATTTCCCTCTTGGCCGACACTGGCTTTGGCCTGGACCATGTTTCTCAGTCTCATGGCAGGCAGCCTGCTTGGGTTTGGGTTTAGTGTTGCTTCTTTTTTTTCTTCCTCGGATCTGAAACTGAAGCCGCAGGCCTTTCCAAAATCCTTTCTCAGCCGTTAGCTGCCATGTCTCATGTCACCTGCGTACCCCTTCTAGGCCGTGTGGATCCATAATTGTATCCAGAGGTCCAGTAACAAGCTGGCAAAGTGAATTTGTTCTAGAAGGGACGAATGGGAGGGACCCACCTGGGGACTATGTGTGACACATGCAAGCCCTCTGCTGTCCCAGAGCCAGCTCTATATCTGATGGGCTGGCCTGCCAGTCAACCTCCAGCATCAAAGAGGTTAGGGAGAGTGGAGGTAAACTGAGGCATGCAAAAACAAAACAACTGGATTGTGCTGCTGAGAGGGCTCATGAGGACTAACCCCTGGGCAGGCAGCAGAGCTGGCTGATGAGACAGCGCTCCAGGGTCAAGCATGGCTGTGTACAAATGCCGGCACTGCTGATCCTGCTGAGCAGGTTCTTGTACTTCTCTGAGCCTCATTTCCCCTCCTGTGAACTGGTAATTCCTACCTTGAGGGGCTGATGCGAGTTCTGAATGAGTTCCTGTGGGTGAGGGGCTAAGCACTCTGTGAGAAATGAATGAATGGTGATTTCCGTTGCTGTAACAGAACCTCCAGTTTCAGAACTGGAAGAGCCTGTCCTGATCCTCCCTACCCTCATCAAGTCAGCTTCATGGCTCCTCCCACAACCTGGGCTCACAGCTCTTATAATGGGCCTCCCTGTTAGAAAGTTCCTCCTCAGGCTGATCAGATGGTCTCCCTGAGTTTTCACCTGATGATCCTTCTCACTCAGGACCACAAAAACAATCTAGACCCTCACCCTGCATTGTGGCCCTCTGCAGAGAAGGCAGCTCTCAGGTGCCAACAGAATTATCGAGGCTCTAATTAGGTATGTACATATACATATACCTGTGTGAACATAAAGAAAGAAAGGCTCGCATATATGATCAGCTCTCCACGTCCCTGGGTTCCACATCCATGGATTCAACTGACCATGGATCAAAAATACCTGGAGAAAAAAAAAAAAAAAGCATCTGTACTGAGCATGTGTACCCATCTATTTGGGACAACTGTTTACACATGTATAAGCAGTTGCAAGGCACATATAAGAGGTGTGCTTAGTCTAAGAGGCCCAGGAGAGCATCTCAGAGGAAGTCGTGTTTAAAGTGAGCAGGAGCTGGGAAGTGGGTGTGCAAAGACCTGTACCTAATAGTGATGAAACAGACACCCACGCACACCCCCTGAGTGTTTGAGGCTGCATATTATAATTGTCAGATTTTCAGTGTTATTTGTCTCTTTAGGCCCAGTGTCCTCCACTGCCACAGCCCCTGTATTTCTGCATTAACTTCTGCACAGTCAAGGAGAGCTGGGTTTGGGTCCAGGCTCTGCCACTCACAAGCTAGGTGACCATTTCTCCAGGGCTCTGCCTCCACAGGGTAGAAAGGGGACGGTGATGCCTCCTCCTGGCCGCTGTGTGGACTGGATGAGGCAGCACACGGAAAGTGGCCCTGCAGGTGGCACATGCTTGGCAGACGCTGGCTTTCTTTCCTTGTTTGACAAGATAATGCCAGCCCATCTGACATTACACCTCTCTGATGGCAGCTAGTGTCAGACTCTGAGACAGTTCCAGTACATTTGGGTTGGAACCAGGTCATTCCAGCCAGTTTGGGGATGTGAGACACCCTAGGTCTGGTGGGCTTAGGACCCAGAGTGAACACTGAGGCACAGGACTAACCTTGCAGAGGCATTGAAGGTCACGGAAGTCAACCTTGATAGTCACTACTATGAAGTTTCATGCTCACAAAGGGAAGGAAGAATTTAATCCAAAGTGGAGTGATTAGTGGAAGCTTCGTGGTGGAGGTGGTAGGAGTGGCAGACATCCCTAATGGTAGTAGCAGAGCCACAGGAACCACAGTGCTAGATCCCAAAAGTCTTCCCCAGGCTTCTCTCAATTGCTAGAACTCTCTCTCTCTCTCTCTCTCTCTCTCTCTCTCTCTCTCTCTCTCTCTCTGTAAAAGGATCTTCCAAGATTATAATGCACTCCCCAACTCTCAATCACCCTTGACTGTTCTTACAATAAATCCAAAATGCCACCCCATGTCTTGAAGGCCCTCTTGTGCTCCCTCCACCAGGGGCCTGATGTCCTCTTCTAACTTCACAAACAGGTGGATGGGGCCTATAGGAGCCAGGCTGCAGTAGTCCCCTGGCAGGAGTGCCCACGTGGCACCTCTGCCTCAGTGACCTCAGGGAAGGCATCAAGGCTACCAGAGGGCAAGCAGAAAAGCAGACTGCGAACCGCGTGCCTACTACTGCAGGGCCTCTCCGAGCAACCCTGCAGACCCTCTCAGGAGGTTCCAATCACAATTATGGCCTGAAGGAGCATGCAAAGGGACATCGTTGAAAAGAATTGAATGCCAGGACTGAGTTTAGAGGTGAGGGCAGGGTTACGAAAACTAGCCAGAGAGGCTGGCAGAGCTTGGAGCTGGCCACAGGGGGAAGCCTAGACCCCTCCACAGGTGCAGGAACAGCTGAGAAATGTGTCCTGAGGCCTGAGAACTGAAGCTAGGACAAGCCCCTGCACCCTCCCCCAGAAGTTATGGCCATTTTGGTTCCAGTCAGTGCCAGAACCGTGGCAAAAAAAAAAAAGGAGTTCAGGAGGAAGAGAGGGACAGAGCCCTGGCCTCTCTTCCCACGCTCCTCTCTCCCACCCTCTTCCTTTTGGCCAGTTATAGGATGGAATTGGGATTTAAAGGGTAAGGGAGTCTGGGTAATGCAGTGTTAGGGAGTAACCTTCTAGCCTAACCTTCTAGGGCTCAGAGCAGGCAGGGAAGAGCATTAAAAGAGAAGGCATAGGAAGGGCCACAAAAAAGAATCACCAATACAGCAAGTGCCCTGCATCCTACAAAGAGTAGGAACAGCCAACCCCAGGGGGTGAACTCTTCCCCAAGAGAGAGAATGCCATTTAAGGGGAAGAGTGAGCCTGTCTGGCAGGCAGTTTTCCCAGCCAGGCCAGAGTGTTCACATAGCACCCGGGTCCTGTGTCTGGTGCATTTGCCAGAATATTCCACACAGCCACAAACATCACATACTTTGGCCCACGCACAGCTATGGAGGGCACAGGGGTTGTTCTCCAATCGAAACCCTACCCATCTTCCCCAGGACCCAGATCTGGGCTGGCAACAAGTGACTTCAGTGCCACCATGACAGAGGCAATGATGATTCAGATCCAAGAACAAAATAATGTGAGTCACGATGGTGGGAAGAAGCAGGTAAGTGTGGGAAGAAGCAGGTAAGTAGCCTGCTGAGATCATTGCATGGATGGAGAAGTCAAGCCCAAGTCTGCCAGCTGCAAGGGCAGGCTGTTGGCCACCATGCCAAACTGTCCTCCATGCCACCTGGAGCCCACAGACAGGCAGTAGAGAGGCAGGAGTCCTGCCCATGGCTTACGCAACACTTCAGGGTCAGAGGGTCAAAGCCTGCCACTCCAGAGTGGTTTTACATCATTGGCCCTGTGCCTCAATTTTCCAGCCAAGTTAATCTCTGTGGTATCCTAAGCTCATCCTGCTTTCTCTAACCCCTGGACCTTTGCACAAGCTGTTCCATTTGCCTGGGACATTGCCTCCCCACTAAATCCTCTTGCAACTGGACTAACTTCACCCTGGTTTAGTATCACTTGCTCCACAAAGCCCTCCAGGGCACCCCAAGTTCTGGAAAGAAGCTTCTCTTGGAAGTGCTGCCTGTCTCTCATATTGTTGCCCACAGGACTCAACCATTCTTTGGATGGTTCTGGCTCTTGGCCTGTGTCCCACACCAGACACAAGCCCTGTAAAGGCTGAGACAGCTGTCTTGCTTGCCCCTGTGTCCTTGGAGCCCAGCTGAGTGGCAAACACGTGGAGCAAGTGGGTGTTGCTGGTACAGGTCCAGCCACACTGGGAAGCACAGCTGATGCTGTAGGAGCAAGTAGAAGCGAATTTCTCCTGTGAGGGAGCAAAGGGCAACCAGGACCCCAGGGAGGGACCCCCAGAGCAGGAGCTGCCTAGCTGAGAACCCCACATGGGCAGGTTTCTATTGAGCACAAGAGAAAAGGTATCCCCAGGAGATGAAAGAGCATGCGCCAAGGCTGGGGGGTGATGGGTGCATCACTCCAGTTACAGGAAGTGAATAAAAGGGGATTATGGAGAGGAGCCTGGGAGAAGGGAGACAGGGCTGGGTGAGAGGAGACCACGTGGGGACCTAGAGGGACAACTGTGTAGTGAAGAGCACAGCTAAGGCTTAGAAAGACCTGAGTTGGGCTCCAGGTTTTGCTATTTTCTGGCAACGTCTAGCTTTTGTGGAACCAAGGATAAGCTGCCTAACCTTTCTAAGCCTCAGATTCTTCCTTATAAAATGGGATAATACTAATTCCTGTCCCTTAGAGAATTAAGTGAGATAATACATGTGAGGGCTTTGCACAGTAAACGGCTCGTGGCAAGCCTCAACAAGTGACGACCCTTGGTGGCTTGGCTGTCCTTTGTGGCCATGGGAGGTGGGGTTTGCTATTACAGGTTTTGTCAACTAGAGAGAAGTTGCTTGGAAAGGATACGTGGAAGGGAAGAAGAGAGGGAAAGTTTTGAGCAGGATCTTGAAAACTAGGTTTCAAGAGGTGACATGGGGGCAGGAGGAGCATGAGCTGGGATTGAGGGCACTGAAGTGCAGGGGCTGTCTGGGGCCAGCTCGGAGGCCAGCCATGCAGTGCACTGGATGGAGAGGGCTTTGGAGTCAGGTAGGGCAGGGCGTGTCTTAAAACACCTCAGGCTTCCTCCCTGAGAAATGGGCTGGTCATCCCTGGCTCCATTATGGTGGTCATAGTCACTGGGGGATGGCATAGTCATTTGTGCGGTGTCCCCGTGCTATAGGGGAGACCAGAGAGAAGGCTGAGCCCACAGCTCGGGGAGGCAGGGCTTCTGTGTCTCCCCTCCCCCACAGGGACTGCCTGAGCCTAGTGCCCTTCCCTCCCCAGCCCTGGGGACAAAGGCCTCCCTGAGCCCCTCAGCAACCTCACTTCCTGCCCCACCCACTCTAAACAGGTGAACCACAATGACCATAGCCTCCTTTTAGGGTGCTGGATTCCCATGGAGACTCTCTGGGGAGAAGGACTGAGAAGAGGAAGCCAATGGCGCTCAGAAGGCTCAGTCCCAGTTGTGGGAGCATCTTCTGGAAGTTCTTCTGGAACTTCTTCTCCCTGGCCTCATCCACCTGGGCGGGATGATATGCTAAAGTCCTTAAAAGGCCAGGCATCTTGGACTCCCAAGTCAGACCCAAAGGCTCATTGCTCAAATAGGGTCAGGGGTGTTCAGAGAGGGACAGGACACTGCTCAGGGCCACGCAGACTGCATTATGATGCAGCCTCCGCTTGGCCTCCCAACCAGCCCTTGCAGCCACTCTTCAGACTTACTGGAATTCCCTTTTTTTAAAGGCAAAGCTGAACGACTTTACCCAGATCTCACAGATAAGAGAAGGGGACCCAGCACCTCTCATTGTGCTATGTGGCCTGAAGAAGCAGTCCAACAATTAAGTCATCTGGCAACTTCAAAATCGGCCTGACACCTCCTCACTCTGTACCCTGCCAAACTTTGCTGCATACAATCTGCACATGTCATCCCCCATCAGCAAGTTGATGTGACCTTGTGCAAGTTATTTAAAATCTCTGTGCCTCTGGTAGCTTTTGACCCAGACCTTGCCTACCCCAGCCTCAGCCTCCTCTCCTGTTATTCTCCCTTCCCCTGCCTCCAGATGCCAAGGCCATTCCCAGGTGTCATAACATCTTCCTATTCCACCATCGTGATAACAAAAGCGACAACTTCTCTCTACTGAGTGCGAATACCATGCTAACAGTATCTCTGCAAGGTCTCTTCAAACTAGCTCTCTCTCCTCTCTCCCTCCCAGCTGCCTAATAGGCCAGGCTTCCAGCTCCAAGGCCACCCTATCCTCCAGACTGGCCAGGGCAAGTCCTCCCACAACCAGTAACGTATTGTACAGGCTCTACTTCCTGTCTCCCCTCTTTTCTATTTTGAGCTCCTTGGGAGGTACTGATGTATTAATCATTGTGTCATTGAGAGCATCTAAGTGTTTGACATAGTGCAAATTAGCCCTTTAGTAAAATGTTGGAGAAAAGAATGAATAGATGCCTCCTGCCACGCTATTCACCTCCTCTAGCCAAAGCTGCTCTTTTCAACTCTCCTCCAACATCAGGGGAGCAGTTACCCTTGGGAGGTGCCTGCTTAGTCAGGATCCAGACCGCAAGTAGGGAGAGAGGTAAGGGGTAGTTCTAAGTAGCGTCAGTCTCCCTGCACAGTGGATTCTGTTATTACACCCATTAAATAGATGAAGAAAACAAGACATGAGGGTTAAAACCTGCCCTAACTTCACTTCTGGTATGCTAGCAGGTGGAATTAGGATGGACCTGGGGTTTGAAGGTAAGTAGACTTCCTCTAGAGAGACTGTGCACTTGACTACCCTCTCTGCTGTCTTGTACATTTATTAAGCACTTCCTGTGTACCAGCACCGTGCACATACTCCACATGCAATACTGATTCACTGTTGTGGCATGCCTGGGATGTTCTACTGGTTGCCCTGCTTTAGAGATTGCTTTACAGATTGGGAGCTATGTCTGGGCTAATGCTTCGCACTTGCAGGAAGGAGTCTTCTGGCCAAAGGGCAAGAGTTAGCTTTGACCTTTATTCAAGGCTCAACTGAGGAAAAGGTCTCTGGGATAAAAGTTAATCTTGGGAACAATGTGAATTTCTATCTGCAATGGGTCCTGTCCCCTTGCTCCATCTCAAATCTAGTCTGGACAGTTGCCAAGAAATAGTTTGTAAAAATAAATAAAGAAATAAAAGAATGTGTTTGGAGAATAGGCCCTAGCTCCATTACCCTGCTCCTCTCTCAGCTCCTCAGGGACTGGATAGCATTCCCTTTCAGGAGAAAAAGAACTCTGGATCCATTGCATGATGCCCCTGGAGTCCTCACTACAACATTCAAAGATCTGAGCAACCCAGGCAACTTGCCATTAAATACAGCAAGTATGGCACCTCAGTCCATCAGACTTCAGCTGGAAGAAAATGTGTTAGTATGCAATATTAATATGTTTGCCTTATTACTGACACAGTTGTAAAAATATAATTTCATTATATTTCTTTTTCTGGAGAAAGGAGTTCACAAGAAGTGCCTAGGGCCCGGGAAAATCATAATGCAGCCTGACTCCTTTTTGTCATCTGTAAAACACAAATCATCACACTTTACACATCATTCCACCTCCCATTTCCAGACTTGAGGATTGGAAGGCTCCCCAAGGAGACAGAGGAGAACACCTGGATTCCCCCAGCATTGCGTTTGAAGCTCTCCACTGGTGTCTGCCTTGAGCTCTTACTGATTTCCCCCCAAGCACAACTCTCCCTCCAGAAATACTGTGGTTCACACTTCCAGCACAGGCTGAGCCTTGTGTGCCAGCAGGCCTGTGTACCCTCAGGACCTGTTTGCTTCCTCAGAACATGGCTCTACCTAATTGGCAGAGTTCAATGCAAAATAAAAATGCAGAGTCCCTTGCTCAAAAAAAAAAAAAAATTACTTCAAGACAGAAAAGCAGAACATCCCATCATATACAGGGCTCTTCTGAGCTCAGGAGCCCATATGACTGCATAGCTTACATGCCCATGAAGCCAACCCTGCCCACTCCTCTTTCCTGGTCAGCTCAAATCTCACTTGCCCTACTCCCCAAGACAGTGGGAAGTCACAGAATACAGCACTTAGATTCTAGGCATGGTGCCAAGTGTTTTACAGTCAGGGAGCACATAGATAGCATTGTGGTCCCTATTTTGTAAATGGGGAAACTGAGGCTTAGTCAGCAGGTGGCAGAACTGGCATTTTAACCAAGGGTTGCCTGAGTCCAGAGCTCTAGCAACCCTTCTGAGCCTGTGGCCTTTCAATCTTGCCTCTGCCTTTAGCTTCTGTGGACCTCAGGCCCTATCTCTGTTCCCTTAGGCTCTGGGCATCATCATTGTTTTTGGTCCCCCAATACCCCAAGAGGCCAATGGTCTTCTTATAAGCCCAGAGTAGTTTGGGGTTCACAGGACCAGTTTTGAATCTAAACACGTTTTTCCTTGGACACTTGAGACTTATCATCAACTTCCCCACCTTCCCTGTGTCCCCAAGTCCAGTCAGTTTAACCTTAAGGTCTCTTGAGCCCCAAGTCTCACCCCAGGGCCAGTGTTATTCAGGCCATTTTATCCCTGCTTGATGTCAGCGTTCCCCTCACCAACCTCTCTCTCTCTCTCTCTCTCTCTCTCTCTCTCTCTCTCTCTCTCTCTCTCTCTCTCTCCATCTGACATCTTGTCTTTAAAAAAATTCAGACTTGACAAGTCATCCCTCTTTAGAGTTCCTCTGTGGCTCCCTACCACCTCTGGTCCCTTAGCCTGCCACCAAGACCCCACCTATCCCTTAACTTGAACCCTCCCACATGACCATCACTAATTGATTACTTGAAATTCGAAGGATGAGTCATGCTTCGTCATGCTCGGTGCTGAGTTGCAGGATGTTCTCCCACCTGGAATCCCTTCCCAGAACTCTTAGAAAGCTGCTCCTACCAAGTCGAGACATGTCCATCATCATCTCTCACAGGAATTCTTCCTCAACTCCTGGCCTTCCCATGGGCTGAGGTGGGGGCTTCTCTCCTGGGCCCTCACAACTCTCCAAGCTCACATCTGGCCCAGGTTAACCCTCCTGGGCCTGGAGTCTTTGCAGGTCAGAAGGGCAACTAATTCATGTCTATACCACCAGCCTCTAGCACTGGGCTTCTCTGAGATTTAGAGGGACAAAGGAAGTATTCACAGATAAAATCTATAGGTGAATGATAGTTGAGCTCACCAGACTGGCATGAGGGACCTTATCAAAACAGTCTGGACACAGTTATATCTCTGAATTAGGCAGAACAAGACCCAGATTAGAGCAGGAACTTTGAAGACACCAGAGAAATAAGATGAAGGGGTTGCTTACCTGATGTGGTTGAAGGTCCCGAGAGGAGACCGACATTTCCCACAAAGGAGATAGATGCATATACTTAGTAAATGAAGCAAGTAGATTTAGAAAATTAGACATCACTTTCAGCCAAAATAATAGGTCATACAAAAGGCAAAAGTTTAATCACAACACAATATGGCTCAGCCGGGATTTATGTGGTCACTATGTTGTAAACACTAATCTAACCCAAAATTATATTGTAACTAGATCGAAGAGTTGGGGGATAGTGTTGTGGCTATGTGGGGGAACAGAGTAAGTTTTCCTTCCATAATAGAAAGTCAGCAGGGCATACCTCAAGCTGAAAAGTGAAGGAAGATGCATAAACATATTGTTTAGAAATATGGGGTTAAATAATTGGAAGAAATATTAGGTAGTGCTATCTAATAAGATTTGGGGGCAGAAGGGAAGGGGGTTGGGGAATGAGCTGTAAAGAGCCATCTGACTTTTTGAACCAAATCTATGACATTGGTAAAGGACACATATAATTTTAAAATATAATCTGTGTTGAAGGTGAGGACTATAGGAAGACAAGCATCTCTATCAAATCAGTGTGACTAATGTCCCTGACACAACTTGGGCAGCTAGCTCATCAGAGCCCTCCCAGATCCAGGAGCCAGACTGGGCCAGGCCACTTGACATGCCCTTGGTGACCAGCCCCACCCTCCCACATTCAACGTCATTCATGCCCATAAACTGGCCTCCTCCCAGGCCTCCTGCAGATACCACGTCTTCTGCCTCTTGGATTTTGCTCAGGCTGTGCCCTCTTCTTCTGTTGATATCCTTCCTTACCTCTGCTTCCCCAGCTCCTCCCACCAACAGGCCATCAGGGACAACTGTGCTCACCTGAGCCCAGCATAGCTCTGCAGCTACTTGTTGGAGATTTGGGAGCTGTACTCAGCCTCTCCTGGGCCTTTACCTTTTTGCTCATGAGATTTGCATGAGAAGCCCTGAGGAGCTTGGTGGCAGGCCCACCTCTACTGTGTCACAGCTGAGGTCCTCTCTGTCTTCTCATCTGGAAAATCAAGAACTTCTGGCCTACTTGCCAGGGTGTTTGTGAAAGCAGTTGATGAGAGGTTTGGGAGAGAACTAGTGCTAACCACCCATCTCCAGGCTCTCTTCCCCAGAGGGCCCCATCTCTCAGCAACAGCAGCAGTTTATAAAGTGTTCACAGAGTGTCTGACTCTCCCCTGGGGCATCCTTATCTCATTTAACTCCTTCAGTGGGCGGCCTATCAGCCTTCCATATGGCGGAAACAGGCTCATCAAAGGCAGGTGCATTTGCATGTTCCTCTTCTCCATTAGACCACAAGTGGCCCAGAGGCAGGGAGAAGGGCACATTCACTTTCTCGGCAGCATTGTGCACAGAGCCAAAAGATGGAGGCCACCCAAGTGTCCATCATAAGCAAAATGCAGTATGACCACACAGTAGAATGTTATTCAGCCTTAAACAGGAAGAAATTTTTGCCACCTGCTACAGCACGAATGAGGACATGAAATAGACCAGTAGCTAAAGGACAAATACCATGAGATTCTGCCGATATGAAGTACCTGGAGTAGTCAAATCTGTGGAGACAGGAAGCAAGATGGTGGTTACCAGGGGCTGGGAGAAGGGGGAGTGAGGAGTTAGTATTTAGAGGGTCCAAAATTTTACTTTGGGGAAATGGAAAAGTTCTGGAAATGGATGGGGGTGATGATCATTCAACCATGTGAGTGTACTTATCACTGCTGAAATGCATATTTAAAAATTGTTAAAATGATGAATTCTATGTTCTGTGTATTTTGCTACAATTAAAAACAGAAAACTTTTAAAATGTAGTTAGAGATGTAAAGCAGAATAGAGGTTGGTAGGTACCAGGGAGAGAGAGACAAATTTTGCTGGGAATAATGAAAGCTTTGGGTGTAGAGAGAGATGATAGTTTCCCAAAGTTATGAATGTATTTAATGTTATTTCACAGCATGCTTATGAATGGTAAAGGTGATAAATATTATGTTTGGATATTTTAATACAATCAGAAGGAAAAATCTGGGCTCCTCTATGCCTCTTTGATATCTTTGGATGCAGAGTGTCATGCAAAGTGTAGCACACAGTAGGTGCTTAGGGAATTGGTTGGTTTGAGTAGACATCTTTTGGAAAGCTGCCCATCATTCAGCTTGGGAGACAGCAAACACCATCAGGACTCTGACTTGAGTCATCTCTGTGCCACCTCTAGGTTTCAAGAGTATGCAAGATTTCCCAAGACAGGGACCGCAATAACTGCGGTAGTACAGAGAGCAGCTATTCATTGCTAGACTTTTTTTTACATGCTTATTATAATAGCTAACAATTATTGAATAATTACTTGATGCTAGATACTATTCTAAACATTTTGGGGGGCCTTACTATTACTACAACACCTCTTAGATTGTTAGTATTAGAATTTTTTTTGTGTGTGTGTGTATGTGTGTGTGGTGTGTGTGACTGAGACAACTGAGAGGTTGAGTAATTTACCAAAGGTCACATAGTCAAATTGTAGGGTTGATTGCCACAGTTGCCCCCCCAGGTGATCTGATCTACCTAATGATGATAACAAGGGCTTCAGCAACCCTCTGGTGTCCCCTGCATTTCCTCTATCCCTGCCCAGAATGAAAAGAGAACACTTTCAAATGGAAACAGGAAAGAAAGAGGAAGGCTTCAGAGGCAGGAGGCTGTAGTGTGGCTCCACATTGAGTGTTGATCCCATTGACTTGGTTTGAGGCCTGGCCAGGTGCTTTTTTTGATTCTGTGGCCCAGGACAAGCTACTATAACTCTCTAATCCTCCATGTCCTCACCTGCAATGTGTCAATTGCAACAGTATCTGGCCTGTGGAGTTTTATGGGGATTAAATCAATTAGTAAGTATAAACCTTTTTAGTGAGTGTGGTGCTGGGGTGAGCACCCACTGGTTGAGAGTTAGGTGTCTGCTCACCTACTTCCTGGAATGATCTTGGGCAACTCTTCCTCCCAGAACCTTACTGATCTCAGCTAGGAAACAGAATTACCCAAACCAGCCCCACAGGTCTGTCACGAAGATTCAAGGAATACTGTTTCATACTAACATCTATTTATAACTTTAATGTGCTCTCCCAAAGCATCGGAGGCACCCAACAGCAATGCAAGATTATTTTCACTGGGAAAGAAAGAATTGGGGACTCAGAGAAAGGATGGCAAGAAAAAAGAAGAGCAAATGAGATCATTTTGTAAATGACCTGACCACCCTGACATGTGTTCAGCACTCCATGAATTTTGTTGTCTTTTGGTTGTAATTTTTGGCCCCAGTGATCTGGACACCCAAGATATAGCTAGTACAGGCTCATTCAGTGTTAGAGGGGAGAGGGATGTAGGCCGTCAAACCAAGCAGAGACAAGCTTAGAAGTTCTGGGTCCCATCTCAAGCTTCAGAGATGCTCAGATCTTAGTTTCATGATAAATTGGGCTTCTGAGTACAATTTCATTTGATGAAAGGGTACCACTATTAGATAAAAGGAAAAAAAAGAAGAGAAAGGAAAATAAAAGCAAGCAAAAAAGACATTCATAATTCTAATTCCCTGATTTTACAGAGGCATATATTGGGACCCAACGAGAAAGCAAGTTAAAATATAACTGGCCATTTATATATCTTGGAGAGTTTTTCATGGGGAGAAATCTACCAATCACAAAATAAATCCTTTATCAGTTTCTCTCCATTAGCAAACATAGAGCATTTTCTACGTTCACGCCCCTGTGCTGGGATCTAAGACCTGAGTGAGCCCTTTCTGCCCTTTAGGAGCTCAGTCTCGAGGTGGGGTCAGAGGCACTTAGATGCAGAGAGACAGGTACTGTCACAGGCTTGGAGTCCTTTGATATGGGCAAGACCGCCCAGGTTAGGGGCCCAGGGTTGCCTCATGAAGAGGAGAGGTCATGTCGAGGAAGAAGAATAGGCACTTGTCAGGCAGCCAGGGTGCTGAGAGTCCCCCTGGTTTTCAGCATTTCAGTGCTGCCACCTCCCTGTCCCCTCTCCAGGCTGGAAGGAATGTGTGGACAGGAGTACAGTCCGCTTGCCCCTCCTATAGCCAATGCCCCCAGAACGGAGAAGGAAAGGAAGTAGGGAGAGAGGGAGGAGGGAATTCTAGGCAGAAGGAAGAGCACAGGCAAAACCAGAGGTAGAAAGCAACATGGTTCTGAGAACACTGAGTGGTTGGGGATGAAACTGGCCTCAGCAGATGACTCAAGTTAGATTAGACAGAGAAAGGCTGGATTCTGTTTTGTAGATAATAAGGAATCCAGTGTCTTCATTTTGGACTCCTATCTTAGAGTATTATTATGAATGGAGAATAAAATGCTGCACAGTGCAGCAAACATTTGGAGAACTAAGGAACAAATAAAGTTGATGTGTCATGACCACTTCCTGCTAGATGAGCAGGCCTAGGGCTTTATGAGCACAATATCATCTAACCTCGTGGCAGAGGGTACTGGTTCTTCTACCCGGAGGTGCAGACTTTATGTGACTTGTCCACAATCTCGGCCCAACTGGCAGAGCTGGCGTTCATACTCAGGTTTCTCTCACTTTAGAAACAGATCTCTTACCTGCTCTGCTCTTATGCCACACAAAACCGTTAACTGACAGTGTTTTAAACAACTCCGTTGAGATTCTATTTCCATCCCCTGAAATCACACTGTGGAAAAATCATGGGAATGAGACGATGGCCATCCTGGCTTATCTGCTAATGGTAATAACGGTGGGCAAGTCTCCTCTTCTCTCTGGACTGGGGGGCTGTGATCTATGTCTAGGCCACAGTTGGGGAAGACCCACGGGTATGTCCTGAAAGAAACTGCTGAAGAGTTGGATAGGCGAGGGGGAACTTGTAATTTCCTCATGTCTAGCTACTGGCCTCTGGCCCCCTGGCAGAGGCTTCCTGGGGCAGGTCCACTCAGCCCCTCCTTCTCTCCTGAGGGCATGCTTCCCAGGAGAGATGCTGAAGTGGGGGATCCCTGTACCCCTTGGTGGCAGCAGGTGATGTCTGCTTGCACCAGGTGGTCACTGTGCTGAAGGGCATGGCCATAGGACAATGATGCTGGCCTCTCCTCTCCCTGCTATTATAGGGGAAAACCAACACACAAACACCCCAAAACAACACCTCTGCTGGCCTCGAGGATTTACTTCACTCTCTCTGTACAGAGAAGACTTGCATTTCCTGGTGGCATGAAACATCAGAAACAACCAGAGGGCCAGGAACTCAAGTAGGTCAGAAGAAGAGGAAACCTCAACCCAGAACTCTTCCCGGCTGTGCAGGGCAGAGGTTAGCAGCGTGGGCTTAGCCATCAGATGCCTGTGGCATGGGCTTTGTTCTGCCACCCACTAGCTGCGTGACCTGCTCAGGTCATTTAATGACTATCAGTTTCCTAATTTATAAGACATAGATGATGATGATACCTGTTTTGTGAGTCTATGTGAGGGGCAAAGGCAGGTAAAGACAAAGGTTGGCCACGGGATAAATATGCAGTAAATCCATATTCGTGCTCAACCCAAAGCTGACCACTCTTGAGAACTTCTTGGTCTCCTCCTATTTCCACCTAATCCAGTTCTTCCAACTATACTGAGCAGTTGCCAACTTCCAGGTCCTTCTGAGCATTGGGTATGCAGGGATACAGAAGAAAAGGAATTCATAGTCTCAAATTCTAAAAATCCTCGTTGACCTTGCCACCCATATGCTAATAGCAAAAATGATGATGATGATGATGTTAATAATAATAATAAACACTTTATGCCATTTTGGGGGCAATAATGTAGTGCTGGACACTACATTATCTTATTGGATGCTAACATCCATCACAGTCCTTGGGGATATGTACAGATATTCCCATTGCTGAGGGAGCTGAGGCTGGAGGAGTGAGGCGATTAAGTTACTTGCCATTGGTTCTGCCGCTGAGAAGTGTAAACCTCGGATTCCAACCCAGCTCCTGTAGGTTCTAATGAATCCCTCTCCTTCCAAGTTGCCTTTGTCTGAGTTCAAAGTTTTCACATCTGGGCTGGCACTTCTGAAGGATTTAGTCCCCCAACCATCCAGCAAGGCAGGCACCTTTATTCCCAGATTCATTTCCTGAATGAGGGCGCCAAGAGCAGGCTCAGTACGGGGCCTGCCATAGCTCAGCTAGCAGGAGATGCTGTCTGTCTTAAGATCAAGCAAAAGGCAGCTCTGAGGCTGCCACTTGGTGAGGAGCCTTCTGCAGAGGCGAAAAATATGTGCAAACAAAACCAACAGCTTTCTTTATGTTCCCTAAAGTTGCTAAAAATGCCTGTGGGTTTGCACACAGGCAGATGCTGTGCTCACAATGCTGTGTGGCTTCTGTCTTCTTGGCTCTGGCAAGAAGAGACCTGGCAGGTATTTCTCACATCTTTGTTAAACACACAATCAGACAAGGAAGGAGTTCCAAGGTAGTTCCAGGGTGTGGATTTCTGCCAAGTCTCCTTTTATTTGTTGTTAAGTTAAGGGGAGAAAAAGAAAAGAAATGAAAGAAAAGAAAAGGTACCTCATGGATGAGCCTATGATCCCTGGGTAACTCTGGTGTGGAAAAAATACATTTCCTCTACTTGCTCTCAGATGGCCCTGCACTTAGTCTGAATTATTTTACCTGTAAGCTCTGTGACCTTGGCCAGCTGAGCCAACCCCAGGCTTCCCACCTGGCAATACTTTCTGCAGAAATGTAAGCTCTGCTGAGGGCCTGTCTGTCATTTTTCTGCATTTCAGTGCCTAGAACAGTGCCTGGCACTGTGTCTCACTTAGTTGAATGAATGAATGAATGAATGAGTTAGTTAGTTGCTATCTTATGGGGCTAAAAGACCATGAGTGTGAAATTGCTTCTGAAAATTGTTACACAAATGTATGGATCTGTGATTGTCACAGAACATGGTCTGGGTTCTAATAAAGAAATGTACTCAGTCCGACAGTGAGTGCTTTATGAGCTTTCACTTGGTCTGACATTGGGATACAAAGAAATACGACACCGGGCCCTTCCCTCACAGGCTCCAAGTTCAGTAGGAAGATACACAAGTAAATTAAGTCCTGCAAGACAGCAGAGGTAAGCATGGGCGCTGTGGGAACAGACAGGAGAGAGTGACTAATGCACACTGCAAAAGGGTGGATCAGGGAACTTTCTGGAAGAGGCGTTCTGGGACAGTACCAATTTCAAATCTATCATCAGACTTTTCCCAGCAAATCTGAGCCCCAGGGCCACTGGCTTCCATATCACCCTCCCTTCAGCCCTCCTGTTGTCATCTTCTATGCACATTCCCTTCTTCCCACATGATGGATCAAAATGCTGGGCAAAACCCCCACCCCGGTTAGAGTGACTCCACCTACTCTGCTGCCACCCGTGCAATTGACCATGACCTGAAAAAAAAACCTTCCAGACACAGTAACTGGCCTGGCGAGCCATTCACTCCCTGACCATCAATGACTGCCGACCTACCCTCGTATCTTCTGAGCTCCGGGGCTCCCCCTTGGTCAGCGTCACTTCAGCTCAAGAGCTTGCTCCTACCTCACTGAGGAAATAGCAGCCCAAGTCTCCCCACTGTGACTGGTGAGAAGGGCAGGCCTCACTCTGCCTCAGGGCAGAGCTGACGGGAGACTTCCAGAGACATTCTCCCAGCAGACAGGACACTCGAAAGTCTGGAGGTGTGAGCGGGAGCACGTACCAGGGGAGAGTCAGCTGTGTCCCCTCGTTGACTCACTGGGCATGTGGCGGCCAAGGCTGGAGACGGGAAAGCTACTGAGGGGCAGAGAGAGGCAGGTGGACTGAAGTGATCTGGAGGGGCTGTGGGGAGAAGGTAGGTGTTTAGGTGGACACTGAGAGAAATCATGGCGGGGTTTGTGGGCAGCACAGAACCCATAGTGGGAGGGGGAGGCCATGTCTTGTGAGGCCAACCGCCCCATATGTGCCCTGACTTAGAAGAACAAGGCTTCCTGAAGAAGGTGATGTCCGCAGCCCAGGCCGCTGGCTCCTGTGCTGGCACTCTTCACCTGCTCCTTCACCCTTGGCTTGCTTGATCCTCTGTCAAATGTTCCTGAGAAGCAGTGGAAGGTTCTCCAAGGGGTACCGAGGGGGAAGTTTGCATGGAGAAGTGTCAGCTTCTTCCCTCATGATAAGCAGAAGAAGATAAAGCCAACAGAAATCACTTGTTCCAGTTGTCAGAGTGCTGACCGTGTATGTGACTGGCAGTTAAAAAAAAAAAAAAAAAAACCTGTCTGAACACCCCTCAGGCATGATGCTCGCATTCCACTGAGGGCTGACTGGAGGTGAAGGAGGAAAACACCCAGGGTGCCTGGGTGGAGGTAGACCGAGAGGAAAAGAAAAGCAGAAGAGAAAAGAAGAAGCAAACAAAACAGAGAGAACTGAGGGATGGGGGAGGTCAAGAAGGCCCTTACTGAGAAGGTGGCCTGGAGCTGAGAGCCCTGTGCTGCCTCCAAGGGGGGCAGGGAGGTACCTCGCAGCAGCAGTAGCAGCAGCGAGGAGCCAGTATGGCAGGGACCGAGGGAAGGGCAGGAGGAAAACGTGGGTCTGTAGGGTGCTGGGGAAGGGGAGATAGATCACAGAGGACTTTTCGGGCCATTGTAACTCTGGCTTTTATTACTCTGAGCAGAGTTGGATCCTGAGCAGAGAGACTGACTTGATGGATTTGTGTTTTAACAGGGTTTTCCTGGGGACTGTGTTGAGAACAGAGTAAAGCGGGACAGAGCTGGGAGCAGGGAGCCCTGTTGTTGAAGATGTGCCGATGATCCAGGTGACAGGCAATGGTGCCCAGACTTGGGTGGCAGAGGTAGTAAGAAGTGGTCAAATCCTGAATATTTCTAAAGGGAAAACCAACAATGTTTACTGACAGATTGGAGAGGTGCTGAGAAGTGAAGAAGGTCCCCAAGGATTTTGTACCTGAGCAAATGGAAAGATTGAACTACTATTAGCTGAAGTGGGAAAGAAGCCATTTGGGGTTGTTGGGGAAAGTAGGAGTCAGGAAATCGGTTTTTAACATATTAAATTCAAGATGCCTAAAGACACCCACATGGAGGGATTGACTAGGCAGGGGAAAGCTGGGCTAGAAGACCATGTGGATGTCCACAGTATGAGTGGACAGGAGCATGGATGCTCTCACAGTGGAGGAAAATGCACGGAGGAAAAGAGGACCACGTACTGAACCCTGCGCCTCCAGGGTGGAGAGTTTGGAAAGATGGGGAGGAGCCAATAGTAGACACTGAGGAGAAGCCAGTGAGGTAGGAAAGGACCAAGAAGCTGTTGATCCTGAAAGCCAAGTGCAGAAAGAGCTTCATGGAGGAAGAGGTGATCAGCTGGGTCACATGCTGCTGCCTTATTGGTTAATATCAAGACTGAGACTTGACCAAGACTTGACTGCTGGACTTGCAGTGAAGGATCACTGTGAACTTTAACAAGAGCAGTTTTAGAGGTGGGATGACGGCAAGAGCCCAGCCAGGGTTGATTTAAGAACAGGAGGGAAGAGAGGATTTGGAAACAGGGCGTATATTCATGGAGCTTTGCTGTAAAGAGGAGCAAATAAACAGACTGGTAGCAGGAGGAGATTGTGCGCTCATCAAAAAGGTCTGTGTGTGTGTGTGTGTGTGTGAGTGAACTGGCAGTATGTTTGTATGCTGATAGAAATTATTTGTCTTAAAGACAAAAATTGACGATATGGTCAGAAAGGAGAGAATTGCTGGAGCAATGACCTTGGCAGATGAGAGGGCCTGGGATCTGGTACCCAGTGGAGGAGCAGGTGTTTGCTAGGCACACAGGTGTGCATCCCTAGTGGAAGAAAGTAGAGGGAGGCAGGGAGGTGTGCTCTTCGTCTCCACTCAGAGTCACAGAAACCCACACCTGCACAGCATGAATAATGCACCAGGTTCTCCTCTTAGTTGATTATATTTACTAACTTCAAGTTGTCACAACACTAGAAGGTAGATGCTGTTGCTGTGCCCATTTTACCTAGAGAATACTAAAGCCCAGAGATGTTAAGAATTTTTCCCAAAGTCATATAAACTGTAAATGGTACAGCCTGACAGAAGGCCACTACTCACTTGTATCTGTATGAATGGAGGGGTGACAGGGGGAGTGGGCGGGTAGAAGGGGGCTGCCTCATTTCGTGAGCACAGCTTGGGGTGTGCTAATTAGTCTCTCCTGAGACACCTACTCATTTGCAAAGCACTTTTCAGTCACTGGTTACTGAGTCAGGAGCCAAGGTACGTAGAGAATAGAGCTGGTGCCAGTTTCCATCTTGGGCCATGGTGAAGTCTAGAAGTGTTGGTTCCTCCACATTGCTATGTGTCTTCCAGGGACTCCCACATGGGATTGTTGGGACTCTTACTATTTTCCTCTTTAGAGACATCTCTGGGATTCTGAGACATCTTTAGAGACATCTCTGGGGATAATGGTCCCTAGTCTTCCTGTGGAGTTGAAGGAAAAGAGAAGAAAACTGGGGAAGCCATAGACCTTATTCTGATGCTGGCCAGCAGAAAGATCATGACCTCTGTCCTTTAGTTACCTCTGTCCTCATTCTCTGGGCCTCAGCTATAAAACACCGGGGAGGCTAGGATGACATCCCAAGCCATGGTCTTTATGGTTTGGATGTGAGGTATCCCCCAAACGCTCATATGTGAGACAATGCAAGAGGGTTTAGAGGAGAAATGATTGGGTTATGAGTTATTTGGAGGAGGTGGGTCCCTGGGGGCGTGCTTTTGGGGTATCTGGCAAGTGAGTCTCTCTGTCTGCTTCCTGATAATCATGTGAGCTGCTTCCCTCCGCCACGCTTTTCTGCCATGATATTCTGGCTCGTCTTGAACCCTGAGGAATGGAGCCAGCCTTCTATGGATTGAAACTTCTGGAACCATAAGCCCCTAAATAAACTTTTCCGTCTCTACAATTGTTCTGGTCAGGTCTTTTAGTCACAGCAGTGACAAAAATCTAACTAAACCAGTCTTGAACCTTCCATCAACATAATACTTCCTGAGTATATGTGTGTATAACTGGCAGCGCACAGAGCACCATGGATACAACAATGGGGACAACCTCTGACTTGGTGGAGATGGCAGTCCTTGGGAGGAGGATCAACTGTGACATTTCTGAGTATTATGACATACACTCTTCTAAGCATTGCACATACATGGTTTCACATTTGATCTACGTAACAGTCGTTACAAGTGGGTTCTTTCTTATCTCCATTTGCCTATTGTGGAAACTGAAGCTCAGAAATGAAAAATGCCATTGGCATCACAGTATTGCAGAGGATTCTCCTTCATTCTCATAAAACTAGGACAGGTGCCTGACAGAAACCTGAGAACTGTCAAACCAGGTGCCCTCCAAGCCTTTCTGATTGCTCCTCTCTCTCAGCAAATAATGATTATATATTTTTCTACCATCAATCTACATAGCAAATACTAGTAAAGATTAATTTCTTAAATGAGGCAAAATTAAATGTACATAGATTTAGTATAAAAGTGTCATTGAGCGCTTGGAGATCCCTTACCCACCTGGTTTTTTACAGGGGAGGACAATGAAGGCCAGAGAGGCCAAGCAACTTATTCAAACTGCTCTGTTGGGAGACCTGCCCCAGGTGACATAGGACAATGTTTGGCAACAGTTCTCACTGTCATATTTTATGTATGGGAAGTTGGGTTGTGCTACTAGCATCTAGTGAGTAGGGGCCAGGGATGCTGCTGACAATGACCAGGATGGTCCCCATAACAATGAATTATCCAGGCCAAAATGTCCATCGTGCTGATACCGAGAAACTCTGGTCTAGACTATAAAACTTGGACTAAAATTAGATAAATACACGGTATCTGGAGCCAGATGACCTGAGTTTGAATCTGCGCTCTACCACTATCCAGAGACTGGACAAGTTACTTAACCTCTGACCTTCAGTTTTTCAATACTAAAAGGAGGTTAATAATACCACAGTGAGGAGGCTGTGGCATTTAATGAGAAACTTTCTTCATGAAAGGCCACAGGTTAATTTTCACCTTGTTCTCCCATGCTCTTATCTTAAGTGACCTTAACTCTTTGGTGAAGTTTACTTATTTCCCAGAGTGATTTAGAGGGTAGGCTGAAAGCCATCAAGGTTTGGGAGCCACAGAAGCATGCCTACTGAATGCTGAAGATGTAGTCCAATAGGACTGAACAACTCCAAAGGCCTGTTTGGGTCATTTGGAGACCCTGAGGCAGAAACCAGCTTAAGGTGTGAGCATTAGTGACAAGGCACACAGGTGTGCATCCCTAGTTCATGTATAGGAAGAATCTGCAGTTTCACTGCTGCTCCAGCCCCACCTGAAGCGTGCTCTTTCACCTCTTGGGGATCTGTCCCTTTCCATTCCTGGCCATCACTGGCAAAAAGACATGTAATCCTTTACTATCAGGCATCCCAGGTACAGAGAGAGCACTATAAAAGAGGTGGTCAATAATGCCTGAGAATAGAAAGAGGATTTGGGAAAAGAATTCTTGGAGGAGCTTAAAGGCTCCCTCCCCCACCCATCTCTGACCAGGTTAGATGTTTTCATACTAGGCTGTCAATAGACTATAAGCACCATGTGGTCAGGGACTTCTATTTTTCCCCCTGATGCAGCCACAGAACCTAAAAATGGCTAGTACACAGTGGGCACTCAATAAGTATTTTTGGAATGACTCAAAAGCATTTTGAAAGATGACTAGGGACTGGATGAGTGGACCTAGAAGGGAAGGGAAGACCATTCCAAGCACCGGGAACAGAATGAAGAAAGGCAGAATGATGAAATTGTGAAGGATACAGGAGGAAATGATACCTGGGAGAGACAGTCAGTCAGTCAGCAGGGCAGGTGGGAGAGGCCCTGTGTGTGCGTGGCAAGGCATTTGAAGTTATCTTAGGGATAGAAGACCTCTTTTTTTTTTTTTTTTTGCAGGAAAAAGTTTGAGCAGGAATGCATCTAGGCAACATTTCTTTGGCAATATTTACCGAGTGCCTATTAAGTGCTGGCTCTGTGCTGGCCTCTGGTTCTTGAGAAGGTTGAGTTAACCCAGAAGAAAGAGCTGGGACCAGCAATGATGAGGATGCAACTCAGCACATGGGCTCACACACGTGCTGCACGCTGCTAGCCACCTGGTGGGAATTGGCTGAGGGGTGCTGCGAGGGAGAAGGATGGGGCAAAGAGGACTCCAGCTTATATCATAGTAACTGACAGAGTGCTGTAGTCAACAGTGAAACAGAAGCTACAAAAGGAAAAGAGTTTCAGCAGAAAGGGCTCGTGTGACTTTTGGGAGTCTCAGTTATTATTCTTAAATGATGTTGTCATGGTTTTATACCAGGCCTGGATTATATACTTTCATTTCATTTGTCCTTATAAGAACCCTGCAAAGGAGATATTATCTTCCTCAATTTACAAATGAGAAAACTAAGGCGCAGAAGTTAAAATGATTTGTCTGAGGCCAGCTGTGCTTCCAATACTTTGCATGGGACTCGGGGAACCGACAGCGCTTTGGGTTTGGAGCTGGAAGGCAGGTTGATTGACAGGTCAAGGGAAGAGTGTTCTGGGTGTTGGGGAGAAATCATAGGTCTCATATCTGCAGATGTCTGGGACTTTACCCCTGGTGCCACCTGCAACTTCAATCCCAGGGACTGGCTACTTTCCTGCCCCACCCATGGGATGGGTGGAGAAGCTGAGTCAGGGCTGCTGCTGAGGATGCTGTCTGGAGAGGAGAAACATCACTCTCTGTCTGTTTGACTGTCTGGGGCTCCAGGGAAAACTGCCTGGAGGTGGGGGAGGTTGCATGTCATCTGCTTATGTAGCCAGGAGAATGAATGGATGGAGGCTCCAAAGAGGAGTCCCTGCCTCAGCTCCCCCAGGCTTTCTCATTGACTCCTCAATGCTTTCCTCCATGTAGCCAAGGATGGTGAAACTGTGGCCTGGTTGATGAGCTTCAGCCTGGTCCTCCTACTTTCCCGACTTTGGCAGTGGATGGACCTGGGTTGGAGAGCAAGAGAGCAAAGGGAGGAGGAGCTATTTGGGACACAAGAATAGGTCTGGCCTAACTGACCTTTCAAATCCCCTTTCTCCAGGCCCCAGGTCCCTTCTTACTAGGAATGAATAAATGAATGAATGAATGTTCAACCTTTACTAGTCTAAGGAAGTCACTCATACCTATGCCCTCTAATTCCCATAGTAAGGAAGTAGAAACAAACTGCTAAATCCAGGAGGAAAAATTATGAGAAATGGCACCTGCAGATAAATTTGGATAAATTAATTGAGAAAGTTCCTACTTGGTTGCTTTTGTTTTCTCTCTGAAGGCTGAGGATTTGGTGGGATGAAGGCTGGCGTTTGGAGACACTACTGTCCAGAAGGGAAGGGATCTGATTGGGAATTTGCAGATACATTGGAAGGTAGTGCATGACCCCTATAATTTTTTGGTGGATAAGAGTAATAGCTGGCCAGGTACAGTGGTACATGCCTATAATCCCAGTGGCTCAGGAGGCTGAGGCAGGAGGATCACAAGTTCAAAGCCAGCCTTAGCAAAAGCGGGGCTCTCAGCAACTCAGTGAGTCCCTGTCTCTAAATAAAATACAAAATAAGGCTGGGGATGCGGCTCAGTGGTCAAGTGCCCTAAGTGCAATCCCCAGTCCCCCCCCCACCCCCGCGCACAAAAAGAATAATAGCTAATGTTTCTGAAATTATTACTACAGACCCAGCCCTGAGTTCTGTGCTCTATTTACACGACCTCTTTCATCTTCCCATCCAGGCCATGCCACAGGGATATTTAAGCTTAACAGGCTTTCCAAACACACGGCTTATTTCTTGCTCATGTTATATGTCCACCCATCAAAGAGGCAGGAAAGAGCTATGATGATTTGCACATCTGAAAGGCCAAGAAGTTCTGGAAGACTGAGAAGGAAAGGAAGGAGGGGTCCAGAGCCTGGAATTCAGGCAGAGGTCAAAGAGCCAGTCTAGAAAAAGCCCTGGAAAGATAAAAGGGAGGGGTCAGAGAGCAGGCGCCCAGCTATTTGAGATTTCAGAGGTGGAGCAGTAGCCAACCAAGATAAAAGCCAGGTGTGGTTGAGTGTGGGTGGCTGGAGTTAGTAAAGGCAAAGGTCCTGGAGCTGAGGAGGTCAAAGGGACAGCAGATGGAGGCTTGCTGCTCTTCTTGGGGAAAAAGTCCATGGAAGGATATTGCAGCTTCCTGGGGGTATATGTGTTATAAGGATATGTTTGGAAGTGGTGTTCCTTAATGGTCAAACATGGAAACAAAAATGTAAGACCTCAAAGAGAGGTATGCATGAAGCCCGCAACCCTCTTCAGTAGAAAATTGGAGAAATGCTGGATGTGGAGGAGCCGCCTGAAGTCATAGGTGACAGCAACCACAAGGACTAGAGATGCCAACAGCTGAGGACTGGAACCTTCTATATTTCCATTCAGTGATAATAATAGTAATATCTAGCAGGGCACTGGAGTTTGATATATGCTAGCTTATGTTCCAAACACTTAACATGTGTAGCTATTTCAGTTCTCTCAGGATGCCCTGCAAGGATGTATCATTTTTTTTCTTTCTAACTTAGAGATGAAGAAAAAGAAGTGCAGAGGTTACAGAACTTGGCCAAGGTTGGATTCCTAGCGTATGTCACAAGTGGGATCTGGACTCAGGTGAACTGGCTTTATAGCCCCTGGTGTTCAGTGCTGTATTAGTAGCTACACCCTGGCTCAGTCCAACAGGAGTGAGCATCAGCAATGCCTGGGTGGGGTGGAGTAGGGGTGGGGGCTCATTAAAGCAGAATGTTGGGTCCCTCCCCTAGAGTTTCTGATTTAATTGTTCTGAGGTGGAGCCCAAGAATTTTCACTTCTAGTTCCCTGATGATCCTTGAGTTTCTGGTCCCAAGACTACACTCTAGGAACTTCTGTTCCACTTCATGGTAACTGAGAAATAGGCACACCCCACAACTGTCGAGGGCACAGTGAACTCAGCATTGCTTTCCAAACATGGCTAAAAATGTGTGGTAGCGTGTGTGAGTGTGTGTGTATGTCTGTCATAGGAGCATGGAGGATTAAGGGCTAGGTAGCACTTGGGGACAAAATAGAAGCCAAATCTGCTTCTTGACCTGAGGTTATAGGGGTACGGAACAATGAACCATCTTCATGGAGAGATCACAATACAGCTCTACTAAAGGTCCAGAGACAGAGGCATGCAGAGCAATGGGTTTGTAAGTGGAGTGTGTTCAGCACAGTTCAGAGGACCCCAAGGGCACAGCGAGAAGAGGGAGCAAAGGAGTCGGCAGCAACAGGCAAGAATGTGCTGAGCGGGGCTGTTAGGAAGGAAGGCTGTAGTTGTTTGATGATGATAACTTTGAACACAGAGGTGCAAATAGGCGGGCCCTAAAGGTCTTCCTGAAGTTGCTGCTCTTCCTTCCACTTCCAGAGTGTCCCCAGGGGACAGTGACCACGGTAAGATAGAGCTGGTCCCTGAAAAGAAGTCAAAGAGCTTGAGGCCTCTCAGGGAAAAAGGAAGAGAGAGAAATTCGGAGCCAGTCAAAATCAGGTGTCAACCTCTGCAGAGCTGGTTTTGTAAAGTTTAAAGTCACTTGTAATCACAGTGACCAGCTTTTCCTGTCCTGAAGAAAATCCACTCTTCTCATTCATGGCCTTTCCGTGAGCATGTGGGGCCACCTCAGTTCCCCAGCCACCGTCTCTCCTGCAGTCTATGGTCCAGCTTAATTAAGAACTCTGCCAGTCGATTAGTCTCAATCACCTCTAATTGGGCCCCAGCTGTGTTTTCTCTTGACAAGGACCCCTTTATGGCACCTCTAAAATGTATGACATGAAAAAAACATAACAGCTTCAGGGTTACATGATCACAAAACCAGGAACACTTGTGTTCACAGACGGAGAGTGCATCTCCATGTTCCAGAAAATATTTTTGAAAAGCAGGGAGGAAGGGAATTGAACAGCAAATTCTTCATTTGTTTAGGTTCTGAATATGAACGTTGATTGTGGCTTTGCATAATCCCAGGTGTTGGGGCATAAAGAGTTGAGAAGTTTCCTGGCAGAAATGTGAGACATGAAAACTTGAACCATGAATGGCTCCATTTATGAAAAGTCTCCAGTGATTGACAGAATGGCTATTAGTAGCTAATACTGGTTGAGCTCTTCATATGGAATTAACTCTGTGCGAGGCACTTGACATGGGTTATCTGGCTTAAACCTGGCAAAATATTTCTGAGCTGGGTATGCATACTCTCACCATTTTCATAGATGAGGGCCAGGCAGGTGATATAACTTGTATTCAAAGTCAAGCCATTTGCCATTAAGTGGCTGAAATAAAACAGAAACTCAGATTTATCTAATGCCAAAATTCCTCTCGGCTTCTCTCTAACTAAACAATGCAATGGGCTTGTGGATCTAAAGTGCTCTGTTTGCAACAACTGCAATATCAACAATGACCTCTCACATTGTACAGAGCTTCAGTCATAAGTTCTTTATGGATTGCTCTCATGTGATATGATAACCCTTCGAGATAAACAGAAGAATTACCATAATCCCATAACACAAAGGAGGGAACCAAGGTACTAGGAGGCTGGATTATTTACCCAGGTGAACACTGCCAGTAAAGAGTGGAGTATGATCTTTCTGACTCCTACTCCCAATCCACCCTCCCAATGTGGAGTTTCCCCTTGAGGAAACAGACAATTACATATATTACAACCATTCATTCATCCACTCATTCGTATTACACTTTCTGTTTCCCTATCCTTACTATTTTTTTTTTTTTGGTATATATATGTATCTACTCGGTTGCTGTATATCTCCTCTCTGGGATGTAAACTTCAGGTATATATTTTCAGGCCCAAAATAGTGCCTAAACTTAGGAGGTTCTCAATGAATATTGTTAAACTCACTCAAACAAATATTGATTCATTCACTCAATGAACACTGATTGAACATCCACTATGTACCAAGCACAATTAGGTTTGATGGATACTGAAGTGTACCAGACAGACATGGTTTCCATCTCCGTAGTGTTCTCATTCCAGTGGAGGGGGAGGAGTGGGACTTACAGATCAGTAAATGAGAGCATTACTGATTGGGATTTGAGGCAAGTGGGACTTATCAGAGGGATGTGACACAAAGTTCTTGTCCTAGAGCTGTTCACATGCTAGCAGGGCTGGCCTCATGTGAGTGGTGGGGTTTGGCAAACTCAGAGGCAGCGCACCTGGAGTAGGAGGTTTGGGTGGGGTGCTGGGGGCATCCCAAGGGGACAGGTCTGTGTGATTTTAAAGACAAGTAGGAGTTATCTAGGAAAGAGGTGGGGAGAATACAGGCCTGTGTGAGGACAGGTGGCCAGAGTCCAGCTGGCTTAGTGCCAGGGATGACAGCCTAGCATGTGGGGTGGTGAGAAAAAGAAAAAGGGGAAAAGGTAGGGGAACGAGCCGAGTATGGCTTGGGTCGAAAAGTGCCATGTTGGGATGGTTTGTTTTTCCTGTTTACAGGGCTGGGTGCAGACATTTGATCAAACATAAAGCTAGGTGTTATATGAAGGCATTTTATAGTTATACTTAGCATCTTTTATCAATTGACTCTGAAGAACAGAGACTCTACCCAATTATCTGGGTGGTCCTCAACCGGTTGTTTAATTAGGCCTTTCAAAATAAAGCAGGCCTAGCTGGACACAGTGGTGCATGCCTGTAATCCCAGCAACTTGGGAGGCTGAGGCAGGAAAATTGCAAGTTAGAGAGCAGCCTCAGCAACTTAGCAAGACCCTGTCTCAAAAACAGGATTTGGGGATGTGGGTTCAATCCCCGGGATAAGAAGGAGGAGGAAAAAGAAGAGAGAGAAGGAATTCTACCTGTGGACCTCAGCCTCAGCCCCAGTCCTAAAGGTTTCCAGCTGACCAGCCATGGTGGGTTTACACAAAGGAGTAGCAGAACCTCATTGGCATTGTTAAAGAATGGCTCTGGCTGCTGCGAAAGTGGACTGGAAGGGGCAAGACTGAAGGCTGGTAGACCAGGTTGGAAGCAATGGCCCCAATTAAGTCACAACAATCAGAATGGTGGCCTGGAGAGAAGGGACCAATTCGAGTGATATTGCAAAGAAAGATTTCTCGGGGCTTGGTGTCCAATTATACGTGGAGGGTGAGGGAAAAGGGGGTTGTGATGAGCCCCTGACTGTGGACATCTGGTAGATGGAACGTAATGGCCATGGGAGCAGGAACTACATTCTCTTCCTTGCAGATCAGTAGAATAAATAGTGGTGCAATTCTCTAACACGCAGATCATAGATTGACTATCTGGTAGTGGAGGTAAGACACACTATGCTGTTTGGGTGTACCGAATTTGATAGGGCTGTCAGACTCCCAGGTCCAGGGTCCAGCGTTGGAGAAAGTGTCTGAGTGCAGGAGCAAACTGTGGGGATAGAGGCTGAGCAATGAGAATGAGATAGAGTGTGTGTGTGTGTGTGTGTGTGTGTGTGTGTGTGTGAAGAGGAGGCTGGGCACTGAATCTTGGAGAAATTGTACCATGTAAGGATTGGAGCAGGGAGAGCATCCCCAAAAGGAGAGGGAGGAGGAAAATCTAGAGAATACAGGGGTTTTCTTGGGTTGGAGAGGACTGAGGACACTGCAGACACTTAGGGCAGGCGTGGGAAGCAAGGCAGGGGAGGCGGCACCTCCGATGGTCTCTCCCAGTTTTCCTTCCAAATAATTGACGGTTCATTATCACCCTATTTTAAAGGGACTGAAACAGGCACAGAGAGAGGAAGTTGGTTCAAAGTCATCACACCGCCTATGGGGACTGTGCTATGAGACAACAGCTGTTCAGACCACAGGTTACCTTTTATGACGAGACAGGATGCAGACTTTGCAAAGAATGGTTGTACAGGGTGGGGCGCAGGCCCTGTCCAGGCTGATCACTGCAACGTGCAGGGCAAGAGTCTCCAGGGCGTGCGAGAACATTTTCTCAAGGGGAACCACCTTCCCTTGAAACAGCTTGTTCTGCTGACTTGACAGGAGAGAGGAATGGGGACTCCTCAGTCCCGGGCCGCCTGCCAAAGCACAGAGCAGAGACACAGGGAGGCGGGGTCTGGATGCAGTCTCCGGGCCTGAGTGGGCCATGCCAGTTCTTCTCCCTTCTCAGGGAGGAGGGGAGGCTGCATGCCTGGGGTTTTGTTTGTTCTTAACTGACATTAACTGAGCCCTTGCTATGGGCAGGGCTCTGTCTGCATCATATTTTGGACTTGAGTTCGCTTCATCCTCACGCATTCTGTAAAGAATATACACTGCTGTGCTTATTTAAGGATGAAGAACTAAGGCATAGAGAGGCAAAGTCCTGGTTCAAGCCTTCACAGATAGCTTTTAGCTCTTGAGTGTGTGGATGGACAACTACTTAGCCCTGGATATAATAATCGATAGGATGGGGAGGGGGGTTAGGTCAGGCTTTGCTCTCTGGCTCTGGAACATTAGGTAAATTGCATCACCTCTCTGAGACTCAGTTTCTTCATCTGTAAAACGGAGGTAATGTTGCCCCCTCCCAGAAGATAGAAGAAAACAAAAAAGTCTCATGGAGACTGTCCATTCTGGAATTATCCTTCCCCTTTCTTTTCTTTTGAGGAAGATTTTGGCTGAAACTTAGGTTGGCAGGTAAGGGCAGGAGCTTTGGATTCCATATCAGATCAGTGGGAGTCTAATGTGCTTCTGATGTCTACTAGTCATTTGACTTCATTTTCAAGTCGTTTTCCCTCTGTAAGGTCTCAGTTTTCCCAAACCTAATATATGGGAAGATCAACTTGGGCTAGGATGGCACTTGAGTCCCAGCGACCCTCTCCATCCTATGCAGACATCACAAATTGGCCAGAATGGCACCTGAGAACCCTCTTCAATGGGCTTCCTAGAGTTTGACTATGGCAAGGTTGCAGTTGCATCGTGGGATAAGTTAAAGCATCTCAACAAGGTGTTTTCTGTCCCACGAAGCCCTCTGATACAGGTAACAGATTCATCTTGGTATACATTTGCTTTACTAAGGATAAATTCTTCTAGTTTATATAGTACATAGGATCATTTTATTTTTTTTACCAGCAAGCACACATAAATTTGCTGTTGTGGTTTTGTATACAGGTTTTGTTCTGTTTTAAGTCAGGTAGGGTAAAGATGAATAAGCCTGGGACCGAAAGTTGATCTGCATATTCAAAGGAGACAGGAAAAGGGACACTTAGTGTGAGGAGGATTCTTTAACCCCAATATACTAACGAGAATACTGTGTACAGGGAAATGAATCAGCTAAGTGACCTGTCTATGATCACAGCTAGGAAACGGCTGAGGTTCAAACCCAAGCAGGTCACCTCCAGAGCTGACATGCTTCAAATGCAAAAATCTATGTACGTAGCCCCCAAATGATTACTGAATGTCGTCTCGACACCAGGTCCTGTTTTTCAAGGCTGTGAATGCAATAGTGAACAAAGTTGTCCAAATGCCTTGCTCTCATGGAGCTTAGAGGCACATTTACTGGCACCTGTTATACACCTCATTACCAGCGCTGAGGCAGTGAGGCGCGATGTCAATGGTGCTATTGACATTGACTGGAACATGTGTTTGAATCTTAGCTCGATGGCTTCTTATTAGTGAGGAAAGTCACCCTTTCCCTTTGTTCTTAAATTCCCTGAAACATGAGAATAATAACAACTACTTCCAAAAGTTCCTGTGAGGTTCAAGCAAGATGATATTTATAAAACCTGCAATACTACAAATTTTAGAGGCTTAATAAATTGCAATTAGTATTAATATGAAGTTGGTGCTATTTTGTTCATTGGCACAGATGAAAATGGAGTCTTGGAGAGTTTAACTCTCAGGGAGGTTAGATAATGTTCCCAAGGACATGCAGCTAACCCTTGGTAGAACTGACATTCAAGTTCAGAACTACTCCACTCCATTGCCCATATGTAACGCCATGACCACATGTTTTCCAAACTCACAATTGGGCTAGCTGCGAGGCGACAAAAACCGTGTTCCTCTTTGGCATCTTATGCAACAAACCATATGGACCCTCGAGCTCTTACATAACGGGCCCAATGCTAACAAGAGGAAGTTTAACAACAACACAAAAAACAGATCACATTCACAACAGACCACCATATGTTCCCCCGTTCCCTGACAGCAGCCGTCCCAACTCCTACTTAAGCGCCCACAGAAATCTTCTCGCCGAAAACAGTTTTATTCCCAAGTGACTCAAAAGATTGATGCCTTTATAAAAAGAAGGGGGGACGATTCTGCACATCTTCAAAAGAAATTAGTCTTATTAACTCCTTAGGAAAACCCAGAAACCCTCAGCCTCCATTCTTTGGTCTTTGCTTGGAACCTGGTGGCTTCTCTGGAGACAGCATGGCCTCTATGGCACACAGCTCACTTTGTTGAGGGAAGCTGATGACGATTCCTAGTTTCCACAGCCACAAGCCAAAGAACCCAGGTTCTTTGGCATGAACCCAGGCTCATTCTGCTTCTCCTGGTCTTGGACTCTTTTATATCTTGGTGAGTTTGAGCTCAGCTCAGGAGCCTCAAGTTTGCTGGGGGCTTTCTGGACGTCAAGTCTAGAGGCTAGTTTGAACTGTGAACTTCATGCGTATGAGGAGGGGATCCTACAGACAGCTCCATGCCAGGCTCCAACTTCCCACTCTATGATCTTTTACCCAGTTTCCTGCCTCATCAGCCCTCCGTCCATCCCCCACCCAGCAGCTAGAGCATTCATGCTACTGTGTGAATCTCGTTGTGTGACTCCATCCCATAACTCATGTCACTGAGTCCTTGGGCTGGGAGGAAGGACTCCCCCTTCCAGGTGGGCCCTGTGTTCCTGCACATTCTTCCTCCTCACCTCCCTTGTACCCTCTTTCCCTCACCCTCTGAGCCCCAGCCGCATTGGCATTCCTTTCCATGCCTGTGGCTTTGCACTTGCTCTTCCTCTGCTTGACCCATTGTCCCCCTTCTACTCAACTTCATCATCACCTCCCAGAGAAGCGTCCCTGTCCTCCTTGGTCCTAATTCAGTGGCTGGTTGAGATATGACTCTTCCACAGCTCTGATCTCAACTAGCCGTGAGCCTCCTAAGCACCAGAGATTTATAGGCGCCATGATTTGTGCATTGTCCCTTTCTTCTACTTGATCTATAAGCTCCATGACAGTAAGACCAAGAGATAGCATGGAGCAGGAGCTTCATAAAAATTTGTTGGATATGAAGAGAAATGAAGAGGTCAAGGAGAGAGCACAGGCCAAGGGGAGCAAGAGTCCAGCCTGGTATAGCAGCCTGCCATACCCAGCTGAGCAGCAGGACACTGACCCTGAGTAGCAGCAGCAGCTGCACCAGAGGGGTTCATGCTCTTAAGAGAGAACCCTTGTGCTATAGTAATGAATCACCAAGAACTTACCACAGATAGCAAGCAGACCTCCCCCAAGGGAAATACAGATTGCTAGGATGACTTCGAAAGCCCAATGACCTCAGCCATCTGTGGCCAGCAAAATTGAGGTCAGTAAAACCCAAAGACTGACCACTATGGGAGTCCATATCAACTTAATAAGTTATAGGTATAACCCCAGGTTCCCATCCTCTGGCCTAGCTTTGAGCTCAGCCAGTGGACATTTCACTTTTCTCTAGCTGTCTATTTTGGTGGATTTCATAGTCCAGAGACAAAGGTAAGAGACTGAACAGCACTGGGGAACCACATAGCAAAATTACAGATGCATCCAGGAGTGGTGTCACACCCATGGAATCCCAGTGACTCCGGAGGCTGAGGCAGGAGGATCACAAGTTTGAGGTCAGCCTAGGCAATATAGCAAGACACTGTCTCAAAAAGTGTGGGGGTAGGGGCTAGGGATATAGCTCAGGGATAGAGCACCCCTGGATTCAATCCCAAAGACTGGGAATAAAAAGATTGCAGATGCAGAGCCCTGAAGAAAGCAGCTAACTCCTCACCTCTTTACCACAGTGAATTCAACTGAATCCAACTCCACAATCAAGGATAGAGCAATATTCATCGCTGAGGCAGAAGAGAGATGGTGAGCAGGATAGAGCCCTCCATTTCAGAAAGTCCCCCAGTGAGCAGGGGCAGAGGTGACGAAGGAAATACAAACAAATGGGTTATCAAGGGAAAGAAAATGTCACAGAAACACGGTGAGGAGGGGGCTCATGATTAGAGGGGAGAAGAAATGGGAGAATAATAAAGGGACTGTAATATTTAAGCAGTGGCTGTGCACCAGTGCACCAGGCTGGTGAAGGATGTTCAGAGGTGGGGTAGAAGGGCATGCTTGGTGCTGAGGACAAGGCCCTGTAGCCTGCCTGGAGAGTGGTGGAAAGGCCCTCTGACCTCTGTGTGCAGATAGTGGAGGCATCACACACTGAGAAGGCTCTGGAGACAGCAGGCACAAACACAGGACTCTGGGAGCCTACTTCATTGGGCAGGGTAAAGATGGGGCCTTTAGATAGAGGAAGGACATCCATAAAAACATAAGTCTTTCACATATTGGCCTGACTCACATCTCACTTCATTCAGGCCTCCACTCACATAGCCTCCCCTAGGAGAACACTCTGTCTCAAAAGGCAGCCCACACCCAGCTTTATTCTTCTGCATGGCTCCTCTCCTTCCTGGCATTATTCCATACATGTTTGTGCTCATCTTCATATCACATGCTTATTATCTGGATCCCTCATCAATTTTGGCTCACCCTTGTATTGGCAGCTCTGGGCACATTGCCAGGAATGGCAGCTGTCTGTATATAATTGAATGAAGAATGGATGAAGGATGGATGGATGGATGGATGAAGTTTTTGTGCATTAGGAGAGCCCTGGAATCATAACACTAAGGTATAAGGTGCCTGTCCATTATTCTTGGACTGTATGATTTGTATCATTTCTCTGAGCCTCAGTTTCCTCATTTAGGAACTGGGGTTTAAGAGTAACACTTACCTGCCTATTACACGGCAACGTTGTGATGCTCCAATAAGAAAATGTCTGCAACGGCTTTTCATAAACCACCAAATTTTATTCAAATGTAACTAACACTGTTGGTTAGACTTCAGAAAGAAAAGGAGTAGGAATTAGTAGGAATTAGGAGAGGGCAGAGATCAGTTATCTCTAATTCTCCTCCTACCATCTGCTTTTCATGTGACCCTGAGCAAGGTGCCCAATAGCTTCAGCTGTAGAATGGGAAGAAGATCTTTCTAAACTCAGGGTCAGTTCTGGGCCAAAGCACCTTCAAAATCCTTTTCTGTGCTGATGGCTGAGGTTGAAATTACAGTCCCCGGATATGTACTGTGCTTAAGATCCTTTCCCACAGCTCAACTCCTCAACTCCTAGCCCACATCTTATGAGGTGGGCAACACAGGATTCACGACTTTCCAGTCCTAGACATAGGCAGAACCACCAGCTGCCTGACCCTTGTACTTAACTGTCCTCCACTCCTGCAGTGAACAAGACAGGGATGTGCTGGTGTCTCCCTTCGCCAGTCTCATCTCCACTCAGCTTCTGCCGCCCTTTTCCCCCCAAAACACACAAAATTAACTATTATGATTAATTCCTTTCATGTCTCTCCATATTTCCTATGTATACATATGTAAGTACAAATACATATTCTTATTTTTCACTGCAATTGTTACTCCTAAGTATTGTAGCATGATATAGTGTTTTATTTAGCAGTATAACTTGAGGTTTTCAAAATCAGCATGTGAGTTCTCTTATTCTTTCTTTCTAGTACTCTATTGGATGAACACATCATACTGATTTTACCAAACTCCCTTACATGAATGTTTACCCTGATTATAATCGTTTATTATTAGAAATAATGTTACTATGAAGCCTTGTACATTGGCCATTTTACAGATTGTTGGGTGGATAATTCCCAGAAGTATGATTTCTGAATCATTTGTAATTTTGATAAATATTCAAACTCACATCCCCCGGTGATGGTTATATTAGTTTGACAGGACTTCTGGGAAAAATACCATAGACTGGGTGGCTCAAACAAAACAAATTTATATCATCACTTCCGGGCTTTACTTTGGTAAGTTGCATTTTCTTCAAAAATTATCTATTTCACCTAGATTTTTACAAAATATCTTTGCAAAGAAGCTTCTTCTTATTATTTCATTCTTGTGTTTCTTGGTTTCACCCTCCTATTTCTTATTATAGGTAATTGCTCTTTCTCTCCCCTAGAAAGAAGACTAGATAAGCTAACTGGTTCATCCACTTCATTAACTTTTTTATTTAAAAAAAAAAGTCTTCATAATGATATCTTTATTTATTCTGCTTTTTCTGTTTTCTAATTTATTTTTTCATTTTTTTCTTCCTTAATCTATTTTCTGCTTCCAATAAGTTTGCTTAGTTATTCTTTCTTTTTTTAACTTTTGATATTTGCTTGGTCTATTTTTTTTTTCTCTACTTATTTATCGATGTCAACATTGAGGCATGAATTTTCCTGAGACTGTTTATTACAGTATTCCATGGCTTTAATATATAATATTTTCCTTATGATGTTTAAAAAATTCCATCTAAATTAAGCTATTCAGCTGAAGTATGTACCTCTCCAAATTAATTTTTAATCTTATTATAAATATATAATTTTATTGCTTTGTTGAGAATACCATAAGTATAATATAATACCTTGTTTCTTATGATGTTGAGCATCTTTTCATGTGCTTACTTGCCATCCACCAATGTCCTTTGCAGAGGTGTCAGCGTATTGGTTTTCTTGTTATTGGTTTGAGAGGTATATTTTTAGACTTTACACAGGTTCTTTATCAGATATATGCTTTGTACATATTTTCTCCCAGTCTGTGGCTTGCCTTTCATCCTTTCATTCTCTTAATAGTATCTTTCAAAGAAATAAGTAGTTCTTAATTTTTATGAATTCCAAATTCTCAATTTATCTTGTGGATCATGCTTCTGGTTATGTCTTTAAGAAATCTTTTTTTTTTCCTCCTCCAAGTTTTAAAGCTTTCAGTTTCACATTCAGGTCTATAATTCATTTGGAGTTAGTGTTTCCATATGATGGTAGATATGGATCAAGGTTAATATTTTTACATATCGGTTACCCAATTGTTCTAGTATCATTTGTTGGAAAGATTATACTTTCCTAAATTGCCTTTGCCCTTTTGTGAAAATTCAATTGTTCATGTTTGTGTGGATCTGCTTCTTAATTCTTCTATTTTGTTGGTCTTTGTGTCTACCTTTACACTAATACCACACAGTTCTGACCACTGCAGCTTCATAATTTGCTTTGAAATCAGGTTGTGCTAGCCCTCCCATTTTGTTGTTTTTCAACATTGTTTTGGATATTCAAAGTGCTTGATATTCCCTGATGAATTTAAAAAAGAACATGTAGATCTGAACAGAACTTCTGCTGAGACTGTGATTCTGCTGACTCTGCAGATGGAATTGAGAAGCACTGATATCTTACCCCTGACATCTCTACACCCAAGAATAAGGTGCATCTCTCCATTTACTAAAATCCTCCTTACTTTTCCTAGGCAATGTTTTGTAGTTTGCAAAGTACAGGTTTCACATATCTTTTGTCATATTATCCCTGAGTATTTCACTTTATTTGATGCTCTTGTAAATTTTTTACCATCTACATTTCTAATTTTTATTGCAACTGTAGTGAGAAACAATTGATATTTAATATTATTCTTGCATCCTGCAATCATGCTGAACTCTCTGGTTAGTCATCGTAGTGTTTTTTATAAATTCCATGCAATTTGCTACCTAGGCAATCATGTTTTCTAAGAATAAAGAATTTTCTTTCTTTCTTTCCAATCTGAATTCTCTTTATTTTTTTTCCTTGCCTTATTGCATTGGATAGAAACTTCATGACAATGTTAAAAAGAAATGGAAAATAAATATCATTTTCTTTCTTTTTTTTTAATATTAGGGAGGAAGCATTTAGTCTTTCACCATTAACGACAATGTTGTCTGTGAGCTTTTCATAGAAAATCTTTGCCAGGTTGTGGAAGCTCCCTTCTTAGTCCTATTTTGCTGAGAGATTTTACCAGAAATGGATGTTTCATCTAATAAGACAAAATATGTTTTTTTTCTTTTTTTTAACCTTGTTAATATGATAAATATTGTTGGCTTTCTAATACTAGATCAACTTTTTACTCCTGAAATAAATCCTAATGGGGCATTGTATTTTTGCTTTTATAATACTTCTTTTCAACATTTATTTCATACACACACACACACACACACACACACTAAATTTTATTGGAAATTTTTTAATCTATCTCTATTATCTTTTTTCTTTTAATGTCTTTGATTTTATTATCAAGGTAAGTCTGGCATCATAAAATGAGCTGGAAAGCATTCTCTTCTCTTCAGTTTTCTGGAAGAGTTTGTGTTGAATTTGTGATTCTTCCTTAAGTGTTTGGTAGAATTCATTAGTGAAGCCAATTGAGATTGGAATTATATTTGTGTGAAGGTTTTCAGCTACAAATTCAATTTCTTTAGTAGATAAAAGACAATTCAGGTTATCTATCTCTTCCGAAGTGAACTTTAGTAGTTTGTGCCTTTCCAGCAATGTATCTATTTCATCTTGGTTGTCATAGTTATTGGCATGGAGTTTTTCATAATATTCCCTAAAAATCCTTTTGCCTTTTGTAATTATGTCATCTTCTTGTTCCTGACATTGAAAACTCGTGTCGTCTCCTCCCGCTCCTCCTCCTCCTCTTCCTCTTCTTCCTCCTCCTCCTCCTCTTTCTTCTTCTTCTTTCCATTCTGATGGGCCCAACTAGAGGTTTATTGTTTCTCAAAGAACCAGTTTTCTGTCTCATTGCCTTTCTTCACTTTCTTCGTTATTTTCTGCTCTCTCTCTCTCTCTCTCTCTCTCTCTCTCTCTCTCTCTCTCCTACTTATTATTTTCATGATTTCCTTTATTCTGTTCACTTTGGGCTTGATTTGCTCTTTTCTTCCTATCTCTTAATGTTAAGCTGAAATAATTGATTTGCCTTATTGAATTGGATAGAAACATCTTGACAATGTTGAATACAATCCAGGCACTCAGTGCTACAGACTTTTCTGGAAGTATTATTTTAGTGGCATTCCCCAGATGTTGATATAAGGTATTTTTATTTTCATTCAGCTCAAAATATTTTATTATTTCCCTTAGATGTCTTCTTTGAGTTATTCACAAATCTGAGAGTGCTGGGTATGTTTCCCTATAATTCTTTCAGTGGGTTCTTTCCCCAGCCTTGGAGAGCTTCCTTCCATGTGTGTGCTAACCAGAAGCCTCTACAGATCTTCAAAGTTCTCCATCTGTGAGGCTGTATCTTCTCCAGTCCTTGGTTCTGTGAATCTGTCTACCTGGGTCTCTCTGAACTTTCAGTTTCATCTCAATTCTGGGACTCTACTGAGCTCTCTCTATATTTCTTCCTCATGCCACAGCCTAGAAACTCTCTCCAAATGGGAACAGTTGTGGGACTCACCTTAGTTATTTTCTGCCTTCTAGAAGTGACTCACTGTCTTTCATTGACTGATGTACAGTATCTTGAAAACAATTACCTTTTATTTTGTCTGTCTTTTTGGTTGTCAAGTATGAAAATAAATCCATGTCCTTTTCTACACCTTGGCCAGAATCAGAAGTTAAGGTAGCTTGCATTTATTAATATAATCTGCTCTGATTAGTTACTTGTGTTCATAGTTTTCGAATGGTTTGTATTTCAGTTCTAGTGGTTACCATTGAATTGTATCTTTATATACCATCCTTAGTTTTACTTTTCTGACAACATCTATTAGATTAGTGATGAAACAATTATTGTACTTGTCTTTCTATTCTTAACAAACCAATTTCAATCAACATTATTTTTAGTATAGTATGTTGGTATAGATACTTAATTAAGTTTATTTTTAATTAAGCTTATTTTTCTATTGTTTGCATCTTCTGTGTCTTCCCCCAATTCTTATTATGTCTAAAGTATAACTTCCTGGTAGGAGAAGGTGGGAAATGTTAGCATATTTGTAGTGCTGGTCCCCAAAGCATCACTTGGGATATAGAGAAATGCTTCTGATCCCTGGCTCTCTTATTACCAGCTCTACTCTGACCTTTGTGTAACCTATCACAGTCAGTTTCCTAGAATGGGATACCTATCTTTTAAGCTTGTTAAGAACCTTACACCCTTACACATGGAAAATACTTAGCATAAAACCAGATGCACAGGAGTACTTAGATAATTTCAATTATTATTATGAATAAAAATAAAATTTAACAGGCAAACATATATAGTATATACATATATATATATACATAGTGGACACTGTGCTAGCCTCCTTATATCCCTATTCCACTTAATCTTCACAATAAATATATGCCAAATGCAGTGTCTCATTTCAGGGCTGAGGGGGCTGTGAGAGGTTAAGAATATACCCAGTCACCCAGCACATAAATGACAGTGGTGAAATTAAGACCCAAATGATGCCAAAGTCAGAGGTCACTCCCCTACCCCACAGCTGCCTTTAATATGCTGCACCCTGCCATGCCAATGAAAGAACAAACACATACACATACACACATGTGCAAGCACACACCTGCATGTGTGCACTCACTTTATTCTGAGAACAAACTTGGCCTTACACTTGGTCTATAGACAGGATACACCTGGACGCATATAACTTGCCTGTTTTTCCAAACGCTGGTTCAGAGTCTGGCTTGCAGACAATGTGCAGATGGAAATCTTCCTGGACTTAAGCCAAGAAGAGGAGAAAGGGTGGAAAAAGTCTTGCCCCATGGCCCACAGTAGCATCCAGGGCACCCAGATAAGACAGATACTTGGATATTAGCTGTAAGAATCATGCCATCAATACCTTTGGCCTTTTCAGTACTTTACAGTTTGCAAAGTTCTTCAGCATCCAGCTCCCTCAGACTTTCCACAGCAGCTTTAAATCTGAGGAAATGGTGGTTCAGAGAGGCTAATGGCTCACCCAAGGTCACCCAGGCAGTTGGTAATAGAGCCTGGACAACAATCCAGATCTCCTAACCATTTGTCCAGTGTTTTTCTCATGATACAGTTTTGACTTCATGGATAATATAAATCCTGTCATAGTTTTATTGGGGGTATGATTGTACCCCATAGGTGGGTAAGAAAAGAATCAATATGTAACCAGTACTACATGTCCTCAGCACTATGATGTGAGTGACAACAAATAAAAAGACTCAAAGCCTGGTCCTTGTTCTTAATACAAATTCATTCATTCACTCATTCATTCATTCAAAGAGTTCCCTTGGTGTCCATCCCTGTTGAGAGTTAGAAAGAACTCCTCAAGGAGCTCACAGTGTAATGAAGGAGACAGACTCAAAGGTCAGCTGTTCCAATTCCACGGGAGAAAAGCTAAAATAAAAGTACCTGTGGTCTGATGAGCATACTGTTGACAGCTCTTCCGCTTGCCCGTGGGATCCTAGAAGGCATTGCAGAAGGGAACGGAGTATGGAAGGATCCACAGGAGCCCAAGGATCCACATGCCCAAGAAGTGGGCATGTTGCGTTCAGAGGACCACCAGTAGCCCAGGACAAGGGCAAGGGCTTGACAGGTACCACATGCAGAGGCCTCCTGGTCACACTGAGATCAGACTCTTCCCTGTGGATGATGGAAAGCCATTGTAAGATGTGAAACAGGCAGTAACAAAACAGAATTGATTAAAAAGCTCACCATGGCACAGGCAGGAATTAATGCAATGACTGATCAAGGTGCGGACCCATACGGAACATGGGCAGGAAAAGGGTGGGTGACTCTGGCTTAATCTAAGGTCAGCATCGATGGCAGCTCAATGAGGGCCTTTAGACCTAGCTAGAAGTTCCTCCTCTGGCACCCAGGAACCCCTCTCCCATGCTCTGGAAGCAGCGACAGAGTTTAGTAGAGGTTAACAACAACTGCTTTTAAGCTGTCATTTTAAGACATTGTATGCCGTCTCCACTTCTCAGGCTGTGTGATTTTGGACAAGTTGCTTCCTTATTTAGGAAGTAGAGATGATAATAGTACCCATATCCTTGATTATTATAAGGGTTAAATAATTTAATACATATAAAGCACTTCAACAATGTCTGACCGTGATTAAGCATGCAATAAAAATGGATTTGTATTAGCACTACATGCATTTGCCATTGGGCAGTTGTGTTTATGGATGTACCTGACCAATCAGGGAGCTCTTTGGGGACAGGTACCCATGCCAGCCTGGGACACAGCAGGTTCTTGATGAGTATTTGCTGAGCACATTGGATGCTAAGCTGAAGATGCATTCAACAGATTCAATCACTTGACTGATTAAACATTAGGCAGAGAGTTAAAGACGAAAATACAAGGATTCTGAGGTTTCTGAACTGGGATAGGTGATGTCATGGCTGAGATGGGGAATCAGAGAGATAAGTAGCTAATTTGCCCAAGATCAAATCTGGGAACTGAAGAAACAGAGGTCTGAACCAGGTCTGTCAGAGTTCGTGTTCCATTAAAAACAGTTTACATAACTTGCATGTCTGAGCTTAGCACAGTTCCCAATGCAGCAGGTTTCTAATGCATATGTCAAATGAGTCGGTGAAGCCTAGAGCAAATGGCTTTCTTTTTGTAGATGCCAGGATGCCAGGGTTGCTTTTCTTTTCAATGATAGAGGTCTGTGGAGGTCAAAGAAAGAAGAGAAAACCAAATGTTCCAGGAAGAACTAGTAACCAATATTTCTGGTGAATGAGCGTGAGGATCCACCTGCCTTCTCTTCTCCTTTTTTCTCACACATCAGGACATCTTCTGTGATCCCCGGTGGCGTCATAATAGACTCTTGCAAACTGCTAGGAAGGATGACTAGAACTGCCTACCAGGAAGTTTTGCCCACATCAAAAAAAAAAAAAGTGTGCTTGGTGACAGGGGACCAGTCATGCGGACTCCTCCACATATGATCCTGTCTCAATCACCACCTCCTCAGAGGACAGGCTTCTTTCATCAAGCCACTTGTAGGATTGACACCTGAATATCACATAATGATATATTTATTGGTCAAGATGGATGGCATACAAGATGTGGTTCCATAAGATTATATCATCTAGTGACACTGTAGCCCACTTGGTGTGCCTAAGCACACTGTGATGTTCACACAAGGACAAAAATCACCTAATGACACATTTCTCAGAACACAGCCTGTCATTAAGCGATGCATGACTGTATTAGAACAGAATCGTCTGCATACTTCCTATTTGAAATCTATGACCTTCCTTCAATTCAAGTCTGGGTCGGGACAGTGATAATAATTATAATCATGTATTAATTTATTGAATGTTTACTACTTCCAAAATCCAGTGAGTGCTTTATGTTTAATATTTCATTCAAACTTCACCAAATTCTGTAAGAAACAGTTATCATCACTCAAAAGAGCAAAAGGGAATGGAATTTCAGCCTCAGAGAAGCTGAGCAGCTGACCAAAGGCACTCAGCAAATGAGTGAGGAATCAGGATCAGAGCCCCAGCTTGGCTGACTCCAAAACCCACAATGCATCCACGCACCAATTTTCTCTTTGCCTCCTTTGAATTTAGGACTGTGCATAGTTTAACTTGATCCAAATAAATCCAGTGGAGGCATGGAGCTCACATTCTAATTCCAGGGATAACAAGATAAGAGTATCCCTGCTCAGATGCCTTCTAACAATCCAAAAGAATCAGAGGAGGGCTGCACAGGGATCAGGAGACAAGATTCAGAGATCTGGGTTCAAAGGTCAACTGTGCCACTTACTAGCCATGAGGCTTCTGTTGAATCACTTAAATTATTTGGACCCCTTTTGTTTGTTAGTTTTACATGTCCTCTTCCCCCAACACACTTTTTGAAATATAAAATAAATGGGTTTATCTAAATAGCCTCTGAATGCTCTTAGAAAAACTATTTGTTCTGTTTCCAAATTTATGTTTTTAGTGAACTTTTCCAGTTAAAAATTAATATCTATTAAAGAAAAGCATACTTGTTACAGAGAAAGTAATAAAAAAGATATAGAAGACTAGAAAGAAAAAAATCTGATTCTGTTTTAGCACAAAAGAGTGATTATTGAAAATTTGAACTTAAAGGACTATCAAAGAGGCTTAACAAAGCTTTGGACATTTAACAACAACAGCAAGGATGTTCGGGCTTTTCTTGTAACTTTCCTAAACATTTTTTGGCCTTCTTTTAGAAGCATTTGTATTTCATGTCTCCTTTCCAGTGATCAGATATACAGACTTAACATGTTCTTTTTTTTTTTAATCAGAAATATCAATTGAGCCTCCTAGCTTTGTTTTATTTATTTATTTGTTTTAATGTGGTGCTGATGATCAAACCCAGTGCCTCTCACATGCAAGGCAAGCCCTCAACCACTGAGCTACAACCCGAGCCCTGGACTTAACATGTTCTTATGAACCTTTTTATTTTTTTGATGACTAGAAATAAATAAAATAAATTAAAAAAAAAAAAAACTCTTAGTAATATTTCACTCCACAACCTCTTGCTGAGAACCTACAATGTCTGAGACTTGTTCAAGGAGATATGCAGAATAAGGCTGTCCTCAGTGGGGAGCAGCAATGTCCAATTCAGGGAAAGCCCAGAAGGACACGTGAGTGATTGGAGTGGAGCACCCAGCGCTGGGCAAAGACAGCTACCAATTTTGTCACAAAGGAGGCTACAAAGGCTGGGTCCTGAAGCATGAACTAGAGTCCAACAAATGACAAAGTCTTAGAAAATCAACTACCTACTACCTACACCAGCTCCTGTTTGGTCATCTAGTGTCAGAGTGACCATGTGGAAATTATAGTCTGATTAACAGATAAGGAAACTGAGGCTCCTAGAGCACGTGGTGAAACTAATATTTAAAAGTCATGAAGCTAATATAAAAATGACAGCATTACTCTTTTCAACAATTCAGGATGTTAACAATGGGCAGGCCTGAAAGATACGAGGCTGCTTGTCCCCAGAGGGGTTTGAATAAGCATGCACTAGGACTCTTGCTGGTGGTGGGAATTAGAGTCTTTCAAATGAGCCTCCTGCTCCCTGCTCAACTAGTCATAGGCTATTTAACCTGGGAGCCTCTATTTCCTCAGCTGTAGAATAGGAGTGTGGCAATTTCTTCTTTACAAGGTCCTGGAGAAAAATAAAGAGGGAAAGGATGGCCCTTGGACTTGTAAAAGCTGGCAATTATTACAGTTGTACAATTATCTACCTGTGGATTCATGGCAACCAGTTGTTGGGCTTCAGGCTTCCGGTAGCAACCAATTATCTCTTTGTATGAGCTCTAACATGGAATATTGCGCTAATAAAAGTCTTAGAGAAAAGCTGGGCGTGGTGGTACATGCCTGTAATCCCAGCAGCTCAGGAGGCTGAGGCAGGAGGACCACGTGTTCAAAGCCAGCCTCAGCTATGGTGAGGTCCTAAGCAACCCAGTAAGACCCTGTGTCTAAATCAAATACAAAACAGGGCTGGGATGTGGCTCAGTGGTTGAGTGCCCCTGAGTTCAATCTCCAGTACCAAAAAAAAAAAAAAAGTCTTAGATACAAAGATGGAGCCAAAGTTCTCCTTTTGCACACAGGGAAATAAATTCCAAGAGAGGAAGGGGTAGGTCCAAGTCCATACATGAAGTTAGAAACAGGATGGAAGCCATGGTCTCTGATGCCTACCCAAGCTCTAAATTCGGCTTTCATTTTCTGTTACTAAGCAGTTCCCAGGACCTTCAGGATCCTGTCTTTATTCATTGAGCATCTGTCACTTACAGGTTCAAAGGATTTTCTACATATTCACTATTCAATCCAAATAGCAACCCGATGAGACTGATCTTATTGCTAATCTCCATGTTATGGATAAAGGAAATGCAGCAGAGAAAGGTGAAGTCACTTATTATAGACTCAACCAGTGCAATAGTAAAGCCAAGATTCGTACCTGGGCAGCTGGGCTCCTGGACCTGTACCTTAACCACAACACCATATGGACTCTCAAAGTGAAAAGGTGTGTAGCGGCTGCCTGGGAAAGGCTGTCTCCAGAGGGGAGAAGGAAGTGGTGTGTTACAGGCACCAGGAGAAGAAAGGAAGGAAGGGTCAGTTGAGGGAATTGAGAAAGTCCAGGCCTCTTGGAGTAGGTGATCTTTGTCTGGTTTCAGACCCACCTAAGTTTCCTCCAGGTTGGTAAGTGGGAGAAGGGAGGAAGGCACTCTGCAGATGGAACCACCTTTGCTAAGGCAAGTAGGCCCCAGGCAGCCTAGGGCTTAAGGGGCGCAGTCAAGGCGCTAGAGAGACAAAGACAGGGAGAGATACATAAGGGCCAGGGCACCAGGCACTAGCCAGTGAGTGAAGTGAGCAAATCACTCCATCTATAGGAGCCTCAATTTCCTTATCTGTAGATGAGGATAATAATGCCTACTTTATGAAGCTGTAGAATACTGAGGTGTGTTTATACATCCTAACCCACTGCTATTTCTCTTTCTTTATTTGCTGCTCATAAAACTATTTCCCTCAGTAAAAAAATTTTAATTGAGCCTATTTTTTACACTTATACTCAAAGTAGCATTAATAACCCTAAGTGTCATGATTAGTCACTCGTAATAACAATATAATTAATAATAATGTTAATTGCCATTGATTGCAGGCACTAAGTGCTTAATATGTATAATCTGTGTTTATCTAATCTAATCCTCGGAACATATCTTAAAGATAGGTATCATTATCCCCATTTCATGGATGAGGATGATGAGTTTGAGGAAGATTAAGAAATGTACACAAAGGTCACCCAGCAGGGACAGACTGGCTATGACCCTCAGGTCGGTCTGTCTGAAAAACACGCCCCGCGCAGGGAATGCTGCGTGTTTGTCCCTCTGCTTCTTTCTCAGAAAGCAAACAAGCATTCCAGGAGGCCTGCTGCACGCAGGGACAGGAGTGCCAGAGTGGGAGGGACAGGGCCTGCGGAGGCAGAGGCGGGAGGCGCCTGCAGAGCCAGGGCGGTGGCCACGCTGGCCTCTCCGCGGGAGCCCACATGTCCTGCAGGGAGCCTGGCTTGACCCGGACCTCGGGTGTCCAGGGGCCGGTGCGCGTCGGGCCCGCGGGGACGTGGCCGCAGCGCCGCGCCCGGGCAGCGCGCCGTGGGTGGGTGGCTCCCTGCGGCGGGGAGTTCTGTGCTATCTGCTGGAAGGCTTCCAGAACCCTCCTCCCGCCTCCGCCCAGGGCCGGCTCTTCAGAAACTGAAACCGGCAGACCGCCGGGGCGCCAGCGCTCGCGGGACGCAGCCCGGCGTTGCCTTGTTTGGGGAGGCCGCGGGGCTGGGCGGAGCGCGGCTGACGTGGCCCCCCGCCCCGGCCTGGCCTCGGCCGACTCCAGGCGGCCACCTCCGCCGCGCTGCAACGCTGGCCCCCTTGTGTGCGGGATCCGGATCCCCGCCGCCGGCTATCTGCCAGCGGAGGGACCGCGGAGCAGCGTCCCCTTTGACTATATGCTGGAGATTAATAAATTCAGCCACCTGTGCCACAAGAAGTGCCCAGGGTATGGGCACTGCGTTGGCATCCTTGTTGCAGTGGGGGCTGAGCAGGCTGCCTAGTGAGATGGGTGTTCAAGCACAAGTTGAACGAGATGGGAAAGCAACGGAAACAGCAGGAAAGAACCCCAAATTTGCCATCCCTACCCACATGCTCATCTGGGTACCTGAGAACTACCTGGAAAGCTCAGGCCTGACTCCATCTGAAGTCCTGAAGGCAAACTCCTTTAAAAGCATACCACTGATCTAAGCCATTAGTCCCCCATTTGCTTCTTCAAAGACCCTTATATTATTTCTTCCCACCCCATTAATTGCATGGAGTGAGATATTTTGTTAACCACCCTAGATTTATTAATTTACTTACTCTCTAAGTTAATCAAAGGCACAGAGTTCACTCAACAAATTTTCAACAAATATCTATTCATTCAACACATATTTATTGAGTACCTACTGTGTTTGTGGTAGAGACCGAGGACAAGGACTTTGTCCCATGGAGTTTGCTGACTGGTGAGGGAAAACAGAATATGAACAAGAATTCAAATACTGTCATTTAAGCCAAGACAATCCAGCTAAACATGAGACACCCTCTAGGTTTTTCATTGAGAGATGTGGTTTTAGTCAAAAGTAAATTAAGTTCATCTATTGTTCCCTTATGTGGCTCCATTATACAGAAATGGAGTAGGGGTTCCTCCTCAACACAGAAGCACTCACACATACACCACAGTACTGATGCTTCCATAGACTCCCTAAATCCACCATCATCTAAGGCCTGGGAAAGAGACAGGTGGAAGGAAAGCTGGCATACAGAAAGACCCTAGAGCTGGATTCCTGCCTGTGTGGCCAGTCTCATGGCCCTCACTATGAGGAACTCCTAGCAGTTACTGCCAAACACTGAGCATTGGGTGGCTAAGAGTGTGGGCTTTGAAGCCAGGCTGCCCAAGGTGGAATTCTAGCTCTTCCTTACTAAATCACAGACAAGGTCCTTAACCTCTATGTGTCTGTGTTTCCTCCTCTATAACATGGTCTGGATAATACCTACTTTAAGAATTGTGGGAATTGGAGAGATGATGCTTAAAGCAGGTAGCAGCCACTCAGTGTGTAAGCAGTTACACTGCTTCATCTTGGCTTGGATGCCCTCTTTACCTGAAGCAGTCACCCCCACCTTTTTCTCTGCCTAGAGAGTTTATAATTATAATCCAATGTCTCTTCCTCTCTAAAGCTCTCCTTGCTTTATTCACCAGGTAATTTGATGTTTTTTCTTCTATGTTCCTGGAGCTCTTTTTATAGTCCCTTTATAGTACCTCTCATGTTGCAATCATTTTTCTTATTGTTGTTTAGGTGTTTATCTTTTTCACTGGACTGTAAGTTCTTGAAGAGGAGGAAGTAGATTGTATAGATCTTTTCATTTCAAGGAACAAGATAATCCTTAGGGTAGAGTAAGCATTAATGGGTGGATAGGAGGATGGATGGATGGATGAGTGGGGTGAAGTGATTTCCTCAGGATCACAGAGTTCTAATCTAGAGTTTAGTTCATGTTGGAAATATTATTTTTCTGAGCCTCTGGTTTCCCATCTGGGAAAAAAGATCCAATAATAAGCCATCTATATTTTGGGATTGGAATGGTTTAAAAAAAGGCACATATAAGAGGGTATTCAAGAATATAAGCTATGGGGCTGGGGATATAGCTCAGTTGGTAGAGTGCTTGCCTTGCATGCACAAGGCCCTGGGTTCAATCCCCAGTACTGCCCCCCCACCCCCCACTCAAAAGAAAGAGCATAAGCTACAGAGTCAAATTGCTTAGGTTTCAGTCCTAGCTCTGCCACTTGTGAGATATATGATCTTAGACCAATTCTTACCCTTGCTATGCCCAGCGAAGACAGAACACATTAGTGGACTCTTCAGATAATTAAGAGACTGTAAAGTCCCCAGTGCCTATCACAGGGTAGGTGTTCAGTAAATAAATATTGGTTCCCTTCCCCCAACCTCCACCTTCTCCCTTCTTCAGATGTATGGGCCTTGGGCTCTGAAAACCCAAAACAGCTGTTCAGATGCCACATTTTGCTCCTAGTGACTAATGCCCCTAAGCCACGGTTGGAAAGCTGACTCCAGAACTGAGCTTACACTTGAATGCTGAGTTAGACACAGGGAATGTGGCTGACTGATTTATTTAATAAATAGGAAAACTTTGAAAAGGAGCAGTTTAGAATCAACAAACATGCCAAGGAAATTGAAAAGCAAGAGTTTTTACAATTTCGATGTGGGTTTTACCTACCATCGGGAGAGTCTTTACATAAATGTATGAATAGTAGGGTCATTCAAACCCATATGTTTCACAAACTTTTACAGGAGTGATCAAAATTGTTTGGGGAATAAGCTAATCAATTAATCAGCTTAACAATTCTTGAATTTCCTACTACTTTATCCACAATATATTCTAATAAGATTATTATTCAAAATTTTCTAATAGTCATGTAACAATTACTAAGCCAAATGATATGGAAGAGAAAGGACAAGAAGAGTTTTATTTTGACCTGGAATCCCATCACACTCCTACGTGAATCTCCTCAAATCTCCTTCTTACAGTGGAATTTAGAAGAGGCTGATATGGGGGTCCCCATGGCCCTGGGAAATAAGCCATTTGCCCTAAGGGTGCCCAGAGCCCTGGGAGCTGAAGCTGTCAGGGGACTCAGCCAGCAAGCACTTGGCAGTTTAGTTCAAAGAAGAAATCTGAGAGGGCAGGGGCCTAGGCTGGACCTGAAGGGATGATCTGCACCAAGGGGGAAGGAGAAGGGAAGAAATCTTATTAGCAAAACCAGCTGCTGCCAAGTAGGGCGTGTGTCTGAATTTCCCAAGAAAAGAGAGGATTGCAGCTGTTGGCTTTAACCTCAGCCTCCAAAAATTGAGAAAAAAGGTTTTTTTGGTTTTTTTTTTTTTGTGTGTGTGTGTGTGTGTGATATTCTACTCTCTTTTACCCTACCAGACTCTCTCTACATCTTCCATACCTTGAGCCATGTTGAACCCCTGATCCAAAAACAGAGGCTGAGCTCTCCCATCTGGGAATGAGTTTTTCTCCTCTTCTCCCATGAGCACATAGTACTTAGGCTCACATTAAAAAAACGCTTATGGTTACTTAATTATATGCCAGCCAACTTCCTTCAATCTCCCCCAACTTATCTTCCTCTTTGGTAATAGCTTTATGGAGGTGTAATTGGCATACAATAAAGTACACATATTTAAAATGTCCAATTTTATATGTACAGACCCGTGAAACACTCCCCACATCCAGATAGTGAACATATCCACCACCCCCAAAATTTCCTTTCCTCCTGTCTCCGTTCCCCCAAGTAACTGTCATCTGCTTTCTGTCATTGTAGTTATCCGCTTCCATTTCTAGAGTTTCCACAAGTGGGATTATACAGGGTAGCTCTTCTTGACCAGCTTGCTTCACTGAGATCCATCCATTCTACCTTCTCTTGTCACTGGATTGTTGACCACTCTGGCTCACACAGGGCTTGGAGCTAAGTGCTGGGCACAAAGGAACATTGTGGCAAAGGACACTGTAGGGGATAGGAAGATCTCTGAATTTGGAGCCAGAATATACATTGTCCTCAGTCCAGACTCAACGATTCTAGCTGTGCACCCAGGAGCCTGTCACTCACCCTTGGGGTCTTGGTTTTCTCATCTGTAAATTGGGGGTGATAATAAACCTCCCTTCTCTCAGGAGGGTTCTGTGAAACTCCACTGAGCCAGGAGATAAAGTGCTCTGTAAACTGTGAAAGGTCAGTCCTGGGCAAGGGATTAGGTCTGGATCAAGCCAGGAGTGCACTGGGAATGCCCCAGCTCCCAGAGCTATTTAAAGATAGCCCAGTCACCCAGGGAAGTTGCATGGATTTGTCATTCCTTGTAGAAATGGCCAATAAGGGCTATGCCTGGTGGCCTTTAATCCTAGCCCAGTCACTAAAATGTCAAGGATTCTTTTCCCTTGACCCTCCCCCTTCCTCTGTGTGGGCTGTGTTTATTTACAAGGTCTCCCTCCCTCTGGGAGCCACATGTGACCGGAGGATTCCTCTTCTGGCCTGGAGCCGGCTGATAAGGGCAGCCCATCTGCTGGGGGCTCCTAGGACCTGCAGGAACAGGAACCAAGCCTGAGGGGAGAGGGGAAGCCTGCCAGTCCTGGTTGCAGATTCCTTTGGCCAGGACTAGGGACAACAAGGAAAAGAAGAAAATATTTGTCTCCCATTTAAAATTGACCCATAAAACCACACCAAACTTGGGGAGGCTTCTTATCTTTCCTGGTGAACTGGATTTCTTACATGCTATTGTTGGTAAAGAGAATGAGGTAAACTAGAGGGCCCACAGACCCAGATTCAAGGCCTCCTATGATCGTTAATCAATGTCCTGTGTGAGTTTGGCAAAGCTGGTTTCCCTCTCAGGGCTGTACTTAAAATTAGAATCACTGTTCTTTGAATAACTACTATATATCAGCCACCACACTGCATTTTCTATATGCTTTTTAAAATATGATCTTTAAAGCTCTCCTGAGTGATAAATATTCTTCCTTTCATTTTCCACTTGATGAAAGTAGAGTAACATGTCCAAGGTCGTCTACAAAATAGCCAGAATATGAACTCAGTGCTGTCTGGCAAGAGAATCCACATTCTTTGGAGAACTTGAGGATAGCAATTCTCAAGGAATGAACTTAACAATAAATTATTTCCTGGTCATGCTATATGAAAAGAAGTCCCTGTGTCCAATTTAATACAGGGGAAAACTGCATTCACAAAGACCCAACATTTAACCCGAGGAGTGCTGCAGACAGCATTCAGAAAGACCCACAGTTTACTTCCATGTCTAGAAGGCACTGAGAAGTCTTAGATTAAAGGGATTAACTTTTTTTAAGCAAGAATTTCCCACATGAAATCGATCACTAGCCTTTTTTCCTATGACATCTCATATTCCAAGGAACAAGTGCTCCTCAGAGCCCTGTCTGGGAACTGTCGTTGAGTCAGAGTTGGAGGGATTAGAGATTTATCCATCTAGCTATGAGAACTTCATCAACATAGGCTTTTTTCAGACAACTCCAGAGATGAGAGGCTCATTACCTGGAGAGAACCTGTTCTGTTGTTACATTAATGCCTTTGTTAGAACAGCACTGCCCAACAGAAAGTTGTATGCAATACACATATGTGATTTAAATTTCTCCAGGAGCCACAGGCTAAAATTAAAAAGAAATGTAAGCCAGGTGCCATGGTGCATGCCTGTAATTTCAGCTATTCAGGAGGCTGAGGCTGAAGGATCACAAGTTCAAGGTCAACCTCAGCAACTTAGCAAGAACCTGTCTCAAAAGAAAAATTTTAAAATGGTTAGAAATGTAGTTAGGTGATAGAGTGCCCCTGAGTACCACACCACACCACACACAGTACCACACAAGACATATACATACACACGAAAAATTTTAATCACATATCCTAATTAACCCAATAGACCTGAAAATATCATTTCAATGGGTAACCAGTTAAAAATTATCAATGAGATAGTTCACATTCTTTTTACAATGAAGTCTTTGAAATTTGGACTAGCCACATCCCCAGTATTCAGTAGCCATATTTGGCTAGTGTTTACCAAATTGGACAGCACACAGCTAGAAGATTCTTCAGGTAGAGCAAAGTTCTTCCTGCTTGTGCCTCTCCTCCATGGTCCTTCGGTCCAAGGGCATGGTCTACAGATGTCTCACACCCCAGCCACCAATCCCTAGGGTGAGTCCTATTTGGCTGTATCCTTGCTCATGCCCATCAAGTGTCCCCCACCATAGAGCTCAGTCCTCTGGTAGTCATCTGCTGAGTCTGTCTCCTAGAAAGTGCTTTCCAAGCTTTAATGTGCCACATAAATGAAGGACTTTCTTCTCCTGACACCTAAATGGATCAGACCTAGAGCCACCTCGGATTTTTAGTGGTCTTATCACAGTGTTAAGATGGTATCTGACCTGGGGCAACTCCTTTCTGCATCCTGGGCCTCAGTTTCCCCATATGTCAAATAACAGGCTTGACTTTCTATGATTCAGATGCTTCCAGCCTCTTATCCACCCCACTGTCTGACGACCTACTAAATTTCCCATTTAAACTGAGTATTCAGCTATTCAGAAAATAGTCATATCCCCCCTATACCATGATAATCAGCATTAGAGTGTTGACCATGTATGTATAAGGCACCACATGAAGAGCCTTCCCTACAGCATCACAGTTAATCCTCTCCATAGCCAAGTGTGGTAAACCCTATTATTGTCCCCTCATTTAATTGTGGAAACTGAGGCATCAAGTGGCTGAGTCATGGGTCACAGGCCTAATGAGGGAACAGCTGGAGATTCCTGCCCAGTAGTCCCCTCCCAGCTCCCTGCTCAGGCTATGAATCAGGTCCAGCCTGTGAACCTGAGTGAGGTCCAGGCCTCATTTTATACAAGCAGGAACTGGGGCCCAGGCAACCTGTGTTTTGTCTCACAATGTTGTTGTTAAAACCCATGGAGTGTCCGCCTCCTGTTCTGCAGAGGAAGGAAATATTGTTCTACTTTCTTTGCTGAGGAAATCCTACTCTTTCCAATGGACTTTCTTCCCATCCCCTTGACCTTTCAGGAAAAGGACAAGGCCCCCAGGAGGGCTCTGGAGGAGGCCTGAGGGCTCAGCATGCCCTGTCCAGAGCAGGGGTATTTTTAGAGCTGGCTGCACACTGTTTACAAGGAAGCCGGTCCCCTGAGCCTGCCCTCTCCCTACAGGGAACACTGACTGCCAGCCCCACCCAGGGGCCAGCTCCTGCCACCTGCCCTCCCTCCCTCTCTCCCTCCCTCCCTCCTGCTGCTCCTCTCCTGTCTCCCTCAGCACTTGGACTCCATCAGAATGTGGGTTTGCTGTCATCACCACCCTGGGAGCTTCCTAGGGAGGACCCAATGTGACCTGGCCCTGGAAAACAAAGAAACTGCCATCAGTTGAGGAGATGAGTGGAAATCCTGCAAAGGGGTATTCCTCCCTGAAACACTTCAGAAAGGATGGGTGTGGGGATGAAGAGGCCATAGACCCCCAGCCTGGAGGGCTCAGCAATGCCATGGGACAATGCTCTGGAGGTACTTATCCTCCCCTGCCTGCCTCATTTTCCATAGCTGTAAAGCCAGGGAGCTTGACTGGTGTGTGTTGGTGGCGAGGGTGATATCTCCATCCAGTGACTGAATGTCTGAGCTTCTTGATAATGAAATGTGAGCACTTAGGCCCACCTCATGCAGGTGGAGGTGAGTGTTTCGTTGGACAGTGGTGCAAAGTCCCCGGCACATGGTGAACAGGAAGAGCATAAGGCCACTGGTGATGATTTCCTATCTCCAGCACTTCTCCTGGCTCTCACACAAAGAAGGCACTCAAAGGAGGATGCTTTTCTTTATTTTCGCAGTTCAGAGTTCTTTTACCTCCAGGTCTACACGAAACTCTTTCCAGTTATGCTTTTTTTTTAAAAAAAAAAAAAAAAACTTAGGTACTTATTCCTTATTCCTTCTCCCCCAGCTCTGCACACATCGGTCCCCCTGTGGTTCAGGAATATTACAGAAGGTGCCTAACACCCTTGTCCACGTCACACTCTGGGGCAGACTGCACGCCCTCACCCTAGCCTTACTGGCTGCTAAGAGCATCATCCTGACCTAGTGTCAAGTGACCTGGACCAGGTGAGCCAGGCTTCCCAGAGTCTGACCCTAAGCTGGCAGTGCTGAGCAGGAAACCAGATCCAGGTGGCTGGGCAGTGCATCACTGAGCAAGCTTCCCTGAATGGGGGCATGCAGATTATAAGGCCTCAGGCTTCTTAGAGGAAGTGTCCTCTCACCTCTGTCCTGTGGGCAGGCTAGACTTCTCCTCCTGCAGCTGCCAGAGGTTGCAGGCGCTTATTAGAGGTAGCTGAATTCCCACTGGGCCTCCTCCTCCTCCTCCAACTCCTCTCGCACTTCCAACTTCCCTCCCCAGTCCTGTTCCTTTCCCCCTCCGCTTCCTCCTTCTCCTCTTCCTCATGCCTGGGTCTCTCCTCCTTCTCTTCCCCACAGCTGTGCTCTTGACCCAACTGACAACCTACTTAAATTCCTAAGGGGGAGTCCCAGCAGAGGAGGGAAGGATGCACTTCTCTGTGACTTCACATCTCCTCTTCTCTTCGTCCTTTCACAGAGATATTCTGGTGGCCTCTGATGTGTGTGCCAGGCACCAGGCCAGGGGCGTGGGGCCAGGGTGGCAGTCTTGGCTGGCTGGGAGGTTGCAAATGAGAAGTGTGTCACCTTTGACCACCTCTCCTGTCTCAAGATCTTGCATTCACACTCTTTCTAGTGTCATTTACTGTGTCTCATCAACTGTCATAATAATGGATTACCTCAACCTGAAGCAGCAGGTGCTGCTTTGGGAATATGTGATTATGGAAAGAGGTGTCCTCCCTGCTTTCTCTGCATCTCTTGCCCCCCAGGAAGGGGAAGCAGTGTGTTTATCAGTACAAAAGTCTGAGCAAGTCCAGGGGCCAGCGCCAACAAAGGTAGCTTGAAAGTAGAGGATGGGTAAGGGACAGTGTCAGGAGAGGAGCCTGGAGACACCGTCTGTGACAAATCATGCTAGCAGCAACCAAGGAAAGCACTGGCCCTTCCTGTTCTGCCACAGGGGTTGACTCTAGCAAGGTGTAGAAGCTGGGCTGGGGAAGGGAGAGAGCAGCAGCCAGACCTCATGGGTAATAATGACAATTCTTGCCTGTTGAACTTCTTGAATCCCAAATCCTTTCTCTGAAACTATTCTCAACTGCAAATCTTAAGGGTCAGGAGGGGTGTGTTCTTTCCCAACCCACTTCCACACCCACCTTCCATGCCTTACTAGCTGGGTGACCATAGGCAAGTCCTTTAATCTCTCTGGCTTTATTTTCTCCATCTGTAAATCAGAAATTAAGTGTGCTTGTGTGTGCATGAGGACACACAGACACCCTGCAAGAGTTTTCACAAAGTTTTAATAAATAAGACAATGTGGAAGGAGAGCTCTTTGGAAAGCACACGCCGTTCTCTCTCTCTCTCTCTCTCTCTCTCTCTCTCTCTCTCTCTCTCTCTCTCTCTCTCTCTCAGACTTCAGCTGCTATTCTCATTCTACAAGGGGAAATCCTCACCCGGAAAACCTTGTTCACACTGGCACAGGTCCCAGGGCGTGAGCCCCTGTGGAGGCTGCGTCTCTCCCTTTCCATTTCCCTTGTTGACTTCCAGTGTGACTGTTGTGGGCTCACAGATGGACACGCAGTTCTCTTTGACTTGCCAGCCACTGGGCTGAGTTCCCCCCTTGCTTCCCCAGGGAAATTGAGAACCCCTGCCGAGGCTGACACTCTCCGAGACCCAGAGGAATCCAAGGGGGCCTCTGCACAAGCCCAGGGAGCTCAGGGTTCTGGACAGACTTAGACAAGGATTTTTTAGGTTCAGGCTGAAACTCTGGTAACCTGCCATTTCCAGGAAGGCCTCCAAGCAAGACAGAAGAAGAGAAATAGGTGAGGTGACCTGGGATCCAGAAAAGAGGAGGCAACACCCAGGAGAGGGAGTCTCAGGAAAAGAGGGAGCTCTTGCAAAGGCAAAGAGGTTTGCAGCACACGCAGCCATCCCCAGAGCACAGAGGACCGGTTGAGGACTTGCACTTGGCTGCGATCCCTCCCTCTGCCTGATCCATCCCCATCTATACCAAGTTCTTTGAAGGTTGCAGCATGTTAGGTATCTCAGAGGCCCATCTCCTCTTCTCTGCCTCTGTGGGCAGTTTTCTGACCACATAGCTGCTTCTGACCTCGCTGGTCTCCAACCTCTACATTCCAATCCATTACTTCACAATATGATCTTTCTGATGTACACATCTGACCATAATGTGTTCCTCTTCCTTACTTCCTCAAAGACTCCCCACAACGTTTTGGATCAATGCTATAGTTCAGGACCCGCTATTCTTCATTATCTAACTCCCTCATCTTTTGTTCCTGGCCTTATTCCCACCAAAACCTACATAAACACTCTTTTCCTGCCACCCTAAACTTCAGTTCCCCAAACGATACATATGACGCCAGGATACCTACTCTTTGTTTTCCTCGCATCCCCTGTGCCCACTCTCTCTCAGAACCCTGCTAAGGTACCACCTGCTCTGGAAATGTTCTTCTGCTCCCCCCACCCCACTCTTTCATGCTTTCATAGTCCACCATACAAGACCTTTAGCCCTGGGGTTCTTAGCCTCAGGCCAGATCAGAAGTTTTGTGAACTTGCATGGGGGAAACGCATGTTCACTCTCCTCTACCTGAAATTTAATATTTCCTTCAATTACAAATTCAGGCACAATTCACAGTGGTTCCAGTGATACCCGACATTCATTGCCTCCAAAATCAGTTGTTTTTTTTTCATTCACTTTCCAGTTGTTACAGATTTTTCTCAAAGACGTGTCTCAACTCATCTGTATTTTAAAATTATAATAGTTTAGATCTGTAGATCTATTATTGAATGTGTAAATAAAAAGCATATAAATCATTACCAATTTGGATTTTGACTACATATTTTGTGAACTTCTGAAAAATAATTGGCTTGCTTTCCAATCACCTGCATTTTATTTTACATGTTTTAAGATGTTGTTCTGAAAAGAGGCCCATAGGCTCCCCAAACCACCTGGGGTTTCTGCATCGAATGGTTACCCTTTCTCTGGCATAAACCCCAAATACCTTCCACTGAAACTCTAGATTGATCTTGGGCATTTCTGTTGATAGTTTTGCACATCTTGAAAGCAAGAGGCCCTCTTCCAATCTACGATTTAATACAATGCGTATCACCTAGCATGGTGCTAAAAACACATTTTGGAATAAATAAAAAGAAGACAAAAAGGAAGGAAAGAAGGGGAAAGGAGTCAATTTGATCTTCAAAGACCATCTGCTCTACTTTCGCTTCACTCAGATGACTCCATGGCTTAGCCCCTTGTCTTCTTTACCTCTCTGCTCTGAGATCATCTTTTCAGGGAGACCTTTGTCAGCACTGTATTTAAAATTATACTTCCATCCCTACAGCCCCAGGATCACCCTGTCCCTGACCCCTGCTTTGACTTCCTAACACTCATCACCATCCCACAGATTATGTGCTTCTCTCTGATTTTTATTACTTTATTTCCTCCCCTTTTACTGGAATGTAAGCTCCATGAAGGTGAGAAATTAATCTCATTCATTCATTTCTACAGCCCCAGCACCTGCTGTCCACCCAGTGGATAATAAGCATTAAGTAGCAGGACAGAATGGCAGTGAACAAGGGGTGAGGTTTGCAGCATCTGCAAGTGTCTGTTCCCACTCTGCAGATAAGGAGGCTGAGGCTGGGAGAGGTTAAGTTCTGGCAGGAGCCAATAGCAGGTCTGCATAGATATGAGTGAGTGGTGGGAAGAAGCCTGGGTTGTCTACCCTGGGTGTGGATGGAGGGACTTGGAGTCTCAGGCTGGGAAGTCTCGTCCTAAGGCACAGTACCTATTTTCAGTGGAGAAGTGGCAGAGCTCCAGGAAGATTGGCCTGATCTGGAGCTACTGGGAAGCAGGATGGAGGCTCATTGGGAATGTGTCTTATTTTTAAGCCATTGCTGTTTGATCAACAGTATGCATGTGTAAAAATCCTGCCACTCTGTCTGATTTTCTCAGTCTCCGGGAAAAGCCAAAGCTTGTTCATCCTGTGTGAGGTCTAAGTTAAAAGGATTGTTGAAAGATTCAAGAACCATAAAGGATGGCTCCCCTGAGACTCCTCTGGGCTCTCTATGCAAACCTTGCCCATAGTGCTCACCCAGCTGGTTGTGATGTCCCCTTTTGTGTGGCTGTCTCCTCCACTCAACCAAAAGCTCATTTATAATAGGATGCCACAGTTTTCTTTCTTTGGCAGAGCAAGACTGTGTGACCTGACATACAGTAGATTTTTAGTTAGTACTTATTGAAAAAAAATGTGAATAGAAAATTGCTGATCACTAGATGCAAACATAGGAAAAAGTGAACTTTGAGTTCCTACTAAAGACCAGGTACTGGCAGGGTACCTAAGCAACAGAGGTAAGTGAAAGGGGCCTGTGACTTCCAGGAATTCATGAGAGAGCAGACTGATACACATGTGGGCAATGAAAATAGTGTGCCAAGGCCAAAGGGGGTCCCCTAGGAGGGTCTACCCCCATTCTTCTGGCATTTACCAAACTGAAATCATATCATTATTTAATGACCTATGTTCTGTCTTCCCAGAAGAATGAAATCTCCAAGAAGGGCTTTGTCTCACTCACTGCTTGACTCCAGTATATAGTAGATGCTCACTTATGAAACCTCAGAGTTGCCCCAATGTAAGTTCAATAAATATCTGTGAATAAGAGCATGACTTGAAGAAACACAGAGAGCCATGGGTGCATGACCCAATCCAGGAATGGGGGCCAATCACTTTCCAAGAGGAACATGGTGTTCCAAAGTTTACTCCCTCCTTCAGCATTTCCTCATTCATGACTTCCCCACAACCTAGGGAGGCCACACCCATTTATGAATGAAGAAACAAAAAAAGAAAGAAAGGACCTTGGTAAAGGTCAATCATCTGGCATACCAAAGACTTGAGCCCACATCTCCCAAGGAAAGTCTGTGCTTTCCACACACATTATTCTGCCAACACAGAAGAGGTCTCATGATGAGACAGAGTGACCCACTGGTCATGCTGCTCCTGAGGGACCAGTGACCATTATCATGGGCCTGAGTAAAGAGGACAGATGACCACATCACCACCACCATCATTTTTATGGCAATTAAGAAGTACTTATTGCCTTGTGATCTAGGTTTAATTACTGTTCTCAACTTATGGATGAGGAAACTGAGGTACTATTAGATAAACTTCTGAGGTCATACTGGCAATAAGGACTCAAACCCACATAGCCTGATTTCAAAGCCTAAGAGATATCTTACCTGTTTATCTTCTCCTGCAACAGATCATACCCACCTAGTCCAGCTCTGGATGGTTGCTAGGAGGTTCACAGTAGCACACTCTTTATGTGCTCAACTTTACATTGTCCTAGGTGCTGTGTGAGAAAGCTACAAAGAAGTTCCCAAAGTCCCTGCCTTCAAGGAGTACCAATCCAGGAAGGAAGATAGACAAGCAATCATGGAAACTAAAATAGGCACAGAGGAGTGTGTTTGCAGAAGACAGCCATTTAAGTCACCTATTTTCGTGAGATCCTCCCTTTATTTTTTCTTTTTCCTCTCTAGCTTCCAATATGAGAGAAAACATATGACCCTTGACTTTCTAAGTTTGGTTTATTTCACTTAACATAATGTTCTCAAGTTCCATTCATTTTCTTGCAAATGATATAATTTCAATTTTCTTTATGGTTGAATAAAACTTCATTGTGTATATTTACCACATTTTCTTTATCCATTCATTTATTGATGGACACCTAGGATGGTTCCATAATTTGGCTGTTGTGAATTGTGCTGCTATAAGCATGGGTATGCATGTATATCATTATAATATGCTCACTTGAATTCTTTAGGATAATTAGAAAGGAGTGGTATAGCTGGTTTATTTGGTGGTTTCATGCCAAGTTTTTTGAGGACCTTCTGTACTGATTTCCATAGTGGTTAATTTATAATTCTTCCAACAATGTAAAAGTGTTCCTCTTTTTCCATATCCTCTCCAGTATGTAATATGTATTATTGTCTGTATTATTATTATTTTTTTTAATCAGGGATTGAACCCAGGGATGCTTAACCACTGAGCCATAACCCCAGCCCATTTTTATTTTTTATTCTGAAACAGGGTCTTGCTAAATTGCTTAGGGGCTCCCTGAGTTGCTGAGGTTGACTTTGAACTTGCAATCCTCATGCCTCAGTGTCCTAAACCACTGGGATTACAGACTTGCACCACCACACCAGGCTGTCTATATTCTTTTTTTTTTAAGTGTTTATTTTTTAGTTGTAGTTGGACTCAATATCTTTATTTATTTTTATGTGGTGCTGAGGATCGAACCCAGGGCCTCACACGTGCTAGGCGAGCGCTCTACCACTGAGCCACAACCTCAGCCCAGGCTATCTATATTCTTGATGGTTGCCATTCTAACTGGAGTGAGATGAAATCTCAGTGTAGTTTCACTTTCTGTTTCCCACATTGTTAAGGACATTGAACATTTTTTTTTCATATATTTTTTGACCATTTGTATTTCTTCTTTTGAAAAGTATCTGTTTACTTCATTTGCTCATTTATTGATTAGATTATTTGGGGTTTTGGTGTTAAGTTTTTTGAGTTCTTTATACATTCTTAGTATTAATTCTCTGTCAGAAGTGTAGGTAGCAAAGATTTTTTTTCCATTCTTTAGATTCCTTTCCTTATTCTTAATTCTTTATTTGCTGTACAGAAGACTTTTAACTTGATGCTATCCCATATATTAATTCTTAGGAGTCCTACTGAGAAAGTTGTTGCCTGTACCTATATGTTGGAGTCCTAATCCTAGATTTTCTCCTAAGAGTTCCACAGTTTCTGTTCTAGTTGCTAGGTCTTTGATCCATTTCAAGTTAACTTTTGTGCAGGGTGAAAGATAAGGATCTGGTCTCATTATTCTACATATAAATGATCAGTTTTCCCAGCACCAGCACCGTTTGTTTAAAAGACTGTCTTTTCTTCAAAATGTTTTTTGGCACCTTTGTCAAAAATCAGATGACTATCTGTGTGAGTTTGTTTCTTTGTCTTCTACTCTGCTCCATTGGTCCATGTGTCTGTTTTTTTATGCCACTACCATGCAGTTTTTGTTACCATAGCTCTGCAGTATCACCTGAAGTCAGGTATTGTGATGCTTCCACCATTGATTTTTTGGCTTAGAATTGCTTTGGCTATTCTTGGTCTACTAATATTGCAAAAGCATTTTAGGACTGTTTTCTTTAGTTCTGTGAAGAATGTCCTGGGTATTTCGATGAAGATTGCATTGAATGTGTATATTGTTTTTGGCAGGATGGCCATGTTAACAATAGCAATTCCACTTTTCCATGAACATGGGATGTCTTTCCATTTTCTTGTGTGTTTTTCAATTTCTTCCTTCAGGGTTCAGTAGTTTTCATTGCAGGTTTTTAACCTCCTTGGTGAAATTTATTCCAAGTGTTCTTTTTCATTTTATTTTATTTTAATTTATTTTATTTTTTGAGACTAAAATGAGATTGTTTTTCTGATTTCTTTATCAGCAGATTTATTACTGACATATAGGAAAGTTAATGATTTTTTATGTTGATTTTGTAAATTGGTACTTTGCTGAATTTGTTCAATACCTCTAGTAGTCTTCTGGTGGAACATTGTGGATCTTTCAAATATAGGATCATATCATCTGCAGTGATTATTTGATTTCTTTGTGTTGTTATCCTTCTTATTTCCTTCTCTTATATAATTTCTCTGGCTAGAATTTCTAGTACTATATTCAATAGGAGTAGTGACAGTGAACAACCTTGTCTTATTCTGGATTTTAAAGAAAATGCTTTCAATTTTTCTCCTTTCATCATGATATCAGTTTTGGGTTTTTTTGTATGTAGCATTTATGATGTTGAAGAAATTCTTTCTATCCCTAGTTTCTTCAATGTTTTAATCACAAGTGCGTGCTCTGAACTTTATAAGAGGATTTCTCTCCATCTATTGAGAAGACTATGTAATTTTTGTACTTATTTCTGTTTATGAATTTGTGTATGTTAAACCATCCTTGCAATTCTGAAATAAAATCAACTTGGTTGTGTTGTGCAATCTGCTTAGTATGATTTGCTAATATTTTTTGAGAGTGTTTTTATTTAAGTTCATCAAGGATATTTGTCTGTAGTTTTCTTTCCTTGATATGTCCTTATCTAGTTTTTGGTATCAGGGTGATACTGGCTTCATAGAATGAATTTGGAAGGGTTTGTCTCCTTCTGTTTCATGGAATAATTTGAGGAGTGTTGGCATTAGTTCTTCTTTAAAGGTCTAGTACAATTCAGTTAAGAAATTGTCTAGTCCTAAGCTTTACTTTTTTGGAAATTATTTTTTTATTAATGCTTGTATCTCATTGCTCATTATTGATCTGTGTAGGTTTCCTATGTCCTCCCAATTCAATTTTGTCAGGTTTTATGTGGACACCACTTCTTGATAGCAAGAAGAGTCAAGGCACAAAAACTAAGCAGCATGCATAATGATGGGATGGATCGGGAGTAGTTTGTTAGAAGACCATTTTTGTGAAAAGCCAAGCAAAAAAATAACTGTTGTTTAATCTAGGAGATGGAAGAATAAATGGAAAAAATAATCTGAATATATCAGAGACATATGCAGAAGATTATTGTGAGAGAGAAAAAAGGATTCAGGGTACCTTCTAGGTTTTTAGCCAGCATAACTAGGCAGGTGTTTCCTCATATCAATAAAGAAAACCAAAAGGAGAAGCAGGTTTGGGAAATATAAATACAGTTCAGATGAGTCCCCAGGGGTCCAAGAGTGTGTCACCTTCCTTTCTTGGAGAAGAAGCTCTTCACCCAACCCTCTCTCTGCTCTGACCATGTTTTCCAAGTGGAAAGTGAGATCACTTGTATGACCCTACTTTCCTAGCAGTAGTGATTGACCAGGTGTTGGCGTCTGATCCAGACAGGGCTAATGAGAGTGCCCCAATCCACATCCATTGCCAAACATGTCTACCTCATACTGCTGTGTTGGTTGTGCTCTGGAAAAGCCTGTCTGGTAGGGAAGAGTGGTGATTAGAATCCAGCCCATGTTCTGCAGGACAAGCTATGCATCTGTGGAGCTGCAGATACTCAAAGGATGGCACTTTTTCATATTTCACAGAGGTGCTATATGTGCTGCCAGTCCCTGGGGACTGTTCCAGGGATGGGCCCATGTGCCATGTAAAGTAACTTTAGGTAAGCTGGATTCTCCTGGAATTTATTCTGTTGAAGTACATGGGAAAATGAATGTTTTACTCAGGTCCTAAAATTGTATAGATAGGAGTTTGTAGCTATCCCTGTCCATGTGGATATGGAGGAAACAACTGAGAGATAATGAAATGGTACATCAATGGACTCGGGAGAGGGAGATGAAAGAGAAAAAGAGCTGTTAGAATCAGAGCTCCCTGTTTCAACCAACCCTACCCTTCTTGGGACTTGGAAGTTGGGTTTCTCCATTAATTCTGTGATTGCCCCTGTATTCTTCTGATTTAATTTCCCCTCTTTTGCTTAAGTTCAAGTTGAGTTGTTGCTCCTTGTAACCAATGCAACCAGTCTTAAACAGAGAAGTTCACGTGTTCATATTTGTAGAAGAGAGAATGGGATGAAAGATAGATCAGAGGCTAAACTGAAAGGATGCAGTGGACAATTTCATGAGTCACATGAGAGAGGGGTGTCCTAGGAGTTCCAGGCTCTTAGCTTCAGAGACTGGAAAGAGGTGGTGATGTCTTTGACAGAAGTAGGCAATCCAGAAAATATTGGACTAGAAGAAAGGAAAATGCATTTTTCCATTTATTGATTTATTCACCAACCTACATTTGGACACTGAGGACTGAGCAGTGGATAAGATGAGTTCATATTTGGATAAAGTCTGTGGGGCCTTATTGACTGATGTACCTACTCTGAGCCAGGCACTGGATATAGAGCTGAGTGTACATAAGTCTAGCAGTGATATCTGCAAGAAGCTGGGAGGAGAGAGCTGGCATTTTGGTTGTAACTATCATCCCCATGGAGATAATTTTGGAAGTGATGGGAGAGAATGCATGGAGAAATCTAGTTCTACAGCCCTTCAGGCCTCGGCTTCATCCATGGGCTAGAGAACAGTGTTGCTTGGGTCTGTGTGACCGAGAGGCAGATGCAGAAAGAACATGGCTTTAGAGGCCCAGTCAGGAGCCAGCCCAGCCTTACTCCTTGGCCCCACCAGGTAGCAGTGTGCATGACCTTGAATGAGCTGGAGCCTCTCTTTCCTTGGCTACAGAATGGGGATGTGAATGTTTATCCCAGTATTAAGTATAAGAAAGCATGCTTGTGGAAGTTCATCCCTTCAACCACAAATAGGTATTGGACACCTACATGCCCCAAGTTCTAGAATAAAGGATTCGAATGGGAGCCAGTAAAAGAGCCTTCATTTAAGAAGGATACAGAACTATTTCTGGCTTCCATAGCTGGGTTCTGACTCCTTTCAAGCATCCCAGGTCTCTGCCCACCACCCATCAATACCAGTCTGCCCCTTGCCTAGACCTTGTGAAAAGCAATATTTTGTTGTGTTTTGTTCTTTTTTTTATGATTAGTAAAGAAAGAGAAAAGCGTGTGTGAGCTGTCCTCTGGAGAGCTGGTTTCCAGAGAGGCAGAAAAAGGGCCCACGTGAACCAAGCTGTTCTTGGCAGCCACCTCCGTGTGCCTCACAGCCAGAGGCTTAAAGCTTTATTTGTGGTTTGGGTTACAAGCAAGGGCGAAAACCCCAGAAAGGAGAGGGGGGAGGAGAAAACATTTGAAAAGTTGAGAAAATTACCCTGCGTTCTCAAGTGCAGGTAATTTGTCTAAACACCTGAGCTCTGTAGAATCCTAGTGGTCTGACTGTGGCTTTAGACCTGGGCTCTCTGGCTCGGTGTCAAGCCTGGGGGACTTTTTTTTTCATACATTAAGCAAAAATACAAAATCACCTTTTACAAGATATTAATGAGTACCTTTACTGCTTCAATGGTAACATTGTTGGAGGTTTTGAAAAAAAAAATACAGGTTCAGGTTTAGGGGTGGTTTTGTTTTGAAGGTTGCTATATAAAGCACTTTGGTCATGGAATGGCACATTTGGGTGTTGAGTCCCAGGACCCCAAGTGAAGGACACAAACCATTTTAGAAATAGAAGAGCCCTCTAAGGGCTCCAAGACCAACCCCTCCTCACCTGGATGATACAAACAAAGCCCAGAAAAAGTAAAATATGTGCAAAGCAACACATCACGCTCATAGTAGAAACAAGTCTGGACCCAGGACTCAGGTCTTGGAAGATTACTCCAGCAGCCTTTGAGGCAACCCAGAGGTGACATTTCCCCTCAGAAACTATGACTAGACTCCCCCCCATGTTGACATTTCTGCAGCAGTGACTTTGAAAGCTGCCTTTTATAGCCCTGGCTTTGGAAGGGCAAACACTGTTATCAGTAAAACAACACAGGTGCCTCATAGAATTGGATCCAGGTGGAGCCAGGCAGGAAGCAAGACCCCCAGACATAGGCAGACATCACCCCATCACCTGTCTGGGTTGGAAGGGCGCAAAGAACTTTCTTGGGAATAGGAGGAGAGGCGACTATGTTGGTGAAGGGCTTGGCTTTGGGGCCAGACAAGAAGGTTCAGTCCCAGAGATCTACTTGCAAATCTCAATGAGCTCCCTGGTTGGGTCTCAGTTTCCTTAGCTATGAACCAGGGAAAGAGAGAGCTCAGTCACATAAGTCACATTTCAAGTGATCAATAGTCTCATAAGGCTAGTGGCTATTGTATTGGACAGTGCCGATCTAGAATTTTCACAGAAAATCTTGCTGGACAATGCTCTTGAGTGTTCTGGGCTCCTGACATTGGTTCTAGATCTCACCAACTGCAGCCACCTGGAAACAGAGGACGGGTCAGTCCAGTTCAGCCCTAAGGGCTCAGCTCTGACATCTAGGACTCCTACCTGTCCCCTCTGCCTCAGTCTGATCAATACTACAGGATTTGGCTTCAAAGTTGGAGAATGACTGAGTGCTCTCCTGAGGCTTCCCTTAGCAGAATCCCAGGGCAGGAGGACATGTGGGGTGAGGGGCAAGAGGCTGGGCAATGCCTCACATGAATATTGGTTTTCAGAGTCTGGAAGACTTGGATGTAAGTTCTGGTTCAGCCACTCAAGTATTAGTGATTCATTAAACCTCTCTGAGCTTCAGTTTTCAAATCAGAGCTTTCCCTGACTTCAAGTCAGATACTTCAGGGATCATGAAAGTAGAAACACTGTGATCTGGAAGAATGAGAAACTTCTAAAAGTAAGGATTTGGCTTCTTCCTTCCTCTGCCTCTTTCTTCACGAAAAAGGGGATTTAGATGGAGGCAGGTGGCCTCCATCTATAAAGAGGTTGCATTGTTTGGAAACATTCTGCAGAAGTCTGGAAGTTAGAAGAACCTCGTAACCCAGAGACAGGAAGAAAGAAGGGAGCAGGAGAGAAAGGAAAAATATTCTTCAAACACCTATTATATTCTAGATACGATGGCAGTCATTTTCAGATATGCGGAGATGATGATAACGGTGGCAAACTTTCTTAAGTACTTATTGTGTGCTAGGTATAGTTCCAAGTGCTTTGGATATATGATTCCTCTTTACAGATGAAGAAACTGAGGCACTGCAAAGTTAACGTCCGTCTCCAAGGTCACTCTAAACTAAGATTTAAATCCCAGCAGTCAGATTGCATGCACAACCACCTCTGCACTGAAAAGGCAGAGCCAGCCCTTAACCCCACACCCCAGCTCCAGAAAGGCAAAGTCACCTTCGTTATTTGACACACTATGCTCCTAGTGATACATTAGCTCTTCCAGCAACTACCACCACTCTGCTGACTCACAGCTCTCTCATGGCCCACTTTCCTATCTGCTGTCCTTTCTTCTACATGGCCTGATTTCTCAAGGCCTAAGTCACATGACACTGGCACTCCAAAGGGCTTCCCCCAGTGGTTACCTTAGCTGATCCACACCTTCTAAGTGTATCTCTTCAAAGCCCCTGAAGGTAGCAGGATCCAGGGGTGGCAGGGAATGCCTTTTGATCCCCCCGCCCCAGGAGAACCACAGTCAGAGGGCTTTTACATAAAGCCAGATCTGATCCACAAGGGCCTGGAAAACACCCTTCCCAGGAGCAATTGCTGTGGCTGCCTTGACTGAGGCTCAGTTTCAGAAGAGTTTGGAAGCTACAGTTCGGTCACACAAAGCATTCGTTTTCACACCGTGGTTTGTCATTTGGGCTTTGAAGACAGATAGGCCTAGATTCAAAACCACTCACCAGCTTTGTGACTTCAGACCAAGTCCCAACTTCCTTAGGCCTCAGTCTCTCTCCGGGAACCTGGAGCCCTGATGGGATTTACTTCATGGTGATGGCAAGTAGGTGAGAGAGAAGGCGGAAGTGAACCGCTGACCCTGGCCTTGGCGCACAGTGAGGGCTCAGCATTGGCTGAAGTTGCTTCAGGGCTGTGTTCTCCCAGTCAAGCATTTGTTTGGCCAATGTTCAAGAGTCTGCCAGGGCAGCTGGGCACCACAGCAGAGAGAACCCAGACACACACAACAGCCAGCACGCAGGATGGGGCTCTGGTGGGTGCAGAGGTTTCTGGCCCAGCCAAGTGCTTTACAGGGATTTGCTGTGGTTCTGCATTTGGACCACAGGGCTCCCCACTGTTCATTCCCCCATTCCTAACACACACACCCCATCTCCTCAGCCGTTTCTGAGTTTGAATCTTTTCAGATCACTCTCCATGTGACCTTGGGCAAATCCCACAACTCATCTCAGCCCATGGCACGTTTCCTATAAAATAGATAAGGATACACCAGGCCAAGCCCTTGTAGTCGATGAGCTGATAACAAATGTGAATGGCCCAGCCAAGCCTGGCATGTGGCAGATGCTCTGTAACTTCTAACTGCATTCCCCACAACCTAGGCCACCAGCCATCCCTCTGATGCTATGTGCCAAGCTTGGGATGGATACTGGGAGGTCAGACATTTTAGGGAATTTCAAGTTTAGTGGGTAAAATAAACATTTGAGCCATTATAGCTGATAGAGAATGCTAAGGGCTGCGATGGAAACATGTATAAAAGGTTAAGAAACGCCAGGAAGGGCACGACACTTTGCCTGGTTGCCTCCGTTTTCCTCTTCTGTCAACTGGTTACTACCTCACGTGAAACGAATCAAGCCAGTTCTACTATTGAGTTTAGTTCTATGCTGAGTGTTTCCACTTAGACTTGTTTCCCATGAGAACTTTGTCCCCTTGACGGACGACCTCTTATCCATTCATTCCTCTGTTCCCAGAACATTGGCAAAGAACAGGTGTCCAATCGACATCAGTTGAGTCAACTGACAAGAAAATTTATTATCTAATTTCATTCCCCTCAGAGCCTAGAGAGGTATTCCCATTTGATAGAAGGAGAGAGAGAGAGAGAGAGAGAGAGAGAGAGAGAGAGAGAGAGAGAGAGAGAAAGACAAGTACCAAGTTCAATGAGGTATTTGGCAGTCAATGACCCAGCCAGATTGTCAGACCCATTGCGGTGACTTTCTGTTAGATCACACAAGCTCAGGCCATTCTGGTTCAGGTGGGGTGACACTCTAGGACTGCACATGACTCACACCTCCCTGTGGGTCCTTGAACTAATCCATTAGTCTCCCGCACTGAATCACAGCTAGGGTGAACTTAAGACCTGAGGCAGGAGCACCTGTTGGACAGGTGTGCCTAGGCATCCCTAAGGCCAGCCAAGGCACAGTCTGGGGAAATCTTTTGTGGAGGGCAGTGGGGCAAAGGGGACAGGACTAGTATAGGGATGTCACTCTGGGTCCACTCCTCACCCCCTCAAGAGTGTCACAGGACAATGTCTGTCCAGTCACTGTATCTGCTGGGCTCTAAATCAGAGGCATACCATCTCCACCCCCAGTGTCTGCACTCTAATTGTCAGCCCTGGTCATCTTTGGTCTTGACTTTAGGCTCCCAGCCTCCAAGGAACTCTATGAATGTTCCTTCTAAGGAAGTTGAGAATTTGCCAGTCACAAATGGCAGCAGGTCCCATGGTGGAGTACACATTAGAAGGAGAGATCACATGGTGAGACAAAGAGCCAGAGAAGGAAGGGGCCAGGCTTACTCTTTTTAACAATTCCTCTTGTGGGAATGAACTGGAGTTCATGAGTACTATGTTAATCATTTCCAAGAGTAGCATCCCCAAGGACCTAAACTTCTCCCCACCTCTTATAGATTCCACACCATCCCTCAACATCACCACACTGGGGACCAAGCTCCCAACACAGAAACCCCACGGAAAAATCACTTCCAAACCATAGTAGTGGTATTATGAGGATTACGGTCAGCTGTGCATGACAGAAAACTCACCATAACCCTGAAGCTTAATTCTCTCATACATAACAGAAGACCAGAGGGAGGTGATCTTGGGCTGAAACTGCATCTATGGTGGCAGAGGCACACGTTGCTTCTCAGATGCTGCCCTGCCATCCTCAATGAGTTTTCCATCTTCTGGCTCTCTCTGGCAAGGAGGAGGAAGGATGGGACAAAGGGCCCTGCATGTAGGAACACATCCCAGAGGTTGCACATACCACTTCCGCTTACATCCCCTGGACAAGAACTTAGTTATAGAGCAACACCCAGTTGTAATGGAGACCAACATGGTGGACTTCATTTCTAACAGCCACTTGCTCTGCTAAAAAGCAGGGGTTCTGTTGTTAAGGAGGCCACAGATATGATTTGTTTTCAGATTGTATCTGTTCTGCTGTCTAAAACAGATTCACAACTAGATAAGTCTCATTTCTGACACCTCTTGGGCCCTCTTAGAGGATATCAATACATGCTGAGGGAAGACAATTAACTATTCGTTAGAGACCCAATTTCCAAACCAAATCCTTCATGAGCTTTCTCTCTGGAAAGGTCCAGCTGTGTGATCGTGTGCAAATGAATAACTCTCTCTGAGTCATGTGACATTAGGAAAGTCATTTTACCACTGTAATCTGATTCTCCATTAGCTAAATGGTGATAAGAATAATATCAACCTTAGGTTATTGGACAGCTTTTGTAGCATTATGATAAATGCGAAAAAAAACATAATTTTGATAATACATTTTGTACAAACCAATATATTCAAAATCCTGTCTCAGCATGTAATCAATTGAAGTTGCTAATCAGATATTTTACATTCTGTTTTTCATAGGAAGGTTTTGGAATTCAGTGTGTGTTTTATAGCACATCTTGGTTCCGACTAGTCAGTATCATACAATAGCCACTAGAGGCTACAGATTTAGGCCAGGCAGGTTGAGACTAATATAAGTACCCTTGCTGGGTGTTCCCCTAGCAGTCTGCACTTGCAAACGAAGAAGCAATTCTTTCTGTGGTAAGTGTCTGTTCACTTAGCTTATCCACAAGCAATTCCCATGAGGGGATAGAATAAATGTCACCCCCAAACCCCAACATAGTACCTGGCATAGAGCAAGCACTCAATAAATGCTTGTTAAACAAATATTATTCATTTCTCTATCCCCAGTGCTCAGCCCAGTGCCTGACCCTCAGTAGGCATTTAATAAAGACTTAACTAAATTAATGAAGCAATGACCCAGTGTTTTAATGGTAAATGAATTTGCAATTTGACAGCAGGTGAAAACCAGGCAGTTTATTGCAGAGGAGACAATGGTACCTTTCTAACCCTCCAAGTAACACCTGCCATTAAGTCCAATTTCCTTCACTGCCTCCTCTCTCCCAAACAGAACTGGAGCCAAACTCTCAGGTCATGGGCCTTCGCATTCTGGTGAAATCGCACAATGCCTGTCTGCAATGATAAGCAAGCATATTGAGTTCCCATGAACAAATAAAATGAACCTCCAATTTTTCCATTTCACTGTATTTTTTTTTCTGACAGGTTGACTCAGTGCAGGGAAAGGTGAGAGGCTCCAAAAAGTGTCCAGCTCTGGTCCCCCTCAATCTAGAGAACTTTACAGTAATACCAATAGTATCATAATAATCAGATATTCAATGCCCGCTCACCCCTTCCCAATTTGATATGATCTGAAGCAATTCTTCTGTTGCCTTTTATGACCATTCATCATTTCTTCTCACCTGCAAGATGACAGGGATGGCATAGAGTTGTCTGTCCATACTGCCGTGAGGACCCTGGGACAGGCCCCTCATGCCCAGTGCCCCGTAACCTGGCACGGTTCTCCTGAACAATACTCACAAAGTGACACTGAGCATCATTTTTGTCTTGACAAGCAGCCAGAGACTGGGTGATTTTCTTAGAGTCCTGTGGAGCTTCCCATCCGCCCCTCCTTGTGGACAACTGAAACACAAACACTCTTTAGAAAGCCCTGGGCCGAGTCATCTCTTTGGAGCTGGTCACAAAGGCTTCATTCAGCTGCAGCTACAGCAGCCTGACGGGGCAGGGGCCTTGTCCCAAACATTCTTGATGGGGCTTCTGGGGGGAAGGTGTTACCAGCCTCCAAATATTTGTTGCTCTGTTTCCATAGCAACCACAGGGGCCATGGCAAAACCCCTGAAACTGCACATGGAAATGGGAGGTGCTGCAAAGTGAAGCCTGATGGGGAGGAGGCCTTCTCTGGGCCCTTTCCCTCCCCACAAACTGAAGATTTTTCCAGGCTCCTTTCAAAGGGTGTTAAGGAGAAGCTGTTATACTGGCTTCATGCAGACGACTACGGCTGCTCTGATGGAAAAGGAATGTGCAAGACTGTACCAATTGGCCTCGATAGGTTTTAGGAAACTTAAACCTAATTGGGAAGCCTGCTTATTGTCTACAGAGCTCTTTCAGCCTGGTGTACTGACTCTGGTTCTGGCACAAGACAGTGCCAGTAACACCACCCACTACCTGTGCAACATTGGGAAAGTCATGTACTGTCACTAAGTCCCTTCTGCTGAAATTGAGTTCAATTTAATAAAAAAACTATGGCTGCCTACTCTGAGCTAGATGCCAGAGTTTGCAAGCTAAAAACACCAGCTTCTTGCCCTCAGGAGCTCATAGAGCCTACTGGGCAGAGCTGTATTGAATAGAGGGGCCATATACCCTGTGCTCACTGTCTGGAATCCATTGGTATTGGTTGTACAATAAAAGTTTTATTTCCTTCCCTCTTCAAACTGGATTATGCCAAAGAAAACCCTGAGATGAGCAAGAGCCCAGGTAGTCTTATAACATTCTTCTTGTAATCAGGATAAATTTACCAATTTGGACATGACTGGAAGGAACTGATCTTTTAATAATTTTGTCCATCTGTCTTTGTGACAGCAGGCTTCCCCAGTCCCTATCCTATTGGACTTAATCATCCTCTAATTTGGGGAGGACAAAAATGGCTATGTCCACTCCAGATTGAAGGTGATCAAGCATAAGGTGAAATGGGTTTCCCAGGCCACAGAGGGAATTACAGGGAGAGCTGGATTCAAACACATTTTCCAATTTATTCTTTCAGCAAATATTTCTGGAGCAGCTTCTAGGCACCATCATTTTTCTAGACACTGGAGTTAGAGGCAGTAAACCAACCAATTTGTCCAAGGGAGCATAAGGTCCAGGGAGAAGAAAGTAGACTAACAGACACATAAAAAATTATACTGTTTCTGGAAGTGGCAAGTATTTTGAGGAAAGTTATCGGAGTGCAGAGAACAGTGGTATGGAATACTGTTGTATATAGTCACCTGGGAAGTCCTTGCCAAAGAGACCCAAGAGAAACAAGGAGCTGGCCATGTGGTTGCTGTGGTGGGCAAGCGCAGGTAGGAGGGACAGCAATGGGTAAGGTCTGAGGTAGGGGTGTGTTGGTTTGGTATGGAACAGGAAGAAGGCCAACATTGCTAGAGCAGAGAGAAGAATCGGGAGATTGGCAGAAGATAAGCCAAGAAGAAGTGAGAACCCCAGCTCATGAGGACCTCGGAGTGGGTGGAACAAATGTTGTATTTTACCCTGAGTGAGATGGGAGTCATTGGAAGGCTGTGGGCAAAGAAGTGGCTGTGATGTGACCTAGCATGTTAAAAGATCCTTCTGGCTCCCACATGAACAACAGTCTGGAGGGCAGCAAAGATGAAAATGGGGAGAGGGAGGAGGCTACTATGACAATCCAGGCAAGAATGAGGGTGTCCTCAAGAGGATGGAACCCCCGGGGCAATGAGGAGTGTGACGCTGGAACTCTTTCTCAGGAAGAGGGTTACAGGATTTGCTGATGGTAGAAGGTGGGGCAGGAACAAGAAGAGTAAATGGTGACTCTGGAGCTGAGAAACAAAGAATGAAGCTGCCACTTTCAGAGGTGGGAAATTCTGGGGGAGGAACCGAGTAGGGGGTGAAAATGAAGATTTTTTGTTTTAAATATATTATATTTAAGATGCATGCTAGAGATTCCATGGAGAAGCCAGGAAGGTGGAAAGAGACAACTTGGAGATATTCATTTGTCATTCTTCAGAACCCATATTATTTAAATCCACAAGCTGGGTTGAAATCCCCAGGGAAGGGAGTGGACATGCAGAAGACACCAGTCCCTGGACCATTCCAATGACTAAAGTTAGTAAGAGAAAGAGGATCCAGGAGGGGCCTGTTAAGGTAGGAAGAAAACCTAGAAGATCCTTCCAAAAAGTCAAGTGAAGAGTGTGCTTTAAGATAAGAGAGATTCAGGAGGCCTCAGCAGAGCTAGGTAAGGGTGAAGGCTGAAAACCAACCTTCAGAGTTGGCCAAGTGTGGTCCTTAGTGTCCTTGGCAACATCTGTTTCATTGAAGTGGTGGGGACACACACCTGATGAATGAGTACAAGAGAGAAGGTGAAGTGAGAAAGTGGAGACTATAATACGCTGCACTTTTTGGGGGCGGGGGTGCTTCTCTGTAAAGAGGAACAGAAAAATGAGAAGAAGATGGGATCCACCCAGAGTTCACCTTTCATGATGACTGACATCCTAGCATGTTTATGTGCTGATGGGAATGGTCTGCGATAGAGGGATAAATTGATGAGTCAGGGGAGAGGAGACCTTGAATAGGAGCAATTGCCCTTAAGAATGTAAGAGAGATGGGTTCGATTTCAATCTCTGGGGTGTCTTTTACTATACCAAGATAGCCACACATTAATAAAATCAGACATCTGGAAATAATTTTAAATGCAAACATTTATTTCAATTACATAAAGTAAGTTTACTCAGTGGTAGCAAAAATTTGTCCAATGGGTCTGAAGAGTTACCTTAGTGAACACGAGTTGGTAACGGTAACCCCCTCCTGCTAATTCCCCAGCATTGGTACACCCTCAAATAACAGGCTGCCTGTACGGTAGGCTTCCACAGCAGGTAAAAACCCACGGGCAGAGACTGTGTTCTGTTCTTTTCCCCAGCCCTTTCTTAGCAAATATCAGCATATGGATCCTTACAAACCATTTGAGAAAGGAAAGAGAAAAGGGAATAAAAAGAAAGAAGGTAAGAACTGGACTACTGAACCTCTTACCATTCAAATGAAGCAAGAACCTGATATTATTTTGCAAAAATTTCTTCCTAACAGTTGAATGAGTAAACACTTTTTTTCTTTTCTTTTTCATTTATGAAAGTCAAAGGGAAAGTAAGAAGGAAAGAAATGGAGATGGACTAAGTGTCCACAGCAGATTCAGTACTCTGCTAAGCAAGGTCACAGTGAGTTACCTCTTTTATAGTTAACCAACCCAATTAAGAAAAAGCTTCATTCTGCACACCGAGTCACCAGAACTGTCTTTAGGTTAAATTAGCACATAATGTAACATAACTGTCATCTAATGGAACATAATTCCTCAGATAAGAGTGAGTTTCCTCTCAATGGAGTTACATAAGCAGAATCTAGGTAGAATCTATGGGGAAACTTGACAAACAATGTTTATCAGGCCTTAACACCTTATGGTCCTGTATGATGCTGGGATTCAATGAGTTTGAATTATATCATTCTAGAGCTATATAATAGATACCTTGAGGTTTTACATCATCAAAATATAAGCATATATGATATGACTAAAGAAAGCATAGTATTTGAACATGCTGGTGCTGAGGTCAGACTGCCATGGACAAAATATGGCTCTGCTATGAACAAACCATACTATGTGACTCAGTTTCCTCATCTGTAAGATGAGAATAGCATCAAGATATACTCACTCTAAAAATCCATTTAATGTTTTTGAAATAGCACCTGGCACATAGTAAGTGCTCAGTAAATATTAGCTATTATTTATTCAGTTCAATCAACGCTTATGGGACCCTGGGACCCATGGGTATCTGCTTTGGCTCACTGTTACACATTACACCAGAGTTGATTCCAACTAGAAAGATTGGGCTCAGCAGACAGAAGCCCTTGGGGACTGAGTTACTTTGATGGGGTACCAGCAATCCCAGCCAAACTAGTCCCCTTCCTGCTCCATCTGCCCTAGCCGGGCAATGTGCAAAAATGTTTATGGCGACCTCATTTGTTTTCCTTTCTGTTACTGCTGCCTTCCAAAGGCCAGGAACTGCTGAAATTAAACCAAAGCAGGGGCCAGGGGAGCAGACGGGGCCTGGGCCAGGGCCAGGAGTAATGAAGTGGAAAATGTTCACACTACAGGCAGCATTACAATGCACCTGTACAAATAGAAGGAGACCTGCCCACCCCCCTCCTCCTGGGCCCACTGCCTCTCTGACTTCTCTTTATGGCTCCACTCCCTGCCTTGCCTGATCAATGTTTCAGTCTACAGTGAAGATAAGGAACAAAGACCTCCAGAGTAAAGTAGTTAGAGAAGGGACAGAATGGGAGGGAAGTGAAAAAACTGTTACCCTTAGTCCAAAAGCTTCTTGAAAGTTCTGGTAATTTCTCTGAAGGGCCAGATGCCTACACTAAGAGAGCAATGCAGCACAGTTAATAAGTGTCAACTAAGTGCCAAGATTGGAACAAGTTACTTTCATATACCTTTGCTCATTTAACCCATCCAGGAGGTTTTGCTCCATTTCCATGACACGGAGACAAAGCTAGTGAGCTTTGGAATCAAGGTGTAGGTCCAGGTATCATTATTCTTCTTTTGCAATGTGGTTACCACTCAGATCAGAGTGTTGCGTGACTCTCAAACCCATGCAGCTATTGAGTGAGAAGCCAGCAAACACAGGCTCTCAAGGTGGTTCTCACCATTGCACTCGTAGTAGTTAAGATACTTTAGGGGCATATAGCCCAGGCTCTCGTGGGTCAGCTGGCGCAGTAAAGATGAGGAGCATAGCTTCCCTCAAAGAGAGACCTGGGGCTACTGCTGCCACGATGGAAGATGGAAGGTGGATCAACGCCATATAGTTTTTGAGGCAGCATGACTCTGGATGAGTCGCCCAATCTCACTGGGGCTGTTTCTCCATCTCTTAGGGGGCATTGCACGAGTACAATGGAGACAGTGTTTATAAAGCCCAATGTTCTGTTGCTTTTCACCTCTCTCAGGCCCCACCCACTTCACACTCAACTCTTATAGTTGATACAACCAGAAGCTTCCTCACCACTACGGGAGAGGGCATGAAAGGTCAAAAATCAAAGTCATTGCTGCTAATATACACCATGGAGCTCACCTCTTACACTGTTTTCTCCATCAGTGATTAGGAGCAGGAAGACAGCAAACAGATGTAAAGATGCATGTCATATAGAGTCTGACACACAGTAGGCCCTCAGTAATTGCTAGCACCCTTTGCAAACTGAGTTCTCAGCAAGCCAAAACATATACTGCCTTACACCCCTCCCGTCTACAGGGTTATGTAGCTCATAGTAAATGCGGATGAATGGCTGGCTTTTGAGTCTGTCAAGCACCTTGAGAGCATCTTCCATTGTGCCCTCTTAATCCTCTTCTAATGGCTCAGTCAATATTCAGCACCAAGCTCAGGTCTGTTTAAAGCCAGGTGCTTCATGCACAAGTCTAGGAATCAATTGGACTCCCACAAGTACTTTTGCTTCAGAGAGCTCAGGGTCTGAGGTGAAGCAGAACATCAGGGTGTAAGGGTAGGGCAGGAGAAGGATGCTCAGCTCAGGGTAGCCAGCAAGTAGAGAGAAAGCAAAAAGGAGACAGAGGGAGGAAAGGGCCAAGGGCAAGTTATCATCCCCAAGCATACTTCCCCAGTGACCTGCTTCCTCTCACCATACTCAGTCTGCCTAGTTTCTAGCTCCTCCCACTAGTTCACTGATCCATAAAATGGATTCATTCACTGATCTGAGTAGAGACCTCATGATCCAATCACATCCCAAAGTTCTCCCTCTGGATATTGCTGTGTTGAGACCAAGTTTTTAAGTACATGAGCCTTTGGGTAAGGCAGAATATCATGGTATAAGAGTGGGACAGAAGAATCAGGCGCTTAATTCAACATTCTTCATTGTTCTTTGTTGTTAATGTTAATGTCGTTGCTATGAGTTTTCATAGCCATTGTTTTAATCAGGGAAAAATTCTAAACTTTGCAATGTATAAAAATCAGAATTGCCATGTTTTTGTCAACTGCTTTTCCCTATTTAGTAAACTTGCTTTGATCTTTTACTATGTGCCAGGCAAGCAGCATAAGGAACTCACTGCTCCTGGAGAAGCAGATATTGAAATAAAAACTTTTAATACATTGTGATTCCTGAAATAACGAAATAGGAGAGAGGAACTAATTCCAAGAATGAAGAGTCAGTCTCTCCCATGTCCTAAAGTTGGTCAGCTATGTGGGGTTTGAATTTCATCATGGGATGATCCACCAACAGGAAAAAAACATATGGTCCTGGCTACATCCCTGAGCACCCATGGCCAGCACCAACAGAGTTAAAAAGATCCAACAGATAGGCTGTTTCCCTCCATTTAGGAATCAGTTTTATCCCTATAATGGGCAATTAATCAGACACTATCTGGTATTATTATTTAATGGTTTCACATGAAGATTGTATATAACAAGAGCTCCATAAATGTCTGTTGACTCATCTGAGATGCACAGTGAGGTCTACTCCTGCACATAGAAGACTGCTGCTTCTTAAGACAGGAGGCAGATCTTAATAATTTCCATTTCCACATTTGCATTATAATTGCCACATCCCTCAGCAGCCAGGTCCTACTTGTCCATTATTAGACAAGTTATTGTTTGGATTTGGAATGTCCCCAAAGGCTCATGTCCTTAAAACTTGGTCCCAACACAGCAATATCCAGAGGTGGAACTTTGGGATGTGATTGGATCATGAGGTCTCTACTCAGATCAGTGAATGAATCCATTTAATAATTTCACTGAACTAGTGGGAGGAGGTAGAAACTAGGAAGACTGAGTATGGGGGAAGGAAGTAGGTCACTGGGGAAGTATCCTTGGGGATGATAACTTGTCACTGGCCCTTTCTTCCCTCTGACTCCTTTTTGCTTTCTCTACTTGCTGGCTACCATGAGCTGAGCATCTTTCTCCTGCCCTACCCTTACACCCTGATGTTCTGCCTCACCTCAGGCCGATATCAATGAAGCTAGCTGACCATGGACTGAAACCTCTGAAACCCCAAAATAAACTTTTCCTCCTTTAGTTTATATCATATCTTTTGGTCACAGCAATGAAAAGCTGACTAACATATCTATCAAGCTCAGATTGTAATCCTCTCCCCAGGATCAGCACTGATCCCCAGGCCTGGCCACTATCTGTGCTCCCATTGCATTCCAAGCCTTCTCACCCCAGCACCCACTTTTTTATTTGTTCATCTCCCTTCCTAGGCTGATCTGAGAGTAGGGATTGGTCATCTGTACTTTCCTTCATGTCTGGAACGCAGTAGGTCTGTAATACATCTGTGTTGAGTGAATGAACAAACGAGTGCCCTGTTTCCTCCAATAGGATTAGTAGGATTAGATTTTTCCAAGTCAAGTTGGAGTAAACCAGGATGCTAGAAGAATATGAACACCAGAAGAGTGGGATAATGTCAAAGAGTAAAGGAAAAGAACTTCATATTCTGCAGTTTTCCCTCACCTTTGTAATTCTTCTGGAAATCTGAAAGTAACTCTTTAAGAAAAGCCCAGTGTGTAATTTCAAGAGTTCCCAGGCAGGCCAGGTGTTTCCTGTGAGGGGCTGGTCAATGCACTCTTCCTGGCTGGGCATGATTCTATGGCCAGGACAATGCTCTGGGTTTAGATTACTGAGCAGCATGAGAAGCAAAAACAGATTAACTTAGATTGGGTAATTTATAAATAATAGAAGTTTGTTTGCCTGGAGGCTAGGAAGTCCAAGGTCATTGGGCCACATCTGATGCTGGGTTCTAACATCACAGAGGCATTACATGGCAAGAGAGGACAAAAGAGGCAAACATTTCCATAACAAATCCACTTCTGTGCTAACTCACTAGTCCACCATGATGGCACAATGCAGAGGTAGACTAAGCTTCCAACACATGAACTTTGAGGAACACTTTCAAACCATAGCAAGAACAAGCTCAAACTCCACAGAGAAAGGCAGCTACAAACCCCAGACCCAAATACTGGCTTGCCGTGCCCCCCCAACATCATGACCAAAAGTTGATATCTCTGGATCATCAGAATTTTTTTAAGAGTACTTCATACCATAAAAACCAAAATGTTTCCAGTTCTCAGTGGGGAAACCATTCAATTCAGCTAATATTTAGTATGTTATACTTTGAGCGGAAAACAGACCTTGAGAACACCGCAGAAAAAGTCACAGGATGCTTACCTAAAATGAAGGGGAGTTCTCTGTTTGGAAATGGAACGATCACAGCCATGCTTTAAATAGAAGCAACCCCAAACTTGGGAACATTTGGATTTCAAAAACTGTGACACTCTCAAGAATCACTAAGTACACAGGGGGGGGGGGGGCAGGGATGTCTAAGATGGCCCATAGTTGCACAATACAATGTCAGGCAAACAAATAACAAATATCTACTGGTCATTGCTTGAATATAAGTATCCATTATCAGGGAAAACACAAACATTATCAGGGAGTGTCTACATGGAACAGCCTGGAGAAAGATTCTGAGGCCACATTTGGATTCGGCTAGAAAGTGTGCAGGGATTGAGTAGAGATGTTTGTCATGGATGTACAAATAAAGAAGAGCGGCACACCACACACAGTTATTTGCCAATGGTTCCTGGATCAACTAGAAATGATAAAACTGAGACCCAGAGTTGACGAGTAGTCAAGATTGGGAAAAGGATTTCTTTTAAAAAGGTTGTTATTGTGTAGACATCATTATGAGGCCATTTTTATGAGTTGGAGGATGGGTTCAGTAAAGCCACCCCTCCTAGGCATGTAGGGTCTCAGGCAGCAGAGATTCCACGCCTCACCACAGCCAATCTCCATCCAGTACCTAAAAAAACATACACCCCCACTGAATTGGGCTGCCACCTACCATGCCACCCACAGGACAGCCCTTTTCAGTCTATTTGAAGTTTAATAAATAGAAATCAACAATACCTTACTGTAATCTTCCTGAGGCCACTAAGACCACATCCCAAGCTCTTAAAATACCTGCATGATATTGATGGCCAATCTTTGATGGGATGGGACTCTCCAATGTTGAGTCTATATGCCATCGGATCCATAGCCCCTAGTATATCCCTCACCGACTGAATAGCTAGAGGTCCTCCCTCTGGGCTTGAGTGCTGGCTCTGGTGTTCTCTACTATGGAAAACTCCTCCCCAGTCATTCAGGTCTTCTCCAAGACTGCTTTATCCTGCCCTCCTTGGAAGACTTCCTTTTTCAATGTTCCCTTTAATTTATTCTGAGCACCTCAACCATGATACCACCTTCTTATAACTATTCACTAGTGACAGTGAATTCCACAAGAAATATGAATATGTTTTATTCAATATCACAGCTCTCATAAGTGAGTACACTGTTCAACCCAAAGTAGGTGCTTCATAAGCATTTGTTGTATGCACAGATGACTGAATGGATGAGTAATGTCATCTTGAAGTTTATCTTTAGGTTTTAGCAAACTGTGATTTTATCTTTCTTAGAAAAATAACAATCCAATTGTTCTTGAGGCAGGTTGTCATGTTCTATGAAATATACCAGTTCATTAGAGAGCTATCATGCTGAATAATTGATAAGTAAATGATAAAAAATAATGAATGAATGAATTAATTAATTTGGGGAAACTTTTTCTAAGATGTAATTACCGGCGTATATATGTTGCTTATTATTCCAGCATATGATGTATGATGCTGCAATCAAAAGAAGTGGGGAGGGCTGGGGCTGTAGTTCAGTGGTAGAGTGTTTACCTAGCATGTGTGAGGCACTGGGTTCACTTCTCAGAACTGCATATACGTAAATAAAGTAAAGGTCCATGGACAACCTAAAAAAAAATTGAAATAAAAAAGAAAAGAAAGAAATGGGGAAAGTGCACACCCTACAGTAGAATGTCTGGTGGTCTCATGAGAGATTTCTGATTCATGAACCTAGAACATTCCATGATAAAATGATGAATAGGCAGCTGTAACTAATTCATGGATGTTGGGTTTTGGGGGGATGGTTATTAGTCTATATTACATATGTTTCTTACAAGAACATCATGTATTTTATATTATTCAATATTTGCTGTGCATTAAACTATGAATCAAAATTGATCATTTTGATTCATTTTCATTCCTATTCATTTTAATCTGAATATACATTATACTTGTAAGTTTCTTTTGGTGTTCCATTGATATGCTGCTCCTACTTATTTAGATAAATAACTACTACCATTACGGAAGCGTATCATAGAATGGCTCTGCCCCAATGTGCTGATTTCCTTGGGAAAATAGATTTGGAAGTGGAGGGCAGTGCAGACTGGAGTCATCAGAAATAAAATGGGGTTCCACAAAAGTTAAAATCTAAAAAGACATGAGGATGGTAAGGGAGCTGTAAAAACTACATGGACAAAGAGAAATGAGGTTACAGAAAATAAAACTTGGGTTACATTTTAAAACAGAAACCCGTGTTTGTCCGTATAAAATATAAGCAAAAGAAATGTCATAGAAATCTTAAAGTAATAAAGATGGGACATAACAAGTCAGATAAATGTACAAAGAAAGCAAGAAAAATTAATTATTAGACAAGGCAGATTTTAAAGGGGGGAAAGGTAAAGATATCACTTCATATTGATCAAATTTATAATCTCAAATGAGGACAGAATGGTAATAAACTCATTTAAATTACAATGCTGCAAACAACTTTAAAAAATAGAATTTCAATATTCATCTCCATTCTAGTTAGGTAATTTATTAGGTTTAAGTAACAAAATAGAATAAATAACATTTTGAATTTAAAAAACTTCTAATGAGCCCTCAACACCAAAAAAAGAATGATGGAAAATATAATCTATAAAGACTGAAATTAATTTGAAAGCAGAAATAGAGTATACAGTGACATCACATATAAACCTAAAGACTGTTTTTTGAGGTAAACATAAAACCTTTACAAACCTATTACAAGTTTATTCAAGAAAAAGGAAACAAATTAAAAATGCAGAAGCAATATAACATATAGAAGATATAAATGATTAAAGAATGCTTTGCATAGCCATGTACCAATACTTTTGAAATTTTTTAAATTATTTGGATAATTGAGCGAAAATGTGAATTAAAAAAATTGGTTCAACAAGAAATAGAAAGGATTAAATATAGCTATGTTCAAAGCACAATTCAAGAAAATTGTTTTTAATATTACCCTCTCTCTCAACTTTACAATGTTCAGGCCTTATATGGTGAATTCCTTCATACTCTAAGAAAAGAGATTCCCATGCTATCTAAAGTTATCAATAATATGGATAAATATGAAAGGCTATCTCATTTATTTTATAAAACTATCATAAATCCTTATGTTAAAATTTGATCAATCATTCCAAAAAAGGTAACTATAGCTCAGCTTCACATATTACTATGTTTGTAAAAATTCTAAATAAAATGGTAGTGAATTGAATTCCACAGTATATTAAAAAGAATAATCCACCATGACTAAGTAGGGCTTATCCCAGGTATGTAATGTTTCCAAGTGTCATCTTAATGAAGAAAGAGGTGATAAATACAAAGTTGATTTGGACAAATAATAATGATGAACTACCCTTGACAAATTTTAGAACCCAGAACAAGACTATAATTATTACAATAGTATAATATCAGTACCCCAAAATACAAACAGATGAATGAGATGCAATACACTGGAAAAATGGAATATTTACATTCAAATAGTATGTATCATAAGGATGACATAAAAAATCAATGTGGAAAGAAAAGAAATGAGATCTGGGTCAGGAGAAAAGGAGAAGAGAGCCATCTTTCAGTACCTTAGGCTTCTTGACTGAAAGAGAAATCCTCCCAGTTTAAGCTTCAAGGACTAAATCAGGGGGAAAAAAAATGGGTGCCATGGAGGGAGATGTCTGCTCAGTGAGTAAAAAAGCAAACAGCTGCCTCCATAGAATACGAGCAGAACCCTAAACTTAGTTTGCAGAAACCAGTACTAAATGAAAATGTGGGACCTCTTATCAAAATTATTAAGGATTTCAAGACGGCAGCTGTAGAGCTTTATCCCAGGTATGCTGGGTGACAGCATAGTTGGACGAGCCTGGGCCCAAGTTTCCTATCATGGAAGATGGGGACTGGAGGGAACACTACCAAGAAGCTTCAAGTACCAGCCTGGTGAATATACAAACTGTTTCATTCTAACATAATCCATTTCTAATATAATCCATATAATCCAATAATCCATTTCCCTCACATTCTCATCAATATGAAGAGACAGGATGGAGACACACCCTCAGGCTGTCACATTAAGACATACCTGCTTCTCCATTGATTGCCTAGTGTTGTTCCACTCTATAGAGGTCGCCTGTTATATGTTGTTGGAGTACAGAAAATCACTTTGAACCATAAGACTTGAGTGTTTCCACAGCATTTCCATTCACATCACCTCTTTTGACCATAATAGAAAAGCATTGTTTCTATACATTTTATCTGAAAGGGAAAGTTAGGCTCAAGTAAGTTCTGATGTTCCCAAGGCACACAGCTAGAGAATTGGCCATGTAGGACCCAAACCCAAGTCTATTGATAACTAAGTTATTCAGTTATTTATGTATCCATCCTTCCCTCTATATATACAAAGTCCCCTTCTAAATCCTGGAACCTTCTACTTATACAAGGTCCCCAACTAGACCCTGGGAACTCCACAGGTCCTGGCTTCAGGATCTCATATCTTTATGAGAAAAACTGCCAAGGAAATAAGTTCCATCATACCATAAGATGATTAAAAGAATGGAAGTGAGTACAGAGAACAAAAGTACAGAATGCTGAATTCTACCTAAAGGGGCCAAGGGAGGCTTTGCAGAGCAAGCAGTCACTTAGAGGACTCTACAGGGTGAGACTGAGAGTTTCCCATCACACGCTGACTTGAACATATGTAAAGAAAAGCACAAGCTCCCCTATTGGGCTCTCAAGGAAGTTTGGCTGCTGAAAAGCTTCACACTCAGTTGACTGAGTCCCATCAATAGGAACTGTGTGTCACGAGGAACCATTTGTAGAGATCAATTTCCCAAACAAGTGATAGAAAACTAGGAGCCAAAGTTCAGAATTGGCCAGAATTGAAAACAGCCAGGAGTCCAGAGATAATCCATACCATAGAAGTGCATTCTAAGCACTTCTAAGCACTGGACTACGGAGCACATCTCATTTGGACCTCACAACCACCTGGCAAGGTCAGTGGGGCAAGATTTTCCTGAGCATGTCCAAGACTTGAGCTGGGCTGCTCCACTAGCAGACATCAGCCAGGATCACAATACATGTGGCTTACCTCCTATCCAGGGCTCTGTTCATTTGCCCCATGAGGAATGTAAGACCACTGCCGATCTCTAGGGAAACAGCCTTTCTCATTCTCTGATAACTCTGCATCTTCACTTAGTCACTTAGAATCAGTAAAAATCAGTTTACCTCTAGGGCAAGCATGGCTGACAGCATCTTCTGCCTACCTGTTAATCATAATAACCTACCTACCTGAGATGTCACCTGGGGAACTCTAGATCCACAACAGATTTCTATCAGATACTTGGCCTACCAGGAGTTCATTGCTATAATGAGTTTATATCAGATAGAGCAGTGGTTGAAAATAACGAAAGTAACCACTATAGCATCTGTTGTATTGTTAAAGGCTATGAGGACACGAAGATCAACAATTGCATTCTTAGTTTTGCTTCTTCCACTTAATAGCTATGGTGCCTTGAGTGGGTGCCTTGAGTGTCTCTTAGCCTCAGTTTCATTTTATGGCCAATAGACATGAGGTTGCTTACCTTATAGATTTGTTATGAAATGAAATAACCTAACAGATGTGAAAGCATTTGTTATTTAATAAAATGCTATAGAAATGTTGGCTTTTTAAAAAAATATGTTTCAGTTGTCGATGGACCTTTATTTTTTTATTTATTTACATGCAGTGCTGAGAATTGAACCCAGTGCCTCACTCATGCTAGGCAAGCGCTCTATCACTGAGCCACAACCCCAGCCAAGAAATGTTGGCTTTTATTATTCTTCGTGACATTATTCCATCATCCTCAGAAAATATGTGTGTCATTATAATTATAACCTCAAATCCTCATTACCTATGTGGGATCCACATTACTTCTAATAAACAACCATATTATGTTAGGGGGAATTTAAAAGTAAATCACTCCAGGACATGTAGACTGATAAGACCTCACTTGTGACAAAGCTATTTTTTTTCCATCACACATAAAACCACACATGCATAGAACCAAAACCTACATTATATTCCACCAAGAAAATAGCATAAGATCTGGGTCAAGTTGTCAGCATCCCCTGGTAGAAGCTGTTCCCTTCATTTCTTTCCAAGGAACTGGTGTCTAATGGTGAGAAACAAGACATGCATACCGTAATCTAAGACACAAACCATTAAGTTGACAGAGAGAAAGCTTTAGGGAAGAATACAGAAGGCATATCTGGAAAGGAGAGCCAAGGAAGTCATCCTAAAAGCGTAAACTTTCAACCAAGCTTTGCAGTGGACACAGATTTCCAGTTTGGTACAGTGGAAAGAGCATGAATTCTTTATTCAGCAAATGACCAGTGATTGATGCTGGTCAGAAAGCAGCCTCCACCACTTAGCATAAGTTTTCGAACCTCTAAGGTAGGATAAAGCTGGTAGGATACCAGCTTGGAAGGATTGCTGTTCCCAACATTTACTTCAATTGTAGACACAAAAATCTCCAGTTTTGGACTGGGGATGTGGCTCAAGCGGTAGCACGCTCGCCTGGCATGCATGCGGCCCGGGTTCGATCCTCAGCACCACGTACAAACAAAGATGTTGTGTCCACCAAAAACAAAAATAAATAAATATTAAAAAAATATTCTCTCTCTCTCTCTCTCTCTCTCTCTCTCTTTAAAAAAAAAAAACCTCCAGTTTCCAGCCAATGCTCTTGCTCCTAGTAAGACCAAATTATGTTTCTAAAGACCAAAAGTAATAATTCGACCAGTATAGAACATTCTACATCTGCCTACACAGTGCTGAGAGCACTCTGGATATTGTAGAATTATAATATTTCTTAAATTCTAAAATACCATTAATTTCAAGAAGCATCACTGATTTAATAACTTTTAGGTTGAAGTAGGGAGATGACATCATATGCACATATCACTGGTAAGATCTGAATCGATTTCAGAACATTCAGTTTGAAAAAAGTACTTCTGAATTTTAGGACAAGTGATCTGAGATATGACCTCTATCCTCCAAAAGTAAGCAGTCCAGTTGGCAAGTTAAGACTCCATAGATGAAAAATAAAAATAAATAAATAAATAGCATATGGTTAAATACTGAAGAATAAATACTGGCGATCTCAGTCTTTCTTTTTCTACTGAGCACTGGAGGGCTGCAGAAGAGACCATACTTTACATTGCTCGTAGGCTGTGTGTTCAAACATTCTTGACCAGGCTTAAAGATTCCTGTAGACATGCACCAATTAGGTAGCTTGCAGAACTTCAAGCATGCAATCAAGCCAAACCAATTCAACTTTGACAACATTCCCTAAGCATCTACTTGATGCACTCTGAGGCCTTATTCATCCCTACAGTCTCCCACAACCCCTGGGAGAGAATACAGTGCACAATGCACAGTTGCTCAGTTCCCCAACTGAGTTAAACTGTTCTCATTATTCAAATGGAGTCCAAATTCTTGCAAAAATATAGAACCAGTTAATCATCATGAATAGTCTGCATCAAAAGCATTTATGGTGCCAAACTGGGTATTTCTTTTCAATCTATAACAAACTAATACTTTCGTAAAATACAAAATCTCATGCTTGAATACCACCATGTTGATGTCAAATTGCCGTGAAATTTCTCAACTATCACTCTTATTTTCTATACCAACTTCAGCAAGAGCCCACGACAGTTTGCAGATTGACACCAGTACACAGTACACAGACCACATTTGGAGTAGCACCAGTGTGCATGATTCCAAAAATCTTAATATCTGGAAATCTCAAAATCAATGGGAAAAGTTATCAATTGGCAAGTCTTATGAAGTTTAATGATGAGGATAAGAATATTTATTTTTCAACGTGCTTTCTATGTGGTAGTGACCATCAATGACCTGGAACTAGTGTAATGATACATTTTCTTGGAAGAGATTGCTCTTAAATTAGGGAGACAGACTAGTATATCCCTCAGTTCTTTTGCCCTTGGCCTCACTCTTGCATTGCTTACACCCCATAACTCTAGGTCATGTGTTTGGACATCCTTGACCAGACTTATAGGAAAAGTATTGCTGTCAGCAGAAAATACAAGAACTGTAGACGTCCTTCAGACAGCTTCTGGGTGTACTTCCTGTATCATCAGTGTGAATTAGAGACTTGATTTCCTTATCTGGGCACACGAGGACCTCTACAACTTGGGGTCCTTGTTTTAGATGTACAAGGCTTCCTATGGTGTCAGTGTAATCAAATGAGGTACATGAGTGGCTTATCACAGGCTCCAATGAGAAATACCAGCAAAGAGGAAAGTTCTGATGCACCCTTCAGGGTGCTAAAAATCTCTGTAATGAAGAACAACTGGGGAACAGGAGATGCTTGGCCTGGAAGAGAACTGAATCAGAAGGACAATAGATCTGCCATAGCTGTAAGAAAACTGTTACATGGAATGAGCTTAGTCCTCTCCTGGGTGGTCCCACAGCCAGCATAAAAAACTTACAGAGACAGTTTTCAGCTCAAAGGAAGAAGTTTCTGGCAGCTGGAGTCTTTCTAAGATGGAAAGGCTAGCTTGGCTGGAGTGAGCTGTCAGGTATGTGAAGCTGTGTCACTTGTCAAGAGCCCCATAGGAGTGGATTGGGTGTTTTCCAGGTGTTTCTGAATCTACCTTTGCAATTCTAAAAATCCACTAGGCAACTTTCTGTGTGGGGGAAGGGCCTCCTCTGCCTTTTGTTAGTTTGGGCATACAAGGTAGGTCAGCTTGGAACATGTCAATCAATTAATCAGAGCTACTAAAAATAGCAAAGTGAGGCTGAAAAGCAGTCCCAATGTCCCTTGCAGTTGCCTAACCTTTTATAGTATGTGAACCATCTTCACACACTGCCTCATCTACAATTCTGGGAAGTGCTATTATTACCTCTAAATTATAGAGATGAAACCCCAGAGTCAGAGAAGTTCCTATTTCAGCAAAGAACTCACACACAGTGAAGTAGAGACCCTAGGCTCAAACCCAATGCTCTGATTCTCAATCCCAAACTCTTCTGCTCGTCTCTCCCCATCCCATTTTGAGACTCAGTGTTCCTGTCCTAAGCAACCCCCATAACCCCAACACTTAGTATGCTTGTGAAGGTCTGAAATGACAAAGTATTTGAAAATGCTTTGAACAGTTGGAATGATTTCCTTCATCCGTCCGACCTTCCTTCCTTCCTTCCCCCTCCATCCCTCTGTATTTTTTCTTTCTTCCTTAAATGTAGTTACTGAACAGATTCAATGTTCCTGGCACTATGACAATTATCTGTGATGCCAAGGTGAATAATCCACAGTCTATGCCTTCAGGGAGCAGCCAGTCTGGCTGGAGGATCCAGGTGTGTTGAAGGGCAAATTATAGCTCAGTAGCAGAAAAGCAAGTAGCAAGATTGAAAAAAAAAATGGGCAAAAGACATTTCTCCAAAGAAGACATAAAAATGGCCAAGAGATTTATGAAAGGCACTCAACATCAGGGAAATGCAAATTAAACACACCACGAGTTATCACCTCTCTCCATAGGAATGCTATTATATAAAGACAAGAGATAACAAATGTTGGTGAGAGTGGGAAGAAAAGGAAATACTGTACATGGTTGGTGGGAACGCAGATTGGAATAACATTCATGTAAAACAGTATGGAGGTTCCTAAAGAAATTTAAAATAGAACTACCATATGACCCAGGAATCCCTCTTCTGGGTATATGCCCATAAGAGATGTAAAGACATCTGTACTACCACATTTATTGCACCATTATTCACAATAGTCAAGATAATGAAAAAACTCATTTCATTGTCCATTGATAGATGAATATATATATATATATATACACATTCATATACATATATATGTATATATACATACACACACACCTGGGAATATTATGCAGCCTTAAAAAGGAGCCTCTACATTGTCACAACACAAATGGACCTGGAGGTCATTATGAAAAGTGAAATAAATCAAAGAAAGAAAAATATTATGTCATGATTTCACTTATGTGTGGAATGTAAAAAGGGGTTCAAATATGCAGAAACAGTGAAATGGGGGTGTATGGGGACAGAGGAAATGGGAAATTATAGTCTAAAGGACATAAAATAGCAGATATGCAGGATGAACAAGTCTGGAGTTTAATGTACAACATGAGGACTAAAGTTAATAAAATTGTATTAAATGATGGATTTCTGTTAAATAAGCAGATTTTAGCTGCTCCTGTCACAAAACAGTAACTATGAGAGGATCTTCTGTACTTGAGTAACCTGTTGCTATCTAAATGTACCCTATAATCTGTTGTAAATCTCAAATATACACAATCACTTTATTTCAACCCTCTGCCCCAAAGCACAAAGTGTGTCAATACTGAAAAAAAAATAGAATTGTATATATAATGGACACTGTTCAGAGACTGGGTGATTCATTCAGGTCCAGGAGTGAGATGGTTAGAGATGACTTCCCAGGGAGAACAACATCTCAGGTGGGTTGAAAGGAAGATTTGCTGTTCGTTCACCAGGCAGATGCTGTTGGGGCATGGAAAGTGGGTATTCCAGGGAAAGACAGAAACATTTGCTAAGCCATGGAGATATAGAAGTGTAGGGTGTCTTCAGGGGCCTGGAAGTAGTGCAGTAGAATTGGCTTATGAAGTAAGGGCTAGCAGTAGTGAGAGATGGGTAGATAGGTCAGCAGGGGTGGACAGGAAGACTCAAAGCCCGCATAAGGAGCTCTGATTTTGTCCTGTGGGCAGTGGGGAGTTCTTAAGGTGGTTCAGACCAAGGAGAGAAGGTTTTAGAACTGACATGCAGGCACCAGAATGTAGAATAGATAAGAGGGGAGAGGCTGCCTTTTATTAATGTCGCATTTGAACTCTATGAGGGGAAATTCTGTTTCCTACCATTAGTCAGGGTCAAGGTTAGACGGAGTTCTGGGCAGAGGCAGGGCCACCACAGTAATCTGTGAAAGAGTTGCCGAGGTCACGGGAGTGAAGAAGAGACAGCTGGGTAGCAAATCCTTCCAAAAAGAAGCAAGAGGACCTGATTTTGTTCTTACAGGGTCTCCGGGAGACAGATGGTTCTGAGAGGTTTCCGACTTGGTGAGATGCACCCCAAAATGGAGACTTCAGGAAAAAAAACAGAGGTTCTAGTAGATGAACAAGATCAGTTTTGGTTAGCTGGATTTGAGATTTTTGTGGAACATCATGGATGTTCAGGAGGATCCAAGGGTCTGGCCTAAAAATCGAGACAAGCCATTAGCACTACAGAGGTCAGAGTTAGGGTCCATAGACCACAGAGACATGTACTAAATTTGCCACTGGCTCCTCCCATTGGATCTGTGTCAATAATTATTGATCTAAAAAGAAGTTGAGTTATAATGACCCAAGCTCTCATAGAAGACTATTCAGAAGCTGCCTACCTGGTGCTTTGATTAGTTATCCCCCACCCCCTTAAAGAGGTAGGGATTTATTTTTCAAATCCACAATTTTTCCTGACGTTCCATTTAGTCATTCCTATTTTTCACCACCAGATTGTTTGCTGGGGAAAAGAACAAAAACAGCAACAGATGTCTTTGTTGGGGGGGTTTTGCAAAACTCTCTGGTTAAGATAACACTTTCAATTAAAGAAATTATATCATCCAAATACCATATGCCTACAAGCCCTCAGTTGCAAAAATCACCTGTTTTCAAAATTTGTTTGAAGAGTTCCTCTAACTACCACACAGCTCAGCTGAGCATCTGAACAGGTCTCTTTTTGTTTCTCCTCTGGATTCAGCATGGTTCAGTTCAAATAGCTGGTCAAGATGGGCATCCTCTGATTTATTCTCAGAGCTCTATAGACATTCACCACCAATTCCTTGCTTTTTGTGCATACACATGTGCACATGCCTGCAAGTGTGTGCACACCCCCACACACACACACACACACACCTGCATGTATGTAGCCCATGCCACTCATTGTCCATCAGAGCCTGGCCCATTTTAGATATGCAGCAAATAATTGTGGATTCAATTAATTTATTTCTTACTTCCTCCCTCTCTGATCCTTCTATATCTCCACATTTTCTGAAAGACCTCTGTGCCAATCAGTGCCAAGCACAGAGAGGACAAAGATAATTAAGCAGATTTTCTGTCCTCAGGACACTTACAGTCTAGAGGGGAAATGGCCAAGTAAAGGAGAATTGTAATCCCAGAAAGAATATGTATTTCTTAAGAGCAGAAACCAGCCCTCATTCCTCTGTAACCCTTCTTTGCACTGTGTCAGGAACTCAATTGACATCCAGTACGTGTTGGTTGAATGAAATGTTTGTTGAATGACATATGCCTTCCCCAGACAAGCAAGCTCCATGCATGCTAAAAATCAGAGTGGAAGTGAGCACAGAAGGATTTGTTGAGCAGGTGGGATGTGCCCTGAGTGGAGAGGTGGGAGGACACTGCCTGCCAGGTGGGAGGAGGCACTGTACCCAAAACACAAGGGCAGGCAGTGCTCAAGAAGAGACTCAACCATGAGCAATCTGATTTGGCTACCCCATCAGGTGAAAGGAGAATACATACCCCAAACCCCAGCTTAGAGAGTCTTCGTTACCTGATTTGAAGACACTAGGCTTTATGAACCACTGGGAAACAGTGACTGCACTGTGATAAATAAAAAGTAGCATCTAGTCCAGCTCAATCCTACACACCAGACTCATCACGCCCTATTCTGTGCTATGAACACTGGGTGAAAGTCTGATTTTCCCTTCTTGTCTGTAGGCAAGTTCAGAGTGGGAACTTGGATTCAGTATGTATGGATTACTCTGCTGGGTGTTCTGCTTGCCCATCCACGTCTGCACCAGCTCTGTGCCCCAAGATGCTTATCTTATAGAGGATGCCAATGGACTCTCTTGCTCCCAGATCCCAGTTGAGTTTGTCCAGTGGAACTACCAGCAGATCAGAAACTGAGAGGAGAATGAGGTTGGGGGGGGGGGGTTGGCGCTCCTGGCTCCTTCTCTATCAGGTTGTTCCAGATTCATTGCTTTCTTCTACTATGGCCACAGCTCTTGGAAGCCCACCACCCTCCCCACACACCTCCCTTCTCCAGGTGCCATGATGGCTCCTTCCTCTCACCCTTCTGGGCCTAGGGATGATAACAGATCCCTTGTGTTGCTAGCCCCAGGACCCAGCACGGTTCTTGGTTTCTTTCTCACTATTCTCCTTAATTACCCCATCTGAGTGTTCTAAGACTCTCATATGAGCACCTCTCATATGTCAAGCACACTCTAAGGTGACTTCCATGTCATCTTCCCAAAGCCTGGGGCAAATATTAGTATTTCTGTTTACAGGTTAAAATAAAAAAAAAAAAAATACCTGAAATCCAAATCTTTTAGGTAACTGGTCAAGACCACCTTCTACAACTTGCAATGCCACCATTTAGAATAGTCCCTAGCATACAACAGCTCCTTGATTGAACATCTGAGTACAAGATTTTTTCTTGCTAAAGACTAACACAAGCTCTAGACAGCACAAGGGCTTTTGAGGTTCAATGGAGGAGTCAGAAAAGACAAAATTAAAATCCAGACTCCACTACTGACTAGTTCTTTGAGCCTTAATTCCTTATGTGGGAATTTGGGTAATAATTCTTCAGATATGTTATAGGGACCAAATAAGATCAAAGTCACACAGTACCCAAGACAGAACAGGTCTTTATGAATGATAGCCTTACATAATACCTGTTCTCATTAGTACTCCAATAGCCTCAATGAAATAGTCTTTTCTTCTCTTAAAAGTTACTCTCCAAACATACATACATACAAACACACATAAAAATCTTCATCAGTTAAACAAGCTGCCGGTGCTCAAAGCTTCCTAATTAGGTTGTTCCTGTTCTTTCACTTGGCCATCTCAAAAGCTCTACGTTGGAAATTATGCGGGTGAAAGACAAGTGTCAAGAAGAATAATGGAGGAAAAATGACATATTTGAAAGTGATCACGTGCCAGCCACTTCCATACACACTAACTCTAACTCTTAAATTTTCACAAAACATACGTGGAATTCCCAAGTTCACCTTGAACTTGGTGAAGGTCAAAGAAATTAAGTGCCTTGTTGGAGGTCATGCAGCTACCAATGAGGGTGATCAGGATTTGAGCTGAGTTTTCTCCGCCCTGCAGTGCCTCACCACAGAGTCCAAGCCACCTCCTACAGCTGGGGGACAGTCCCTCTTTCACTTCCCTTGATGTTTATGTTTTCCTTTTTGAAGCTCAAACTTCTTCAGCTGGAAGCAGCAAACCATTCCAAGACAGACAGGAGTGAGCCGCAGATCTTTCCTTCTGGGCTTTGCCAGCTCTTCTCCTTTAATTGTTTCTGGGGCCAGGGAAAACCCCGCCGTCCGTGGAATTCCATAACAAATATGATGGCCACAAGGCAGACAATGGCAGGAAATGTTGAAAGATTCCCTGTCCTCTCCTAACGGTGCCATGGGGCGGCGCATGTCCGCTCCTGGGAACAGAATCCGAGGGCAAAGTTTCCCCACAACGTTCCTGGGGAGACTCACGTTTTGTGAGTGCAGAGTTAGCCTTCCTTCCGTTTTTTAAAAATATTTTTCTAACCAGGTCTCCGGAATTGGACATAAACACTGCCCGTGTCATTCCATCCTCTGCAAACAGCATTCCACTCTCCGGCCCCATGAGCATCGAGATAAAGGGGGCCTGGCCTTTGAAATCTTGAGAAAAGGAGGTGCAACAGAACAAAACACACAGCTCTGTTCTGGTTCTGCTTCATCTCAGGAGCAGCTCTGTGAGATCAAGCCCAAGGGAAAAATGGGAAGGGAATCTGATCTGATCTTCACTAGTGATGAGTTCTCAGCTGCGCTGAGAAAGGAAATAATGTGAAGATTTGCATGAAAAGTCCTGCTTCCGAATCAAATCCTGGCTCCTCCATTTATTAGCAAGTGACTCAATTCCTCCTAGTCTCGGTCTCTTCTGCACAGTCTCTTCTGCATTGCAACGAGGACAATAATATCTACCCCTGAAAGCTGTTGTGAAGATTTAAAAAAAAAAAAAATACTGGGTCCTGTAGTGGGGCATTCAGGGCTGGTCTCTTTTGGACTTGGGCTGGAGCAGGTTGAAAGAGGTGGCGGCCCTCTGCCCCCACCCCCCACCAAATTCTGCCGCCTTCTAGGAGGAAGGAGAGGCCTTCAGAGGGTGTACCCTGAAGTCACTGTCTCAGTTCACCTCAAGCTGAGCCCTTGGAAACCACACACTTACTTAGGTGTTGAAGTTTTTCATCTTAGACTACAAAACTTTCACCAATTCAGTGGGTCCACCACATTTCAATTTCTTATTTTTTTTCTTGCTTGGCCTTGGAAAAAAGAATTGACACAAGTATGGGAGAGACAGACAGGAACAGGGAGAGGGGGAACTAGTATGAGACAGAGCTGGGGAGACTAGTCTGGCAGGAGGAGTTGGTTGAGCCAATCTTATCAGAAGATCTTTCTAGAAGGATTATTGAACAACATAAGGACACAACCAACAATGATAAAGCAACCAGGCAGACAGAGAGGAATTCAGGCTCCACATATCCTCAGAAAGAACAAAATAGCATTTTATTCATTTATGTAACAAGTATTTATTGAGCGTCATCTATGTATCAGACACCACTCTAGATAGAGCTGGTAGAGAGATACTGGAGATATATCTCTGAATGAGATTAAAAGGATCTCAGATCTCCCAGAGCATATATTCTTGTTGTGCATCTCCAAACATATCATTCCACCTCCTGAGTCTCAATTTTTTCACTTGGAAAATGATAAAAAAAAAATGTCCACTACTAGAGCTGACATGGTAGGTATTCCTCAAGGGCTTATAATTCCTTGAATATTAGTTTCATATTTATTTGGAAGACATAAAGTATATTGGGTGAGGAAAGTACTGAAAGGGAGGCCCACACAGGTCCACCTGGAGAGCTGTCTAAGTGTCAGTCTCAGGGATCCTTGGGGTTGTACAGCACAAAGCTCACAACCACACAGATATGCACAGCGCCCTACAATATGCTTCACTCAGCTCATGAATCCAAGTCCTGTAATCAGACCAACCCAGCCTCCATGGCAGACAGTTGCGGTGCCTGTGGGGCTCATTCCTCAGCCCAAGAGCTTATCTACCTCTTTCTTCCAACCACATCAATGCTCTGTTTCAGATAAACTCTTAAATGAGTCTCATTTCTGGAGATGCTGAATTGCTCCTGAACACTGGTGAACCGAGTTACTGCTCAATGGGCCGGACCACAGTGTCATCCAGCTCCACCCTCTTGCAGGGATTGAAAGGTACGGGAAAAGTTCACAGGAAGCAATTGGCTGGGGGGACCCACTCAATGGGCAATAGTCCTCATGGTCTCCTTTCATCATCTCCACAAGGTGGATTGAAAAATGAAACAAGTGGGGTAGAGGGGTGGTTCCCAGACAGTACACTATTGATCCCAGTGGGTAGTATTGTATGTGCAGCAGCAGCAGCATCCATAAAAGGCCAAACAACCAGCAAACTAAAGAGCTGAATTCTGAAACCATAGGATAAACTAAGGAAAACTCAGGGTCAAGGGCGACAGAAACTTTTTGCTGTTGCAAAATCTCTCTGAACACAGGCAGACCCTGACACTTTGTTCCTACTCACAGACCCCAGAGGATGCATGCCCCTCCTTCCCCCTTTCTCCCTGCCATCCCAGCCCCACCAGCTTCCAGCTCCCAGTAGACATTATTTTCTGTGCCCCTTTCATTTGCAGGCTTTAGGGCCATATCCTGCCATCAATTTGGGGGCTGACTTCAATGAACATTCTGTGCAGGGCCGGGAGGGGCAGGATGCAGCTTTCTCCTGGTCACCCTGATACAATAGGGTTTTCTACTGAGATCAATGGATTAATTGCAAACGCTCCATTCGGGGCCATAAGGAGATGCGTTGTTTTCCCACAGTCCGGCCGGCCTGCCGTCAGGGCCAGGCTTGCCAAACTTCATTTTTGAAAAGTCAGGGAAAACAGTTTTGTGAAACTGGGTGGGGGTGGAGGGGCACGGGAGAGTAATTTTGCTCATCTCACTAAAGGTCAATCACAATTATAGTGAAAATTCAGAAGGCACATTTGTTCTCTGACGGAGGCCCTGCCTGGAAAATTCCATCCAGAAACAATTTGCCATCTCTCTTGGAGCCCTCCCCTCCTCCACAGGCTCTCTCAACTAATGCCCCCGTCCACCACCCTCCTACCCCTTCCTCTGCCTTCTCTCTCCACGTCAGACACTCTCCCCTGGAAGCAGCCGCAGTGCTGGAGACAAGTGACCAGAACTCCCTTCCTTTACCCCCTGAAATGAAGAGATGTGGAGACAGGTACAGTGGCATCATGCCCTTCTCCCTGCATTGATGGGAATGGTAGCTAGTAGCAGAAACCGCCTGCGTATAGGACAATCCAAGTCCTATCCTAGGCTTGGGAAAATCCAATTCACAGAGCATCCAAAGTGCCATCTATAAAATGGGAATAGTAAGGCAGACCTCATGGGATTGCTGTGAAGGTTCTTTGATCTCTTCTCCTGTACAATGGAGCCATTGACACCTCCACGCTGGGGTGTTGTACACACAACGAAAGATGTAGATGAAGTCCTACACGAGGTAGGAACTCCATAAATATTAACTGTCCTGCCCAGCATGTCAGAGAGACCTGAAGCTGAAAATGGCGTTTCTGGGTTTATCACTATATTAAAAACCTATAGGAAAATGAAATCATGTCATTTGCAGGAAAATGAAGGAACTAGAGGCCATCATCTTAAGTGAAATGAGTCAAACTCGGAAGGTGAAGGGTTGTATGTTTTCTCTCATATGCAAAAGCTAGAGAGGAAAAAGGAAAAGAAAAGTGAGGGTGGATCTCCTAAAAATCAAAGGGAGATCAGTAAAGGAAAGTGACCATGGGGTAGAGGTGGGGAGAAGAATGCAGGGGAGGGATACTGCCATATTGTCATATTGGTACACTGTGTGCATGTGCGAATACGCAATGACAGTCCCCATCATCATGTACCACTATAGTGCACCAATAAAAAAAGTGGGAAAATGTTCACATAGAAGAAAAGTCATAGAAAGAATAAATATAAAGATTACAAACATAAAAAACTATCTACAGGAAAAAGCAGGAAGGAGGACCACTGCTCATCCGCCAGTCAAATGACATAAAGTGTTTTTAACAAGAAATAAAACAGTAGAAAAAAAGAAGGTTCTGCTTTTTCAAAAAAAGTTCTTCTCTTCCTCCTTGCCCTCAAAAAAAAAAAATGGCTTCCAGAACATCAAACACTCCTCAAAGAATCAACAATATTTTTTGATGATGGAAGTATGAATAATCAAACATATGGATTACATTTCCTTAAATTATGCAGTCCCTAAAAACTAGGAGGGAAGGGAAAGTGCTGGGGAAAAATGTTTTTCACATTTTATTAAAACCTCAAGGTGTGAGAAATACTTTTACAACTATTACTATGTGTGTGTGTGTGTGTGTCTATGTGTTCACACACACAATCCCTGTCCAACAGTCACGGGAAACGACGAACACATTGAGATTTGGGGTTTTGTTTTTTGTTTGCTTGTTTGTTTGTTTTTCCTGTTGAAAGCTATTTCTTTGCTCGTGCCAGCTCCAATTCCTGGGTACCAGCTCCATTCATAGAAATTAATGGCCCACCCATTGGTTTGGCTCTCACACTGTGCTCACTTACCAATGATGTGACCTTGAACACTTAAATTCTCTGAGCTTGGGTTTTACTCTGCTGTAAATAGGAATAATAGTCTATATCTTACATACAATGGTGAGGAGTAATTGGAGGGAGATGTGAATGTGCCTTGGAAATGCATGATGTCCAGTAAATGTAAGAGCTATAACAGGTTCCAGGAAGACATCTTTAACTTGAAAGGACCAGTAGCCATGGTTAAAGAGCCTGACTGCCCTCCTTCAAGCTCTTGCTTGATATACTGTGTGTTCCTGGGCAGATAACTAAGCCACTCTCTGCCTATTTACTTATTTGTAGAGTGGTATGTTGCTGGTAACAATAATACCTAAATAATGAATAATGAGGATGAAATCAATAAATATTTATAAAACATTTAGGATACTACCCGTGTTTGTTTTAAAAGAGTAAATACAGGAGAAAGGAATAAAAGAAGGAAGGGAGGGAAGAAATCCCCCACCAGAGGTCTAGAAAATAGTGCCGAAAACTCCCAATTTAGTCTTTGATATTAGACATGATCTTTTCCAGGAATCCTTTTTGAAAATGCAAACACTCCTAAAAGGCAAAGAAAAAGCATTTCGTATTTATTGAGCACATGCTAGATACCAGGTTGTGTGACATCATTTAATCCTTTGCAAAATCTCTGCTGCTTTACAGGGAGGGGGTGGCAGAAAATGACCAAAGGAACCGAGGAAAAGGGGAGGCAGAGGGAAAGGTAGGAGAGCCACTCCCCTGCTGTGGCTTTGGCCTTAGACAGGGTCCACGTGTGTGTGTGTGTGTGTGTGTGTGTGTGTGTGTGTGTGGGCTCTGCATGACCTTGGACAAGCATTCGCCACCAAGTCTTTGAAAAATAGAGATAATGGCAATAAGGTTCTTGCCAGGATAAAAATGAAACAATATGTGCAAAACATCTGATTTTCCTTCTCCCCAACATGTTGCCTTGTCCTGTGCCTCCTGCGACTTCTGTGCTCTGGGTGGGCAAGTGTAGCTAAGGGGGATTCGAGTCAGCACTCCCAGAAGAGGAAAGCAGCGTGCCACTTTCTCTGTTCAACAAAAAGGCGATTTTTGTAGCAACCTTGCTCTGCTAACTCATGCAAAGTGCATTTCCTCCCCGTGACATCTCCCATCGATTTCAGCCTGCAGTAACCCAGTGACTAACTCTTCCTCCAGCGGCAAGAAGCCAGAGCTGGTGTTTGACTTCTTCCTAGTCTCTCAAGTGCAAAGATGATGCTTGCCGGATACCGGTCCTTGAAGGAAATGGGAGCGCATTTCAGCATTGGCTTCTGCAATTCAACCAATAAAGGAGGCAGGAAAAAGCTGAGTGAGAAAGACAGACTACAAAGCTTTCTTCCTGGATCTGGCAGATGCCAAAGGAAGAATCAGGGAGTGAGTAATCCTGCAGCCTGGAGTCCAAAGGCTGCAGCCGGAGGTCTGTGCCAAGAAGACAGTGGTTGTGGGAGAGGTGGGCGGCTCCTGGACCGGCCTCAGCCGGATGGGGGACAGCTCAGTGTGAGTCAGGGGCCTGGTCTCTGCTCCAAGGGTCCCTGCAGGCTACAAACATTCGGATGGGCCTCCCACAAAGGGAGCTACTTCCTGGAGACTCAGGTGGCCTCTAGTGGGGGGGTGTCATCGGTGAGCATTGCATGGATGGTGGGAAAGCCCTGTGGTCCAAGTACGGGGCGACACAGAAGTAGAACACAAACAGGCAGGGATGCAGGTAGTGGGTGTGGGCTTAAGGTCATGGGCTGCTGTCCTCCCACACTGAAAATGACAACAGCTATCAGCCACTGAGAGCTCGCCAGGTGCCCTCACTGTGCTAAGTGAAAGCTGGCCCCAAAGACCTCAGGTGCAGCTATTAAGCATTGTGATCTCTAGAGAACAGTAAAGCTGGAAGAATAAGCCATTTCCCTCTCATCACCTCCGTTTTCCCACTGTAAGATGCAGATGCTCTCTGCCCACCTCATGGGCCACTTTAAGAACTGCAGCAAAATTCTGGATTTGAATTTTGAGTCCAGAAGATCTGGTTTGGGTCCCAGCACTGCCTCTATTTCACAGTGTGAGCGTGGGCAAGTTTCTTTGCCTGTCTGAGCTTCGGTTTCCTCATCTGTTATGAGGTTCAGAAAAGAACCAACCTTGAAGATTATATGAAATAATAAACTCACGCCCTCACCTATAAACCAGACAAAATAGTATTTATCTTTCTTACTGTTCTGAAGAAGAAATAACATTTTAAAATGACCTAACAAACTATCCCATGCTCAGTAGTTTTCAGTGAATTCTGATTGCTATTATTTTCATCAAAATAGTCAACATATGGAAAGTTACTGGTAAGTTTTAAGGTACTGTATTTGGTAAAAACACATGGTTTATTATACTTAAACAGGGATCTCAATAGGATATAACGATATATTACTGTAACTGTCATTTTCCTCATATAATAGAATCTCGGGTTGGGGTAAGAGGGCAAAAAAACTTACTTGCTAGCCGGTCACAGTGGTGCACACCTGTAATCCCATCCACTCAAGAGGAATAAAAAATAAAAAGGACTGGGAATCTGGCTCAGTGGTAGAGCACCCCTGGGTTCAGTCTCTGGTGCTACAGTGCAGTGGAAACTAAGGCTGGGACTCTGGAGCCATTATCCTTGGCTTCCCCCTTACCAACTAGATAAATTTAGGCATAATGCACAACCTCCCTGTGCCTCAGTCTCCTCATCTGAAAAGCTAGGCAACAATAGTGTCTCCCCACAGGGCTACTGTGAACAATCATACGTAAAGCACTCAGGATGGCCTCTGGTCTAGAGTCATCCTTCCCTACTAGGAGCTTGATTGCCATTGGCATTGGGGCTGGATTTTAGCAAACCCCTTCCAGACTTGAACTTGGCTAGTCCACAATGGCAATTGGAAGCAGGCTCAGAGTGAGTTTTCATGCTAGACAAGGAAGAGAACTCACACTTAGTGATGTCCATGAAGCTCTGGCCACAGGGCTGAGCAGTACAGATGTCATTCATTTCCTTGGATGTCATACCGTGTTGTGAGGCAGGTGTCCTATAAAGGGGAAACTGAGCTCAGAGGGTACCCCAAATCACCACACCATCAAGTGGAAGAAACAAGATTTCAGGCCAAGCTTTCTGACCCCCATATCAAAATTTTTTTGAATTACACCAGGGAGATTCCCAGAAAAAGATTGATCAAAGGGGGTAACTTCTTGGACAAAAGAGAGAAATCTTTACTCTAAGGGGTTAAAAACATTTAAAGAAATGGACCTTCTTTTTCTCCCCTAGTACTGGCAATCCTGAGGACCACTCCCTCCCCTGGAAGGCTCCTTCTTTTCTTCCTATCCATGGAATCTACACCCGCATTTATGGCAGCAACAGAGGTAAAGCCTTGGGTCAAAATCAAACTTCCCATCTTGAAAGTGGCAAAGAAGCAAATTCCTGTTTCCCAGCCCAGTTTGGGTCCTTGACAAATGAATTCAACCACAAGTTTGAGAAGGTGGTTAAGACTGACCGGCACTCATTCACTCCACAAACACACAATGAGCCCTCCTCTGTCCCAGCTTCTGTGTTGGGTGTTGGAGATACAGAGTCACTGGCTTAGAGTGCTCCATCGAACGGGGTCACAAAGATACAGAAGGTAGAGTTTGCCACTTTAATGGGAGGAGCTACAGGAAGCCACTGAACTCACAGGTGTATGGTCCTCCCTAGAGGCGTGGTGAGGAGGCCCCTGAGAGGAAGTGGTATCCCTGAGGTCTGCAAGGGTTTGCCAGGCAGACAAGAAAAGAAGGAATTGTACCCCCAGGGGAGGGAACAGCATGTGGAAGGGCATGATGGCATGGGGGATCTAGATGGAGCATAAAGTGAGATTAGCAGAGGACTGAGCAATGAGGCAGAGACAATGAGTCTTCAAAAGACCCTGAAGACACTCTGCTCAGAAGCTAGGATCTTTTTCTCAGAGCCACTGAAGAACCTTATCCAGGAGGATAGCACAATCAGAATCTGCAAGTTTCATTTATGACATTTCCTGGGTGGACCCATGACAAGTTCCATCAATCATATTCATGAAGGACCTCACCATCCAGGAGCTTCCATTTCTCCAGGAAATTTAATGACAATACTTAGTAAGATAATGATATGATAATTCATTTTATAGTGTTATTGAAACCTCCTCTTTATTTAACTCCGAAGTCCTGGGAAACAGAGAACAGGATCTTATTTACCAGTGTTTTCCTCAAATAGACGTGTAGCAAGAGAATGAATGAATGAATGCTTCCGCTGCTCAGTTTGCCAAGCTCTTCCATATTTATATAAATCTCTCAAAACTCCCCTGAGGTAAGTATTCTCCCTTTGCAAATGACCCATTTTATAGATAGAAAAAACTGGGTCCTAGGTGACTTCCCACAGTGCTGCAGGGACAATGGAAGACACGCATATTGTTTTAGCCAGCTTTTTCCTGCTGGGACTGAAAGACCAACCAAACCAACTGTAGAGGAGGAAAGGCTTATTTAGGGGTCCACAGTTTCAAAGGTCTTAGTCCATAAGTGGCTGGCTCCATTCCTCGAGGCTCAAAGTGAAGCAGGACATCATGATGAAAAAGTGTGGCAGAGGGAAACAGCTCACATGATGATGGGGAAACAGAGACTCCACTAGATACAAAATACACACCCCAAAGCCATGCCCCTAATTTCCACCTCCTCCAGCCACATCCTTCCACTTCAGTTACCACTCAGTTAATCCCTATCAGGGCATTATTACTAATTGGGTTAACACTCTCACAACCTGATCATTTCTCCTCTGAACCTTCTTGCATGGTCTCACATGAGCTTTGGGGGGACACCTCACATCCAAACCATAATGCATGTCATAAGTGCCACAAAGGGGCCCACAGACTACTGTGCAAGTTAGAGAGAGCTCTTGCTGCTGGCTTCAGCTGCCATGAAGCCCACTGTGGGCTTTTGGTCCCTTCCCTCAGCCTCGATCCATGCTGGGATTCCACCCTGAGTCATAACTGCTGTCGGTTATTGAGCCCTTGCTAGGCCATCATGCTCCTGAGTGCTTCCCAAGCATTGCCTCGTGGTCTTCATGGGAAAGCCTGTAAAGCAGTGCTGGTATCTAAGGTATTATGTGACTGGCCCATGTTTCCACAATTAGCAAGAAAGGAGCTGGGCCTGAAATCCAGGATTGTTTAGTTCCAAAACATTTCTCTTGCAAATGCAGGGCCCTGAGCAATAACTCGCCTTTCAGAGGATCATCTACAAGCACAAGAGTATGGAGAAAAACTCACTCCATGGAGTTGGCATGACCATACCCCAAGAGCTGGGGGCAGGGGACAGTCTGTGTTTACTACATAAGCATTAACTAGGGGGCAGAACACTGGGTTGGAAGCCCAGGGGTAGTAATAATGTCAATCTATGCCTCTGAAACACTGCCCCTGGCAAACCAGTTACCCTCTCTGGGCTTCAGGAAGGAAGGGACTAGAATGAGCACATTCTACCGTTGTTTTAAACCTGAGTCTCCATGACTCATCTAGGCATTTTTTTTTAAGTCTAGTCAAGGCTTTTCTAGAAGATCTTGCTTATGTGTTATTTTATAAGATTTGCCTAGCCCACATTTTAGCAGTCTCACATTTCTCCCCAAGGGAATTCTTAAGAGGTTTCTAATTGATGACCAAGCCTATATTAAAAATCAAAGAGGAGAGTAATTGTTTTTCCATGCTAGATACTGGACCCTGGACACAGAAAGAAAAATGATAATACTAATCAAAATACTGCTCCCTCCTTAAGGAGGTCTAGAGACCTTTTCACTTGGCTTCATATAGGTCCTCTAGCTGTGGGACATGGGAGTGCTTCTCTTATGGAGGGATCAGCCCCATGGCATTGCAGTTAGAGGGAATCCTCCCGAGGCCTCAGTCTCCTCCTCTGTGAAATGGGGATTTCCATAGTGCCTGTTCTGCCTACTCCACAATGCTGTTCCATGGGTTGAAATAAATAATGGATGAAGAACAGGGTAAGCACAAAGGCGGCAAAAGATGACCATGGAGGTTGCATTAGCCCAGGTTCCCTAGAAACCACAGGATACGCATATAGAAAGAGAGAAATAAGTTTATTATAAGGCATTGGTTCATGGGATCACGGATTCGGGGAAGTCCCCAAAATATGCAAGATGAGTCAGCAAGCTAGAAACCTGGGGGTCTCCAGAGTGTAGCTGCTGTCCAAGTCCAAAGACCTGGGAGGCAGAAGAGCTGATGGTGCGACTCCCATCCAAGGTAATTTCAACTCTTCAAGCACCTGTTTTCTCTTCTACACATTGTCCTTACAAGACCTCCAGCTGGAGAAGGGGAGGAAACCAGAGGATGTGTATCAAGGCATCATAGTGGGTACTCAAAGAGATAACAGACATTTGCATTTGTTCATTCAGTTCATTAACTGGTACCTTAAAGACCCTCAGTAGAGCAAAGGCCAGTAAGACCCTGACTGTGGCAGCTATTGTTTTATTTTCCTCATTGAGCAATTATAATACCTGGTATCCCTTGTGATCCGAGAATCAAAGAAATGTAAGGGAGTTTCTCAAGCCCATAGCCCCACTCCTCATTCTTCAACTGAAAAACAGAAGTTCAGAGAAGCAAGGGATTCACCTGAGACCACACAGCCAGTAGGTTCAGAGTTAGGACTCTTCTTCACCTGATGACTCATCAGGACTCGGGCACTGGTGAGAACAGCCCTTCAACCAACATCCCCTGGTCCCTGCAGCACCCAGGGCAGCATGGCCGCTCTGGGGGCCCTGGACACCCTCAGAGGCCCATCAGAAATGTGGGCAGATGGAAGAAATTATAAGGTGGGCATTTTAGGAAGCAGTTCGTTTCCAAATCAAAAGGATTCTTGCTGCTGCACTCTAACACTCATATCCTAAAAATTGTTGTTTAACGTGCTCTCCACATCCGAGTGTGACTCACTCTGAAATGGAAATCTGGGTGGTTACCGGCCAGCGACACGACAGTGCCGGTTGGTAGTGCCACAGTCTCCCTTGACCCCAGGAGGGAGGCCACCCGGCAGCTGTGGAGGTTCCAGGGCTGGGGCCTCAGCCGGGGGAACCTTGACCTTGTGGCAGATGGGCCTGTTTCTGATACAGTGTGGCAAATTTCTAAATCTTAGCTGTGGGATGGCATTTGCTCTTTGCAGAGAAAGAGCAAGGGGCCCAGGAGTTTCCAATTGACTCCAAAGTAGAACCAGCTGTTGGAATTCTGCAGCGCTGATTAGGGAAGTTCACTTCCAGGTTGCGGTTTTCCGTTGATGGAGCCCCCTCTTGCCCCTCACCCTATTCGGTGCTGTCAAAGAAGCCCCCCAAAATCAAAATCATTGCATCCATTCATGCGGAGCTTGAAGAGGCAGGAAGGGGTATAGCAACAATAGCTTCCATCTCTGGAGTGCCTATTTTCTGTGTGCCTGTGAGTAAGGCAAAAATTCATTTTCAACCCTTACGCTCACAAACCAACACAGGTATTCCCAAACTTAAAAATGGGGAAAAAAAGAGAGATCAGAAAATTCTAGTGATTATTTTCATTGTTTTTTTCCTACGGCCTTCCTGGTGCCATATACTCCTTAAGCATGCTACAAGTCATCATCCAATTTTATAATCACATCCAGGTATTATTATCACCCCCATCTTATAAACAGTTTTAAGAAAGTTGAGAAACTTCTCCGTGGCTCTCAACTTGAGAGGTCCAGCATGCAGCTGCGAGTGCCTGCATTGGGATACAAAGCCAGGTCTTTCTATGAAATTAGTAATAGTAAAAATAGCTACCATTTGGCCACCTGTAATCCCAGCAACATGGGAGGCTAAGGAAGGAGGATCCAGGTGGGAGACCAGCCTCAGCAACTTAGAGAGGCCCTAAACAGCTTACTGGTCCCCTGTCTCAAAATATACAATAAAACAGCTGAGGATGTAGCTCAGTGGTAAAGTGCCTCTGGGTTCAATCCCCAGTACCCAACATAGCAATAATAATAACAATAGCTACCATTTGTTGAGAGCTTACTATGTACTACATAGGATGCTAAGTGTTTTTTAAGATACGTGTTTCCTCATCAAATTATCTTAACAATCCCATGCTGTACGTTATATTCCCCCACTTGTCTTAATGAAGAAACTGAGGCTCAGCAATTAAAAGACACAGAATTCAAATGCACATTCATCCGAACCTGAAGGGCTAGGTTCTCACCACAGTGCTCTTTGCCTCCCCAAATCTCATGAGGGCTCACATTATTTGGTTTGAGTCTCCAGATTTTCCATTCTTTGGTGTAGTTTTATCATATTATGGAAAACTGGGAGCTAGTCTCCAGCTCAGCTCCAGGTTTGGTAGGGACTCAGTCTGTCATTCTTTCCAACATCAACCTTCAAAAGCCACTGTAAAAACGCATTTGCAATTCGAAACTTGCCATGAAAGCTACAAACAGACCATTAATTTAAACTCGTGTTGATTTTGTAAACTATTAAGGGTGAAATGAGTTTGATATTTACTAAGTTGAAGGAACATGAAGTTTATGGTTTTTAAATTACTGTGAAGAGGCTTACTAGAATTTTCCCTTATATAAAGTCAGAATGAATAGTACCTCTGACAACGTAAACATTTTTGGCTTCACGGATCTCTGCTAAAGCAAGATGAAATTGACACATCTGAAAAGCACCGTCATGGCTAATTGCCTATCTTGTCAATCAATCCACAGATCCTAAACACCCACTGAAATGTCCATTGGGTACTCTCCAGGAGCTTCCATTATGGTTAGATTTGTTAAAATTTGCATAAAGATATGATATGAGTATTGGATATTCATGTAGCCATTCATTCATTTGTAAATGCTGCTTAAATGCCTCTATGTGCCAGGAACCATGGCTGGTGTCTGGGCACACAGGGATCCTCCAGAATCTCCCAGTTTAATAGGGAAGTAAGGCAGGAAATGCCATAGAGAGATTGCCTCTGATGAGAGCAAACACAGGCCTTTAATCCAGGTTGGATGTAGGAGAAATCAGGAAAGCTTCCTGGAGGAAGTGTCATTGGAGCTGCTAAACGAAGGTTGTAGAGGAGATCATCCGAAGAAAGACAGACAGCATCCAGGAGAAAGCACTGCAAGGAGATCCAGAGGGAGGGAAAGGGCATTTGTTAAGTGCTGAGAGAATGGGACAAGTGGACCTGTGGAGAGTTTTGAGAGGGCAGGTCCATTTGAATTGGAGTGGTCAGGAGAGAGAGCTTGGAGAACTGGAGCTGGAAGGAGGAGATTTTAGAAGCGACGAGGCTGGAGAGGGACAGGGAACTACACAAGTACAACGCAAAAGGGTCACACTGCAAAGCAGACCGGCCACACCAAAGGAAGTGAAGCACACACAGCACCACACCACCATCCTCACCATGGCCAGGACCCACATGGCACCCGCAGGGCAATGATCCTCCACTGGCATCTTGCATTTCTGCCTGTTTATGACCAGAGCTCTGGGTGCCAGACCAACATCTCAAGGATGTCTGGACAGGACAGAAGGGACACTGTCTAGCTACAGAGCAGAGGGTAGGTTTGCTTACATTCCTTTAAAAAATATATGGGGGGGGGGGGGCTGGGGATGTGGCTCAAGCGGTAGCGCGCTCGCCTGGCATGCGCAGGGCGCTGGGTTCGATCCTCAGCACCACATAAAGATAAAGATGTTTTGTCTACTGAAAACTAAAAAAAAATTAAATATTAAAAAATTCTCTCAAAAAAAAAAAAAATATATATATATATGGGTTCCTTGAGCTCAGGATTCCTCTCTGCACTAATCAAGGTTCTCCAGAACATTAAAAAAATTTTTTTAAGAAAAACAGAACCAATGGAATATACATAAATGCAACAGGGGATCTATTAGATTGGTTTGTGTGACAGAGGAAGAGAATTGCCACACAGCCACCTGCAGGCAGGAGAGCCAGGGAAACCAGTCACAGTTCAGTCCAAGAGACTAAAAGCCTCAGAATTTTGAGAGAGACCATGATGAAGCTGCAGGCCAAGGCTGAAGACCTAAATACACCTGGAGAGTCAGCCGTCTATGCAAGTCCACAGTCAAAGGCTGAAGAACCTGGAGTCTGATGTTCATGGTGACTTCAGCAGGAAAAAAAAAATGCACTTGCTTAAGAGCTAGATTCTTCCTTCTTCTCCTTTTTTGTTCCCTTAGCCTGCTGCACAATGCCACCCACACTTGGGATGGGTTTTCCCTACTCAGTTCACTGACCCATATGCAAACCTTCTCTAGAAACACCCTCACAGACACACTCTGAAGCATGTGTTATCAAGGCGTCTGTGTTGGTCAGCTTTCTGTCCTTATAACAAAATATCTGAGGTAATTGTATTATAAAGAGAAAAGGTTTATTTTAGTTTATGGCCCATGATAAGGCAGATTGGTTGCTTTTAGGGCTCTGGTGGGGATCCCAGGTAGCAATGACAGGGAGCAAGTGGTGGATCAAAATCTCTTACCTCGGAATGCAACCCACACTCATCAGGGGTCATCTGGTCCTCTTCATGTAGCACATGGGAACTGACTATTGCCAGTGTAGCGATAAAGCCCTTGGTGTCTGACACAGTGCCAGGCTAACCTGTTAGTTGGCAAGTGGTGTAAGATCTCAGACCCCCTCGTAGTTCTTAAAAAATCATGAACTAAATGCTTTTCTAGTATGAGCTCATTTAATCCTCTCAGAAATCCCATGATATAGCAACAATTACCATCCCTCCTTGAACATGAGGAAGAAAATAAAACGCTCCAAAAATGCAGGTCGTTGCTAGATCATAAAGCGTCTTATGCGACAACTAAGGAGTTTGAACTTTAGGCATTCAGCAGTCCTGGAAGTTTTTTGGAACAGGAGAAGAGGCTGAGGAAAATAGCATTTTCAAAAAGCTCCTCTGGCTGTGGTCTGTTAAATGGATTGGGTTGGGAGGAAATCCTGTTAGGAAATAGGCTGACAAATATTAGGAGGCCCAACTGGGATTCCAAGCAGGTTTGAAGGATGGGCTAAATGTACCCAGAGTGGAATTTCACAAGCCTAAATGTCAGGCCCTGGACAAGACTCCACCACCCCAACGGCTCCAGGAAACGGTGCAGGAGACGTGACTCCGCAGTGTAGCCCTGGAGAAGGAAATTGAAGGCTTCCAAGGACCAGGCAGCCTGGGGTGAGTCAGCAGAGGGTGTGTCTGCCAAAATGGCCAGAGATCTTCACAGGCATGAGAAGGGCAGTGTCGGGGGCCTAAGGCAAACTCCAGTCCGCACCAGACTCCACCAAGTCTTTTTGTGCCCAGTTTGCCCACCCCCTTACATATGGCCAGCGCTGCTATGTATTGAACACCATGTGCCCAGCTCCGTGTCAGCACTCCACATTCATGCTCTGATTTAAAGACCCCAACAAACCAATGAGGCACCATGACCTTCCTGTTTTATAGATCAGGAAACTAAGGCCCAAAGAAAATTGCCTCCGCCCTTCTAGCCAATAAGGGACAAAGCCCGATTCAAATGCAGAGCCATGAGGACCATACTGTGCAGGCCTTCCTCTTGGGCTGCTTTCTGAGGGATTCTGTCAAAATGGAACACTTCCAAAGAAAACCCTTAAAGCAGAGAAGGTAGCTAAGAACCAGGGCACCAGTTTGGAGGACAGAAATGCTCATGGATGAGGGATTGAGCCACATGAGCAGTAAGCGAGCTGGTCTTACATCTAGAGGCTATCCCACAGCACCCAGGTACACAACTGGGCAGCTCCTAGAGGGCCCCAAGACTGATGAGTGGAGAAAAATCTCTCTCAGTGGAATCACCTCCTTCTTTCTCTCTTCCCGTAAAATTCTGCTACATCCTTGAAGCCCAAGCCCATGCACCCCCTTTCCCTGAGGTCTTCCCTGTCTGCATGGATGTTCTTCCCTCACGTTCCCACAAGCCCCTGGATTTCTTCCCATCCACTCTTCTTCCCTGGGTGGGGTGTTCAAGGCCTCCCTGAGAATGTCACCAGGGCACAGGCTGTGTTCAACCACACAGAGACCCACAGGTGCCTGGCCTAGAAGGTGGCTGTAGAATGCAGACAACCAGAAGATCCACTGGTAAATAAGAAAGCCAACAGGGACCCTGAAATCACAGGTCATGAACTGGATCCAGGACCACTGATCTGCAAGGACATTGGGAAAACAGGAGCCTAAGAGGAAGGACTGGACAGTGTGTCCCTCATCTTGGCCGAGGCAGAAGATATTCTGGAGGGCAGATCTATTCCTGGTTTGATGGGAAGCTGCCTCCAAAGACATTCATGTCTGGAGGGGCTGGAGACAGGAAGATACCCTTCATCTTGGGCAGTCAGTGTTCCAACATCCTAACATCCTACTCCTCACTGGAGACCTTCCAGGAGGGGGTGGGGGGCAGGGGAAACAGGTGCCTAAGTCACAGACTGGTATTTCTTCAGTGCCCACAGGCCAGTAAGCCAAGGATACAACTTCCTTCCATCCCCTCAGCATGTTGACTCCAAGATCAAAAAGGTAAGGTAGAAAGAAAAGAAAACATGAATACATCAGACTACGAATCTTTACTCAGCTCCTCCTAAATGCCTGGCATTGACATATAGGTACCAAGACAAATACCATGTAGCATGGCACAGCCAGGAGTGAACAGTGGGAGTTCAGCCCATGCCAGGAGGCATCCCAACTCCATTCCCAATAAGTTGTGGGATGTTGGACACATGACATCACCTCTTGGAGCTTCGGCTTCCTACCTGTAAGGGGAGGGGTCAAAGGAAGGTATCATCAGTAGTTCACCATGACAAACAAGATAATGCTTTTGCAGTGGTTAGCAGGAATATCCATATCCTTTTCCTGGTTGTCCACCTGGAGCAGGAATTTGAGAGAAAGTTCAGGACTAAGAGGCAGACATGTGCAATGATCTGGATTACCTGGTCCATCCCTAAAACTCTGAGCTCCCTAAGGTGATGGCTGAGAATGTGTACTGGGTAAACTCTACAGTGCTCCACCAACATATGAAATTGTAATTGTTGTCATTAAGTCTGTCATTCAGAACATAAGACTTGAGGCCTAAAGAGACTTTCAGAAACTCAAGAACAGGTTGGAAGTGCTATAGGATCAGGGCAGGTGTTCGGAGCTATAGGATTTCCCCAAGAAGAGGCTGTGCTGCACATGGCTAATGGAGTCAGAAAGGCTTCTTCTCTAGAGACTAATTGGGGTCACTGGGAAGAGCTTGGATAGGCCAACTCAGCCCTCTAGGAGGTATCCCCTGTCACCTCCAACTTGGGAGTCTCCTTCCCTAAGTGGTCTCATAACTCCTGTGCCTCCCTCTCTCAAAGCACACTGCCATGAACAGAAATTCTGGAGTTCTGCTTCCAGACTTGGGATTCTGCAAATCCTAAGTTTGGGGGCCGTTTTTTCCCCATCTCTGTAATCCTACTGCCTGCACCACACAGAGAATGCTGAAAAAGTGCATCTAAGAAAAGACAGAGGGCAAGAGCCCAAGACCACAATGAGTCCTATTTGAACCAAAGCAAAGACCTTGGAAGGTTTAATGAGCCATTCAAGAGCTAACGGCCCCTGGTCCCATGGAGCATTTTAGCACAGGAAGAGGTAAGAGTGAAGGGCCTCAGTGCTGGGCCCTGCTTGGCCTTCTGTCCACCAGACAAGTGCCACCTCCTGGGATGCCTTTGTCTCCCCCTTCCCCTTCCTTCCTCCCAGTGCTGGCTGCACGCCCCGATGTGCTGTCTACCTAAAGGGGTATTTGAAGTCTGGAGAGGAGGTGCTCAGCAGCCCTTTTCCTCATGAAAGCGCACCCTGAACCTTCTAATTAAGTTTCTCAGCACACCTAGGAGCCATGATTCCCTCCCTGCCCCTGCATGTCTCCCCCTTTTACAGTCAGGAGCCAAAGGGGGGGTTTGGGGGTACACATTCCTTTTTTCTGCTTCAGGCCAAAGAGAAGGAGACTGATTTTTCAGGACTTTCTGGCTCCTTGTTCTGTTCTCAGCCCCCTATTTACCTGTTTCATAGGGGAGCTGGGAGGAGCAATAATTGCTCCTGGGAGCTTTGAAGGTCGACATGCTCTGTGGCAATAGAGGTGTCAAATGTGATGATTAGCATTAATAATAATTATTATTAGAGCAGGGCTTAGCTCTTTTGAAAGGGGGGAAATAGCCCTACAATGATTTCCCAGCTGCCGAGTCTCTCTTCCCTGCTAGGTTTTGCTCTTAAAGGGGACAACATAGTAGCAGGATGAGGGGAGGTTGGAATTTGGGCCCTGGGCCTGATGTAACGGCCATGGGCCAACCTTAGCCAAAGTCAGAGAAAGCAATGGTGAGCACTCACCTTGGACCTTGCATCTGAGTAGATCTGGAGATGCCTGATCTGGCCTCTTCCTCCCTCATCTTATGCCACTCTCCCCCTAGTTCTCTGTATCAGGATACACCTCCTTCAATGTGCTCTTTCCAACCTGAGGATTGTTGCTCATCTAGTCATAAAAGACCTTCATCCCCTGGGGACACTTCCTTGAAGTGATGTCAGGGCATCCTTTGTTTTTTTTTTTTTTTAATTGATTGTTCAAAACATTACAAAGCTCTTGACATATCATATTTCATACATTTTCAAGTGGGTTATGAACTCCCATTTTTACCCCGTATACAGATTGTGTAGAGAGAGAAGATGGGAGGGGAGGGGAGGGGGGATAGTAGAGGATAGGAAAGGTAGCAGAATACAACAGTCACTAGTATGGCAATATGTAAAAATGTGGATGTGTAACCAATCAGGGCATTCTTTGTGACTGTCCCATGCTGCTGAGTGCTCCAAACTTGTCTTTTGCAGCATAGACACTTAATGCATATCTGTCCTCCTGCTGCTTGGGAAGTCCCCTGACATGGGTCTGAGTTCACCCGCAGGCTAGTTCATGTCACTCCATTCTCTATACTAAGTGCTTATTCTTTACACCTAGCCAAACTTAAACTGAGCAAGGACTGGTAAGATTGCCCAATCAGTGCAAAAGTACAAACTGCATCCCCGGGTAAGCCTCAACCCTCAGATCTGGAACATTGAAGAGGAACCAGAAACCTGCAGAAGGATCCCCTTCAATTACCCTTTATTGTTTTAATTCCATTGTTGCAAATACAATGGGAGTGGCCCCATCTTTGCTCACTTCTCCCCTGGGCCACAGTGGTGGTAAGCCTGACACCCAAACTTGGCCAAATGTAATCCCCACCCTTAGCCACAGCGATTTGGCCAAGGCATGTACATAACCCCAGCCAGGCCAGCCACAGGGCTCCCATGGGACTTTCCTACCTTGAGATGTAGGTACAAACTTTCTTTGATCACAAGTTGTAAAAATAGAAGCCTAAATGGTGCATGTATCACTATGTACTTTTCTACATAAGTCATACTTCACAAATAAAAGACCCTACCAAAGTTGGGAGGCAGGCCAGCTTCAGTGGTCACATTGCTCATCCTACGTAGGAAACTCATGAGGAGCGGCAAAGAGAGATGCCAACAGGCAATAAGTTAGGGGTGCCAGACGGGCATGGCAGCTGGCAGTGCTGGACCCAGAGCTAGCCACATCTGAGGCTGGCTGGCTTCTCATGATTTATCTGAGCACATAAAGTTCCCTTTCTGGCTTGAGCTACATTGTGTTTTTTCTTTTCTTTTCATTTTTTTAAAAATTAAAATGACTAGCCACCAAAATATAACAATAATACTTCATATTTTATTTGTGCCCATTTGTCCCTCGAAAGATTTAAAGCTAACAGCTTTGATTTATCATACGGTCTTTGACTTAGGACTTCCTGCTGCACTCAAGGTAATCTCTCAGTATAGTTTTCTGGGTTAAGCAAATCAAGGATAAGTTATCCATTTTAAAGACAAAGTAACTAAGGATAAATGAAGTACAGCTAAGGAACAGCAGAGCCTGGCTGGAATCTAGGTTTCCCTACATTTCCTCTCTGTTCTGTTAATGAGTCATGGCCATGAGCACCAAGAGAGGCAGTTTGGCCAGTTGGATTCATAAAATTCCCTTAACCTTCTATTTTGGGTAACTCTGCTGTTTTAAGAAGCACATCTTGATAGTATAATATGTTATTCAACTTTTCATTATTGTAACAAATACCTGAGATAAATCCATTTCTAAGGAGGCTCATGGTCTCAGAGGTTTCAGTCCTTGGTCAGGGGCCCAGTTTCTTTGGGCCTGTGGTAGCACAACACAGCAGGGCAGGAGCATGGGGTGGAGGAGGCACATTGCCCTCATGGCAGCAGGAAGTAAAAAGAGAGAAAGAGGAGGAGCTGTGCTCCCAGTTTCCCCTTCAAAGACACACACTCAGTGACCTAAATTCCTTCCAGTAGGCCCCCACCCCCTAAAGGTGCCACCATCTTCCAAGAAAGAGTACCATAGCTGGGGGACGGAGCCTCCAACTGACCTTTCAGGGATATTCAAGATTTCAGCTAGACCATACGCTAATATTTGCTGGAAAGATTTCTAAGAAATAATGAAAGAGGCTCGTATGAGCATCTAGAGCTTTGTCTAGGTCAAAATATCATATTTCATGAGGAAGAGATACCAAGATCCAAGCACTGCTTTTAAGAGGGTCAGGTTGACCCGGGTCCAGCAGAAGGAAATGGGTGCATGGGGATGGAAGTCTCAGCTGGTTGAGAAGAGGCAGAAAGAAAGAAGGTGGAGGCTGCGAACGGTTCTGCTTCCATCAGCTGAGATATAAAAGGAAGGATGGGAAGCTGGAAACCATCTCTGAAAAGCCAGAGCAGGTTCAAATATGGCTTGGATGGGATACTGATTAACATCTTGAACAAGCTACTGCATGTCTTATTTCTGTTTCTTCATTTGTAAAATGAAGATCATAACATCTTCATTCAAGATGTGTGGATGTGGTTCACGCACATAATAAAAGCATCATAGTGCCTGGCACGTGATAGTTGCCCAATAAATATTTCTTCCCCTTTCCTTTTGTTTCTCTCAGAGGACTAATTTTACGCTTTGTCCTCCATAATGAGAATCCAGCAGGAGACACCTGTGTGCCCCAAGGCGGGCTAGTGTACAGTGCACTGTGATTCAGCCGTGGGACCCTTCACCATCTGGCCCCAGGTGTCCTCCCCAGTCCCAATACTCCTCCCTCTTCCCCTGCCGCTCTACACCATCCAGATAATCAGTCCTTCTCTGGCCACTTCTCGCCCTCCCAGCTCCACCCACACCTCTGTGTAATGCCAACAGAATGTTTCCTGAACAGTTTTCTTGCCACTGAGGCTTTCCCTGAAAGAGAATCTAGTGGCAAAGAGATTATCTCTTCCAAACGAGAAAAAAAGGAAGCAAAAAAGCGGGTGGAAAAGAGACTCTGGTGTAGAAAAGAGAATAGAGGAAACATAATGGATTCATTGTTTCAAGGGCTTACCCCCAAGAAATATATTAATAGCCACAGGAAAAGACTAGATTCCTCCAAACATCATACTTACCAATGACCAGGCCTGGGTCCTCTATTTTTGTACTCTTCCCTTACACACCTCTTTCTCCTATGGTCAAAATGCAACATTGCCTTCAAGGCTTAGCCAAAATGCTTTTTGACTTACATTCATTAATGTATACACTTAATTAATACAGGATGAATTCCAACTCTGCGCCAAACACTGTGCTGGGAATACAGAGGTGAGCAAGAGAGACATCTCATGAGGTTGAGAGGCTTCTCTCAAATAAAAGACCCTACCAAAGTTGGGAGGCAGGCCAGCTTCAGTGGTCACATTGTAAAAAGAGAGAAAGAGGAGGGGTTGGGCTCCCAGTTCCTCCTTCAAAGACAACACACTCAATGACCTAAATTCCTTCCAAGAGGCCAGGGATCCCCCTTAAAGACGATATTGATCCCCTCTCATCACTCCTATAACTGTTGTTGCTGCTATTACCATAATTGCCTTTATGGCTTTTTCCTTTTTTAAAAGTCTATAAATCAGTGTGACCAACTCATCTCAGTTTGCACAAGACTCTGGTTTTAGCGCTGAAAGTACCATGTCCTGAAAAACCACCCAGTCCCAGGCAAATCAGGACCATTGCTCACTCTGCTATTATAATAGCCATTTCAGAACAACAACAAATATATTCTTTGAAGAAACTCACAACATCATTCATTCTTTAAATATTTATTGTGGGCCTGATTCTTACACCGTTTCAGTCCGTGGTTTCTATTTGGTGTTGTATCTCTCCCACCAGCCCATGTCTTTTTCAACCTGGCATTGCTGGTCCCCAGCATAGTCTCTGCCCATGAAACTAACTTGATTTTATGCAAATACTACGTTTATATTGAGAAACATTGTAAGTTTGTGCAAAACAATTTTAAAGTATTTTTTTCTCCAAGTTTTAGACAGAGATCTCTACTGAATGTCAAGTTTGAAGTTTGGTCAGCAAGTAGCAAAATCCATTAACCATTCTCCTTCCTTTATGTTCTCCCGCCAGCCCGTCCAGCACCAGGTATCACTCAGCAGTCACAGTAGCCTAAGGGATGAAACTTACCCACAGGCAGGTACCAGAGTCACCCAATCCTAGTGATGTGTTAAGACACTCCTACTCTCTAAAGATCTTCCACTAACAGAGTTGGGAAATAAATCTTGGAAGCTTCCACCCATTTTTTATGGTCCTTGTAACTGGAGACACAAGAGACCAAACTTAGACTCATATAGCTCATAGCCCTTCAAGTGTTAGAAGAGAGTCGCCAAGTCCTTCCTCTTACCCCACCTCACTACCCATGTACACACCTGAGATTTTTCCTAGTTATTCCAATTCCCTCACTGTGGCCAGAATAATAAGATTTTAAGATTCTGGTCATTGACCTCTGACTTTGTCCCAATTTATCTCCCTCATAAGGTTCCCAAATTAAACAGTTCTCCAGATTGGGCTAACTAGTAGATTAGGACTAACACTACCACTCTGTCCCTGTTTCAGTAAACTCATCATACAGTAGCCTAAGATCTCAAATGTCTTTTTCTTTTTGTGTCGTGATCCATCTAATCAGGTATCTGGTTCCTTTAACCACTGGGCAAAAGATTTTTGGCAGGATGGATGGATGTGTACATGTGCAGATTCACTAGGCAGAGGGAATAAGATAAACATTGCTGAGACCACAAGAAATAGACACCTTGTTGGGGTGGATAATGCCCTTCCCAAATTTATGAGCACCTGGAACCTCAGAATGTGGTGTTATTTAGAAATAAAGCCACTGCACATATAATAAAACAAGATGAGCTTCTATTGCATGAGGGTGGGTACTAAGAGCTAATGTCCTTTTAAGTAAAAAAATCAGAGGATACTCTATGCAGAGGAAAGACATGTGAAGACACACGGGGAGAGTACACCTTGAAGATGGAGATGGAGATTAGTGTTTGGCTACAAGCTGAGGGATGCTGAGGAATGCCAGCAATCATCAGGATCTAGGAAAAGATAAAGAAGGATTCTCCCTTAGAGCCTTCAAAGAGAGTATGATCTTGCGACATCTTGATTTTAGACTTTCAGGCTCCAAAACAGTGAAAGATAAATTTCTGTCTTTCTAAGTAATTTGTTATAGCAGCCCCAGGAAACCAATACACACGTATGAAATTTTCATTCTTCCTTTTTTTATATTTATCTTGAAAGTATGCCATGAGATTATTGGAAAAATATCCAACAAAGTTAGAAGACCTGGATTAGAAGACCTGTAATAATTTAATACTTACTATCTGTGTGACTATAAATAGTAACCTCAATTCTTCAACCCTCAGTTTTATCATTATTAGCAAAATAGGAATACAAATATATAACACATAAGATAGTTTAGGTACAAAGATGACAAGAAATGAGAAAGCAGTACAAGCTATATATTTTTTTCCCCTCTTCTTAAGCATGTTTCCTAGAAATTTGTCTATTTTATTTTCCTCTAAAAGGACCAGCTTAGGGAATTTATTTATGAATGGATCAACTATTGTGTTACTTTTTCTAATCCACTTTTTATCCTTGTTTTTGTTGTACTGCTTTTCTTGGTTTTATTTTATTGCTTGTTTTCTAAATTCTTAATTATATATTTCATTAATTGCTTTTCATTGATTCTTATTTTTAAGTGCAAACATAAATGCTATGAATTGAGTTCTGACTATGGCTTTGGCTGGGTGTGCTTTGGCATATTGTCATATATGGTACTCTCATTTTATTTTATTCTTCCTAAATAGTTTACGATTGTGTATTGTAAAAAATTCTTCTTTAACTTGCTATTAATATCATCCTATATTCCCAATACTATGCTTTGGCCTTACTGATCCAAGAGCACCTGTTGTCCTTGTTATTATTATGGTGCTAAAGATAAAAAATCAAAATTTTTTGTAAGCAGCTTTCTCTCTGCCCTCTTTTGAGACATAACAGCTGGGAGCCTTGAAGGAGCTTATAGACCTGTAACTTACGTGACGTTTCTCGACATGAAAACTTCAGCCACAGAACATCAGCAGTTTGGGGGGTTCAGACATTTGTCAATGGGAAAAATCACTAAAAATGTTTTTAGATCTTCCTCCTATTTCGCCAAGAACTTTAAGAAAAAAATTCAATAATTTGCTGAAAGGGGAAGTGCTACCACCACTACTTGATGGTCAAGGCCTTGGTTTATGAATTATGTCCCCAGGGCTATCAGTACTTCTTTAAGACTCTGAAATCTTCACAAACCACCTCGGCACTGAGGAATCTCTGCTTTCTCAGATCATATACTTTGCCCACAAGTCTAGAACTTGGCTCTGGCTCCCAAGCTAGATTCTAAGCTCCTTGAGAGTTAGACCACGTTTTTTAGACTTCTTTTTATCTGTCTTGATACCCCCAGCTTCTCAACTCTTGATAAATAGTATCAAACAACACATTCCATGATTGTTTGATTGCAGGGCCTATAGGATGTTTTCTAAAAGAAAGTGTGATGGTGAAATTTAAGATCTGAGGTTTTAAAACAGGCAAGTAGTAAAACCAAGAGCCTTTTTAAAAATCTTTTAAAAGGCTGAGGCTAACACCTTGGGTGCATGCTTTGAGGAGAAGAATTTTAATTTTAAGGAACTACATTTTTGGACACTGAAGAAGTGAAAATGACATTTGATATTTGTCCAGCTACAGCTACCTGAGGGCTCACGTTCTGCCAGTGGTGATGGGTCCAAAATGATTCTCATGCTAATGTCACATGTGTGTAAGATACTTTACAATTCATGAAGCTCTCTCATGTGTGAGCTCACTTGATGCTTGAGGGAAACCTGTCAGGGCATGTTAGGTACCATTAGCTTCATTTGGGAAAACAGGTGTTGAGGGTTCAGAAAGATTGACCAACCTGTGCAAGTTCCCAGAGCTAGTAGGTACCTAGAGTAGGAGCAAGCCCAGATCTTCCCATCTCCTGTCTCACAATCTCTAGGCCATCTTGAGTCCAAATTGACTCAAAAACACTAAAAATAAAGCTTACCATTCAATTCTCAGCTGTCACAATCAGATGTTTGTTCACCCATGGGAGACCCTTTGGATATGCATAAACTCAGAGAAAAAAAAAGTGTCCTGCCCACAAAGAGCTCACAGACATGTAAGCCACTAAGTCGAATGCACTCGCCAAAGCGTATCTTCCCCCAGTGCTATGAGAAAATGTAATTAACAAGGTTAAGAAAAAGTAACATTTACTGAGCACTTACTACATGCCAATTTCAGTCCTGAACACTCTGCATCAGGAGTGAGTAACATTACATACCACACTGAAATTAAGAATTGGCAGTCATTTTGACTTTTTTTTTTTTTACATAAAATCAAGGATGGTTATCTGAACAAAAGGAAAACTATTTAAAATTCAAATTATCTAAAGTAACATACTAGAGAAACAAGTAATCATCTGGGGAAATAAGAACCAAGGGGTCCATGTTGGAGCTGGTTCTTAGAAAATGATTAAGGGTCACAGATGGGAAGGGAAGAACATTCCAGGCAGCACAAGAGCACTTGCAAAAACCTGGGGGGCCTGCACAATATGAAAGGGAGAAGCAAGGATGGCAGGCACTGCCCATGGGGCAGCCAGAGCTGGCACCCAGAAGAGGTCAAAGGGCGTGGGGCGGGAGGGGTTCCAGCTACAGAGCTGCAGAGGGGTGGGGCACTCCTGTGCCTGACCCGGCCTGCGGGTGAGGCACCGAGTTTCCAAGGCTATTTGTTTGTAGGTTACATTTTTCCTGAACAGAATCCAAATTCCTTTGTTTTCACAGACAGCACCATAGTTTCCAAAGAAAAGAGAAAATAGACTTAGTGGGCCAAGGGCTTTCCCTGAGAAACATCCTAACGGCTGTAGGCCAGACCATGGTTCCAACAAGCACTGGACCGGACATGGTTCCACCAAGAACAACAACGTGGCAGGTGGGACCCTTCCTCCGCCCCTGCAAGAAGGTGGTATTTGAAGCCATTCCTGGGAGAATGTCATATACAAGTGCCCTGTGGGCTCTGTCCCAAGCAAACTCTCCTACTGGAGGCTCCAGAATAGGGTATGCAGGCCTTGCAGGCCCCTCTCTCCTCCTGCCTGTTTGGCATGGTCCTGTGCTTCCTGAAGGGCCAGCCTGATAATTTCAGCACCGCTTCTCTCCTCTCACTCCCCAGCCCTACCCTGGGCATCCTCGCCTCTCTCGGAGCCAATGGTGAATCAGCTTGCATTATCTGCGGCAAACTAAAAAAATAAAAATTTAAAAAAAAAATTAGTGAGTCATCTTTATTGTCACCACACACAGGCCATTCTGAACAAGGTTGGGTGGAAAGTGTCCACAGAAATGGACACCAAGCAGGGATTGGGAGCATCCCATCCTTGACATTGCAGGTTGTTGGGTACAGCATTGATATTCTCCCTGGTACTGTGTCTAGGGGCCCGCTAGTGTGCATAGTTCCATTTCCTGGGTCCAGGAATGGAAGGAACCTGGGAGCAGTCTCTAGTCAAGCAATGGTTACTCACTGAGGGCCTACTGTGTGCTAGGCACCATACCTGCCATTCCCGAGCATTATCTTTCACCTTTCCTGGGAACCCCAGGCACACACTTCTATGTATCTCTATTCTGTTATTCATCAGAAGGGGAAACTGAGTCTCAGAGTCTTACTTGACTCATCCAGGCTCCCAACATGGGAAGTAGAAGAGGGACATTCCCACCCAGGTCTCTGTGACCCAGCATCTGCTCCTTCTGTGCTGCAACACCTCCTCCATGAGCCACTGGCCCTGTGCCTGGAATAGCATGTCTGCTCAGTTCAAGGGGCTGGAACAGCAAGCCATGTGTCCTTTCTTTCAAGAGTGCATAGACACATGGAAAGAGAAACTCATGCAACTCAGCATGATTCGGCTTAGCATGTGACAAGAGCCTTTAGGAGTAAAATAGACCAGCATCCCCTACTACCACCACCACCACCACCACCACCACCTTAGGCTACACAGAGAAGGAGGGGGCAAGGGAAGTAATTCACACTGTTGAACGTATACCACATGCTATTTTAGACACTGAACACATGCTTTCCTGCCTGAGTCTTACCACAAACACCTCTGAGATGGGTCTCATTATTCTGAGTCTCAGTGCTCAGAGAGGTTAAGTATCTCACCCAGGTTCACACAGCAGCTAGTAGCCAGTAAAGCAGGTCTTTAGCGGAGGCCTCTTTGACTTAGAAGCCCTTGCTCTGTCCCAGCAAAACCCTAATGAGAAGGGTGTCTCATTAGGGTTTTCTTAGGGACTAGGAATCTAATAATGACCAAGAGAACAGGAGGAGGAAAATAAAAATCCCTTATTGCTCTTTTGGTGCTTTACAATTTACAAGATGCTTTTCCATCCGTTAATCTCACTGAATGGTAGGATTTGGCAGGGAGGGATTATCTCCACCAACAGTTGATAAAACTGGAGGGTTTAGTAGAACCACGCGATGATCCTGAAATCTCGCAGAGCGACTTTATCACACCTCCGCACACAGCATCACAGGTAATAAACAGGTACATTTGCACAGCACCTGAATTTTAGAACAGCCCAGAGAGGTAGGCCGGGCCAGTCTGACACCACCCACCCCTACATCCAATCTGCAGACAAGGAATGGAGAGGGTAAGGGACAGACCCAAGAGGTAGGCCTGCGACTGGAGCTCAGGTACAAGGTGAGCGCACACTCTCCCTCCATCATGGGACAAGAAACAAGTTACACACTGATTCCTTCAAACTCAGGCAGGCCTGCGAATCACCTGGGAGTGGGTCTGTCCCTTCACGACGCCCCCTCCTGCCACCTCAGATGGCCACCCAGGCCACCTCCAAATCTTGATATTACAACACACTGTCTCAGACCCTCAGGGATGGTTTGCAATGAAAAACATGGAATGATCAGACAGTCAACTCCACCCCTGAGGCTCTGACATCCTGGGTGAACCCGGTTACACAGATTTCCACTCCCCTGCTCTTTTTAAAAGTTCTCCTCCAATTCTCAACAAATGTATAAAATTGTTCCACTACAAATGTATTTCAAAATTTCTGCACGAAGACCCCAAAGAAGATTCAAGGAATCAAGCAATAGCAAAAAAAAAACAAAAAAAAAAAAAACAAAAGACTTAGCGAGAATTTCAATTATACATCATCCGGTCAGCATTGGTTTGGATCTGGAAATAAATAGAAGTTACGTTCTTCATTGCTTTAGAGACTTTGTGAGGCCCCAGAAAAACCAGGCAGTGTGGTGGGAGAAGTCTAGGTGTGGGAATTATTAAGTGTCCTAAAGTAGAGAACTGGGGCTCAGAGAGGTGAAGTAACATGGAGAAGGTCACATAGCTTTCCACACAGGTGAAAGAGAAGGCGGACTCTGAATCCAGGTCACTGGCACTGCTTTCCTGCCCCTTTGGAGTCAATCTGTCTGCTCTGGCAGCTGAGCCAAAGGAAAGCCAAGAGGCTGCTACTGCTTAGAGGCCAGGCCCCTGGCCGCCCTTAACCATCTTGGATCCTATCATCATTACAGTATAATGAGTGCTCTGTAAACAAGGCCCAGAGGCAAACAACCATCAGGCCATCCCTTCTGATTCTTCCTGATTGTATTGGACAATGTCATTGTCCCGCCCAGATTGGGGTGGGATTCCTTTTGCAGTTTGGAGGGGGGAGGGGAGAGCTAGTGCATGGCTCAGCAGATTTTGTGGAGGACCTGGTGCTGCACTGAGAGCCTCCCAGCAGGATCAAGCAGAAGCCACTCTCTGCCCTTGGTGCCATCCCCTAAATTAGAGTGCAAATAATTTTAATTTTTTTGTTAAAACCACCTTGGGAAGGATTTGGCAAATTTCTTGTTAAGGAAAAAAGCAACAAAATGCCCCCTAATCTCACTCTAACTTCGTCCTAGTTTGATCATTTTAATTCATTGTAAAGGTCATGATGTTCTTGTGTTTTGTTCCACAAGCCTTCATTTTGTTGCTAAAGCAATAAAAATTTGATCAAAATATTTTGTCCATCTTCTTAGCTGAACGCCTGTGTTCCACGCAGTCAGTCATTCATGCATCTTATCTCAGCTAACAAATTATCACCTCATCCCAGTAGCTATCTGACAATAATTGGAACCTACCCCAGCCACTGCCTGTTCTGTCATCCTGCAATTCCTCTCTCATACCCAGCTGTTCCTACCTCAGGGCCTTTGTGCTTACTGTTCCATCTGCTTGGACTACACTCCCTCCCAATTATCCCAAACTATATGCAGGACTCTGTCTCTCAAAGATCCCTTCCTACCTTTGCCATCTAAAAGATCTGCCCAGCCCTCACTCTACCTGTCTTTGATGAAGATAGCTTTCATCTCTCCTTCATACTTGTTATCTGAACAAACAGACTTATTTGTTAATTATTTTCTTTCTCCTCCAGGAAAATTTAAACTTCTAGAGAGAAGACATTTTGCCCACTTAGTTCACTGCTATGTCCACAGTACTCAAAATAGCCCCTGGGAGATAGCAGGCACTGGGTATGTTTTTGTTAATAAAAAATGAAGGAATAAAAAATTACCTCCCTTGGCCTTTTACTTAGGAAATAAAGCCTTTCAAAGGAAAAATCACAAGGGCAAAGGCTTGGAAACTGGGAGATCTGCAACTACAATCCCATGAGCAAGTTTCTACATTACCTGTGATTCAAGGAACTCTCTACCTCACAAACTTGCAGCGGCTCCCTATTACTTCAACAGAGCACTGCTGTCCTCAAGAGGTTCAGTCTAGACAAACAATACCATTACAATAATCTGTCAGTGGCACTGTGTGCGTGTTGTAAGGTGGCCAAGGAGCCCAGACGTGATTAAGAGAGACACACAAGGAAAAAACATTCAAGTCTTAGCAAAAGCCAGGAGATAATTTTTACAAAAGCAGGTATGCAAAAGGCATCAGACCCCCTCTTCTGGAAATAGGGAGGAATCCAGAAAGGCTTCCTGGAGGAAGCAGCATCTCCGCTGACTCTCCATGAATAGAAGCTTACCAGGGGAAGGCAGAAGCAAGAACAGTCTAGGCAGAGACACAGCCTGTACAAAGCCCAAAAGGAAGACACAGTGAGAACCAGAGGTGCTAATCTCCTTCAGAAGTGCGACCTCTGGGCTAGGGCATTAATGGAAGACCAGGCTGTGAGGTTCCAGCAAACTGGTTCTCTTGGGCTCAGCCTCCTCAGAAATAAATGACTAGGAGGAGGACTGTGAAGACTGGCAGCTCTCCAGCAGGGCTGGTGGAGGTGAGCAGCGGGAACCAGAGCTCTAGGGAGGCTTGTTTTGTTTAAAGAGAAAATACTGAAAATGTGGTACCCCTGCTTTGATTTGCTTGGAATCATGATATTTATTTTGAATTTGAAATTCATTAGAAGAGGCTGTGAAGTTTTTGTTTATCTAGAGTGACTTGGATTATAAAAGAAGCAGAGAAACCTTGGCTGTGGTGATCCTAAAATCCCCCTCTGATCCTGTCCTCTAGTTCTAGGACGACCAACATCTGGACTTGCAGAAAAAGGTGTGGTGAGTCAGGCGCCAGATTCTTCCTCAGTCTCTGTCACTCACTCCCTGGATGAGTGAATGAACTTGGAGTGTCAGCTTCCCCTTTCCATATAACATGTTATTTTCCTCACAGGCTTATTGTGGGTTTATTTCAAACAATAGACTTGCAGGCATCTGGCACGTAGTAGGTGTAGGCTGCTTAAAAAGTCTTGCCATGTTCCCTTTGCCTGCCAGGCCCTAATCCTAACAGCTTCACTATGAATCTTGATGCTAGACTGGGCCTTCTCCCTGGGCTACCTCATTGACAAGGAAACAGTAACTGATTTAATACTCGGTTGTCACTGGAGTTGCCTGAATTGCCTCCAGGTAGTTTTGACCCTCGGAATACAGCCACATAAATGATGGGAATTTAGGGTATGCTGCCTGGAACCACACCAGATTATCAAATTTTAAAAAAATTTAAAGCTCTTTTTTTTATGTTTGGATACCTACCCACTGCATGTTTTAATTTCCAACCGTTATGCCTCCCCCCCCACCTTACTTTCCACATCTAACTCCATGCTGCAGATGCAAAAGCCAAACTTGATCATAACATTTAAGCAATGAATGTAACGGCAGCTTACGCTTGCACTACAGAAAGATCTACGGTCCGTATTCAGCAGCGTGAGCCACTTAACAGCAAGAATTATCACAGGACCCCAAAGAGGGAGTGTAGGAGAGAGTGAATTCTGGATCTTTAATGCGGTAGCCATGAGCTGTTTTGGAAATGATTAAGTGATAAATACAGTAAATTCACCCTCGGTTCTGGGAACCCCACAGTGCAGACAGTAATTCTTAGAGGCAGAAGCAATTATTATTATTAAAAGGTCTAGACCTTAAGCATGTGCTGTTTCAGTCTATTGAACCGGAAGATCACTAAGCCCAGAGAAGGAGGAGCGCAGGTACATGGATCATTTACTAGATACCAATTGCTCTGTCCCCCCCAAACCCTCCCCCTCCATACTCCATGCAAGTGCTTGTAACTGGACCCCCTCCCCACTAAAAAGATACCCCAGGAAGAGAGACAATAACAATGTCGGATGCCTACTGTTTTCAAGGTACCTTATCATCTAAAACATAATAAAGTGCATACCATGTTTTAAGCATACGTGAAGGATGCCAGTAAACTCAGAAATTTCTGAGTCCCTGACTCTGAGGAGGTGGCCCTGTGTGCTGGCATTCCTGGCGGCATCCCAGTGGTCTAGCATACTGCCCCATAAATCCTGTAGGGATTAGGAACACCCTAAATTGGTAGCTGTGTGACCTTAGATAAATCACTTACCTTGTGCATCAGTTTCCCTTGTAAAATGGGATATTAGATCTCTCTCACACAGTAATTGTAGAATTAAATGAGCTAGGAAGTGTAAAGTGCGTAAGACAGTGTGGGCAAATAGCCTAAAAGTTGTCAACATCATCATTTGCCGACCTGCCTGATGCTGGCCAGCTTAACATGCCCGCCACCACCCTGTGATGTCAAGGGTAATGAAGCTCCCTTTCCCAAGTGGGGAAACTGCCGAATGCACACCTGCCCAGGTCATCCAGTTCTTAATTGGCCTGAGTTTCCTACTCAGACCTGTCTAACAATAACAGCAAAATGTAGCATTTAATTAGTTTTTTTTAAATGTCCTGGCCCTTGACAGATAAGTGTACATTTTTCTCAAAACAATTATATGAGGTAAGTGTTGCTAACCCCCATTTCAAGGATACAGAAACTGACACCGAGAGAGATTAAGTAATTTTCTCAAAACTATAGAGTTGGCAAATATCAGGTGTGGATTGAAATCCTGGTCAGAGAACCTAGTTGTGCCCTACTCACAAAGAGAGGGTCACTAACCCTTGGAACTTGAAATTTGTAGACTCAGATGTGCACTTTTCTATCCTCTGCTGGACTGTGGGTATAACAGGCCTGGGACAGGGCGTGGTCTTGGGTGGTGGCACCCGACTGGGGAGCACCCGGTGCGCTGGGGTCCAGGGAACCGGGGCACGCCCCTCCTGCACCGCCTGGGCTGGGCTCCCACCACCCTCTCCAGCAGGCACGCCCCCCACCCACCCACGTCCCTTTTGATTTTGGCCCCAGCTCTGGTTGCCGGCGGTTGTTTACTCAGAATCGCCCCCACTCGGTTGGCTGCGTGACAAAGATCGGAGGAAACCTATTTGAGAACAACACCTCTCGCCCCAGCGGAAAACACCCCAACATGGAAGTCGGGAAATCTCGGTTCTCCTCGGCTCTGCGCCCTCGGTTCGCTCACCTGTGCACAGGCATCGAGTGTGTTTCTGCAGGATCGAGGAAAGGGTGTGGGAACTGCCTGAAAATTTTCTAGAAAGTCTCCTATTTCAACCAGAATAATTCCAAGAGTGTCACGATCTTCTCAGTTATTGTTTCAATTCGAATTTATATTTTTAGATTTTTTTCAAAGGATTTAAACTGTCACCCAGGAAAACTAGCCTGTGCTTTATTCTAGGGTTCGGTTCCCAGTTTGACACACCCCAGGAAGCTGAGAACTTCCCTTCCCGCTTCCTTTGGTCTGTTCATCTGTGACTCTTGTGGACATATTTGGTTCTTCCCCCGTTAGTACTTTTACAGTCTCACTTGATGACAAGTGGAGCGAAAGACTCGAATTTTACAACCAGACATTTGGTTAGAATTTCTTGTTCTGCATTTTCCAGTTTTTCTTATTTTATTTATTTATTTATTTATTTATTTATTTATTTATTTATTTATTTTCGCTGCAGGACCTTAGCCAAACTATTTTAACTTGCTAAACCCCAGTAAAATGAGGATCAGGAAGACTCCCTGCAGGGTTTTGCTGACAGAATCGGGATGTTATTTGTTTAGGGTTTGCCACATACTGGGTGATCCGTGGACCAGGGTGCAGGCAAGACGGCCTGAACCTGGAGGTCCTCCCCCCACCCTCAGAGCTCCGGGCCCGAGTGTGAGAGCCAGGGTGTGGCCGGCTCCCAGTCTCAGATTCCTGCTCAGCGGTGGCACCGCTTGCCGCCTCCCCCGCAGGCCAGGCGCTGCTGGCGGGACCTGTGGCGACCTGCAGGCGGAAGGCTATAGCTTTATTTACACAACGAGCTGCGGGTGGAGGCTGGCCTTGTATGGATGAAATGCTGGCGGGCCATTGGGGCAGGCAAGGAGAGGCAGCCTGATAGGAATCTTCGAATTAATACGTGAATGAAAGATTGCACTGAAATTCCCTCCTGGGATTACAGAACCAAGACCCAAAGTTGACCTTCGGAATTCACCCGCACGCACCATCCTATTTGACAGACAGGCAAACTGAGCCTTCCATGATTCTAGCCAGACCAGGCCACCTGCCTCCCAGACCTGCCTTCCTAGGGCTGCAGAGTCGGGAGTGGGATCTGGGTTCTAAACGTCGGAGGAAGAGAATCTCGCTTTATTGCGCACCCATTAGGTGCCAGGCTCCTATGTTATTGCAATCTCATGACGTTTTCGGGTAGGTTTTCCCATTTTTCGTCTTGAAAAACGCCGGGTCATTCATATAGGTGAAGTGATTTGCCCAAGAACACAAAAGCCTTTAGGTGGAACAGCTTGAAGCCAAACATACGTCTATCCCGGGTTCCTTCTACCCCATTGCAAATATGGCCCAAGGAAGGCACTGGGGGAAGGCAGAAAAATGATTGCCCAGCAGGGTTTCTGGGCTCCGCTCCTTCCCCCCGCCCCCAGCACCCTTCAACCGCCGACAGGCTGGCCCAAACCTCGCCAGTTCCACTAGTCAGCTGATCCGCGGTAGCCACGCCCGCTCGCCTGATTTAGCAACCGGAAGTCTACGTCCGGCGACCGCTGACCCAGAGCCCCTGGTAGTGGTATTGCCAAAGCCAGCGACGCCCTGGGGGACATACAGGTGTGCCCAGGGCGTGCATTTCTCCTTCCTGCGCCGGGATCCCGGCTCCGCATCCGGCCTGAGAGCCCTGGAAACTGGTCCAGCTGCTGCGTTCCCAGCAGGGTCCCGCCCACGCCCACCTCGCGGCGGTCCCAACAGGTTTCTTCACTTTCCCTGGCCCGACTCCTGCCGGGGGCGAAGAAGGGAAGTGGATTGCTCAATGTGCCTGAGGACTGTTCTGGTTCTCAGGCGAATTGTCCACCAATCAGCCAGGTGGGCCCCACTCAAGCCACCCAAACGTAGTCCTGCACGCAGGGCCACCCAGCCCATCCTTAGAGATCCTCCTGCACCATCTGCTCCCTGTGCTCAGAGGGTCAGCTGCAGGTCCCACTGGAAAGTGGGCTGAATGGTATTCTGTTCACTCTGGATCCATCAGGCCATGAAGGACGCCAGAGGCCAGTTTTGGATTTGCCCCAGCTGGTCACACTGACCTGTCCCTGGATTTCTATCACGCATGTGCCCAACGACCTTGCCAAAATTTCCCCAAACCTCCGGCTTATTTGTTTTAGAGGGATGGGTCAAAAGGACAGCTTGGGTAGAAAATGGAGGCAAGTGAGAAAAATAATTTATTCCCAAATATTTATTGCACTCGGCCCTGGGGACACCAGCATGATACACTTACAATCCCTGCCCTCCGAAGTCCCAGCCTAGAGAGGAGTCAGTCTGGAGTCATCTAGAAAGTTTTTCCCGTACACCAAACACTGTCCCTTTCCCTCCTTCTTCTGTCCACAGATAGTGTTGGAGGACCAACATCATGCTAAGAACCCAGTGACCACAGGGTAGCTTTCAGGGAAGAGCAAGTCATCGTGTCGTGGTGTAGTGGTTAAAATGCTAGAGCTCTGGCTACAGGCGCTTGTTCTGTGCCAGTGGGTGATTCACACAATCTCTCTGACCCTAGTTTCTCTATTTATAAAATAGGAATAATGATAATATCTGCCTTACAGAATGGGGCCTGACCCAACATAGGCATTAATGAGTGTCATTCATTGTGTTGTTTTCTTGTGGTTCACTCACTTCTAATCCTTCCTACAACTCCAAGTGGTTGGTGGTGCAGGTAACCTCATACCCATTTGACAGGTCAAAAATCCGACCCAGACAAATCAGCCCTCTGACCCATGTCTGGTAAGTCTTCCAGACCAGGCCGCCAAGCAGGGATGGCCTCCTGAATGGAGGGATATTATGATTTTCACTTGCCCTCTGAAACCCCAGATGACTGGTTGGGGCCAAACGTCTGGGAAACTTCCTTCAACCTAAATCCTGTTGGCTATACACAAACACCAGCCAGAGGATACAGACAGCCACACCTTCATTCACCGTGTATGCCCCAACTTGCTAGGAATTTCTCTTTCAGGAGCTACATTTTACAAGGGGGAACATGCTAATTGGGCACCTACTACGTGCCAGATACTACCCCAGGCCTGCTCTTGATTTGTTCATGTTATGTGAGCCAACTCATGTGGGCAGAGAAGGAGGAGAAAGTGGAGGAGGAAAGAATCCACTCCTTCCATCATTCTCCATAATAAAACTTCACCCAGGCACATAGAACCCTGAGTAGTTTCTAAAGCACAGATATGATCATGTTACTCCAACTCCCTTGCTGAAACTCTCTAGTGGCCTCCCACAGCCTTCACCAAGCCCTCGCTGCAGGAAGGCGTACTCAGCCAGCCACATCATCACATCTGCTGCACCTCCTGCCTCCTGGCCCTTGGTGTACAATTTCCCTTCCTGGAAGGCCCTGCCCAGCACCCTGCACCTTCCACACTTTTACTTACTTGGTTAAATCACATTCATCCTTCAGTCTTCAGTTTTAAACATCACCTCTCCCAGGAAGTCTTCCTGGTTCACTCAGTCAGGGTTAGGCTCCTGCTGGACTCTGCCCTTACTGCACCCTAAATATCTACTTAATGGTCTATTCCACTAGACGGTGAGCTCCTTAGGGGCAGGGACTGTGTCCTGTTTCTTGTGTCCTCAGTACCAAGCACAATGTGGCTCAGAACAAGCCAGCACTAAGTATCTAACAGATGGATACAGAAAAGTTGAGCAGAAAAATTATTCCCATTTGACAGAGGAGAAAACCAAGTCTTAAAGAGGGCAAAACTATGTAAGGTGACAGCTCTTATTGGTTGAGATAAGCCAGAGTTAAATTCCCCAAATCCACTCAGTCCCGTTTTACCATTTCATCAAAATAATACAACTTCTTTCTAAGCTTTCATCAAATCTGTCTTATCACTGTCTCTCAATATTGCACAGAAACAGGACCTGGGTCCTCATAGTGTAACAATTATAAAACCATTTGTCAGGCCCAGAGTTAGTTCCAGGTCCTGGTTTTAGGTGCCTGAGACACATTATACCTCAAGACATCTTGAAGAGGCCTCCATTGTGATGATTGCTTTTCTTTTCTTTTTTTTTAATGGATAAGGAAGTTGTTTCAGAGAGGTTAAGTGATTTGTCCAAGGTTCCACAGCCTTCACACCTACTCAGTCTTCATCTCCTGAGCCCAAGTTCTTTCTGCCTCCCCATGCAGCCTCGTGACCATGGCTTTACAGCCAATATTTGTGTGGGCATACACCCCAGCTGGACCCCAGCTCCCACTCCAATGGGATTCAGATGAGATTCCACAACTTTTAAGGGTCCTCTGGGCTTTGCCAAAATGTAATAGTAATACTGGCATTTTCTCTGGCTACTCTTCCTGTCTCTCCTTGGATTTCAGCATCTGCAATGGCTCCGTCTCTGGGAAAGGGATCTGGCAGGTGAAGCCATCCTTGTTCCCAGTAAATGCACCCCCTTCAGAACTGGGCAAGTAGGGGCAGATCCTCCTATGCACAGGTGTCTCACTGAATTATTTAGCAATTACACACCCCCTTTACTGGAACTCCCACAGTCTTTCTGGACTCTGGGCAACTGCTCCTAACTCTAGTTAGGGTCACCCCAAGAGCTTCCTTAAGCTGCTCACATTGACTTATTCATCTAACAAATACCTGAGCCCCTGTGGCATGCCTAATATTGTTCTTTTAGCTAACAGTGTTCCCCTTGGAGCCCTGGACCTTCTTCCGCTATCTGAGATGATCAAGTTCTTCTAGACAGTCTTACTGTAGCCTAGAAGTTCTGTGAGAGCAGGGTCTTCCACCCTGGGTAGTACTGTGCCTGACACCAAAAAGGTCCTCAATAAACATCTGTCAATAAATAAATTGCTAAATATTAAATGATCCATTCATCTCCTAAAAGTTACTTCTAGTCCTCCATTTAGACAAAAGAGTCATGGCATTTGGAGTCAAATGAGATCCTGGAGACAAAAATAAGTTCCCTTGCTTTATAGAAAGAAAGATGAGCTCAGAGAGGAGGGGGTGCGCCCAGGCAGTCTGGAATGGACCAGCCCCCTGACTTTGGCAATCACCTTTGCTGAGCTCCAAAATCATAAACATTTTCATTACATTCTCATAGCAGCCATCTGGGGCTCAATGAGTAGGACAGGGGGAGCAACATTATTGCCAAATGGTGGACGAGAACATCACAGCTGAGGGCAGGGCAGTGGCGTGCCAAGGGCACGCAGCCAGATTCTCAGGATCCCGCCACCACAGCCCACATGGAGTGTTCATTCGGCCCGATCCCCTCTTCACTGCTCCCTGCTTTGCAAGCCTTAAAGGAGGTATGAAATGACAGGCCCTGGCGTCTCAAAGACTCCCCTCTTTATTAGTCATTTTGCTTCTGGAAAATTTGGTCCATCCCTCTGCTAGGTGCAAAAGTAAGGCCATTTGGGCATTCAGGATTGTAATCCACTCTTATAAGGGGCTGGTGGCCCCAACAATTGTTTCAGAGGCCAAATGTCCTCTAACAACACTGAGAAAATGGTTTGCTTTCTTTGGAAGCTCTGGGTGAGGAGGGACCAGAGGTCTCTGGGAGACACCTAGAGTCTATCTCAAATCCCAGAAGTCCCTCTGGGCTCCATGTGCACCAGGTCTCCCTGACCACAGGCTCATCCAGGCAGAGGCCCCTGCTTTCCTTATGGGACTGGTACATCTCCACAGTCACATTCTGTGGTGATAGGAACCAGGGGATAGGTAGGAAGTGTCATGAAGGAAGCCGGGTACCTTAGGGGAAAAAAAGAGGGGGGAAAGTCAAATGAGCAAGAATTACATGCTGTCCTCTCCTGATAACCACACTCCAGTGGCCTGGAATGAAGATGTCTATCTCTGTGGCACAGCAGCTCAGGAATGAAAACACAAAGCACTTCTTTCTCTAAAAGAGAAGGAGTAGGATCAGTACGCCCAGCGTCCAGCTTCATGAATTAGAAATAAATAACTTACACATTTATTGCAAAATAGAATGTCCCACCAATCAACTTGAAATGCCAGTGTGGCTGTTTTTGGGTCAGTGCTGGGCAGGAGCCTTGCTCCTCACAGCCAGTCACCTGGCCTCTGGAAAGTGTTTCCTGGGCTGGACATAGGTGCTCACAAAGCCCCTTTGGCAGGGCCTTTTGAGAATTAAGCAGTGTCACAGGTGTAAAGCACCAAGCACCACGCCTGGCACACAGAGAGTACTAAAGTTCTCTTTATTCAAGAAATGGGAGTGAATTATGCTTTGGAAATCAAATAGTCATGGAAAAACCCCAGGGCCCTAATGAAGGACAGTTCCCCAGGGCTAAACAGACCCATTTCCCAATAGTTGGTTTAAGGACCGGCCCTCACACCGTGTGACTAGCTTCCCACACTGTGAGGTTCGCAGGCTTCCTTGCCTCTTGTCCTTGAGCCAGGCCTTGGCAGTGAAAATCCATTTAGCCACTCAAAGCACAATCATTACAACTCACCCAGCAGGATTCCCACAGGCCTGTTGGCATGTGCACGCATAAACTAAAAATGCATGCAATACAATGCAGCCCAATAAAATGCATGACCCCCTCCCACACACACCCAGGGAGATGGCATCGTGTGTGGAGACAGCAGGAGCCCTGGAGCTGGGCAGATGTGGGTCCAGGGCTATTCCCTCCTTCTAATAGTGGTGTGCCTGGAGCAGATGGCCATAAATATGTTCCTTGATCAAAAGGTGGCCATTATCATGGTTAGCTTTCAGTCTTGGCATAACGTTGAAATAATATAATGCATATAAAATAATGGTCACATATGCTATAGGTGCTTACAGGTATTTATTGCATGAAGCCAAGAATTTGAAATGGGAAGAGAAAGAGAAAATCCAGCCCCGAGTTCACCTACTTTATGGTGTGTTACCCAATACTGTGACCTCTTCTGGGTCTAACTTCTTTGACTGTTTGCTTTTGACACCAGGTCTCAGGTTTTGGAGACAAGGTTTCTTAATGCAGAACTATTTGGTGGTGAAGTGATTGGAGTGGGAGAGCTATAACCTAATCATTCCACCCTAACTGATGGACTGACTGGGTGCTAACTGTGGGCAGGTGAGGCATGGCTGGAGGAGGTGTGTCACTGGGAGCGTGCCCTGGATGGTACATCTTCCCTTGGGCCCCTTTCCCCCTCTCTCTGCTTCCTGGCTACCCAGAGGTGAGCAGCTTTCGTCTGCCACACTCTCCGCCTTGATATTCTACTCTACCTTGGGCCAGAGCAATGGACTCAGCCCACTGTGGACTGAACCTCTGAAACTGTGAGCCCAAATGAACTTTTTCTTTTCCTCCTCTAAGTTGTTCTTGCCAGGTATTTTGGTCCCAAGGATGAAAAGCTGACACACCATTGACCTGAGCTGGTCTTGCTGTTACTGACCTGCTTTCACAATGTCTTAACAAACTGAGTGAGTGTAAATGCCATGTTTGTCTTCTCTGTCCCTTTCCAAATGCCCCGTGTCCCCTTGGGATAGCAGGTGCTCAGTGGAGGCTGACAGGAGACTCAGGGGACAGTTGATAGAGAACAAGGGGAGTGGGGATAAGAAAGAATAAAGGGGAGCTACTCCAGAAAGGGTCTAGATTTTTCAGAGCAGGGAGCAAATAAGAAGAGCACTCCAAAAAGAGAAGCTCTTCTGCCCCTCATTTACCTGTCAAAGAATATGGTGGAGAAGGAGGAAGGCCAAGGGAAGTGGCCCAAATAGGTGGCAGCTGGGAATCTATGACTATTTTGAGTAATACAGAGAGCTTTCTCTAGTTTTGTCCTCTGTCACTGGCACACCATCTTGGTGAGGCAGACACTGCTGGCCCCTTCTATAACTGATAAAACTGAGACTAACAGAAGTGTGGTCAATGGCCTGGAATCAGGCAGAAAGGAAATGTCAGAGAGGGAGCTCCAAATGGAGTCTTCCTGCTCCAGATCTCAGGTTCTCTCTGCAATGGTGGCCAATTTTTTCCTCAGGACAAAGAAGAGAAATTTGAGTCCTGTCCTTACGCACTCCTTTATCCTGCCTCTCCTCTACCAGTGCCTGAGCCCAGATGCCCTAAGCAATGTCCACATGCCCCAGAGCTCACTTTGTGGTCACACATCCAGATGCATTCTTATAACTTGCATGTTCTCCTGTATGTTAGACTTAAAAAAAAAAAGCATAATAAATACAGTTATAAAGTTGCTAGAAATCACCTTTCTCAAACAGCTTCCTGTCATTTTTATTTTTAACAGATCTGGTCACATCATTCCCCTCCCTAGAATCTTTCTAAGGCTTGTCATTGCTCTCTGGGTGGCTTATAGCATTCCAGTATTCTCTTCAGTCTGATCCCTTGTCTACCTCTCTAGCCCCTACTTTATGCCAAACCCACAGAGGACAAAGTTTCCTTCCTCACTCCTTCTTCCTACAGCCTGTCCCTTTTTTGGCCTGGCCGGCTCTTGCTCCTTCAGCCTTCAGGTCTCAAGTGAGACAATGCTTCTTCCAGGAAGCCCTCTCTGATCACTACCTCTCCAGGGTTGCAGTGAGACCTGGGAATGCCCCACAGCATCAGGGCCCTGCCTCATCTCAGCCCCTCCACGCTGAACTGGCCCTGCCTGATTCCCTGGTCTTCAAATCTGACTGTGAACTCTCAGTGCAGGGTCAGTGCTTTGTCATTTCTGCTTTCCAGAACCCAGCAGAGAAAGGACTTAGTGAATGTCTCTGAATAAAAAAAAAAAAAAAAAAGGAATAAATCATCTCCCTACCCACCTTCTAGCAGAGTTTGTTTTATAAACTCTTGCCTTGACACTCCGGGTGCTCAGCCCTGTGTGTTCTGTCCCTTTCCCTAATTTGAAAGGCTTGGTAGTCACTTAGTGGGTTAAATTGTGTCCTCAAAACATGTGCTCAGCGGTACAGCACTCGCCTAGCATGTTCAAGGTCCTGGGTTTGATCCTCAGCACCACATAAAAATAAATAAATAAAATAAAGGTCTTGTGTCCAATTACAACTAAAAAATAAATATTAAAAAAAAAACCATTATGTCCAAGTCCTAACCCTGGATCATATTTGCAAATAGGTTTTTGTAGATGTAATAAGTCAAGGATCTCAGGATGAGATTGGTGGGTCCTACGTCCAGTGGCTCATGTCCCTAGCAGAGAGAGGAGAGGGAGATTTGAGACACAGACACAAAGAGGGGAAGGCCATGTGAAGACATAGGCAGAGCCTGGTATGGGGCCACTGGCCAGCAATACCAGGCAGCATCAAAACTGGGGGAGGCCCCCTGGCAGAGTACAACCCTCTAGAGCTTTTTACCCTCTGGAACTATGAGAACAAAATCCATTGTTCAAAGCTACAAGTTTATGGTGATTTGTTACTGCAGCCCCAGGACACTAAGACCAGCAGAAACCAAGCTTCTCACTGCGTTGGTGTCCCACCCACCCACCACCCCTGAATCTTCAACCTCTGGGTGGACACAGTGGGACCTCCTTGAAAGCCTTTAAGAGGACCTGATTCAGGCCTTGTCACGAGCCATCTATATTGTCACCTGAATTGTCTATCCTAATGGATGCATATCATCAGCAGAGAAGGGGACTGGCATCTATGGAGTGCTCACTAGGGGCAGCCTCTCCTCCTGCCGGGTCTCATTAGTCATCTTCCTTCAGCTCCTCTTGGAGCCAGGCACCTGTTCTTCAAGCAGGCCCATTGTACAGAGGAGGAAACTGAGGCCCAGGGAGCTTGAGATTGCACAGTGAGTAAGTGGTGGGCACTGGAACCCCAGACTTCCCATGATTTTTATCACTGCAGGACACTAGCCTGGGTTATGACTCCTGCAGAATTGGGACAGGGAGGCTGAAGGGAAGGGAGAGAGGGTGGGAGAGAGCGATTCAGGGCGCACACATTGTGATTGTCTCTCAGTCTGGGAATAATTAGGTAGCACACCTCCAACTTTCAATTTGTTAAGGCAGTGCTAAATTTAAACCTGAGTGATCTTTATTTGTGATTGATACATATCTGCATGAGCAAAGTTGATCATAGTGTAAGGCTGCCAGGGGAATTCTAGACAACATTGCAACCGGGGCTCAAAGCACAGCACGAAAGCAAGCCCATCCCTGCCACAGTCTATCCACTGCTGCTCCAAAGGGCATATGCATGAAGGCAAATGGGCCCTTGCATGTCCACCGCTTCTCCCCCACCATCATCCTGGTTTGGGTAAAACAACTGATGGGCGGGTCACCCAGACCTGGAATCTTCTGGAGCATCCAGCCAGGCTCCGTTCTCTCATTGCATAAACAGAATCACGCACATTCATAAATACAGCAAATGTTTGTTGAGCACCTTCTAAGCACCAGGGTCTGCCGAAAACAAAACAAAGTCTGCTTTTGTAAGTTCACATTCCACTCAGGGGAGAGAGCTGATAAAAAAAAGTAAATGATTAAATGTGTCATATGTCACTGATAAATGAGAAGAAGAAAAATAAAGTGGAGGACTGGGAGTGAGGACTGGAGGTGTTATTTTCCTTCAGGTCATCTAGAAAGGCCTGCGGAAGTGAGAGGATGAAGTCTGCCAATGAGCCCGAGGAATAGAGAACTGCAAGTGTGAAAAACTCAAAGCAAGACTGTATGTGGAAAGTTCCAGTAACAACCAGGAGCCCTTTGAGGCTGGAGCAGATTGACTGAGCAAGTGCTAGGAGGTGGGGGCAGAGAGTTTTCCAGAGAGTTCATAAAAGCCTGAAGGCCAGGGTGAGGTCACAGAGGCTGAGTGTGGGGGAGCCCCAGGGGAGAAGTACAGAGAGGCACAAGGTCTGCACCACATCACAGAAGGACTGCTTTGCATGGTGAACAGAATGATAGGTCCAGAGGGAGGCAGGGAGGTCAGTGATGAGGCTGTTGCAGAAATCCAGGGGACAGAGGATGGTAGCCAGGATGGAGGGATGCAATCACAGCAGAACAGAGCTGACCCAAAAGGAGAAAGAAAGAAAGAAAAAGAATGGAAAGGGAAAGAAAAAAATGGAGGGTAGAAGAAAGAAATGTATTATACCTATCCGACAGGAGCGCAACCATCCATTAATGAATATGAGGCTCTGGAATGGGGAAGGCAGAGAGAATCAGGCTTTGCTGGATGCAGCCTCCTCCGTGCTCACTGCAGTCTTCACATGTCCCACCTTATCATCAACAATCATTTGAGGTAGGAGTAGCAAGTCTGTATTGTAGAGATGAGGAATATGAGGCTCAGAAAAGTAATTAAATGATTTTTTTCCCAAGGTCACACAGCCAATATGGGAATGCTGCCATCAGAGTCAGGGCATTATCTAAGTCCAAAGCCTGCTCTTCCCAAACCTCCTCCTGTCTGGGTGCAGAGAAATGTGTAGGCACAGTTCCTGCCTTCAAAAAAATCCCCTTGGATCTACAAGAATCCTATGAGGTCAGAATTTTGATTATTCTTATTTTTAGAAATAAGAAAACTGATTCTTAGAGAAGTTGAAGGACTTGCTCAAGTCGCACAGGCTCATAGGTGACAGACCCAAGATTCAAACACTGGTCTAGCTCCAAATATCTTAACTACTACCCTGTGTCATCATATAATGTAATTATTTTAAGCTTTAGTAAAATATATCTTAAACCAGCTTTCCGTTACTATAACAAACACCTGAGATGAATCAACTTAAAAAAAATGGAAAGGTTTATTTTGGCTCACAGTTTAGGAGGTTTTAGTCCATGATTGATTGGCCCCATTGTTCTGGGCTAGTATAGGACATCGTGGCGGAAGCACCTAGTGGAGGAGGCCCATTCATCTCATGGACAGGACACAAAAGAGAGAAAGAGAGAGAAAGACGGTTGTCCCACAGTCCCCTTCAAAGTCATGCCCTCAGTGACCCAAAACCTTTCACTGGGCTCTCCTAAAAGGTTTCTCCACCACCTTCCAATAGCAGCAAGCTGAGGACCCAGCCTTTAGCACTTTGCCTTTGGGGAACATTCAAGATCTGAACTACAGCAGTAGATCCCAGGAACCGAATCATCTAAGTCCATCACCACTCCAAGGCTTCCTGAAGAGCACACACACAAACACACTGACTAACATATGCCTACACCTATAGATATGGGCACACCCACGAAGTACGCAAACACACAGCATTCCAAAGTCAATTACTTCCTAAATCATCTTCTGTTATCTGGATCTTTGGAAGTTAAGTCATTTACCCAATTACAAAGAATTGTCCAAGCCATTGTATCTCTTACCAACTCCTCTACAGATGAACTCTTCAAATTACCTCTTAAAACTCAACTGGAAAACATATCGTACATTTACATTTAATTTAATTTATGCTTAATTTTCTTCAGAAGCTCACGGAAGGGGTGGAAGTTGGGAGGTTGAAATCTCAAATTATTCATCCCTTAGGAACAGAGAATGCCACAGAACAATTCCCAATGCCTTGCTTCTATCCTGGAAATAGACTCGGTTCCACTGGTCTGTAATTCAGTTCCAAGCATTAGAAGAACAGTCTCCTGTGGAGAGGCCCTGTGGTGTAGGGAAAGTTTAGAGACTAAATTTGTCCTCTTAGATAGTCCTTAGTTCTACGCCTATTCCTGTCCTCCCTAGCTCTGTGACACCAGGCAGATGACTGAGTTCTCTTATAAACAAAATTAGGAGAAGATAATACCTACTTCTGGGCAATCACGAGGATTATAAAAGATCCTTTACATAAAATGTCAAGCACACAATTGATGCTTAATAAGTCTTTATCCTCCCTCCCTCTTCCTGTAAAGAGGCTGATGGAGGGCAAAGGTCAGAGACTTAACCTTTCCCCTACATGGTAGAGAGTCACTAAGTGCCAACCAATAGAACCCATAATTACTATCTTTGGCCACCACAGGAAGGAGTTTTGTTTTTTTTGTTTTTTTTTTTTAAAAAAGGCCAACGTTTGCAGGCGTAAAGGCAGGCCTGGGCATCATTGCCACGTTGCTAGGTGTTGTTAAGCCACCCACCTAGCTGCAGAGTGGGCAGCAATTAATGTAATTAGCGCAGTGATGAGTGTCCTCTACAATGATAAACAGCTCAACCCTGCAAAACTCGACAGACCTGCTGCTCCCAGGAGCCTCCCAACCCTGAGCATCCGCTGGAGGAGTGGTGTCCTGTAGCAGAGTAGAAACTGGCTTTGAGTCACATGGAAGTAGATGTAATTCTGTCTTTGCCAATTCCCAGCTGTCTGACTGAGGGCAAATCACCTTGTCTCCAAGCCTTAGTTTCCTTGTGTATAAAATGGACAATAAATAAGTAGCATTCTCCCAGGGATGTTAGAGTTATCTTTATCACCATCATCATCATCATCCCAGCCCCAACCAGGCAGGCATTGAACTGCAAAGACTACACAACTGGATTGGCCCATTTCTTTTTTTCTGGCTAAGATCAGAGCACAGAGCACTGATCTAAGTGATTTTAGGGAAACTACTGGCGTTTGAATATTGATATCTAGAAAATAAGGGAGAGGAATTACTCCTTGATTTGATTAGTTATATAAGCTAATTTGATAAATAATGATTACAAGTGTTATCGGTAAGGCTACTGATAACACAACATAAACAGCACAGCAATCTGGTGGTTGGTAATAAAAACTTAAAACCTGCTTAGAACTTTGGATCTAGCAATCCCATGTTGAGAATTAATAACCTTGCAAAAGAAATAAAATAATCCAAAAGTTAGGGTGTGTCACAAATATTAAGAATACATAAATTCACCCAACTAGTGGTTGCCGAGCACCAAAGTGTGGGGGAATGCACTCAAAAGTCTTTTAGGATTCTTTGAAATGAAAACTCTGAAAAAGGTCTATAAAAGGAGAGGGGATCAAGATGAGCCAGAGGGACAGGAACACTCCTGGGCACAATGAAACACTAGCCCTATGAAAGACCAGAGAGTGAGTCATGTAGACGCTTGGAAATAGGCAAATGAAAGTGTTGGGAAAAAAAAAGAAATAAAAGAAAAAATAAGAATTGTCCAAGGACACTGAGAGTGTCAAGCTAGAAAGTACCTCCAAGAATATCCAGCTTTCAATCCTTTCCATGGAGACCTTAAGACAAGAGACGCTCCCTTAGCAAATAATCTAGGTAAAGAAAATCAGTTCTGGTAACAATAGTAAAGATTCCCAGCTGCAAGATGGCATTGCACCATTTCCCCTCTCTCTTGAGAAAGAGTGAGGCTCAAGCTATTCAAGGAATAACCTTGAACTTACTCTCATTTATTTAATAAAATAGAGGTTAGGAGTGTACACTAAGTCGAAAACCAGCGCTCTGGCTGGAGTCTCCAGGATAGAGAAGCTGAGGCCCCAGATGACCTATCTACCTGTCATGCTAGCACACAAGGCTTGCTCAATCAGTATTCATCGAATGCATACCTGTGAATAAACAGGCAAACAAAATGACGTGACCAAGGTTGCCCAAACTGTAGATGGCTGGTATTGCGTAATGACTTAAACTTAGGGGATAGGGTGAATTTAGACTGCAGTACATAGAAAGGGTTGCTCTTTAAGTTTCCTTTAATTCACTGGAATATAACATAAGAAATGAAACCATGGCCCAGCACACATAGTGGTGTAGAGCTTCCTGGGCAGGGCAGAGAGGGTCACAATAATGGCCTGGTGTGGCGCTCCAGAAGGCTCGGGATATGGAAGGCACCAGTGCCTGGGCTCCCATGTTTGAAAGACATGACTAAGGGCTCCCCAGTGACACTTGAACAAAGGTTCTATTAACAAAATTGGCCAAATGTAGACACTGAAGGTGAATGTCCTCAACAGCTGGTCATTGGTGGCCTGCTCTTGCCTGGGATAGTTCCGGTCTTTCCTCTCTGCCTGGCATACCCCCTCAGATCATTCTTCTGCCAAATGGGTCCCCTTCTCAGGGGATTCCTTTCTGTCATCCCCATCTTTCTCAAAATTAGATGGGTATTCCGAGAACTTCTGGGTTCTTAGGCCCATTCATTACTGACCCCCATGTGAGATACCGATTACCGGCTCACTGATTCAACTAGCTACACCACAAGAAAAATCTTTTTTCAGGTTAGAGGCATTTACCACCCAGGTTATTTTCACCCATAATATTTTATTGATTATTGTGATTCTCTATTAATTGGCTGATTTATTATCTATAGCAACTATATACTAGCAATTATAGCTAATATGTATTCATCATCTACTCCATCAGGTACTGTTGCAAATACTTATCAGTCCATTTAAATTCATGATTTTTTGAAATGGGGTCCATCCTGAATCTTATTTTAAAGATGAGAAATTAAGATCCACAGAAGAATTTGGTCAAGCTCAAACAGTAAATAAAAGATGGAGACAAATATTGGACCCAGGCAATTGGGCTCCAGAGGGGAAACACTTAAGCTATAAACAATACTGAAGCACCAGGCATTTTTTCATCATCATTGTTAGTTACTGCTTTGTCTCCAGACCTGGTTTATGCTTGGCATGGGATAGGGATTTAACAAGCACTGGAAGGAAGAAAGACGAAAGGAAGATGAGAAGGAAAATGTGCTCCTAGCTCTACCCTGGCTCCCTCCTGGGTGAGGGAGGCCTGGGACCCACCCAGCAGTCCCTGCCTCTTGTGGGAACAACAAAACTAATTGAGAGAGCAGTAGATAGAGTTAAGTGGGACAGTGTCCCTGTCCTAGAGGAAGGCCTCCATCTTCTCATCTCATGATGACCCCACATGAGGCCTGGACCTTCTCAGTGGGCCCTGAGTTTCTCCTTGCCTACAACAGGAAGTTTACCTGTAATACAGCCATTCTGAACCTCCCCCTTACAGATATAGATAAATATGACAGAGAACTCTCTTGAGGAGCTCATAGACTAATGAGGAAGGGGAACTGTGAAACTAAGGCGAGTAGGGAGACAGTGGCCATGTCAGGTTGGGAAGGGAGAGACTCACTGAATTCGACCTCTGGGATTCACTGTGTATTCTGCTCAGGAGGCTGGGACTTCAAGATGAGATGCGACCTCTCACCTGCATATGTGGACTACTTTGCTCTAGTACATGCCGCTGTGACCCAGGTCACAGTAGGACAGGATAAGACTGATGACCACAGGAATGACAGCAAGAATAATGTGCAAGCTGCTTGGTTCTCCCCAGGATGTTAAAGCTTTGTTCCAAGAAGGAGAAGCAGTGGAGTGGAAGGTACACGGACACAGCTGAAAGCAGCCACCACAGAATAGAGTGCTGGAGGTACTGGACGTGATGCCCTTCTACCTCCGTCCACTCCTAGGCTGTTTGCCTGTGTGCTCTTTCTTGGAAGAGCTTATTGGACGGTGCCCCTTTGAGCATTTGCCCTTGCTTCATGACTCAGCAGCTCATCCCTACCTATCGCTTCCTTCAAGCAACCTTCACTGGTTTTAAGGTAACATCCTATATAATAGATATAGCACGTTTGCTTATGCATATTTTTTATTTAAAGGTTGATAGACAGGCCTTTTAGCTCTATAATTTTTATTAGGACATGTAGAGTTTTATGTTAGCATTGTGATCACAGTATTATATAGGTTTCCATGTCTGCCCCAAACCTATATTTACAAATACCTTGTTATTTTTAATATATAATTCTGAAGAACACAAATTATTTCAGAATATAAATATATATATATATATATATATATATATATATATATATGTTATATATGTGTATATGTATATACATATGTATATGTAAAATGTAACTTATAAGGTAATATAAGTGTCAAAACAGAAATGTCTATCAATTGATCAAAAGCTTTCCTGTAAGCTGTTGTGGTGGGAATGAATTCATTCATTTTTCAGATGAGGAAACTAAGGCTCAGAGTTGTTAAAAGCCTTATCTGATGGAGATGAATCAGGACTTGAATCCAAGGCTTCAATTCCAAATCCATTTACTGAGTCTTCTTCATAGCCTAGTCCCTAGTCCATGGTAGGCAATCAATAAATTATTCTGGTAAAATTATCACTGTCTCTGGATTATTTATCTTTCTGATAATACAATTCATGTGTGTCATTTTGAAAAGTGTTTTTTTTTTAAAAAAAAAGAATACTGAGGAGAAAAGAAGATAATTAAATGTTTTGAGCACCTACTATGAGCTAGAATGACGATAGATGTTTTTGAACACACACACACACATACACATAGGTGGGAGATAGTTTTATTATTTCATTTTACAGATGAGAAACTATGCTAAACCACTTAAGGAAATTATCTTATACCACCACAAAGGGAATGAGTTAAGATTTGAACTGAAGTCCATCTGATTCCAAAGCCCATACTTGTCTACCATAATCAGTGGAAGATGCCTGCCACTTATAGAATAAGGACCAACATTCAATGGTACATCGACAAATCAATACTTATTTTAATAGTTTTCTACTAATATTTTCTTTAACTAAATGTCTATGGCAATTAATACTTGTTTTCTACTTACCACAGGATCCAATCCAATCCAACAATATCTATTTATAATCTATAAACATCTTTTTAGAGTTTTAAAGAAGTGAATTATTTAGAAGAAAACATTAATTAATTTTACATGTAAGTGGACATGTAAAACTGAAAAAAGTGATAGGTAAATGTCAGAAACTTGAGAAATGGGACTTTTATTCTTAATAAATACTTAATAAAACATTTTGCATGTGAATGATTGATTCTTGTAAGTTATACTGGCAGATATTTTCTACATTACTTAGAAAAGAAAGGACATTAGAACAGGCCTGTTTCCCTGAACAGTGTTTTAGGGAATTTAACATGATACATTCTGTGTCAGTGGTTTCTTCATAGGATTCTGAGGTAGCTACTCTAAGAAGTGCTTGGGTTCTTTCATGCTAGAGGAAGCTGTAGATGTAGAAACAGCAGCATTAGAGTCATGCAAGTTTTCAGAGCCTGGTGAATGTTTCCAAGTGATCTACATGCTTAAGGTTTGGGTCGTACAGAGAAACAAAATAAAAGGCTCTGGGCCCACTCAAGACATCTGACTTTCCATTCCATCTTTGACCACTAACTTCCTGACACTCAAGTAAGTCATGGCTGGGGACCTCAGTGTTCCCACTGGTTAAATGAAGAAGCTTTGATTTCCAGAACCATTTTCCAGCAATGTGAGACACTCCTAGTTGAGAATGACTACAACTGGCAAAAGCAGCCAAGTTAGGAGGCACCTGCCTACCACGGGCACCAAAGCCCTTCCAGTTCTGAAAGCCTGTGATTTCATGACTTTGGTTGCTTGGATTGCACTCGGCCACACAAGTAGCAGTAATATACACAGAGAGCCATTAAACAGCCCCTGAATTATGCTTATTATTAATGTCACATCACAAGCAGCATAAGTCAAGCTAGTGTAAACTCTCAATTGCCCAACCAGGCAATGAGTTACTCTAGTTAATTAAATGTCCTTGTTAACACCACTGTGCTCACTATAATTGTAGATATGGGGGTTTTATTTTTAAGAAATGCATAATGTGACTTTGGACACGTTATTGTATTGCACACAATTTAAACTAGTCTTGGTCAATATTCTCTTTTCTTCATCTTATTAGTTTGCATTTCTTTTTAACTAAGAAAGCAATCCGTGCTTATTGTGGTAGGTTACTCTACAGCAACTATTTACTTCCTCCTTCTGCAACCTCCCTCCATGACTTCCCAACTCCTCCGACATTGAATTTGGCCACGTGAATCATTTCAGCCCACAGAGGGTGGGCAGAAATGGCAACACACCAGTTCCATGTCTGGGCCTTAAAAACCTTTGTGTGCTCTCATTTACCCTAAACTGTTTCCTGAGAAGAATATGTCCCTAGTAGATTCTGCCTCTCCAGCTCGGGTTCTAGAATGAGATGCAGGGGATGGCCCTGTATTTGACCCTCTCTAGGCTGCAAACTGTATACGTGCAACAAGACACCAAAGTAGGTAGTTCCAGGAAAAGCCACTGTCATTACTTAGAAAACTGCAGTGGTGTTATGTGCAACAGGGAGTACAGAAGACTGACTGGGGCCTAAGGAAGGGTGAACCACCTCAACTGAGGGCCAATGAGCAGAAGATAAAGTGCTTGGTACTGGATGGCACTCAGACTTTGTGGTTTGCTTCACCTGTTGTGACAAACACGAATTTACAGAAATGATCTAAGTTTCAAAGTGAATAAAATGTCTCTAATCCTGCCTCCAACTAAAGTAGCTGGTAATAGCCCTTTGGTGCTTTCTACTCCTCTGGTTTTTCCAGGGATTAAGTAAGCAAATGCATATAAAAACACTTAGCAGTGACTACGAAGCACTCATTAAACATAAGCTGTTTTTATTAACGGTCTCACACAAATACTCTCAAAGTGTTTTTAAAATTCATCCAAAAAGGAGCCCATACTATGTACTTCACTCTAAAACTTTCTTCACTTAATGCTATATCCTGGGGATCCCTCCAGGTCATTTCTTTATAGACAATTAACTCATCTTTTAGAATGGCTGCATAATGTTCCATGGTTTGAATATTCTGTCATGTATTTATTTTACTTCTTTTCATTTTAAAGAACCCGAGACTCAGAGAGCTGAGGTGTTTGTCAGAACATTTGCCTTCCCTCCCTAGCAAGCCCTCCATGTCTCACATTTGGCTTTGCAATAAACCTTAGCCAATAAAAGGTGAATGAAAGTGGTCTGTGGACAATGAAAGGTGAAGTGATCTGTGATCTTAGGAGCTACCCCATAGTGTTATCACTTTTTTTGTGACATGCACCAGCAATATTCCAGACAGGCTCCTTTGGCCTGGGTTTTGCAGTAAAGAGCTCAAACCTGAATCCAGATGGACCTGTAACACCTATAAAATAAACTTATATTGTTTCAAGCCTCTGAGATTTGGGTGATTGTTCAATGCCACATCATGATTTAAAGAATACTAATGTGGTCTTTCCAGACCTTCAGGAATTTGAGTATTTAATGCAAATACTCATCACCACTGGTTTGGCCAAGCACCAATATGCTAGATAAAGATGTAAGTTGATAGAGTAATTAGCAACAATCAACTCCCTAACTTCATTTTAGCAAATTATCAACAGCCCCCCTCCCCATCTGCCACATCACTAGGCAAAGGACAAGACGGAATCACAAAAAGATAAATTTTCACAAACCAGTAAGTTCAGAACCATCCTCTGTGTTGGGGTCAGCCTCTCAGATAGGTCAGCATCATGAAAACTTTGACCCAGTTTCTCCAGGTTGCCAACAACATATACACTGACATGTAACACCTCACCAATGTCTGTGGTTCCTAGAAAAGTCATCATCCCTTCTCAGAATTGTGCAGGTACCATGGAGCAGGGACTGAAAAGGACCATAGGAAGTCTAGTTGCAGCTTTGCTGTGAATCAACTCTGAATTTCAGCATGTTCAGAGGATGGCTGTGAGACTCCAGTGAGGGACAGCAGCTACAGTAGTCACAAGAAGATTTAAAAACAACAACAAAAAGGCATTTTGATTTTTTTAAAATTGCGAGTGTACAGGTTTATTGCAGAAAAGTTTAAAACAAATAGGACAGTGGAATTTACCCAAATAGCAGTCATTGACATTTCTTAAGAATTTTTTTTTAGTTGTTGATGGACCTTTATTTTATTTTTTTATATGCAGTGCTGAGATTCAAACCCAGTGCCTCACATATGTGAGGCAAGTGCTCTACCACTGAGCCACAACCCCAGCCCATTCATTGACATCTTGATGGCTACCCAGTCCTATTTCCTAAGAACATGCATACACATCTTAGTGTATGATGTTTGTACATAGTGCAAGGCCTCCAGGTGCATTTCAGTACATGTGTACATAAACCACAAAGCCCTCCTCTGATGCTCATCCTCACTCTTCCTTTCTTGCTTCCCTTTTGTCCCTCCAAACATGCCCTACATTCGTTAACACCAGGCCTTGTTGTATGTCCTGACTCTTCTTAGATTATTCTTTTTCTCTGCACCACCTCCACTTCTTCTGGGTGCTTCTATCCATCCTGGAAGTCTCAGTTTAAAACTTTCACCACCTTCTGAACAACAATTCTCTGGTCTCTACCCTTGTTAGATGCCATGTGCAGGCAGAGAATCCTGTTCCTCTCTGTCACGTCACGGCATTATCAGACTAGTCTTACCTCCTGGTTACCCACTTTCCTTGCTATCTGTCAACTTGTAGGCAGGCCTGTAGTTCCTGTTTACCATGATCACCAGAGGCTGGCCTATGGTAAATACTCACACACTGTTGAATTAATGAATGTTTAACAGTATGTGCTCTCTGGATTCTTTCTGAAAACCCCAAAGCACCAGGCATTTCTCAGTAAATACTCTACGATGAAATACAGCAGAGGACATAAGACATGCTAACATGCCTCATGAAGTTTATAAATTAGATGGGAAGAAAATATTAGCAAAAGGAAGCCTCCATATGCAATTAAGTGCCATCTGCTTTACTCTGTCTTCTCCATTAATTCTCTTCAAACTGGGACAAAACCCCTACTTTGGATCTGTGATCCCTCACTGAGGTTATCCTGCAGCACCAACGGCAGTAAGATGACATTGGCAGCTCTAACAAATATCCCAAATCTCAATCCATCAACATAATAAAGTTGATTTCTCATCCAAGCCCAAACCCGATTTCTGGGTTTCAGACGACCTTCTTTCAGAGATTCAGGCTCCTTCTCTCTGTGGTTGTATCCCTGTGTATGACCTTGGAGTCCCTTATCAGGAGATAGGGAGAGATGGTTTTATGAACCAGGCCTGTGACGCACATCCTATTGACCCTCTTTGCAATGTTTAAAACTCAGGAACACCTACTTACAAAGGAGCCAGGAAATGCAGTCTAGCTGTGTACCAAGGCACAAAGGGCAGGGGCTTGGTGGATACTTTATAGTTCTTCTACCAGAACAGTAAGGGAGTATCTCATCTTCCCAAGTGATCCTCACGTACATGTTTATTGCAGAAAAGTTTAAAACAAATATGGAAGCAATAAAGACAGTGGATAAAGTCTAGGTAATTTTGATTTATGATACTGAAAACACTTGTTTTGATAGAAGAATGTCCATATAACTAACATTGGACATGAGAAAACATCAATGCAGTTTACAAATTTTGTGAGTAAAAATGTGTAACTCTAGAATTGAGAAACCACTAATGTTGGAGACAAACTCCAAATTCTAAATGAGACTACTTAAGATGGCTTTTATGAACTGTGAAAATAAGTGATGAATACCACAAGTACTATGTGCTTGCGAGGAATTATCATAAACTAACCTTACAGAGTGTCTGGAACATAGAAAACAATAAATATGTGTTGAGTGGAGGGACTTCAATTCTACAGTTAAAGTAATTGTCCTATTGATAAATAACTAATTTCACAAAGTTCTTCCTTAAATATAGCAGCTGTCTTCTCTAACGTCTAACCATTACTCTAGCTCTGACCTCAAAGCCTACAGAGTAAAGTCAACTCCCCCTATTTGGAGACTCCTATATGTTCTGTCTTGTCCCCACCATCCCTACCCCATGCCCACCTGAATAATCCCAGTTCTTTCCGTTCTTTCCCATGGAGCATGGTTTCAGGTCTCTTATGGTGTTGCCATCCTACCTTCAGATCTCTATGGTTGGCCAAAATTGCTCTCCAAGTTTCATACCCACAGTATTCCTGCAGGTGTCCAGCCAGCAGCACTAAGTAGGATTAGTACTACTGCTCTCTGGGCATCATGTCCTCACTCTGTGGCTACAATATTTAAGTAGCCAAGATGCTGCCAAAGGAGGTCCTTCACTGGGAGAAGGACAGGTCTTGGAAGATCACCCAGAAGGACTCTGGCTACTTTATGATCCTGAAAGTTTTGTGGAAATTTTGAGTGCAGTCTAGGCATGCCCATAAGGGTGATGTACAGTTCTGTACTTCTCCTTGACCAAAACCTCTGATGAATAACCCAGATTGACTGAGCACACTCTCTGGGCCATGCTAGATGCTGTAGACTCAGTGAAGACCAAGAGATACTTTCTTCTGCCTTCTTGATGCTTGGCCTCTGGTTGGTGAAAGACACCTTAAACAAAAAGTTAAAAAATACACAATCATACAAAGAAATACATAATAACATATTTAATTCTATTGCTAAGAGGAAACTGCCATTTCCCTAGCCTCAGTTTTCTGTGAGGAGACATTTGTTAGGGACATTTGTAAGCAGGTCTTTCAGACCTACTTACTCCCCCTGGGAAGGAGAGTGAGTTACTGTCTTGCTTCAGAAGAGGAGCCCCAGCAAGCCTACCTCAGCCTACCTCTTGCTCTCTTTCACAGTTAATTCACCCAAAGGAGGTTTACATGAATTGCCCCTTTGGAAGCAACCTGCAGCTGCCCATCTCTGCCAGGAACAATTAGGTTAGTTTAATTCAGGGGTGAAGCATCAGGAAACCCATTGTGGCTTCATGTCTGCCATGATCTCCAATACAGTCTATATTAACTGTCAAAATAACATCATGACCCCCATTATCTGAGGATCCCTGTGTCAAACTTTCAGCTGATTCTTAACTGAAAGGGGTGTTATTCATTACCTACCCTCAAATCCAAATAACTACAAAGAAAAATATATAGGTACTTTTGAGAGAATGTAAAAGGGGAAATCTAATTCAGGTAGGAGTATGGAAGTCACAGGCAATCTCTGTAAGTACCACTTATGCTAAATTCAATGAAAGAAATCAGCGGAAGAATAGGGAAGAGGGGAAGGACTCATATAAGGGTTCTGAGGCAACAGATAGTTTGTCATGTTTGGGGAACCAAGAAAAGCCAGTGTGGGAGTCTTTAGAATGGTCACCAAATACTTCCAGATCTCTGCCTTCCAGGCAAATAGGATTGCATTTCTTGGCCCCTTGTGGCTGGGAGGGGCTGAGGACTAGGTTTAGCCAATTAATTGTGAGAAGTGACATGTGGCCATTTAAAACAAAGACACTTAATGGCCCAGGTAAGACCCTTTAAAGCTCTCTTTTCCTCTACCATGAGATCTGTTACCTTACCAAAAGTGGGTGCTCCATTAGTCTGGATCCCAGAGGAACATGGCACAGAGACCTTCCCAACCTTGATAGATATGTAGCAGAAGCAAGAAACACCATTCTCACCCTCCTTCTGTTTGTTTTTTATCATAAGTCCCCAAATCTGGGAACTGTTTTTTACATAATTTTATCATAATTTAGGCGATCCTCACTGATCTAGCCATAGCCAGTGTGGCTGGAGAAAACAAAGTAAGGGAAGAAGTACTAGCTGCTTCAGACTAACATTTTAGCTAGGGGGTTTCACATGTTCCATATATTATGTAATAAAACAAGGTACCATTTTTGATGTGACTATTAAAACACCCCCTTAATTCCACCATGGAAAAGGCTTTTAAAAAAAAATCCTCAACAACCATTCATTAAGCACCTTCTCTGGCTGCATGTGCCCAGTTCCTTATTAAGCATTGGTAATACAAAATAAGTAGGACACATTTTCTGAATTTGGAGTCAGGGACTAAAGAAGGCATTTACAAATTCATGTGATTGACATCCTCTCCTTCAGATGTGTACCCAGTGTGGTGAGAGCCAAAGAAGATAACTTTGAGGGCTAGGTGGGAGAATAGGGTAGAAGAAACTTCAGAATGAATGATTATTTGAGCTGGGTCTTGAAGAGTGAATAGGAGTTCGCCAGTTCACATTTTGCTTAAGGACAAAAAAAAAAAAAAAAAAAAAGTAAATGGAAAGAAGAAAATGCTAGAGGAATGGAAAATGTTTGGAGTAGTTGAGACTCAAAGGAATGGAGGGAATGTGGAGTACAGGGTGTGGTGGACTGCATTACCATTCACAAATACTCCCTGTCCCTCCCCACTGACATCAGGCTTGGCCATGTAAACTGCTCTCAGCAGAAGCTTTAGAAGCCATGCTCTTTTCTCTCTGCCACAACCACCAGTGATGTTTTAGAGAAAAGATGCTTTATTAGTCAGGGTCTGGGGCAAAGATGGGGGTAAAAGTACAAACACAGCTGACTTATGACAGACATGCAGTACAAGTGAGAAACAATTCAGGCTGTAATCCAGATTTGTGGATGGCTATCAAAGCATCACCTAGTCTAGACAGAGGTATGCTTTTTCCATCTCTCTGACTTCTAGACACACACAGTAGGGTTGTACTTTCCTATACCTTGAAGGCATGTTCATGTGACTGGTCTGGGCCAATAAACAGAATAATGTGTTTCATTCCTGGAAGGAAGGGTTTAGAGTCAACGTGAATTTGCTATGCTTTCTTTTCCTGCCAGGGTGACTGAATTCACTGTGGAAACATCAGGATGAAATCTTCAGCACAGGATTCTGAGTGAGCACAGTGAGCAGAGTCCCTTTGACCTCAAACATATAGTATGAGCAAAAAATAAAGTTTCGGTGTTAAGCCACTGATTTTAGGATTTTTTTGTTACCGCGCATAACCTACCTGCTCCTGGCTGATACAAAAGTTGGCACCTAGACAGGGGCTGGGGTTGTGGCTCAGTGGTAAAGCGCTGGCCTAGCATGTGTGAGGTGCTGGGTTCGATCTTTAGTATCACATAAAAATAAATAAATAAATAAAATAAAGGTATTGTGTCCAACTACAACTAAAACCAAAATATTTTTTTAAAAAAAGCTGGCACCTAGACAAAGGGTAATGTAATAACAATAATAAACACGTCAACTACTCAATATTCATCAGCTGGCAAAAACGTAAGAACACTGTTATCAGAAGCTGAAAGGATAGTGATCTATTTGGTAAATCCATCATCTGTGATAATGTAGAAGGAAAGTCACCAACCTACTGAACTAAAGCAAGAAAGTATAAAACAATGTTAGCAGCATGTATTGGTGGCTGCTGGATGCATTTGGGAAATTATCCTAAATAACTTCCCAAAGAGATGAGCTCAGAAAAGATCTGGCCACTCAGTGAGCAGGAATGAAAAAGAGTAGAGATAACCTACAGATTCAGGGATTTGTAAGGTTAGAAGAGGTAATCGTTTCTCAATCCAAACTATAAAATCAAGAAATGTTTTCCACCAAAAAAAGGACCTTGAAGAAGATCAGCTCTGGAACAAGGATCAAGTCAAGGGGTGTGAACCTAATGCTAAAACCATAGGATAAATCAGGATGTAACTTAGTGTCTGCTTCCAACTGGACAAAATGGCTCTGAAAAAGGGAGGAGAAGAGGTCTGACAGCTCCCCCACCAGTGCCCAATAAGATTAAAGCACTCAAAACCAAGCTGAAGGCAAGAGTGTGAGAGACAGAGACAGGGATCTGCAGGCAAGAGAGCAAGGAAGCAAAGAAAAATTGCAAACCATAGGAGTCTGTTTAGAAAAGAACTGTGGCTGCAGCTATTGGCATATGGCATGCCTGGTGTCCAGTAGACAAGAAGTCTACATATTTGAGAGAAATGTTCCTACCAAAGAATAGCAGCCTGTATTACAGGAGGCCATCTTCAAAATTTGACATCACCTACATCCATCCATCCCTCAATTCCTTAAAGGCTTAAAGTATATTCCCTAAGATACATCTAATGTAGATAAGGCAGACTATGAGAGGCAAATCCAGGAGTCACAGAAAACAACAGATGAGGGCTATACTTAGGAAACAGAGCCAGGGTTTAATTGGGGTACTGGGTTGAGGGGACCTTCAAAATATCTGCTCAGTGGGCCAGCATCTACTGTGACCTCCAATTCCTTCCCTTTCCAAATGGAGATTCTATGACTGTCCCAGAATAAATGCAGGGGAGGTATCTTTCCTTCTGATGAAGCAGAGACACATCTGGACCCGAGGCAGACTCTACTACACATCATCCAGAAAATCTGGAAAATGAGCTGATATTGTGACTGGAAGGGTCTTCAGGGCTGACACCCTTGAGGAAAGGGTGAACAAATACTGTGGTTGAGGCAAGAGTGAACCAAACATTTGGTGAACAGAAATGGAGACTGTAAGAGTCCTTAGTTTCCTCAAGTACTCCTGGAGAGACACTCCTTTTCAGACACTTGGCATGGTCACAGAGTCTTAAAGTTGGCAGGGCCACATGATTTGCTTTGGTCAGTGGTACATGAGCAGAAGTGATGTACCCAGGCCCAGTCCGTGATTGGCTAAGTACTCTCCCCCATTCAAGGTAGTTGAGAAGCGCCTTGTCAACATGAAGCCTCCTCAACAACAGTCCTTAAGTGACCACAGTGAGCAGAGCTTCCCCGAAGACCCACAGTGGGGATGAAACTGGAGCAGGAAATTTCAACCCATGCTAGGGTTGCTCATTAGGACAGTGGGGATGAAGCTGGAGCAGGAAATTTCAACCCATGCTAGGGTTGCTCATTAGGACAGAAGAACTCAGCTTTTCCTGACAGGGAACTGGGAGGGACAAGGGAGGATAGAAAGAGGAGGTGCTGAACTGGCCCCTTCTGGGCAAAGGAGTGGAAATCTCTCCTGGTAAAAAAGAGGAGGCCAATGAAGGCCTCCAGACAGAGACATTGCCATGATCAGAGCTGTTAATTTTGGGGTGAAATATGCTATTTCTCTACACAAGACGAAAATCGGCCTGCTACACCACATAAGGCAGAGATGAACACAAAGAACCCTTAGGCAAAAAAAAAAAAAAAAAAAAAAAAAAATATATATATATATATATATATATATATATATTATTTACCAGGTCCTGAGATTAGGCTTCTACATACTAGAGCTCTGATAGGAGTTACAATCAGAGGCTCAGGAAAAAAAACATTTCTTCCATCTCCCAAGCACTCTTTCCTCTGCACAAAACTAATACTTCACAAGAAAGTTTGCAGGAAAGGAGAAAATACAAGGGAATGCAACACAAATCTGAGATCAATTTCCAGCTGCCTGTGTGACCTGAGCAAGACACTCAATATTTCTGGGACTATTTCCTCAGGTTTGGTCTGGATAATTATATATGCTTCTCAAAATGGTTGTAAGAAGACAATGGTATACATTGTTTAGAAAACCTGGTGGATTGTGGGTGTTAGGTGCATGAAACTTCGTTTTATTATAAAACATTATATAGAACATCAGCTCCCTGATTAGCAGATAATGATTCAGGCCACAGATAATGTTCTTCCTTGGGGGAAGTAACTGGATCCTGTCATCACTGGTATCATTACCCCACCCCCACCCCAACTCAGTGCCTGGCTGGTAGTAGCCAGTTATCCTCTCCTCCAGGAGTGACAGGGAGGTTAGTGCCTGGAGTGAAGAAAAGTTGGACGACTTCCCACTGATACCAGCTGCTGTTGGTTTCTGAAATCACAAAAGCCACAGATACCTTAAGGCCCTGGTCTACAAACCCACGGATGAATTCCCCCAAGTTCAGCAGCAGCAAAGTTCCAATCATAACCCAGGAAATTAAACTGCTATAGGACATACGTCAAACCCCAGACTCAGTTGGAAGGCTTGGGGAAAAGCTGACTGCCAACCTTTTCCTCCCCTCCTGCTCCTCACTGGAAAATACAACTGGTTCCCCTAATCACACTAGTAGGGGCTCTGGGAAACTCTAAGAAAGGGTAGGGAAGGGGCTGTTTAGTGACCACTTCCCTGAAGGCAACAATGCTACTAACTCCTGGCAGACCAAAGCGGAGGATCTCTCCAGTCCCACTTGCTGATGAGGCAAATGAAAGCTCAGAGAAGTTCCGTGATTTGCGCACTTCACACCGTGGGGGCCTGTCCAAGAGAGAACCACGATTCCCGACTTCAGTATTTCCACCATATACTCTGGTCCATAAGGGTGGGGGGCAGGGGTAAGATCCTAACCGCAGAAAAGAAACCACTTACATGGGTCTAGCGCTTCCTAGAGGCTGCACAGAATATGGGCCCACCACCAGACAGGGAGTGGAGAGATATAAGCACGCTTCTATTCCAGACACCCAGTTCTCCGCGGCGTGATTTTGGGAGACTGCCCCCAGCTCTCCGGCTTGTTTTCCCAGAGGCAAATCAGGGCGGAAGGAGTGCTATAGTGTGTGCTGGGGGTGGGGAGGTGCGCACGTTGCGCGGGGGCGGGAGTCGGGCGCAGGCGAACTCTCGGTTCCCTGAATTTCTGATTTCCGGAATGCTCATTCCCATCTAGACGCTGAGTTGCACCCTAATTCCACCCCTAAAAAGACCGCCCTGGGAAGCAAAGCTGAATCCTCTGCACGCTTTCCCACACGTTCCGGGAGGGTGAAGTAGGGTGCAGGGGACTCAGCTAAATCCGTATCCAGCAATGAAATAGCTTGGCTTCTGCGGCGCAGCCACACAGCCGTGCGGACCCCTGAACTTGAACAAGAGACAAACTTCCGAACGTTCTCAACATAGGGAACCGACTCTCAAGACCGTCCCCAAACTTAAGCCCACTTTCCTTCGCCAGCTCCGGGACCTCACAGAGCCACCTTAAGGGCGGTGCTCCCGCCCCCCGGAAGTGCGGGGGGGTGGGGGGGGGCACGGGCTCCAGCGCCCAGCCTCCTGGCCGTGCCGACTCCGAGCCCCCCACGTGGGCAGATAACTCCATTCCCCGTCTGCGCACTCTGCCCCAGAAGACTGGCCCGCATCCCTAGCCTTCCAGGTCCCCGCATCCCGCTCCTGAGCCCTGAACTTGAGCTTGCCTGGGTCTGACACTGCGAGCGTGCACCGGCTCGCAGCAGTCACCGTCACTAGACAGTCAAACCCCAAGACGTCAGCCCACAATGCACCGGGCGGGCCGGGAAAGACGCGCCGGGCGGGGACCCGGGAAGAGACGGCCGGAGGAGCGCGGGAGGGGGAAGGAGAGAGGAGGAGAAAGAAGGGCCCAACTGTAGGAGGGCAGCGGAGCATTACCTCATCCCGTGAGCCTCCGCGGGCCCGGAGAAGAATCTTCTAGGGTGGGGTCTCCATGGCGACGGGCGGGCCCGCCCCCTTGAGAGCGACGCGAGCCAATGGGAAGGCCTTGGGGTGACATCATGGGCTATTTTTAGGGGTTGACTGGTAGCAGATAAGTGTTGAGCTCGGGCTGGATAAGGGCTCAGAGTTGCACTGAGTGTAGCTGAAGCGGCAAGGCGGGAGTGGAGGTGCGGACTGAGGGAGACAGACACTCAGCCAGCCAGGAGGACGGCAGTGGAGTCTGAGCTGCAAATCTGGTTCTTTTCTCACCAACAGCCTAGAGCTAGTGCCTGTGGCGCCCGGGCTGGTGTTTTGGGGAGCGCCTGGAGATCCCCTTTTCCTGCCGCCCCCGGGAGGAGAGCCCCGCTGTCTGGGCACTGCTGACAACCGCCGAGAGCGGCGACTGTCCGCGCGGGGAAGTCAGCGAGCGGCAGCAGCAGCAGCAAGCAACTTTCCCGGCCTTGTGGACCAGGGACTTGTGGCCCCGGGTCCCGGAACGAACTTTTGCAAACCCACCCTGCGCCGTAGGCTGCCGCGGCGACGGTAAAGAAAAGAAGGCAGCGGCGAGAGGAGAGACCTGCGCTCAGCTTTGCTAGCACTGGTTGCTGAACTTGGGCGAGCGCGAGTCGCGGCTGCCGGGCGTCCCCCTCCCCCTCGCAGCGGAGGAGGGGACAGACATCTGAGTTCGGGCGGCCACCACCCGCCGTCACTGTGGGATCGGTGCTGCCCAGAGCCGCCGGAGAGCCGTTGCCCCGGGAGGCGAGTTCATCACCTGGCTCCGAGGTACAGCTGCGCCCAAAGAGCGCTCAGTGAGTGACCGCGACTTTTTAAAGCCGGGCAGCGCGCGCGATCCGCGATCGGAGGAGTAAGAGTGCTGGCGGCGTCTTAACCCTGCGCTCCCTGGAGCGAGCTGGGAAAGAGGGCGCTGGGGGGAGATCAGCCAGCGGGGGCGCGCGCTCTTAGAGAAACTTTCTTTGCTAAAGGCTGGGGAGGCGCGGGTGTCCCCTGCTTGCCAGCGCGCTGTTGCGACCCCGAAACTTCTGCGCACAGCTCAAACAAACCCCACGTGAAGTGACGGACTGTTCTATGACTGCAAAGATGGAAACGACCTTCTACGATGATGCCCTCAACGCCTCGTTCCTTCAGTCCGAAAGCGGTGCCTACGGCTACAGTAACCCCAAAATCCTGAAACAGAGCATGACCCTGAACCTAGCCGACCCGGTGGGCAGCCTGAAGCCGCACCTCCGCGCCAAGAATTCGGACCTTCTCACTTCTCCCGATGTAGGGCTGCTCAAGCTGGCGTCACCGGAGCTGGAGCGCCTGATCATCCAGTCCAGCAATGGGCACATCACTACCACGCCGACCCCCACCCAGTTTCTGTGCCCCAAGAATGTGACTGACGAACAGGAGGGCTTCGCCGAGGGCTTCGTGCGCGCCCTGGCCGAGCTGCATAGCCAGAACACACTGCCCAGCGTCACGTCGGCGGCACAGCCGGTCAGCGGGGCGGGCATGGTGGCTCCCGCGGTGGCCTCAGTGGCGGGCGGCAGCGGCAACGGTGGCTTCAGCGCCAGCCTGCATAGCGAGCCACCGGTCTACGCTAACCTCAGCAACTTCAACCCGGGCGCGCTGAGCAGCGGCGGCGGGGCGCCCTCCTACGGCACGGCCGGCCTGGGCTTTCCCGCTCAGCCCCAGCAGCAGCAGCCGCCACCGCAGCCGCCACACCACCTGCCCCAGCAGATCTCGGTGCAGCACCCGCGGCTGCAGGCCCTGAAGGAGGAACCGCAGACCGTGCCCGAGATGCCCGGCGAGACGCCGCCCCTGTCTCCCATCGATATGGAGTCCCAGGAGCGTATCAAGGCTGAGAGGAAGCGCATGAGGAACCGCATTGCCGCCTCGAAGTGCCGGAAAAGGAAGCTGGAGAGGATCGCCAGGCTGGAGGAAAAAGTGAAAACCTTGAAAGCGCAGAACTCGGAGCTGGCGTCCACGGCCAACATGCTCAGGGAACAGGTGGCACAACTAAAACAGAAAGTCATGAACCACGTTAACAGCGGGTGCCAACTCATGCTAACGCAGCAGTTGCAAACGTTTTGAGGAGAGACTGTCGGGGCTGAGGGGCAACGGAGAAAAAAAAAAAAAACAAGAAGAAACAGACTTGAGAACTTGACAGGTTGCGACAGAGAGAAAAAAAGAAGTGTCCGAGGACTAAAGCCAAGGGTATCCAAGTTGGACTGGGTTGCGTCCTGACGGCGCCCCCAGTGTGCACGAGTGGGAAGGACTTGGCGCGCCTTCTCTTGGCGTGAAGCCAGGGAGCGGGCCCGCCTGCGGGCTGCCCCGCTTTGCGAACGGGCTGTCCCAGCGCAAACAGAACGATAGACTTTTCTTTAACATTGACCAAGAACTGCATGGACCTAACATTCAATCTCATTCAGTATTAAAAGGGGGGCGGGGGTTTACAAACTGCAATAGAGACTGTAGATTGCTTCTGTAGTACTCCTTAAGAACACAAAGCGGGGAGGGTTGGGCAGGGGAGGCGGGAGGGAGGTTTGAGAGGGCAAGGAAGGCCTAGCCTACAGATGAACTCTTTGGGGCCTGCCTTCAACTGTGTATGTACATATATACTTTTTTTTTAATTTGATGAAAGCTGATTACTGTCAATAAACAGCTTCCTGCCTTTGTAAGTTATTTCATGTTTGTTTGTTTGGGTGTCCTGCCCAGTGTTGTTTGTAAATAAGAGATTTGGAGCACTCTGAGTTTACCATTTGTAATAAAGTATATAATTTTTTTATGTTTTGTTTCTGAAAATTCCAGAAAGGATATTTAAGAAAATACAATAAAATGTTGAAAAGTATCCCCCAACCTCTTTTCTGCATTATCTATAGATAAAGGTATCTAGGTGGAGTTGAAAGACTTGAGTGTCAATGAAAATCACCCATAGCGCTTCTTGCTATCAAGCAATAAAAACTGCTCTTTGTTAGACTTTAGGAATAAATGCACCTGATGCTATCATCAGGTTGTACTCTTCCTTTCCCAAGCTGTCTGTACAGAATTGCTTACCAAACTGGTTTGTGGTAGTGTGGTATTTCAGGAGGCTGGAAGAAGAAGTGGGGGTTGGCTGAAGGGGAGCAGCCCACCGGGAAGTCAAACAGTTGGAAAGTTTGGAATTGTATCAAGTGGCATGTGCTGTGACCATTTATAATGTTAGTAGAATTTAACAATAGATGCTTATTCTCAAAACAGGAGCTTGTTGCAAATTTTTACAAAAGATGTATCCATCCAATTTGAAATCTTCACTTTAACAATTCCTAGATGAAAAAAGATGGCCTTTGCTTATGAATATTTATAACAGCATTCTTGTCACAATAAATGTATTCAAATACCAATAATAACAAATCTTGAATTCCTTTCCCTTTTCTACCTTTTTCTTCCCAAGCAAGCTGTATACTTATACTAAAGCTTTCTTTTCAGTTTCTGGGGTTAACATTGCAATCTGAAGTTACTCGATAATTAAGAAGAAAAGAATTTTGAAAGAGTCAAACTAGAAGTTGTGATCTGGATGAAACATTCTCCCAGTGTCTGTCTGCCTATCTCCCTCTCCATCTTCTTTTTCTCCTTTCCCCCTAAAAGGAACATCTATGCCTAAGAAAATTAGCAGTATAGCGGTTTACAATTTTGTATCCATATTTATTTCTTAATTTGTTTTTAAAATAAACTGGCTTATATAATTATTATAGAAACAGTTTCAAAAGCTGCTAATCTAAATACTATGGAAAATATTCACAAGAGAAAATACAAACATCAATCCGTTTATACATGTAAACCAAACTTCAGCTCTGGGGAAATGGCGAAAGTAAAATCTATCTGCAGATATAACTTATATCAACAAGGCAGTGCTCAACAAGGGAACAATTTTTACTTGGTTGCTTTTCATCCCAAGAGCCAGTGTGATTATCAAGCAGCAGAAGCAATTTGATATCCAGGAATATTTCACAAACCACTAATTGAGGCAGGGCTGTTTGCTCATTAGCAGTGCTCTAGTACCCAACAGGTCTGGGAGTGCTAATATCCTGCCTGTGGCTGTAAATCTAAACACACAAAGAGTTTCTCCTTAGGAGTACATCTAGGAGTGGAAGAGATTGGACAGCCTTGTTAGGTATCAGATATACTCTGTTGTAATACCACTCTTAAACAAAGGGGTTACTGGGAGCAGAGTGGAGTTTGCCAAACAGTGAATTTGCCGATGTCAGCAACCCGGAAGGTAAGTTGATTTTGACCATATGTAGGAATAGTCAGCAGAGGGACAGTAAAGCACATTGGGGTGGGGCTCTGTGAGCTAAACAAGAGCCAACTAGAAAAAATAAGTAGGCTGGGGAATTAATTACCTGCAAAGGTAGACTAAGCCCAGACAACAGTGCAGCACAGAAAAGCCACACCACTCCCCAGTTTACTTTAGACTTCAGTGTTTAAAAAATGAAAAGTCAGACTTATCCCCACACTTGATTTTTTCAACTAATGTTCTCAAAGTACATCCCTGCAAATGTAATCATTCTAAGCAAAAGGGGTAGAAAAATTGAAGAGGAAACTAACAAGTGACATAAAGTTTGAAAGCAGAAAATCAGCTAATTATGTATAGACATACTCAATGATTAACTTCATTATGGACCTTCGATGAGTTATTCTTTGGGTAACACTCAGAGAATAAAGCTAATGGCATATAATTTGTTATATATATTTATATAATAAATAATTCATTCATGGATTCTTAACTCACTATGTCCATGGGGATAAAGCATTCATGAAATCAATAGAAATGACTACATAATGGTATGAGGGGGAGGCAGAGATCATTAGCTTTTATTTGGACTTCCCAGAGTTCTGTGAACCCCAAAAGATGATTTAGTCTGGAACTAATGGCTACATGCTCTTCTATCAGAAACACATCTTTGTATGAATCTGAATCCCACCCTCATTCACCCTTCCAAGATTCTGCTTGCACCCCCCAGCTCATCCCTCTGCCTGGAATACCTTTTCTTCTGGTTCAAAAAAGACTCCTACCCATTAATCAAGGCTAGCTTGGTATGAATGATACTTTCTCTGTGAAGCCATTCCTGTTGAAATAAATAATTTCCCTCTGAGCTTCATAGTATTTTATCAATACTTCTATGACAGCCCTTACACAATGTTACCATTGTGAACATTTATGTCTCCTGGTCAGGACCCTCTCCTGTTCATCAGAGAATCCCCAGACTCTTGAAATGGGCCTAGCACATAGTAGATGTTCATTTTATTAAAATATGCCTTTCTTTTAAGTTGTAGATGGACACAATATCTTTATTTATTTTTATGTGGTGCTGAGGATCGAACCCAGTGCCTCATGCATGCAAGGCATGTGCTCTACCACTGAGCTACAACCCCAACCCTAGATGTTCATTTCTGATGACTGAATGAATGAGTGAACTTAAATCCTCCTTCAATGTATTTCCAGGCTGTAATCTCTCCTAGAGAAATATGCTTCATCTGTTTCCTGGTATACAATCCCAGATGGATCAAAGACTACCACCCCATGCTGGAAAAGTAAAGAAAATCACCAAGTTTTAAAGCTAGTTCTTAAAAGTATTAAGCTGTTAACACATTCATACTCCAGCCATACAGAGCATCCCTTCTGTCTTCCACTAATGCAAGTGGGCACCTTTTTATGTAAAATGAGTCTGCCTGAAACATTAGACTTGAAGGTAGAGATGGGAGGTGGGAGAGATGTGTGTATCATTAAGCAGGCACAAAAAGCAGTTATAGATGTGACTTTATTAAAAACAACTAGCTTCACTGGTAATGACAAAGGGGATTTTCTGTTTATAAAGTTATATGTATTTCAGGGGTCTTAGAAGTTCATACCCAATGTTTGCTTGCTGAGACAGGGATCTTAATAATCCATCTATTAGATATGTCCTTTTGTTGTTGGAGAAGAAGTACATTGGTTGGTGCCAGGAAAAAGACTATTCCTTCCCATCCACCTGCCTCTTGCCTCCACCGCCCACTTCCTTATGGGTCAAGTAGAGTTTTGTGGACGAGGAAAGAGGAATAAGATAGGGAGAGCTCCAGAAGTGAAACTATCCCTTCCTAACTCCAGAAACCAGCTCTATTTATTTGGTCTTGGACTTGTGGATATCCTCACAAAAGGGGATGGCCCTCCTGGATCTCTCTGGGGCCTTATGCTAGACTATGGGAATGCAGTATGAACAAGACATCATTCCTGTTCTCAAAGAACTCATTCTGGTGAGAGACAATGGAGAGGAAACAGAGACTATTCCATTAGCATAAGACACGTGCTCTAAGAAAGAGGTGCCGGGTGAAGGGAGAAGAATCCATTATTTGGAAAGAGTTTATGGGACAAGTATCATTTGAGTGGATCCAGTGGAATTCACTAGGCAGAAAAAATTGGGGAGAAGAACTTGTAGGCAAAGCTTGAGAAAACACAGTGTGTTAAGGGACTTGTAAGCTGCTTGAAGGGGCTGGGAAGGAAGATGTGAGAAGAAAAGTAGAGGAGATGAAGCAGAGGAGTAATTTAGGGCTCCGACTTTGCAGTGACATGTATTCTGTTAATTTATAGGTGATGGAGGAATGTAGAGAAGTTGAAGCAGAGCAAGGACGTGGACACTCAACTTTGGAAAGATTTATACTGCAATGACAGAATGCAGGGGATGGGAGGGGTAAGTAAGGGAAGTAATACCAGAAAGAAGTCTCTGGTTGATCTAGAATGCCTGGTATTTAAGTAGTCCTAGAGTCGGGGGAGACGGGGGAAGAAAATGGCTTTGTCCAAGCTACATCACAGCACATTTCTCATTATACACCTTTCGGACAAGTTAGACCTAAAGAGAGATGTGGGAAAGCTCACTCTACACCTATGCTACTGAAGTTTTTCCTTCCCCTGAGTCCATTTGATATCCTGAAAGAAAGCCATCTTACAAAAAATGCTCTCTATCAGGAAACTCAAATAAACAGATATGAAGAAATGGGCCTGCAGTTGCCTAGGCCAGGACTCCCAGGGGAGAGCACCGAGAGGGTCCTCATGGCTGCAAGACCCAAACCTGACTTTGTCTATAGTCACCAGAACTGATTAAGCTCATTGGGACTAATGGACTCAAACTATACAAACTTTGAAGAGGCCAGTGTTTTTATTATACTGGAGGAATTGAATAATAACACCTTCATACAACACTCGTTTTTTTTTCGATTTGTAATATTGAAGGTCCATTTTGTGCCAGATACTAAGAACACAGAGCGGAGCAAAAATCAACAGAAGTCTCCTCGCATGATATTTATAACCTAAGAAGAAACAGTAAATAGGCAAACACAAATAAATGTGTGTGCACGGATCAACGCAGTGGGAAAAAATAAAAAACTGGCTACAAGGAAGGAGAAATGGTGTAAATTGGGTATAGCCTCTCTAGGAGAAGCACTTGAACTGAGGATTCTTAGATAACGAAGAGTTCAATAGGTGAAGAGTGGAAGGGTAGGATTAGGAATCCCAGGTGGGGTCCGCCTCGGGTAGAGCCTGGAAATGTGGGTTTACTGTAGGAGCCCTATGAAAGTCCAAGCTCTGCAGTGGAATAGGCAGAGGGGAGAGTGAAGAGTAATGTCATTTGTATTCACCAGTTCACATGCTTGTAGTTTCCAGAACATTTTTAATCCCTTCTATCCCGTATTATTTTCACCACTACTCTGGGTGCTCACTGATAGTAGCTATGTTTCACAGGAGCAAAAGCCAAGGCACCCAGTGAATTTTAAGTATACCATAACTAGTGAGACCATGATTCAGACACCAGTCATCAAGAGCCAAGTGATTTTTCTAAATTCATATATACCATAACTAATGAGACCATGATTCAGATACCAGTCATCAAGAGCCAAGTGATTTTTCTAAATTGTTGCAGATATGATGGTGACCTTTGTTCCCTCACCCAGTATACACCCTAACTTTTATATCCAGGACCCTAAGGAACTGAATTAGTCATTGGAAGTTTCTTTGATATGCACAGCATCTGAGCAAAGGTAATAAGATAGTCTCTTGGGACATTTTGTCCACGCTACAGAGACGTCTAATGAACTCTCTTTGCCCTTCTACAAAATACCCACTCTTGGGAAGAAATCAAATACTCAGTGCTGAGAAGCCCTGACATTTTCTTACTATATACACTCATTTCTTGAATGTATTCTAGAAAACATTGCCTGATAGTTGACTCATTATTGCTTCAGAAAATTGTGTTATTAGATCACTGATCAAGATTCTCCCTTCATAGGTTATGGGTACTCACTGACCATCGGAACAGAATTTGGATAATTCTCAAATCTCCTCAGGACAGTCTGTCCATCTGCTCCTACTGATGGTTAATCTCTTCCAGAATGTATCAATTCATCCTAGATTCATGCTTAAAGGAAGAACATTGCCTGCCCTTACCTCAAATCTTACAAGAAGGTGGATAGTTACCACCTGTTATATAGTCCACAGGTTAGGATGCTTATAGGGGCCAGTAACAGAAGACACAATTTCAACAAAAAGTCCAGATCTGAAAGAGGTTCAGAGATGGCTGATATAGTAGCTCTACAACATTGTCAGGATTCCAAGTGCTTCCTGTCTTTCCCTTTCCCCATTCTCAGTCAAGGACGTTTCTTGTGTGGAGCCAAGATACCTGCAGCAGTCCCCGGCATCACAGGAAAACAGTAATCACTAGCAATGCAATGCAGAGGTGTTTACTCTCATTTTTCTCATTTTTCTTTTGCAAGAGAAATCTTTCCTAGTATCTCCCTTCCTCCATCCCAGTAGACTTCTCCTCAGGGTCCATTAGTCAGGAGCAGATCATATATCTACACCTAGACTCATCCTAAAGACAGAGTGAGCCCACCATGGTTGGTGCACTTCTGTATCTCCTACCTACTTCAATTTTGGGTGAGAGACCTTTTGACTTTCTTCAGCCAATGATATTCAAGCAATAGTGACATGTATGCAGGTGGAAGCCTTAAGAATCAAATATAAGATTCAACATTCCTTTTTTCTGCCTTGGCAACTGTAAAGCATGGAGATGAAGAGTCCATTAGCATGGTTCTCTAAGTAACAGTGATAAAGATCAGAGTTCTCCTTGGAGCTCCCAGCATACTTACAGTGAACATTTAGCATGGGCAAAAACAAACAAACAAACAAAAAACAGAATTTGTTGTTTTTGAATACTGAAATTTGAGGTCTTCTTGTTATTGTAGCATCACTTTACCTATTCTAAATCTAGTTGGAACCAACAGTAGGAACAGTATCCTCCAGTAGAAATTAACAATGTCTGCCATAATTATTGTATACTAAAAACTGACATCTTTATAGTATCATATTAGATACCATTTACTAAGTTTCTACTTTGTAGCAAGTATTATGCTAAGGACTCACTAGGTAGATTGCCGGGTTTCTGTTCTCGCAACTAAAAGGCTCAGGGTTTACTCCAGTTGAACTGGGCTGACTGGGCTGTGCAAAATAACCGCACAAGAGACACAAATACCTTTTTCTTCGGGGTCACTGTGATGGCTCCTCAGACCTTAAGGATCCACAGGGAGGGAGGGGGAGAGGGAGAGGGAGAGGGAGAGGGAGAGGGAGAGGGAGAGAGAGAGAGAGAGCGCACACCCTGACCCCTTTTATTGAGGAGAAGCCTTTCAAATGAGGCAAGGGGTCAGGTTTAAGGGGGCTGAGTCTATCTTCATGATGTCCACTGTCAGCAGGTTGACTAACACCTGGGTAGGCCACACCCAAGGGCACAGTAAGAGAAGGGGACACACACAAAAACTTCCATGGAAGATTCTATCCTAAACAGGGCAAGGGGTTATATTACAAAGGAACAGGTAAGATAGCTCCACCGATGGGGCTGTAGCAAGACAGGAGACACCCAAAAAGGGTGGGGAAAGTCACATTTCTGCCTCAGCACCCAGCCGGGAAGTGTGACTCAGTCACATGCAAGGTTGGTCTCCCACAGTAGATGTTAAGGCTGTATTTTATATATAGGAAAATGAAGGTTCAGACCTCCCTCAAATTCACGAAATACATGTTTGATGGAAGCCTGAGCTGAATCGAAGTCTTTCTCACTCCGAAGGGCTTTGTCCACAGCTGACATTGCTCTTGTGTAGTGTTGCCAGGTAAATTTCTGTCTCAGTCGAACCTCACAACTTCTCTGTCACACAGTTACCATTATCATCCCATTTTGTAAACAAGAAAACTGAGATTCAGAGAAGAACACTAGCCAAATTTCAAAGAGCTAAGAAGACACCAGGGGCTGGGGATGTGGCTCAAGCGGTAGCGCGCTCACCTGGCATGCGTGCGGCCCGGGTTCGATCCTCAGCACCACATACAAACAAAGATGTGTGTCTGCCGAAAACTAAAAAATAAATTTTAAAAAAAAAAATTCTCTCTCTCCCCCCCGCCCTCTCTCTCTCTCTCTAAAAAAAAAAAAAAAAAAGACACCAGGACTTCTGCTCTTTCCCTTGTTCCTCACTACTCTTTTAATACACAAAGAATGAAGTATGATGAATCAGTGGAGAGAAGTGGGGCATTGAGTTAGAGGTGCACAGTTTTCAGAGTTAAGTGCCCCTGGATTAAATCTCACCTCTGCTGCTTATGGCTGAAGAGGGTGGAGCAGGCCCATAATATTGCTAACTTTCAATTCCTTCCTTTGTAAAAATGAAGCCAACCCTAGCTACACAGAAGGTTGTCGGGAGGATCACTTATGTAAAGCACCTGTGTGTAGCAGGCAAGCAATAGTTAGCCATTTTTCAGCATAGACTTGTTAATTGAAGAAGTGATCAGAAAAACACACAACACACAGACATACACACCACCCTCGCAGAAATAAAAACATTTCCCATCAAGATTCAACGAGGTCTCACAGGGCCTGCTTCTTGGTCATATAAGGCCTGGCAGGTCCTCTCTGTGGGCTGGAGAGGTTTTGTTTCCCCAGCTGCACTCGCAGGGGAATACTCTCCAGGCACAGCATTGTGAACCTGTTTGGCTTGGCTCAGAGGCTTGTCAGCACATTCAGGAAGTGAAGTCAGAAAGAGGCAAGATTTCAGACAGAGCCAGCTACACGCAAATGCCCGGGCAATGAAATGCCTTGCCCAAGCAGGATGCCCATCAGCCTGCATTGCCCTGGGTGCTGTCAAAGAAGCCCCTAAGAATGGCACTGTGCCAAAAAAGAGAGGGTAATCACCAGCACCCAGAAAAGAGCCCTGTTTTGCACAACAAGTTAGTCAGAAGGGCTACACAGAGGTCATTTCAGCCAGCTCCTGACCATGGGCAGGGGACTATTAACCTGGGCACCATGAGCTTGCTGAGTGGAAAGGCTAATGCTTATCTCCTTGGAGTCTTGGAGTCCAAGAGTGGTGCAGGGAGGGGAAAGAATGGGTTAGATTGGGGAGGGAGAGAAATAAAAGAGGATGTGGGATCCTGAGAAAGGAACAGGCTGCCACTCTCCAGCCTTGTTCCCCTGCTATGAAACAGTACAGTAGCTAGGACCTGAACTCTCATCTCAACCCCTGGCTGTGTGTAAGAAGATATTCAGCTTCTCTAAGCCTCGGTCTCATTAGCTATGAAATGGAGATAAGAAGAAGAAGAATACCTACTCCCAGTGGGTTGTTGGAAGAATCAAATAAGCTGGTATGTAAAAGGGGTTAGCCTAATGCTGGAAAATCAGAGAAGGAGGGAAGAGGAACTCTTCAAGATAAAGTCAGAATCTAGGAGAAAGCAGATGCTGGGGGTGGGAATGGGTGTCAAACAGAAAATTCCAACAACCAGAACCATCCATTTTGTAATTAGTATTTTTTTATTATTTTCATATCAGTTAGAATTCTGTGATTGCAAGTGTCATAAAAATTAGTTTAAGCCTAAGGGAATTTCATTGAAATATATCATGGAAAAGCTCTAGACCTGGCTTGATCTGGGGCTTCCCCAGTGTCATTGGGCTTTGATTTCTCTCCATCACCCAGTTTTCCAGTGGAAAAGTTAGCTCCATCCTCAGTCTCAATGTGGCAGTGTCCAGCAGCACCCTGCTCTCTGGCCACACCAGTTCCTCATATCCCCCCAGCATGATGTTTCATGGGCCTTACTGGCTCTCCTAGTCATCCTCGAATCAATTGCTGGTGGCTGAGGGGTGGAGGTGGATATACAATTGGATTCCACATAGGTCAAGTGCCCACCTCTGAAACCAAGGTTATGGAGTCCCTTCAAACCACCTGGCCAGAGAAGTAGGGCAGAGAAACTCTTTAAGGTAAAGCCAGAATCTAAGAGAAAGCAGGTGCTGGGGGTGGGGGTGGGTGTCAAAGAGAAACTACCAACTACCAGAACCATTCATTTTGTAATTATTATTTTTATTATTATCAAGCTTTACAAACCAGGAGAGAGGGGCATACTCTTCTAAAACCTGGGCTGTTTAAATAAGTTGGGAGCTCCAGGCATAAAGCATCAAGAACATATATCCTTCTGATGGAAATGTCCAAGAGGACTGTATTAAATGATACGACATATATAAAAACATCTGCAATAGAGCTATTGACTACTATTAGGTGCTGACATGTTATGTCTATGTATATATACATGTGTATGTATATGTGCAGTATGTACGTATGCATACATGTATAGGTATATATATGTTATGTATATATATATATTTTTTTTTTCTTTTTTTTTAAATGAAGTCACCCAGGACACTTATGGCAGAGAGTTGTGGATTCTTCAGAAAAGATTCCAAAATGACAAGCAGCTCACCCAACACACCTACTACCACTCTGTGTTTTCCACTACTCACCTGCTCATTTCACTGCATCAGTATCAATATCTGCATAATATTTCCACAATTCAATTATTTAAGTAGTAAAAGAGGAAGAGAGAATGAGATAAATTTATCATGACTGAAATTTGAAAAGGAGACACCAGTGTACAATGAAATCTTCTCCTCCGCCTTCTCCTTTTCATCTCACAATGAGATCCTGACATCTGGGAACCAGAACGTGAGAAAGGTCTCTAAAACTTCCTAGTAATAAAAACTTTTGATTTAATAATTAAAATGTTAATAATTAATAATTAATTAATTATTATTTATTAATTATTAAATATTAAAATTAATAATATGTTAATAAACATAACAAAGTGAATGATAAACCCAATGTTGCAAGCATAAAGTACCAGAGAAAGTGGACGAGCTACTGTGTGGCTTGAGACACATCTAGGAGAAAACATGGCAACAGACTCCAGCATAATGAGTCTTACAAACTCTCCATTTTAGTATGTTAACATGGAATTGAATTATCATTCTTGCAGAAGATGGTGTTAATTCTCTTCATTTACCCCACTTGTCCCCAGGTTTTTATTGAATGCCTCCTCTTTGCCAGGTATCCACTAAACACTAGAGGTGAGAAGCTATGGAAGAGATCCATACTACTATCAAAAACTGGTGACAGTCTATTAATTGCTGTGTTAGAGGCAAATACAATGTACCTTGGGAACAAGTACCCACCTAAGAGTTCAGCAATGATTTTACTGAGGAGGTGACTTGAAATTGCATCCTAAAAGGAAAGAATAAAAATTTGACAGTAAAGTGGGGTGATGAAGTTTTAGTAAAAGGGGACATCAGAGATTAAGGTAAGCAGGATTCAGAATGCCCACCAGCCAAACCTCAACTACTCATGGTCAAAATAGATGGAGTTTCTACTCATTTATTGTCAGATAAAGAAAAGACACATTAAACAGATTATTACAATGACTTTATGAAGCCCAGAAGTTTTGCAAAGTGCTGCAAAGGTGTGTCAAGCAGTGTCCCTGCAGATATAGTGGAGGCACTGCCACAGCATTCAGTGGGGTGAGGAGGGTTCACTCAGCCTGGCTATTAGGGAAGGCCTTCCCAAGGAAATGACCTTAAGCAAGACCAGAAGGAATTAGTCTGGCATATGGGGGTGGAAAGAAAGCATTCCTGTCTTCAGCAAAGGCTTGTGTTAGAAGTAGCAAGACCAGTGTGGTTAGAATGTACAGTTCCCTCAGGGGGAGGAGGCCAGAGGGACAGAGATTCCAGATGCTGTGCAGTTTAATATTCCTTGTCTGAACATGGCACCCAAATCCTCAAGTCTCCAATAACCTGTGAAGTTAGATGACAGTAAGCAAAGAAAAACCCAGGATTCTTCTGAAAGCCACATCCTTTTGTACTTAGGACAGAACCTCCAACTCCTGGCTGTGGGGAACCAACTATGACATGAACTGTTCTTGTAGCTCTAGTGGTAAGTGCCTCCTGTATTATCTGCCTATTGCCAGGTGAGGAAACTGAAATGGAGGGATGGGAATAGGCTTTGAAAGTCAAGCTCTTGATCATTACATCAAACCACCAAATGCATTAAAAACGCTGTAAGATTCCAACAACTCACAAATCTCAATTCCCTGAGTGGTAACTTGATACATAGTAGGTTTATAACAAATGCCAACTCCTTTTCCTTGACAGAGACAGTGAATTGTGGAGGTCCAAAGGCCTTTTTATTTTCTCTTCTATTCATCTCTGGACTTTATGCCCCTATTGTTTTGAATTCCATTTCAGGTTAAAAAAAGTAAAATAAAATAAAATAAAACCACCCTCCACCAAGCCATTTGAATTTAAAACAGATGGATAAAAACCTGGAAAGAGTCAGGATTCCCTCTAATATATCAAATATTGTAGCCAGCACTCATCTGAGCAGCTTTACTGCATTTTGCAAAGAGAACAGGCCATATTTTGAAAACAGATGAGTAAGACTCACTGTTTCAACTTGTTTCAAGGTCTGAAGACTGGGCCTGGTTTTGATCCGACAGGTCTGGGTCTCCAAACATGGGTTATTCCCATGCAAAGACCCGTAGAAGCAGCACACTCACCAGGCACAAGCCTGGAACAGCGTCCCCTTTGAAGACTTCCTCCTGGGTCTTAAGTGGGATTTGGTGCCCATTGTGGAATCACAGTAATGAACTCAAAACCAATGTTTTTTTCATTACATCAGAAAATCAATCAGCCCCTCTGTTTGCTCAGGTGTTCGGCTGTATGCCCCATGCCCTGATCTCTGTACAATAACAAAATAAATATTTTTAGAAGAAAGGGTTAGAGATGAAGGAATGTCACAAGTGGTGGAATGGAAAAAGCAGGACAGATGCGACTAGTCTCTTTAAAGATAATACATTTGCTATATGCTCTCTTGGCTACTTGGTCACCTTCATAAAGGGGGAAAAATTTGCAAATGAAGTAGCTGGATTCATCCAATGAATTATTTAATACACAACTCCTCTGCAGGGGGTTCCTTGGACTGGAAACGTCCAGTAGATGGCGCCAGAGAGCAAATGTGATGCTCCCTGCTTCTCAGGGAGTAATGGATTAGAAAAAGCCCAGCCAAAAATTCAACTGGGACATAAGCATGGGTGTTGTCCACCTTCAAGGGGGACCAAGTATAAATACATTTTTACAGAGTGGGGAAACACATGTGTTGGAAATGTCCTTGCTCCACTAGCAAGAGGCCAGGAAGCAAGCGCCAGACACAGCTCCTATTTCAGGAATGAAGAATAAGACTCAGCAGGTAGGGAGACCTTGAAACAAGCACTGAATTTCCAAGAAGCCCATGCTGGGATGGAGCTGCAGAGCACTTGGCTCATGGAACTCTTTGGATAATGAGACCAAAGAGGTTTCAATTGTTGGAATAAACTCATCTGCATTACCAGGGTGTTGCTAGCTTGGTATGCTGGGGGTAATTTGAAGTTCTAGAGTTCGGTGGAACTGAATTAGAATGTTAGATATGTGACTTTGGGAAAGTTTCTTCTCTTCATTGAGCACCATGAAATAGATGTTAGCAGTTGTTATGGAGGAAGTGGAGTTGGCTTATGGAAAATGTTCCAACACTCCATCTCCAACAGTTCTTCTGGTCATATCACTAAAACCCATTCATATGGGAAACAGGAGAACTCCAGGTGCAAAAAACAAACATGTCATTATTTTTCACTATTTTACCTTTGCATACTGATTCTCTATGGGCTTATCATACTATTTTGCTTTTTATTTATGCAGGTATTTAATTGGACCATTTAAATTAAGGGTTTTTGTATAAATTTCTCTTTGTATCCCCTGCATTATCACCACCCCTGGGTATAATACCAACTGGTGCACACACAAGTTTTTCTTACAAATAAGTTATTCCAGTACACCAAGATGAATGATTCAGATATAGTATTATGGTCATATCTCAATTTTTTCCTTTCGGTACTCAACAAGCAAAAGAAAAAAAAATACAAACTCAGTGATGAAAATAAATTTTGAGATTTTTTTGTTTTAGCCAAAGACCAAATAGGAGCCAGATGCTCAGTAGCCATCTTTAGTAACGTCCAACTCAACCAGCCAAGACTCAAAATAAATGCCAAGACAGAATTACAACATGAAAAATAATTCTATGATTTTTGTGTCATAGCTTACGACTTGGGCATTTGGTATTCTCTTATATTCATGCCAAAGAGAGAGAAGAGGGGGAAAGGAGGAAAGACCTGGATGAAAGCAAATTATGAGAAATCAAAGGGTTAGGGATGCCAAGTATGGACAATACAATGGAAGAGGTGAGACCTTAGAGCTTGGCAATTGTGAGTTAGAGATGGTCATTTAGTGGTCATTTGATTGGGGAAAGTTATATAATTGTTGATAGGCTCAATCTCTTCACCTTTAAAGTGGGATTTATTAGGATAGATGAATCTGTGCTGTGGTGGTGACAAATAACAGTGACTTAACAAAGCAAAAGTTAATTTTTCACTGACCCAAAGTGTCACTCAAAGACAGGTCAATGAGAGCCTTTCAGTGACTTAGAGGTTTCCATTCCTCCTGTCTTGTGATAGTACCATCTCATCATGTGATTTCCAGTGTTACTGTGGCAGAAAAGAGAGATCTGGATAAGGCACATTGGCTCTGAGTGGCCTCAGCTCACATGTGATTCATGTCACATGTCAGCATCAGACACATGTCCCAACCCAACTGCAAGAAAGGACTGGGAACACATGGATATTTTGGGATCACTACAACGGTGTGCCTTGTGGAGTAATAACTCAGTCAATGAAAATTTAGATTCCATTGCATAAAATAAAATAGCCAAATAACCATGGCTTTAAAAAGTTAGAGATTTATTTCCTCTGTTGTAGAAGGACTCTGAAGATCAGGGTGGCCCCTCTCCAGTCACCAGGAGCATAGGCTCCTTTTCTGCTCCTGCCCCACCCCTCTTTGCACAGGGTCTCCATCCTAAAGTCACTTCATGATTACAAAGTGCCCTCTAGTTATTGTGTCCACATTCCATCCAAGAAGAAGAAAGAAAGGACAGGGAGGTACCAGCATTAAGAAACTTCCTCAGAAGCTCCACAAGCTTTGACCATATCTTTGACCACTCCTAGTTGCAAGGAAAACTGGAAAATGACGTCTTTAACATCTGTGAATGGAGGAATCAATATCCGGTAGGCAAATAGCAGTCCAACCCAAAATAACAACACTCAGTTTGTGGGATTGTGGTGAGGACTATGCAGATGATCTCTATAAGTGTCCAATACAGGTTAGGTATTGTCATTATTATTTTTATTAACTAGGTCATCATGTAGGAAGCCTAACTTTAGTGACAGCATCTCAGGAACCTGTCAAGAAAAGGGGCAAGCCTCTGGTCTTAGGAGCATTTGGAGTAACAAAGAAGGGCACTAGAACCCCATGCCCTGGGAAATCGTCAGCACTCAAGAGAAAAGACCAAGATAGAATTCATTCTGGTGGCTGAGCCAAACCACCAAGGAGTTGGTAGGGGAACAAGAGGCAGATATGACAGCTACTGGTTTTCCTAGCATTGACACTCATTAAGAGATGCAATTAGCAGAGAAGAAGACTTAAGAAAAAAAAATTGTAGAAGATTTTAGAAATCATCCCAGTGATAGCCTTGGTTAGAATCTTTAAGAATTGAATCTCTTATGGGTATGGGGAAAGGAGCTCACAAAAATAGAAGGCAAACCAATAAAATAGAGGAAGGAAATGGAGAGGGAGGAAGGAGGGAAATGTATGGGGAAGTACTGGGAATGAACTCTACCAAATTGTTTTATGTCCTGTGTGAATATACCACAAAGAACCCATTTATACATATAATTATAATGCACTAATTAAAAATAATAACAATAAAGTAAAGCAAGTGGATCAGGGGGAAGGAAAAGGAAGGTAGTGAGGAATGAGATTGATCAAATTATACTATGATATAATGAATCCCACCATTACGTCTAATTATAATGCACCAATAAAAACAACTCACAAATGAATGAAAACAATAACAACAAAAAATCCAACCTCTCTTGCACCACGTACTCCCTTTCCTTGCTCACTTCCTATCTTTCCATTGCTGGGATATCGCCTCACCTCTTCACTTGATTTCTGCTACCACAAATCTCAACTCTTCTTCCTGATACTGTTTTTTCAGTCTTTTGTACATCATATATGTACTGATTTATCATGGGCCAGATATTAGGGGAAGGGGTGTGGGAGGGTAAAAACAGGTGAGCCCCTTTGTCCTGTGATATCTATTTGGCATTTTCACCTCTCCTTCCTTGGAAGACTGCCTTCTAGGTAATTCTTGGACTTCTCTGATATCTTGCATACAATTCACTTACCATCTCATTGGTTTTAGTCTTTTGGTGGGGGGAGGTGTAGGGATTGAACTCAGGCCCACTGGACCACTGAGCCACATCCCCAGCCCTATTTTGTAGTTTATTTACAGAGAGGATCTCACTGAGTTGCTTAGGGCTTCACTAAATTGCTGAGGCTGGCTTTGAACTCGGGATCCTCCTGCCTCAGCTTCCTGAGCTGCTGGGATTACAGGCAAGCACCACCGCACCCGGCTGGTCTTAGTCTTGAGGGCAAAAAAGTTCTATTAGTCACTAAAACATAGAGAGGGACAACATAATTCTTAGTTCCACCCAGTAGAAAACCAAAGTCTTTATGAGTTGGCTCAGAAGCAAGGCAGGTCTAAGCCTGTGAGTAGAGGCATTAGTAATCTCATCTGAGAGAAGCTGGAGAAGAAAACAAATAGAATGGACAAGGTAGGAGGCCATCCTGCACAATTCCAAATTTTGAGGTAGAAAAAGGAACACATGCTGCTGTCAGGGTTCTTGGTTGCAAATGACAAAAAACAAACTATAATTAACATAAACAAAAGAGAGATTTTTTTAAAAAAAACTATGGATTGAACCCAGGGGCACTTAACAACTGAGCCACATTCCCAGCCCTTTTACCCTTTTTTTGTATATTTTAAATTATTTTAGTTGTTGGTAGACCTTTATTTGTTTTTATTTATTTATATGCGGTGCTGAGAATCAACCCCAGTACCTCACACATCAGGCAAGTGCACTACCGCTGAGCCTGAGCCACAGCCCAGCCCAGCCCCCCCCCCCAGCCTTTTTTTGTATTTTTTAGAGTTGCTTAGGTCCTTACTACTTGCGAGGCTGGCTTAGAACTCCTGATCCTCCTGCCTCAGTCTCCTGAACCACTGGGATTACAGGTGTGCTCCACCCCTCCCAGCACAAAAGAGGTTTTTGGTTTTTTTTAACCCCCATAAACAAGATTTGAAGGGAATACTGAAGAGTAGGTTTTCAGAAAGAATAGGATCCAGAATAGTTTAAGGGCTTTGAACTCCTCTGTCAGGAAATATTGTCCTCCCTCATATTTCTGTACTCAGGAGACAAATTGCTAGAAGAGAAGGAGGCTACTGTGTTCGTTTGAGTTACATTTTTACCTTTCCCTAGCCACAGCCTGATTGACAATTTCTACCAGGTCTGCAAGCAATGTAACCTGGTAGTTCCACAAACAATAATTAGGGTGTGGCTACCAGATTGGGGAGTGAAGTTTGAGCAGGCAAATACCACAGACGTCTACCAGTGCTATCATTTCCAAACCTGTGGCTGTAGAAATATTTCACAAGGATACATCAGAATATTTCCTTCCTTCAAAGTCTATTATGGAATATTTTCCTTCCTTTTGGAAACAATTTTAATTGTGAAGATCAAAACTATGGCTCTATCCCAAAAATTTGAATAAATTTGGTGTTTAAGGGCTGGATGTGTACCTCAGTGATCATGTACAAGGACTTCTCCAGCACCACCAAACACACAGAAATATTGATGCTCAAATTGGGAATTAGGAGTGAGACTGATGGAAATAGGAATAACATGTAATTTAACTGTCCAAAAATACATATATTTTATTTTCATATGGTTTGTTTTTTAAAAAAATCTGATCTACATTTTTTGTAATTAGAATGTTATTACTAGCTGGGTACAGAGGCACTCCCTGTAATCCCAGCAGCTTGAGAGGCTGAGGCAGGAAGATTCCAAGTTCAAAGTCAGCCTCAGCAATTTAGCAAGGCCCTAAGTAACTCCTTAAAACCCTGTCTCTAAATAAAATATTTTTAAAAAATACTAAGGATGTGACTCAGTGGTTAAGTGCCCCTGGGTTCAATTGCTGAGACCAAAAAAAAAGTTATTGTTAAAAATCCATAATACACTCACAAATTTCATGAACTTTCCTCTATCCTTGTGCCTGGAGCATGGATGCTGCCATTTTCTTTCTTTTGGGGGGGTTGGGGGGGTACCAGGCATTGAACTCAGGGGTACTAGGCCACGGAGCCATATCCCCAGCCCTATTTTGTATTTTATTTAGAGACAGGGTCTCACTAAGTTGCTTAATGCCTCTGAATTGTTGAGACTGGCTTTGAAGTCATGATCCTCCTAACTCAGCCTCACAAGCAGCTGGGATCATAGGCATGTGCCACTGTACCCGGCTGGATGCTGCCATTTTCAATAATGAACCCAAAAGATGTCAGACTGGAAAAAAATCTAGGTTCAGATGATTATGGAATAAGGACATTATTCCAACCCCAACCTATATTACTATGGATTTTTATGTAATAGGGAAATAAGCCATCTTTACTTGGATTTCTCTGTTACAACCAAAGCCAATCCTAACTGATTTGCTATGGTTACACAGCCAATAAGTGGCAGAGCCCTGACTCTTAACTCATTTCAGGGCCTAGTATAGTAAGATAAGAGCGCCAAATTTAAGGAAGCATTCTCTTTCAGGGTCATTCAAGTGATGACTCTGTACTTGTATAACCTCGAAAGGTACCTCTTTAAATCGTATACCCTGGGTACAAGTTCAGCTGGATCTGCTTCCAGGACCCCTGCTCTTTCAGCCACATCACACTGCCAAGATGAAGCTTAAGACAGAATTAATTTATTGATATTACCATGAGAAAATAACTGGCCTTAGAAATTTAGGAAATGCCTTCTTTGACAGTGACTATGGAATGTAAGAGTCAGAAACTTCCTAAAGTATTCATCCCATAGCACCCCTTCTATTTTGAGAGCTAGATTTCTCATTAGCTGGCATGAGAATGAAAAGTTCTTCTGAAATAACTTGCCTCCCATCTACTCCCCAAGCAGGCAGTCTTGTTTATATATCATTTCTCCCAGATGAATCATTTGTAGCAAGAGGACAGCTTCCACTTATCCCGGAGAAATGTTCAAAACAATCTTTTCTACTCTACATAAAAACCTCAGGAGTAACAATAGACATTCAAAATAAGACTGCTATTTGTCAGCCTCTCAAAGTCAGGGAACAAATGAAAGTTATTACGTGCCATCAACAATCACTTTGAAAGAAAAAAAAAACAATTCTGCCTATGATGGCTTATTATTTTTTTTTTGAGCCTCCACACCCACCTTCTTCAAGACTTACTTTTATATTATGCTTCCCGCAGAAGTCTCTCTAGCTCCTTTTTTTTAAAGGAGTTTGTTGTTGTTGTTGATATTGTTTGTTTTTGTTTTTTCATATGAAGCTTCCGGAGATTGGTACAGAGTCATTGTGTGGGGAAAAGGATTTAATTATCATTTACATCTTAAGGACCAGAATCCCAGATGAAAGGTAGGGGAAATATAGGCTTGTTTTACAATATATTTGATATGGCAAATTAATGTTGTACTGCACAAGTAACTTCCAAAGAAATAAATTTTCTGCAGATTCCTGTCAAACTCAGGAACAGAGAAACAGGAAGGGAGATGGGATGGAGACTTCAGGAATAGGATCTGAGTGTCTTTAATACTTGCAGCTCCACTTCAAAGTCAGCCTTTTTACCTTCAGTTTATGGGTGGGGAAGTGAAAGTACTTGCTCAAGATCACAACAGCAAAGAAATGGTAAGCAGAGGTCCAAATCCAGGTGAACTGAGTTAATATCTGTGCTCTTTAGGGTGTACCTTGTTCCCAGTAAAAGCTCAATGTCTTATTAGAGGAAAGACCAGCTTGGCACGGAAAGTCAGAAACAAAGCATGAAGACTTGGGCACAAAGCATTTCATTTCCCTGGACCTCAGCGTTCTCATTAATATAGCAAGAGCACGGAGCTTGATGGCTTATAAGGTACTTCTGCTCTCTGACAGCCTGGGTTTCCATGTCTACTTTCATCAAAGTCATCCAACAAAAGAATCAAAATAACAGGAAGGGAGAGCCGCAGGCAGGATCCCTCCCTGGAGGAGGGAGTCCAGGAAAGACCAGAGACAGCCACTGCAAGATAAATAAATCGAGCTTGATGTTCATGGCACACCCTTTATTTATTTATTTATTTATTTGCAGAGCTGGGGACTTCCTTCAAGACCTTGCACGTGCTAGGCAGGTGCTCTACCACCGTGCCTGTGCACCTTCTCATTGTATATTATCCTTTCTCTGAACTATGCTACCTTTTTTTTTTTTTTTTCTTGTGGTAGGGAGGAGATTGAACTCAGGGCCACTGAGCCACATTCCCAGCCCTTTCTTTGTATTTTATTTAGAGACAGGGTCTCACTGAATTGATTAGGGCCTCACCTTGGTTGAGGCTGGCTTTGAACTTGTGATCCTCCTGTCTCGGCCTCCTGAGCCACTGGGATTACAGGCCTGCACCACCGCACCCAGCTGTGCTAGCTTTTCATTTGGTCTCCACCATTCATTTCGTTCTGCCCTGTGTTCATTCCTATCACCAGTCAGCAGGTATATGAACTCAACTAGTTCAACACAGAGAGCTAGCAAATTAGAGTACCTTTTCAAAATATAAATATGATCATCGGACTTTACTGCTTAAAATTCTCAGTGGCTCCGCAGGACTCCTAGGAGGAAGACAACATTCTCAGCTGGTATCTTCAAGCCCCTTTCTGCTTCTCCAGCTTCATCCTGCACCACAGATTTTCTGTTCTCTTCCCCCACCCCGGCTTCTCTGGGGAGTAGCCCAGGCCTATGCTCTTCTGCCATGCGACCAGCGCTGACTTCATGAAAGAAGGTTCAATTCATAAGTAATTGCTAGAGAGTTTAAAATTAAAGAGACAAGATTCTCATTACCTTTAATACCAGCTCCTGGATGGCTTCTCCTAGCTCCTGCCTCCAGCCACCTAATGAGGTGGCGAGGTTCACAGAAGAGACTAGCGAGAAAGGGAGAGCACACCAAGGAGTGGGCTTTTATTGGGGAACAAAAAATTCCATGGAAAATCCCATCCAATGAAAGTTAAGGGGGGGGCAGCATCCCAAGGTCAGGTGTGGGAGCCATCCTCGCACGTGATTTGAGTTACCTCCCTGGCTGGGTGAGAGGCGCTTAGACACAGCTGTGTCTGAGCCATTCCCCACCCTTTCCCAGGTCCGAGGGCTTGTCTGTGCAGAGACTTGCCTGGCCACTGTCCTGAAGACCCAATCGTCGCTCCCCAACCTTGGGATGCTGTCCCCTTAACCTTCATTGGATGGAATTTTCTCTGGAATTTTTTGTTCCCCAATAAAAGCTCACTCCCTGGCGTGCTCTCCCTCTGGCGCTAGTCTCTTCTGTAAACCATGCTGCATTAGGTGGCTGGAGGCGGGAGCTAGGAGAAGCTGTCCAGGAGCTGGTATTAAAGGTAATGAGAGTCTGTCTCCTTAATTTAAAACTCACTAGCAATTTCTTTTGAACCGAACCTTCTTTCATGAAGCCAGCGCTGGTCGCGTGGCAGAGTCAGGGGTGACGATTGGGTCTTTGGGGCAGTGGCCAGGCAAGTCTCTGCACAGACAAGCCCTCAGACCTGGGAAAGGGTGGGAAAGCTCTGACACAGCTGTGTCTAAGCGCCTCTCACCCAGCCAGGGAGGTAACTCAAATCACGTGGGAGGATGGCCTCCCACACTGCACCACAAGATTTTCTGTTCTCTTCTCCCCGGCTTCTCTGGGAGTAGCCCAGGCCTATGCTGTTTCCTTTACCTAGGATGCTGATCCTTCAGTGTTTGCCTCTCAACCTCTCTTCCCACTTTGATATGTCAAGGTCAGGTATCACACCTCAGCAGGACCCTCCCTGATCCCCCCCTCCACATGGCCAACACCCCTTATAAGTCCCTCAGCACCAAGAGCTGTATTTATGACCCCCACCATAGTTTCTGGCACAACATCCATACTCAATAAATATATACTGCACGAGCAGGTGTGGCTGACTTGGACCAGTACCTAGGTACATGCCCTTGCTATCTAGAAACTCAAATTAATAACTGCCAACACCTCCCTTGAATCTCTTGTTTCCATCCAATTGAAAATATTCATATACACAGAAAATCCATCCTTCCTTTCATATTTATGGATTGAGAGACTGTTTAGGAATTTGGCAGGTAGATGGAAGTTTCCACTAGTTTCTATGTGTACTTAATATGCCTTCCTCTTTCAAATTTTCAAGATTTGAAAGAGGAAGAGACCCAAGATGTTACACACGAAACTTCAGATCAGGAACAGGAAGTGACTGGCCAAGTGAGTCTTGGAGCTGAGATTCAAACTCAGATCTTTAGATTCAACCTACTTATCCATTATACTCCAAGATATACCGAAAGTTTTAATAACCTATCAATACTTATCTCCAGTAACATCCCAAGAAAAGTATATCGTCCACATTTTATAAGTGAGAGAACTGAGCTCAGAAAGTTAAAATTCTTAGTCCCCAGGCCTCCCAAGTAACAATAATCCTCCAGCTAACAAAGTTGGGATGTGTCTTCCTGAATCTGAAGATGGGGCCTCTCCCACCACATCATGACGGGAGCTTGGCCAAGAGCCAATTGCTACTGGGATATGGCTCTGAGACAAAAAGAAGACCCATGCTAAGGAGAATTCCAAGTTAAGGATGCCATCTACTCCCAGACTGCCATCTTCCACACACAATTTCCACCAATTTGTCTGAGTACCTAGACCAACAGCTTCTCAAACGGAACTGTGCATACAAATCACATGGGGATTTTTTTTTTTAATGCAGGTTCTGATTGGACAAGTTTTCATGGGTCCCAAGATCATGCAGATTCTGAGATTCTCAGGTGAAGCAAACAACCCCAGTCAGGGGCCACACCTGGCATGGCACCACTTCTTAAACCATGACTCTGTGTTGAGCAGCCTCATCCCCAGATTGTCCAGGGAGGGCAGCTTTGAATGAGTAGGGGAGAGGCACAATGTTTGTTCTGTTATCGTTTATTGAGCACCTCACTGTGTGTTGAGCGTAACACTCAGGACTGCAGGTTCAACCACATTTCTAATCCCAATGAGTAGCTGTTGATGTCCAGATTTTACAGACAAGGAAACAGACTCAGAGTTTAAGTCAGATTCACATAGTTCTGTCTGAACCCAAAGCTTACACTCTTACCCATGATAACTTCCTTCTTAATGAATTAGCCTCCATTACATCCAGAGGAAGTCTGATGAAACTTGTGACGGGGAGGGAGTCTTTGAGCATCACTGGTAAGTGATGTGGACATCACAAACCGAACACCAAAGTGCCAAATATCTTAAACTAGTTTCTGTTTAACTTGCTGGAGGAATGTACAAAGGATTCATTCACACCCAGATATGAAGCATAAATGGCCTAAGTGAAAGTCTAGGTTTGCATACTGAACAATAAAGAAACGGTTAAATAATACAGTATATCAGGCAATGAGCATACTGATTAGGCCATGCATGGGTCTACAGATTTCAGAAAGCATATTTTCTAATACATCATGATCTAATTTTGATTAGAGAAAAGATGCATGCATGCCTGTGTCTGCGCATGGAAACAAAACTGGAATAAAGTTTTTCAAAAATGGTTAACACTAAGTAACATTTTATGGGATTATCCTAATTTTTTTTCTTTGATTTTGTATTTATACCTATTTGTCATTTTTTTTCCCACAAGGGTGTATCATTTGTGTTGTTTTCTAAATAAATGGGAAAATAACTATGCAAAAGAAGCCAGGGAAAAGCAGGAAAAGGACAGAAGTTAACTTAAACTATAAAGCTATAACTATGGCAATAAATTGGAAATGAGGATACTGGATTGGCACTTCAATAGAAGAGAAAGTACACATAATATTTGTATAATTATATATGCATAATCATTATATATAATCATGTATATATTATGTTTATGTTTAATCATATATACATAAGATTTAGATATATGAGTAATATATCTTTTTTCTCTTGGAGTACAAAGGCTTTCCTAAAAATAATACAGAACCATTGGATGGCCCCCCAAAAATATTATGAATGCAGTCAACAGACCATCGAATAAATGGGAAAAATATTTCTAACATAAATGATAACTGATTTTCTTAGCATACAAAATGTTCTTATAGTCAATAGAAAAATTGGCAAAGAACATGAATAACTCTCCCACCCCCACCCCCACCCCCCAAAAAAAAGAAAGGAGAAGAATAAATTCTAGCTGCAGAAGCACTGAGGAGGGGGTTCTGTTTACCATTTGTCCACCCTGGTCATTAACATTTTTATATAATCATCAATGTAGAAATTCAAATCACAATAGAATGGAAATAATTCCATTAGTCATATCTAACTACTGAGGGTTTCAGCAGCTGTTTAGTGGAAAATGGATAGGAAATTCATACCAGAATCTTATTGCACATAATTCATAATTTATTGAATATAATTAGACTTAAACTAACTGCATGATAAACCATAGCAGGAAGGAGAATGGAATGGCATCCAGAATGGGGAAGTGCTGCTAAGGGACTAAAATCCCAACACTTCCTCTAGCTGTGTGTCCTTGGACAACCTTGCCCAACCTTCCTTTTCTGAGCTACAAAGCTGATACCATAAATCCTACGTACATTGTTTTTCTATGGAAAAAACCTTGCCTAAGTAAAGCAGTTAGTACCCATAGCTGAAGCTCAATAAACAATATCTATCATTACCTCCCCAGAATTATTACTGCAGCCTGTGTAATGACAGGAGCAGGGCCAGCCCAATCAGCCTCCTCCACAGAACTGCACGTGGGGCAGGACCTCACTGGGCCACAGCATCAGAAGTGGGCACCACAGAACAGCGACTGTGAGACTAGAGCGCAGCTTTGAGGTCCTTCCCAAGTTCAGGGCCCCACACTAGTACTGAATCCCAGGTAGGGAAGCTCTCCAGACCTCTCTTTCCTTGCAGAGGGAAAACACTGGCAATGCAAGCAATATGGAGCAAATTATGGGAAATCCTGTAACCCTAAAGCTGTCAGGCTCAGCCCGGCCTTCCAGTTCAAAGACCCAGCAGTAGGGGCAAGCCTAGCCCTAAAATTCACCTCAAAGTGGCTTCATTCGCTTCTTCAGCCCATCTAGTCTAGCAGGGCTTCAGAGACGCTTTTAGACCTGGAATCTAATGTCTCAGCCAGGACCAAGCAGTACATAGCTTGACACTAAGATTAAGGGGATTGGACATGCTGGAGTATCCTGTAAACTGCTGCTACACCCCAAACACACTAGAAGGTCCTACTTCTTGTGTTTTCACTGACAAATAGACCAGGACCCAACACCCCCAGGCCTGAATAATAGCTACCATTTATGGAGTGCTTTCTGTGTCCTGGTCTTTTGTTAAGCATTTATCTGCACTGTTGCACTGATCCTCACATCGGATCTACAAGATAAGCACTCACGTCAACTTTTTAGAGATAGGAAACTGAGCCTTACAGAAACTAAGTAACTTATGACTCATAGTGGACCAGGGACTTGAACCCATCTGTCTGAGGATGGTCTTGGTTAATGGACTGCTTCTCAGGAATTATTTTGCAGATGAGTCCCAAGAAATAAAGCACTCCACCCAAGATCACACAGCTAACAGGTACTAGGATTAAAATGTATGTCTCTCCAAGTCCAAAGTCATGCTCTCCTCATGATATGATGCTATCTTCCCCCGCTTAGGACTGGCCTCTGTCTAAGTGTCCCTTCCCTGAGCCCAGAACCTGCTGTTCTCCCTGGATCATTAGTTGGTGGCCTGGATCCATTGTTAACTCTTTCCATTGCTTTTCCCTAAAGGCTGAGTTCCAGAATCTGTACTTTACTAGTGGGACACCTGCTGTAGATAGATAGATCTTCTCAAAAGGTGACAGATCCCTACTTGATTCCAGAGAATGCAAAAAGGAGTTGCCACTTCAGTCACATCTGCCTTTGAGAATGAAATTTAGACTAAAGCATCCTTTCAGTTACTACGTTGGGGAGCTTCCCTGCTTGTAAACTGATTGGAGTAAGGTCAAGAGGTGGGTCACCATTCTGTCTTCCCCTAGGTCCACCCTCCTGCTCACTCAGCCAGACTGGAAACCTATAATGCCATGTACTCAAGCCTGACCCATGACAAATGTGTGCTATTATCTTTTATTAGATCAGTTCACTTCCAGTTGTAAGAGCAACATGTTCATTGTGATATTTCTCATTTCTGTGACAAACCCATCCCCATCAGGAGGAGCATAAAGGGAGCTGATTTGCAGATAAAGTACTGTAACTGGCATATGTACAAATTTAAAACCCACCCAAGTTTTCCAGGGATGCTACAGGTCAATTTGCAGATAAGGGATCCCACTGAAGCTGAGGGGTTTGACAAAGGCAAAGCAGACTACAAAATAGATAATTAAATGCTTCCAATCATTTCCTTGGAAATGCTTTCTGCAGTTTGTTGGAGGAGCGAGTCATCTTCCTTCCTGTGTGAACTGTTCTAAACTCACTTCCGGTGAGTAATGAGAGGGGCATTCAAGTCTGGAGGCAGCCACTGTGTATGTGGTAAAGTTCATGGCACCACAGGTTCCTTTTGAGAAAGCAGTGGTGCTGCCTCTCAGGATCCTTCTCCAGGCCAGGAAGCAAGTGGAGCATATGTTGATGGCGCCTAGTAGCTCTCTATCCAGTGCACCTATGGTTGTCTGTGACTCTCAACCAGCCTCATGCAAGCCTGGCTCTGTGCAAGGCTCTGCTGGCTGGAACTGGTGCCCATCCCCGGAAAGGTGTGTGGTGGTGGCAGGCAGCAGTTGTGCATTTGAGAGCTACAGGGACTCAGTGTTAGCTCAGGCTGTTGGCTGGAGAAAGGGCAAAAATAAAAATCAGCACAGACTAATTTTTATAATGGATGGGCCAGGTTTTCTTCAGTAGGCTGAAGAGTATACATCCCAGTAGGTCAGGTGGAGAATGTTCACTGTACTTACAGAAGGCAGTTTATTACCTCAGCCAAAAATGCCATTTCAAAAGACACAAAGAATAGGGGCTGGGGTTGTGGCTCAGCAGTAGAGCACTCACCTAGCACATGCGAGGCTCTGGGTTCGATCCTCAGCACCACACGAAAATAAATAAAGATATTGTGTTCAACTACAACTAAAAAATAAATATTTTTTAAAAAGACCTAAAGAATAAAAAGAAACCCTTGCTCTGAATCAACAAATTAAGTGGAACAATGAAAGACTAGGCATATGAGAAACTCCCATCCTACCTCTAATTTAGGTAAAGCACAATCTTCAAATAACCCAGAGGAACAACTTATGAGGGAGACAGGGGAGATGTTTTCATTGCCATTCAATCCATGGAAAGCTGAGCATCAGAGAGGGTAATTGACAAAGATCACACAGTAGTCAGGGACCTATGTCACCAAAGCCAATGCTCTTAGCTCCTTCAAAATGCATTTTATTCTGGTAAGATTTTTTGAAAAGTCACAATGTTCAGTTCTCCATCTTGGAGCTGGCTGCCCTTGTGGGGTATTGAGTGAAAGAAAAGGAGAGAGAAAAATGGTTCCAGTTTTGTTGCTTTCTAGTTATGTCTCCTGAGCAAGTCATCAGTAACCTCCCTACCTCAATGTTTAATTCTGGGGTCACTGATGAGTTTGTGAGTGGAGACTCTTTTGTGTTGATTTCCTTAATGATCTTAAAAAGTCTAGTTTTCTCATTCAGTCATTATTCATTTATTCCTTCACCCTATGCACATCTACTGATTGACCTCCTCAATGACAGGCATTGGCACAGAGGGGTAAATAGGACAGAGTCCCTGCCATCAAACCAGTCAGGGTCTGGTGGGGAAAACAGGCCTTCAAAAATGTCACATGGTCCTGAGTAGGACATAGTCCTTGCCCTCCAGGAGCACATTTGAAGAGGTACAGATACTGAAATGGCTGTTCAAGAGGCACAATAGGTCATGTACTCTAATAGCACCCTGCCCCAGGACCCTGGGAACACAGAGGAAGGGGTGCTTCAGCACTCAGTTCACTGTGGGTCCACAGGCACTTTCTGGAATTGCACCTGAGGTCCTTTGGGCCTTTTTCACTGTATGGCATTGCTGCGTGATTTATCATAGAGTTTAGAGACAGAGAAGAATTCTGAGATCCTTCTAATTCAATCATTCATCTTATGAGTGGGAACACCGAGGCCCAGAGAGGTGGAGATTATAGGTAGGAAAAGGAAAATGGTCCTTGATCCATATCCCTGGATTCCTGTGTCTTGCTAATTTTCAGCAGTGTGAGCTACCCAGTCTTCCTGATTGTATCCTACTACTTCCATTCATATGCTACTTTCTCACCCAGGTGGGTAAAACAATGTAACAGTGAGTCTGAATAAATACAACATGTCAGTGGAACACTTAAAATTAAAGGCACATCATTTTTTTTTTTTTGGACCTATTTCCAGAAATCTCCAGAGTAAAGACCTTATTTATCTAGCTGAGTTGCTAAAATATCTGCTAATATGAAAATCTGCTGCATGTGAATCTCTTTCATGAAATGTAGTTCTTATGTTTGAATGTTTCACCAAAAAGTTCATGTTTTGGACCTTTAGATTCCTAATGTGGCAATGTTGGGAGGTGGGGCCTACTGGAAGGTTTTTGGGTCATGGGGGCTCTGCATTCATGAATGGATTATGTCATTATCTGGAGAGTAGTTTGTTATTGTAATAGTGAGTTCCTTATAAAAGGAACCATATGATCCCCTCTTGTTCTTTCTCAATCTTTCTTTGCCTTTCCACCATGGGATGATGCAATAAGAAAGTCCTCACCAGAAGCTGGCCCCTCCATCTTAGACTTCCCAGCCTTCAAAATCATGACCTAGTAAAATTCCTGCCCATATGTATTACCTAGTTTCTGGTATCCTGCCAGAGCAGCATAAAATAGACCAAGACAGTAGCCTATGGAAAGACCCTCAGTCTAGTGTTTACGTTGCTCAGATTCTAAGATAGGCATTGACAATAAGTTACTTTGAGAACTTTGGCAGGTTATTTCCCTCTTGGGTCCTCAGTTGTTCCCCCTCAACTCTGTTTTGGTACTAGAGATTGAACCCAGGAGTGCCCAACCACTAAACCACCATCCCCACCCCATTTTAATTTTCCTTTTTGAGTCAGGGTCTCAATAAGTTGCTCAGGGCCTTGCTAAATTGTTGAATTGCCTTGCTAAATTGGTTTTGAACTTGAGATCCTCCTGCCTCAGCCTCCCGAGCTGCTGGAATTATAGGCATGCACCATTTCACCCAGTCCCCCAACTCTAAAACAACAAGGTTGAATCCAGCAGAAACCCCATGAGAGCAAGGCCGGCCCCTGTTTCCCCAGGGCCTGGAGCCTTGCACACACACAAAGGGGAACTCAATATGTGCTTGTTCAACATGTAAAATCTTCAAAGTCAGAGAACAGGAGCTCATGAAATCATTTCCAAAATCTAAAATTTATCTCTGTTCATGTTTTCTCTCACTTCTATTAGAGGGATGAACACCTCCCCACCTTGCCTGCTTCTTAGCTACCAGCATGCAAGACTTGACTGTTCCAAAGCTGTTCTCGAGTTGTGTGGCCTGCCAGTGGTGCTTTAGTCTGTGTAGGGCTACTATTATCATTGTGGTTTCACACCCCCCCATCTCCTGTCACCTCCGGTACCTCTTGCTCAGGACCACTTTCTCAGCTCCTCTTATTCAATTGTTGCTGAAAACACACCTAATCCATCTCCCTTCACCAAGCTTGCTTGTGTCGTTGTACAGGTCAGTGAAGAGTGCTGACACTTGAGTTGAGTTCATCTTAACAGGAACACAAGTCCGCAGTGAGGAGGAGCAGATATTCTGCAATACCTGCAAATTCCAAATCTGAAACCTGTAAACATTTCCTCACATCTTCCATGGGTCATTGCATTATGCAATGGATTAAGCAAAGATTGTCAAAAACAGAATAATCACTATCATTGATCAGTCACCTGTGGGCCAAGCAATCTCTCACACTCTTTCCTGCTTCATCTTCCCAGCTATCCTATGAGCACCCACTTTACAGATGAGGGAACTGAGGCTCCAAAGAGTCAATGTGCTTCTCAAGATCACATAACTAGCAAATACTGCAAGTGAAACCAGATCGTTGATCTTATTCCAACATCCAAGATTTTAAAACTTAGAGAAGTCTGGAAAGTCTTCTAAAAGACCTACTAATCACAACCTCATGAAAAAAGTTAGGAATGGCAGTTACAGGTCTTCCAGTTCTTTCTCCACCCACTTTATCTATACTCCTAAAAGACTGAAATTACTTGTTCCTGTTACTCCAATACATAGAGCTGACATGGGCTGTGAGGAGATGCTTAGGCAATTATCAGGTCAAAGAGAGTTCAATTGGGATGAACCTTTCAGCCATCCCAATTCAGTCCAGCCCTAATATTTTATAGATGGTAAACTGAAACCCAGGGAGGTTAAGATCACCCAAGGTCATCTAGTTAACCAGTGAATAAAAGAGTCAGCCTTGCCTCATGCCAAATCCTATGTGCATTATCTGAAAAATCAAAACAACAAAAACACCTAAACATAAGTTGCTGACTGTAAAGATTAAATGGGAAAATGTTCTCAAAATGCTCACCCTGATGCATGGCAGGCCTTGCCAATGGTTGATGCTATTGACACTGACCTTCCTGGAATCTCAGTCTCTTTGTCTGTAAATAGGGTTGGCAATGGCCCTTCTGCATATAAATGTTAAGAAAATCAAATGAGCTCTTGGATACGGTGGAGTTTTGTAGTTTTTGCTTCAAAACACTACCCATAATGTTGTGAGGCTGTAGGGTGTGGCATTTCCAATGTTCCCAAATGATTTTCCAGGTGGACACAGGAGAGTAAGGACCATACAATAAGGAATTGGAAAGGAACAGAGGGACTGGCTCTGGCTGCATGAGACTTGATCAGAAGGCAGGTGCCACCAGGTAAGAGGCTCAGAAATTGCCAAGGAACTGCATGCCTGTTTGTCCTGAGCCCAGACTGGGGGTTTTACACAATATGCCACAAACCTGGCTTGCACGTCAGAAAACAAGGCCCAAGAGGAACCAGGGAAATTCCCTTCCTGGTTCAGCAGAGTCTCCCTGGGGGATTCTAACCTCTGCCAGTTTTTCCTTTCCAGGATGGAAATGACCCTGGCTCTTTTTCCTTACTTTGTCCAGCTCCTACTACTCAACCTAATTTTAAAGTCTGCATTAAAGGAGGATTGGGTGGGAGGTGAGAAAATAGAAACAGAATGAGTTGATCAACCCTGCAAGGAGTTTGGCCATGCAAAGACGGACAGAGAAAAAGAGAGACCTAGAATGAAATGGGTTTGGTTTTGTTTTGTTTGTTTGTTTAGAAATAATGTTTGTTGTAAGGCAAAAGAGATGGGAATCTATTTACATGTTTTTATGGAGAGACAAGTGGAGAGGAAGAGCTGAAGGGAGAAACAGGAGCTGACTCAATTGCATGAGTTCCTAAGAAGGCAGGAGGGGAAGGCCCAGAGCTCAAGGGGAGCCATGGGCCCTGCCCATTATGAGGGACCCTTCTATTGTGGTTGCAAGGGAAGGAGGTAAACAAGGAGCAGAAGTAACAGCAATATGTTCAGATTTTCTCAGGCAGGGAGGGTCCCTGAGGTCACAGAGATCTCTTTACCCCTCTTTGCATAGTTGTGGCCTTGTGCCAGTGCTGTGCCTGTGCCCTCCACACACACGAATTGACATCCTCAGTACAATCCTGCAAGGTAGGCGTTTCTAATCCCATTTTATGGATATACAAAGCAAATCCAGAAGGCATATGAAATTACCCTGGTTACACAACTAATCTTCTAATAAAAATAATGCTGACACGAATACAGCCCTAACTATGTGTCAGACTCTATTCTAAGTATTTATATTCATTAGCCTATTTAACCCTATGAGGCAGGGGATATTGCTACCTTGATTTTACATATGAAGAAACTAAGAAATTTGAAGATTAGGTTATTTGTCCAAGATCAACAACTTCAAAATAGGGGCAGTAGCTTGGACTCTGTCTCCCAGGTTGGTATTTTTAGCTGCCATATTGTATCGGCACTTATGGGATACAAAGTGATAGAGATTAAATTCAATCCTTTGTTTTTCTCACTCCACTGGATCACTGCATCAAGGGATGGGACTAGATAAAGGTAAATCAGCCTTTCCTGTTGAATAGTCTGTACCAAGATCTAATTAGGATGTCTGAGGACAAGTAAAAAGCTGGTACTCCCTCAACAGACTTCCTCCTGTGTTTCATTAGCAAACAGGGTACTCTCAATTCCTGAACAGCTGAGATGTCTCTGTGTTTGAGGACTTGCAAGGGTTAAGAATGGTTTAACTTGATTAATCAACTGTGCCTGCCACATCCATTAGGGGCAACAGGAGCTTCGCCCTTAAAGGAACTTCACCCTTAATGGAGCTCCGCCTCCATTCATTCATTCAGTAAATCATTCCTGACCACCAGTTCTGCTTGCACTGTGCCAGCACTGGACAAGGGAAACAAAACCACTCACTTGTTATTCTTTACAACCTGATGCTTAAATAGACAAGTAAGCAAACAAGTCCACTGTGTTGTGTGGCCACTTCTTATAGTGGTATATCCAAAGGGTGATGGAAGAAGAGAGGTTCTCAAGGACTATGGGGGGAAGGGTTGAAGAAGAACCATTGCTCTTAAGAAAAGAAGTTTTCCAGATGGATAAAGGAAGTGAGGAGGGCATGTGATTCGGGCAGAGGGACCAACATGTGTACAGTCAGGGAGCATGGAAACGTGTGGCCAGTTCTGCAGAACTGTTCATAGCTCACTATGGCTACAGCAAAAATGCCAGCTCTGAGGGTGGGAGAGGACACCAGAGAGTAGCCAGGTCATGTCACATAGGTGTGATAAGCCATCAAATTTAATCCTGAATCCTTACTCTTCCATTTAGTAAATCCAAATTACAAATAAGACAATGGAGGTTCTCTAAGTGTCTGTGAAAGGACAAGTAGATAAAGAATATGTGGTATATGCACAGTGGAATCCTATTCAGCCATGGAAAGGGATGGGATCCTTTCATCTTCAAAGACATGAATGAACCTGGAGGACATGATGTTAAGTGAAATAAGCCAGGCACAGATAGACAAATACCATGTGATGTCACTCCTAAGGAATCTAAAAAAATTGACCTCATGGAAGTAGAGGATACCATCATGACTCATAGAACCAGAGGGATGGGGAAAGGGCAGCCAATGGGTGGTAGGTCATTAAATAGAAGGATTAAGTTCTGCTTTGCTGCTTACTACACAGTAGAATAATTATAGTTATCAAAACTGTATATTTTGAAATAGCTAGAAGAGAGGATTTTGAATGTTCTTACTACCAAAAAGTATGATAAATATTAAAAGTGATGGGTATATGATAATGACCCTGGTTTGATCAGCATACAAAGATCAAACATTACATTGTTACCTATAAATATGTATAATTACATACCAAATGCATAAATTCAAAAAAAAGAAAGAAAAATAACTGAAGGCTCAAAAGAACTAACATGTCCCCATCCACAGCTGATAAGAAGCAGAGCCAGGGTTTGAACCAGGCTGGCCTGACGCCAGTGCCCGTGCTCTTTCTACTACTCTCTAATGACTGCCTTGGGTTCTGCTTCTGAAGCTATAGCACCCTATTATATAACCAAAAAAAAAAAATCTTTTTTCTATGGTGACAGGGGCAATGTCATTCCAGGAACTAAGATTTGTTCCCTTTATAAATGAGGGCTGGGTGCATTTCCCCCCCCCCCCCGTTCATTATAAAGGCTCGCTTCCTACCCAAATGAATAATGAGGTAGTAGCTGTCTGCATTCAGCCATAGGAAAACGCATAATTGTATTTCTTCCATGATGGAAGAACCAGCTGTGGCACTAATAAAAATGACTGCTTTTCAATTCTTTCAACAGAGTAAATAAAACTCCCTTGTGATTAACAGCAAATTGGTTTCCTACAGAGTTGTCAAATCTGAAAGGGTGGGATGGTGGAGAGGCCAGGGAGAAGATTGAAATGAGAGCTGGGTTAGTGATTCTCCTCTGGCAGTGCTCTCTCTCTCTCTCCAAGGACGTGGTCCAAAGGTGCTTTGGGTGGGAAACATATTTCAGGGAATTACCACGTCTGCCAAAATAACACTCTAGTACCCTGGCATGGGGACAGTAAAGGGGGCTCAGTTGCTAAGACTTTCAGATTGGAGGCATCAACTTTTTTCCCCATTCATTTAAACTACATATATTTTGCTAAGACTTACTAGTGATTTGTTCATTAAATATTTACTACCTATCAACTATATTCCAGGCCCAAGGTGTGGTTTTGGTGATAAATGGTGGAAAAGAGCCAGTCTTTACCTTCAAGGTGTGCATAGTCTAGTGAAGACACATAAAATTGTCTTTTATGATTCTTATAATAAGATCTATGTCCTGGAATTAAAAGTAGTAGATATTTATAGCTTTTTTGTTTTTCATTGTTTTGGTAAATAGGATAGAAAAGCCATTTTGCCCCCAGCTTTTGGTTGAAGTTACAAGCCAAGGCCCATGAAAGATCAACCAGAAATGAGGACAATAGAGCTTTGAAATGTTAATAGTGAAATAGAAAATGTAATTCTATTTCTATTGGAAAATTTGAAGGATCAGAGTCCTGATAAGAAACAGACAAGACACCCAAATTAGGGTAAATCACAGGCAGTTTATTTACAAAGGGAGGTATATAAGGATGTGGGTGGAATTTGGAGACTCAAGGGCCATGAGGGAACCCAGGGCCAGCTACAGGGGTGCTATTACCTGTGTTCAAAAGAATAAGAGGACTTGGCTGCAGGAACCTGGGAAGGGACACTGTGTCAAGAAGTTCATTGTGACAGGCTTAGTGACTGACAGTCTGACCAGGAAAACCAATAGAAGGAAGGTGCCAAGGAAATAATACCTGTTCTTCTATCTTTCTTTCCTACCAAGATTCTTCTCATCTTAGGAGTCAGGGAAGGCCTCCTGTAGGAAGTGATCTGTGTTGGAGTTTGACAGATATACAGAAATTAGGTGAGGAAGGGAATGAGAAAATTTCTAAGGAAAAAAAATACACAGCAAAAGCATGAAGGGGACTGGAAACAGATCCTTAGAGACTTCTCATGTCATGGATAAAAGTTTGGGTTTTTGAGCAGAGCTTTGGAAGCCCTTGAGTGGTCTTAAGCCAGGTGAATAGCATAATCATATATGCATTTTTAGAAGCCCCCTTGGGCTGTAGCCTAGAGGATCTACTGGAGAGGGGTGAATATTTGAGAAGAAGAAAAAGGAAGATGAAGTACAAAGCAGACAAAGGACAAGTGTTATAACAAGGACCGGAGGCTAGGAGGTAGAGAAAAGGGGATGTTTAGGAATTAACTGGATGATTGGATGGGAGAGGGGTCTTCAGAAGAGGGAAGCATCTAGGCTGATTTTCAGGATCCTGGCTGGGGTGACAGTACATAGCACTATTTTCCAGGATTAGAAATAAAAAAAAATAGTTTTGTGAGTTTAATTAATTAATTAATTAGTTTGTTTATTTATTTATTTATTTATTCGTTCATTCATTCATTCATTTTGAGGGGATTGACAGGGAAGAGACTGGCTTTGCTCTAAAGTATTCTGAGTTCCACACGCCTGCAGGAAATCCAGGTGGAGCTATCTCATGAGACTCTGTTCTGACTCGATTCTTCACATTCAGGAAAGAGAGAGCTGGGCTAAGAGAGGCCAAGGAGCAGAGGGGATGAACCATAGTGACTCAGGAGGGGAACCAGGAAGAAGGTGCAGAATGGATGGAGCCTATGCTAGGTGGCCTCCACACCCCTTTTGCAGGATGAAAGCTGGGGTGCCTCCTTCCTGTGCCCTCAGAGCACTGAGTGAGGAGATGGGTGTTATAATGAGCACATACTTCTACACGTGACTTCTACACACCAGACTCCAACAAACAATGGCAAATGCAGAGGAAAAGGTACCAACACTAAGAAACTTGACTTTATACTGAGTTCAGCGAACAATCAGAAGCTGCCTTATGCTTAATGATCAATTCAGCACTGCCTCTGAACTTCTTTAGTTCCTTACAAATCTGTCTTGCTTGCTACAGGGACTGTAAAGGGGCTTACTTATTCTCATTTCACATTCCCCTAAGTCCTTATAGCACACTACAGGTATTCACTAAATATATGAATATGGCTGATGGATTGTCTGGTGGCAAAACAGTATTTTTTGAGAAGGATTCCAAACTGGATATGAGACCCCAATTGCTCCAGCACTTCCTTATAACTGAAAAGCATTCACTGGCCCTGGGACCTGTCCTCTCCCACTAGAGAAATGTGATTAATGCCCTTTGCCTGTTTGAGAGTGGTGGTCCCAAGATTAATGAAGTCGGAATCCCTTGGAGACATTCGAGGAAGAAATGGGCCGTATTGTTGTCCTGTTTTAATTAATTTGAAAATCATCCTATATTGTTTAAATGGCAACTGACTCATCAAAAGTGGGTGTTTGGAAGTGATAAATGGAGAGGCTGAGGATTTTCTCATTAATTAATTTGGCTGTGAAAATAAGCACTGGCCCACATTCCCAGTGAAATAAAAACAGACCCAAAGGTGACCGCAAAGCTGGGGCTAGTATGGAATGGCATAAATTCTGCCCTGGGCATAGACTCACACTTCTGGCAGTTAAGCAGTAACTTTACGTATTTAATATGCAATATATTATTTTCTGTATTTTTCCAAATTTTCTATAATGAGCACATACAATTTTATCATAAAAACTTAATTTTAAAAACATTAAAATAAAAATAGTCCTCATACATATGTATCATAAAATAAATATAACATTTATAACAAATATAATAATAGAGATAAAAAGTAAGTGTATGTGTGTTTTTCTCTTTTTTTCTGTTTTGAGACTATTTTACTAATATTTAATAATGTTATTTTTTTTCCTTTGTTCTGTTACCTAATAAATCAGGGGTCTTTGGCTGCAAGCAACAGAGATTGCATCTGGCTAATACATGCCAGAAAGGAATTTGTTGGGGAAATATGGGGAATTCACAAATTCAGAAGGAAATCAGGGAGCAAGACTTAGAAAGACAGGAAGAGGAAGCAAGTGTTCCTGGGATCCTGCAGGAGCTGTGTATAGGCTCCTCCAGGCACCCTGTGACAACCAGTGAGCTCAAGCTACCCACCCTGATCCCCATGCCATTAAGGATGGAGATCTGGTCTGTCCAATGGAGGACCTGTTTCTGTCCATGGCTGGAGCAGAGTTAGGGCACCTTGCTAATTGTCCTAGCCAGATCAAAACCAAAGGACTTTGGTTATTTGCTCTGTGGATGTTAACCTGAGTCCCAAAGGAAATGGAATATCAACATATAAAAAGAAACAGATATCCCCACATTAGGGAATAATATTTCCCCTTGCCGCAGTCTGGCTGGGCACAATCAGGAGCCACTTGTCAAAAGAAACTAACTTTATTTTTAGAACCACACAGGACAAACAAAATAGTCTCTCAGGAAAAACCCTCAGAGCCTCAACTGCCACCACCGGCTTTCCCCAAGCCTCTCTCTCTCACACAAGCTTCTCTCCCCCTCCCACAATCCTCCTGCTCTTGAGGCCGATTGGCTGGGTCACGTGGGCGGAGCCAAAAAAGTCCCCCAATGAGCAGCTCCGTGGTCTGAAAGGGCAGGGAAACAGTCCAATGAGCATCACCGCAGAGGAGCCAATCAGCTAGATGTTGCTGGGGCCGAGGAGCCAATCAGCTAGATGTTGCTGGGGCCGCTGTGAGCCAATCATCAGCCAGCAGCTGGAAGTTTGCTGGCAGCTGGAAGTTTGCTGGGGCCCCTTTGGCTGTGGCTCTCAACATCTCCCCCTCTCTGTTTAAACAACAAGCATGTGGCTTAGGGACCGTGCCTGTTAGGCAGTCCAATTCAACATATGGTCCTTACCCGTCATCGGATGAACTGACCTCTAGGCGTCAGCCTCCTGTCTTAGGTTGGTACCACTGCAATTGGATCATACCCGTCACTGACTACCGGTCCAGCATACAGCCATACTTGTGGATAGGCCTTTGCACCTGTGGGGGGGTGAGGTTCTTTGCCTCACCTCTGTTGGCCCCCAAATTTTAGAGCATCACTAGTAGAGGAGGATGCAAAATGCCATGACATTAAGCCAATTGAGGGCTCCTAAATTGTACCACCGGTGACACCATCAGCAAAAATACTCCAGCACTACCACAATTCGCTGTACCAACAGATAGTTCACAATGCATACAGGTGAGCTCACAATGTGTCCAGGCAAGTTCTGCAAGCAGTTCAGTGATGGCTATTGTAGAAGCTGTAGATTGGTTTTATCTTTCACTTCACCAGCACTGGGATGAAGATAGGAATTCTGGCAATAATGGCTAAAGAAAAAATTATGTAACATTCCAGAAGGCACTAAAAGAAAACAATTTTCTTAACAATTTACATTATCTTTAAGAGAATTATTAAATATAATGAAAAGGAAAGGTGAAAGTAAACAAACAGATCTGTTTCCTAGGTTAATGTTTTGCTGATCAGTTCTATTTTTTGACTATAGAGTTTTTAAACATTGCAATGGAGATTTCACCTGTAAAAAGTTATAAGGCCTTTACTATAATGTTATGTGTTGTATGTATTATATTATGTGTGCACACTTGTGTTTTGTGTTATATGTTTGAATATATGTTTTGTTATATGTTTGAATGTATGTTTGAAAATTTTTTATGTATAGCTTATATACCAACAATAAAGTTTCAAACTGACCACTGGACCCATTGAACAGCTGCACTGATTGTTAGAAAATCCTTCCCTAAGTATTGATTCCATTTCTGTGTGTCTGTCTGAAAGAGGGGCCAGAATGGCAGTGGACCTGAAAGCTGTTGTTTGGGGATCAGTTAAGAATCCCCGGGGAAGGAACAGCTTGGACATGAAAAGTAGATTCAGGGGTGAAATGAATTGTCATCACCAGGCTTCCAAAGGGCTGCCTGCCATGTAGCAAAGTCTGGAGAGCTGTTCTCTCTTTTCCTGGAAGCTACAATTAGAACCAATGGGTAAGTTCAAGGAAGGCAAATGTCATCTCAACACAGCAATCAGAGCTGTCCCACTCTGAAAAGTTGGAAGCCCCATCTCAGGGTAGGTTGGGTCAGGCATGTGATTTCTGTGAACCCAGTGAGTCTGTGGGCCTCTGAGCCTTCACTGTTCACAGGCCTACCATGTGCTAAAGCTGTGCCTTTCACAGCTACTCAGTCACACGCTGTCTCAGTCTCCACCTCTTCTTTTCACTTGGTTTGGTTGCACAATGTGTTTGGGGAAGGATTTCCCATTACCACTCACTGCAAGAGGATATTGGAGGCTCTTGACTGAGTTTGGTGAGCAGGAGAGGAAGAAAAAGCACAAGCAAGAATTCTCAAAAGTCCCAGCTTTGTCATTTAGATATAATGGGATCTTAGCTCAATCCGTTTGGGTTTTGGGATCCTCATTTTATTTCTTTTTTTTTTAAAGAGAGAGAGAGAGAGAGAGAGAGAGAGAGAGAGAATTTTAATATTTATTTTTAGTTTTCGGCAGACACAACATCTTTGTATGTGGTGCTGAGGATGGAACCCGGGCTGCATGCATGCCAGGCGAGCGCGCTACTACTTGAGCCACATCCCCACCCCCTCATTTTATTTCTATGTAAAAAGTGAATGATGCTAACAACAATTACATCCTCACAGAGTCAATAAAAGAATTGAGTCCTAATGATGTGCTAACTTATTTACATGCACTTCTTCATCTTTCCAACAACCCCAAGGTGGCAATATTCTATTAATCCTAACTCACAGACAAGAAAACTGAGGTTGAGAGAGCTTAAAAGTACTTACCAAAATGTTGGAGCTGAAATTAAGATCAATAGAGCCTAACTTTATAAGATGATTACTTTATAATGCCAGCTTTGCGTGAGCCAGCATCCTGCTGGACTTCGTGGGGTGTCTGGCACATGAAAGGAACTCAGTCAATGCTAATTCTCTTCTCCTTGGCATCCTTGTGACTTAACCTTCTAAAATCTCTAGTTACCAATCCTCGTCTTAGAATCTTCAGTCCCTGTGCCACAGTCATCCTCAGGCTGGTCACGATATGGTGGCAGTAGATCCAAGTGCCAAATCAAGATGCCACATGGTGCCTTCTGGTTCCCTTGAGAGCAAAAACATTCTTCCTGGAAGCCCCCTCACACCTTATTTAACAGAGTTGGAACACAGTCTCATTCCTAAGGCAACCATAGCAGAAGGGGATTGGCTGAATAAACTTCGGAGCCACAAAACCTCCTCTTGTCTTTTGCTTGGAGGGAAAGAGTAGGTACTGGATGCCGGTAGGTGACCAACTTTCTCTCACACCCCTACTTTCCTATTATGAGAATTCATATTTTCCTAATATGAGGCTCAGAGGGACTTAATTAACATGTCCAAACTCCAAGGCCAGGGGTAAGACTCCAGGAAAGGAATATACAGTAAAAGAGGTTCTCAGGCAAGGGAGAGGCTGGGACCAGGGTGGAACAAGGGGGATTTGGAACAGTGGTTCTCACCTGCACCTTGGAGTCAGGCAAGTCACTGATGGTTAGATTCACCTCTGAACATTCTCCTTTACTGGGCCTGGGGTCAACCTGGAAATCAATATTTTAAAAGTCTCCAGGACATTTTAATGTGCAGCCAACATCAGAACCTCTGGTTTAGAAGGACAGCTGTTAAAATGTAGGCGGGTTGGAGCCAAAGGAATAGAGTCTTGAGAGGAAAACAAGGAGTCTGCCTTCTCCTTATTCTCCCTAATAATCGCTACCATTTGCTGAAGTCTCCTCATGTTCTGGACACAGCTGAGCCCCTGTCCCTCACACTTGACATCTAGTCAGGCAGTCAATAACTGAATGAATCACAGATGCTTCACTCAAGATCATTGTCCCACCACCTCCACAAAGCAACAGTGTTCCATTGCACAGATGAGGACACCAAGGTCCCTACTCGGTGCTTTCCAATTCCTGTCCATCAGTTGAACAAATAGGACTCCAAGAAGCAGAACTGGGCCTGACAGTAGCCACAAACAGGGCCCCAGAAAAATTGGGGGTAGGCGCCCTCTCCCACCCTCTCTCCCCTCCTCCTCTTTCTGCCCTCCAAACCCTCCTCTTGAGTCTTACTTTTTTCTGGGACCTCCCCACAGCCATTCTTGCCTGCCTGGGAATTCCAGCTTCCTGGGAGGGAGAAGGGAAGAACCGAAGCTTTCTGATGAAGGCAAGAGCAGGAGTCAGGATCAGTGTTCATTTCTGAGAAAACTCAGGGGTGGTCTCTGCACCTCACCTACAGTTAAACCTAGAGTATCCGTTTCTGGCCTCCAGGTTCTTCATCTGAAACATGAAGAGGCTGGATCAGAATCCATGGGCCACATGTTCAAGTGCTCATAGGTCCAGGTAGACAAACAGAAATGGGGCAGGCTAGACAAGGACAGGGGACCTCACTGGCATGTGCCCTGTCCGTAAGAGTAGCAATTTATTGAATTCCAGCATTTATCACCATGAAGGCAATGGGCTCAGCCGGTAGGTGACCAGCTGTCTCTCACATACTCTCAGCATCGTGACAGCTTCCGATTTGTTCTTGAAGAAATGCAAATACATCTGTATTTTATGGGCAATCTCCTGGTTCATCTGTTAATATGATGATAAAAATAGTAATAAACTTGTGCAGGGACAACAATTTGGCCTGAATGCTGCTTCTTTGAGAACTGTGGGCTAAATAGTGAAGGCCCTAACCCTTATATTCTGTGATGACTAAATGAGGGAAATACCAGTTCTAATATGGCAGAACACACAAGTCAGTATTTAGGCGCTAAAAATTCTTTTTAGCAAGTAAACCCAATAAAATTATCCTTGTCATTAATTCCTAGTACTTTAGTACATATGTATATCTGGGGTCTCTGGGAAAATTTACCCCTTTCCAAAATCTGGTGATCCCATTTTGAAGGCTAATAACTATCTGCTTTGAAGAGAAACAGTGCCCTCTGCTGGAAGAGCGTGGCAGGACGATGCCCTTGGCATGAGATAATTTAATACTTGGAAGTCATGGCTTTGTTTGTTTTCACTTGAAATAGATTTAATGAAGAATAATAAATAAAATGTAAATGCATATTTGTAGATGGTTTGATGTATGTTGAGCAGAAATTGAGCTTTCATGTATCCATTTGGGACTAATTATTCTTAATCTACAAAAAAGAAGTCCAGGATTAGAGAAAGGAAGAAAACATTTGTTACATCGACTGACGGCAATCTGGAAGGGGCAGTAAGGGAGAGGAAATTGGAGTCTAGGTCTCTAGACAGTGTTCTGGAAAGTCGAATCCTTTGTAATAATGCATTGCAAGTACATAGGTTTTAATAGTTACTCTTAACTGCATTGCTTTAATAAATCCTTTCAATAACCCTCCAAGACAAGTATTGTTATCATCTCCATTTGATAGACAAGGAGAGTGAAACCCAGAGAGTCTGAGTGATCAAACCAAGAATCCTTAGCAGTTAAATGAAAGAGACAAATAGAGGCAAGTTTCTTAGCTCCTCTGATCCTTAGTTTTCCTATTTTTAAAATATGGATAAAAACAGTATCTATATTCACAAAAAGGATTGGACAAGGACACACGGGGGAGGTACTTACCACAATCATTGATACCCAGGATAGCTACTATCTTTGTAATGAGGATAGCCCAGGGCTTTTGATTTCTCATCCTGTGTCTTTCCCACTACATTGGGCAGCATCTTGAGTGGCCAGAAGAGGGAACACAGTGCTTCTGGATTTGGTCACAGTGGTCCTAAGCCTTAAAATTATAGTTTAATTTTTTTAAGCAATACTGACTTTATGAGTAACTATTAAGATCTTGAATTGTATCATAAAATAGGTCATTCTAATAAAGTATGATTCTTATGAATTGTGTACCATCTACACCATACAAGGACTATTGTATGGATCCCTAAGCTCTACATTTTAATAGGAACATTGACATGTTAGACCTTGTCCAAAAGAAAGTGATGAAGGGTTGAAGGACCAGATAAAAGAGGGAGCATTGAAGGAACTGGGGCTGCTTAACCTGGTGAAGAGAGGACTCACTGTTCCATTCATTCTCACTTTCTCATTCATTCTACACTTGTGGTGTGCCTACTATGTGTGTGGCTCTTGTTGTATGCTGAGGATATGACAAAGCAGACAGAATTTCTGGTCTCATGAAACCTAATATAGAGAGAGTTAAAGACTAATACGGGTCGTTATCCTCGTTCTTCACAAATTCAGACCATCCAACAGGGTCAGGCTCATCCGAATTCACTCTGGCTGGAGGGGGCTGGTGCCAATGTGTGAACCATATATTGCAAGGAGTATCCAAGGAGAGTCCAGAAGGCCACTGGGAAGTTTCCAAGGAGGATCAAGGCTAAATGGGGTTGGGTAGGATTTGGTCTTCTTAGTTTCCTTTGGGTCTAGTTATTGTGGCTGTATCACCTTTGCCCGTCTGCTCTGGGGAGGGCTTCCATTACTGCCACTTACCCTGTCTCTGGGGAGGGGAAGAACAACAAGGATCAAGTTCCCAGGCCCATGACTTCCTTTCTTGAGCCTCTGTAATTTTGACGATTTAGACACTATAGCCCTTTCTTTTTTGGGGGCGGGGGCGGGGTCACAGAAAATTCCTCTGAACAATATACTTTAACTACACAATATAAAGAGATTGTCAGCAAATTCTTCAAACTGGACATAAAGTTTCCAAAAGTTCATGATTAGACAAATTCATCTTTATTATAGATAACTGTGAAGCATAAAATAAATGATAGCAGCAAAGGGGAAAATCACCCAAAGTGGACAACCCCTACTAATAGCATTTACCTCCTTTTTTCCCCTCTTGTTTAGAATTTTATTTTAAAATACATATGATCACACCAAACCCTGCTATTTCACATAAGGTTATTTATAAGAGGAAAAAAAAACTTTCTTTAAAATTATTATAAGATTTTCATTATAATATTCCGATAATATAATTATAGCATGGTTGGTAATACATAATATATTAAGCGAAGACCCCATTTATCCATTTATCCATTCTCCTATCATATTGGCCACTTATAATTTTTAGATATTGTAGAGATTTCCCAGATCAAAAATGCTCTATCACTCTCTAAAATGTGAGAAAATGTTAGTACATAAAGATATTCATGTGGCTATTCATTCCCTATCAACCTTCTACCCCAGTGTGCACACGTATACACACACCATAGCTACCTGCTTGTATAGCCCAAGTCTCTTGACATGACCACTACTGTTGCCCTTTCTTCAACACCCACAGTTCCCACTACCATAAGACACTTACACATTTTTAAGGTCAAGCTCAAATGTCATCTGCTTAGTGAGGCCTCCGTCTCATGCCCCAAGACCTCTTGTCCCTGTCCCACAACACATCTATCTTATTGCTGAGTTGACAATGAAATGTTTGGTTAGTTGGTTGGAAAGTTAATCATCACACTGCTGGCCAATTTCTATAAAGGAAATTGCCCAGCATCAGAGCTGGAAATCTTTGGTTGTAGATATGAAGAAAGGTCATATTCACATATGCACACATATGCATGCACACGCGTGCGCACACACACACACACACACACACACACCCCACACACATCTGCAAAAACATTCCTCAGTCCTGTCTTTTCTGGGTTAACTGACATTGTTATTATAGGATTCTGGCACTGTGGAGTAATTAAAGGAACCTCCTGCTTCTTCCAACACATAGTGAATAAAAACCGTGTGTCAGGCATGAAGCTGACTTCTGGAAGTACAAAACAAGATGCGGTCCCTGCTCTTAAGAAACTAGAGTTGCTGGGAGTGGTGGTGTGCACCTGTAATCCCAGCAGCTCGGGAGGCTGAGGCAGGAGGAAGGCAAGTTCAAAGCCAGCTTTAGCATAAGTGAGGTGCTAAGCAAATACATACAACTTATGTCTCTAAATACAATATAAAATAGGGCTTGTGATATGGCTCAGTGGTCCAGTACCCTTGAGTTCAAGCCCCAGTACCCACCCCCCAAAAAAGAAACCTAGAATCTAATGAAGAAAGCAAGCACATGGATGTTAAAGTGAACAGAATCTTCACAGGTGCTAAGGTAGAAATCCATATAGGCCATGAGTTTGAAGGAATAGGGGAGGATATGAACCAAATCCTATGCACTGTAGAGAAAAAGATTGAGTGGGAGTGTAAGGGCAGATAAAAAAGGGATGGAGGGGGCTGGGATGTGGCTCAAACGGTAGCGCGCTCGCCTGGCATGCGTGCCGCCCGGGTTCCATCCCCAGCACCACATACAAAAACAAGGATGTTGTGTCCGCCGAAAACTAAAAAATAAATATTAAAAATCTCTCTCTCTCTCTCTCTCTCTCTCTCTCTCTCTCTCTCTCTCTCTCTCTCTCTCTTTAAAAAAAAGGGGGGGGGATGGAGAAAGATTTAAAGATCAGTAGATGTTCCCTCTGCAGACCAGCCTAGAGCATCCGCCATGTTTCTCTGCACCTCCTGCAATTCCTCACTTCCTGAGCACTGGCCATTTCCCCTGACCTTTGTTCTCCCAGCTTTGCAAGAGCTTCAACTTTCTTACATAAAATTCATTTCTATTTGAGACTCTATTTTCTGTTTGTGGCTAGAACTTGAAGGTTACAGTAGCTGTTTTCTAAGTGGTATGGATGGTTGGTGTGTTAGTCAGCTTTTCATCGCTAGGACCAAAATACCTTAAAAAAAAAAACAAACAAGAACTTAGAGAAGGAAAGATTTATTTTGGCTCACAGTTTCAAAAGTTCCAATCCATGGAGAGAGGAAAGGCAGAACATCATGATGGAAGGGTGTGGCAGAGGAAAGATGCTCAGCTCTTGGCAGAGCTGGGAAGCAGAGAGAAAGAGAAAGAGTGGGGGGAGAACCAGGGATAAAATAAACCCTTCCAAGGCCCACCCCAGTGACCCTCTTCCTCTAAAAACATTCCACCTCCCAGTAGTCCATTTATCCATCAATGGATTAATCTACAGATGAAGTCAGAGCCCTCATGGTCCAATCACTTCCCCAAATCCTCCACCTCTGAGCACACAAGACTTTAGGGGAGCATCCCAGTTCCAAACCATAACAGTTTTCAAGTGGAGTTCCAAAGGAATGATCCAAGAGAGGCCTGTGGCAAGTCAGGCATGAATATATCCTGGAGAAACTGGGATGTGAACCAAGGACTTGGAATTTATCCACAGCCCAGGACATTATCATTTTTTTTCCAATGAAGCATCCCTAATGGTAGAAAAGAATAACCTTGTACTCCCAAGTGTTCTGACATGAATTGCTATAATTTAGAAAAAAAATCTCTGAAATCTGTCAACTCATTCACATTTTAAAATTTTGATTATAAGATATTAATTTTAATAAAAAGTAATGGCTTTCATGGCTAGCCCACAAGTTAATTTAGCATTCTAAAGCAACACTGTCTTTATCCTATGGCTTTGAGCACAGTCTGGAACACAGGTCACATACTATAGTTTGATAAGCTCAGTCTAAGGCAATATTGAAATCCTCAATGGTTTTGAGGAACAATGCAGAATAGAAAAATTGCTTTCTTGATAATTTCTGTGCTGCTGTGTGGAGGCAGGAAGACCTGTTAGAAGGCAACTATAATAATCCAAGTGAAAAATTGTGAGACATTGAAGGAAGATACTGTCAGCAAGTATAAAAAGAAAGGAGCCAAGACAGATAGTTAAGAGAGCTTGGGCAGCTCACTTTTACCTCTGAAATTCAACACGATAAACAGGCAAAAGCCAATGATATTTTTCTCTGCTTATCTTTACCTGTGCTTGTTCTTAATCTATTACTATTAACCGTAGTTTATTTCACTTACAGGCCCACTAAGGAGACTCTTGCTACTAGTTTTGCCAATAAGACAAAATTCTGTAAACTTGTTAGTTTAAAAGGAGAAGAGGAAATTCTAAATATGAAGAGCAGTGATCTTTGGCAAAAGTTTCTAGTAAATTCCAATTCTAATTTAATAACATGTCATTTGAATATAGAGGCACTTGATAAAATCTATTGAATTAGCAAATGAACAAATAATGGCGAGCTACACATTTCAATGAATTCAAATGCTTCTTCCTTACATCATCTGTACAGTGTTACCTTATGTTAGCACTTCAACCCACAATTCTGAGCCTTGAACCTCTTGTTACAGTATCCTTTGCCTCTTAACTCATCTAGGAAAGGTCTACTCCCTTGGCACAAATCAACAAACTTTCATGCTGTCAGAGAAGAGTGTTACTATGTAAGATGAACACAGACATTTAAAGTCACATAGACATGAGTTCAAACCTAGGTTCTTACCTACAGTGGGAATCTATCCCAAGAGTTCTTTTGCTTGAACTTTTGTTTTATTAGATGATGAATAAAACAAAATAAAAAAAACTATTTCACCAAATTTAGTCATCATTTTCCTTAGTTGTGAACCATATTTCTGTACACAGGCCAACCTGGTAACAGCACCAAGACTCATATTTAGCTTTCTGAAAGTCACAAACTGCTGCCCACATAGAAATGTGACCATGACTTGGATAACAACCTATCTGATGGCACAGAATCTCAGATATATACCATATGCAGCAGAACTTTCTCTCCGCTCAATTTCTGCATTTGGGCTGGGTCAAACATGTTCACTAAACTTGTGCATTGCTGTGCTGAAGGGGCCCAGATTTGGAGTTGACTAAGCCTGGACAATAAGTCTTGAAAGCTCTCATTATCCATACCTTGTTATTCAGAGTTCAGAGAGGCATTCATGGAAGGACTACTAGGAAACAGTTGGAAGGGTGTGGCCCTCATCTTTTGCCAAATCTCCCTCTCTATGTTGTTCCTGAATATTCTGGTCAATCCAGCAGGCTCGTGATGTGTTTTTCCCATTTATAACACCGTGGCCTTGGAATTCACAGATGTGTTCAGCTGTCACCTTCACTCTCAAACCTATTTTCCAGAATAAACACGTATTTGGATTGTACCTTTGTCGTTGCACATCTAGAGACCTAAACAAATAAAATGCACTTAAAGGGACTAGAATTATAGGCAGCTTGAAACAAACACGAAGATGATACTAAACCCCGATTATATTCAACTGAGCTTCCATATTGAAAACTCAGCATGAATAAGACCATCCCTTACTAAGAAATAACTTTTGAACACAAAAGTTAGATTTCAGTCCTGAAGCAAGTTTCCTAAACTCTCTGTTTTTGTTTTCTCATGTAACTTGATAATAAAACCCACTGTGAGAACACCATATAGTATATTCATATGTAACACAAATAATATATCCTGTACCTGGCACACAGTAGATGTTCAATAAATAGTGTCTATAATTATACCTCAAAAACTCTACCTCTCACAGCGTGTATGTTCTTTCTTGGTGCTATGCATATAAAACGTCTTCACTTATTCATTGGGCAAAATAATACCAAATTCATAGAATCTTTAGGACTAAATTAGATGACATTATTTTTTTTAGAATGGTGCTGAGCATTAAGAGTTCTAAAAATGAAAAGTGTTATCACATTTCATCACATTCTTTATGTGCACCATCTTAAAACCTAACATGCTTCCATTAGAATTCTAATTACGTTGTATATATGCATTATGTGTCTCTCATGCGTTTGGGGGAAGATGGGCGAATAACATACATTGGGTACCTACCATGGAGCAGGCTGACGTGAGGTGCCTGAGCTTCCATATTGCAAACTCAGCATCAAAAGACCAATCCTTATTTTAAAATAACTTTGGAGACACATTATCCTATATAATTTCCTTGGGTCCCCCTCCAAACCCAGGGGGAGACACTAAATACCCATCATGAGATGATGAAAGATAAGGATTTTGACCTTGGCGTGATGCTGTACTCTTTGCACCACTCTCTGTGCACCAAACTGAAGCCAATGCACACGTTCAATGAATGGAGAAGGCCCCCATGGAGGGATGAGGCCCCACCCTGACAACAGATGTGCCTGAAGTCTCAGTGCTTGGAAGCAAGCCCCACTGAGCCAAAGGGCCCTGGCTCTCCTACCTACCAGCTCTCTGACTTTTGACAACTCTCTGTGGCTCAGTTTAAATCAACTGTGCAACCGAAATCATGATAACATCTACCTGCTACCACAGTACCTCCTTAGCCAAGGGTTCCCTGTCTGTTACCTGCACTCAGCCATAGTTTGAAAATATTAAATGAAAAGTTTTGCAAGTGAATCATTCATAAGTTTTAAATAATTTCATTATAATATATTTTTATAATGTTCTATTTTATAATTAGTTATTGCTGTTAATCTCTGACTGTGCCTAATTTATAAATTAAACTTTATCATAGGTATATATGTATAAGAAAAAGCATTAATTATGTATTTCAGTACGATCCATGATTTCAGGCATCTACTCGGGGTCTGGGAACATGACCCCTTAGTAAGGGGTGACTGCTATATATATTTATTTTTTTACAATGTCTAATATATAAGAAGTGCTCAATGAATATCACTCCAGAATAATTAGCCCTCAGAGTCCCTGGTAGCACTGCTGGAGATTCAGGAAGCTGCCCCTCCAGCCATGGTGGGGCTGAGCCTCAAGAATCTGCAGAAGCTTGGATTCTGTTGCCGCTGGGACACAAGAACCATTTCCAGCCATAACAGTCTCATAGTTGACAAAGGAATGGTGTTCATTTCCTTCAAAAGTTGTTTTGTTCTCTTTCCAAGGCTTTAGGGCAAGTGCTGGCTCAATAGGAAGCTCTCTGAAGCTGTGAGTCAACAGCTACTCAGCCTAGGAGGTGACTCACACACCAGAGTGCGTTGTCCACAAATGGTGTGGGGGTGGTACCTCTTGGGGAGAGATTGACGATGGCCCTAAATGAGTTGTTTGTGATCACAGGCTGCTCACGAGCAGACAGGAGAACAGATGTGGCAGTTAACTTCTCATCATGTCCCCTACACACTCCTTAAGTAGAGGCACAGATTTTTGCTTGAAAAGATGTTATACTTGGGGATGGGAAGTGACATTTCTCCTGCTCTCCAGGCCTTTGGAGGAGGAGCTGGTTAAAAGTCACAATGAGATGTGACTGATTCTAATAGTTGTGCTATTTACGTTGAGATCAAAATGCTGAGTGTTGGGCTATCTGGGAGCCTGGAGTAATTTCAATGGAGTAATTTGAACCTCAGTTTTTACTTGATGATAAATATTTTATCAATTTAAAAAAAATATTAACCTATTATTTTTCTTTCTGTTTCTTCTAACAGACTGTGCACACCTTGGAGGCACCAAATCTTATTCTGTAACGGGTTAAGTCCGCTGTTGACGATGTGTCAAAATGTGTGGTTTTGAATATGAGCTTTTCAGAAGATATTTAACCTCCCTGTGCCTCTATTTTCTCACATATAATCTGGAAACATAAAATAATACCTACTTAATGGGGTGGCTATTATTCTTATCTAAAGCAATGCTACCCAAAGTAGGATCTGAGACCAGAGCTGGTCTATAAATTGTAACCAGCCATTATCAGACACCCACTGAAGAGCAGGGATCCTTTTAGGAACTGTTACAGCAAATTCATGTCACTGCAACAGTTTCATTATGTTTTACAAAAGTATCCATCTATAGTAAATAAGAAAACTTATAATTGGTCCTTCTTCACAGTTTGAGAATCACTAATACCATCTCATATAGATATGTGTCAGCATCTATTTATTAAAACACACATTGTTTTGTTATAAACACCTTGCTTTTATTTCTCTTTCATGGTTTGTTTAGAGCTTAGAATGTCAGTTGTATGATTTCCCTCTCAGAATTTTCAGGAGGCGTTTAAAGTGTTTATCATAAAGAGTAGGTGTTGTAGAATTCTGAACACAACTAAAGGATGTTTTAGACATGAGGACTTTGGGTTAGATTCTAGGAGGAGCAAGAACACCTCAAGACGCTAGGTGGAAAAGCAATCCCAACCTCCAACAATGTGGCAGGTGGCCAGCTCTCCTGGGTTCCCCCATAGAAAAAGCTCCCTTGATGAGTCTTGGTTAAAAACAGCCTTTCTCGCCTATCGGGCCATTCCATGAGCACAGGATGGGTTTTGCTCAAGATAAAATCATTAAGCGTTGAACTAGAGCAAATATTGGACCAGAAAAACTGTCATGAAAATCATTTTTAAAGCCCAGTAGTCCACGGATCTTTTTAGAGAGCTTCAATTTGTCTTTTGTAAAAATAAAAGTTTTGTAATCGATGAAGGATGATGTAATCAGTAGAAAGAAAAAAGATTTTTAAATCAGATATAATTTTTTTTTTTTACCCTACCACCTATTGACAAGAAAGGCATATAATCTCTGGACCTTAGATTCTTCACCTAAAATGGGAATAATAAGACTTAAATTTTTTGATTTCTAATGAAAATTACATGATATTTAAAAATGTGCTTTTAATATAGTTCCTTGAAAAATTGTTAGCTGCTTTTCCTTGTTTCCATGTTTCATGATGAAACTTCTGAAATAAAAAATACTTTTAAAATTTTTCTATTCCTTTCATTAAGAGGTAGAGTCTAGTTTTCCTTCTATTGAATCTGAGTCAATGTTAATGACTTCTGTGACCAATAGAATGTACCAGAAATCCTGTCCTAGGAACTTGCAAAGCTAAGCCATAAGACACCTTGCAACTTTCATCTGGACTTCCCACAGGGAAGCCAGCTGCCATGTAAGAAATCCAACTACTCTAAGCCCTCCATGTTGTGAGGGACACCCAGCTAAAAGACACTGTGAAAGAAAAATGTATGTATATTTAAATCAAGTATGTGACATATGGTTGAGTCAAATTTTCATCCGCTTTATTGAATTCTCGTGGATATTGATTTGTTTACTTATTAAAGTTACTACTGTACTGCTTCCATTTATTCTTGCTGGTTGGGACATAAAAGGAGAGAAATTCTGTTAAGGTGAAAAATGTGGCATTTCCCAATGATTATTTTAAGTAACTAATCCAAACTTTCTCAGACATACTGATATAATATAATATATATCATGCCATATATATTTGGCATACACATATAATTTGTTTTATCCACTGTGTTTTGGGATGTCTTGGGGATGTTTTGTTAAACAGTAGTAGATACCCCAAACATTCTACTAGAGTAAATTTTTTGGTGTTTCTACCCCTTACTAACTTATTAGTGTTACATAGCTTGGCGATAGTTTAATCTTCATTGGTCTATAATCCTGTATTCGTTAGGGTTAAGATATCTGAGACTGCTATTCCTTGCAGCTTACTATTCCTTCCCTTCATGTGACTTGTGAGTTTTCTCTTCCTCTGAGAGTGAGTGGTTCATCCTCTGGAGGGAGCTGCTTGCCTGGCTGTCCTAGCCTATGATTAGGTAGTCAGGTCTGAAGAAGCCAGTTTTCTTCTAGGTCAGGGCTACATTCTCCAGTCCAAGTCTGATGTTTTCATCTCCTTCTCTTTGATTCAATGGGCTCAGAACCAATAGTTGGGTAATATGATTTCCATTTCTTAGATGGAACCAGAACCTAAGCTCCCTTAAACCTCTGGCATGCAGCAGAGTAAATGGTCAGGTGTTAGGCAGTTTCCTAACTTGCCCTGTGCCCTTGCTTATATGCAATTCTTGCACATGGTGCTAATAATGTGTTTAATTTCCCTATAAATGAGCTAAAACAAGTATAATCATAATTCATGAGTTCGTTGGTTTTCTCTTGACACCATTGATAGGCTGGTTGTCTACATTACTTTTCTACAAAGAACAAGACAAAAACTTCTCACCAAAGCTGAATTAGTAAACAAAGCCCCAGAGACTGCCATCATATCCTGTACAAGACTCAAACATGACTTCCAATTTCCTCAATCACTGTGAAGCCAACATGTGCATCTGCTTTATTGAATTCTGTTGGGCCTTTATTATTATTTTAGTTATTATTGTACTGCTTCCAAACACTCTTGCTGCTTAGAACACACAAAGAAAAGTGGAAATTCTGTTAAGGTGACAAATATGGCATTTTCTGCCTATTTTCCATGATTGTTAATTATGTTAATTAATGATGTGATTCATTCATCCAATCAATCACTGAATGAGTCTTTATTGGGAGACTTCATTGAGCCAGGATCTATAGTAGGTCCTGGGCATTTAACTATAAGTAATCTTGGGCCCTTTCCTCAGGGGGAATGGGAGTACAGATTGAGCAGGCAATTGCAATACTGTGTGATAAGTGCCACAACCAGGATATAGCTAGGACTCTGGCGGCAAAAGGCAGATCCTCCAAGGACATTGTGTTCTGAAACAACTTTGAGTGTTCCAGTTTGAGTACTAACTTTGAAAATCCTTTGTGACCCAGTGAATGGGTGAGTTCACCATCACATTTGGTATCCCTCAATCACCTTATTTAAAAATAAGAAACATGATTGCCAAGATGAAGAATAAGCCTCCAGTAAAATATATTAAAGTAGTGATTACAATGTACGTTAGCTTGGTGAATCCCCACAGCAACCCTGTGAAGGAACACAACATTCCTATGAGGCAGAAACCATGAATTCCTACACTCTGCATTTGGGAAAAGTGAGAACCAGGGAGGCTGAGTAATTTATTAATGATCACACAGCTAGTGCTTGACAGAATAAGTATTCAAACTTCAGTCTGTCTGACTCCGTGACTCATGCGTTTTTAGTGCCAAAAACAATACACTTCATATTTGCTGTTGCCCTCCCCCTAAATTTACACTCCTAAAATATTATGCTAGTTCAAAATTTTAACCTTCATTTGTGTTCACATTTTGATACTAATGGGCAGACAATAAGTCTACTGAGATGGCTCAAAAATCCTGAAAGCCCCGAGAAAGTAAATTCTCACATTGAGGACATGAATAAATTCTAAGAGTCTACTTATATTTTGTAATATCCCAAGGCCTCCTTCATCCTTTCCAGCTTCTGCTTTCTTTTAATAACACCTGCTACAGACTGAACTATTGAACTGCAAGGTAGGAAGGACCTCAAAGACCAGCTAGCTACTCTAATGTTCATATGATGTTACCTTTTGGAACTCTCCATCAAGGGTGCGGTAAACAATCCTTAATACTCCTCCAGTACTCCTTAATACTCCTCCAATCACTGCCCTCAACATCACAGTGGTGAAGTCACCACTCTCAGCTGGGCTGAGTTCTTGCTTTGTGAGCATATACTACCACCAAATTATGTGCAGAGAGAAAAACAGAGCAAGCAAGACATTGTCCTTACTTTTTTCTTATGGAAAATTTGTGCTACACAAAATTGCTTCTCCAATATAGTCAAGACATTTCAGTGTCTAACTTAGATAGAAAATGTCTCCAATACTCAGCCAAAAAAGCACATTGCATCAGACCAGGCTGCTCTGACCAGGGGCTTCATTCTCAATCTGCTCCTGTTGCAGTCTTCCGTATCTCAGCAAACAGCACCTGCATCCTCGAGTTGCTCAAGCCAAAAACCTAAGAGTTATTTTTGTTGCCTCCCTCTTCCTCACCCCCACAGCCAATCTGTCACCAAATCCTGTTGATTATACCTCCAAAATATATTTCTATTTCATCTACTTTGCTCCAATACCCATTAACCATATTCAAACACTATCATATCCCATCTGGACTCCTTCTCTCCCCACTTTCACAACAGTTCCACTAAATCACAGACACACACACACTCCACAATCTATTAACCATCCAATACTCAGAGTAATCTAAAAAGAAAAGTATACCAGATCATGTCACCGTCTTTCTTAAAACCCACAGATGGCTCTCCATTGCTGGCAGAAGAGCCTAAAAATCCTCTCTAATGTTTGCAAGGGCTCTGTGATTTGGCCTCAGCCTACCTCTTGGCTTCAATCTCTACCTCATTCATTATATCTCAGCCTCAGTGGACAGCTTCCTGTTCTTGCCCACCTTGCGGCTTCCATCATCCACCATTCTAGAATATTCCCCCTGTACTGCCTCTCCTCCTCCTCATCTTATTTCACCAGTTTCTATTAATAATTAAAGAAATATCACTTAAATATACCTAAATATTACTTCCTCAGAGAGGTCTTTTATGACTTCCAAGTCGACCATAGCTTCCTGAGGAAGCTAGGGTTCTTCTCTTTCATGTGTCAGAAACCCAGATCCACTTGATTTCATTAAGTAGCCTTTTCATTGAATAAGCAAAAGGAAATTTATTGAATCCCCAAACTGAAAAGTCTAGAATTAGCCTTGCTTCTGGCACAGTGGGTCCAGCCCTCGACTGATGTCATCAGAGCTGGGTTTGGCTCCATATCATCATTGAATCTTACATTCAACAAATATTTATTATCTATTACAAACCAAGCAAAGCACTGTTCTGGGTACTGGGGATATTCAGTGAAGAAAAAAAAAATACTTGGCTTGCGGGGGGCTGTCATTCTAACAAGAAAAGATACACAGACACGGACTCACACACGAATCAGTAAAGGTAGTCAAGTATGCCATATACAGTTGATTCTCCATATTTACAGGTTCTACATCCACAGATGCAACCAATCATGATTAAAAAAATATTTGGGATAAAAAGGTTGCATCTGAATATGTGTAGGTGCTGTGTTCTGGACACCATTCCCTACACAATACAGAATGACAACTAATTAAAGAACACAGGAGAATATTTGTAGATACAAATAATGTCTGCAAATACAAATAGTACACCATTTTACATAAAGGACTTGATCATCCACAGATTTTAGTATCCCCCATGGTTACTGGGGGATGACTACATTAGAAAATGTACCTGACATGAAAATAAAATAAACTGAGTTAGATTGGGAGAGCTGAAGGTGAGGGGTTAGGCTGGCAATTTTAAATAGGGCAGCTAGGGTAGACCTCTTTGAGAAAGTGATATTTAAGACAAGTAAGTAAGGAAGTAAGGTTAATGAGAACAACAAATATCTGAGGTGGAAAAATCTTCCAGGCTGATGAGGTGGCAAGTCAAAAAATGTGTTTGTCATTCTAAGGACCAACAAGGGAGCAAGTGTGACTGACTCCAGTGAGGGAGAGGTGAGGGAAGGAAGGCCAAACCCCAGAGGACCTCATAGGCCATTGGAGGGCTTTGAGCAGAGGCGGAAAAAAATCTGGCTTACATTCCAGAAGAACCATTCTACAAGGTGTGTTAAGCAAAGATTTCAAGAGCAAGAGTAGAAGCAGGGAAGCCAGTTCAGTGGCCATTGCAGTCATCCAGGGAAGAGTGACAGTGGCGTTAATAATCAAGAAAGGAGCAAGGGTGGTGAGAAGGGGCTGGTTTCTGGATATGTTTGTGCAGATTGGTTGTGGGATGTGTCAGAATGTCCACAATAAAGACTTCCTGGTCTTCCCTGAAGTTCAGTCATCTAATTTTAAATTTCGGCTCATGGGACATAAGCAGAAAGAGGTGGGCAGCTATTCAAAGGTAAGAGGCATGCCCCTCTCTTTCCCTCTCACCTCTGTTTTGCAGGCTGATGCCAGGCTGTAACTCTGGCAGCCATGTGAATCATATAGGAGGGCAACACTTAAGGGAGCCACCAAGTGGTCCATGGAGGAACTGTCACACCAGCCCTAGTTTGCTAATGCATGGCTTGTTAAAATGAGAAAGACTCATCTACCATATTGAGGACCCGTTTCCTTAGGTCTTTGTAAAAGAAGTCGAATGTACATCAGACACAAAATAGTGATTGCCTGCTGTTCTTCATCTCAGTAGTTTCAACAGGATTTTATCATGCAATTTAACAATCTGAGTCAACCCAACAAGGACATTTTGATGGCAAAAATTAAGCCATTTCAGAAGTTACCTGAAGAGTCAAAAGTATTAATAGCTTACTTTTCATAATATGACATTTTTTTTCACAAAATTTTTTACCTGCAATATTTTACTCAATTATTGAAACAACAAAACAACATTGTGAGCTAGGTACATACAGTTCTCTACCCTTCTCTGACCATCCTGGGTTGGGGGGTGGCCATATTTTAACCATCCTTGTATCTCTCTGTATCTCTCATTCAGGGCCTGGCATCCAAAGTCTGATTTGATTAGTAAATGAATTAGTAAATATTTGGATAAGTGAAAAATATGGTTCTTCACAAAAAAGATTCAAAGGAATTAAATATCTTGATCCAGTTAACAAAGTTAACAGATTACACAGTTATCCTCTGGATTGACACTTTGCTTTAGGGTTTTCCAAGAGTGAGTGGAGGAAGGAAAAAGATAAAAGATAAGGAGAAAGAACCAATGGAAATTAAAGTGAAGAACAGCAATAAAACATAGCAATCCTACCACTTTTCCAGTGTGTATTTGTCGTAGGAGAAGGAAATGTGTGTACAGAGTCTCCTCGCCTCTGAGTCCTTGAGATGGAGCATGTTCAATACTATGCAGCAGGTCTTAGAAGCTCCCACCCTACTCCATGGGCCAGCACCCAGCAAAGCAGACATCTGAACCACAGGTTAGCAGTTAAAAGATGTTTAAAAACATTAAGTGATATAAATCCAGAAGTGAAGAATTCATAAGTTTTAAATTACAAATAGTTCTGAGTAGCATGGTGAGATCTCCAGCCATTCTGCTGCATCCCTCTTGGAGGAAATGTGCCTTTGTTCAGTGTATCCATGCTGTATATGGATCAGTAACACTTAGTAGCTACCTTGATTATCAGGTCAATTATGGCGGTATTACAGTACTTGTGTTCAAATAACCTTTATTTTACCTAGTGACAACCCCCAAAGTCCAATATCAGTGATGCTGGCAATTCAGATATAGTGAACAAAAGCTGTAATGTGCTTCCTTTAAAGAAAAGGTAGAACATGATCATAGGTATACTATATCATAGATACACATATAGAAAAAAAATACTATATACATAGTGTTCAGTGCTATCCACGGTACTAGGCATCCACTGGGGATATTGTAACATATTCCCTGCTGATAGGGGAGTACTACTATACTTCCAAAGACAACCAATAGTAAAATGGCACAACCAGATTCCAGACCGTTCACTCCCACTCCACCACCACTCACTATTCACTCCAGCAAACATCACCTTTTCCATTCTGAGAATCTGTCTAAATTCTAAAGTTAGAACAAGCCCTGGGTAGACAAAACTGAAATGAAGATGAGATTCCTATATCAGAGTATGAGGAGGTGGTGTGTGCCTCACAGACTCTCCTAGGAGGCATCTGAGATGACTCTGTGCTGTTCCCATGGCTCAGGCAGCCTTGGCCCCAGGCCAGGATGGGAAGACACAGAGACCCAAGGGGAAGGAAGAGCGGGCCCCTACTCTGGGGATAATGAGGTGTAACCACTGCACTCCAGGCACTGGAGCCTTCCATGTCTTTGGATCCTTTTATGCCAAGTTCAAACTAAGTCTGAAATTTCCTAGTGGTCATAGTATATTTTCAAAGGCTTAGTCGGATCAGTAAGAAGAATGCCCCGGAATCTTCACTAATGCAGTGTGGACTGTTTCCAAGACATGGGGCTTAGAAGCCAAGAGTCTTACCAAATATCATCTGGCTACTAAGCAGAGGAAAATCACAGCAAGTTCAAGGTGCCGGTGACTCTGATATAAATGGGCTTCAGCGAGCATGAAATTAAATCAAATAAAGGCATGCAAAACTTTGAAAACTCTCTTCCCACCCTAAATGAATTCTACAGAAAATGTTTGCGAATAATTCCTCGATGTCCAGTGATTTTCTTCCATAGTAAATCCTTTCAAAGGATTAGAACAATGAGGGAGATCTTGTGATCTTCTAAACACACCCTCTCATGTAAATAATTAATACAAAATCTATACTTTCAAAATTATCTTTACTACCACATTTACCTAAACAACGATTTTTTTATCATATATGATAAAATACAAACCATGGCATGGAGACAAATATATACAAAATATATTGTGAAAAATCTTCCACACTTTGAGTTCTCAAGGTGGTATAAACAAAAAATGGTAATGTGAGATATTTTTATATTATAGTTACATGTATTTAGATCTGCAAACCTTGAGAAAATGTAAAAAGTGTTATATGGTAATAAACAGAAGTTGTAGCAACAGGAATAGTTAACATATGAGCTAGTATAATTGTATATGGTCAACGTCATCTGAGGTAGGCATCATTATCCTCATTTTATAATTAAGAAAATTGGGGCTCAAAGAACTAATTTCCTATAATCAATCACACATCTAGTTAGTGGTAGAGCTAGTATCCAATCTCTGTTCTATCAGACTGCAAAGCTCATAGCCATCTGCTATACCTTTTCCCTTGTGCTCACTCAGAGGAGTTCTAGATTTTTTAAAACTGTGATGCTAGTCAGGAGCAATTTTAAGTATTAGCAGTTCATTCCTCTTCATTCTATTTCCAAACATGAATTCCTCATTTGAAACATCTCTCCTATGGGACTCCAACACATTCTCTGGGGCAGGTGTTATCCATCACACACACCCTGCCATTCAGCTCGCTTCCTCAATTATGACACCTAGTCAAGGTTGTGGTCATCTTCCTCAAAGCCCATGTCTTCTTCATCCGGCCTAGGGTCAAGTCTCTCTGGATCCAAAACGACAGAATTGGAACCTCCATCAACACTGTCGGATACTTCTGTTTCGTCAGACAGGGAGCCTTTCAAAAATCATCTATATATCATGCATGTTTGAAATGTTGAGCTGAGATCAGCAGTGTTAAGGATGTTCAATAGGGTGTCAGGGGTCTCTGAATCACTGCTTACAGGTACTATTTTCACTATATTATAGAACCACCTCCATCATCCTCTGCAGTTAAACTGGAGGTGAGTATGGGTGCATTTTCCAAAGCTCTTGGAGTTGTACTGGGTACATTTTTCTCCCACTGCTGCCTCTGAGGACTTGGTTGAACTGGCTTTCATGGAAGGACTGACAGATTACCTGACTCTTTTTTCCTCTGGTTACTCTCCTCAATGCACTTTCATGCAGGTTTGTATTAGTACCTTCTAAATTGGGATGGTTACACTTTCTTTTTCTCCCTCTTGCATCATGCTTGTTTCATTTCCCAGAGCTATCGTGATTCTCCCGGGGTTGGTTTTTCTTGGTGTATTATGCTGACACATTTTGGTTTCATCTAATAATTTATTCTCCATATGCTGTGATGACCTCAGGGAGTAAGCACTTCTGGACTAGCCGAGAGCTAAACTGCCTCTGGAGAGCAGAGTAGTAGCTGAAGCGCACTGTGAAGGATTCCTTTTGAACATCTGCATGACAAGGTAGTAAAACTCATAGGAATAATGAGATGGCAGTGGGTGGATGGACCCTTGACATATTTTGAGAATAAGACTTTTCCAACTGTTTGCTGGAAATGAATGCTTAAGGGTACAGAGTTTATATAGAATGCATCCCAAGGACCAGAGGTCACTTTTTATTATAAGGTAGGTTTTCCAAAATCTCTGGAGGCACATAATAAGGTGTTCCCACATATGTATAAGCAAATGCCATGGGATTGGAGAGAAGACGTGCAGATCCAAAATCTTCCATTTTTACTTTTCCATTTTGGGTGAGGAAGATGTCCTCTAATTGATATTTCTGTGTAGCTCACGTTTCTTGTGAATGTGGTTTACTCCAAAGCACATTTGTGTAAACCAATTAAGTATTATAGCTACAGAAAATAATTTTCCTCTTTGCTTTTTAATCTTTTGCAGTAGATCTCCTCCATCACAATACTCTATCACATACAGATGTCCTTCAGCCTCAAAAAATACTTTAAAGGCAACAATATTGGGTGTTTCATTTTGGCTAACAGAACAGCCTCTTTCCTAGGATTCTGTCTATCAGAGGGAGACTTAGAAGCCTTTTTTTCTAAATGGAAAACATCTGATTGTTGCTTTCCTGCTAAACCAAAAGAGCTCTGCCAAAGAAGCCCTCCCTGATCACTCTCAGGACGGTGTAGTCATCCATGCTGGGCATCCACAGCTGAGCTCCACTCATGCAGTCACAACGGGCTCTCCTCTATGGCCTCCCAGGTGACCAAGTTGGTTTCTCCACCCAGGTGACTGGTGCGTTTCATAGAGGGCAGTCATGAGAGATTTTTGTTCATGCTGACTATTAATAGGTGTATTTCCTTATACTACACAGGGTTCTGAGATGGGTGATAAAATATTTTCCTATGAACTGTCCTATCTGAGGTAAGATATTAAGAGTTATGTCAAAGTGGGTAAAGATAGGGACCTTTTCAGTGTAATTCAACAAATATTTGAACACTTGTGAACCATACCTATATCCAAAATTGTACCAAGTATTAGAAAGAGTCAAAGTTGAACAGATTAGATTTCTATCTTACAGAATCCATTCAGGTGGGGAAAATGAAATAGTAGGCATCGGCTTTAAGTCACATATTTTCTCAAATCTCTGAAATCAGGATGCATCTTGCAACTGACACTGTGTGAAAATGTAATCAACATTGCTTTTTCTTTTTTAGTGGCACATAAATAATAGGGTAGTTTAATATCCATTACCAGGATGAAATATGGTGTTACATAAAATATAATAAAATTAAAAGTTCCCAATTCCCCTCTCAAACCTAAAAGCATCACCCCTCCTGAGAAGAGTATTTGTAGTTGAAGAACTTAAGTCCCAATGGGCAAATTAAGTAGTAAAGTAAGGAATGATTACACAAAAGCACTTATAAATTTTTTTGTTCATAATGATGAAAATGTACTGCTATCTTTCATCATTTTAATGGATAATAATAGGTGTCATAAATTTCATTTCCATTTTCTTATCTTGAAGTTTTTCAGAAGCCCCCTCTTTCAGTCATAATAAGATGATCATGCACTCATCATACTCTTCTGAAGATAATATGTACACTATCAGTAGTTTTGTTCTCCAGTATGTGATCTTTCACCAGAATATTTCATTTTGTCTTGATTTCAGGGTCTAAATCATGGTTCAGTCCACAGGCCACTGATTTCCCAGAGGAGAACAATACAGAAGCCTGAGATGAAAAACAAGCAAAACTTTCGGTGAACATTTTCTCAACGTTCTCAGGTCAGCGTATTTGGTAGATCTTTCCCAATCAACACACCTTCCAGTAATTCCCTCTTCCTCATGCCTTCCACTTACCCATGCTTCAGCGACAGCTGATTACTGACAAGCCATAAACATGTCTGTGCAGTTCATGCCTCCTGACTTTGCTCATGCTTTCCCCTTTGCCTCAAATGCTTTTCCTCTGTATCTCCTTGTGGAAAACTCATGTTTAGTCTCTTAGCTTGGGCTTCCCTAGCGGAGCAGAGCCTGAGACAGAAGTTAAGATAGTAATTTATTTGGGAAATGAACACAAGGATTAGGATGGAGGACTGGAAAGTGTGAAATAGTGAAGGACAAAATGTCGATGTAAGAGGGAATTATTGCAGGGCTCTTTTCTGTGGGCAACTGGGCCTCATCCTTCAGAGACCATTTGAGGATCTAGTGGAATGAATTTCAGAATTGTTACCTATAGGATTATGATTTATTCATCACCTCCTGCTCCCTATAGGTCATAAGATGCCTCATGGGATGTTAACACTCTTGCTTTTCCAGGTTGTGCATGAGTCAAGGATGTCCTAGTACAGAAAGTGAAAGATACATAGTGCTGTCAGGTTATGCTTCTGCAAAGTGGTTGTTATGGCAATAGTTATAGTAAGAGGTAGACTGAGAGGATGAGAGGCAGTACCCAAGAGGTTACTTTCCCACTGGGTGTCATGGCTCAGGTCTGTAATCCCAGCAATTTAGAAGGCTGAGGCAGGAGGATTGCAAATTCAAAGCCAGCCTCAGCAATGGTGAGATGCTGAGTAACTCAGTGAGACCCTGTCTACAAAATAGGGCTGGGGATGTGGCTCAGTGGTTGAGTGCCCCTGGGTTCAATCCCCAGTACCCACAAAAAAAGGTTAGACTTTCCTATCATGCAGAGTCAAACTTGCCCCATCATACTTCCATGGAGGCAGGCACAGCGCTCTGCACATGGCATCTGTTCTGTTGTTGTGGAATGATTATTGAACTATATGAATATATTATATGAGTATGAACTTCTTAGCAGTGGTGACAAGATCTTGCTCACCTCAGTGACTACTGCATCTAGCACAGTAGTCTTAGGACCTCTGAAAGAAGTAAAAACACAAATTTTAAATTAATGGATAACTTTATAGCAGCCACTGTATTTCTCAAGGAGTTAATTAACTATTCAAGGGAAACCTTATGATGGGAAGAAATGCAGAATGAAAACCAAAATTGAAAACAAAGTTGACCCAAAGATGTGCTCATTCACGATCAAGGGGCAAGTTCTCATTTTAACAACATTATCAATTATACTTGGTGGGATTTTTTTTTTCCTAAAGAAACCTAGCAGAAATAAACATTGTGTGATTATACCATGACCCACTCAGTATCAAGTGATTAAGTGTTTATAAAAGAAGTTTTCTTTTGCAATTCTAAAAAATCCTAGCCACACTACATGTGATATAAGAGAAGGAAGTAGGCCAAAAGTCACCAACTGTGGGAGACATACAACCCACATAAATGTTCATTTGATTTAATTATTTTTTATTTTTTCAATCTTGAATTGGCTTTTACAAATTAATCTTGATTTCTGGCTTCCCTGAAAACAAAAATCAGAAACTCTAGCAACTTTGAACCAAAGTTCCAGCCTGGCAATAGTAGGTCAGAGCTGAGTCAGAATTTACTGCCCTTTTAGAGGTAAGGAGGCAGCCAGAGCCTCTGAGAATGTGGATGGGCTGGGATTGGGAGAAAGGTATGGACTTCAGGTAGAAGTAATACTTCAATTATGGTCCATACTTTAATTTATAAACATATACAAACCCACGTAGACTCCAACATTCTCCTAGCCTTTTGTATCCATAGCAATCAATAAGTATATAGGTCTTTTAGCCACCAACATTTAACCCTACAAATGAAGAAACAGGAGTCTATAGAGGTTGAGTAATACTAGAATGGATCTGTGGTGGTTAACAGACCCAAAGTTTTGGGGCAACAGAGGGAAATTACAGCATAATGGGCACCTGTTATTCAGTCAGCCCCAAATTCTTTTTCTGCTCTCTGAAAAATAAATCATATTTTTCTTGGAGAGCCCCCATTCCTCTTTATTCCATATGATCCTGATGACACAAAGTCCTCCTGGCTTCAAGGTTGGCATGGGACCCAGGCCTGGCCATGCCCATCCACCTGGATCTATCAGAAAGTAAGTAAAATCCCTCCACTAGGGTTTGCTGATAAGAAAAGATTTAAGTCTGAATGATGATATCTATACCTAATTTCAAACAGAATGATGTAATAAAAAGATGATAAGCTACATTTCTTTGGTAAGTTACTTAGCTATTCTGAGCCTCAGTTGCCACATCTGCAAACAGAAACAGCACTTCCTACCTCAAAGATCTGTTGTCTGGCTGTAAATAAATAATGTATGCAAAATGCCTGGCACACAGTAGGAGCTCATTAATGCTGGCACCTTTTTTTTTTCCTTCCAAAAAATGTCAGATGGATGTAGCATTACTGTAATTAAAATGTAAGAAGTGCATTGGCAGACTTTCTTTACAACATATTGAGAACAGCTTTTTCAGTAGCTACCTTATGTGATTTCAGGGAATGGGAGAGGAAAAAGAAAATAAAATGCAGCTTGATTTCCTGGAACAATTCAAGCCATATCCCATGCCTGCCAAGTGTAGCCCATAAGTCTATGTCTGCATTCATCTATTATCTCACCTCTATATAGATAAAGTGGTTTTCTTTTTTTTATTGGTTGTTCAAAACATTACAAAGCTCATGACATATCACCTTTCATACATTTGATTCAAGTGGGTTATGAACTCCCATTTTTACCCCAAATACAAAGTGCAGAATCCTTCCCTCTCACTAGCTATTGTATTTTTAAAATGGGAACTCTTTTGAATCCCTGGCAATCATTTAGCTGACGGTTCAGCTAGTAAAGTAATAATAATATCAGGAGCAGCTGCATGACACTTCCTGCTTTTAAAGCATTTACAAATCTGAGCTAATTAACAAGAAGGATAACATGCCAGATTTTTATGGATTAATATTACAATTATACTTTGCTTGTTCAATAAAAATGCAATGAAATGTGGAAAAACAAGAACTAAATAAGCTGTCTCCTCAATGCATTCAAAAGCCATGTAGTTGAAATATAAAATAAAGTGAGAGATATACAGTGCTGTCAGGTTATGTTTCTGCAAAGTGGCTGAATGTTCCTTTAACAACATCCACAAGGATTTAGAAGGAGGTATGGTACCTCCTTCTAACTTTGTTTTAGGATCAACAAAGTGTATAGACGATATTGATGGTTAGATAAAACAATTTATAAACCCACAACAAGGTTCTAACCCTTCAAATATACTTTCTACTTATCTCTAGACTTAAATACCTCAAAGAAACAAGAAAATCTTCTACTTCTGATTTATTCTTAAACATGAAAAAAAACCCAGCTTACATTGTATAGCAAAATACCCCATTATTTCTATTATAATACTGTATTGGTCAGCTTTCCATCACTGTGACATAAGAAAATACATAAGAAAAACAACTTAGAGGAAGAAAATTTATTTTGGCTTATGATTTCAGAGATTTCTGTCCAAGGTCGGCTGGCTCCATTGTTTCTGAGCCTGTGGTGAAGCAGGACATTATGACAGAAGGGAATGGAGGAACAAAGCTGTTCAACTCATGGTAGCCAGGAAGTTGAGAAAGAGAGGAAGGTACTGGGGATGAGACACAAGCTTCCAGAGCACATTCTCAGGAACCCACCCGCTTCGCCTATATTCACCTCCTACTGTTTCCACCATCTTCCAGTAGTCTATTAGCTATGAATCTATTAGTGAATTATTCCATTGAAAAGATTAAAGCCCTCATGATCCAATCACCTGCAAAAGGCCCCATTTCTGACCATTGCTGCATTGGGGAACATACGTTCAATATGTGAGCCATTAGGGGACATTTCAAATCCAAACTGTAACTAATATGGAAGTATATTTGAGGGCTGGGATTGTGGCTCAGTGGTAGCGTGCTTGCCTTGCATGTGTGGGGCACTGGATTCGATCCTAAGCACACATGAATAAATAAAATAAAGGTATTGTGTCCTATAACTTAAAAAAAAAAAAGAAAGTATACTTGAGTCAGTACAGAATCAGAAAGACCTGGGCTGGAATTCCAGCTCTGATACTCACTAGCTATGTAGTCATCACTCTCTGAATCTTAAGTTGCCTGACCTGGGGATGATAATACTTTCTTGGCAAGAATCCTAGGAGGGTCAAAGAAGATCCTGCCTTACATGATATTTGGGATAGGCAGGTGTTCATATTGGCTTGGCACATCCTCTCTATCCATAATTCATCTTTCTCCCCCTACAGTCTAAAATTACCCCAATATTCATTCAGTTTGCAGGAAAATAGAGAATCAGAACGAATAAAAATGTTCTTTTCTATATAAGCATTATGCATTTTTAAATATATAATGACATTTTAAGAGGATTAAGAGTAAAAATAAAAGTTAATTTCCAAAATAAAAATCTAAATATATGATCCCCCATAAGACTTTAATTTTAACATTGTTTAAAGGAAGTAAATTGTTAATTGCAAAGACAACTAGCTTGAATTTAACCATTTTGCCCTCTGCTTTTTTGTAAATAAACAAGAAAAAAATAGTAAAAGTGACGTGACAAGGTCAGATAGTGGAGGGATGTGTGGAGCACACATGCTTGAAGAGCCTGCAGACTGGCTTGTCCTCTCCAAGAGCAAAGAGGCCAGACCCGGGTGACTCGTACTACTTGAAAGGCTCACAAGACTGATTGGCTTACCAGCCTGCCAAGTTGTCCTTTGCATCAAGAATTGTAACTGCCACCTGTCTGTAAAGCTCCCATCAGTATGATCTGTCCATTCTCTTGCTTTGTGAAAAGATAAGTCATAATATATGTAGGTTTATTGCTTTCTGAATCTGGAGTTAGAACAAGGAGACTCAGCTATGTTTCCAATGTAATGGCTTCATACAGGGGCAAAACCCCCCACCCCTGCTTTTCAGAGACTCCAAATGCGTATATATTGGGGGAACTTGAATTTGCCTTACAACTCAGTGATTCTCTATGCATTTTTAATTTTTAAAAAATTCCTCTGTGTGTTCATTTTGGTTGGTCTTTTTTTTTGATCATTTATTCAACAAATATTTATTGAATGCTTGCTATGAAACTAATACTGATGTAGTCCATAGGAATAAAGCAATAAAAAGAAAAAAAATCATCCTCCTACCATAGAAGTTATCAGAGCATACATGATTAGGCCAATGAGACAAAAAATATTAGAATCTTCCGCCATATTAGAACCAGCAACCTATAACACTCCAGCTTCCTTTTTCTTCAACATTGCTTGGCAGCATCTAACACTGTGAACTTAGATGTGCACATTCATTCAGGCCTAAATGTCCTTCCATTTCTTTACATTTACATTTACTTGTCCATCTCTACACTGATGTGGTGGTCTTCCTACTTAACTCTGAAGATACACCTATGTGTACACACACACACACATACGAAAGACAGGCCGGGGTAGGAAAAATAATATCTTTGTCCCTTTGAATTCCTGCTCCATTACTTCCTAAATCTGTGTCCCTTAGCAAGTTAATAATTACCCCCTTTTATTACTTAAAAAGTTGCAAGTAATTTATTAATGTATTTTTCAAATTTTAACATTCAAACATGGTCTTGTTATTTTAGTAATTGTGCACGGGTTTATACTATAATCTCTAATGCATATTCAAGGGCTATTATGCCACTTCTTGAATGGTGTAAGAACCTTACAATATTGTGCTTGCACGTCTTTCTTCCTAGATTTTACATTGTTGTCACACATTTTATTTGCATATATGTTATGAATCTCACAGTATATTGGTATTATTTTTAAATGGCTAATATTCTGTTTAAAGAGATTTAAGTGCTAAGAAAAAATCTTGCATATGTACCTATGTAGTTGTTATCCCTGATCTCCATTCTTCCGTGTAGATCCATATTTCCATCTTACATAATTTCCTTCTGCCTGATTAGATGTCCTCTAATGTTTCTTTTTTTTTTTTTTTCTTTTTAACTTTTTTATTGTGGGTTGTTCAAAACATTACAAATTTCTTGACATATCATATTCCACACTTTGATTCAAGTGGGTTATGAACTCCCACCTTCACCCCATACACAGATTGCAGAATCACATCAGTTACACATCCATTGATTTACAAATTGCCATACTAGTGTCTGTTGTGCTTCGCTGCCTTTCACATCCTCCCCCCTCCTCTAATGTTTCTTGTTCTTTCAGATTTTGTATATCATATAAAAGTCTTTAGGTTGCCTTCATCTCCTGAAAAGTATTTTTACTAGGCATAGAATTTTAAGTGAGGTGATTTGCTACACTCCCCCCTTCTCTACTTTAAGGATGTTGCTTTTAGGTTTTCTTGCTTTCGCTGTTCTCAACAAGAAATCTGATGTCATTCTTTGTCCCTACGTAGGTAATATGCCTTTTTTTTCCCCTTTGGCAAAATTTCCTCTTTATCATTGGTTTTGAGTAATTTGATCATAATGGATCCTAGTATATTTTTTATTTATTGTTTTCTGCTTGGAGTTTCTTCAGTTTCTAGGATCTATGAGATTACAGTTTTCTTCTAATTTGGACATTCTTTTCAGGCATTATTTTTTCAGATATTTTCTATGATCCCTTACCCCTGCTTTTTAGAGACTCCTATTGCATACATACTGAGATGCTTGAAGTTCCCTTATGGATTCTCTGTTCATTTTTAATTTTTTTTTATTTCTCTGTGTGTTCCTTTTTTTTTTTTTTGGTCTCTTTTTGTTATGTATCCAAGTTTGCTGATCCTTTCTTCATCAATATCTAACATGTCATCAATCTTGATAGTGTATTTTTCATCTCACACATTGTAGTTTTCATCCCCAGAAGTTGAATTTTATCCTTTTTTTGTATTTTCCGTGCCTCTATTAACTTATTGAATTTACACAATACAGTTATGAAGAATGCTTTAATGTTCTGGTATGGTGAGTCTAACAGCCATGTCAGTACTGGATGGATTTCAATTGATATTTTTTCCTAACTAAGGACTCTGTCAAGGGAGGCATTGAGATGACTTCCTTCCTTCCTTCCTTCCTTCCTTCCATCTATATTTCAATGCCTACCAATGTAGGGTCCTGGACTAGCAAAAGCCTGCAGGAAACACTGTTCAGTATTGTGTATTATTCTCTAGGATACAACTAATTTGTTGTATCGAACTTGATACAACAAATTTCCAGTGTTGCCAGGGTCCTCATCCAGACCTGGTGTGTAAATGTCAGTGAAAGGTACATCCCTTCCCCTTTTCCTCCTCCTCCTCCTCCTCCTCCTCCTCCTCCTCCTCCTTCTCCCACCAGGGATTCAACCCAGGGGCACTGAACCACTGAGCAACATCATTTACAGGGTTTTTGAATATTTTGTTTAGAGACGGGGGTCTTGCTAAGTTGCTGAGGCTGGATTTGAACTTGCAACCCTTCCCAAGCTGCTGCGATTACAGGCATGCAGCACTGCACCCAGCTCCATTCTACATTTTTTTTTACTATCTCGTCCATGTACAACAAATCCTAAATCTGCTCTAAATTAAATTCAACAGACACTTTAAAATACCTACTCTGTGCAGACATGGTGTTATCATGGGAGCTGGTCACTGGATAAGACCCTTGACAACAGAAGAGCACCCTCAGGTGGCCTGAGAATGGGCACTCACAGTGTTCAGTTTTTGAGCACTGGGTTCTCATCTTTAAAAATCTTTCTCTCCATCTTCTTTCCATTACATTCATGGTTCAGCCCATCTTATGCTCTGAGAATAAACAAAAATGAGATGAGACAAATTAAGAATGATGTGGGAAATAAGCTCATTTTGCTGACTCATTCGCTTCTTCAACATTTATTGAGCACTACTACACTCCTGATACCATGCTGAATGTTGTTAGTTTAAGGACTATCAGACAGTTTTTATCCTTCAAGTATTCATAACTGGGCAGGGTGGGGGGGATGAAGACAAATGAGTCAATGGGAATCCTTGGTGAAGTAAGTAAAGGAATGTGTAAGGGCAATGTCTAAGTTCTTGAAAAGCCATCAATTTTTGGCAGAAATGGTGTTTATCCTCAAGAGCTTCTAACAATGTTGATTTATATGCAGTGAACACTTAGGGAAGAGTCAAAAAGGTCTGAATTCCTTGGGCTGTCCTTGGGCAATCATGTTAACTTTCTGAGCTTCAGTTTTTCATCTGTGAAGTGTAACTGATGATATGGCCTTGCTTGCCTTACTGGGTTATTATAAGGATCAACAGTCATGAGAGTGATTTTTAAATTGTAAAGATCGCCATAAAAAACACAACCATAAGTTATATTAATATATTTTTGTTGCATTTTGAAATGTAAGTCTTTCTACACTTCACACAAGTCAAGTTTTCCAGAGAGAGAGAGAGAACGACAGAGAGATATTTAACGAGCCCAAAAGAGTCCTTCACCTTTGCCTCCTGAGGAGTTCACAAAGTAGGTCTGATTTGACTTTTTCATCTGACTAGAAAGATACTTGCTGGTATCCCCATTGCACACATGAGAGAAGTGAGGCGTCAAAGAATCTGTCCTGGAACACAAGCTCCTAGAAGTCCTGCCTGGGTGACTTTCCTAGATCTCTTTAGACGTCAAAACATTTAATACTAAGCCCCCGCCTTTGGAGACCCAGTTCCTCTCATAGTCCCGCCTCCCTAGCTCGGGGCGAGGTTTCAACTCCGCCCCGTGACGCAACGACCTCGGCCCCGCCCCTGCGCGCCACCTCTCGCGGTATCTCTCGGGAAGACTGACGGGGTCAGGTGCCATCATGGCTGCGGAAGAGGCAGATGTGGATATCGAAGGGGATGTGGTGGCTCCGGCTGCGGCGGCACCGCCAGGGTGAGGCGCAGAGACGGGGTCTCCCCGGGATGGGGGCGGGCATAGATGCGAGGGGAGGACCGTGGATCCTTGGCTGCGGGTCCGGCAAGGGACAGGGAAACCGAAGATGGTGTGTTGGGCCAGAGTCTCCTCTGGTCCCGGAAGTCGAAGCGCGGGTTCCGCCCGCTAGCTTGTCCTGAGCCCAGCAGAATGTACTTGAGCTCAGGTACTCAAGTGTCCGCATGGCTCTTTAACTTTTTTACAGAGATGCTGTGAGGGACCAGTTTTCTCTTAGCTTATTGCACTTGCTCCAACAATTCGGATGCCTTCTTGCATTCCCTTTGCCTCAGAATCTGCCGTCAGTAACTAGAATGAGGGCACCTAGTAGACCGGACCTGAGCTCAGGGACTCATCTTCCATCGCTTGCTATCCGTGCGACCTTGGACGAGTCGTTTCGTTCCTTTTTCTACATAGGGGTAGTTGCGAAAAACTTCCTAAGAGGCAGCATGAGTTAAAGGAAAGGGGTCAGATTTTAGAGTTCTGGACAGTTCTGGACTTTCCTTCTGCTTTTGCTGGTTCTACCAGTAACTAGCCTTGTGACCTTGGGCAAGACGCTTAACTTGTCTGAGCCTCAGACTGCTTGTATGTAAGTTGGGGGTCATGATGTATATCTCATAAGGTCGTTGTGAAGATCAAATGAGTCCTCATCCTCGGGGATGGTTTCCTTTAGTACCTATTCCTGCAGAACAGGATGATATGGTTTGAAACAACCTCCTTTGCGCCTTTGCTTTCAAAGTAAGAAATGTGCCTCCTTTCAGTAATGACCCAACACACCATCTTCGGTTTCCCTGTCCCTTTCAAGTCTATACAAAATAGAAATCAGATCTATGTTCTAATTGCATCGAGTTACGTTACATAGGCCATTTTTGACATGTGAAGTGGCAATTTCATGTGATTCCTCTTGATATCAGGGCTCAGAAGGAGAAAAGTACCCACCTTGACCATGAGGCACTAAGATAGGGAGTTTCAAGTGTGAATTCTAAAGAACTATAAAAATGTGAGGAATATGGATCTTTACGCAGAGCAGTCGGAAGCTATACAGATAAGTAGGAAGTCTTTCATAACAATTGTTCACAATTTGTGTAGGCTTTAAATTTTAAGTATTTTTGAATGCTTGATTTAATTTATGTTTCATAACAAGTCAATGAAGTAAGTGGACGGGGATACTTAATCTGCAGTCTATAAAGAAATGAGTTTGCCTTGGAAGATCATCTGAGGATTTTGGCTCTATGCCTCTTTCATGGTTTTATCTTAATTTTTCTTATTGTGTTTAATTTTTCTCCCTTTTCTCGTTTTCTTCCTTCCTGTTTTTTCAGCCTTAGGTGTAGTGGTGGCTCTTCAATCTGTCTCATACAAGCAGAACTACAAAGATTATTGGCTCCTGATGGTCAGATTCATTGCTTTATGTGATTCCAAGGAGACTTATTGACATTATGTTCTTGTAAATGGGGCTACAGTCATCTGGAATTTAGTATAACTGGTGCCCCCTGAAATGTGTAATTACAGCTGATAATAGCATTTGTGGAACTCTTGAAGATAAATTTAAAGCATACTGCTTTTAACCATTTTCTGAGTGCTAGGTACCAAAATTAAAAGATGGCGTTTTAGTTTTCCTTCTGTTCTTATCGTTTTTTCTTGTCTTCCTTTTCTTCTGCTTGTTCTTTAAATGATGATATTAAAAAGGGATTTGTCATAGGTCTTCTGCTTCTTCATAGTCACGTAATTTTTGTTAGATGCTCCATATGAAATTTTACCAGTGTTCTTCCATGGAAGTTCCCCAAGTTGAACCTAATACATGCTAATATCTCCCAAATCTGTCAGTAACCCAAATCTTTCTCCTGAGCTTCAGAGTAATTTACTCAACTCTCTGAATCTATCAGCACTTGGATGTCCCACAAGTACTTAAATCTCAACTTACAAACTTTCTCCACCAGACCTGCCTCTCTGATGTTCCCTAGTTTATTAAGTGGCACCGGCAGCCACCCATCCGGTCATATAAGACACAGATCTAAAACTTCATCCCTTTTTCTTAACTCTTTCTACTTTCCCATTCTATTAGTTGTTAAGGAACTGTTCATTCTGTTTACATATCCTTTCAAATGTATTTACTTCTGGTCACACTGTTTGTTCCTGAGGTATAAGTTGCTGCCACCTTTTTTTTTTTTTTTTTTTTGGTATTTTTATAATCGATTCTTTACTGGTCTTTGTCTCCTTGACCCCCTTTATTCTTTACTAAAGATAGGGTCTTTCTTACCAAATGTGAATATTATTCCCTTCAGTCTCCAATTGATTTTGTGATAAATCTTCAGTTCCCTACTAGAGACCTGTGTGATTTGTGACCCACCTACTTTGTTCATTCAATCAAGTGTGAATTGAGCACCATGTACATGCCAGGCCTAGGTATATAGCTGTTGTAAAAATCAAGTCCCTCCTCATACAGAACTAATATTGCTGTTGGATAAGATAGACAGTAGACGTTTTATAGTGACGGGTGGAATAAAGTGAAGAAAAGATGAAAGATGAATAGCTTGTCGGCTTTATCTCTTATACTTAGGCAGGAAAGCTGTAAGGTCTGAAACTATGAGATCTCAAACTAAGTATGAATACAGTGGAAAGACTAGGTTTGGAAAAGGGAGAAACAATAGAATTGTCAAGCAGACTGAATAAGGATTGTGAAGAAAGAACAGCAGATTCAGACTTTTGGTTTGGATAACCAGGGAGGTGATGGTGCAATTAACTGGGATAAAGAACAATGGAAGGGTAACAGATTTGGGAGAAAAAGTGATTTTAGACTTACACATGTTGATTTGTGGTATGTATGGAGATTAGGGCAGTGTTCATATGCATACACCAGAGTGTAGATATTGCTAATCCTTCCTATTAGAGAGTACTATGTGAAGAGATTTGTGCAGTGAACTTGAAATGATAATAGTCCCAACTCCCACACACTTGGTAGACCTAGTTATTTGAGCAAATATTTCCTTTTGCTGATACAAGAGACAGAATCCTTTATTTAGCCTCTTCCAGATCAGAGTTGGTCCTTGAATTTAAACCTGGGGAAAAGTTTGGCCAGGGAAAAGTCATTACTAGAAAATTTGTAACTTCAAGTGTACAAAAGCAAAATATTAAATTTAATTATATCACAGTTTGTGGTCCTGAGAACTTAACGAGCCAGCCTTTTTACTTATGTAGTGTACTTTGTAACTTGTTAGTACAATGAAAGGAGTGAGAAAATTAATAAAGTTTGATTCCCCGATGGACACAGAAGTCCTCCAAATAACCCAAATTAATTTTTAAAAATTATATGAGTAGAACTAGGTGTGGTGGTACACTACTGTAATCCCATCGACTTGGGACTCTGAGGCAAGGAGGATCGCAAGTTTGAGGCCAGCCTCAGCAATTTAGTGAGACCCTGTCTTAGAAAATAAAAAGGACTGGGCATGTAGCTCATGGTGAGGTATCCCTTGGTACAATCCCCATTACAAAAAAGAAAAGTGTATGGGATGTCATTAAAACTTCATTTAGTAATTTCTATTTTAATTTTTCCATCTAGTTTTGATTTTTTTTCTTCATTTTGAGGTTGATGCTATAGATGGAAGTTTTTTATGGTTTAGATATAGTTAAAAGGTTTAATTACAAAGTTGAGTTCTTTTACACATATGAGTACATGAGTCAAAACTGAAGTGGTACTTCAAGGCCACAGAGTATGTTGTGGTTGTTGCCTGGGTATTTTTTTCCTTATAGGCCAAGGAGGTACAGTAGGCATTTTTGCTATATTAAATCTTTTTAAGGGGAGAAGAAACCTACACCAGAGTCCCTGAGTATGAGCTATAGCCATTAACCAATATTTATCTCTTATAGCCATTTTCTTAATTATTACAGAAATGATGAAAATAAAGCATCACTTTTACAAGATCACTATCTGGACTCATCATGGAGAAATGAGAATGGCCTTATTGTAAGTATTGTATGAAACTGTTATCATTGCCCAGAGTGCCTCTTTCTTATTTTTAACAGAGGGCTAGTTTTCAGAAATAACATAGATAATACATAAGAACTTTTTTCTTATTTTCATAATGGAAGAAACCTCATTTTTCTTTCAATTTTGAAAAATGTCCTATTGAGAAACAACTTTGGAGCCAGTTGGATTTAGGTACAAATTCTTGACTCTGCCACTTCTCAGGTTTGTGAACCTTTGTTTCTTCAAGTAAACAGTGGGGATTAACCCTACTTTCATTTCTTTATTTATCAGTTATTTATTGAATATCTACTATATGCCAGACACTAGTCCAGGTTTGGGAATACAGCTATAATCAAGACAGATGTGGTCCTACTTTCAAAGAGTTTGTATTCATTCAGTAGGAGAGAGAGGTGATAAGTAGGCAAACCATTTGTAGATTATGAAGGAAATAAAGTGCTGATGAGAATACCAGGGTGGGGAGCCTCCTTGAGATAAATTGTCAATGAGGGAAACTGGGGAGGTGATATTTTAAGCTAAAAATTAATAGGAAGAATGGGGAGATATGTGAAGAATTGAGAAAAGAATTCTAGGTAAAAGGAATAACAATTGCAGAAGCTCTGGTTGAAGGAAGGAGCCCTATACCACGTCTAGAATATAGTGGGAAAGAGAGATGTGAAAGCAGGTAAGAACTCTTGTCATTTAGGGCTTGTGAGTTAAATTATGTTAAAGGGCTTACATTTTATTTTAAGAGAACTGAATCATCATTGAAACACTTTACATAGATTTTATACAGATGGGTAAGTTCATTTTGATACAGTTAATTTAGGGTATAGATTCTATTCAAATGTGTAAGTTCATTTTGATACAATTAATTTGGGATGCTAGGGTAAAGATTAGATTGGAGGGGAAGCAAGAGTGGAATCAAAGGGACCAGTTAGGAAACATTTGAAGTAATCTAAGTAAGATTTATGATGGTGGCTTGTCCCTAGTGGTAGCAAAAGAGAGAGACATTAACAGATTTGAATTATATTTTGGAGGTAGAGCTGGTTGGCAGATTGAATATGGAGACTGGGGAAAAGAAAGAATCCACAATAATTACTGGGTTTTTAGATGGAGGAACTTAGTGACTAGTAATGCCTTTTACTATGTTGGAAAAGCAACAGAAGAAGCAGTTGGAGATATGTAATGGTAAGTTTCATTTTGAATATGTTAAATTTGAAAAGCCAATTATATCCAAGATGAAATCTTGAGTGAACAGTTGGATGTAAGCTTGGAGAACATATATGAGCTGATAATTTATAACTTTGGAGTTGAAAATATGCATGATCATCCACAGAGAGATTGTGGCTGAGGGAAAAAAAGAATTGTAAGTTTTGGAAATTTGTTAAGTGTCTAGTAAGATATCTGATGCCTAATAACTCCTCATATATAGTAGCCATTATTATCTCATTGTGGGGAGGAACATGAGCCTTGGAATTTGACAATGCTGGTTTAAGGACTCTTTCTTCCACCTAAAATGCTGCAGTGCTATCAGTGAGCATGAAGTTTTATCTCATAGTTTTTGTGAGAATCAAAGATGTCTGCACTCAATACATAGTAGCTGTTATTATTTGTAATTATAATATTATATATTTTTGTTTACTAAAACATGAAAAATATTTCCAAAACATAATAAAAATATGTGTTCTTACTCCTTTTTTTTTTTTTTTTTTAATAGCCTTGGACTCTTGATAGCACCATCAGTGAAGAGAACAGAGCTGTCATTGAGAAAATGTTGTTGGAAGAAGAGTATCCTTTAGTGATTATAGGGGCATTTATGGTTTCAGTTTTAAAAAATCAATGTAAAAATGATGAGAGAGGCTACTCTAGTTCCTAGATGGGTATTACTTGGTTACAGACTGCTATCATGTAATACAATATTTTCTATCTATGAGAAAGCATTTATTTTATTCTTCAAGTTCTGTTTTATTGCTTAGTCTGAGATCCAACTTAATATTTTTTAGAATTTTGTTGTCAGCCAACACTTCGTGATATGTGAGTACTGAATTGAAACTATAGAATATTTAAGTCAGTCAGAACCTTAAAGCCAATTTCCATTTTCAGAGTTAAAACTTAAAAGAGGTTCATTTTTCTAAGGATTCAAAATTATAATATGTAAAAGTTCTTTTCACTTTTTACTCTATAATTTACAGGTGTTTTGTGGGAAGAATCTTAAGTACAAAACATAAAGCAAATACTGTAGAATGAATATTTTATCCCCAAAATTGTGGCTACTTATCTATGTTTCAGCCTCAGCCACTAGTCTCTTGTCCTCATTTTTAAAAAATTTTAATTTGTTATATATGACAGCAGAATGCATTACAATTCATATTACACATAAAGAGCACAATTTTTCATATCTCTGCTTGTATGCAAAGTAGAGTCTTCATACATGTACTTAGGGTAATGATGTCCACCTCATTCCACCTTCTTTCCTATCCCCTACCTTCTCCCTTCTCTTCCCTCCGCTTTGTCCTAATCCTCCCATGCCCACCTCCCAACCACATTATGAATCAGCATCCTTAAATCAGAGAAAACATTCGGCTTTTGATTTTTTTGGATAGGTTAACTTCACTTAGCATTATATTCTCCAACTCTATCCATTTACTATAAATGCCATGATTTTATTCTCTTTTAATGATGAATAATATTTCATTGTATATACGTCACATTTTCTTTATCCATTCATTTACTGAAGAGCATCTAGATTGGTCTCACAGTTTAGCTATTGTGAATTGTGCTGCAATAATCATTGATGTGGCTGTGTCCCTACAGTATGCTGTTTTTAAGTCCTTTGGGTATAGACTGAAGAGTGAGATAGCTGGGTCAAATGGTAGTTCCATTCCCAGTTTTCCAAGGTTTCTCCATACTGTTGTCCATATTGGCTGCACCAATTTGCAGTCCCACCAGCAATGTATGAGTGTGCCTTTTTCCCCACATTCTCACCAACACTTAACGGTTGTTTGTATTTTTAATAGCTGCCATTCTGACTGGAGTGAGATGAAATCTTAGAGTAGTTTTGTTTTGCATTTCTCTAATTGCTAGAGATGTTGAACTTTTGTTTTATATATTTGTTGATTAATTTTATATCTTCTTCTGAGAAGTGTCTGTTCAGTTCCTTAGCCCATTAATTGATTGGGTTTTTTTTTTGGTGTTGAGATTTTTGATTTTTTTATATATCCTAGAGATTAGTGCTCTATCTGATGTGCATGTGGTAAAGATTTGTTCCCAAATGTAGGCACTCTGTTTGCCTCACCGATTGTTTCTTTGCTGAGAAGAACCTTTTAATTTGAATCCATCCCATTTATGGATTCTTGATTTTAATTCTTATGCTATTGGAGTCTTATTAAGGAAGTCTGAGCCTAATCCATCATGATGGAGATTTGGGCCTACCTTTTCTTCTAATAGATGCAGTGTCTCTGGTTTAATTCCTAGGTCTTTGATTCACTTTAAGTTGAGTTTTGTGCATGGTGAGAGATAGGGGTTTAATTTCATTTTGTTGCATATGGATTTCCAGTTTTCCCAGCACCATTTGTTGAAGAGGCTACCTTTTCTCCAATGAACATTTTTGCACCTTTGTCTGATATAAGATAACGGTAATTATATGGGTTAGTCTCTGTGTCCTCTATTCTGTACCATTGGTCTACAAGTCTGTTTTGGTGCTAATACCATGCTGTTTTTGTTATGTTCCTCTGTAGTATAGGTTAAGGTCTGGTATAGTGATGCCACCTGCTTCATTCTTCTTGTTAAGGATTGCTTTAGCTTTTCTGGGTCTCTTATTTTTCCAGATGAACTTCATGACTATTTTTTCTATTTCTATGAAGAATGACATTGGGATTTTGATTTAATTGCATTAAGTATGTATAGTGCTTTTGGTAGTATGGTCAGTTTGACAGTATTAATTTTTCCTATCCAAGAGCAAGAGAAAAATCTTTCCATCTTATAAGGTCTTCTTTAATTTCTTTCTTTAGCATTCTGTAGTTTTCATTGTAGAGTTCTTTCATTAAGTTGATTCCCAAGTGTGTGTGTGTGTGTGTGTGTGTGTGTGTATTTTTTTTTTTTTTTGAGGCTATTGTAAATGGGGTAGTTTTCCTCATTTCCCTTTCAGAGGATTTGTCACTGATACACAGAAATGCCTTTGATTTATTGTCCTCATTTTTTCCTTTGTGTGTGATATTGGTTATTTAACTTCTTTGAGACTCAGTTTTCTTATATGTTAAATGGAAAGGTTGAACAAAATGATTTCTTATATGACTTATAAAGATTATTAATAGTCTAATAAATTATGGTTTATTTTTAATTCATCCCAATTATTGCTGTGTTGATTTTAATTATCAAAGGTTAGCTTCTTATAGACTTTCTTATTTTCTAACATTTCCCAAACATTGCAGTTATAGCCTAAATAATTGCTATTCAATGAGAGGCACATATAATTTAATATTTCCTAGTTATTTAAAACAGATAAAATTATTTTGATAATATATCATTTATATATATAATTCTAATAATATATCATTTAAAATATTTTTTGTAAACATTATTAATGAAATGTTTTACATTCTTTGTTTCATACTCAATCTTTGGAACCCTGTGTTTTCTATCCTTAGAAAACATTTCAGTTCGTGCCAGTTATGGAGTTTAAGTGCTCAAGAGTCACATATGGCTAGTAGCCACTATATTAAACGGTAGAATTCTAGGTTAATGAACACTGAAGTAGTTACTTAAGAAATGGTAACAGAAATTATAATAATGAGAGGAGAATTATATATAAGCATTTAGAAGACAGGGTAATGTCTGCTTATATTTTTTGTCCTCAACTCATAGTACCTAACATAATACCTGGTGCAGTGTATAGTCAATAAATATTTGTAAAGTAAATAGTAGTTTGGATTAATGACAGTATTGCAATAGGCTAGTTTCAAGAACTTCAGAGAAGGAGATCCTTTGTAGATGTGATCTCAGTGTTCTTTTCATTAGGGTAGAGGGGAATGCTGAACTATTCTCTGTTATCTTTAGAAATATGGAAACAATATTCTCAAATTACTGTAAACAACCAATCTAATTCATCTATTATACTCCCCGTATATTTTAGAAAAAAAGTTTTAAACAGTAAGGCTATTTCTTCTCACTTCTAATAGAGAAGAGAAATTAGCATTTATGTAGCACATTTTGTGCAGGCATTGTGTGATATTACATATAATTTATACCTGTAACAACACTGAGGTAAGATATTTTTACCATAATTTTTGTGGACCTAGAAGAGGCTTTCAGAATTGGTTTTGCGAATTTCAAGTTTTCCAAGTCAAACAAAGTATGACTTTCATGAGTCTATAAATGCCAATTTTATATGTCACATAAAAGTTTTATGAGATTAATCTTATTTTAAAAGTGTCCTTAATAATCATACAGGTATTATTTATCTAAAAAATCACTTCCAGGAAAATTCTGGCTTGATAAAAAGGAAGATAATAAAAAACAAACGAACAGGTAAAATCAATTTAAACTGTTAAACATATAAATGCATTTTTAGAAATTTCTTCTCAAGCTTCCTTATTTTTTTTTTCATGTGGTGCAGTCTGCAGAAAACAGCAAAAATCATGTATGTACTTCTGTTTTATATTTTTAAAACCTTTCTGATCATTTAAAACTATGGAATATTTTTCAAAAATTATAGTTATCTTGAGGAAAAGCCCTCTTGATTAAAAAACAAAATAAATATTAAAAACAGAGTTTCTAGTACAGATGTAAGAATGCCATAAGTATGTTGATATTTATTAGCTAGAATTTCTTTTGTGACCCATAGAGGCAATTCATCAAATTATGGGAAAGATAGATTCATAGAGATTTATGGGGAAATTTTAAGAAACTATTACCTAATACATTGTATATTAACTTGAATTCTATTGCTGTGTTAACTAATTTTCAGCAGAAATCTAATTTGGATTTATGGCTTTCAAGCATTATCTAGAAACTTTATCTTACAAATATTTTTTCCCAATAATTGGAAAATATTGATTTAGCATTTATAAACTTGTAAGTAAAAAAACTATTTAGCATTATAAACTTGTAAGTATATAGTTGGTTAAAATATGGATTGATTACTAGGCCCAGTAGCACAGGCCTGTAATCCTACACAACTTCGGAGGCTGAGGTAGGAGGAGTGAAAGTTCAAGGCCAGTCTCAGCAATTTGGTGAGACCCTCAGCTTAGTGAGACCCTATCTCAAAATTTAAATAAACAAACAAAATAAATAAATAAAGGACTCGTAATGCAGCTCAGTGGTAAAATACACCTGTATTCAATCCCCAGTATAAAAAAAAATGGATTTATATAATTTACATAGTGGTGATTGTGCAAGAACTTGACCACTGAGCAGCCTTTGATGTTTGTATTTTGTGGAGTGAACAATAACAATGTGAAATTAATAGAAAGATCAATGACTTGAGTGAATTAGCTTCATCAGCATTTTATTTTTAATTTACTAAAATGATTTTAAAAGCAGTAAGTGTAATGCCATGGTTTTGCAACTTCTTTTCTGGCTCAGTATTTATATGGATTTACCCAGTAATTAAATTAGAGATATTTCTGGAATCATTGTAAATTCTTAGATACCTTTAGGATTGGGGAATGTATTAACACCTGCTGCTTTGTATTCATTCTAAGAGGGCTGTTTTGTTGGTTATTACATTGACTTCCTTTGATGTCTTTAGTTTTAGCCTCACTCAAACCCGGGGATTATATCTTTTGGGGTTCGTATCATCCATAGTAGAGATACATGACAGGGTAAATCTCTCCCCCTAGGTAGAGGCTGTAGCCTTCTTTTTTTGTTTTATTTTTTAATTCTTTGATTCGTTTTAGCCCATGGCTATCTATAATCTTTAGCTGCATACATAAGGAATGTTCCATTTCAGAAATTTTTTTGCAATTCCTCTTTTTCCCCTCAGGGTACACTCTCCTACAAAACCAGCCAGTTACTCAGTAAAGTGGACGATAGAAGAAAAAGAGCTGTTTGAACAAGGGCTGGTAAATAGAGCAATTTTTAATTTATAGTAAAAATGATTCTAAAAGCAAATACTGATAGAGTTATAAGATTAAATCGTAGAGACCAGAGCTTTTAATTAAATTTATTTAACAACTTGAGTTTTTCTGTAGTTAGAGTAATGATGTTTATAGTGTAGTACAAGAGAATTCCTTTTAACTAAGGTACTAAAATAGATTTGAATCAGTACTTTGATATAAACATTTTTGGGGTATTAGTAAAATCCAAGAAATTGTGCTGTTATCTGTATACATGATACCAACTCTCTGGATTAAAAGGTAAAATATTTAGTTGTCTAAAACTTTGTGTTAAGCTGGGTGATCAGCTGAGTTGTTCTTTAATAAACTGTTTGCCATTATGTACACAGGCAAATGTTTTATGCATAGATATGAAGACCAGAATAATTTCATACAAAATAAATTCATACAAAACATTCTTTTGTATGAATGTTTCACTGAAATCTATTTAAAAATGCACAGATTATATAATGGGGAAAAGATGTATGCTCATTTCTGAAAATATTCCTTAATATGAAGAAATTTTTAACAAAAATGTTCAGGAAATTTGTCTTTAACAAGAGTAGATTATATATTTTCTTTTAAGATACTTGTTACTCTGTATTTTATAAACTACTTTAGAAATTATATATATATAATATTTGTGTAATTATTTAAAATTTGTAAATGCAATTTGAAATATTTACATTTCTATAGATGATGAGAAATAAAATGTTTTTGCTTTTCTAGTTAAAACCATGGTATCTATAAATTCTGTGAATACTAAACGATATTGAGGGTTTTTTTCCCCCGTACTGGTGATTTTTTTCCTATATTGGTATTTCAGTCCGTTACATCATAGTCTAATTTTAATTAACCAGTAATTTATTTTAGTCTGCTGACAGCTTTTATGTTTTGTCCCTTATAAAGATCAGATATACATATGTGTGAAATAGTTTGTTTTCAACCATTTTTTGGTTGTTAATTGTTGACATTGTTGGTAGTTGTGGGAATGCATTTGTGTGCTCAAAAGTCAAAAGTAATCTAGTTATAGGGTGTTAAGTCTCCCTCTCACTTCTGAAGTAATCAGTGTCGTCATCTTTGTATATCCTTCCTAAGATATTTTGTCCATTTATAAGCAAATATGTATTTACTTATATAGAGATAGGTAGAAGTCTACCTATCTACATTAAGAGATATTTGAATTAGAATGCTTTCATAAACAAAAAACAGAGTTTGCATATATAGTGAATTGTCTCAGGCATACGAGAAGGGAATTATGTGATACTGAACAACTAAGGAAGGTTTTTTCTTATTTTCCTTTGGCAGTGGACTGTCCCTTTATTTTGAAATTGGTGCATGTTTTCCTTACTACTCTCATTAGTATCTTTTCTCCAGTGTTCATGTTGTCCAAATTTCTGATGTCCCCAGTGATATACTTTTATCTAGATCTCTAGATCTACTATTCTGTGCTATCAAGTTATTTAACTGCTTTTACTACCCACTCACACAAAAAAAGAGAACTAATTCTTCAGTAAGTTAGTCTCAACTAGGTGCTGATCTCTTTTTCTTTTATTGTACTGGGGATTGAACCCAGGGGCACTTCACCACCTTAGCCCTTTTTAGGTTTTTATTTTAAGACAGGATCTCACTTGGTTGCTTAGGGCCTTGCTAAATTGTTAAGGCTGACCTAGAACTTGTGCTCCTCCTGATTCATCCTGAGTTGCTGTGATTACAGACTTATGCCAGTGCTCCTTGTTAAGTGCTGATCTTCAGTAATTAATTCATACTTACTAACAATTTTCTCAGAAGTACTTTCAGTTTTAAGAAATTGTCCATGTCAGATTTTCTAATGAATATCAGAAATAAGTGTACAAGTTAAGGTTTGTCATTCAGGTCAGATCTTTGAAGATGATTTGTTATTGTTTGTTACTGATAAGATGTGACTGTTTGACCTGTGGATCTGCCTCTAGGGTCTACCTCCCTGAGTTTTGGGTGGTTTTTCTTTTTTTTGTTTGTTTGTTCTTATAAGAATTCTAAAAAATTGAAATGGTTGAGCTATTTTGAGAAGTAGAAAGTATTCTGTGTGGTGATATTATAAAGAGGATTTACATATTAAATGAGAATTATACTTGATACCTAAAAATCCCTTTTGTATAAAATTGTATGTGTTCCTTTCTGTACTTCAAAACATGGGAGCTCCCTCCGGTTCCCAGTTTTTTTTCCCCTCAGCTTCAGTGTTAGCAGGTGCACAGCCTTGACACTAAGAGGGAAGCATTAGATACAGGTCTACTTCATTCGTGATTCAGACTTGTAAGTCATTGCACTGATACTTGTATAGAGTAAAAGTGTCTGTGTGGGGCACAATGGATGTTCTGAAAATTTTGTGATTAGTGTAAAACATGTTCAGTTGATCCTTTAAATGTACAATGTTCACCTACCTCCTTTTTGAGCACTTACTTATTTTTAAAAGATATCTTAGATTTTGGAACATCGTAATGTGCAGTATGAATGTATACAGTTAGGTAACACAAGTGGTGGATCTTCATATATATTATTATTTTCTATGATTTTTAAAATCACTTTGGATTGTTTTCAGAAGTCCAGGTTCAAGGGAGAGCTTTTTGATTTGAAAGAGCACAGTCTATAGGGAGGATTTCATTGTTTGGTTTAGTCTATAGATAAAGATAGTTTTTAATTGTTTTTCAAATAAGTAAGCTAATCAAAAGCAATTTTTTTCCATTTTGATAACGCAGGCTAAATTTGGTCGAAGGTGGACTAAAATTGCAAAGCTGATTGGAAGTCGCAGTGTTTTACAAGTGAAGAGTTATGCCAGACAATACTTTAAAAATAAGGTAAGCAGAACAAAATTAGTAACCAGAAATATATAATGTAAGTATTAGTGTCTTATTGTTTAAAGTTTTATATTAAAAGTATTTTAACCTCATAAAACACTATGCATGTTTGACTTTAAACACGTTAGAGCATATCTTTAGTTTTTTAACTGTTGCTATTAAATAGTATTTATATACTATACTACCTAATTTTCTATAGTTTAAGGGTAAATATTAACTACCCCAAAACATTCTAGAAGGCAAGGATTATTCCTAAGAGAAAAGCTTAGAGGTCTTGTGTTCCTCTAAACAATATCTCTTCTTTTTTAAGTATTTGCATTATAAAGACTTTTATCTATTATTACAGCTTAGAGGACATAAATGCTAACATGATTCTGGAATCTATTTAATAGTAACGAGGTTTTTATAAATTTTGTGGAGAACTTTCTGAAAACTTTAATAAATAATATTCAGAAAGACATAGTTATATAATTTCTTAATCTTTCAAGTAATTTGTGCTATATTCAGCTGTGTAATGTTGTTATTTAGAACTTTTTAACATTTTGCTTGAGCTCTAAATATGCAAGTATATAAAATTTGGAAATGTCCTGAGTGAAAATTGGTGTTTTAATGTAACTGATGTGTTCTAACTAGTATACAATATTTGTCTTGGTGTTAGCTGGGAATAGGTGGTAAGTAATGGAAGGTATTCATTGTATAGTAATTAGCTGCTACCTCTTTCAACCTAACAAAAGCAGCTTGAAGTAGTTTATCAAGGTTGAGGTAATAAGGAACAGAAAAACAGCTTCACCTGATTATTCTTATACCATGCTTCTTACATTAGAATATGTGGAATAAGTTGGAGTATCAGTTGTACTTATAAATGTGGGGTGGAAGGATACATTTATATTATAACAGACATTAGAATTTTATGAACTTTAAAGCAAAATTTCATCCAGAATTTTGAGATTAAAAACAGGAGGCTGAGGGCTGGGAATCTAGCTCATTCAGTAAAGTTCTTCCTAGCATGCATGAGGCCCCATGTTTGATTCCCAGAATTGCAAAATAAACAGAAAACCTTAAAATGTAGTAGGCTGCAAATAAATAAGAAGATTTTTAATGGTATTTGAGGCTATATGTCCAAATCTCCTCCTCCCCCTACTACCCTTTTGTTCTTTACATGATCCTGGGATTCTTTTGTGACAATGGAGCTATTATCTCTTACTTAGAGCTATCATATCTCTTGGATGTGTCAGTCATTTATAGGATTTTCCAAAAATATTATATATAAAAATTTTCATTTCAATTCATATTTACTCATTGACTTTCATCTTTTTCTTACATTATCAGGTATTATCAGGAGTGGAAGATAATACCATGGCTTAACATTATAAACTCTGTAATATTGAAGCTGCATTAAGTTAACCTGCAAAAAAATAGTTTCTATAGTTAAATGAAAGATGGATTGAACTTACTGAATGTAAATATGTGACATAAATTCCCAAGTAAAGGATTATTTTAGCATCATAAGAAATGATCAGCTGTGGTTGTCATTTTGAAAAGTAGACTTTTATAAATATTTTTAATATCTTATAGAACACCTTAACATGAAAGTTGTTGGTTTAGTCTCTGGTTAGTTCAAGCCTATTTTAAACTTAATACTGAAAATAAATACATGGTAGTTCTATAAGTACCAAATCATGAGTCATATATGGGAATTTAAAATGTTGATCTTTTACATTTAAAAAGCAGTTTTAAACACATTAAGGAGAAGCACAGTGAAGGTCTAATGTACCATTATATCTTATTTATTGTCAGTTGATTAAATTTTAAAACCTTAATATTATGGGTGTCTTATTCTGATTTTTAATAAGGTAAAATGGAGTCCAGAGAAAGAAACACCAAATCAGAAGAGCAGCAGTGATCATCAGGTTAAAAATGAAGATAAAGGGACAAAGGCATGGACACCATCATGTTTAAGGGGACGTGCTGATCCCAACCTGAATGCTGTAAAAATTGAAAAGTTGTCTGATGATGAAGAAGTAGACATCACAGATGAGGTGGATGAGTGGGCTTCTCAGACATCACATAAGAATTGTAGCAGTGGTCTCTTGTTAGACATTCCTAATAGTAAAACTCATGAATCCAGTCAAGAAATCAGAAGCCAGGAAATTCTCTTTTGCAGATCTTCCAGGGAATATCTTCAGAACATAAAACAAGATGAGATGAAAACACTTTCAAGCTCAGAAATTACATCATGGACCAAAAAACAGAGCAACAATGAAAATGACTCAGCTGAAGTAAATGATCAGAAATGCAATAAACTGATTAAAAATGGTGACAAGCAAGGTGGAAATGGAATAGATGACTCCAGGCAGTGTCCTTCTCCAGAGCCTTGTGAAATTCAGAAAGATTTTAGTGATAATGAAATGCTTTTTCATTCTTCCTTCCAAATGGTGGAGGAAAGCCATGAGGAAGAAGAGCTTAAGCCACCAGAACAAGAAGTAGAAATAGATAGAAATATTATTCAGGAAGAAGAAAAACAAGCAATTCCTGAGTTTTTTGAGGGACGCCAAGCTAAAACACCAGAACGCTATTTGAAAATTAGAAATTACATTTTGGATCAGTGGTAAGAATAACATTTTGGATGCTGCTTTGAAAACCTGATATTCTGTGGAGTATTTTAACTAGACCTATGTAGAATTTAAAATTTTGCTAGTGATCCAAAGAGCTTTCACATGTATTATCATTTCAGGAGGAAAGATTAAACATTTCTCATAGTGATCTTTTTTTAAAAGCATTGCTAAACATTGTAACCTATGGCTCTCATAATCCATCTGTTCTTCAGAGTGTTGGAGCCTGGAAAGAAAAGGTCTGATGATTCCTTTAAGAAGCAATTTCTTGGGACAGTTTTGGGAAGATGTACACAGAGAATTTCTTTTCATGTACCTTAAGTATAAAGAAGGAAAACTTAGGTGACAGAGGAATACACTGTCGTTAAATGTAGCTAGATTGCATAAATAGTTTTCCTAAATAGCTGTCTTAAATGTTTTCAGCTTGAACTTGTTGCATAATAAGGTATTTCTTAGCATCTTCCTTCATCAGGATACAGGAATTTTCTAATGTATGGAGTTACCTTCTAAATTGTCAGTATATTTTAATTAATATGGAATAGGAAACAAGACAAAATACTTCTCATCTTATTAGCCTAAATACTCAAAAATATTTTGAATTTTTGTTTGTAGCTTATCAGTTAAGTCATCACTAAATATTCAATTTGCTGTTATTGTTTCAAGAATATTGAATTGTATATGGCCAACTTTACAGAGCGCTTCCAGGTGATGGGCCCTTGGGTGAGGATTCAGCCTTGTCCCTTGTTTTTCTCTTTCTCTTTATCAGGTCTTTCTATCCTGTTTCAGTAACTTTCTGCTATATCCTGGGGATGTTAACAAAGGAAACAAATAATTTGTTGAATCAGATATCTTCATTTTATACAGACAGTATTACATTATTTGGCTTGCAAAGACAGCCATATTCCAACAGGAGGATTTGTTCTTGTTCTTGCCTCATGATCATTTCAATTGGTTAAAGTGCTAAAAGTACAACTTCTGGCTAGTGTTGCTATCATAGTAAAGAATACTGAGGAGGAACAATTCCTAGCATTTACATGGTGTTTTGCAGTTTATAGAAAGCTTTCCTTTATTTCATTTGACTTGTCACCGTAATACTGTGAAATAGACAGATGGTGTAATCTTACTTGATAAAGAATAATTCTGAGATCAGGTGACCATTAGAGGCCTGTATTTGGTTACACAACCAGCCAGTGACTATGAAAGATGTTAGTCCAAGTCTTTTTGTTATTCTACATTACCTAATTGACACTATTTTTTAAAAGTATATTTACTTATTTGATGATTCATTTATTTCCTTCCTCCCTCCCTCCCTCCCCCCCTCCCTCCCCAGGGCCTTACGCATGCTAGTGCAAGCACTCTACCAACATTCCCAGCCCTTTTTGATTTATTTTTGTAGTGCTAGGGATTGTGCCCCAAATTTTGTACATGCCAAGCAAACTTTCTGTCACTGAGCTACATTTCTGCCCTTACGTTTTAAAAGACCAATGGAATGAGATTTCTATTGGTCTTTACTTTTATTTTTGGAAATAAGAAGATGGGTAGCCAAAATTGAAGGACTTCAGAACAATAACTACTTCTGAAATGTCTATATGAGCCAGGCCTGTGGCACACCCCTGTAATCCCACTGGCTCAGGAGGCTGAGGCAGGATAATTGCAAGTTCAAAGCCAGCCTCAGCAACAGTGATGCTCTGTCTCCAAATAAAATACAAAATAAGGCGGGGCATGTGGCTCAGTAGCTGGGTGTCTCTCCCTGAGTTCATTCCCCTGTACCAAAAAATAAAAATAAAAATAAAATGTTTATAAGAAGATCATCAATATATACTTAATATTTGTTTAATCAAATTGTTGCTTTGCATTTTGGATTCCATATGAGGCAGAATAATTTACATAGATATATAAATGATATGGCAGTAGTTTACTAAGTCATTTGTCTTAGTTCTTGAAACCAATTTGGTTTTGCTATTTAAATATGATAATTTAACAGAACAGCATGAAAGCAAAAAGGAATGTTTTCAACAGAACTGAAATTTTGGTTAGGGACTGGAGGTGGTACTAAAAAATAAAAAAAGAAGAAAGGAAGACTTAAAAGTTTTCAAAATAAAAAGAAGTCTGCCAAATTTGTTTTTAGATAAATCCTTTCCATAAAAGTAGATGTAATTGACTCCCTGGTTAGAGGAATGTTTTTATTAAAACAATAATCTATACAGTTAACTGAATTTCTACCAAATGTCAGGCATTATATTTAAGCTATCCGCAATCCTCTTTACAATTTTGTCCTCATTTTGCAGATGAGAAAAGTTAGGTTCACAGAGGATAAGGAACTTGTTCTAGATCACACTAGGTGAAGATGATTTCAGAGTCTGGAGTCTTGACTCACTGTTCCTACAGTTCCAACTCAGGGCCTTGACCACTCTGTCTTAGATCTTGCTTTCCTCCAGATCTTGGAGAGTCTTGCTTTCTCATCTCAATTCAGGTCTGCGCAGGAAAATGAGAGGCTTCTGACCACCCTAATATATCTTCTTATTCTTCATTCTTTGATCTTGTGTTTTATTTACTTTATAGAGCTTACTCAAATAAATACACATTTAAAAACTATGAAGTTCAGGAAAGGGAGTTTGGAGTTTTGGGAGTGTCTTGATTCTTTGGAATCCCCTATAATATCTATTTCTGTTTCCACTGAGAGTAAGAACTTAATATTTATTAGATTCATTATTAAAATGAATATAAAAATGTAAATATTTGTAAGATAGCTAATAGTTAAGAGACATCTGACCTAAGTAATATGTTTAAAAATTGGAAAAAGTGTAGGGGAAGATAGAACTCAGGAGTAGAATGTTTGCCTTGTCACCGTAATACTGTGACACCGTAATACGGTTCATTCTCTGGCACTAAAAAAAAAAATTGAAAAGTTTAATGCTAAATCTTTTTAATATATTGTCAAAGTGCTCTTTTTTTCAAAGATTTATACTTGAATTTGGATCAATACATAAATAACCTTCTAACTTAAAGATCCTGGGATAACTGGAATATTGACTTTTTTATTGGTAAAAGAATAGTACTTGTAAAACACAGTACAGGTACCTGTAAGTTATTGCATCACTTAAAGATGTCCAAAGATTTTAGAAAAAAGTACACTTGGGTTATGTATTATATTTGCTATACACTTTATAGAGTGAAATGGGTAAAATTTTAAAATATTTCATATAAGTTTTCCCCAGAAATCTTTTTTTATGTTTTTATTTATCCAAAATAATTGTACTTCCATCTCTTAATTAGGGAGATATGCAAACCGAAATACTTAAATAAGACCTCAGTACGTCCTGGCCTGAAGAACTGTGGGGATGTTAATTGTATTGGACGGATTCATACATACCTCGAGTTGATAGGAGCAATCAATTTTGGATGTGGTAAAAATAAAAATCCAACAACATCTTTTACTCAATATTTTGTATCCTTATAGCACCTATTAATTTCTATTACGATTAGAATTTAAGTAAATTTAAGTATATAGAATTCAAGGAGATAACCATTATGGAATAAATGTATAATTACGATTTTGCTGTAAATCAAATTTTTGTTGATTAAACTGTGTTTCTTTTTGATCTACAATGAAAACTGAAGGTATAGTTTTTAAAGGAAAAATAATCTAATAGAAATAGTATAGTTCTTTGTCAGGCAAAAGTAAATAATTTTATGAAAACTCTATTAATGGCCCATTAAATTTATGCATACAGATTAAGGCCAACATGGTGCTTAAAAAGTTAAAGACACTGGAGCATTTCCATGCAAATATTCCAAAATCTAAAAAAAGTTTGAAATCTGAAGTACTTCTGGCTTTGAGCATTTAGGGTAAGGGTTACTCTACCATTTACTGTATTTATGATAGAAATGCTATCTAGTAATGATTAAATAAAGGAAATAATTTAAGAGCCTCCACACTTAAATGTATCAAAAGTACCAAAATATTTTAATGGAAGAAAGTTCTTTCACCCATTTTCCCCCATATTTAAATTTGAGGAATAGGCATATTTCAAAATGTATTTCATCCTTTCATTGAATTGACATGACAAAAACTTTTTGAAGAAAGCTAATAGCCATAGTTGCATAGTCATAAGATAACTAGAATCTTAGAGCCCATGGTTTATTTAAGAAGAGTACATTTTGTTTCTTTTCTGTGAAAGTGAAACAACTAACTAGAAAACTCATAGCACCTTTATTTTATTCTATGTGCACAGAGAATTTACAGTCTGCTTTGGAGACTCTTTTTTATTTCAGTGGCCTGGTTTGCCCAAAGCCCTATATTTATAAATTAGCTTTTCAGGAAAATTAAAACATTTTAGCTTCCTTAGCTACAAAACAAAAATGATCTATATTTGACTGCCAAAGTGAGCAAAGGGACCTCAGTAGTCAAAAATTAAATAAATTGCTGATTTCCTATATTCGTTTTACTGAAATTTCCTTTTAATAATAGCATTACTTTTATCTGGGAACTATAACATTAGTACATTAGATGTATGATTATGGAATAAGAATCATTGGTGCTCAGCTAAAGTCTTTGTAAATGTGTCTTCCTCTTTAACAAGTGAACTTCACAAAATAATAGATTGTTTATCTTTCCTGAACTCCAATAGAACAGGCTGTATATAATAGACCACAACCAGTTGATAAAGTTCGAATCAGAGACAGAAAAGATGCAGTAGAAGCATACCAGCTTGCCCAGCGTCTGCAGTCTATGGTAAACAGCCATTTTTCTAAGTGATTCCTCTACATTGCTCCTTACCAGTTTAGTAAAGAATGCCTACTTTATCTGCTTAACAAATGGCCATTTAGTGGAAGAAAATGTTTTCTATTACACTTCACCTTAGCCATTTATTTTTCTAGCTTCAGTTCAATTTCATACTGGTTTATGAAGCAAAACCAACTATAAAATCCTCAAAATTCATTGACAAACATGCAAAGCCATAATGTTTTGTTAAAGTGGTTTTGGGTGTTTAGTTTTGATTTAGAAATGTATCTTTTAAAACTTTACAGTTCAGGGGGTTAGTGATAAGGCTCAGTGGTAGAGACTTGCCTAGGTTAGGAGACTCTGGGCTCAATCCCTAGCACCACTGAAAACAAAAAACAAACAAAACTATACAGTTCAGGTCTCTTTTTCTCTTTCATTTCTATTATTTTTGTGTCTTTAAAAATTGTCTCCATAAGAATCAGTTTTTTGGAGTAACATTTACCTTTAATTCTTAGAATCAGTGAATTTTGTATTTTAAAATTTAAAGGGTAATCTTGTTGTGCATGTAAGCTAAGTTGATTATAGGTAAAATGCATGGGGGAAACAAAAGTATTATCTAGTAGTTATTTTTCTCATTGTTGAGGCTGCAAACCACTTCTACCTAGGTTTACTCTATTAAGAAAGGATGTTTTTTCTTTCTGGAAATGATACGGGTCATACTGCCCTTTCATAGCTTATCCATCTTAAAGGTCTCAGTATTGAGGTTTGTAAAACTGAATATTAGTAATATCAACAAATTCTGTTTTTCACTACTTGTATTAACTTCATAGTCCCCTTTCTAAAGCTGACATATAAAGGGAAGCCATTTCCTTGGTGGTTCTTTCTGGTCTTAAAAATAATTTTGTCCTAGGTTTTTAGCTTCCAAATGATAAACAGAAATGAAAATTAAATGCAAGTAAAAGACAGAAGATCACAGATTTTTTTCTTTTCAAACAATGTCTCTGCCTCATCATCTGGCCTACTCTCCTCACCTGCTGCCAGTGCTTTGACCCATAGCTCACAATTACTGATGTATTTCTGAGTACTAACTGTTGAACATAAATTAATAAAGTTTAGTGAGTCATTGATGATCAGAGATGATAATATTTAAATAAATAAATTAACTAAATTTTATATAGTTATTATTTTGGTTTTGTGCTATCATTTCTCCAAGTTAATCTTGTTACCTTTTGCTTTATTTTATTCTCATCATAGCGAACAAGGAGACGAAGGGTTCGAGATCCATGGGGAAACTGGTGTGATGCAAAGGACTTAGAAGGACAAACATTTGAGGTAATTTTGACCTTTTACATGGCTTATCCATGAAAACTGTTTTCGTCAATATACATCTGTCTATCTTAATGTCATAATATTATAGTTGTTTCATGTGTTTACACATATACAACTTTAGTCCCATGTTAATTTGTTTGTCTAGACTTTTTAGTAAGCCACAAAATGGAAAGCTTTGTTTCTACAGTTAATTAGGAGTCTGACTTATTTTCAGCACTTTGGTTCTCTCCCTGTACATCTTATCTCTAGTTCAAGAATGTATGCCCAGTCAAAGAGTTGGTATGCCTGTTTAATTTCATTAAAATACTTATTGAATGATGTTTTCTAGACATTAGACATTGATATACAAATATTGAAATGTTTTTCTACTAATTCCTAAAAAGAAACACAGGCAGTAACTGTGTTTGTGTTTGTGTTTGTGTATATACACATGCACACCCTGTTCTAAATATACAATTTGTTCTAAATAGCCAGTACAGTAGAATGTAAAGAATGCGTGATTGTGTTTTTAATGGCTTTGTTACCTTGAGCAACTACTTAACCTCACTGAATTGTGTGTTTTTTAAATTTATGAAACATGAATAATAGTACTTCCACAAAAGGATTTTTGTAAGAAGTAAATGAAATGAAGTATATAAAGGTCTTAGTATTAGATACTCACTAAGCCAACATGCGTAATGTACTAGATAAATGTTGGCTCTCTCTCTTCAATCCCCATTTCCTGCCCTAACTTTAACACCTGAACACTCTTCTAGGCACAATAATAAGTAATACATGGTTTCTTACCATAAGAAACTTATATTTCTGTTAGGAAAGACAAAAACCTATGCCGAGTTACATAAGGTTGGTCCATGAATTATAAGGCCCTCTCAAAGACTATGATCAGGGTAGGTTTCCACAGAAGAGGTGGTATTTGATCCAAAATATCAACAGAAGAATCATCTTGAAAGTGGATTAAAATATTCCTGTCTGAGGAAGTGGATAAGGTGCAGACATGGAAAATACTAAAATATATATGTATATTCTGGAAAAGGTGCATTAGCTTATCTCAGCTAAGGTGTAAGGTTGGTAGTAAAGATGAAATTAATGAAGTATGAACATTAACTCACTTAACTTCACAGTAACATCATGATGTTGTTATTATTACTCTTAATCTTCCCATTTTTAAAGATGAGTAAACTGAAGCATGAAATCAACTTTTTTGATAATAAAGAGCAGAACCAGACATTCTGGCTCTAGAATCCTTCTGGAGTTTGCACCCAACCCCCAAGTGCTGGGATTGAACCCAGGGCATCATGCTTGTTAAATAAACATTTACCACTGAGCTACACTCTCAGCCTTTAGAAACTGTGTTGTTTTTGTTTTGAGTTTTTTTGTTTGTTTGTTTGGTTTGGTTTGTTTTGGGTACCATGGATCGAACCCAAGGGTTTTTTTTTTTTTTTTTTTTTTTGAGACAAGAATTGTAAGTTGCCAAGGCTGGCTTTGAATTTGCAGTCCTCCTGCCTCAACCTCCTGAGCTGATTACAGGTGTGTGCCACCACACCCTACAAAATATGTGTTCTTAATTTTAACACTGTGCTGTCCCAGTTGTGAAAGAAAATTCAGCACAGTAGAACTTAGTAACTAGAAAGGGAAACTAAAAGACTCAGATGATTCTAAGATTCTTTAACCTGTGTGATTGAAACCATTGATTGAAATGGGCATATCCAGAGGACTATATTTTCAATTTGATATGGCTGTTTTATTTAAAACAATTAAAAAAAATATTCTCCAGTAGGAGACCCATTTAAGTCAGTTTAGTCTATCTTATTCTTACATGCTCTTAAATTGATTTTAAATTACTGTTTTATTACTTTTCCATCTGTGTAGTTGATGGACTCTTTGATAACAATTGGTGTTTTGTTTTAGCATCTGTCTGCTGAGGAGTTGGCAAAAAGAAGAGAAGAGGAAAGGGGCAAACCTGTTAAACCTTCAAAAGTGTCAAGACCAACAAAAAGGTACAGTGTTAAGTTATATAAATTTAATTGTTTTAACTTATCAGACAGAAAATGTATAGACAAATGACCATTGGCTACATTATGCTATTATTCACTAAGATGGATCAGTTAAAATTTTTTTAATTAAAAATAGTTATAAAATTTTGGGGGTTTTTTTGTTGCTGTAATCAAATGTTTTAAACTTCAGGTGAGTGAGCATGGGATCCAATATATGTTTCAAAAGGACCTTGTTTATGACAGGAGATCATTCAACTCCAGAGATGGACAAGTAACCTCAGGAAGTGACTAGTTCTCTCAAAATATATATGAACTAGTTTGGTTCAGTAGTGCACACCTTTAATCCCAGTGACTCAGGAGGCTGAGGCAGGAAGATCACAAGTTCAAACCCAGCCTCAGCAGCAAGGCTACAAGCAATTCTGTGAGACCCTGTCTTAATAAAAATTAAAAAGGTCTGGGGATGTGGTTAAGTGCCCCCAGGTTCAATCTCCAATACCCTTCCCCACCAAAAAATGTGTGTGTGTGTGTGTGTGTAATTTGCAAAATATAAGGGTTGCCAAGTAAGTCAAATGCCTTGAATTTTTCTAGAAGACCTCTCCATTCCCTACAGATACCTATCCCACTGATTAGATCATAGTTTTGTCACTATTCCCTTTTAAAACAAGATACCCAGGAATGCCACTAGATCATTTTCTTGCAAGTTGTGTGACCTTGGATAGACCTCCTGTTCTTTTTTATGAAATAATAATTAAAATAGCTAACACAGTTCACTATGTTTTAAACAGTTCACATATATTAAATCATTTAATCCTCATAGAAACCTTCTGTAATAGTTGATGTTATCACTCTCATTTTACAGATGAAAACTGAGGGCAAAGGGCAATTTAGTAACTTGCTGATGCTTAGTGTTGGAACTGTGATTTAAGCCCAGACAATAAGGCTTAAGAATCCATATTCCTGGTAATATATAATTTACTACATTATATATTGCTTCTGTGAAGTAGAAATTAAAACTAATACTGTTATTGTGAAAATATGTTAGACTATGAATACAGTCATCTATAAACCAAGCCTCTTCATTCAGTATTCAAACATTTGATTTTTTGAATCTGTGAGACTTATACTTTATATTTTTATTTTCAAATCGATTCAGTGTGTCAGGACCTTTTCAAATTCAGATCTACTTTTCACATTTTAGCCTTTGTGCCACTAATCATCAACATTTCAATAAGTTTGCCTTTTTTTCTGTTAATTGCCACATAAAATGTTTAACTGGAATAAATATAAATATCAGACATAGTCAGATACATTTATTACCAGAATTAACCCATATTTCTTGTTATTCAGAAAAGTAATGATAGTGTATGTCTTGCTTAAATTTGGATAAAATAATTTGAATCTTCGTGTAGTCTTCTGGTTTCTAGCCAGTTATCCCCATCAGACGTATCTATGGAAAGATCTCTTTATTATGACTTAAATTTTCCTAAACCCATTATTTACCCCTCCACTTAGTAAAGGCTCACAAATCAGCTGTTTAAAAATCTTTTCTAGAGTTTTCCTGGTAATCAGCATTTAATTTTTGTTTCTGATGTCTGCTTTTTCATGGGCCCCCGAGTTCAATAATTGCCAATCCACCATCCTCTAACCCTTAAGAAGCATTGACAGAAGTTCTACGTTCAAGGTTATTAAGTGTTCTGGGATGTTCTTCCACTGTTCTTTTTATTTTTCTCATCTGTCTTGGCCTTTAGTTCTTTTTTATTTGGTAATTGAAAGTTCTTAATTCAACAAATATTTTTTGAATGCCTACTGTGTTTCAGGCACTGTCCTAGGCCCTTGGGATACAGTATTAAATAATACACAATGTCCTTTTGTCACTGGTTGTCTCATTCTTACAATGGAAACATAATAGTCTTATTTTTTTCCAGTCATAACATCATGAACATATTCTTGCTTGTTTTTCTTTCTGTGAGCATAGCCTAAAATAACCTTGTAATGTGCTTAATATTTTTCCCAAACTCAGTTTTTTACTGGTCAAAGCATTTTGACATGTCTTTCAAGTTTACACATGGCCTTTTTATTTAGATTTGCTTAGGTTCCCCCTTTTCATCTCTTTATATAATAAATATAGAGTTTTCCAGAGAACTTCCTCTGTACATTAATTTCTTTAATAGAACTATTTGTTATTCATTTATTTTAAAAGTATTCATTGAATCTACTCTGTAGTGGGTACTTTGTACTGAGAGAAGTTTTTTTGAGAAACATCCATGAACTTTGGTATCTCATGTCAGGGAACAACTTCTTCTTTTTCCTTTACTGGAACTTCTAAAAATCTGCTTTCAGCATAGGAAACATGGCTGACCATTTATCCTGTTTTCTTTGGGTATTAGGAAATTAAGTTGCTTATGGTTTCTTTCAAAAAGGTTATATGAATGTACTAAGTGATTTTTCTAATTTTATATTTTTCTCAGAATTTGAATTTAGATTATTGATGTACATTTTCAAATTTGTAAATAATTTTATAATAATTATCCTAATCTTGTTGAGATTATATTTAAAATAAGTATTTTTTTTTCTTTTCAGCTCATTTGATCCCTTCCAACTGATACCTTGTAATTTTTTCAGTGAAGAAAAGCAGGTACTATTTATATATCAATGACAAACCATAGGTAATGTCACTGTCTGACAAGAAATGCTTTTTCTTATTCTGTATATGCAAGAAATATGTATATGAAAGGATCAGATAACATATATTAAGGGCCAATTGATTGGTACAGATGGAAAATGAGAGGGAATTACTTCCTGCTAGGTTTTGAAGGCTAAATTTCTTTTAAAAAAAGTCTGATTTGCATTGAACTTTGATTAGTGGTGAGAATTTGAAAGAGGCAAATGAGAAAAGGGTGGACATTTGAGTTGGGGAGAACACAATCTCTATTTTTATGTGCCCCCCTCCCTTTTTTTTTTTTTTTTTTTTGTATTTCAGGAGCCATTTCAGGTGAAAGTAGCTTCAGAAGCACTTTTAATAATGGATTTGGTAAGGATAATCTATTGTGTTGACTTACTCTGATTTCTATTCTTGTTGTACTTTTATTGCAGGAAGAGTATGGAAGACATTTATTTTGGATCTTTATTATCCTCTTTTAAGACAAGGAATCTAAAAATAAGTTTTTCTTTTGAAGAAAAGCCATACAAGTGCATGTTTCCATATTTTAGAGAAAATAAATTAATGTGAGTTTTGCAGACTGTTTGCCATCATTAACCCTATTTTCATTTCCTAATGTCTCATGTCTGCTGCCTTTTTAGAGTACTGAAACAAAGCACAACTTGTAATTTGGAGGTTCCTTTTTTGCAGTAAACTACCAATACTCCTAACAGTTGTGTAAGTTTGTGGTGTTTTCTGTAGAAGGACCGAAAGTAATTTTTACTTTTGTGTCCTTGTAATGCTTTTCTTGAATAGGGAGAACAAATAATGTCTTCATTTTTAAATGAAAAAGTGCTGTCTTGGGGTATTAAAGTGTTTGCTTCAAAACTTCTCAGCCAGCAGTGAAGAAAGATGAAATTTGTGTTCAGACTCACATCTAGTTAACCTATGTGACCTTATTTTAGAATAGCATAGGTGTATTTAGAAGTGACTCTCCTATAATAGTGAGTTTAATTCTGATTTTTGTCAGATGGTTTGTGCATTTGAGCTAAGTAATCTTGTATTTCTTCTAGCATGCTCACGTCTCTATGGCAGAAGTAATTGGTCTGTTAGGAGGAAGATACTCAGAAGTTAATAAGATAGTTGAAGTAAGTTCTTTCTTTTAAAAAAATGTTTTAATTACTATCTAATCCTGCTGCCATACTAAATATTTTTATGGAGTATTTATATCAAAATAGACTTTACTTATTGTATGTGTGAGAACATGCAAATTATTCCCAGAAGTGACTTACATTTCATATATACTGAGCACCTATTTCTTTTTCTCATCAAGAAAGAGAATACTGCCAAGCCTTGGCTTTTCACTACCTTTATCAATAAAGAGCTATAACTCCTAAGATGCCAAAAATATGTATTGGTACTTGTAGTTGAAAGTTGATATGCATTATTCTGTTGCATATCAATTTGAAATTATTGCCATAAATAACAGGAATTGTTGAACACCTTAGCACTTGTATTATATAGTGCAATTTGGAAAAGTAGCCATTAGTATGACCTTATTAAAATAGAAAAATGCATGCAAAGTTCTTAGCATACAATCACACTTTGGGAGTATAATTTGTTTGCAAGTGATAGAATTAAGAGGATTTCAGAATAATCATAAGAGGCTCAATCCTTCATAGGTCTGTGCAGCAGAACCATGTAACAGTCTGAGTACAGGACTACAGTGTGAGATGGATCCTGTATCACAAACACAGGCCTCAGAAACCTTGGCTGTTAGAGGTTACAGTGTTATTGGATGGTATCATTCTCATCCTGCATTTGATCCTAATCCTTCCTTAAGAGATATTGACACACAAGCCAAATACCAGGTATGTATATAGGTGTTGTATGTGTGCCTGCTGTACATGATTACACATCCTGTTGTGTTTTTTTTTTCTTTAATAAGCATAGTGTTTTTGATATTCTTTCATCTGGGATTTTTAATTAACTTGAATTCTTTTCTCTGGTTGTAATAATGATACATGTTTGTATAAGCATTTGGAGAGTCAGCAATTTTGTTTAGTACAGACAAGCTACAAAAGTAATACTGATATTCTCAGAGCCTTCTAAAAATGATAGGAAAAATTAGGACAGGGAATAGTTAAAATAGTTGGAAACATTCATGTAATTTACCCATCTGAAGAAAACAAGTTTTTTTTTCCTGCAATTTTATGTTTGATATATGAGTGTTTTAGCTGTGGGCAGCTATTGTAGATTATAGTTGAAAAATAACCATTATAATTAGTAAACATATTCATAGCAAATGCAGATTTTTGTAGGCTTTGTGATATTTTTTAAGGGTCATTTTAGATTGGATTTGACACATTTTAATTAAATAAATTTAATTAATTAAAAATTTCACAGTGTGAAATGAATACATGCAGCATTTCATTTTGTTGATGTTTGGATATGAAGTTCATAATGTACCTTTTTGTTCCCTTTCCCCCCATTAGATGTTAGTGTGATTAAATACTGACCTTTGAATTTATGTAGTTGAAACTAATTTTACTTTTTTTATAGAGTTACTTCTCCAGAGGAGGTGCAAAGTTCATTGGGATGATTGTTAGTCCCTATAATCGAAACAATCCTTTACCATATTCCCAGATTACCTGCCTGGTTATAAGTGAGGAAATTAGCCCAGATGGCTCCTATCGTAAGTTTTCAACAATAACAACTAATTACTATTTCTTATCTTATAAATCAAAGAATTTACAGCTATACAAAACTATTTAATGGAAAAGTTTGTCCATCAACTAGAGAATCACTATTTTTATGCTATTTAGTGCTACCACCTTCTTCTTTTACATAATAGCCCCTGTGTTACCATGACAACTGGGCAAAAGGATGAAAATGTGGAGAAAAGTTATAGGCAAGCAGTGTATGTGCTAGGAGAACTGCTGTATATGCTGGAGAAACTGCAGTAATAAGCATAGTCCCTGATCTCATGAAAGTGTGCTTATAAATGTAGACTGGCTTTCTCTGCAGTGGAAATGGAAAAGGGAACAAACAAACACAAAACCTTGCTCTCTATCATCTTCTAGTGATATTAGGTTTACCAATGACTAACTCTTTTAATCCCCATTCTGTCTCATGAAAGAATTTGGTTGGCTTATCCCATCAGACATTGTGTTTTCTCTGGAATTTATGTCTATTGTGATCTAATCAACTCTAGCTGAATAGGGAATATGTATACCAGATTAGAAAAGGAAGGGGATGTAGATGGAAATGAAATGGTTGGAGGAAGCAGTTGGCTCTTCTAGGATGTTATTCTCTTTTTGTTCTTACTACCACTGCAGAATTTCAGATTTCCTCTGAATTAAATCATGAGTTCATTATGGATATGTGCTCATTTTTCTATCCTGTTACTAGTACAAGACTTGGCGTTTAAACTAAATGAATGTTGGTTTAATAATTTCTTTTCATTTCTAATCATCTCACTTGGATGTCCTGTATTTATTAGACTTCCCAGCTCTACGGCCATGTCATTTACCATTAGATACTCTCTGTTTTGCAAGTCTTGTTAAAATTGCATTTTCTTTAAAGAGCAGGAACTATGTCTTAATTATCTTTGCATCCCCAGGAGCACCTAATCAGTTGTCTTGCATCTAGGAGGTGGTCAACACTATTGGGTTTTACTGAATGTATAACATTGGCATTAGATTTAGTCTTAAATGCCTGTTTGAGCATAGCACATGGTATATATCATTCTTTGGCTAAGCATAGTTTTACAAAGAGTTATAAAGGAAAGAAACACCATCAACTTGTTCTCAGTTTAAATTACTTCTTATGTCATTATTGGCTAGATCTTGGTTAAGAGTCTTTATTCTGATGCCATCTAATACAATAAATATAGGATACATATGACTTAAATTCAATGGAATTAATTGAAGTTTAAAATTCACTTCATGCAATTCTGCTTGTAGTCAAAATGAAGTAGTTTAGACCTGTCTGAAACAACCAAAACACTAGACAAACATATCCAACAGTGGTATTTAGGACACAACTTCAGGCACCAAAGAAAGATGATTCCAAGAGACAGGTAACAAAGTAATTGAGCTCTAAATTACTGTTACTTACTGACATAAAAGAGTTTTCAGGGGCTGGGGCTTTAGCTCAGTGGTAGAGAGCTTGCACCACATAAAAATAAACAAATAAAATAAAGGCATTCTGTCCACCTAAGTTTCCAGGTATGGCACCGGAGGAGAAAGCCACCAGAGTTGAGGTGATGGAGGTAAGGAGGACAAACAGAAAGCCAGATAATAGAGTCAATTTTGAAGATTTGTGGAAGGAACCCTCAGATGTTTAGCAAAGTACAGACCAGTGTGTGTGAAGGAACTAGCTCAGGCCGGGGAGGGATTACTTGAAAGGATAAGCTTTTATTGGACAGCACACAGATTCAGCATTCTTCATTATGGAAAGTTCTGTTGAGTAGAGCTGCCTGGTTAATGACTTGTCAATTGTTAGAACTGCATGCAAGATTCTAATCTTAGGTCCTTGGCTTTGCTTCTCTTGGAAATCCTTTTGTATAAGAATTAAGATTTTACAGAAGTCACAAGATATTTTGTGCTACAGTGCTTTTAACTCTATTCCTGTCTTTAAAATGTCTAATGGTTAAGTGTTTTCTGTACTTGTATCAGTCAGGAAATATAGTCAGTGATTAGTTTTTTCTAATATTTCAGTGGATAAAAATATTCTATACAAAAGGAAATTTTTACTTTAGTGCCTTTAACTTAGAAAAAAAATTTCTAAATAATGCCAAGTATATCTCTGTGTAGTTTTTGTGTGTTTATATTTTTCCATCAGCTCTGATTGAAAATGCATTCTTTACCTCTCTTTATTCCCATTTTCAGTTTTCATTAGGAATAGAAGTCATTCAACTATATTCAGATCCCACTACTTTACATTTACTAGTTATTTTACCTTAGGCAGATTACTTAGGCCCTCTCATTCTCTTTTGTTAATTCTGTAAAGTGAGAAAAAAAATATTATCTTGCTTACAGGGTGAGAAATTCTGGTAATGTATGTGAAGTATTTAGCAAAATAGGTAGTTACCATTATAGCTGGCATCTCTGCTTAGTTGATTTGTTATCACCAGAAGAATTTGCTTAATAGTCCATGTACTATAATGTATCAGTCTTCTTAAGTTTCTGCAAGGGAGAAATAAAATGGAGGGAGGGAGAATTGAGAAGTGAAAAAAAAAAAATTAGTCATCAGTAGTCTTGCTATCCCTTTCTTTGTTTCCAAACATTTGGGGCCAGGGTGGCCTTTTTTAGAGCATGTTTTGTTTTATTATGAAGAATACCATGTCCGAACTCCCACCCCCCGACCCCCCACCCTGTTTTCTTGCTTTCTGACTTGCTGGATTTTTATTAACCTGAAAAGCCTTGTTATGGCAAAAAACCTTGATTGAGAGGCAATAGAGTGCAAAAGTTAAAAACATACATTATAAGGCTGGGGTTGTGGCTCAAGTGGTAAGAGTGCTCACTTAGCAAGCATGAGACAGTGGGTTCAATCCTCAGCACCACATAAAAATAAAATAAAAGATATTGTGTCCACCTTAAACTAAAAAATAAATATTTTTATTATCAAGCCTGATGGCCTGGGGGTTCAAGTCCTTCTTATACACAACCTTTTCCTGGCTCTGTGTCCTCATTGAAAAATGGGAAATGGGGACAATAATAGTAACTACTTCATTTAAATGACTTCACATACTTAAAGCACCTGATGCCTGGCACATGGTAAACCTTTGGTAATGAATCACTTGGTAATGAATCACTGTTCTTTTAATATTCTGTAGATTTACATGGCAGTGTTGAAGGATATGTGACAGATTGCTAAGATGGCTCATTGTGTGGTGATGTCTACCCTTTGGGCTCTTTTCCTCCAGTTTGGTATGGCAGCTGTGACTCAAGTACAGTTGCTGCCTCTCCAAGGTTGATCCCATTCCATGTCTAGTCTTAGACTAGCACCTATAGGGAGGTGATGTGAAATCTAAGCTCCAATTTTGCTAACGTGAACATTGTATTTAACATAGCTTAACTTGAATTTTCTCCTCTGAAAAATAGGAGTAATGCTGCTTGATATCACTTGTCTTTAAAAAAAAAAAAAATTTATCACTAGGATGGCCATATATCTTGTCTTGACTACTATCCCAGTTTAAGCCTGTGGTTTAGGCATAGTTATTAATTTTGTCTCCTTTCATTATAAAAGTATTTTGGTTTGGATAACATATTATGTGCTCACCCCACCTCTCATAGTGTCTTGTGTAGAATTGTCACGAAAGTGTCACTTGTACTCTTCTTCATTATTATTAATAGCTTGGCATTAATATGCTTGGTGGACCAAGTATAGTCAGGCAATAAATATTTAATGACTGCCCTCTATGTTTAAAGTGCTGTTCAGCTGGGCTGCCATGCTGTGGTTGTTAAAACACTGAAGGGAATTTTAAGTAATTAAAAGAAGACTGGAGATTAAGAAATAGTTGAAAATATGCTTCTTTATGGTTTTCTAGGTTTACCTTACAAATTTGAAGTACAACAGATGTTAGAAGAACCTCGGTGGGGATTAGTATTTGAAAAGACAAGATGGATAATAGAAAAATACAGGCTCTCCCCTAGGTATGTGTTGTGGTTTGAGATGGTTGCACATCTGCAGTGTTTCTCATTAAATTATGTTTTAGAGAAAACCCAAGTTAAATATAAAACTGTGATGTATGGCATCAGTGATAGTTTATTACACAACTGATTACCTTATAGTATTTGTTTCATCAGTTTGTTTTCATATTTCTTCCTACAGCAGTGTCCCCATGGATAAAATCTTTCGCCGGGATTCTGACCTGACTTGTCTGCAGAAAGTAAGCTGCCTTCATTTTAATTGATTCTGTTGTTCACACATTCCAAAGCTATTCATCTAGATGTGTTTTCCCTTGATGCCTAATGCTTTGTGGATACATTTTCTATATAGATTCTTTATTGCTTTTTTCTTTCTAAAGTTAATTTCTAGAAGATAATTAGTAATGTGTATTTGTTGCCCAAACTTGCACAGAGAAATAATACTATTTTAGAATAAATTTGTCAAGTGTTGACTGATAAATTTCTTAGCAGATTATTATTGTGCACAATGGAGAACATTTTTCTCATTTTATTAAATTCAAAAGCACCATGTTTTCCCTCTAGCCTTAACAATTGATCGTTTTTAAGAATGATAGTGTAAATCTAACAATTAAATTTAAATGGTCTTTTTATTTAAATTTCTAATAGGAAATAAGAACTTTGAATTATTTTATCTCACTTCTCATTTTGCTTCTATAATGAGTAGATTGGCAACATTTGTCTTGGGATTTTTTTGGTAGCAATTTGGGAATAGAAAATTTTTAAACATTAATTTTCAGTATCTTTTACTTCTTAATTTTATAACCACATTTTTCCATATGCTATTGAAAGACTAATATACACATTTCTCAGAAAGTAGATTCTAACATTCTAATTTTTGAACAGTAAAGACTTATGTTTTTATCTACATGGTTTTTTTAATTTGGATTTGTTTTGTTTCTTTGTGGTGCTGGAGGTTGATCCCAGAACCTTGCACATTAACCCATTAAGTCTCAAGTTTTCAATATTGCAAATAGTTCAATGAAATTGGTATATAAGCATTAAGATAAATTGAAATTCATAATCTAGAGCTTATATTTCCTCTGTGTTTATATGTATGAAAATATATTTTTTCAAACACTACTCATTCACCTATTTTATCAAAAGAATAGAACCTGAAAACATAATAATTTAAAAGTTATCTTAGTTTATTTGTTGCTCAACTTAAGTTTTTTTAGGTGTTCTACATCTGAGACAAAAATGAATTAATAGGCATTTTACTACATCACTAGATCCAAAGCTTTTCTTTTAAAAATCCTAATATTATTTTACTTTGTGAGTGCAACAACTAAAAAATGGAGCAAAAGTCACAAATTTGTCCAAAGTAGAGACCATCACATATACAATCATAGGTTTGTCTTCTTACATAAAGTTGTAAGGGAACCAAGCTAAGCATTCCTCACTGGTTTCCAATACTTCAGCAGGCAGTTGAAAATAATTCAGCCTTTAGCCATACTTAGGAGAGTTCCTCATTTGATCATTAAGAAATGTGAGGTTTGGAAAGAGACAAAATGGTGATGTTTAACTAGTTCCTCTTCTTATACTTTTTAATGTATTTATAAATTTTTTCTTTTTAACTAGCTTTTGGAGTGTCTGAGAAAAACTCTGAGCAAAGTAACTAATTGCTTCATTGCTGAGGAATTCTTGACGCAAATAGAAAATTTGTTCCTTTCCAATTACAAAAGCAAGCAAGAAAATGAAGTGGCTGAAGATACTGCAAAGCAATTATTAATGTAATTATTAAAGTAAGACATTTTAATCTATAGAATAGATCCTACTTTTAAAGTTATAACCTTGAAATGATTGTAATTTAACTGTGGCATGACTTTGCGATAATTTTTCTCTAGTGAACAAAAATCTACACTTTTCCACATAAATTTATGGAAAGGAGGAGATATGGACTTGTTTTCATATAGTGGTTATCAGAGTGTTGTGTAAACCAGGGCCCATCACACTGTTCCTGTCCTTTATCACGCAGTGCAGTAGACTATGAAAACTTATGCAGGTGGTCTGCTTTACTGTTACATTCAGATTGATAAGTGGATTATCCTTAATTTTTGCTTTTTCCCTGAACTAGTCACTATTTTTCATTTTGGCATCTCACATCTCATTAGAAGCACTTCCATTATTTGCATATGTTCTGGTGAGATTTGTGTATTTGTTATTCAGGATTGCAAATGAGATATGGATGGGTGGTCACTGAGATAATTAACATAGTGGAGAACTACTAATTAATAAATAACAACATGCTGTAGGGGGCCATGAGAGGCATGAGGAGAATATTTTAAAAACCAACAGAAGAAACCAGAGGAAGAGAATTAAATTACCAGGGTTTGGTTTTGGTGGGGTTTTTTTTGTTCCCCCTTCCTTTGGTGCTAGGGATCAAAGCCAGGGCTTCATATATGTTAGGCCAGTGCCCTGCCACTGTGGTGAATACTCAGTCCTGAATTGCCCGTTTGCTTCCATTATGTTTTTAAAAAGCCCACAATACTTTAGAATATGCTGTTTTCTCAGCTGTCTGAAATGTTTATGAATTTCACATGCATAAATAATTAGCTCCAATTATATGTTCACTTTCCATTAGTCTGTGATCATCATTTAACTGGATCTGGTAATTGTAACCCTCAAACAAGATTTTTTTTTTCCTCCACTGTCTACTATCAGAAGAAAGGCAAATTGCAGTAAAGTCTAAATAAATTAGAGGTTTAACTTTTAGAAGCCGAACAAGCAAAAAAGCCTTCATGTATTTTTACATATTCAATCCCAGTTTCATGTACTTTCTGAATGGAGGCCAGCAAACTTTTCTCTTTTTTATGAGTATATAAGCAAAGCTTTAATTGGGAAAAGAAAAGAGGGAGAAGGTCTTTACCTCAAGGTGAAAGGGATAGCCCTGACTCAGAGAACTGTCAAAATCCAGCAAACTTTTATAATGTAAGGGTCCAGTTACTATATAGTTTCAGCTTTTTGGCCATGTGTGGTCTCTGTCAGAAATTCTTCAATTTTTTTAATAGCATTTTAAAAATGAAAAAATCATTCTTAGGTCATTGCTTTCACAAAATATAGGCTGCTGATCTAAAGAACTGCAAACAGTCTAATTTGGTATTAGATTCCTGAGTCTAAAACACCATCTCATAATAAAAATAACAAAACTCAGAATTTTGATCCACACTTAAGTACATTATCAAATGAAAACATGCATTATGCTGCCTCATTCATTAAAATTTAACAAAATTAATTTTAGTTAATTTCTATTAAGCAGAGAATTGATTTATACCTATTCTCCAGGTATAGTAATAACAGTTATTATATCTAGACTGGATGTGAATCCATGTTTTTGTTTTATTTGGTTATAATCAGTAGCCAAGGAAGAATAAGGCAGTATTGAAAGAAGCAGCTTTCCAATTTTAGGTTATCTGAGTCTCAACCTTGTGATTTTGGGGAGGTATAGTTTATCTTCCCTGACCTAACTTATTTTCTGTAGCCAGAGTCCAATTTAACTTCCTAGTATCTTTCTGGGTCTAAAATTTTGATTTATTTGTTGGTCTACTTCTTTGAAATTTTATATTTTGAAATTCTGCAGTTTTCAGATTAACATTTTGAAAAGAAAACTGGTAGTTTTTCCATTTCTCTGGGTGGATTAAAAAAAAACCTTGAGGGTTACAAATATAAGAGTCCTAGTCTAAAAATCAAGAAATCTGATTCTGGTAAAAGCTTTTCTGTGTGACTTAAATCATATAATCTTTCTGAACCCCAGGCTCCTCGATTGTAAATTAAGTGTATGAATTTTAAATGACTTTGGTGTTCCCTTCAAGCACAAGAAGTATATGATTCTATGAAAGGCAATAATTTATTCGTTTGTGCTCGTCTTTTGATCTGTTTCCTCATTGCACATGGAGGAACGGACACTAGGAAGTAGTAATTTTTAGCTCTCTGGATTGATATATATCCCTATAATCCTGATGAATTTGGATGATAGAAAATGTTAAAAGTACTGTTCTCAACTCTGGGCTTCTAAATGTCAATGGTTAACCATATTTACTAACCAATCCAGTACTATAAGGAACTCAAGGATGGTAATTGTCATAGTGTAGGGCCTTGAGAGAACAATTTAAAAAATAACTTTAAAACAATATTTATAGTATTAGTATTTACATTAAGTATTTTTGTCTTATAAAATATTTTTTAAATACAGAAAATTTACTGTTTTCCTCTTCTCTTTTCCTAGTCATTCTGCTTGCTTCCTTTATTCTCTTCTCATATTCTAAACATACCACCAACCTTAGGCAGTTGCAGCCAGGGCTTTGGAGAAGCAAAGAGGAAGCCTAGAATTGAGAGAACTTGTAATATAGGAAATTCAGGAGGCCGACTCCAAAAGAAAAACCCACCTCTAATAATGTTTCCAGAAGTAGAAAAGGAACTCAAAAATATCCAGGTCTCTTCATCCTGAGTCTGTTATTTAATATTATTGCACATGATTATAAGATAATGAGCTTAACTTTGTTTCTTTTTCTGGCTTGGCTAATGAAGATTGATATAAGTACTTCTTCAATATTAAACAGTTTTCTTTAAAAATCAAATTCCAAAGAAATATTCAAAAGAAGAAAAATCAGTGAAACAAGACCAGTAATATCAGACTCTCTTTCTTTTCTTCCTCCATTATTTTAACCCTCCATTATTTTAACCTTGAACCATTGTTCTTTGAGAGAACAGTCTTTTTAATTACAGATTGTAATCCTTTTAAATGATCTTCAGTTTCTACAGTTGGTTAGAGGTATCTGATGAATTTTCTCTGCCCCAGGTACTTTGCCTTCTTTGGGGGGGGCGGGGGGATGTACCAGAGATTGAACTCAGGGGCACTCAACCACTGAGCCACATCCCCAGCCCAATTTTATATTTTATTTAGAGACAGGGTCTCACTGAGTTGCTTAGTGCCTCAGCCTCCCCAGTACTTTGCTTTCTTGCACCCCTTCTCCTGTACAAATTTTAAAACTGTATTTTAAAATTATGTTTGTATAAAATGAATTTGTTTAGATTTAGGTTTAAAATGGTTTTTTCTGGGGTTTTTTTTTGTTTGTTTGTTTGTTTTGTTTGTTTTTGTTTTTGTTTTAATGGTAAATTTCTTTTTTTTTTTTCATTAAGTTAAAAAAATGTGAAAACATTTTTGTGGGCCTTTCAGAATATTGTGAACCTGAGGCATTGCTAATTGGATAGGTTGGCCCTGTCTGTGTTCTGAAGGGTATCATTGGGCTAGAGTAGTCATTGCCACCCCATTCAAGAGCACTGCAGTTCCCACTTTTACAGATTGTTAGACTTGAACTTCATAGGAATGAAGTTGGGTTAGGAAGAATCCCAGCCTAACCAAAACTCAGCAGTACTGCTTAGGAACACTCATCTTCAAAAAAGAAGGCAAATAGTTAATTTTAGTCATTAGACTAAAATTTGGTCCTTAATCTAGTTTTAAACCTGTGCCACACCTCATAGGAGAACAGCCTACTGCCTTTCTTTTCTCCCTACTTCCCCTAAGTCCTTTCCTTTATCCTTGCTGCTTTTACTAATTAGCTCTTTTACATACAAGATCTTTTATCATTTATTGAAATCTGTGCCTATAGAATAAAGATAAATAGACCTATTCATATTTCCCTGAAACTGTTTAGTGTGCTGCCTCAGCCTACTCTCCAGAATGTTCTTCCTTCCCCAACCACAGGAGTGGTCTGTGTAATATGCACTCTAAGCACCATCAGAATCCCTGCTGCTCTTTGGGCAGCAGAGGAGATTATGGCCTCACCATACCAACCTGAGTCAGCCTCCTGCTCTTTACTTTAACTTCTTCCCATTTACTTTGCTGGGTCCTAACAAGGGAGCTGGAGGATAAGCTGCTACAGTCATAAGGCCTAGAATTGGTGCTCTGTCCCATGGCCAAAGAAGAACCATCTTTGTCTGGCCACTTGATTTGTAGCTACCTATGTACAAGTCACCAACAGGTACCCAGCTGATGGATTTCTCAGTGGGAATCGAGTCAGTGTACCCACATTTTGTTTTTCACCAGCATTCTCCTCTACCATGTGACTAAATCTAGTGTCACATAGTATGGCAGTAAGAAAAACTTCTTTTAGTGAAGCACAAAAACAGCACACAATATTTTGATAATCATGTGCTCCATCAATATTAACAAAATTGAACAAAGAAATTTGATCCACATCTCCAGTTCACCAGTAATTTGTTTTCTCAAAAATTTTTCAGGAAGTCAATATGAGAAAATAATGTAACACAGTTTTTTGGTTATTATTTCCTGACCTTTTCTTAAATATTTTTATGAGTGCTAATCCCCAAACTCTGTTTTCTTTTTGTTTATCTTATTATTGTACTTTTTGGTATTTCTGAATCTGTCTTCTACCTTAAATCCTTCCGGAATAGGGGAGGTAATAAATATATTCCCACAAAATCAGGAGAAAAGGAAAATTCCCAGAGAAGCTGTGGTTATGATTAGGGTTCTATATGGAACTAAATTTGAATAGGTAAAATTGGTTCATAAAACCTGAGTTGTTTCTATTTTCCTCTGTTAATGTTTATGAATATACTCCTAAGAACTTTTAACTTCAGGAGAAAATGCCTGATTTGCTGTCATTGAGATTTCCTAGGATAGTCTCTTAGGAATTATGAAGTCTATTCAAATGCTTTCAGTTTGTATACCTATTTTATAGGTTACCACAAAGCACTTGTTTCAGTCTATGAATTATACAGTTGTATTTGGATTCTAGCATGTTTTAAGTCAATCATATGCCTTTAAATTTATGGATTTGACATGTGTAATTGCGTGTAAGTTTACTGGACGTATTGCATGACTTTTGACAAATCTCTTGTTAATGTTTTTCCCAAATGTTGCCAGTATTATTGGATTCTTTTTATTAGTTTAAATTTTGGAATGTTCTGTAACAAAATTAATGATTTAAACTATTTCATAAATTTAAATATAATGCCATATTGTACATATCTATATTAAAGATTATTGTAAATATTAGTGTTTGTAGAATTACAAAAGGCTTTCTCAAAAATGATTAAACTGTTCCTTCCATACTCATTTGTGACATACTATAAAATATCTGATTTTAAGTTTTGGAATTTTATCTTCTGATAAAATTATTAAAGGAAAATACTGAGTATTCAGTGTAAATAAAATTTTGAAAACAATTAGTCATTTGGTCTCTAAATTATTAGCAATATTATGCATATGGAATTGCAAAAAGAAAAACATTAATTCAGTAACCACTTGTTGAACATCTGTTATGTTGAACATAGTAGGGGACACAAAGATGAGTAAATCTTGATTTCTTCCCTAAAGAAGCCTATTACCTAAGAAGGGAGAGAACACATAAAAGAACACCAATAGCTAAATGCTCAGATACAAGCTGGAATTGATTATAAATGCCTGTGAGAAACTTTAAGGATAAAGGGTGGTTAGACAAGAGAGTGCTCTGTAATTTAAGCAATGAGATCAGTCTCTTGGAAGAGGTCCCTGGCAGGATTTGGTTAAATGACGTTCGAGGGACAATGTTAAAGAGAGACTTGACCTTATCTTAGTGTAGGTGTGCATGTATTAGAACAATGAGAATATTTTGATCAAAGTAGGATATATGAAAGCAGCACACAGTCAACCAACTAAATTAAGCTATAGAAAGTATAAAATACAGATCTCACCTTAAAATCAATATTAACTCTGATTTTTAACTTTTCAGTCTTTATTTCTGGCATATAAGAAATGTATAAAAAAACAAGATCCCATCTTTAATGTCAGTATTTCTCTCCTCAGGAACATCTTTCCATATCCACACAGATTATTCATTCTTTGCAGTAGTTACATAGCATTCTACAGTACAAATTTGTCATAATTGACTTGATCAGTTTACAAAAGAACTTAAGGTTGTTCCATTTTTCTATGGGAAAAAAAATAGTTTTGCCCTCTATCAGTACTTTCAAAATGGATTCCTAGAAGCTTAGTTGCTAGATAAGAGCTTTGTACCCTTTGTTAGTGTCAGAGAAAAATTTAATTCCTATAAGCTGATTTTTCTCATAGTAGTATAGACATTTCATCTTACTTACAGAACCAATTTAAACTCAGGTACCTAACTAAAAATAATGTTAGTTTGTAAAGTACAATGAAATCCTGAGAGTTTTAACTCCGTGAGGCATTTATTTCATTAGAAGTTCATTCCTCTGTAGAGTTGTTATGGATTCTTGCTAATTAAGCACTTGTAATTTTCTGATTGTGGACAGCATTTTATTCAGCCTGTGGCTTTAGAGGCCAGCATTGGCCTGAGTCAGCACCACCTTGGGGACAAAAGGCAAATGTACTCCCTAGACCTTAACTCATGATCTATTACCCATTAAAAGTATAGTCTATGTTCTTCCCTGCCTACCTCACTCTCCCAGAGTTTTGTCAACCACAGCAACTAGGGCATCAGAAAAGCTAGGACGCCTTTGCAGTAACACCTACAAAATAAGCTACATGGGAGAATGAGACTGCTAAGGATCACTACAAAAGACAAACTAACTCCTGGTCCCTTAACCTGTCAGTCATTAAAAACATGAACTACCCCCACCCACGTGCCTTCAGTAGCTACAAAAGCCCAACCTTACCACAAGGCCAAGACGTTTGTGCAGGCTGCAACACCAACAGAAGAAACAGCAGTTCCTGGAATAAAATGACTGCCCATTCCTCTTGGTCAGGATGTTTGACCAGGGAAGAAATTCTAATTCTAGCTCACTTAGGCAACCCCCTACACATGAATAAAACTTGTCCCCTTTCTCTGTTTTTTGAGCAACCTGATCTCCATCAGTGCTGTCTCTCTCTCCTTGAGGCAAAGCTGCTAATTAAAACTTTTGTGTGTTCGTGCTTTTGGGTTTCATTTCTATAACTGGGTCAGATGTTCCCATCTCCCAGTATCAGTCCCGCAGTCCTGTTTGTACTATGATGGTTTTTTTGACTCTTGTTTATATTTGTCTACATCACTGATTCTCAAGAAAATCTTTCCATAGAATGTTATTTATGTTAATTTAGTGTCTTCCATTTTCAGAAAGAAGTAACTAAATAAAATGCTCATTTTTGTCCTCCATATTTTCATATTTTTCCTATTGTCAAAACCAAGACATTAGTTATCTACTGTCTGTTACTGGGTGTAACCAATGATTTTCCCATACACCCGCCCCCCCCCCCCATTAACAATATCACCCCCAGATGCAGAAGAATTGGAAAGTTTCAGAAAGCACGTTAACTCCTTAGCTCTTGTTACCTGGATTGGTGATTGTTGAAATTTCTTCTGTTCTAACACACATGGTATAATCAGCAAGAGTTGTGCCTTCTATACTCACTGGTAACTAGGTAGAAAGAGAGTACACATCAGACTTCTTTGTGTAACTGTTGTGGTTTGGATCTAAAAATGTCTCCCCCAAACCTTGTGTTTTTAAATTATGATTCCCCGGTGCAGAAAGAAGGTGGGGCTTGTAGGCAATGACAAGAACTGTAACCTCATCAGTGAATGAATAAATTATTGGGTGGTTCAGATGGGGCGTGATAAAGGAAGTATCTTTGGAGGTTGCCCATGGGGATGATATCTTGCCTTTGGCCCCTTCCTCTCTGCTTCCCATCTGCCATGAACTGAGCAGTTTCCCTTTGCCACACCTTTGCCTCACCTGAGGCCCAGAGCAATGGAGTCAATAGACCAGGGACTGAACCTCTGAAACCATGAGTCCCAAACATATAATAAACTTTTCCTTCTCTAAGTTCTTATCATGCATTTTGGTCACAATAATGCAAAGCTAATAACAAAAAAAAATAAATCTTTTCAATAGAACAAAGCTATTTTCTTAATCATAGAATAAAGACCAGACTAATCTTTTTCTATTTTGATTTTTTCCCAGTTCTCCCTCACTTTTCTCCTTCTCAGAATTTGTTTTAATGCAATCAGTTGGAGAGATGAGTTTGCTTTAATGCAGTGCCTCAAATTGGATTCCAGCATCATGAAGTTGGACAGTGTATCAGGACATTTTAAACTAGCTGCTATAACAAACCACCCCCAATGTTTGGAGCCATTACTCACACAAAATCCAGTGCAGGTGCTCCTTATTGGGTGGCTCTCATGGGTGGCTCATCTCTGATAGGTAATTCAAGCCCTCTTGTGACCCCAAGTAACACAAGTGTTCCATTAGAGGAAAGAGGAAGAACAGAGAATCACACACCTGATTCTTTACTTCAGCTTGGAAATACACACTTTTTGCTTACATTCCTTTGGCCAAAACTACTAAAACACTTCCACCCAGATGCAAAAGGAACAGCTAAATGCAGCCCTGATTGGACAGCTGTTTTTCCACAAAGTTCTACACAATGGGAGATTAACATGAATCTTTGTTAGTGACTAGCCATCTCTACTCCAGATGGCCTTTGTTGATTTTATAAAATGTTAAAAACACTTATCTAAATGGCATTAAATTACTATAATTGGGACTGCAAGTTCAAAAAGGAAAACTGAGATCAACTTTCTTTGAAGTCTGATACTTTATATTAAAGCAGAATTAACATTCCTCTCAAATCAAAGAAATACTAAAGCTAGGAAAGACCTTGGAGATGTTTGGGTTTAGAGTTCTATATTTTAACGTGAGAAGGTTGAGGTCCATGGAAATGAAGCCACTTGGCCAAAGTCATACGGTCAACTTGGTTGCAGGGTTACCTCTGGAAAGACCCTAGTCCTTCTGTTTAACACAAGTGCTATTGCATGGTTTTTTGGGTGATTTCTTTCTCTAAGATTATTTTCAATTTAATGGCATAAAGAACTACCCTAAAGATTTTATGTGCAATTCAAGTGTTCAGAATAATTTATGTTTTAATTTAAAATGTAATTTTCTCTTTTAGAACTGCAGTATTTTTCTTATAAATGCCAAGAACATGTCTTTTTATGGAAAAGTTGACTAAGGAATGACTCTTAGGAGGGAGGTAATTAATGAGACTTTACTATCTTTCTCTAAGATTAGCTTTATTAGCTTTACCTAAGATTAAAGAGCCCCCAAATCCCCCCTGTTTGTCTATCTATATGTCCACAAAGCCACACTTGTTCAATCATTTTAATGAAAATGTCAATGTCTACATGTAGCCACTAGAAGGCGCCCCATCACAGTGTTAGCATGGTAGTCTCATGCCCTTTATGTTGGTTGGTCTGAGGCAGAAAGGATTTCACATGTGGCTGAATTTCTCTAATTCCATGTTGTCCTGTGATCTAGGACTGAATTTCCTTGTTCCCTAGTCTCTTTAGTTATCCAGCTTCACTTTAGAAGTTTATTTATAATAATAGCCACACATTTATACATTGATACTGTACTAAGAGCTTTATGTACAGTATCGTATCTAATTCCCACAGCAACCTTGCAAGAATAGTTTTCTTATCACCATTTTACACTTAGCCTTAGAGGACTTAAGTAACTGATCCAAATCATGCAGCCAGAAGACAGAGGCAGAATCCAAAATGAGAGCCACATGATTCTAAAACCAGCTGACAAAACTCATATTACTGATTTCAGAGCTGGAAGGCACCCAAGGAATGATTTAGTTCCTCGGTTTTTTTGTTTGTTTGTTGTTGTTGTTGTTTGTGTTTTTTGTTTTGTTTTTTTGATGGAAGAAATGATACCCAGAGATGAGAAGTAACTCATCCAAGCCACAGACCCAGTCAAGTCTAGGTTGTAAAGTTGGGGTCTCCACATTCCCTAATAAGGGCTCCTGGGTTCCACCTCATAGCAATCCCTGCCTTCCCCGAACAACCAAAGAAATCCTGTGATTATAAATCCTGTGCCATGTTTCACCCCAATGTAAGCTGAAACCATGGGATGATTTGTCTCTTATGTTGACAATAGAAGAAATTCATCTGTGGATGAAAATTTTGCTCCAAATGGTTTGTTATCTTGCCTATTATGACCAAGCCTAGGGGAAGTAGATTCAGATAAGGAGAACATCTTCCATTTTCAAAAATAATTCATCTCCTGACCTCCATGTCATCTACACTGCAGCCAAGGTGGATTTTTTTTTTTTTTAATGAAGCACAGATCTGTGTCAGCTTCTCTGCTTAAAATGTGGCTTGCTGAGTTTTCTGAATCACATGCAACATGGAAGTATAGAAGACCCTTACATGTGCCCTTTCCTCCCTCTAGTCTCAGCTCTTGCCACTCCCCCTCTGCCTTCCAAAGCACAGATACCTTGGGCTCTTAGCTCCAGTCATTCTGAGCCATTTGCCAACCCAAATGTGCAGTTCCCGCAGGCTTTCCAGCTCCTCTCCCCATACTCAAAACATCTCCCTGGTCACACCATTTTTATCTTTCTATGCAACTTCCAAAATTCAACTCAAATGTCATTTCCACAAAAAGCCTTCCTGTTCTCTTACTCTTATTCCCCGTGAAGGGCCTTTGGGCTGGGCTCCTCTAATACCCGGTGCTTACCTCTCTGGTGGCCTAAGTCATATTTTGGTTTTTAATTTGTCTCTTTACTTTTCTGCTGCCTCACTCAACTGAGCCAAACCTTTTTAAACTTTGTAACTCCAGATCCTAAAATAACGTCTACCATAAATTTAGAAGGCACTTGATAGCAGTTTGATGAATAAATAAATAATTGGGAGAAATAAAAGAAGAATGGAAGGCAGATCCTTCCTTTTGATGGGGAATGGGTTCTGTAACATTCAGATATCAGATTTTCTTGTTTTCTCTCTTAGCTGCAGTTTCTCTTTCTGTGATCCAAAAATATTAAATAGAAATTTCCACAATTAATTCCTGTTTAAATAACTTTTTATAGTAAATCATTATAACAGTTTTGTTTTATTATTTTTTATTTGTTATTAATTACTATTAATCTCTGTGCCTTTTTTATAAACTTTATCATAGGTATGTATATATAAATAAAAACAGCATATATAGGGTTCAGTACTATACTTATTTTCAGGCATTCAGCAGGATCTTGGAACATGGTTGAGAAGGTACTACTATATAAGGAGAAGATAAGAATTGAGGCAGAACCATTTGTTCTGAAAAATGAGGCCCAGAATGTGGGTGGGAGTTGAACACCTACTATCATTTGGATCTTGAATGTCCCCCAAAGACCATGTGTTAAAGGCTTGGTCACCAGCCCATGGCATTATTTGGAGGTGGTGGGATCATTAAGAGGTTGGACCTGGTGGAAGGAAGTTCAGTCCCTGGGGCCGTGATCCAGAAGGGGATATTGGGACCTCGGCCCCTTGTTATTACTTATTTTGTTTCCTGACTGCCATTTGGTGAACACCTCACTTTACCATGTGCTCCCACAATGAATGTTCTGCCTCACTACAGACTCAAAGCTGCAGGGCCATGTGATCATGGATTGGAACCTTTGGAACTGTGAGAGCCAAAATAAATTCTTCCTCTTGTTGATTATCTCAGGTATTTTGTCACAGTGACAGAAAGCTAGCTAACAAGCCCCTCCAAGAAGCAGCCTGTCTTCATTTGTTCAAGTGCAATGACAGCTCAGGAGGCTTGCATCAACTGATTAGCAAGGGCAGTTTGCACCAGAAGACCTATTCTCTTACAATTTCCTCAAAAACACAAAGGCAGGTGAGATTATAAACTGTATACATAATTGTATTTGCTAATCAAAAGTGCAACATAATATGGGTAATTATGAGGCTTCGTTTGCTTTACAGCATGGTACAGCCTGAGTATTTTTATCACTGCAGATGAGATTACAGGGAGAGCTGCTCAAGCATTTCCATCATCATCTTGTGTTCTGTTCCACAGCATCTGTAGATGGAGAAAATGATTCAAAATGAAAAAAAAAAAAAACCGGCAGTGAGATAGTATCCCTTTTAATATAGCACAGGTGCGTAGGTGACTTGATTTGGGACAAATATAAAGTGGGCTCTGTGTTGCTGGGGCAGGTAGTGTTTATCAGGGGCAAATGAGGATTAGAAAGAGCATCAGACCTGGTTGAGCAGGGCAAGGAGAGCAGCCCAGCCCTTTCTCCACTTGGACAAAACCATATGAACTGCACTTTCTTTTCATCCAGGGCTTCTCTACCTTCAGCAAGGGGGAATCAGCCATCCAAGGACCCAGAAGGGAGTTTCCCTTCCTCCTTAGGAGAGAGAACAATAAAATAACAACATAAAAACAAGGCTTTGAAAGAATGGGGGCCTTTTTTATTGCTGCATAAGGAAAAGAAAAGAAATCTGCCATGACTGTGCTTTAGGAATACAGCAGCCCCACCTCCTGATCTGTGCACATGGAGTCCAGCTGGGAGTCTTGCCTGGAGCATGCACTTTCTTTTGGTCTTGCAGACAGGCAGGACCATACACTGGGAGCCCTGGATTTTTAGAAAAAAAATGGAATCTCAATAAAATGGATAACAGGATTTGGACAAGCAGAGGTGGGGAAAGAAAGCATACTAGGCCAAAGGTCCAGCAGAGCAGCAGTAGTGCCAAGAAATAAAGATTTCCGTGAGGTGGTACGTACTGTGTGTAACTTAATCAGGAGCCACAGAAGTGGGGTAAGATCCTCGAGGGAGTCAAATGCCATTTTAAAGATGGGTATATTTGTGTTTCTTGTGAAAAGAGATTCAGGCAATCAACAGCTATCATCAAATCCCAAAATGGAAGAGAGTCCTCTAAGGCAGAACTGCTTAGACAGTAATTTAACCAGACATCTCTAGTTAAATTAAAGAAAATCATACATAAGTAAAAAAAGCATATATCACAACCCAATTGGCTATCAACTGATAAATGGATAAATAAAATAAATAAAGCACAGTGTATCCATACAATGGAATACTGTTCAGCCACAAAAAGCAGTGAAATCCTGACTCACGTGACAAAACAGATAAAGTTGAAGGCACAGTGCTCAGTGAAGAAGCCAGAAGTGAAAGGCCCATAGGTATGATTTTGTTTACATGAAATATCCACAGTAGGCAAATCCACAGAAATAGAAAGTAGATTAATGGTAGCCAGGACCTGGGGCAGGAAGATGGAGTGGGGGTGTGGCTAATGGATATGGAGTTTCCTTTTGGGGTGATGAAAATGTTCTGGAATTAGGTGGTGGTGATGGTGATGGTTGTACAACCCTGCAAATACACTGAAAACCACTGAGCACACTAAAAAATATACTTTAATATGGTGACTTTGATGGTGTTGGATTATATCTTAGAAAAAAGGAAAGAAACAGAGAAAGGGGAGGAAGGGAAAGAGGGAGTGTAGCAGGAAGGCACCGTGAGGTGCTTGACCCCCACAGCTGGCTCTGATTGTCTCTGAAACCTCCCAATCTCCCACCTACAAGTTAGGCCTGGTTTCTGGATCCCTGGGTAGCCTGAGTCTCCAGAGTGACCAAGCTGGTATGCAGTGACACTACAGGCCTAGCCTAATACCCCAGGTATCCCTGGCCTTGAAAGCTGGAGCCATATGACACCTCCTGCTGTCCTCCCTCCCCAGGTTCTTCCCTTTCCTATAATTTGGGGAACAGTTTTGAGTTTATTGGGGAAGGAGGAAGACATAGGACATATCAGCCTCTGGAAGGTTTAGCATTGTCGGCCCAGTCCCAGATTCCTCTCTGATTTGCACCCCAGCCCTCATAATCATCCCATGGATAAGGCACCATTTCTGCTCTTGCCTCCTCAGACACTGCTAAGTCTACCTGTTGTCCTCTGTCCCTGGTCCCTCCACTAGGGATTGAAATCCCAGCCAGAATCCCAAACTCCCTATTGCTGCTGCCAGTTCCTTCTGATAGGCCCTTTTGAGTTTCTCTGGATACCACCCACCCAGAACCAAAGCCCTGCTTTACCCAGAGCATTGGTGATCAACAGAGTCAGTTAAGATAGTCAATAGTGTCTCCCCACACCCCGAAGATATGTGGTGATAACTCAGGAGCAAGAGAATGAAACATCATTCTCCTTAGACAACTATTCCAGATTCACCAAAGATTAAGCCTAGGTCTTGCCTTTCTGAAATCTTTCTAGAACACTTAAAGCCTGATGATTTATTGCTAATGTCAATAGACAAATTTTCCTCTTGCCCAATTTAGACTTGACATAGGGAAGGCCCTACCTAGAGCTTGCTGACCAGGTTTTGTAGTACATATGGAGAAGAGATTGAGTGTGGATCATAATAATGGGATTGTCCATTTTATGGTCAGATCTGACTAGTTCTTTATGAGTAGCTAATAAAGTATTTTTAGAATGCTAAAGATAGTGAGGGGCTGTGAACTCCTGGGTCTGATGGGAGAAACAGAGGAGATAGAGAAGAAAGACATCTTCCTAGACATTGTTATTCTGTGGTATATATGTCCGTATGGCCCAAGTTTAATCCACCCCCACTACTGCCTAGGTGTGTGACCTTGGGAAAACTTTCTGTGTCTCAGTTTCTTCATGTGGAAATGAAGTTACCAGTCATAACTAACTTGAAGGTTGTATAAGGACTAAGCTTGCAAAAACATTTAGAATAGTGCCTAGGACAGAACACTCAGTAAATGTTAGTTGTCACTATTACTGCTTTTATCATTGTTACTATCTTTATTAGTGATGTTAGTATTCTTATTTAGATATCCTATCATAAAGTTTCCACGTGGGAAACAGAAACCACTATAGGTATTTCATGTAGGAAGGGATTGATACAGAAAATTAGACACAAAAACATTGGGAATGCAGAAAGGTCTTGATTCTGATTGAGGTTGTCAAGAATGATCAGCAGGTTATTCTTAATGACCATCCAGACAGACAAGAACCTCTGAGCTCACCATTAACGCCTGCTGGAATTAAGGATTTACCCCTTTGCAATGAATACTACTCCTTCTGATTCCTCTAAACCTTGGGAAGCTGTGGCTGTGACCATCCAGAGATCAGGAAGCATCCCTCATTACCCATGAATGGACTCTGGGAGTTAGTAATACGGAACACACAGTTTCACAGTCCCACTTGCCAGCAAAAAACTTCCCAAGAGAGGCAGAAAGAAGGCTTCCTCTCACTCCCACCTAACAGATATCCTGAAGGAACATCTAAGGGATAGAACCTAATTAGCATGTGGAATTGATAGTATGAAAAGCAAAATTGTTAGTTTTCCACCATTCCAATTAGAAGGAGCAACTGGAGTACAGGTTGAAATAACGGAGGCACACTGCATTGTAGGCAGGTATGTACGAAGGTCTACTAAGCAGAAGGCTTAACCTCTATAAAAAGTAAGCCATCTAAAGGGAAAAGTCATTCATGATTTCAGTACCCTGGGAAGGGACTAGTGTCTTAGATCACATGAAAATAGTGACGGTCTGAACAAAGAGAGCTTACCATGAAGTTGAGCCTGATGTTGCAAGTGAATACTAAAACATTCATTCTTTTAATGATTGCTTTTAAGCAAGGCACAAACATCAGAAGTTGCAAGAAAAAAATTGACACATTTACCATTATAAAGCTAAAATTTCATAAAGCAAAATAAAAATACAAGCAATGGGTTGAGAGAAAATATTTGCAATTCAAATGAACAATTTGCGAAGAGCTCTTTTAAGACAATAAGTTTAAAACATTCAACTGTTGCGGGTCATCTAAGTGCTTTTTGGTAGAGTGACCTATCATACACACAGTATCCTCTGTCAAAAGAGCCTTTCTCCCCTGGCTGACCTGAAAAGCCCCTATTTTAAAATGCTTAGTAATCTGTCTTCTCCTTAAAGCATAGCCTAGTTCTCTTTCTGTGGTGGATACGTGCAGGGTCAGATTATCCTTCAGGATGGAAGCTCCAATCTCCCCCAGGGGGCTGAAGTTTTACACTGGAATTTGCCCTCTGCACAAAGAAGTTGCCTTGCCAACGTTATGCCACTTTCCTGGGGGCAGCCTGTGCCCACTGACTGCTAAAATAAGAGATCCAAGTGGCTTTAGCCCTTATCTCAAGAAGGACAACTCAGCAGAGCCACATCAGCCCAGAGAGGCTCATGAGACGGGCTGTGGCTTCTGTTGAGCTTTTCTTGTGTCCTGTCAATCCTGTCTTCCTCAGCCCTCAAACATATTGTTCCTTTGAGCTCTTCATGCCAGTCTCAGAGTATCTGGGGAACCTGCGCTATGACACTCTCCTATTAATGATTTATTATTTTTTCATAGTGATATGTGTCAGTTGTTTGGTTCATCCATCTGAATAGCATACTGTCATATAAACATTGCACAATTAGTTTTTATTCTCCTTTAAGGGGCATAGAGGCCATTTCCAATGTTTTTGATGTTATAAGCAGTGCTGCTATTTATATTTTCTAATATCTCTCTGTGAACACATGTGAGTTTCTTTGAGACATATCCCTGGAGGTGGAACTACTCTGAGTTAAAGGTTATGCAATTCCAAGTTTATAGAGATTACAAAATTTCTCTTCAGAGTTGTACTATCCATCAAGCCTCTTGTGAGTGCCAGTTGGTATTGTCAGGCTTTTATATATTTGCCAGTGCAAAGACAGGGAAATGGTATTTCAGTGTTTGAGATGCAAATACTTTGGTGACTATGAGCTTGAGCAAATTTTTATATTTGTGGAGGGTGGAGGCATAGGCCTCACCTGGGAATTGCTTATTCATTTATCTTGCCTTTTTTTGGTGTGCATGTGTGTGGTACTGGAAATTGAGCCCACAGCTTTATGCATGCTAAGCAAATGCTCTACAACTGAGTCACATCCTGAGCCCTCTTGCCTATTTTTAAAATAGGGCTTTGGTTTTTCTTACTGATTTGCAGGAGTTCTTTATGTTTAAGATGGAGACCTTGGGTTGGTCACATGCATTGCAAAATTATCTGCCTCTGGATTGTTTCTCTGTTAATTTACTTAAACTTTTACATATTTAAAAGCTGAGCATTCCTAATCCAAAATTCAGAAAACAGAAATGCTCCAAAATCTGAAACTTTTTGAGCCCCAACACCATGTCACAAGTGGGAAATTTCAGACCTGACCTTAAATGAGAGGTCACAGTCAAAACACAGGCACACTAAAAATATTATATAAAGTTATGTTCAGGTTTTGTGTACCAGGTGTATAAGAAGCACAAATACACATTTCGTGTCTAGACGTGGGTCCCAACCCCAAGACATTACATTATACGTTCAAAAATATTCCAAAATCTTCCTCAAAAAATAAAAAATCTGAAATACTTCTGGTCCTAAGCATTTCAGATAAGGGATGCTCAACCTATATAAATTTTAATTCTTCAGATCATTGAAAATATTTTTATTATTATTTTATAACTTATGGTTTTTAGATAGGAAGATCCTATTTCCTACCATAAGAACATAAAATATATTCTAATGTTTTTGACAAAGTTATTTTCATGTAGATATTTTCCTCATACCTAATTGTCCCATCCCATTTATTGAATGCCCATCATTTTCCCACTGGTTTCTAATGCCACCTCTATTGTGTATCAACCCATCTATTATGCTTGGCCATTTGGGACTCACCATTCTGTTCCATTAACCCACCTATTCCTTACAACATTACTTTCTAAAGCTTCATATTAAGTCCTTTAGATGATACAGCAAGTCCTTCTTCCCCACTCCCCACCCCCAAATTATCTTTGCTAAGTATGGGCTCTAGTACACCAAGTTAATTTTAGAATCAGTTTGACAAATTTTACCAAAACAACAACCAACATCAGCTTTGTGGAATTTGTTTGAATCTACGAACATTTTTTTTGAGAGAAAATTCATATCTTTAGAATAGTGTCTTCTTACTCTTGAACACTGCATATGTCCCTATCTTTATTATATCAATTTTTGTATCAACTTTGTTAATATCTTACAATTAGACTTTATACTTTTATTCATAAGAATTTTATACTTGTTAGATGTATTCTTTACTTCAAATTTTGACCTTCTTTTAAAAATTATTATCAAATGAAGTTAGTATAGAGATACAGTTGACATTAATATATGGATCTTGTAATATTAACATTGATCAGTTCTCCTTTTAATTCCAATAATTTGTAGATTTTCTTGAGTTTGAGAAAATCAACCTTCAAAGAGACACTTTATCTTTTATTTCTTACTTCTTTTTCTTTTTAATGGTTTTATGAGAGCATTATAGTTATACATAATAGTGGGATTCATTTTGACATAATAATACATGTTTGGAATATAATTTTTTTCCATTTCAGTCCCAAGTACTCTCTCTTTCCCTCCCCTCCTCCCTTACCCTGTTCTCCTTCCTCTACTCTATTGGTCTTTCTTTTACCTATTTACCATTTTTAAAATTTTCTTTATCTGTTGACAGGCACCTGGACTGGTTCCATCACTTGGCCATGGTGAATTGCACTGTTATAAACACATGTGCCTATATCACTATGGGATACTGATTTTAGTTCCTTTGGATAAAGACCAAGGAGTGGGATGGCTAGGTCAATATGGTGGTTCTATTTTCTAGTCTTGAATAATCTCCATGCTGCTTTTTTTTTATAGTACCATACTGACTAGGGCCTTTAATAAAATATGGGGTGAAAAAAAAAAAGAAGTGATGATAAATGACCTTGTTTTCACAAAGATTGGTCTTAACTTCTCACTATATAGTGTGGTGTTTATTGTAGGGGCTTATTAGTAGATACTTTTATTAAGTTAAGAAAGTTTCCTTCTATTTCTGGTTCTTATAAGACTCTTTTTAAAATCAGGAATAGTTATTGGATTTTCTTAATTACTTGTTTTTCCATAAGCATTGAAATGTTCCTCGGCCTCTAGTCTCAATCATCAGGACAACAGGGATTTATGGGAAGTACACCAGAAGGCTGTCCCTTTTCCTGCCTTTTCCTGTGAGTTGCTGGAAATGGGATCAAGGAAAGTCATTTTATGAATCCATCACAACCTTCTTGATGGTGGTAAGTAGGGAGAAATCTAGTTTAGTTCTTGTTGACAGGTTGAGTGGTAAACAATTGATGTTAGAATTAAGTAGTTTTTTTTTTTTTTTAACTTTCATTAAGAAAGCCTCTTCTTCAGGCTAATCATAAGGAATTAATTCTTCCAAAAACTAGGGATAGCTGTTTTCAAAAACTGAGATTATTAGCATGGGCATAGTAGAATGCACCTGTGGTCCCAGTTGCTAAGCACGCTGAGGCAGGAGGATAATTTGAGCCCCACAGTTCAGGGCTAGCCTCAGCAACTTAGAGAGATCGTTTCTTTTAAAAAATAGAATAAACATTGAGGTTACTGGCATTCTGGCACAGTGAGCACTGATTAAGCATGCAAGACCCAGGAAATGAACCTGAGTGCCCCTGGAACCAAAGGTGGTTAATGCCTACTCTTTACAAAATCCTCTAACCTAAGTTTAATCAGATACAGTCCCAACTTCTTTCCATTTATTAAAATTGGTCAAGAAATGACAAGAGGAGGATACCACAGCTTGCCTTCATAAAAGAAAATACACTCTATAAAACTGGGACCCACCAGGTAAGAGTGAAGGAGCACAGCACTCATGTCATGTAAGGGAAGAGAGACCACACTGGTGCTCAGATTTCTGGAGGCAAAAGGGGGAAGGAGGGTTGAAGAAATCCATGAAACGAGGTGACCACCCATGAAAGGATTCTCAGGTAAAATCATCCACATGCTTCTAAGGCAAACGGGGCTGACAGAGTGGAAGGAGAATATCCTTCCAAGCATAGGGTGAGAAGCCATCCTTCCAACCCACTTGGAGCATGGAGGAAAGTAGAGAGTGGGAGTGGGCTGGCAATCCTAGGAGCCCAGACTCCCCAGGGTCATGTCTTAGGACTTGTTCATAACCTTATGAGCCTTGTCTAGCACAAAGGGGACAAGACAGCCCAGTGGAGGTGTAGGAAAATGACAATGAAACCCAGATGCAAAACAAGCAAGAGGTGCATGTGTCTAGGCTCATTTGAACCTTCAGGGAACCTGGGGAAATATCACTGCCCAGTTGTACGCAGCTTCACATATGAGTTTCTCTCTAAGGGAAGAAATTGGGGACAGGGACTTTGTTTCCAAGTTGTGTAGGATAAGAGATACTATTGATTCCTATTATTCACAGTACTCATATTCCATATGAGTTTCTGTGAATACTGAATTAGGGAATATGGGAAATTGCTCTTAGGAGAAATACAGGTTCCTGTAAGCCTCTGGTCACATCATTTCCAATGATACATATAACATCTTCTTATGTGTCTTTCTGTTTAAAGACACCTTGTTTAATCTATATGGATGATTTATTAACAAAGAACTCACAACGAATATGCCTTCACGAAATTTTCTTAACATGCCTGTTTTCTCCATACAACACATCCGCTGTTGCACTCAGAAATAACAGGCAGTACTCCAACACTGTTTTGGGAGTGACTTTAAACAACAAAACCAACATAAAGCATGAAAAGGGAAAACATGTGGCCCTCCTGACTTCATCTCTACCCACGTGTTTTGGGAGCTGCCTGGACTTTCATTCCTTCTCTTTCCTCCTGACAGGGTCAATATGAAGGGCAGCACGTTTCCCTGGACTTCTTTCCCAGCACAGGACTAACTCCTGCAACACATTGGACTTAATGCCAGGGTTACCGCTTAAATATGGAATTGCTGTTTTCCCTCTTTTCCACTAGAGGGCGAGCTTCTTGACTGAAGTGGCTCATCTCTATCTCTAGGATCTAGGTCAGCATCTGTCACATAGTAAGTCTCCATAAATAAGGAATGGTGGTTGATTGGATAGATGGATGGTTGGTTAAAAGACCTGTTCAAAATGGCATAGCCGACAGATGGAATGACTCAAAGACAAGCCTACTTCCTGGATTCTTAATTTTGTCTCACCAAGCTTTAAAAATCTGTTCTCCAACCTCCTTGGTTTCCCAAATGACACCTACTATTGAAGGTTGCTACAGATGATGATGACATGCCCTGAGAGCTCCAGTTGCTCAGATGAAAGGCTCTGTCCATTGAGTACAGGAGATAATTTGTCCAGTGGGGTTTTTTTGTATCCTGGACTGAATGTTGCAGAACCAGCTAATGAAATCTACATTGTAATTAGGGAAAATATTCCAGCAGCAGGTTGGCGAGATAGTCATTGTCTAATTATATTTTCCCCAGTATTTTAACCCAATGGTCTAGAAAAATAATTTAGAGTTGTGATTTTTGTAATTACTTTTTTTGTAGCAGCCTGTTCAGAATTATAATAATCATTTAAGAGTTTTGAGAGCTTATGGGTTAGCTTCTATTTTAAAGCCTTAGAATAGAGTAGCACAGGAAGTGTCCAATATGCAAAAACAACACTCAAGACTCCAAAAGTGCTCCTCCCTGGGCATTGCCCTTGGCCAGAGGGAGCTGTGACTAGCACTGGAAGCCTCCCAGCATCTCATTCACTTATTCTGAAATCCCTGCAAAGTAGGTCTGATGATTTGCCTTATTTTATGGATGAAGAAACTGAGGCTAAGATGGGTTAAGACACTTGTCCAAAGCAATACCCAGAAATGGGGTTGAACTAGGACTTCCTCACTCCATCTTCAGTGATGACACACTCCATCTGTGCCACCAAGGGGCTTGGTCCTATCCCCTTCTCTGGACTGCCTTCACAGTTCCCAGAGACATTGATTCAATTCTTTAAACAATGTTTTTTGTTTATTTTTTTAAGCACTGAGGATTGAACTCAGGGCCTGGTAGATACTAGACACGCACTCTATCACTGAGCTATGTCCCCAGCCCCTTTTTTGGTTTATTTTAAAATTTTGAGTTAGGGTCTCCCTAAGTTGCCCAGGCTGGCCTCACATTTATGATCCTCCTGCCTCAGCCTCCCAAGTAGCTGGGATAACAGGCAACTGCTACCACCCCCTACTCTAATAGTGTTTTATTTTTAATTATTGTCAAACCTGGTTTAGGTGTTAAAGAGAACAAGGCAAAGTCCCTGTTTCCATAGAGCACATATTCTGGGGACAGAAGAAGACAGATAATGAGTAAACACATAAATATATATTAGGGATTGGTAAGTGCTATGCACAAAGGTGGGAAAGAGCACTATATGAAGAATATATGGAACAGGATTCCAGAACAGTACTGTCTTAGATTGGGTTCCCTGGGGACACACTCTGAACCTGAAAGTGCACCTAGAAACTTTACTGGAAAGCACTGTCTGGGGCAAGGACAGCAGGATTGGTCAGAGGAAGAAGCCCAACAATAATATGATTGTAACTGAGCTCTCAGCCAATCCCAGAGTGAGCTCTGCAGTTGAGAGGACCCTTAAGAGTTGCTCATATCAAAGTAGAAAGGAACAGGGGCTTATATCCCTGTCCCTGTATCCACCTGGCACAGGCCCCTGGCTATTGCTAGGAGTGATAGAGGCACTCCCTGTGGCCAAGGGCACTGCCCAGTGAGGAGCATTTTTTTGGAGTCTTGAGTGTCCTATCTGCATAATTGAAAATCCCTATCAATCCTCTCTGGTAGGGTTATTGGCAAATACCAAAGCATTAACTGACTAAGCGTCCATTGTCTGTCTTGTAAGAATGGACGCTTAGTCAGTTAATGCTTTGGTATTTGCCAAAGTAATCACTTTACTAAAAATATTGCTATGAGGATCAAAATGCTAAAATGCTGATAAATGACCATGTAGAAATATGCAAGAGATTAAATGAATGAAGTCAATTTATACTGTGGAAAAGTACAGGTTGGGTATGGGGGAAATTGTATTGAACAACTGGAACTGACATGGAGAGACAAAACATATGAGGCAAAAAACAAAGAATTCAAGATGCATCCTACAATGCCATTTGCTTTTGAAAAGATGTGTTTGTATCTCTACAGAAAGATGGATGGAAGGACATAACTCTGGAGCATTAAGTGTGGATGCAGGAGCAGACGCGGGGCTGGAACTAGTCTTGCTCAGATGTGAGAAGATGAACATAGACAGGGATTACAGACGGAAGAGGGTGATTGTATGGCAGTGTAGAAAACAAATTTGGGACTTCAGATTTATTCTAAAATTATAACATATGTAATATATATAATAAATATAAATATAATATTTACAATTATATAGTATACATATACATATAAATAGCTAAACAGTATATTTGCATATACTATATAAATATATAATATATATATTTACTATAAACATAAATATCTACTATTTTACTGTACATTTACAGTATATATAAACATATATATAATTTACTGTAATTATATTATAATTATATTATAATTTTATATATTATATATAATATAATAATATATTATATTATAATTTTCTATTCAGACTTGCTTTTTCGGGTGTTAGCAGCCTTGAGTTCAAATCATTGCTCTATCACTTACTAGTTCCAGTTAGTGGAACAACTTGGGCAGGTATTGTCTCTGAACCTGTTTTTCATCTGTAAAACGGGGATAATAATACTCACCTGGAAGAGTTATTGTGAGATTGGACAGGAGCTTCAGACACACATTCACGCGTGTCACTGTCTGGGCGGGTACTTGACATTCCTTCTTTCTCTCTCCAGAAGGAGCAAGGAGTCAGAAGAACAGTTTCCCTGGCCCCAAATGCACACTCTAGCATCAGACAGCTCTCCACACAGGCCGGTGGCCGTCGATTCACCTAAAACTCTTGTAAATCAGTGGCTCACTTAGTTTTGAAACTTTTCCATCAAACTAATACATGCACATAGTTTTTAAAAGGAAAAAAAAAAAAGTACCAGGAGGCTTATAATGAAACACAGCTGTCCATCTCCATTCCTTGATTGCAAATGCAGCTTCAGTTAAATAGTCACCTACGTGTTTCTAAACACTATGCTCATTTTACTATTTCCTATTTTATTAGCTACACATCATCTGTTGTCTTTCTATGGTGATCTAAGCATTTAGCATTCTTACAGCACCCTCCTCTCCCTCCACCGACCCCATATCATTACTCCTGTTTAATTGGAAATTAGGGTTCATAGTGTAACAACTGCATAAGTGGAATTTTTTGACTCTTCATCACATGCCATCTACCTGTCCTTTCATTAGTCTTTTCTAATACTCTTCTTTATTTATCTCATCATCTCCTCTTAGTTTCCACCTGGGACACTTCCAGGAATACGGCTTCTTGCTCTGAATGCCTGCCATATGGGGATTGTCTTTGGTTTTCTCCTGGGTAGAATAGTCTATGGCTTAGATTTGCCCCTTAGTTTTGCTGTTGGAGTCCATTTTTTAAAAAGGCACTTGGGATGCTTGTGTATAAGTTTTCTTTTTATATTATCTCCTGGATTCCATATGAGTTTGCAGTTGGTCAATAGCAAGATTGCTTTCTTCCTAGTAATGAACTTCACACCTCTGAAGTTAAACAGGTACAACCAAAGGGGTACATATTAATTTATTTAGCAACTGTGGACTGGAAAAGGCCCTGTCCAAGGATCTGAAATAAATAAGGCAGGTTTACTGTATTCAAGATTTTTTGTTATTGTTGGGGAAAATAGGTAAACAGGCAATGATGTGATGTGGCCAATATTATGTAGAAATTTCTAAAGAAAAAAAAAAGAGCACTGAAAGAGGAAAAAAGAAAAAAGAAGACATAACACAGCTTAGGGAGCTCTTAGAGGACTTCCTAGAATTGGGACTACCTAACTTGAGCCTGAAAATAAAGATTGCTTTTTTATTTACATATTATATTGCTACAAAATGGATCTAAGATATATCACAAAATTTTAATAGCTATTTTATATTAACATCTTTTGGGGCTCACCAACTCTGCCTGGATCCTCTTAGCCTTCTGCATTTCAAAACTTTCCCCATTAAAAGTGTTTGACCAATACTCAGCTGGTTCTTCATATGTGGTTATTGGACAGATGAATATCAGATACAGCAAAAATAAGGGGAAAGAAAAAACCTTTAATACATGGTCTTGGGACAGCTTCCTACATACACACACACACACACACAAGTAAATAAATAAAATTAATTCCTTGCTTCACCTCATTTGCAAGAATAAATTTCAGAAAGGCTAAAGAAAAAGATCTTTAAAAATTTTTGAAGACAATACAAGATTATATCTTTATGACATCAAAGTATGGAAAGATTACTTAAATAAGGCATAATACATAAATCATAACACAGACTGGTAAAATGGACACTATCAAATGCAAAATTTCTGTTCCACAAAAGACAACAAAGACACAGAGAATTGCCAAAAATTGATTTGCAGGACTTTGATTCTTAATGTCCAGTGTGGTGATGCATATCTGTATTCTCAGCTATCAGGAAGGCTGAGGCAATCACAAGTTCAAGTCCAAGCTGGGGAATTTAGCAAGACCCTGCCTCAAAATAAAAACAAAAATTTAAAAGGTCTGGGGATGTAGCTCAGTGGTAGAGCACCCCAGGTGCAATCCCCAGTAGTACAAAACTAAATAAATAAAATAATGTAACTTCTCTGAGTATAAGTTTCCTCTTCTGTAAAAAAAAGATAGTATACTTTTGGTCTATTGAGTGATATGACGATTGTAAAGCTCTTAGCAGAGTACATAGTTCATTGAGGTGCCTAGTGTGCTAAGTGTTGGGGCTTTCAGGATTGATGAGCTGATCTGTTCAGCTTTACCTTGGAATCTGATTCTTGGAGGATCAGACTAACACAACCACTTTATAAGAACAAGGGACCAGCCTGCAAGTCACTGCTTGTCTTCAATTATGTGGGCATTTGTTAGGTGGCAGAGAAGCTGGGCTGCCACGGTGCCTGACCTACTCTTCTACAATGAATGTTTACTATTATTTTCTTCTTACTTGAGAGAGAAAATTTTCACTCTAAACATGGAAAGAATATAAGGGAGAAATTAAAATTTTAAAATGAACTATGGTCCCATCCTTCACCCTTTAATACCTTATAGTCAAATGAACAATGAACAAACACTTACCTATAGGGTGATGAGTGCTATCATGGTTTTCTCTATCCTGACCTCTTATAGATCCAGAAGTAATGCCTCACGGCCAGAACTGCCATCTTCCAGTAATTCACCAAGATGATAAACACAAAGGCAAAGAGGGGAGGAACCCCAAATATGTTCTCTAGGCCTTTTAGAAAACACGGGGTTGTTCCTTTGGCCACTTAGATGTGAATCTACAAGAAGGGTGACATTGTAGACATTAAGGGAATGGATACTGTTCAGAAAGGAATGCCCCACACACGTTATCATGGCAAAACCGGGAGAGTCTACAATGTTACCCAGCATGCAGTTGGCATTGTGGTGAATAAGCAAGTTAAGGGCAAGATTCTGATTACTAATGTGTGTATTGAGCACATGAAGCACTCTAAGAGCCGAGACAGCTTCCTGAAATGTGTGAAGGAAAATGATCAGAAAAAGAAGGAAGCCAAAGAGAAAGCTCCCTGGGTTCAGCTGAAGTGCCAGCCAGCTCCACCCAGAGAACCACATTTTGTGAGAACAAATGGAAAGGATCCTGAGCTGCTGGAACCTATTCTCTATGAGTTCATTGCATAATAAATGTAAATAAATAAATAAATAAAGGCCTGTGGACTATAAAACCGATTTTCTTAATTGAAAGAAAAAAAAAAGAGAGAAAAAGTAATGACAGATCCAGGTGTGGTGGTACACACCTGCATTCCCAGCTACTTGGAGGCTGAGGCAAGAGGATCACAAGTTGGAGACCAGCCTGGGCAACTTGGTGAAACCCTGTCTCTAAGTAATATAAAAGGCTGGGGATGTAGCTCAATGGTAGAGTATTTGCCTAGCAGGCACAAGACCCTGGGTTCAATCTGTAGCACCACAAAAAAAAAAAAAAAAAAAAGGTGGGGAGAAAGGAAGAAGAAGAAAATCAACAGAACCCAGGTGAGTGTTGGCCTTCTGTGTTGGCCCACTCCTCAGATTCTATCACAGCTCCCCTATTATTGATTCGCCATCTCTTCCCAAGGGACCTCACCACGTCTATGGCTATGAGTGCCATGTCTATGCTGAAAATTCAAAAAAAGTTTATCTCTAGCCAAGTTCTTACACATCTACCTAAATGTTTAAATACTTTTTCAAACTTGGTAAGACAAAAAGTAACCCATCAATCTTTCTATATCCCTAAATAAATTTCTTTTCCACATTGACCCAGTTCAAATTGTTCTCAATCATTTGGATTTTCTGATTACTAACAACTGAAACCCAGGATAATTTCTCATACTTCCCTTCCTTATTCCTCAACCCATATTTATACTCCCATCAAAATACTTCCTAAATCTATCCAGTTCTCACTAGCTTCTCAATAACCACACCAGTCTAAAGCATCGCCATCTCTCACTTTGACTTCCACTACAATCACTTTCAGAAGTCCCCTGAATCCCCCTTTGCATCTCTTCCCTTCATGACTCTTCATCCACATCATTTTAAAATGCAAATCTGATTGAAATTTTCCTACAGGAAATCCTTGATTGGCATTCCACTGTACTTAAAGTCTCAATCTCTTACCGTGGTCCTCAGGTCCTAGATCCTGTGGTCTCCCCCATCATAATGGCCTTGTCTCATCCTCTTTGCTCAGCTGTCTCCAGTGCCGTAGGCCTCCTTTCAGCTTCCAAAAGACAGCAAATTCTCCCGACAGTAGCTGTAGCCACGCACTTGTCTCTCTGCCAACGCCTGTGCCCAGTCAGCCAGTCTCACCCTTTCAACCTTCTTCAATGTCATTTTCCCTATTGCCCCTATCCAAATCAGATCATTACTGGCCTCTTTTTCTCCTTCCCCATACTTAATAATTTTTAAATATTTGTTTATTTTTCTGGTCATTGTGCATACTCATCTTACCTGAGAGAGTAAAGCTTCCATAAGGGTAAAAACTATGTCCATTTCATTCCCTAGTATTTCATTCCTTGCTATTATTCTTATATCCAACATAGTTTACTAAGCATGGCAAGGGCTTAGTTAACACCCTGGCTGCACTGGAGACTTTTTTAGTGTCTTATAAATACATAGATTTTAGGGCTTCGACACCTATTAATCGGAATCTTTTGGAGGTGGAGACTGAAACCTGCTTTTTTTTTTTTTCTTTTTTTAAAAAACACTCCACAAGTGATGCATTCCTACGTAGTTGGCCCAGTTCTGATGTTTGGAGAAAAGTGTCCAAGAATATAACCCAAAAGAGATGGGTTCCAATTCTTCTCTGTAAATTTCTCAGGATGAGAAGGAGTTGGGAAAGTCATTTATTATCTTTATCCTTAGTTTCTTTTCCTGTAAATTTGGAGCAATAAAAATATCTTCTTCAAAGAGTAGCTGTGAGGTTCCAGCCCACAATATATTTTAAAACACTTCATAAGCTACATATTGGAAAAACATGAGAATTTTTCACTTGTTAAAGATTACTCTTTAGCTGGGTGTGGTGGTGCATACTTGTTATTGCAGGGATAACAAATAAACAAGAAGCCAGGACAGGAGAACCAAAAGTTTGAGGCCAGCCTCAGCAATTTAGTGAGACCCTGTTTCAGAAATTTAAAAAATAAAATAAAAAGGGATGAGGATGTAGTTCATGTAGTGAAGTGCCCCTGAGTTCAGTCCCTAGTACCAGGAAGGAAAGAAGGAGGTGGGGAGGGAGGGAGAAAGGGAAGACCTCTCCTGTGTAGGGTTTACCTCATCATCTCTTGACAATCTAGTTGGAGCGGATCCCTTATCCCTTTCTTTGCACTTCTAAAGAAGGACTAATGATAATAATTCACTGAGCCTTTTGGTTTTCCAAAGTTCAGGGCCATCATTACTTAGATACCATCATAACACACCCAGAGCCTCACCAGCCCATTTCCTGCTGGGGAGAAACTGAGCCCAGGCAGGAGCACCAATGCCCGTGGGAGGAGGAAATTTTCCTACAAGAGATCCTTATTGGCTTTCCTCCCTTCCGCTGCATGACACGGGCTGAGTCTGTGGAAAGTAACGAGGAAAGGCCACAACCAGGAACCGGGGGGACCTCTGGGAAGTTTCTTCTGCTCTTCCCATGCTAAATCATTTGCAAACATCCTCAATTATTTTGAGCTAGGACAATATCAAGAGAACCGGTTTTCCCTAGCAGAGACATAATGAAAATAAAAATAAACTCTCAAACTGAAACAATGTGCTCTGTAATCTGTGAAAATCCTTTCGTCTCCCTGACTCTCAGGTACTGTGTATGTGGAACAGGTGGTGGGCACAGATGAAGGTATAAACAGGCACATGAAAGAATCCACCTGCCTGCAAGACAGCTGCTCGGGGACACCTGGTTTGGGTTTTGGTGTGTAGAACCAACAAGCACCCAGTCTCTCGTGCAGATACCTTGACTTGAGGCTTCCTCCCAGGTCATATCTTTCCTCCTTTCTCCATTCCTCCTAGACTGACCTAGTGAATCACGTGAATCACGTGAGTTCTCCAGGGAAATGGAACCAGTAGGATGTGTATGTAGATGACAGATAGATAGATAGATAGATAGATAGATAGATAGATAGATAGATAGATGAAGAGGGATTTAGGGAATTAACTGACTCACATGATTATGTGGCAAGTCCCAAATCTGCAGGGTGGGTCAGCATGCTGGGACCCAGAGAAGAGCTGCTATTCAAGTCCAAAAGGTGTCTGCTGGCAGAATTCCCTCTTGCTTGGGGGAGGTCAGGTTCATTCTCTTCAGGCTTTCCATTGATTGGATGAGGACTACTCCAGTAATAGAGGTCATCTGCTTTCCTCAAAGTCTACTGACGTAAATCTCATTAAAAATTCTCTCTCAGAAATATCCAGAATAATGTGTGACCAAATCTCTGGGCACTCTGGCCCAGCCGAGTTGACAAAGAAAAATTAACCATCACACCTACTTCAGCCTCTCTTTATTCTCACCTGGACTATTTCCCCAGCTTCTAACAGGTCTGCCTGCTTTCTTTTGTGAATTTGTTCCTCTATTTGTTCACTCGTCTGAGAATCAGCTAATGAAGTACCTTCTACGTGCCAGGCATTGTTCTAGTGACTGGGGATGTGGCTATGACTAAGACTATATCTCTGCATTATTTGTGAAACGTACGTTGCTCCCTTTTCCATCCCTCCTAGACTGACCTAGTGCGTGAATTCATTTATTATCCAGTGTTTCAGAAGACTGAAACACTGGATAATAAATGAATGTCACATATAATTTGAGGTACTGGAAATATTAAGAGAAATAAAATTGGGTAAAGACATACATAGTGGTATAGGGGAAATCTCTATTTTATTTAGGGAAGTCAGGCAAGAGCCCTCTGATGAGGACTTTTTTAGTAGAAAGAAGTGAGGGTATGGCCATGTGAAGATTGGGTAGAACATCATTCTAACCAAGAGGAAAACATACATGCAAAGGTCCTGGGGTGTACAGAAGCTTGGAGTATCGTACGAATAGCAAAAGAAGACCAATGCGACTGCAATGGTCAAAGCAAGGGGGTGGGTGGGTGAAAACAGAAGGTGAGTTTAAAGAGCAGGTCTGAGTCAAGATCATGTAAGAAAAAGAGATATTAAGGTTGGACACGCAGCTTTTGGCCTGAGCGATAAAAAGGAAAAACAATGGTGGTGCCATCTACTGGTTGGGGACACAGGAAGAAGAACGGGGACAAGGTGTAGAATTTCAAGAGCTCTGTTTCCACCAATTTTGATGGGCTGGCCAGATACCCAAGGGCAGATATCAATTAAGATACTAGATAAGTAACTCTGAAGCTCTAAGAAGAGCTGACCGCTGGAGAGAGGAATTTGGTGTTATCAGATGTTATTTAAAGCTGTGGGGATGGATATGGTATGCCGGTCCATTTTTCTGGTACTAATAACACAATAACATAGACTGAGTGAGTTACAGAGAAAATAGATTTGCTATTTTGGTTCATGGTTCTGAACGTGAATGGTCCAGGGGCCACAGGTGGTGATGGTCTCCTTGCTGGCAGAGTCCCAGGGTGGTATAGGGCATCCCACAGAAGACAGTGCGTGTGTGTGTGTGTGTGTGTGTGTGTGTGTGTTTCCTTGCTCCCTCTTCTTATAAAGTCACCAGGATTCATTCAGAAGGGACCCACCCCAAAGATCTTATCTAGTCTAATTACATCCCAAAGATCTCACCTCTAAACCATAGTCAGATGAAGTTTACACCCTCTTGATGTCTCATGATGGGGATTAAATTTCAACACCATGCAAGACACACTCAAACCACGTCCAAACCATACAGAGGGTATAGATGAGATGGGGCAAGATGTGAGCAGATTGAGCCCTCCTTAGAGAACTGGCAGCGGGAGGGATCCAGAGCAGACTGAGAAGTGGGAACTGGGGAGATGAGAGGAAACCCGGGGAGGCCGGGCAGAGCCAGAAAGAAAGCCTCCTGAGAAAGTGAGATGTTCACTGTAGTGTACTGTGTCTTTCAGTAGGGGACTTAAATCAGTGAATTTTCTGGTGAATACTGAAGTATTTGGACTTCTGTCTGATATGTTATTTTGTATTTCTATTTCCCGTGCTCTGTTTTTTTTTTTTTTTGGCTTTTTTATTTCCTTACTGGTATAAATTCAATTTGTAACTGGCTTATAGGGAAATCTCAAATAGTTGAGTTTAAACATGATATGGTTTTATTGTTTCTAAGAGTTGCTTCCAAGCTACGCTGTGTTGATGCCCTTCTGCTGAGTAGCGGGTCCCTTAATGGCATCTGGCAGGATTACTTAATTTTCAACAACTTTTCGTTAATAGTACAGTTTAATTGTTCCTTAAAACTCAATTTTCTTTCATTATTTTTCTGAAAGACTTATTTTTCATTTTAAAGGTAATTTAATGGAAATTTTCAAACATGCACAAAAACATAAAAAAAAACCCTATTTAATTTTAACTTTGATCTTGTACCAGGTGCAAAGCTCTCCACCTCTAAAGGCTGGATAAGGGTGAGTAGGGGTCCTATTGTTACCACCAGATGTGAAGATTGAACACCCGGGAAATGTGAAAACAAGTTTTATTTAAAGAAATTTAACACAGACTTCTCTGCAGAGAAAGGGGCCCAGAGATGGGTGTCCATGGGATGGGGGTGAACCTTGTCCTTTTTATAATTTCCAGGTTTCTTACATTTCATGTCCCCTCCCTTTATACCAAAAATATGGTAAAAAGGCAGGAAAGGGACAATTCTGGGGGAGCCACCCAGGTAATACTCAATAATTCGCTGCTAAGAGGGACAATCTCCCCCGAGGCAGGTGACTTTTTGTTGTGGGTTAGGGGAGGGAAAAATGTCTGGAAGGTATTAACATTCCAAAATCCCTGAAGCAGGTGACTTTGGCCGAGGGAGGGGGGGATGTGTCCTGAAGGTATTAACATTCCATTTCCCTCAGAACCAGCATCCACCTTCTCTATTCACCTTCCATCTTCCCAACCCATGCAGATTCATCTCTGTACACTAACTGCCTGATCTTTTTTCTTGCTTCACTATCATGCCCTGTGGTCAAGGGGTCATTCAGAGATGCCTCCTGGGGGCACTCCTGTCCCCTTTGGAGATTAAGTCAAGTCTCCAGCCCCACCCCACATTGGCATGTCATGATCTCTTCTGATGCCTGTTCATCCTCCCCTCCTCTTTCCTCTGCTTGGAAAGGTCTCAGCCCATTCCTGTCAATATTATCCCTGAAAGCACCTTCCTTGCCTCTTAGGCACTGCCAGGAGGGGCCAGGGCCTCCATCAGTCCAGACTGGCAGCACCCACTCCCATCTCTTTCCAGTTTCCTTTCTTTGCTTCCCTCCCCCATCCCATATCCTATTTCTAATTGCATTTTATCCTGTTTATTTATTCATTTACTCATCTATTTATTTAGTGCATAAACAGATGAGTGCCTAATATGGATCAGACACAGGCAAAAAGTGGTCAGCAGGCAGGTGTGCTTTCTGCGTTTCTGCTCACAGTCTAGCAGGAAAGAGACATTGCGCACCTGAGGATGCTGAACAGTGATGTTGCACTATATGTTTTTGCAGACATGTGTACTCATCTTTTATATTCAGTTTAATCTCACCACCAGTCAGTCTGTCTGCATTCTTCAGGTTGAGCTAAGTGACCTCCTGTGTGCTCTATTAACATGCTACAGTCTCTCCCATAGTCCTTTGCACATTATAGTCTGTTTGCATACCTGTCTGACCCACAGCCATTGAAAACACCTGAGCAGCAGGTGTTGTCTCAATTCTATCTCATGCTCCAGCTCAGTTCTTGGTACACAGTGCATCGCAGTGAAAACTAAATAGAAGACCAGCTAAAATGAACACTTTCCTTATAGGGCCCTTCCAAGTATAATTTCTAAAAAATAACACTTCTGAACAATTTGAGAAATAAGTCCAAAGTAAAGACAGAAGCCAAAAGTCACCTTGACTACTAAGAGATACCATGTTGGAAGATGCAGCTTAGTTTGAGGGCTGAATGAGTCTGCAGGGAACCATATCATTAGGCAGATGCCCACCCAGGGGAGGGGAGAATCACCCAGGGAAGAAGAACAGTGGATCCTATATTATTTGTGGGCAGGCTTGCTTTCAAGAGGAAGATGGGCAGAGTTGAATAGAGCATGCCCAATTATTCCCCCTATGTTACCTAAGAGAAATTACCCCACCTTTTCAAAGGCCAGAGTCAGGGGAGGGGCGCCCTGAGTGCAACACTAATTTGGTTCTTTCACAGGAAGGAAACACCAGGCATTGGCAAGAAATGTTCCCCCATTATCGACTCCATTGTGCCCAGCATGTGCTAGACCCTTTTCCCTGTGTCAGACTATTTCATCTTTACACCGAAGCAGAGAGAAGGAGGGTCATTCGAATTTTATGGAAAAGGAAGCCAAGGTTCGTAATGGCTAAGTCACTTATCCAAGATTACAAACTGAGGAAGTGGTAGAGTCTGAATTCAGTTGTATTATTAATAATTATAGTTGAGATTTAGTTAGGTGCTTATGATATGGTAGACATGGGGATAAGCACATTAATCCCCACAACAATCTTACGGAGTAGGTTGTGGGTTTTATTCTTTTTTATAGGCTGATCTCACATAGCTCTCACCTGGGATTTAACCCAGGGATTTGTCCCTTGAAACCTTAGCTTTCAACCATTTGCCCCTTGCCTCCAGACTCTATCATTCCGGCCTCAGGTAAAATATGTAAAAAATGCACAAACACTGCCACTCCACAGGGAGCATGTTTGTATCCTCCAGCAAAAGGATTTCTAGGACACAGATAGCATCTCCAAGGTCTGGGTTTGAATCTTGTCACTTGTCAGCTGTAGGATTCTGACAAGTGGGTCTGCCTTTGTCACCTGCCAAGAGGAAATCATAATAACTCCATCAGGGAAAAGAAATGACTGACAGGAGACAAGCAGACATGCTTCCTCACGGCAGAACAAGACAGAAAGATTCCATGAAGTGACCTCTCAAGAGTCTCAGGAAAGAAGCGGAAGGAGGTTTATCTTGTTCCTTTGAAGGGCTGGTTCCTCTCTGGGTGTTTGTTTTGGCCCAGTGAGGCTGCTCTCCAGTGCCTGACCCCAGGCTAAGACTGGAAGGGACACTAGGGTCCCTGACTTAGGGGTAACACTTGGGTGCCACGATGGTAGAGAACACAGCAACCCTGAGCTGGGGTAGGGCGGGGTTTCTGAGGGTTACTGTGGGAGAGGCCTACCTAATTGCTTCTGAGAACAGGGGAGAGCCACTACCCCTCTCAACAAACCTGAAAGGCGAGTATGATCTTGCATTTCAGAGAAGTGAAGATAAAGGAACTAAGCAAACAAAACAGGCAATGGGAGGAAGTGAGTGGGATCTGGGCAGTGAAGGAGTAGAGAGAAAGGGTGAGGGAGTCCTTTCCCCCACTTTGCAGGTGGCCCATTCCACCTCAGATGGGTCTGGGTGGGAGGAGAGAGGTGGATTTTGGATGTTGGCAGCCTGGGTCCAAAGCTGGTACTGTCATGCCCAAGGTAAAGGGCTGAGGCTGCCTGAGTCCCAGAGCTGACTGGGAGGAGGGGCGCGACACTTAGCTCTGTGCTTCACTGAGAGAGCGGTTCAGTAAGAAGCAACTGCCGTTCCCTGAGCCTCGGTTTCCTTCTCAGGAAAATGAAAATGCTCTGCTCGATCAGTTGTTTATAAACTGCGATCCTAAGAGTTCTGGGAGTATTACTCAGAATCTGCACCAAGTCAGGTTCAGGTAGGAAAGAGAAACAGATCCAAACAGAGCAGCTGAATTTTCATCCATTTTACATAGTAGCCTTCTTCATGAGACTTTCTCCAAGCGTATGGGGGTGGGGAATGAGAGAGAGAGAATTTTGAAAGCTCTTTTGCTGAGTATTCTCTGAGGTCTCATCCAGGGAGCAGAGACTGACTCCAGGCTTGATTCTCATGACTTGGGATTTATTAAGTGGGGCACTAAGCACATATTTGAATGCCATGGTGCCATTTCTGAGAGACATGCCTTGATATCTGCTTGTAATATCCATTTTGTCCACTGCAGAAACAGACAGTAATGAGTTTGTCCGTGGCAGAAAGCCCCATGTCCATTCAATTCCTTTGTGCAGTGGCAGAGATGTGGGTTTAGCTGGACTCCTGACTCCCCAGAACAAGGTCACATATCCCAGCCTCCCCAACAGCCAAGTGAGGCTGTCTGCCTAAATACTGACCAAGACAGATAAATGGAAGTTTGGGGCACCATTGGTGGGTCAGACAGTTAAGAAGTGTTCCCTCCCCTTCTCCATATCTTTCTTCCCACTGGACAGAACACAGACATGGTGATGAGCAATCTGGGTCATGTGAGCAAGGGAAATACCCTAAAGAGGGTGGGGACACAATAGCAGGGAGTCTGACACACAAGCCCTGGATTGCTTCCACGCAGGTTGCCACATAAGTGAAAAATAAACTCTGGTCTCGTTTAAGCCACTTTTTATATGGGTTAGAATAACTGAAAACACGCACACACACACACACACACACACACACACAGAGGCATATAGGGAGTAAAAGTGGGAGTAGAGATCCCAGCAAGGAGCTCTTTTTTTTTAAAAGAGAGAGAGAGAGAGAGAGAGAGACAGTTTTTTTTAATATTTATTTTATAGTTTTCAGCGGACACAACATCTTTGTTTGTATGTGGTGCTGAGGATCAAACCCGGGCCGCATGCATGCCAGGAGAGCTCGCTACCGCTTGAGCCACATCCCCAGCCCCCAGCAAGGAGCTCTTGACATAGTCCAGGCAAAGACCATGGTGGTTTGGAAGCAGGTGGCAGCTGTGGAATCAGTGTGAAAATCAGGTAATGAAGATATTGCAAAAACACAAGTGACGGAATTTGCTGCTGGAGTGAAAGTGAGCTAGGAGAAAAGTCATGGGTGATTCTAAGACTTGAAAAACTGTCTGGAGAAGATGAAGGGAGGAGCTTGGAGGGAATTGGAAATCAGGAATCCTTTTTGGAAATGTTAATTTAAAATGCCAAGTGGACATCTGAGTCTTGCTTGGGCACTTGGGTTCAAGCATAGATTTCAGGGGAGAAGGGATTAAGTACCAAGAAACAAAACAACAGCAACAAAAATTTAAAAGCCATGAAATGAAATTCTTCTCCCAGGCCATTTGGGCAAAAGTGTAGGGAACTTAAAATAGAATTTCGTAGTGAAAATATGACCAACCTGCTGTCTTGTCATTTTCCAAATTGCAATCTGACCTTTAATTAGCTGGCTCTACAGAGAACAGGCACTGGGAAACCCATGGACAAATTACTGCTCTGCACACTTTGGAAAATGAGTCCAAACAGTTCAGAGTTCTTGAGGTATATAATTACCTTCTGAGAAAGCTTTCCAAAGGGCAAATTGCATTTGGGTAAATTGGGAAGTTGAGGAACTGGATTTTCAATTCAAAAGGCAAAATGGAAAGAGTGGTTAGAAGATCTTGGCTTGGAGTCCTGGATTCTGTATGCAAGAACCTGCTGATATGAGACAAGTCATCTAATATTCATCCATCCATCATAGGAATAGAACATCTACGGTGTAGTTTCCTTTCTCTTAAATCTCCAGCATCCCCATATCATGTGGTTATGTCATAATGCTTATTACCCAAGAAAGAAAAGTGAGGAACATAGAAAGCTATAAAATGCAAATAAAAGGGAAGATAAGAAATAAAGGGACATCTTTACAAGCAGAAATGGGTATCAGAAATCTCTTTTGCCACTAGGATTTGAGACAGTAGGGACAAAAATGTACAGAGTCCAAGTAAAGGGTGTCATCTTTGAAGCAGGAGCTATTCTGTGAGCAAGGATTGGGGACAACAGTGCAAAATAGTCTGCTTTTTGCTTCTCAGGGTCCAGCTCTAGAAAATTCCAAAGTCTAGATTCATCACATTCATATTCATAACAACATGAAAGTGCTTGAGGGTTATGTCAGAGAAGCTGCACACTAACTTGGGGTACAGAAACAACATTTCTAGAAGGTCCAGGGTTGGGGAAATAGAAGCCACAGAGTAGGGACTTCACAATTAGAGGGTAAAACAGGGATGAAGTCTTCAGGATCAGAGGTCACAGATGGCTGGAGGATATCAAGAGGACTTCAGGAATTATGAACTCCTCAATATAAATCCACTCAGGGTACCAAAGGACCAAGCCAACCCTGCTAACCCTTTGGAGTACACTGAGAACTGAGCAAACTCAGACTTGAGTTCCTCCCCCATCTGAACTCTCCTTTCTACCATTCCCATGACCATGGAGAAGCAGAAACTCACTCCTGCTCCCTGACATCATCTTGGGAAAGAAGGAAAGGAAAAGTCTTTAAAATGAGGAGAGAAAATGTATTGATACAAGGCTCAAGTTTGAATCAAACCATAACCTCAATATGATTGAATTAGATAGAATCCAGAACAAAGTACATTGCCTTTAAGTGGAAAGTTGAAGGATTATTTCCTCCTATTAGTAGGAATGAGGATATAAGAACAGACGGTCAGATATTGCCAAAGAAATTTAAGGTATTTTGCACATCAGAGTTGTGTGCAAATTTTACATTATTATAATGCTTTCACATATTCATTTCACAATTATTTACCGGGCACTTACTTTCTTCCAGGCACTGAGAGATAGATAAAATAGAATCTTCAAAGATTCTATCAACTTCAAGAATCCTAGAAGTTGAGGTAGGAGGCTTTTCCTGCTATCCCAGTGCAAGGTAAGAGGTGATATAGTAGAGACAAGCCTAGGTAGCTGCGAGAGGCCAGAAGAAAAGCAAAGGGCCCTCAACCCTGCCTGGGTGGACAGGCCTGAGGGACCTACTGGAGGGGTTGATGCCACCTGAGTCTCTAGAATGAGTAGGAGTCAACCAGATGGAATAGGACTGACTGTCAGGAATGGTGGTATTCATTGCTGTGTTCATGTATTTATTTAACTATTACTGAAGGATACTTATTAAGTACAGCAACTGGTCCAAGCAGTGGGGACACAGCAGTGAACAACACAGCTGAGATCTCTGCCTTTGTGGCATTTATATTCCAGCAATAAAGAAGTGACAGATAAACATGCAATATAATATCCGGGGAAAATGCAATGACAAAAAAATAGAGTAAGAAGACAGAGGGAGGCAATAGGAGGAGGTGAGAAAAAGGCCAGAGCATCTCTTGCACAGAGGGCGAAGATGGAAGTGAAGATCCATTTGAAATAACAGCCTAAGCCCTGGGACCATCTAGAGAACAAGATTCAAGACAAAGAGAACAGCAAGTGCAAGAGTGCTAAGTCTAGAATTTCCTTCAAGTTCAAGAAACAGCCAAGAGGTTGGAGCACAGAGGATGCTGAGGGCAGTGAAGACACTCTGTGATACCATATGGTAGACATGGGCCATTACACATTTGTCCAGACCCTTGGGACGTGCAACACAGAGAGGGAACCCTAATTTCAATTACGGACTTTGGGTAATGATGATGGGTCAATGTAGATTCATCATTTGTAACAAATGTACAATTTGGTGGGCAATGTTCACAATGGGGGAGGTGATGCGTGTGAAGGTCAGGAGAGTGTTTGGGAAATCCCTGAACCTTCTTCTCCATTTTGCTGTGAACCCCAAACTGCTCTAAAATAGTCTTCAAAAAGAAAGGGAAATAAAAGAGAAAAGGCACATTCAGGAGACCAATGGCTAATGTGGAACCGAGGGAAGAAAGAGAGGTGGGAAATGAGGTTGGAGTGTTGTCTGAGCCAGTTCAGACAGAGACATGCTTAGGAGTCTGGATTTTTCCTCTGCATGCAAGGCATCCTTGAAGCCAATGAGGGAGCAGGGCCTGAGAGAGTAAGGGGGACCAGAGGACTTGCAAATAGTTTGGTATGACTGGACTGTGAAGTGCACAGTAGAGATCATGTTGGAATGGACCAGAAAGGCAAGCTGTAAGGCTTCATTCAAAAGACCTGGGTGAGGAAGAGCTCAACTTGGCTGATAAAGCTGGAATTTATCCTGAGTACAGTGGAAGCAAATGAAGAACTTTAAGGAGGTTAAATATTAAATTGGTGTAATCAGATTAGGTTTTTGGAAAAATGATTTTTGGGCACTTTGGGGGATGGATTAGAAGTACAGAGGAGTATTATAGGACAGCGGAAGGAAGAAAAGAGGATGTAAACCAATCTAAGAGGCTGGTGTCATCATCCAGGGAGAACTGATGATAACTGAGCAGGCGCAGTGAAACTGGGCATGAAGAAGAGGGCTGGGAAGACTTGGAGGTAGAACCAAAGCTTGCCCCAGGGAGGAGGACTCTGATTCTATTCTCTCTCCAATGATGATGGCCATTCCCATGGACTTAAACACTCTGTCTCACCTCTGAGCTCTCATGTCCAGCTGCCTCTTTGGCTTCCCCACCACATCATGGATATCCCAGGCTTAGTGGAGTCTTGATTGGCTCTCTCATTTCTGGTCTTCCTCAGCACAGGACAGCACCATCCACACAGCTGAGTATACAAGACCTAAGGAGTCAGCATGCCTTTCCTCTGTCTCCATAGCCACTTCACTCAACTCCTAAAATTCTAAAACGCATTTTGAATCTGTTCATATCTTACTAGATCCACTGTCACCACCTTAACCACCACCAGTTGCTATCCTCTCTTCTTCAAAACTATAAGTCCAAGAAGGAAATTAAGATGATGAATTGAAAAATCAGTGCTTCAATTACATTTTGTATATCACACCATTTGTAATTTGTTTGTGTTTTTTCATGATGTAATATATATATATATATATATATATATATATATATATATATATATATATAAGGCATTATTGATAATTGACACAGTGGGCACCCACTATCAACCAGGCACTACTCTAAGCACTCTTCATTCATTAGCTCATGGAATTGTCCCAATAACTGGATGAAATTGCTAGTGTTGTTGTATTTATTTTGCAATATAGAAAACAGAAGCACAGAAAGTTCAAATGCCACAAGGTCAGACAGCTAATAGCAGCTGTGGAAGAAATGGGCTACATTCATGGTCCTTCAAGAAGGGATCTCTTGTCCTGTGGTGAGGAGGTGGGAGCTGTGTACTCTCTGGTAAACCTTAGCTCCTTCCAGTTCAGCCCCAGCTGCGGTGGGACAGATGGTAGAAGGAAAGCTGAAGCATTTCCACCCAGAATGGGACTCCTCTGGTGGCTTGTTCCTAGGCTGACAGACTTTGCTTTATCTGCTGTGCAGTCTCTCCTTTTTCTGCCCAATCCTGCTTCTTCTCTCTTCTTTTTACAATTCACTCCTCGTAATATCTTGGTCCTAACTATGATTCTGTGTCTGCTTTCCAGTAGGTCCAGATAATGGTGGCAGAGCCAGGATCCCAAACCTAGGCAATTTAGATGACTCTTCTGTGCATCCTAACATACCCTGTCCCTCCTTCTGTCTTTGAATTTGTTGTTGACATTTTAGTAAGGTGTGTGTGTGTGTGTGTGTGTGAGTGTGTGTGTGTAGAACAGAATCTGCCAATTTAATAAAGCATGAAATTTTAAAACACAAAATTCAGTGGTATTAGTTGCATTCAAACTGTCATCCCCTTCTATTTCCAAAACTTTTTCATTACCACAAACTATAGCAACCGTCTCCACCATTTATTACCTGAACTGTTTCATTATCTCAAACAGAAACTTTCTAACCAATAAGCAATGACTTGAATCTGTTTTTCAGACACCACAAGCAAACTGAGCCCTCTCAGGGCAGCAATTCCAGCTTAACTTCTTTCTATTCATGGCATCTTAGTAGTATGTGGCATTTACTAGGCACCCAAGAGATTGCTTATTAATCTGAAGCATTACAAGAAAATTTCTACTGGGATAAGTTGGGAAGACTTCTTGGAAGAGGTGACATTCCATTAGAATTTTAAAAGTTGAATAAGATCTCAGTAGATGGTGAGGAGGAAGGGGTGTTCCAGGCCCAGAAACAGTAGGGAAAGGACAGATGCTGCTGTCAACCCAAAGTCAAGGTTTCCCTAGAAGAACTATAGTTTTTGTTTAAGATACACAATGCATTAATAAGACACCCATACCTAGCTTCACATTCAGATCAAGGCAACAATTTGACATTTGTGATTAATGAAATGTAAGCAAAAGTCTAATGGGGATTCTAGGGCAGGCTCACATATCTGATGTAAGTGCGGCCACTTACTCTTTTTTTCCCTTCTATCACTTGTCTGGAATGTAGATGTGGTGACTGGAGTGACACTACCCATCTTACAACCATGAAGCAGGTGCCAAAAAAAAAAAAAAAAAAATGGTGGAGTCCTTGGCCCTGATGTTTTTGAGTCATGGACCTAGCAACTATAAACTTCTGTGTGAGTGTGTGTGTAATTTCTAATTGTAAAGAATAGCTGGGTTGTTTTGTTATTAGCAGTTAATCCAGTCCAAACTGATGCAAGGGCCCAAGAGTGTGAAGGTTCATATCTGAAACTAAGATGTGAGAGACAGGTTGAACAAAAGAATATCCTAACAGAGTAAACAGACGGAGTACTTCCTGAGCACCTAGGCACCCAGGAGAGTGCTTATTAGTTTGCTTATCCAGGAATTGCCAGCCTGGATGTTCTGAGCGCTGTGGCTGTTGTAGACATAGAATGAAGAAAATCCCATTTAGGGTAACTTGGATAAATCTCCTAAAGAGATAAATAAAAGAATAAAGACAACTGGGGTCTTAGGGCCTGGACAGATACTTTCTTGCCTTCCATGGGAAAAGAGAATCTGCTTCTATAGTCAGAAAATTTAGGGCTGGAAATTGTCAAGAATAGTCTGAACTCAGGTTGGAAGTCAGAGATGCAAGAATGAAGAGGAAAGAGATAAATTTATGAGTAATATGGTATAGTAAACATTGAAATGAAATATGAAAATAAAATAACAATAATATGTAGAATAGAAATACATGATAATGACAGCATATATGTGATGAGACAATAGAAGAAAATCCTTCTGATGTCCAAGAATGGGACTCCTACTCCAGTTACATTGTAACGAAACTGCAGAAAACGGAGAAGAAGTCTTAAAAGAAGCCTTTGGATGATTAGGGGAAGTTCTCCTTTATTGAAGAATCCTAGATAATAAGTGCAAACAGAAGGGTTGAAAAGAAAATTACCATTTTGCAACTCCCTAATGAAATAACGCATCTAGTTAACAAGCATCGGTGACACTGAAAAATAAAATCAGATGAGAACTTGATGGAGAACTTGATGATGGATCAGTAAGGCTGAAACACCTGAACCCAGAAATCAACCTTAATACCACTAAAGGTCAGACAACCAGACAGCATCTGGCTCCTAGTGAGATGCTCTAGGAAATACATCGAGGTCACTTAGAAACCATCCTGTCTTCCTCCCATTCCCTTGCCCCAACAAGATACTAAAATCCTAATCTCAGCAAGCCTCTAGGTCCTACTACCAACTGACAGGAAGTATAGAGGAGAGGGAAATGAGACAATTGGCCCAATACAGAATGCAGGAAAATTCTACAAGAAAAATGATCTCATACATTCCTGGGAGTCCCAGCAGAAAACAGATGGCACAATTCAAATTAGGTTAATTTGAGAAGAGTTAACGAAAGGACTGTTTTCAAAAAAACATTTGGGTGGAATGTAGGGGAGCCACCAGAGGAAAAATAGTTGCAGAGAACCCTGGAGCCAATTATAGCTCAAGAGACATTCTCTCTGGGCTGGAGATGTGGCTCAAGCGGTAGCACGCTCGCCTGGCATGCGTGCGGCCCAGGTTCGATCCTCAGCACCACATACAAACAAAGATGTTGTGTCCACCGAAAACTAAAAAAATAAAAATAAATAAAAAAAAGAGACATTCTCTCTCTATGGACAAAAGGAGGAGGAAAGGAAACCTCTACTGTAATGAGGGTACACAGGGAGAAAGGGAGGGTAAGGAAGAAAAGGAGACAGGAGAAGGCAGACTTTGTGGAGAGGATCTCATTACAGGGCTGCAATCATCCACTGAAGGACAACAAGGTAGTCAATAAATATTGCACACTGTCCCACTATTTGGAATAAAATAGAAAGAGAGAAACAAAAATTTAATTTATATACAAAAAAATTAAGAACGTCTTCGTTTTAACTAAAAGTATTTCAGCGTGAAATTGAGTATGGTTATGTGATGTACTTAAATCCAGGACTAACACTATAGGTACTACCTGCTGTTCCTTTGTGTCCAATCCTGGCTTTTCATCTACTCTCCACCTATTAGACACTGTGTCTGAAAATGATGGATCTGGTCCTGGGGTTAACCTGATTGAAACCTTTCAGTTGCCCTTTCAGTAGAGATTTCCAGGCTGACTCATAAGGCACTTCATAATCTAGCCCTTTCTTGCCTAGCCAGTTCTTCTTGCTTAGAGTGGCATTACACTTGCCACGATGGACATCCTTGGAATGCTACTAGTTTTTTTCCTAGTGGACATTCACCTGTTATCTGTAAGTTGTCAGTTGCAGAAATCAAAATCCACTCTTACTTGTATTAAGCAGAAAGGGATTTATTTCTTACAACATATTAAATGGCTTCAGAGCTGCAGACAGTTCTAACCACCCATGTCATCTTTACAGAGAAAAGGAAGAGGGGCTGGGGTTGTGGCTCAGTGGTAGAGCACTTGCCTAGTATGTGTGAAGCATTGGGTTTGATTTCAACACCACATAAAAATAAATAAATAAAGATATTGTGTTCATCTACAACTGAAAAAAAAAGGGAGAGTAAAACACCCTGAATGCCCCTTATGTGTTCCCCAAAACCTAGCCAAAATAAGGGAATGATGAGAGAAAACCTGGTCCAAAATGTCCAGATACATATTATCGTTTTTTGTCCACATTTTTATTGGTGCATTATAGTTGTACATATGGTGACATTAATCACTTTTCATACATTCACACAATATAAAAATAAAATTTGGCCAATATCATTCCCCAGTATTTCCCATTTTTCTACCCTCCTCCCTTGCCCTGGCCTGTTTCCTCATCTCCCTTCAATTTTCATGAGATTCCTCCAACTTTATTTCCCTTTTTCTTCTCTAGCTTTCACATATGAGAGAGAGACACAATTCCTGACCTTCTGAGTTTGGCTTATTTTGCTTAACATAATGTTCTCAAGTTCTATCCTTTTTCCTGCAAATGACATAATTGCATTCTTCTTTATGGCTGAGTAAAACTCCACTGTGTATATCTACCACATTTTCTTTATCCATTCATCCATTGATGGACACCTAAACAAGTTCCAGAGTCCGGTTATTGTGAACTGTGCTGTTATACACATGGGTATGCATATATCGCTATAGTACAATGACTTTAATTCGTTAGAATAAACACCAAAGAGTGGGTCATATGGTGGCTCCATTCCTAGTCTTTTGGGAATACTCCATACTGATTTCCATAATGGCTGTGCTAATTTACAATCCCACCAACAGTGTAAAAGTGTTCCCTTTTCTCCACATCCTCTCCAGCATTTATTATTATATGTATTCTTGATGGCTGCCATTCTGACTGGTATGGGATGACATCTCATTGTAGTTTTGATTTATATTTCCCTAATTGCTAATGATGTTGAACATTTTTTCCTTTTGGGAGGAGGGCATTTGTATTTCTTCTTTTGAGAAGTATCTGTTGAATTTATTTGTCCATTTATTAATTTGATTATTTGGTTTTGGTTTTTGGTGTTATGTGTTTTTTTTTTTTTTTGTTCCTTATATATTCTAGATATTAATCCTCTGTCAAACGAGTAGCTATCCAAGATTTTTCTCCCAATAGGTTCTTTCTTCACATTCTGAATTGTTTTCTTTGCCGTGAAGAAGCTTTTTAATTTGATACCATCCCATTTATTAACTCTTGCCATTATTCTCTAAACTTTAGGGGCTCTATTGAGAAAGTCATTGCCTGTGTCTATAATACTGAGAGTTGACCCTTCATTTTTTTCTAGGAGTTGCATAGTTTCTGGTCTAATTCCTAGGTCTTTGGTCCATTTTGAGTTGATTTTTGTTCAGGGTGAGAGATAAAGTTCTGGTTTTACTCTTTTACTTATGGATAACCAGTTTTCTGAGAACCATTTTGTTAAATAGGCTATCTTTTCTCCAATGTATATTTTTGGCACCTTTGTCAAGGATCAGATTACTACAGATACACAGTATCTTGAAGGACACTGACTTTCTTGTATGCTTACTAAGAACTAGGGCAAATGTTATTGTTTAGATGTGAAATGTCCCCCAAAAGCTCATGTATGAGACAATGCAAGAAGGTTTAGAGGTGAAATGTTTGGGTTATAAGAGTCTTAACCCAATCAGTGAATTAATTCCCTAATAGGGATTAACTGAGTGGGTAACTGTAGGCAGGCAGTAAGGTATGGTTGGAGGAAGTGGGTTCTGGGGGGGTGCCTTTGGGGTTTATATTTTATCTTTGCTGAACAGAGATCTCTCTCTGCTTCCTGATAGAATGTTCCAGATGCTCTCCTCTGCCCCATTCTTCTGCCATGATGTTCTGTCTCACCTAGGGCCCCGAGGAATGGAGCTGGCTATCTATGGACCGAGAGTTCTGAAACCATGAGCCCCCAAATAAACTTTTCCTGCTTAAAAGTGTTTTTGTCAGGTCTTTGGGTCACAACAATGAAAAGGCTGACTAAAACAGGAAGTTAGTGTTATCTGTAGAAAGCTTCTTTCTTACATGTTCACCAGGACAGTTGCTCCTTGGGATGCTGGTCTTACAAGAAAACAAGTTAATGTGCTGATGTCACTGCTTCTGCAGCCCAACATATAAAATCCCTTTTTTAGAGGCCACTGGCACAGAACTGAGGAAAGAATATGTGTCACTCATCCAGCCAGCTGATACTGAACAAAATACCGTGAGGGAGAGGAGGCACTGCCTGGTGAAGTACCATGAGGGATGGAAGTGCTACCGTTCAGCCTGTTGCTGTCACCACAGAGTCACTGATCTCTTGTAAGCTTTCCCCAGTAAGTCATGTCTTGCACACCATTCTGGACACTTTTTTTTTTTTTGATTGTTCAGCAACCTGCCCCACTTCCCTGATACAATTAGACTGTGAATGTGACACAACCAAAGGGGTTTTTGTCTTTTCTGCCACCATGGAGCTGACAGCCAGAGTGTGAAGCTGCCTACAATTGCTGTCTGACAGGATCAGGAAATTACCCAAATCAGCAAACAACCATAACCTAGAGGCTATAATGACCAGGAAGCTACCACAACCAAGAGGAGCCTCAGGAAGGCCAGACCTCCACCCATGCAGTGCTTCTTGGCCAGCAAAAGCCACAGAAGGAGGAGGTAAGGTAACTTGGTCACTCCCATCTTCCAAATCCTGCAGGAGTGCACCTGATGGGTGGAGGTCACTCACCAGAGTTTGTACTACAAACTAGCTTTCCAGGCTAGACAACCTTGAAGTAGGCTAGAGTAGATATCAGTGCCAATGGACCACACCTGCCATAGCCTGAAACACTGTTCTTCCTCTTCTCTTGGCCAGGTAGTGCTCTTCCTTAGGTCTTGGGTTAGATTTCTCTTGCTGAAGAAGGTATTCCCTGACCTTCATTCTGCTCAGAGTGCTACATCATCCCCAGTCCTAGCTGAGAACACCCACCATATCACTCTATGATTTCCATTATAATAGACTCACCATTCTCCAAGACTTTGGTCCTTCTTCCCTGCTAAGCTCCATGAGGGCAGGGACTATATCTATCTTGTATCTTCAATTCCCTGAGTGGTGCATGGAACAATGGGGTCTCTTTATGTGGAATGAATGTGTTGAATGAATACATTAATGCACAAATGAGAGAATGGGGACAAGTATCTTGGGAACAGCATGAAATAAGGCAATATAGATAATCAGTTGGAGGAAAGCTCCTCTGATATGGGAGATAATTGCAATCTTCATTATTTATTTTGCAGAATAGCTACCCAACATTGCTGACAGATCTTAACATAATCTGGAAGAGCCCATCACATTCTAAGAAGTGAATGAAAAAGTGAAAAGAAGACTTTCCTCAGCAGGCTGATAGGAAAGTTCACTTTTTAGCTGAACAGAATTTCCACTCATTGCTCCCTGTCTCCAATCAGGAGCAACACTTCAGGGGGTACTTGACCCCAGGAGTTCAGGAATCACCACAGCCCAGGCATGTTCAGAGCAGATTGAATACAGAGAAGGATTCTTCAGATTCTGAACAGCTCTTGCAAGGGTCTGATTTGAATACAAACTCAATTCTCCAAGGATCTCACCTGAGAACCTGTAATCTTTTACCTCTCCAAAGAAAGAGCCTAACTAGCACACATATGTCTGGCACCATAATGCTTAGACATAGGCACAAAACCGGGATGACTGAAACTCCTTTTCTCTAAATGGAAGGAGTGGTGACACAGGAGGGACCTTGAACCAAGGTCTTGTCTCAAATGAACTTATTCTGGAGCTCCAGCCTCTCTACTCCTTTCCGTAGTCAACTGACTTCACAATTAAAGTGTCAGCGTACTGAGTTCAGAGTCAGCTAAGAGGGGACAAAACCAGAGGGAGAAGCTATGTTAATCACAGAAAAAAACAAAACAAAACAAAAAACAACAATATCTGCTGTGGGGCTTGGTTGTAAGACCTGCTGTCTAGGGTCATACTTAACCCCCAAATATATTACCACAGTCAACAAAACTAAAGTAAGCAAGGCCACATAGAAATGATGTAGACAGCCACAGTAAGAATGTGTGTATTTGTTTGTGTTTATGCATATATATATGAAAATGGAATATATTGATTTATTAAACCTCAGTGGTGTTCCTGGGATACAAGATGTAAGGGTCTACTTGTACCTCATGATGGATCCATTCGTCCCAAATCCACCTCATCTATCAGTTGTCTTCTTTTCCTAACAAATATAGGAGACCTTTTATTTTCCCTTTTGGCATTCCATCTTTCTTTGTTCCTATTTTCTTGGTTTAGAATAGCCACGAAGAAGCAGAGCTCTGAGGTCAGACTTTCTCGGTTTAAATCCTAATCCCACCACTCGCTGCCATGTGACCCAGGAAAATTAACTTCAGTTTTCCTTGTCTCAGCTTCTACTCTATGAAATCAAGATTAAAATATCTGTAATCGAATGGAAGTATTGTGGGAATTAAATGCAGTAATCCATATAGCACTTAAAGCATTGTGTGGTGTATTATAACTCCTCAATGATAGCTGTTATTCTTCTTAATTATTGTTATTAATATCCATTTGTAGCACACTTACTATTCAAAAGCATTGATTGCTTGAGTTTTATGTAGTAAGTCAAATTTATGGTTTAAATGACAACCAGATCAAAATTATTTCTTTCCTGCTTTCCATTCTAGGGTTTTAGATACAGCAAGTGAGCATAGGTTGTTTTCAGGATAAGCAAGAAAGAAATTGAATTCACCAATGTCCAATTTTCCAGAAAAAGGAAATACAACATTAAGTAGGTTATCCTGAGCAACAAGCAAAAATCCCACACATGCTAGCTTAAGTTAAGAGCAAACAATTAGTTCACATAGCAGCTGTCCAACAGCAGGGCAGTCTGCAGGGCTGACTTATTCGGTGATTCCTCTGTGTCTTTGTGGCCCTAGGTTCTTTCCATCTCTCCCCTGTGCCCTCAGTAGCACCAGCCTCTTCCTAAGTCTGGGTTCCCTGGTGTTCAGATGACAATTGCCAATGGCAATTGGGACACACTTGTCTCCTTTCACAGCCATTTAAGGAGAGAAAGAGGTTAGAAAGAGCTTTACTGGAATCTTGGGGAGCCTCTCCTCCTGCTTCATGGGCACATATTGCCTCAAGCTTCCCCAGATCTACCTGAGACAGCCTCTGGAAAGGAGAAGCAATCAGTGGGAGTAGAATGGGAGTTGGAGACTCAGCTCTGATGGTCTCTCTGGGATCACATGCCAAGGCTTCCGAATGGAGCAGAGGCTTTCCAGCTTTGACGTTCCTTGAGTGTCAACAAATGGGGCTGTTCATTTATTTTCTGATACACAGCAAACAAACTGTGGCTTGCAGATGCCAATATTTCACTCTATGTAACAATTCATGGATTGTGAAGTCATGCAGGGCTCTGCTGGGAAATACTTCAGCTGGGGTTACACGGTAGTGTTACACGGTAGTGTTCCGCTGACAGCGAGGCTGGTCTGTTATCCTATCACTGTTATCCTATCATTGAGGATCCTGTCCTGTGATCACTTACATGCTTGGCACCCTGGTGGAAACAGCAAAGGCTGAATTCAGCTGGCCAACTGTCCCTCTCCATGGACTTCTTCAGCAGGGTAGTGGACTTACCACACAAGGGCTATCTGCCACCCACCTGTAAGCAACAGAAAAGTTGCAAAATAAAAGACAATGTCAAATGATTTGAAATGTCAGTGCATATAATTAGCATGAAGCCAGAGGAATGCAATTTTTAATAATAATTTGTTTTTCTCCATACCCACTAAATAGAGATGTCCATAATTTTTGAAAAACTATTCTGAAGAGGAACAGCTTTGTCGAAGCATCCAGGATGCCAATGTCACTGGCTAAGAGTAAGTTGTGGGGCTCTTTCCCTCTCCTCACCCTGCTGGGTCTGGGGCACTATAACTTCTCTCCAGTAGCCTCCAATCTGATCTGCCTGCCTCTAGTCTCACCTCTTTCCATTCACCTTCCATGTGTTTTCCAGTGGCTGGAATGTTACCTCATTCATTCCCCACGTTGGTTTCCTCATTAATGGTGTAGGACTTTTCTGAAACACAAATCTACTCAGACCATACCTTTGTCTAAAGTCAATATTGGTTCTCTCTTGCTAGTCTGATAAAATGATGGCTCTTCAATATGGTCCCCAAGTTTCTTCACAAGTTGTTCCTGTCCTGGGTCAAATCCCCCAATCATCACTGAAGTTTAAGCTCCAAGAAGACAGCGATCATATGTCCCTTGTATATTGCTTTATCTCTAGCACCAAAACTGGGTCTGGTACATAGTAGATTCAGGTATTTGTGGAAGGAAGGGAAGGAAGGAGGAAGTGTGGAACACAAAGAGGGAAAGAAGATAGTTTTTTTTTTTTTTTCCTTTTGGTACTAAGGATTGGACCTAGGGCCTTATACATACTAGGCAAGCTTTCTACCAGAGAGCTACACCCTGGGTCCTTTTTATTATATTTCGAGACAGGGAATGCTAAATTGTTAAGGTTGGCCTCAAACTTGCAATTCTCCTACCTCAGCCTCCTGAGTAGCTGAGATTACAGGTATGCTCCACCATGCTAGGCTAGGAAGTTTGTTTTTATATTTCACCTATCACAGTGTTCATTTCCAGTTTAATGTCTAAGACCTAAAGGGTTAACAAACATACCATGTCCACTTCTCCTAGCACCGTGCTTGACATAAAGTCAGTGCTGGAAATAGATCAGTAAAACAAATGAGTTCATTAATAACAACATGATATGTGCTGAAGCCACAAACATAAGAGGGGTGAAAGCTTGAAGGGAAAGCCAGCTGGCCCTCTGGAGACAGGGGTTAGAAATGGGAAGTGGGCAGGACATGAGCGAGTCCTTGGAGGATGATGGCTCATGGCTTCTCTGAATCCGAGGGCGAAATGCCTTGCTCAGTCCTTATATCCCTTTCGTGTATCTTAGTTCTCTTATTCGGCACAAGTAACAACCATGCTAGTATTTTTCCAAGAGAGCAAATTCTCTGAAGCGGTTGCGTTGCCTCAGCCTCCTGGAATGTGACCTCATTCCTTCCCCACATTGGTCCCCTCATTAATCAGCCTGCCCAGTCCTGCTCCATCAGGCAGCCTGCCAGGTGTGTACCTGCTGTGGGGACTCCCAGCCCAGGGGCTGAGGCAGTGTTTGCTGGTTAAATGCACAGACTTGGAGATGAACACACCAAAGTTTGGACCCTAAATTCATCTCTTACCAGAAATATAATCTCGTTTATACTTACCTGTTACTTATGCTGTTAGTTACTTACCTGTCTGAGACTTGACCTCATCATCTGTAAAGTGGAGATAATAATAGCACCTAATTCATAGTGTATTTATGAGGTTACATTAGATAATCTGTAACCTACTCCACAGAGTTCAATAAATATTGAGTATTATTTTTCTATTTGAGGACTTTTCTTGCCCTTGGCAGGTTATGGATTTCCCTGGGATGGAGCAGGGATGGAAGGAGAGAAAGCGAGAGGAATCTAGCATGGACTGGATATATGTGTGGATCAGACACTGTCTGTCATGTCCACGAGAGTCATGTCCCCTAACCTATGCAACAAGCCTCAGCTGTTGTGTATAACATTAGCCCCATTTTCAGTGCAATAAATGCAGATGGTAGGACAGACAAACCTGAATTGGAATCCAAGCTCTGAAACTCTTGCTGTCTGACTTTGGGGAAGGCCTTTCCCTGCCTAAGCCTGTTTCCATTAGGTGAGGCAGCACCTACTGACAACACTGTGTGGACTGCATGACCTAATACCATGTAAAAGGGCTTAGCCAGGTAATGCTCAGTAAATGTGAATTTATTCATTCCCAAGTGGACAGCTGGTTGAAAGCAGGAACTGAATGGAGAGGGGGAGAATATGGGGGTATGCAGGAGAAGCATTCCTGAGCATCAGGATGCTACAAGGGACACTTTTTTTTTTTTTTTTTACACTTGCCGCCAAGGACCTCCCCTTTAGGCTGGCAGAAAGACTCAGGTGACTAACTGCCTCCCTCTCTGACCTTTCTGGGCCCAGGGTATGGGAGGGGATGGTCATGATAGAGCAGGAAAGAGTCCAAACAGAAGTTCTAAAGGTCAGCACACCTGGGTTTTAGTTCTGGACCTACCATTTACCATTCATGTGACTTTAGACAAGTCCTCCTGATCTTCATAAGCCTCATTTCCCCATCTAAAATGGTGATAATGCCATGTGTCTCTGGTTGTCTGCTCTTGTGTAATCAACCACACCAAATCTTAATGGCTTGCAGCAACACTTATGACCTCCTAGTGTTGTGTTCAAAACACAAATGGGGTTCAGCTGGGTGGCTCTTGCTTGGGGTCTCATGCATTTGCAGTCAGATGGTGGCTAGGACTAAAGTCATCTGAAGGTGTGATGGAACAAGATATCCAAGTGACATTTTCAGCTCACATGCCTGGCACCTGGGCTGGGTGGAATGAAACAGCCAGAGGTTGGTTGAGCACCTCCTGGGCCATGGGTCTCTCCACTTAGCTAGCTGAGATACAGAGCACAGTGGTCTTGGGGTAGTGACTTCTCATGTGACAGCTGGCTTCCCGTAGAGCAAGAATGCCAGGAGATCAAGGCAGAAACAAGACCAAGCCTTGGCAGTCCCTCTGTGTCACTTCTGCTGCATCCTATTGATTATGGGTGGGACATGGGGCCAGGTGGTTTCAAGTGAAAGAAATAGGAGAATGACAAATATTTGCCACCAGGTCTAATCCGCCACACCACATATCCCATGTACCTCACAGGGTCATTGTAAAGATGAGGAAAGCTGACCTGGGTGAAGGCCCTTAGTATAAGTCACTAAAGGGACATAAGGTTATCTTTCCAAGTCCATCCTCTCCTCTCTGCCCTAAATTAGACACAGGTCCTTTCTTTCTTGCACAGAGCAGTCTCTCTGCCTCCTGTATCTCCCCATCAGCTATGTCCTTCACGAATGCCACTCTGCGTCTGTTCCCTAGTGGAAAACTTCTATAGCTCCCAAGGCCCTTCATGACGAGACTGTCACTGACCTGTGCAGGATGGACTGCCTGCATACTCCTGACCCCAGGCACGGGATTCCATTCCACCCTCAAGGCCTTTGTCCACACTGTTCCTTTTGCCCAGAGCTGCTCTCTCTCTTCACCTCTGGTTAACTTGCCTTCATATTTTAAGATTCCCTGCAAACACGTCTTCTCCGGGTAGCCTTTCTCAATTCTTGCGCTCCACTATCACCACCCCACACACATCTGTTGGATTCAAGTTCCTCTCCTATGGGCTCCCAGAAATCCTGTACTTACTGCAGACTGGCCTTCTTGCCATTCCTCAAACAGGCCAGGCACAGTCCTGACTCAGGGCCTCTGCCCACGTGCTTCCTGCCGCCTGTGGAGCTCATCTAATGAATATTCATGACTTCAGGTCTCTGTTCAGACCTCACCTCCTCAGAAAGGCCATTTGACCGCCAATCTACAGCAGCACACTCTCCCTCATTCTCTTCTCTTAATCCACTCATTTCCCCTCAAAGCTTACCATCTGTCACAGTGCCTACACAGTGCTGTGCTGCAAGAGCCAATTGTGTGAACCCCTCCCAAATAGAAAACCAGTTAGGTTTTCCAAATCCATGCCATGTTGTTACCTTGAAACTGGCCACATGGATAATATTTATTCAAAGTCACCCAAAGGTTTTCTCTCTCTCTCTCTCTCTTTCTCATATATAAACAACTGCCTGAACACGACTGTGTCTATGTTGTTTTTTTTTTAACTACTTATCTCCTCCCCAGGTTATAATTTCCATAAAGGCACAGACTTTATTGATGCTGTATTTCTGGGCATCTAGTGCAGTACTTCACACCAAGTATATGCTCAATGGTATATGCTCAATGAGCAAGAAGAGGCAGGGGAGGTTATGTGATTTACTGAGGTCATTTCCTTGAATTAATGAACAAATGCACAAACCAACAAGTGAATAACAATGATTGTAACTGAATTGTAAGTTGAGCTCCTTGAAGGCAGACCTTGGTTCCTTCTTCATCTTTCACATCCAGCACAGAACTGGTAATGTTGATAAACAGGCAAATATACTCAGCAAGGGCTGTATCCAAGGCGATCCAGCTGCATCTGATGACAATAAACCCTGGACTGGCAACTCCTGGGGTATTTCCAATATGTGGCAAAGACAGAAACCTGAATAACTGCAGGCAGGGAATAGGCACTGGCCTGGAAGGCAGAAGCTTGGGTTTCTAGTCCCAGTGTGGCTCTGATCGCTATAGGACCTTGGGCAAATCACTTCTCCAACATGGGTCTTAGTTTTCCCATTTGTAATATGAGGCAATTGGATCAATGATGGTTGAGTTTGTGTCTGGGGCTGCCTGACAGAGTTTGTGTCTGAAGTGGGTAGGTGTGGGCAGGAGGAAGCTGACCTGGCCTCCTCCAGGTGCAAGAGGCAGGACATTCTCAGCACCCCACAGATGAAAGATAGCAGGGTGCTCCAGAGCCTGCAACACTGGTTGTGTGGGATGGGTCCCTTTCTCCTCCCATCTCTCTCTTCTGCCCAGAACTAAGGCCTGTGATCCCCTTCCAACTCTTCCCCCACCTTGACTTGCCACCTGCTTGAGGCTTCTCTGAAAATAATTAGAGCTTAGCCTGCTTTACCTCCTCAAGCTGGACATGGATGGGAAGGCCCTGAACAGGGAGAGGCAGGGAGGTACTGTATACTTTGGTAATCCTTGCTTATTATTTAACAAACAGGTTGGCTAAGTTGTTTGACATACACCTTGTTTCCTGTTGTTATTTATACTTCAGGGATTATAAGCATTTCATAGCAGTCAAAAGAGCCCTAGTTTGCATAACAGAAATTAGTATTTATTGAGCACTTACTGTGTGCTGTTCTAAGCTAAAGGTTGGCAAATTACAGACCATTGGCTAAATTCTGTTTTTGTATGGAACATGGGCTAATAATGGGTTTTCATGTTGTTAAATAATCATATATACATTTATATATATATTTTTTTATCCAATAAATATATATATTTATATATATTTATCCAACAAAGCCTAAACTATTTAGCCTTTTACAAAAACATCTGATAATCCTTGCTCTAAGTGTTTAACATGGACTAGCTCCTCATTCTTCAATGACCCTATGAAGTAAGTTACTGTTATCAAAATTTTACAAATGAGCAAGAAGAGGCAGAGGAGGTTATGTAATTTACTGAGGTCAGATAACTAGTAAATGGAGAAAACAGGATATAAGGAACTCAAAAGCCAGCTGCTTTTTTTAAGGGGATAGGTATGTTAATTACCCTGATTTGATCACTGCACAACGTACACGTGAGTTTAAATCACACTGTTTTCCACAGATTCATACAATTATCATATGTCAATCCAAAAATTAAAATCAGTCAGATGTGGTAGCGAATGCCTGAAATCCCAGTGACTTGGGAGGCTGAGGCAGGAAGATCATAAGTTTGAGGCCAGCCTCAGCAACTTAGTGAGAATCCCAGAAACTTAGTGAGAGACCCTGTCTCAAAATAAAAAATAAAAAAGGGCTGTGGATGTGGCTCAGTGGTTAAGCACCCCTGGGTTCAATCCCTGGTACCAAAATAAAATTAAAAATTTTAAAAAGTATTTTTCCATAAACATAAAACATAATATAAATCCTCTATTTTAAGTTTAATGCTATAATGCAGGGTTCTTATCTGTAGTACATTGATATCTATTTGTCTGAAATGCTTTGTCCAATATTATTTGAAGTAAGAGACTGGACGACCAAGAGACCATCCAAGTCCTATTTAATCTAGAGGGTGAGACCATCCAAATCCCCTTTCCTTCTTTTCCCCTTGTGCTTTCATTTCAGTCCTGCCCCTCTGAGTAGATGAATAAAGAACCTGTGAATAAAGAATCTGTATAATAAAGAACTCATTCTAGATTCCCCCCCCTGAAACTGCAGTTTTTTACCTACTGTAGAAAGCCCTCTGGTCAACCTCGGGATGCTGCACTGTCTTGTTTTTTCTGTTTTCACTTTAGCTCCGGAGAACCTATTTAATGGGCATCATTCTCAAAATATTACAAACTCCTTAAGAAACCACCTATGTGTCCTGGGACCTGGCACTATGTCTGGCACAAAGTAGTTACTCCCAAAATGTGGGGTGAAGGCATGGGTTGTAGTCAAAATAAGAAAAATGGTAAGAAGGAGTTGGAAGCATTTAGAAGTATCACTGCTTTAGTTCAGTAGTGCCCCCACCACCACCATTCATGTTTGCCCAGAATCTCAGAAGGTGACTTATTTGAAAATAGGGTCTTTATAGATATAATTAGTTAAGGATTTTGAGGTGAAATAATCCTGGATGTAGGTTTTACCCTAAAGCCAATGACTGATATCTGTTAGGGAAAATAGAGAGAAAGTGAAGACAGAAGACAAAGGGAAGATTGCTGTGAGAAGATGGAAGGAGAGATTGGAGTCACGTGGCCAGAAACCAAGGACACCAAAAACCATCGGAAACTGGAAGAATTAAGAAACGATGCTCTTCGAGAGTCTGGGGAGGGTGCATGGCCCTGCGGATACCTTGGCTGGACTTCTGGTCTCCAGAACTATGAGAAGAATTTCTGTTACATTAAGTCATGTACTTTGTGGCAATTTCAGTCTAGGAAACTAATGCATCACCATTTGGATGGCAGCTGTGATTTTAGGTGATTACAAAAAGACAACAAACTCCTAGATTCCCAAAGAACTACAAAAAAGAACGTGTTGGACTGAGTTCATGTATAATGTCCCACACAAAGTCATACACATAATTTTATACATATATATCATTGTTAAAATCATTTCCCCATTTGATAAATGAAGACATTAAGGTTGAGAGACTTTAAATAACTAGTGTCAATGAAATGTAATAGGCCAAATATGATGGTGTATGCCTATAATCCCAGCTACTTGGGAGGCTGAGGCAGGAGGATTGCAAGTTCAAGGCCAGCCTGGGCAACTTAGGAATACCCTGTCTCAAAATAAAATGAAAAGGGCTGGGGAATATAGTTCAGTGGTTGCACACTCCTGTATTCAATCCTCAATACTGAGTATTAAGACCAAACTGCCTTGTGTTTTCGATAACAGGCTGGCTGTGTGACCTTGAATGAGTCATTTCACTGATCCTATTAAACTCCATCAGAGATTCTAATGGAAGTATCACTACTTTAGTTCAGTAGTGCCCCCACCACCACCATTCATGTATGGTGAAGGAGAAGGGAGAAGGGGTTCTTCAAATGAATAAACTTCAGGGGCTCTGTGACTCTCCCACTGGAAACTGTACAAACAATAGTGTGTTTGGGCAAAATTGCACTAATTTTGGAAATGATCCACCACCTTCCTTGGAAATAGACCCCATGACTCCTACATATTAGCTCTGTGGGGCTTGCTTTCTCGGAGGTCCTTTCCAGCATCAACATTCATCAGTTTTCTACTTGCGTTTTTGTCTTCAAATATTCTCTCTTTAGGTTGTCTTTTCTACTCAAATATTACATACTTCAGTTGCCTTTTGAAAATGTAGTATTATCTGTCAGGTTGGGTTTTCCCTTACTCCCAAACCTCTATAACTAGTCATCACTGGAAACATATGAGAAAAAAAATGAATAAGTTTAGGAGCAAGTAAGGTTTCCTTTTTTTTTTTCCACCACTGGAGATTAAATTCAGGGGCTCTCCACCACTGAGACACATCCCCAGCCCTTTTTACATTTTTCTTCTGAGACAGGGTCTCCCCAGATTGTCCAGGTTGGCCTTACACTTGTGATCCTACTGCTTCAGAATCCTTAGAGACTGGGATACAGGTATGTGGCACCATGCCTGGGTCAAGTTAGGTTTCTCTGTTGTTGCATTTTGCAACTCCAAGTAAATATTGTATTAGTGGGGAGGACGGGAACTGAGGTTTATAATCCTTATTGTAATTATTTCGATGTTCCTATGTCAATAAATATATATTAAGCCTCCCCGCCCTTAGTTGGTCCTTGCTGTGTGGACTGTGAGCTGCTCAGAGTCAGGGGTTAGGTGTGATTTTCCTTGTGTCCTTCAGTCCAGCACAGGCGGGGCACATGGTAGGATCTGATAAGGATGGCTGGGCAGCAGCCTGGATCAATGGGTGGCTCAATGGATGGTTCAATGGATGGCTGTAGAATCAGGACAGTAAGAGGGGAAAGGCGGTCCAGGGTGTAAGGACTTCAGTCCTGCTGGCTTCTGGTGGCCTTCCAGTTGGCAGCCTCCCTGGCCTCACAGAAGCTTTTGAGAGCGGCCTCTTGTTTCTGCCAGTCATGGTCTGAAAGTTCACAGCTGAGGCTTAGCTGCAGAGCCAGGACTTCTCATAAGAATCCAAAAACATGAATCCAATTTCTGACATCCCACTTAGGCCAGGGGAACAATGGAGACTTTCTTGCCCTTTCTTGTTTGGGATACATACATCCCAGAATTATCGAACAATGAAGTCTCCTCTTTCACGCCTGGACTTCTGAACTTTTCCTCTCTCCCACTCTTCCTCGCCTCCACTTCCATCTCCAGTGTGTCTGGTGACTCATGAGCACTGACAGTAAGAGTGGAGGCCAGCTCCTCACCTCACTCAGCCCTGGACTGATGTGACCAGAGATATCTCAAGGTGAACAGCAGCAGAGGCAGGGAGAAGCCAAGTGACATTCAGGACAGTGACACAGGCAAGGTGTTGGGCATCTATACCCACGAGAAGGGCAGCACAGGACTAAGGAAAGTGTGTTCTACGAGGGGACTGGAAAGACCTGTCCTGCTCTCCTGCTTAGACAAATCACTCTCCTGTACCAGCCTGCACATTGTTCATTTGCACAATGCTAGCCATGCCCTCCTGCCTTCCCAAAGGACCAGGCTCAACCAAGATGGCAGACAGCAAAACTGAAAGGTGTCGGATAGAACCAGAAACCTCTGATTACTTTGCTTCAGTTGAGAGACTTTTGTCCCCTCCTCTGCTGTCCTCTGCTTTAGCAAAAGTAGAAGAAAGAGGTTGGGGGAATAGTTGCAGATTTTACACCAGTGTACTGGAGTTTTAAATAGTTGGGTCCAGGAAATTCATGTGGTGTGGCAGCAGGTCACAGAAAAGGCAGAACCTCAGACCCAGACACAATGAACGTGGATCCCAGCTCTGCCGTCTCCTATCTGCAAATACGTGCATATTTTATTATCCACATAGTCTGGTTCCCTGTTGCCTGGGCTTCCTTGATTACCAAGAGAGAAGAAGAAAATCGGCCTCGTTTAGGAGTTGTAAAGCTGGAGGCAGCACATTTTGAGCTGCCTGCCCTTCACAGGCTCTCTATCAATTAAGTGTAAGTATTTCCCAGACCCCAGCTGTACCTGGGGAAACAGGAAACACATAGATAGGTAAGGGGGCAGTTAAGTAGAGAGAGGAGACAGCAGGAGTGAATCTCCTTCACAGCTTCCCCAGGATCCTCGGCTGGCTGGCGTCTCCCCAGACTGCCTGGTTAGGTGACATCATTTGCTGGATTGGGCCACTGGTGGGAAAACACCCACCGCAACCCAGGGTGTTGGCACAGGAGGAAGGATAGAGAAATAGGGATGTTTCCTTTGCACAGAGGGAAGGGAAGACGCAGAGACAGGGCAGGAGAGGAGAAGGAGCTGGGGACAGGAGACCTGCCTTCCGTGCCCTAGGAAACAATGAATACAGGATAAAAAAAACACTTATTCTTTGCTACCCCGTGAGTAGAGATTTGGATCAGTTTGTGAAAATTACAGAGCACAGGAGCTCCCTGAATACCACAGTGAAATTTCTCATAAAGTCGCTTGGGATGGGGCAGGCTGTCTTGAGAAAAGAGGTAGTTTCACCATTGCAGGTGGCACAAAAGCACCTGTGCAGGATTTGGAACAGGGATTCCTCCTCTGGTTGGGAGACATGTCCCCTCAGATCCTGTTCAACAATCTTAAGGGCCATCACAGCCCAGAAAAGCAGGCAGTTGGGGGTGGAAGTAGCACATTGAGAGTCTTTGTCACCTGCCTACCTCTAGAACACAGGAAGTGCTTAGAAGCAGCAAGCACCTGCAGGCCCTCTCAATGGGCTTCATACATCACCTGGCTGGCCCTGGGAAAGCAAGCACAGGTGACTCATCTCTGTGGGTACAGCAACGTGGCTGCCTCATGAACCCAAGATTTCCCAATTCTTCTTCATTTGTTGCCAGATCTCTCCAGGAACTGCCGGCCCTATCAGATTCACAACAAAAGAAGTAAAAAGTTATTGGGTGTTTTACTGGCTTTTGCCCCACCAGAAATCCCTTAGAAAGACTCCAGCTACCCCTGGAGGGAACCAGATGGGAGCCAGGCAGGGTTCATAGCTCATAACAAGGGAATCACGAAGAGAAGAACACAGACAGGAGATGCTGAGATGAAACCGTGACACACTCTCAGATGGGATCACAGTCATTTCAAATCCAGATGAACTACAAACAGCCACCGGGACCACAGTCTTCTCAGCCAGCCCCCCTAAGAAATGGAGTAAGGCCCCACCCAAATGAGCAAGCACAAACAAAAATGTGCTGTCTTCCCGAAAAAGTGAAAAGATCAAATGTTCCCTGAGCAGCCAGCTTATCATCCTAACATCTTTGGTCTCCTCATTCAGAACCCTTCAGCAAGAAACGAAAAATGTCTGTATCACCAGACCTGGCTTCCAATCCTTTCTTGATTGATTCCTAGCTCTGTGATTTTAAGGCTCAGCTTCCTGCTCAGGTAGGAAGAATAACTGTTCTGTAGTTGCTGGGGGAATATAAGACATTTGTAACATGATGATTAATAAATGGTAGTTTACATAGCAACAGAAACTATGGAAATGAAGAAAACTTCAAGTGGAAGCAAAAACAGAAAACTTACTTTACCCCCAAATACTTCATCCAAAAATTTATGGGATTGACTTAATGTGAATTTTTTTAATGATAAACATTTTTTTTCTTTTTTATTTCTCCACTGTGCAGCCCTCTTCAGTGCCAGCAGCCTATAGGCACAGGCCAGGCAATGGTTCAGGGCCACAGTTTGCTCTGGCATGGGACATTATGAAAGACCCAGGGGGACGGGCCTGCCATATGATAAATATTTTAAGAAAAAAAAAGAGGCAGACTGTGTCTATACCCTGAATATTTCCAATAATAATACTTCATAGTACTGGAGTTAACATTTTAAAGGAAACGAAACACTGAGGCTACAGTTGTGTCTTGTCTACTCGGTTTCCTACAACCCCACTCCCAGTTCCCGGGCTGACTTCCTCTTCTGTGTTCTGTTTCTTGGGGCCTCCTTCCTTTACCCTCAGCCAACAGTCACCACAGCAGATTCCTCTCGCGCTGTACTTCCTGCATCCTGGCTAAAGAATCCCCTGCTTTCTCTAGAGCTCCAAGAGCACTCTGAAGAGGAAAGAAGGCCCTGCCTGGCCTTCCAGGGCGGCTACTGTCTCAAGGGAGCCACGATCAGGCCAGAAAGAAGAGTGAGGAATCTTGCCAAGATGCCACCAGGCAGACACTATGCCTGTGGCGCCTCATGACATCTCTAAGAGGTCATCATCATCTCTACTTTGGGAAAAAGGAAGCCAAGGGAAAAGACCTACAGAGAGTCCATGGCTAATACATGGCATTACTGAATTCACATGCAGATTATTTCTTTGAGGCAGAACAGAAGCAACAGGACCACTTCCACTCCAGAGTATATGAGGAAGTGGTGGTCAATGGCACAAGTCCTGGGGTTTTCAGGTGTGGGCACATAGCTGTAGCCTACGTGAATAGCTATTTGGTCATTCTTTATAAAACCAGAACTCACTAAAAATATTTGTACAAAGAAGGGAAAAAATATTTTAAAAGCCCAGTAACATAAGATAAGACCTTAATCTCTTTCATCCCTTTGTTAGTTCTATCTTTGTTAATTCTACATACAGTTGCAGTCAGGAACCTGGATTCTAGATGTGGCCTTACCACTTAAAAGCATGTGACCATGGCAGGTTCTTCCCTTCCCCTCCCAAGGCCTCTGTTTCCACATCTGTAAGATAGGGATAATAACACCTTCTCTGCCTACTCCCCTGGGGGTATTGTAGGCTCTGCTGCAAACAATGGGAGAAATTATACCAAAGTTCCATTTGCACCTGGATATTCTATGTATACCTGTGTCCTGGGAGTCAAGGGGTAGTGGGGCTCTCTGCAACTCTCTTCCCTAGCACCCAGCTCCTTGCTCTTGATATTCAGCAGTCTCCAGAATCACCAGTCTTGTGTAGAATACTTTAATGATCTCCAAAGATTCTCACATTCCTGAGATAGCAGATAACAATAGCTAAGATTATTCTACTTATTACATGCCAAACACTATGTTGGATATTGATAATTTTTATCTTGAATCATTAAAATAATTCTGGATGATATTAGTTTTTAAATTAGTAAAACACAGTTCTATATTTGTGTCTTGTTATGTGATATATAGGTATATCATACCTCTCAATATAAAACTCACATGTTGGTGTTAGTTTTAACCCAGAGAGCACTGGATAATCACTAAGAGTTTGTAAAACAGAGCACAAGAACAACTGAAGTGTCATAGGGAGAGGAAATTGTGCTCTTAATAGCAAAGAACTTTGTGGGAAATCATCCTTTTCATAGACGTTGGAGAAATGTAGGTATTACTACCCCCATTTGGCAATTAAGAAACTGTAGTCAGAGTGGCAAAATAACTTACTCAAAATCTTAGCCAATGAGTGCTATGATGCCAGAATTTAAACCTAAGTCTAACTGGATCCAAAGTCCATTTTCTTTCAATCACATTACATGCCTTGCCTACAGAATCAATCTGGCCTCCTCTGATCACATCCCTCCTCCATCCAAGCACAAGGCCAATTAAAGTTTGGAGTCATGCATAAAAGCAAAAGTAATACTCGTGGCATCATTATCTAGCCTTCCTTGAAATTGAGTGAGTGGAGTGTGAGTTAGGGTAGGTATGGAGAACTGTGGCTGCGGTAGATGGTAAGACTTAAGCTAGAAGTCTTGAAGTGGTCCATATGAAGACTGCTGAAGGAGGATGTTAATACCGTAACATTCTGGGCCAAAGCAACATGAATTCATATAATACACATTGTTTACTGTCTTCTGTAGGCTGGTGCTGGAGCTGGAGTGCTCAGATGGGGTTCTTGCCCACTTACAAGCACTCAAAAATACTGAGTTGATGGAATGCTTTATGTTAAATGTTTAAAAATAAATTTTAAAAAATACCACAAGATAAAGCTTGTTTAAAAAATGCTATTTTTCAGAAATAAGCAGGAAATGGACAAAGAAAGTATCAGAGCTGGGACTGTTTATGAACCCATTCTGGTGTTTGTGTGCCTGTTGTGGAAAGCTGCATGAATTACAGAAGTGAAGGAAGGGGACTGGGGACATATGGAGGTCATCTTTGGTCCACCAGCTTCCCACAGAGGATAGAGAGGCTGGGCCCCTCCTATTCCTGTCTTCCCAGAATAGATAGAACATAACTGGAAAAGGCAGAGGATTTGAGACCTCAGAGCACTAGCCCCAATAATGTACTGCCATTTGAGGCTGTCTTAGCTAAGAAGGCAACACATCATCACAAACAGCCCTCAGTCCTGAGAACCCTCTCCCATCAGCTTTCCTCTATTCAGTCTGGGACCCAGTGGAATGATTACCAGATGGCTCTGCTAGTTGCACAGATTTGTAGCAACCTAGTCCATCTCTGAAGAAGTAAGAAGATAGGAAAGATATTTTTAAAAATGGAAATGTAATCTAACTTCTTTTTAACAGATTATTGGAGTTTACAAAGCCTTTGCATCTACTCTTTCATCTATTTAGATTTGATTCTCAGAATAATCTATGAAGTAGAGACTGTATTATACCCATTTTACAGATGAGGGGAACAGAAGCCCAGAAAAGGTAGTATATGTTAATTATATGCTAATTGCAGTATATATATAAGATAGGAAAGCACAGAGAAGATGAATACTTCTGAGTGCAATAGGGAGGACCTATAGGGAAGGATTCCTGGAGGTGACTCAAGAACTGAGTAGGAATACACAATTATGCACTACGTAGACCAAGAAGGGGAAACTCCAGGTAGATGACGTTGCCAGGGCTTGAAACCATGAGGAATGCTGAAGAAGTTTCAGAAGTAAGATGAACAATGATGATGACAATGACAGTGAAGATGGCAATGATAGTAGTTCACACCTATCCATTGCTTACCATATGCAGATGCTATGGAAACAGATATTGTTCTCAATAGTTTCTCTACGTTAGTCCTCATACCTATCATGTAAGGTGCTTTTATTACCCCCATTTTCCAGATGAAGAAACTAAGGCACAGAGAAGATATGGTAATACAGAAAGGATACTATGTGCTAACTTAAGAAGTAGGAATTTTATCCTAAGAGCCACATATCCTAAGAGAAGGCTTGAAGCACTCTTTGTAGAAAGAAGGTGGCATAGATTTGTGATTTAGAAAGTCTCTCTGAAGCAGGGTGTGCTGGGGTTGAAGAGGGAAAACAAAGTGGGAGCCTGGCTAGGTTATTTGTCCAAAGAACTGAACAGAGACGGTGGGGATAGAAAGCAGAGGCCGAATTCAAAAACTTCTGGTGTTGGTAGGTAGACAATTGTCCTTCACCTATTCACTTCCTCTACCAGTAAAGGCAGAATAATATGTTTCCAGCTACCTGCTTCAGGAATTGCTTGACAATTAATGGGGCAGAGTTCTGACTGCCTTTCATGTGTTAAACAACACCTCTGTGCTACTGGCGGTGCATATTAACTGCTGAATATATAAAACGTGCTTTGATGGAGGACCCAGGCATAATTATAGCTTTCTAATTATTGTTAATTTTACCACAGCTTTGGAACTCTGAACTTTCTCAATGATTCAAAAAGAGATGGCAACTCCTCCATCCCATTAAAGGAGCCACACAGTGGCAGGTTAGCAATTTCTCACCGGCTCCATTCTTTCATTATGTGCAGGTTCGGAGACGTACCCGAAAAAGAAAACTTTGCTCTTCTAGAATCAAGTTATTTATTCAAAGAACTCCTTATAGTCTTGCTGGTTATTTAACATTTTTTTTCCTTTTCATCTCCTAATACTGAATACAGACATAATGTACCAAGCGTGTGAAGGAACTTTTAATAATTGGACACTGGGATACCTAGGTTTTAACAGTGTTTTTCTTTAGATTCTGCACCGTTTCTTTTCCACATTTATTTAAGATCTCACAACAGCTAGGCAGGATATCAAAGGTCCTTCCCAGGAATCTGAGGAAATTGTTGGCTGGGAGACCTTAGTCTCTAAGCCTCACCTGTATCACCTATATAGTGGGTATGATAGGTCGGCATGCCTGCCTGGGCTGGCATGAGGATGAGATAATGCTTGTGAACACTGAACTATATAAATGTGTGCTACTGGAACTTGGGGAGGAAGAGAGGGAATGAAAGAACTTGAAGGAAAGTGTTGGGGAAAGGGAGAGAGAAAGGAAGGGAGTGTGAGGACAAGGTGGGGAGGCCAGCGGCAGCCCTGAGCTTCACTTCCCCCTTGAAACTCCTGGGAATCCCTGCCCCGGAGAGCCGCAGGGACGCCCGAGGTCTGCAGCTAGAAGCCTTGCAGAGGGCGGATCCCTCCCAGGGTGGGGCCAGGAGGGCGGGGCCCGGGGCCCGCAGCCGCAGGTGAGTATCGGTTTCCCTCTTCCCGGCTTTCGGTCGGAGGAGGCGGGAGCAGCTTCTCCTGCCCCGATCCTATCGCGGGCGGCGCAGGGCAGTCTGGGCCCTCCGTGGGATGAGGAGTGGGGGTGATGTGTCACCCAAATACCAGCCGGTGAGTAGTCGCCGAACCAGCCGGGCAGGTCCGGCGGAGTATAAGAGCGGGAAGGAGCGGCCAGGAGGCAGACGCCTGCAGACTGTCCTGGTAGCCGGAGTCAGAGCCAGCGGAGCCCCTGCGCCTAATCCTCCAGTGCCCCGTCCGCGCTCTTCCGCCCCACTATGGCCAGGGGCCCCGGCCTCGCGCCGCCTCCGCTGCTGGCACTGCTGGTGCTGGCGGCCGTGTCTGGCTACGCTGTCGCGCAGTACAACTGCACATGCCCCACCAACAAGATGACCGTGTGCTCCCAGGATGGCCCTGGGGGCCGCTGCCAATGCCGCGCGCTCGGCTCGGGCGTGGTGGTCGACTGCTCCAAGCTGACTTCCAAGTGCCTGCTGCTCAAGGCCCGCATGAGTGTCCCGAAGAGCGGTCGTCGACTGGTGCGGCCGAACGAGCACGCGATCGTGGACAATGATGGCCTCTACGACCCCGAATGTGACCACGAGGGCCGCTTCAAGGCGCGCCAGTGCAACCAGACGTCGGTGTGCTGGTGCGTGAACTCGGTGGGTGTGCGCCGTACGGACAAGGGCGACCAGAGCCTGCGCTGCGATGAGGTGGTGCGTACCCACCACATCCTCATTGACTTGCGCCACCGCGCGACAGACCGCGCCTTCAACCACTCCGACCTGGACACCGAGCTGCGGCGGCTCTTCCGCGAGCGCTATCAGCTGCACCCCAGGTTCCTGACGGCTGTGCACTATGAAGAACCCACCATTCAGATCGAGCTGCGGCAGAACGCCTCGCAGAAAGTCCCCGGCGACGTGGACATCGCTGATGCCGCCTACTACTTTGAGAGAGATATCAAGGGCGAGTCGCTGTTCACGGGCCCAGGAGGCCTGGACATGCAGGTGCGCGGTGAGCCCCTGCACGTGGAGCGGACGCTGATCTATTACCTGGACGAGAAGCCTCCCCAATTCTCCATGAAGCGCCTCACCGCCGGCCTCATCGCCGTCATCGTCGTGGTCGTAGTAGCCTTGGTCGCTGGCCTGGTTGTCCTGGTGATCACCAACCGGAGAAAGTCCGGGAAGTATAAGAAGGTGGAGATCAAAGAACTGGGGGAGTTGAGAAATGAACCCAGCTTGTAGGTACACTGAGGGAAAGGGAGAGGGGTGGGTATCAGATTATCTCAGACCAAACTGAGTCACAATTCTTGATTCTTGGCCCAAAGGAGACATTTCTCTTCCCAAATCCTTACTGCACCCTCCCTCCTCCACACACACACCGAGTTTGATAAATTTGATATTTCCTGGTATCAGGGGACAGCTCTTCCTGACTTCTGTCTTGAAGGAAGCAATTCTAAAACTTCTTCCCTTTGGTCCAAGGAAAACTAACTCTGGGAATTAAGGGAAGGATGGCACTGAGCCACGTGTAAGAAGCAAGTGTCTTACAACCCAGCCTCTTTGCAAGTGATCAGATCTATCTGGAAGCTGTAAATGAGTTTAGAAGGCAAACAGCTCTTTTACTATCTTGAGTTTGTTATTTGATGAGCTCCCCAGTTATCATGGCCCTCCTTATTAATTGGGCCTGTGTAGTATCCTCATTTACCATTGTTTGTATTACCGACCACACAGCTTGTCACTAGGAAAGAAGCCTATTTCTACTGCCTGCCTGAACACATTTTAGATGTCTTAGTTTGAGGGCAGAGACTGCCCCAGAAACAGCTTCGATTCTCAGCTCTCCCTTATTACAGCTGATATCAGTAATGTTTTCTTTTGTAAAATGTTTGTATATATGTCGTCTTTGATAATACTGCTGTGATTTTTTTAAAAAACATGCATTTAATAAAATATGGGAAAGGCACAGATGAAAAGATGGAGTTTGTGAATACTCCCTCCGGATTTATACTACTTTGGCCTCTTCTCTCTGATTTCCCATGACTGGGGTATTTTTATTTCAAATCCTAACACTTCTTTTTTGCAGAGCGGTCATTTCATATTGCTACTGTGGTATTTTCTTAGCGGCCCTAACTGGCCAATTTAAATGCTGGTGAGTTTGAGGCGGGAGGCAAAAACTGGCCACGCTGGCTAAGAGAGGAGCCAGCCTTCTTTGACTACCTCTAAGCAAGTGTTGGCACCAGTAGAGAGGGAAAGGTCTAATTTGTTTCACAGCCCTACTCTGAAATAGGAGGTACTGTTCTCATTTAGTCCTTGGGAAAATTTATTAAGCTCAACATGTTGAAATTCTCCGAGAGGTTAAGAAACTTTCCCATGAAATTAAAGCCAGTGTCTGTGGTCAGCCCTATGAGCTGGCTGTGCACATGGCTGTTTTCTCTAGGATTTTACTATTAATGTTCTGTAAAGATTTTTTTTTTTTCCTTAGTAGCTGTAAAAACCAGGCTCTGGCTCTTTCATGCATTCTCCTCCTCCTCACTCATTTGCATTTATTTATGTGAAGCCAAGCATGGTGCTGAGGAGCAGCCTAAGTGTAAACAATGACAGTAATAACCAGGAAGCTGAGGGTACACTGGACAACTGTAAAGGAGGGAGTGGTTGGCATATCAAATATTCTGTAACTAATACACTACATCCAGGACTTCAGTTTCTCGCCCAGGAATCCATCTCATGCCCCTTTCCCCTCCACAGTCTATGCTAACCCCTGGAGACTGTAACATGGGTGAGAATGGGAGAGACTGCTCTCAGCCAAGGTCTTTGCAGCTCGCGCTGGGGGTTTCAGGTGCTGGAGAAGTTAATACTTCAGGATCACCACAGATCTCAGAGTCTGCTGCCACCCCAGCTGGGGAGGAACTGCTCTTCAAGCCTCAAAAATCTTCTTAGGCTCATACAAGATGTGACTTCACAGAGGGGCAGGGGAAGGATGTGGGCTGACTCCCTATCGTAGGACAGTGCCCAAAGTAAGAATGGTAGCAATGAGAGTGAGACTCCATTCTCAGGCTCCCTGGATGCTTCCCACTTCTGTGAGTCACTCACATGTCTTAGCATAAAGGACCTTGGTAATGGCCTCTGACCTAACCCTTCATTTCTTTTCTTTTCTTTTCTTTTCTTTTTTAAAGAGCAAGTGCCTTCTCTAGTTTAATGTTTCTGTGGCACAGCTGGAACTAGAAAGCTTCATTGTTTCAAGAGTCTCTTCAAAAAAACTATCACTTGACTGCCTAAAAAATAAACAGATTGAGTGGACAGTTAAACAAGGGAGCTCCCCACAAAAGCCATTCCTTCTTTGGAATGTCACTTCTGTATAATATCTATAAGTTTCTGCATTCATTCCAGATGATGACTCCCTGCACTTTATAGCACTCACTGTACAAAAAAAGTACTTTTCACATGTATAATCTTCGAGACACTGACTTACTGGAAATAACTGAAATATTGACAAATCTGCGTTCAAAGCCTGCTCCGTTAAGCTGGGAAGTCACTTAACTCCCGTTTTCTCATTTGTTAAATGAAACTACAAATATCTTATTGTGAAGATGAAATGAGGTGGGACTGGTATAAGTACTTAGAACAACTTGGGCACTTGGCAAGAGCTCAGTGTACGTAAAAAAAATTCTCTTTTCTAAATGATATGCATGGCACACATCAGAAAACCGAGTTCTACAGAAGTCGAGTACTCTCATGAATACACATCCTCCACATGCCAAAGCCGGGGTTTGAAACCTTGCCTCTGGCTTCCCACCCCAGGTTGCTGTCCTATGCACCCAGCAGGCAAAATGCTTTTCCTGGTCCTTTCCTCCAAGCCCCTCATGCTTCTGTGAAACTCAGCTTACCTCTGCTGGGTTCAGGACTCCTGAGCCAGTTACCTTCAGGGGTCTAGCCTCGACCCCCAGAAAACTCCCTCCCTTCCTAATTCACCTTTTACTGTTTGGACTCAGACCTGCAGTTGCCCCAGGAAGGAATGTAAGAAGCAGGTGTGACTCACCTAGCAGGTTGTGGCTTGTCTTCTGAGACTGGAGGAGGCACAACTGATTTCCTTGTGTAGGTCACCAAAGACCTCTCTATTCTGGCTATTTCCTTAATTAGAACAATTTTTAAAAAATTACCCATTCCCCTTTCCTCCACTTACATATTTAATTCAATAGCCTCATTCAGCAGATGAGGAAATGGCTTGCCCAACCCAGCAGAGGGTGGCAGAACTACTAGAGCCCCCAAACTTCACTCTGCCCGTCTAACATTTGTCCCACTTGCCTCCCTGGTTACTCTCCTGCTTATTTATGTTTCCTTGATTATTTCTGTTCTTAGGCTGTGGTTAATCTTTAGCTTTTGAATATCACTTAAAGAGGAGAGATCTTTTGATTAAATGTAAAATGGATGAGCTTGAAGTTACCTGCAGCTGTTTTTCTATTTGTAAAATAGGTCTAGTTTTAACTAACATGCTAGATTTTTGAGATTAGACATGTGAAAAGATGGAATATGCACTCAGTGAGTGATCACTCTTGTGTGAACAACAACAACAAAAGTTACCCTAAGATCATGGGGAATAAATTACCAGTAATGGTTAAGTTATTTCAGTGGAATGTGAGCAGAACTTCCACCCCACTTTCTTAAGAGGACATCTCCATTCTTAGACTTCAACCTTGGAAGCCACATGTTTATAGAAGCAGAGCAATCACTCACCTGGTTTGTATAAAACAGCTATGCCCAACACTCCAACATGAAGGCACAGGCAATGATGTTATCAATAGGACCCCTACAGCTCAGGAAATAATGTTAAGAGTTTATAAATGGGATGATATCAAGTTAACAAAAGCTTGTTCACAGCAAAGGAAACAATTAAAAATGTGAAGAGAGAATCTACAAAATGGGAGAAGATCTTTGCTGATTACTCTTCTTACAGAGGATTAATATCCAGAATATATAAACACTTAATACCAAAACCACACACACAAAAAATCCAGTTAACAAATGGGCAAATGAACTAAACAGACACTTTTTAAAAGAAGAAATACAAATGACAAATATGTGAAAAAATGTTCAACAATTAGGGAAATGCAATTGAAACTACACTGAGATTTCATTTCATACCAGTCAGAAAGGTAGCTAACACTAATAAATGCTGGAGAGGATGTGGAGAAAATGAAACACTTTTAACACTGTTGGTGGGATAGTAAATTAGTACAACCACTATAGAAATCAGTATGGAGATTCCTCAAAAGACTAGGCATGGAACTACCATATGACCCAGCTATACCACACCTTCATATTTCTTTTTCCAAAAGAAAAGTCAGCATACTATTATGAAACACGCCTACTTATGTTTATAGCAGCACAATTCACAATAGCCAAACTATGGAACCAGTGTAGGTGTTTGTCAATGAATGAATGGATAAAGAAAATGTGGTAGATATACACAATGGAGTTTTATTCAGCCATAAAGAAGAATGTTATTGTCATTTGCAGGAAAGTGGATGGAACTCAAGAACATTATGTAAAGCAGAATAAGCCAAACTCAGGTTAAGGGTTGAACATTTTCTATCATCTGATGAAGCTAAAGAGGAGAAAGGAAAAAAAAGTTGGGGGGTGGGACTCATGAAAATCAAGAAACATCAGTTAAATAAAAGGGATCAGGCAGAGGGAGGAGGAGAGGGAAAAAGGAAATACTGGGGAATGATATTGGCTAAATTATACTGTTATATGTTTTGCGAATACGAATATGTAACAACAAATCCCACCATTATGCACGGCTACAATGCGCCAATACAAATATGGAAAAAAAGCTCAGCTATGCCTATCCAGGTGGCACACTGATCTTCAACTAGGATGTGAGAGATAAATAAATGCCTCACTTGTTAAACTACAGGTTGAGTATCCCTAATCTGAACATCTGAAATCCTAAATGCTCTAAAATCTGGAACTTTTTGAACACTGACCTGGTACCACAAGTGGAAAATTCCATACCTCAGCTCCTGTGAGGAGTCATAGTCAAAACACAGGTTCACTAAAAATGTACAAAGTCATCTTCAGGCTGTATGTACAAGGTGTATATGAAACATAAATGAATTTTGTAAGTTTAGAATTGTGTCCCATCCCCCAAGATATCCCAATATGTATATGTAAATATTCCCAAATCTGAGAAAAATCCAAAATTGGAAATAATTCTGATCCTAAGCATTTTGGATAAGGGATACTCTCATGTTATCAGATCTCCCTAACAGTCTTTTGTTTTTATTTTAGCTTATTCTTTTACCCTAATTGGCATAAGTGGCTGTATTATTCCTATAACAAAGGAGAAAACTAGGAGACAGAGAATGGCCCTTATGGAAGACAACCCAGAGAGTCCAATGTCCCTTCCATCACATGAGGATGCAGCAAAAATATGCTGTCTCTGAGCCAGGAAGCAGACCCTCACCAGACACTGAATCTGCTGGCCCCTTGATCCTAGACTCCCCAGCCTCCAGGACTATGATAAATAAGTTTATTTATAGGCCACTCAGTCTATGGTGTATTGCTAGAACCATCCAGATGAACATGGTTTAAAAGAGAGAGCTCTATCTCTACAATCCTCGTCTTGATTTCCCTTTTAAACGAAGTATTTTCCAAGGAGGAGAATGAATTCCTGGCAGAATTATTTCTATATCCCACAATGGGAAGCATAACATATAATGAGCACCCAGGAAATGTGTTGAATTGAACTGGTGGGTTGCCAATTATTGAACACATAGACTGTGCCAATATTTTCACTCAAGCTCTAACCTCACAATGTATATCACAGCAACCCGTGAATATGAAGTATGTTCTGTCATTACTGTTTTACCAAGGAGGAAACCAGGGTCTTAAACAAGAGGTCACATAGCTGGTAAGAAGCAAGGTAAAGTTCAAATGTGGGCTTGCCTTCTTCCAGAGACTGTGCTCTTACCACTGCAGCCTAGAGCACCACAGGATGAAGAACCCTGTCTCACAGCAAGCAGTGATGGTGCAGTAGCGAGATTTATTCTCAGAGACTTAGATGGACTCCCTCAAAGGACCATTCAGGGATTTAACAGATGTCTTTTACAATCAAGCATGTCCTGGTGGCCAGGACATTTCACACAACAGTGTCAGATAGCAAGGGAGTTCAGAGTGTGACTGAGACATCCAGTGTAGGGGCCACAAGGTCATACGTCTTCTCATGGGTTCCGCTGATCTAGTCACGGTCCCTTTCCTCCCAAGGAGACGAGATGCCTCGGGAAGTTGAAATGCCTGTTTTCTGCTGGCTAATGTGTTGACTCTTACTCTGGATCACTTCCCTTTACCTTACCCAGCTCAGCTGGACCTCCTTGTGGAGCATAGAACTGAGATTTTACACTGAACTAGGAGAAGAGCTTGCCGTGGTACCAGGGGCACAGATCTCCTGTCTTCAGGGTAATTCCCTAACAGCGAAGAGTGCTAGCCCTGTAATTTATCCACCCTGCCCTTTCAATAATCCTTTTCTTGAGCTTACTATGAGAGGCAATCATGAAACCTCAGGTGATATTTACCAGCATCTGAGAATGTTTCCAGAAGGGAAATGACAACTGGAAGGTGTCCACCAGGACATGCTTGATTGTAAAAGACATCTGTTAAGTTCCCAAATGGTCCTTTGAGGGAGCGCATCTAAGTCTCTGAGAATAAATCTCACTACTGCACCATCACTTGCTTGCTGTGGGACAGGGTTCTTCATCCTGTGGTGCTCTAGGCTGCAGCGGCTGTCATTTCCCTTCTGGAAACATTCTCAGATGCTGGTAATATCACCAGGGGTTTCATGATTGCCTCTCATGGTAAGCCCAAGAAAAGGATTATTGGAAGGGCAGGGTGGGTAGATTACAGGGCTAGCACTGTTCACTGTTAGCGAATTACCCTGAAGACAGGAGACCTGTGCCCCTGGTACCACAGCAAGCCCTTCTCCTATTTCAATGTAAAAGCTCAGTTCTATGCTGCACAAGTAGGTCCAACTGAGCTGGGTAAGGGGAAGGAAATGATCCAGAGTAAGAGTCAACACATTAGCCAGCAGAAAACAAGCATTTCAACTTCCCAAGGCATCTCGTCTCCTTGGGAGGAAAGGGACCATGACTAGATCAGCGGAACCCATGAGAAGACGTATGACCTCTTGGCCTCTACACTGGATGTCTCAGTCACACTCTGAACTCCCTTGCTGTCTGACACTGTTGTATGAAATGTCCTGGCCACCCTATGAGGTTTTTTTTTAATTGTTTGTTTGCTTTTTTAGTTATTTTTTTGGTTGGGGGGGCGTCTGGAGGGTACTAGGGATTGAACCCGGGGTGGGGGGGGACAGCCACTGAGCCACATCTCCAGCCCTTTTTATATTTTATTTCAAGACAGGTTCTCACAAAGTTACTCAGGGCCTCACTAAGTTGCTGAAGCTGGCCTCAAACTTGCCATCCTCCTACCTCAGCCTCTCAAGTCACTAGGATTACAGATGTGTGCCACTGCACCCAGCTACTCTAGTGTTTTGATGTAAATGTACATTATCATATGATACTGAATAATGTGCTTCAGAAGGTGGGAAGAGGTACTTGTTTTAGTCAGTTTTTTCATCTCTATGACCAAATGCCTGACAAGAACAATGAGAGAAGGAAAATTTTATGTGGAAGCTCAGGGTTTCAGAGGTCTCAGTCCATAGATGACCTGCTCCATTGCTCTGTGCTGGAGGTGAGGCAGAACATCATGGTGGAGGGGTACAGAGGAGGAAAGCAGCTCAAGACATGGCACCAGAAAGTAAAGGAGAGAGAGAGAGAGAGAGAGAGAGAGAGAGAGAGAGAGAGAGATCCTCTTAACAAGGACAAAATATATTTCCCAAATGCACACCCCTAATGATATATCTCTTCCAGTCACATCCTACTTGTCTATGGTTACCATCCAGTCAATCCATTCAACTGGATCAACTTACTGATTAGGTTAAGGTTCTAAAAATCCAATCATTTCACCTCTCAACTTCTTTGCACCGTCTCACACATGAGCTTCTGGGGGAACCTCATATCTAAATCATAACAGCATTCATTAATCCAGCAGATGAGACTTCAAGTCCTGATTGTTGCATTCTGAATGTGTGACTTTGAATACAGCAGTTCATTTTCCTGAATCTCACTTTTGAATCATAAAATGAATTTAGTGAAGTCCACTCACTCTAGCTCAGAGAGCTCAGTGGGACTGAGGTAAGCTTAGCCCAGTTTGACCTGGGCTGGCTATCTCCGGAGTGCAGAGGCCTCTTGTAATTGTGGTGGTCACTCTGGAGCAATCACAAGTTGGGCCTCCTGTGTTTTTTAAGATGCAGAGCATTCCCAGCAGCTCAGGAGGCTGAGGCAGGAGAATCATGAGTTCAAAGCCAGCCTCAGCAAAAGTGAGGCTACTCCGTGAGACCATCTCAAAGAAAATACAAAATAGGGCTGGGAATATGGCTCAGTAGTCGAGTGCCCCTGAGTTCAATCCCTGGTTACCGCCCCCCCCCCAAAAAAAAAAAAGATTCATTGATCATTCATCCATTCCTTCAAATACTCTTTGTTGTATTTTATGCATATATGGTACCTATTTGGGGAATATAGGATGAAATGGACAAATGAAGTTTCTTTGGTGCTTATTTTACATTTTTTTTCTTATCAGGAACCCCCATGACCTTCTCAATGGGAGAAACACCCCCGTTTGTTGAGTCTTAGTGGGAGACCAGATGGTTCTGGAGTGGTGGGACATGGGCACGTGACCTTGTTCAGCCAATGGAACACTCCTGACTAGGACATTGTTCTAAAGGCCACAAAGTCATGACTCAGGCCAGCTGAGAAATCACTCACAGCAAATTGACTTTGCCAAGAAGAGCACAGCTATGCTAGAGAAGGACCAATTGTCCACCAGTGGAGAAATACTTCTGTTGCCTCATAGCTTGACCTTGGCCATGTTCCCTGCTGCACAGCCCAACTTTAGTACTTGGTAATTTTCTGCATCTGATTTCTGCCTTCCCATGGATTCTGCAAACTTCCCCAAAATCCTCCAATAAATTCCTTTTATGTTTAAGTGCAGCCAGAATCAGTTTTCGTTATTTACAATCAAGAATCTTGACTCCCAGAGTCTCTACCCTTATGGAACTAAAAGTCAGTTATTAACCACATAATCACATAAGTAAGGGCACAATTAAAAAATCAGACAAGAAAAAGAGCAACTATGGATTATGGGGAGTCACTTCCTTAAAGAATTAATGCTTGATCTGAATTGCAAGATAGAAAATGTTATTTATGAATGGAGAAAAGCATTTTAGTCAGGGAAAAAGCACATGCAAGGAGCCTGAGGCAGAAGGGTGTGATTCATCTGATGGCCTGAGAGTAGATCAGCAAGCGTTGAACATGGATAGCACTATGAACTGGTGCTGCATGAGGTTGGGAAAGGAGGCTGGGACGGACAATGGAAGACCATCTAAGCCTATGAAATGTTCTGAACTTTGTGCAAATGACAAAACCATGCCCTTCATGCAGAAAGATTAGAAAAAAGCATTCTATATAGTTGTACTTAGGTTGCAGCATAGGACATGACAAATGCACCCATCACCCACTATAACTTAGCTTTGGCCGCTCTTCTGTTAAGAGCATAGGGATATCATTTAAAAAAATTATTTTAGGAAGTAACATAATCAGATTTGGGTTTTAAAAAGACCACTGTGGCTGGAATATGGAGACTAGGCTGAAAAGGAGCAAGAATGGAGATAAGGAAACAATACAAGTCCAACTTTAGGAGTATTTAGGTGATTGAGACAGCATGAACTAGGGATGGAGCAGAGTGGTGCTGATGGGGGGATGTAGGGGTACTGGAGGGATAGTTAGGATGTAACTATGGGCATGGAGTCTATATGGGGAAAAGGAGAGGCTGGATTAAGTGGCCAAGACTTGCCTAGGTACAACTTTGCAAGTAGCCAAGCTATTTGCCAGTGTGTGATCTTGGATCAAGTTACTTAACCTTGGGCCTCTGTTTCTTCACTTGCAAAGTGAGAACAATGGTATATCTACCCCTCCCCACAGGAGTGGTGAGAGAAATAAAAACCTTAGTGTATATATACCTCTCTGACTAGCGCCTGGCATATCTTGAGCACTCATAAACCTTAGCGATTGTTGAGGTTTTCTGAAACTGGACCGCACGGTGCCTTTGCAAGCTCCTTGAAAGGGTGCTGCTCCTTTTATTCTCCTCATATTTCAGTGTGTAGAACAGTGCCTGGGGCATAGCCAATGCTCAATTATTAATGCTGATTGAATGGATGGAGGGATAAGATGGGTGTAGATATCTCCCAGAAGGAGTCCTGGACTGTGAGTTTAGACAGGGCCAAATGTGTCCCTTTGACTGTGGGATCAACTTTTCAAGGGGTTAGATTGCATAGAGTTTAATTTATATCTCACCACTGAAAATTATATTCAGAAACAAAAGGAAGAAAAAGAAAGCTACTTTGGATTCCATGAAGGTTTCTTAAGAAAAGCAACATAGAATGCAATTAGGTAATTTATGAGTAGAATAAATACAAGACAAGCAAGGAAAACAGCCCAATATAGTATGTAAAAAGTTAATAGCTTTAGTATATAAAGCTATTAACTTTTTAGTATATAAAGCTATTAACTTTTTAATTAATTTAAAAAAACAGTTCAAGTCTCAGCGATGTACCTTTGTGTAAATTAGAAAGGGCGCCCCCCTCTGGGCAGACAAATTAGAAAAAGGCATTCCATCTCCTTGAAGTGCTCTTGCAGGGCAGGACTGAGCAAGCGTATGGGGACAATGGTGCCCTTGTAAGAAGAAACAAGGTGCTCCCTCCTGAGTTGAGGGTACACAGGTTGGTGACTGGAATCAGGCTTGATTTTTGGCCCTTTGCACCCCCTTGGCCTTTGTGTGGCACATAACACAGAACAACCCCCTGAGATGACCCCGAGTTTGGTAGAAGATGATCCAAGGTCATGAGTAGATAATTCCAGAAAAGGAGACTGAAATGGCAATTATTTAAATCTTTGAGTTTAAAAGAACAGTGGATAAAAAACTTTCTTGCAAAATTAATAAAATGGATTTTGCTCAGTGCTGGTGAGAGGGGTGTTAATTGGTATGTCCTTTCTGGAAAACATGTAAACAATATCCACCAAATATTCAGTGGACAATATCCATTGAATTGAGATGTTTTGGGTGTTCATTTTCTTTGACATCCTAATTCCATATCAAGGATTTTATCTTAAGAAAAAATGATGAAAACAAAGATTTACATAAAAGACATATTCCCTGCAGCAGTTCTAAAAAGTAAAAAGGTGAAAATAATCTAAACATCCAACAGAGGGATGGTTATACAGGTCTACAACTCCTTGAGATCTGGTACATTTCAGAATCAGAAAGTTTTCAGATCACATCAAAACTTGGTGCATATATTATTTAATCTCCTCAGCGGTGATGGCATCCTTTAGTCATTACATCCAGATTTCTGTCTTAAATCTTATAAATAGTTCCACTAAATGATATAAATAGGCCATAACATCAATAGGTCACTTTAGGTCAGCTTTAGTGACACAGGAATTTGCACCAAATTTGCAAAATAGCTTTTGGTTTTCAGAGCATTTTGGATTTGTAGGTAAGGAATTGTGATTTTGTACAAATTATGGTATAGTCCTTGAAGATTTTTTAATATGGAAAAAATATACTCAGCGTTATTGTTTGGATGTGAGGTGTCCTCAAAAGCTCACGTGTGGGACAATACAAGAAAGTTTGGAGGAGAAACAATTGGGTCACAGCCTTAACTTAATCAATGAATTGATTCTTGGTGGGATTAACTGAGTGGTGACTGGAGGAAGGTGGGGTGTGTCTGGAGGAAGTGGTTCATTGGAGGCGTGGCTATGGGGTATATATTTTGTATCTGGAGAGTGGAGTCTCTCTCTTGCTTCCTGATCATGTGAGCTGCTTCCCTCTGCCACACTCCTCCACCATGATGCTCAGCCTCACCTTGAGCCCTGAGGAATAGCGTCTGCTATCTGTGGATTGCCACCTCTGAAACCATGAGCCCTCAAATCAACTTTTCCGCCTTTATGATTGTTCTGTTCAGATCTTTTAGTCACAACAGTGAAAAAGCTGACTAAAACACTCAGTATACTGTGGAGCTAAGTGAGGAGGGGAAATGTAACAAAATTACACAATGATTCCACTCCATTAAAAAAAAAAATGGGAACAAATTAAATCGGAACTGACCATAACTGCTTTCCTCTCACTCCACATCCCCCACACCCTGACATCCCTCTTTTTAAAAAACATATCTTTGAGTAAAATGGTATGAGTGGTTTTCTTTAATATCTTTATTTTACTTATTTATTTTTATGTGGTACTGAGGATCGAACCCAGCGCCTTGCATGTGCTAGGCAATCGCTGTACCACTGAGCCCCAGCCCCAGCCCCTAGAATGGTATACATTTTCTCAGTCGGGAAATCCACTATTTTCTTTTAGTCTGTTTTACTTCAGCCTTGAAGAACCTATAAGGGCAGAAGCAAAGGAAACCTTCCTGGTGGCCACCTCCTGTTTGCCGAGAAAGAGTAGGAGCCTTTGCGCATACTGAGGGAGGCCCTGTGCCCAAGGGAGAGGCTAAAGAACAGGATTAGGAAAGATGTTTTGGACTCCACGGAGGAGCGGTGGGGGAGAAGATCACTTGGCAGGAGATAGGACCATGTGTTAGTTTCCTGGGGATGCCATTCAAAGTACCACAAACTGGATGCCTTAAAATGGCAGACATTAAATTCACATAGTTCTGGAGGAGATGTCAGCGGGACTGTGTTTTCTCTGAAGGTTCTGTGAAAAAGTCCTACTTTGCAACTTCAGAAGCTGGAAGTTGCTGACAATCCTTGGTGCTCCTGGGCCTGGGGCAGTGTAACTGCAAACTCAACTCCCTTGCCATGCTGTCTCCCTTTTGTGTGTCGCTGTGTCCAGATTTCCACCTTCTTATGAGGACAGCAGCCACTGAATTGGGGCTCCCTCTAATCCAGCATGACCTCATCTTAACTTGATGACATCTGCAGAGACCCTATTGCCAAATAAGATTACATTCCTGGGTTCCAGGTAGACATGAGATTTTTGTTATTTATTTATTTATTTATTTATTTATTATTATTATTTTTGTGGGAGGGTACTCTTGGACCCAGTTCAGACACCTAGTGACTGAGGATCCAACCCAACACCTTGCATGTGCAAGGCAATCGCTGTACCACTGAGCCCCAGCCCCAACCCCTAGAATGGTATACATTTTCTCAGTCGGGAAATCCACACTCAAGTGGAGCAGAAGGTACAGACATTCTTTTGCATCTCTTGCCCCCACACATGCATAGCCTCCTCCACTATCAACATTCTCCATCAGAGTAGTACATTTCTTATAACCAATAAACCTGCATCAACACATTATTATCATCCAGAATGCATAGTTCATATTAGGGCTTTCTCCTGGTATCATGCATCTTATGGATTTGGACAAATGTATAATATCATGTATCTACTACCATAATGTTTTGACTACTGTAAAAATCTTCTATGCTCTACTATTCATTCCTGCATCCCTCCAACCTCTGACTACCTCTGATGTTCTTATCATGTTCATAGTTTAACCTTTTACAGAATGTTATATAGTTGGAGAAATACAGTCTGTAGCCTTTCCAGACTGGCTTCTTTAACTTAGTAACATGTGTTTAAGTTTCTTCCTTGTCTTTCATAGATCAATAGCTCATTTCTTTCTAGTGCTGAGTGACATTCCATTGTGTGGATATACTACATTTATCCTTAGCCTACTGAGGAACATTGTGATTACTTCTAAACTTGGCAATTATGAAAAAAAAAAACTGTTGTAACTATGTATGAAGTATTTTTTTTTGACACTTTTTTCCCCCAACACCTTGGGTTAAAAGTCAAGGAGCATGATTGTTGTATTGTCTGTTAAGAATATGTTTAGGGGGGCTGGGGTTGTGGCTCAGCTTTAGAGTGTTCGCCTAGCACGTGCGAGGTGCTGGGTTTGATCCTCAGCACCACATAAAAATAAATAAATAAATAAAGTAAATGTATTGTGTTCAACTACAACTAAAGAATATTAAAAAAAAAAAAAAAAAAAAGAATATGTTTGGTTTGGTAAGAAAATGCCAAACTGTATTCTGAAGTAGCTGTACCTTTTTGCAGTCTCACAAGCAATGAATGAGAATTTATGTTGTTACACATACTCTCAAGAATTTGTTTACTCTCAGTGTTTTGCATTTTGACCTTTTTGCCAGGTATAAAGTGGGGGCTCACTGTTGTTTTAATTTACATTTCCTTGATGACATATGATATGGGACTTTTCATATGCTTATTTCTTTTTTCATGAAATGTCTCTTAACATCTTTGGCTGAGTTTTTAATCAAATGTTTGTTTTCTTACCATTGAATTTTAATTGTACATTTGGGATAACAATCCTTTATTTGACACCCTTTTGCAAATATTTTCTTCTGGTTTATATTTTTTCTTTTCACTCTTTTGACAGTGTCTTTTACAGATTAGAAAATTTCAATCTTAGTGAAGTCAGTTCATCAATTCCTTCTTGCATGGATTGATGTTTTGTTGCATTTAAAAAGTTATTGCCAAATCCAAGGTCATCCAGACTTTCTACTATGTTCTTTTTCTCATTTGGTATTGTGTTAGTTAGGTTTTTGTTGCTGTGACCAAAATACCTGAGCAGTTCAAATTAGAAGAGAAATTTATTTTTAACTCACATTTTCAGATTTTAGTCCACAGTGGACGACTCTATTGCTTTGGGCCCAAGGTGAGGAGGAGCATCATGGCAGAGGGCATGTTGGAAGAAAGCTGCTCACCTCAGGGTAGCCTGGAAGGAGGGAGGGAAAGGAGAAGGGAGAGGAAGAGAGGGAGAGACTGCAGGGGGCGTTAAGGCAAAATATACAATCTCTAAGGCACAAGGCCAGTGATCCGCTTCCTCCTATCGGACCCCACCTGCCTATAGTTACTACCCAGTAATCTATTTAAATTATTAATCCATCAAATAAGTCTAAAAAGTGGATTAATTCATGATTAGAATATGGCTCTCATAATCTAATTCTTTAATTCTTGTATTAACAGAGGCACTTTTAGGGGGAAACCTTATATCTAATCCATAACAGGTATTTTACATTTACACCTGTGACTCCTTTTGAGTTACTTTTTGTGTGTGACAAATGCAAAGAGGTCTGTTCTTTATTCACATTTTGTATTGAGGATGTCCTCTTATTTCAGAACTATTTGTTGAAAAGGCTACCTTTCTCCATTGTATCATCTGTTCCATTGTAAAAGATCTATGGACTCTATTATGTGGTCAATTTCTAGATCCTCAATTCTGTTGCATAGGTCAATTTTTTTAAAAAAAATTCTTTTGGCAGCACCACTGTGTTGGTTACAGTAGTTTTGTGGCAAGTCTTGATGTTGAGTATTGTCAGACCTCTGATTTCATCCTCTTTCAATATTGTATTGGTGATTCTGTTTTGTGTGTGTGTGTGTGTGTGTGTTTCCATGTAAATTTTGGAATCAATTTATCAATATTCACAAAATAATTTGTCAGAATTTTGATTGAAATTGTATTGAATCTATAGATCAAGTTTTGAAGAATTAATAGTTTGACAATATTGAGACTTCCTATCCAGGTACATGCAACATCTCTTCATTTAGTTGGTTGTTTGATTTCTTTCATTAGAGTATTGCACATTGGCTTCAGGGTCTCAGCCTAATATTTGGAGCTGGGTCTCTGCACTTGTATTTACAATCTCAGTAGGAGCGATATGAGCTCCAGCTGTTCATAAGAAGGTAAATGCACCAGCTCTGGCCTAGATACATGCCAGATTGCCAGAGTTGGTGATTTTTGTTTTGTTTTGAATAGTGAATTAAGCAGGTGACGGTAGAAAAGACATTTGTAGCAGGTGCCACTGGTGTTCCATTACATTTCCCTTCATTTTGGAGACCAGCACAAATTTCTGCACATGTTAGTTCAACTTGCAACTGCCAACAGCTGAAGCTCTTTGCTTGAGGCTTTCTCTGGTCAACAGAAGCCCTCTTTGCTTATACAGATAGGAGGTTGGAAGTGCCAGAGGATTAATCACCTCCAGGACAGACTTCAACAAATGACTAGCAAAAGATGGTGGATAAATAGCCCAGCTCCTCATCCCTCAGTTGGAAAAACTCTGAAGCATTTTTTTTACAGTGTTCCAGTCTTCCTCCTCAGGGTCACACTCCATCTGTTCTCATTTGCAACTTGGGTGTCAATACATCCTTTATTGGTGCTATTGCTTGGATGTTGAATGTTCCACAAAGCCCTGAGTGATAAAGGCTTTATCTGCAGGACAGTATTGAAAGGTAATGTAAACTGGAAAGCCTGTGAGAGACCCATAGGTCATTGGGGATGTGCCCTTAAGGAGTTTCTGAGACTCTATCTGCTTTCTCTTTCTCTGTTGTCTCCTGGCCTTGAGGTGGGCATTGTTTGCTCTGCCACATGCTCATGTCATGAGGTGCTGCCTTGGTACAGGAACAAAACAATAATCAACGGATCATGGGACTGGAACCTTGAAAACTGAGCCAAATAGACCATTTCTCCTATGAGTTGATTACATCAAGCATTTTTTTAGAATCATGCATATCTGCCTAACACAATTGGCTTCCTTTCCTTCCTTATTTCACTTCTCTACTCCCCAAATGTTGTCTCCTGGGGTCACCTTCCCTGTCCCCAAATCACTTGCATTTGAATCCTTGTCCTAGAGTCTCCTTCTGGGGGAACCCCCATTAGGCAAAGTGACATGTGCAACCCCCATTAGAAAGAGTGACATGTGCAAGAGCATGGGAGTAAAAGCATGGAGATCTCAAAACAAATTTAAGAGGCTGTCCATCTTATTTGGGAATCTGCTGCTTGGTCTAGTGATTTAATGTATGAAATAATCACCTGCAACCTTTTAATACATGGACACCATGATGTAATGATCCATATTTTATTCAGGGGATTGTGGAAATTGAGACAAGGCATTGAGGACTGCTAATTTCCCCTGAAGACCAGTTCTACACCATCTCTGGAACATAGCATTCATTCCATAAGTGTTATTAATCAATGGATTTGCCTATTGTATTAAAATCAGTGTATTAAAAATGCCCCGAATAGGGGCTGGGGTTGTGGCTCAGTGGTAGAGTGCTTGCCTAGCACCAGTGAGGCAGTAGGTTTGATCCTTGGTACCCATAAAAATAAATAAATAAAATTAAAGGCATTGTGTTCATATACAACTAAAAAAAGTATTTAGAAAATTTTCCCCAATATAGACTATGGGCTCTGGATGATAATGATGTATCAATTTTAACAAATATACCACTGTGGATAGTGAAGGAGACTGTACTTATGTGGGAACAGGACATATATGAAAACCTTCCATGCTTTTCACTCAATCTAAAACTTCTCTAAAGAATAAAACTTGTCAGTTAAAAAATTCTAGTATGTATTATGCACTAGGATTCCTAATGCATGCTCAGAAAATAAGATTTGTCGAACAAAATGAAGGACCTTGGAAAACCAAAGGAATGGTTTTCCAAGGAATGTCTATGTTTGAACTGAGCCACCTGCTGGTGATTTTTGACAAGGGACCTCTACAGTGATTGTGTGCTCTAGAATTTTGGGGTCTTTGACTTCAGAATTCAAACTTGTGAGCAGAGTTTTTCATAACAGCAAAAGAGTACAAATGACTAAAATGTTTATCAATAGAGGAATAATGGAGTTAAGATGCCAATTGTTATAGTTTTGATCTGTAATGTCACCCAAATGCTCCTATGTTGAATACTTGGTCTCAATGCAGCAGTGTTAGGAAGTGATTGGATCATAAGAGCTCTAACTTCACCAGTGGATTAATCCAGTGATGGATTAATAATTTGATGGCATTATTGAGTTGTGGTAAAAATTAGGGAATAGGAGGTGGTAACTAATTATGGAAAATAGGTCACTTGGGGTTTGTCCTTCAAGGATACATCACATCCCTAGCTTTCTCTCTCTCTTTCTCTCCATCTCACTCTCTCATTCTTGGCTTCCTGATTTCCACAAGGTGAGCCACTCTACTCAACCACATGCTTCCTGCCATGATAATCTGCTTTGCAACAAACACACACCAGTGGGGCCAAGTGATTATGGACTTAAACCTTTGAAACTGTGAGCCAAGGCAAATCTTTCCTCTTTGGTTTTTCTCAGGTATGTTGTCACAGCAATGAGAAGCTGACTTACATACACATCCTTTGCACAGAACACCATGCAGTGAGTAAAATGGATTTAGTTGACCTGTATATATTGACATTCGAATTCCCCTTTTTGTTATTCAAGTAATAAACTGGAAGTCACAGAAAATATATGTAGTTTGATTTTATCATGTTTTTAAAACACCAAAATATACCCCAGATATTTAGTTATGCAAGATGGAAACTCAACAAGAGATGGGATAGGGGTGATGAGGTGATTTTTGAGTCCCTTCTAGCTTTCAGATTTAGTAATCCTAAGAAATAAAAATTTATATTCCTTTAAAAAAATACTGTTTTGACCCATATAAGAAAACTGTAAAATGTTATAGAGAGACATAAAAGGAGACCTGGATAAAAGGAGATGCATACCAGTTTCCTGGATTGATAGTCAGCATTGCCAAGCTATAAAGTTCCTTAAAGTAATCTAAGATTATAAACAGTGACAAAATCAAAATCCCAGTGCATTTTGGGAAAAGAAAATTAGTTCTAAAGTAAAAAGAACAAGACAATATTTGGCAATAAAATGTACTTTAAAAAGTTACAAAAGTTAGAATTATGTACTAGTATATATACCACATTTTCTTTATCCATTCATCTACTGAAGGGCATCTAGGTTGGTTCCACAATTTTGCTATTGTAAATTGTGCTGCTATAAACATTGATGTAGCTTTGTCTCTGAAATATGCTGTTTTGTGGTATCTATACACAATGGAATATTACTCAGCATTAAAAGAGAATAAAATCATGGCATTTGCAGGTAAATGGATGGAGTTGGAGAATATTATGCTAAGTGAAGTAAGCCAATTCCAAAACAGCAAATACCAAATGTTTCCTCCGATATGAGGATGCTGATCCATAATGGGAATGTGGGGGGTGGAGCATGGGAGGAATGGAGGAACTTTAGATAGGGCAAAGGGGAGGGAAGCGAAGGGAGGGGGCATAGGGGTAGGAAAGACGGTGGAATGAGGTGGACATCATTACCCCAAGTACATGTATGAAGACATGAATGGTGTGACTCTACTTTGTGTGCAACCAGAGATATAAAAAAATTGTGCTGTATATATGTACTATGAATTGAAATGCATTCTGTTGTTATATATAACAAATTAGAATAAATAAATAAATAAAAGATATGTACTAATGCCAGAACAGACTGATTGTGAAACAAAAGAGAAAATCTAGAAACATATGAGAATTTAGTATGCAGCAAAAGTGATACTTCATCAGGCAAGGCTGGAATATTAGATCACCTGTAGGGACATCAGTTGGCTTGGCAGTCCTCCCATGGGGAGGGCAATGCTGTGTCTTTTGGAAAAGCTCTCTCAGCCTAATCATTCAAAAAGAATTTTAGGTTCTGTTACTTTCTCCTACCTCATGCTGAAATATATTTCTAGTATATTAAAGCTTCTAAAAGACTTAAGAAAGAACAGTCATTAAAGTCCCACTAAGATATTGATAAAAATATAACGTTGGGATTAAGACATAATATAAATGTGACCTCAGAGGCAGAGACCACAACGAAAAAAATGGATAGATTTATTCATATCAGAAAATCGAAAATTAGGTACATTTGTATATGCAAATTAACAAAATTAAAAGACAACAACCAAGTGGGGGGAATGCTACATAAGCCACAGACAACTCTTAAATACATACAGAAGTTTTATTAGTCAGTACATTTAAAAAATGAACATTTTATAGAAAGATTGGTTAAGGGAATGAAAAGGCATTTGCTGAAGTAGAAATTCAAGCAGCACATAAACATGAAAAAGTGTTTACCTCATCAGGAATAAAAAATGCACATTAAAATAGCAGGGATCAATGTTTTAAGTTTTTAAATATGTAAAGTAGTTTCATCTTGCTTTTCATAGCAAAATGGTAGCAGTGTTTGTCAAATTTCCCAAACTATTTGCTTCATTTGGATATAGAGGACTGACAATAATAATTTCCTTTGGATAAGTCCTCAGAAAAAGTGCTCCATTTTGAGCATTTCTTGATGAGGTGTGAGCATTTTTTGTAGGTAGCATGGTAGCGGAGCTGCTAAATGGGTTCTACAGAGGCATTTGTCCTGCGACACCAATGCTGCAGCGGGACCTTTACTCATTAACACTTACAGTAGAAACTGCACTGCACACCAGATCCCATTCAAAGAGGCACCATTCCAGCAGCTGCCTGCCTCCTGGGAGATTTCATTTGGCAGAAGATACACCTGTCTCATTCAAGGATATGTCCTCTCTCCAGGGACAGGACAGTTCAACAACTAGTTGATTGGAGGTACAAAGTCTGGGACTTTGTACTTCAATGGAGGATAACCTTGCAGAGCTATCCCACTCCAGAACTCTTTCTGGGAGTAGCTGAAAAACTCCACAGCTCCCTCTACCCTGGGCTCTTTTCCTTGCTTTCTTATAGGTGTTGCTCCTGAGGACCCTCTCCAGTAACCTTGCACAGAAGGATTTATCACAATCTGCTTCTAGGGGATATAATCAAAGACAACTCAGCTTTCTCCAGTGGAAAGCCACCTTGATAGAGAGGGATATTTATTGATAACTCCTATAAGAAGTGCTGAAGAATTATGATGCATGACTTGTTCTTTGACAGGTTCAGACAGAAGCTCAACACAACAATTGGATCTTTGCTGATCCAAATGCACACTGTGTACCAGTTGAAATGGCCCCAGAATTTGATGAGAGGGTCCCATTATTTGGTGGGCTGCAATGCTTGGACAGCACCTTATTCTACTTAAATATGTGCCAACTGTTCAACATGGTGGAAGTGGATGGCAGTATATTTGAAATCTCTTCAACCTGTAGGATTTGCACAACACCATTCACGTGCTCTATTCCAGTAAAAATTAGTTTGGCATTTCCTTCATCCAGTGTGACTCCCTTTACTTTCTTGTCATCCAGATTGTTCTTCCTACATAACACAAGCAGATCTTCTAATTAAAGCATTTGTTTTCTGCTCCAAAATAATGGTCACACTGGGGCCCAGTATATTATATTTATAATAGATTATTATTATTATTATTATTATTATTTATTAGATTATTATTATACCAGCTTCCTAACTGGTCTTCCTGCCTCTAGCTTCACTCATTTTGTCTAATTTTGTATCTACTAGGATCCAATTCCTGAAGTTAAATGTCAGAATGATTCAACATGGCCCAGCAGGCTCTAGGTAAAGCCAAAGGGGAAGGCCTAAGCTCAAACCCATCCTTGCTTATTCCCCAGAGATTTTTTTTTTCTTTAGAAATTCTAGTGGAACACTTTTCTAAGTGTTGGTGAAAGCAATTTTTTTGTTATACAAGCAAAATATTAATACCACAGAAAAGCAAAATAAAAAAAGAAAATTATTCTTGCTTACCCCTACTATAGTCACCACTACCATTTTGATATGTAACCCTCTTGAAATGCCAGCTGGACAGTGGGGGGCATAATTGACTGACAGTCTGTGCCTCTGATATTGTGGGTTCTTCCCCACATTGAAAACAAGCTCATGCTCACCCCAGGCTGCTCTAAACCAATGACTGGGCATAATGTGAGTTTTAGTAGACACCCATTTTTTGGAGGAATGAAACTCCTCTAAAAAACAAAAGAAGAGAGAGATTAAGGATGGCTAGGATCCCACAATCCCTTCTGAGGCACACCCCAGTGACCTAAGGAGCTCACACAATGTCCCACCATAGTAAGTGGGAATCTGATGGAAAGAGTCACGAAGCCCTAGAGATGTTTCAATGCTTAGCCAAGGCAGATGTGAGCCCTGGTTGGGAAAACCTGAAGTATGGAAATGGGACATCTAGATAGAATCCTTGAGGATGTTGACTCTGTAGACCCTTATAGCTTGTGGATGTGGCCAACTCTTCCATAGTAAGAGTGACACTTAACCTAAATGGCAAGGTCAATCCGAGGTTCTAATCACAAGGCAATAGGTGCTCATTCAGGGACCGCTCCCCATCTTCTCTTTGTTATCAGGAAGGGGAATAGCCAGGGTTCAATCTCAACATCACTCAGTTAGAGACATATTGGGCCTGTTACAGAGGAGAGAGATTGCATAATGAGGCGGCTGCAAGAATTAGTAAGCATGTACCAGCAGGAGCTGACAGCAATTTTTGATTAAATTCAACTTTTTAAGGGTGCTTGATCAAGATATGCAAGAACATAAGCCAGGCTAAATAAAAATTTATTGTCTTTGGGAACCTTTTCTTGGGACATGAAATCCTGGTAAGACCCTAGAAGATAGGGTAAACTCACTGCTAGGTGATTCATAGCACCCAGGAGAAAGTCATGATTCATGCACAGTAAGGCAGCAATGTCTGAATTGCCCTAAGACATGGTAGAGAAGGAAAGAAAGAGCTGTGGGAAGTAGGCTTGCTGGGATGAATTTATTGTGTGAAGGCAGAAGACCAGTCAGAGGGCTGTGTTCTGCCAGCACACAGATACACAAATGATGAATGGGGTGCACACAGATGAGAGGGGCACTGGCATCACTAGGAAATTCAGAGGAGTCTGTCCTCTGTAGGCTAGGGATGAAGGAAAAATCAGCCATCATAAGGCTGGCCTAGATAATATCCAGGGGATAAGAGGATCCCAGAGTAATAGAAACTTGGTGGTGGCTTGAAGCATCAGAAGCCTGCAGGCTGTGATTACTGTTAACAGCTGTAAGCAAGCCTGGCCCTCCCTCTCTGTGCTTCCTATTTTGAGATAATGATGCTAGATTCTATATGTGCTTCTGCTATGATGTGATGCCATCCATGGACCTCACCAGAGGCCAAACACATGGGGCTGCTTGATATTGAACTCTGAGCCTCCAAAACTGTGAGCTAGCTAGACTTCTTCCTTCCTAAAGCAGCATCCCTCCGACATATCTTATGGAATACCAAACTAATATAAGATCCTTAAACTTGAGTTAAAGTATTGGAGAAGACCAGATGGAAGCTGGTGAAGTTGCTCCTTTTCCCAAGTCCAGATAATAAATAAAAACTAATATTTCCCCCAAGGAGGATGATGGTAGAGATAAGTGCCATCATGAAATATTTAAAGGATACAGGATTGGTTATCCCTGTCATATTTTCATTTAATTTGCCAGTGTAGCTTCTTTAGAAATCAGATGGCCCCAGAAGGAGGGCTTAAGATGGAGGCATTATTTGGTGAAGCACCAAGAGAGATGGAGGTGTTATCTGTCCAACTTGTTGCCACTGGACTGTCCCTGTAAGCACTTAAAAATAAACCTTGTGCCTTACATGCCACCTTCAGGTACTTTCTTTTGGTCTCTTAGCAACTTATCCCACTGCTCTAACACAACTGGGTTGTAGACAGTACAGAGGTGAACCACATGGACATCCCACAGAATGTCTCCATTTATTACAACAATGACATCATGTTAAATAGGCATGATAAGCGGGCAGGTGCCTAGCATTCTGGAAACCTTGGTATGGCATATGTACTTCACAGGTTCAGAAAACAGCCCTAGAGAACTGAGGGAACTACTACTTCAGTTTTTAGGATCTAGGGGTCAGGGGTTTGCCGGGGTGTTCCCTTCAAAACAAAAGGCAAATTATAAAATACATATAAGCCAGATAAAAGGAAAAAAATCACTTATAAATCCTCTGAAAAAGATACCTAAAATTGTTCATAGCGTTTATGTCCTTTGAATCTTTTTTCATTGTGCAGAGTCTAAATATGATCCTCAGTCACTAGGTGTCTGAACTGGGTCCAAGAGTATACAAGAGTATTATCTTGTTTATTTATCGATATACTTGTTTACTATCTACTTTCCTTTTTGTGATATAAGCTCTATGAGAGTCAGGTCTTTGTCTTGTTCATTACTAGATAACTGGCACCTAGAATGCAATTCATGCTCAAGAATTTTATTTTGTGTGTGGAATGAAGTGCACTATATACCCTGCTTTGTAGTTAGCTATTTTCAACTAATTTCCAGACACTTCAGGTAGCATTTCATCTTTCTTCATGTGTCACTCCAGAAGTCCTGTGAAAACAGAGTGCCCCCATACTCCAAAGACTGTGTAGCTTCAGAACCAAGAAGCTTGAGTCTTTTGTAGCCCTCAAGTCTTTCTCCTTTGGCCAGTACTGCTTTAAATCTTCAGCAGGTACAGCCTTGCTCTAATCATTCTTTAAACAACCCAAATGAGCCAAAGCAAGTAACAAGATCTGAATAAGTTAACTCACTCCCGGGCAAACCACCCAGCCCAGGGCCACATTCCTCCTCCGACCACACGGGGGCACTATAGAGCCATAGTCCGCACAGGGGCAGAGGTTTCCCCCAGGGAGGACGACTCTGGGCGGGAATATTGACTGCTCGGGGTGGGCGGAGAAAAGGTTCTGGCCGAGCCAAGGGCAGGAAGTGAGGAGGCGGGGCTTCTCAGAGGGTTTTGCGCTTGCGCAGAAGTCGGGCCGGAGGAACCCAGGTTTTCGCCATTGCTAGAGTCTGTGCTCACGGTGATGCCTTTGCCCTCTTCTTTCGTGTTGGGCGGGGCGGAGGGGACGGGGTGCCGAGTGGGAGCTGGGGTGAGCAGGGCAAGGAGAGACGCTGGGTAAGGAGGGGACCTGTGAGGTTGCAGCGGGGCTGGGTGGCGAGGCCTGGGGCGCGGGAGAGAGGGCAGGTGCGAGGGCACAGCCTGGTCCTCCCCCGACCGGGGTGCCACGGAGCCAAGTTGCAATTTGGCACAGAGGCGGTGTTTTCCGGGAAGATCCTCTCCTTCCCTCCTCCCACAGACTGTCCTTCTCATCATCTGCCCTTAAGTGTCCCTACCTAACACGGGATTGCGCGCCTCAGCCGAACCCCTTCACCTGTGCAAACCTCTTGTAGCTGCTTAAGGCATCTCAATATCAGCCCCTCGCTTTTTTCTTCTTTCTGAGGGAGGAAAAAGTTTCCTGCCTATAGTCGACAGTGAAAACCAGAAAACTTCTTGCGTAAATAATTCTGGAGAGTTTTAATAGTTTCTTTATGAACTTGTCTACGAAATATCACTTTTATTCTATTTAAATGTCACCTATGTATGTAAAATGGAGCAACAGTTGTACTGTGCCATGTAGTCCTCAGCGAGAAACGTTGGTCCAGGGACATGAAAATACCTCATTTGAAATTCAGGAGTTGATCAACTATAGTGACTCCGACCAAGGCCTTGTAAGCCTAACTAAAAAGGTTTAAGGTTCATATCAGTCATTCTCTGACAGGGTGAAGGGGGTGCAATGTGGCTTTTGGAAGCTTAAGAACCCAGACTGCTGCCTTACAATTTTTTTTTTTTTAAACAGACTTCCGTTATGTGTGTACTTTGCTTGAATGATTATTTTAAAGTACATGTCCTATTTTTGCCAATCTGACAGCTGTTTCCATAGAAACTAGAGAAGAAATAGTCATTTTCAGCGAGAGTTGTTAAAACTGTCTTCCAGTCTTCAGCTGTGAGTGCCAGTGAGTGCTGTACTTGCTCATTCTGAGATGATACTTAAAGAATTAAGAATCTGAAATGTTCTTAGAGGCTCACAATTCAAATTGCTTAATTTTCTCACATCATTAATTTAGTAATCCTAGAAGTCTGCCTGCTATGTTTGTTGACCTGTCACAGTTCTTTGAAGAGGATGTGTCAGATCCAATTCTTTCTTAGGTGCTGTATTGTCTAGTGATTGGCTCTTTGAAAATGTATAAATAGATTTCTTCCCCCATTCTTTACCCCATTTTAAGGATAAAGCAGAATTACAAAATATCAGGTACTGTTTCTATATAAATGACACTTGATTGTCAGTGATATAAATGGTAATGATTTAAATTATATATGGGTAGTATTTGGGGCTTTTGGCTCTGTTAGTAGAATGCTTAAAACTTTTTACACAAGTTATGAGGGATGAGCAGGAGTTTGCTTGTCATATGAGCAAAGCTAAGCAGTATGAATAGATGCACATAGGCATAGAGATGAGAGCTTTCTTTTCTGAGGGGTACAAGTAAAGCAGAGATTCTGAAATTTAGGGATGGGTGAAGAAAGTTTGGGAAAAGTGCCTGGAGATGTAAGGGGGAGACAGCATTATGAAGATTATTGAGGCCTATAGAAAATGAATGGAAATAAAGCAGAGTTGGTTGGTTTGGAGTTTATAAAAGTAATAAATCCTGTAAAAATTTAAACTGCACAGAAATATGTAAGATGGAAATACTAAATCCCTATGACCACCATCCTGCTACTCAAAGTGTCATTATGAATAGTAATCTTCCTTAAGATTTGCTTATTTTTGCATACATTAACATATTTTAATATTACTATTTTTACAAATTGGGTAGGAATTTTTTTCTGTTTTGTTCTCTGTAATATCCCTACCACCCACAACTATGTCTGGCATGTAGTAGGAACTCATTAAATATTGAGTAAACGAATAAATGAAATGAATAATATAATCCAGAGGTCAAAAACTGAATGAGATTTGTGAATATTTGGTAAAGGTGGTTAAAAAAATTATGTTGGTTGCCAGCATTTTACAATTGACAATTTTTAAGCCTGGATTTCTGCTGGTGGTTTTGAAACATTTGGGAACATTAAGCTCAAATTCCACCATACTTGTATCTCCTTTTAGTTGGAGGTGAATCTGTGTTCATGTAAGTGTGGCTTTACTGATATTCACCTGCCTGAATCCTACAAACCTGCTGCCTAGTATGATAACCACTAGTCACACACAATATGGCCATTTAACTTTAATTAATTAAAATTAAGCTAGCTAAAAATTCTGTTCCTTAGATGTTCCAAGTGCTCAATAACTATGTGTAGGGGTTATCATTGGACAGTACAGATATAGAATATGTCCATCACTGTAGAAAATTCTGTTATGCAATACTGCTTTAGATATTTCAGTTTGCCTCTCCTGGTATACAGAGTTTTTGCAAGTAGCATTTATTGTAATTATTTCTTAAATTCGCACATTTCTTGGTCATGATGTGGATCTCCATCTTTTTAGTGATTGTCTAATATTTAGCACCATATGATTTTATGTGAATTATGTAACTAGATTCTGTTGTCTGATCTGCATTTTAGAAAAGTTGCCTTTACTGTAGTTTGGGGGATGACTTGGAGTGGAAGAGATGGGGTGAAATGAGGCCAAATGATTGGAGACTGTATAGTAATCAATGTTGTAGGATTGCAGAGCCCAGGAACTGGATTGATAGGAGGTGAATACACAGGACTGATTTAATGTGGGCTTAGGTCTTTTGGATGTTACAGTCGCTATAGAGATAATCCAGCATTTTCGGGAACTTTTGCAGTGCTATAAATTGGGAGGTTTGTAAAGTATAGAAGGAACATTAAGGTGGTTTCAATAAAGAACATGTATAATTCTAAAATGTTATCAATTTGTATATAAATGAATGTGTAACTGTTTCATACCATGTAAATGTCTTCGAGATAATTTATTTGCAAGACACTCAGTGAAGAGAGGGAATTATTTTAGGAATAAAGTAAAAGCTTATAAAGCTCAATTAAATGTAGAAAGTACTGTAGTAATCACTTAGGAACCAGGAAGTTCTTATTCATTTTCCTGTGTCTCTATCTCTTGCTGGCTTCATGGTCTATCACTTGTCTCCTTTTCACACATTTATTCCATTGTCCTTTCTGTATATCCTCCTGCAAAGCTTTTGGTTTTCAGCTCTTGCTTGTATATTGCTTTGCATTTCTATAGCACCAACTATAGTCCCCGTTTATTCAACCCCATATATTCCTATGTTGAATACTGTCTTACATAAAACTTTTCTATATCAGATATCCAGTCTTAGCTTGGTGACCAGTGGCAGGGGTCATTAGGGACAAACATAACTCTTTAGGTACATCTCCTAAGTTGAGGTTGTGATTGGGGGCAAGTATTTAAAGCTTATCTACCGTATTAAACCCTCAGATTTGAAGTAAAGGAAGGAAAATGGATTTGTACTGTTTTTGCAGTTTGGTTTCTAGTAGAAGAACTTAAATACACTTTCCCATTTGAAACAGTTCTTCAGAATTTTTGTCTCTTTACATCTACCCAGGTGGCATAAAGAATTATAGTTTCCTCGACTAGATGATAACCTCTGTTAGGGCAACGACTGTGTTTTATGCTGTTACTGTAACTCCTATGCCAGCTAGACAAACTAAATACATGAGGATGGTCCCATTAAATTATAACAGAACTGAATATCTCCCATGGCCTCATGACATTGTATATCTTATAATATGTTCCTGGCACAATGTGTTACTCACCTGCTTGTTGTGATACTGGTGTAAACAAACCTGCACTGTGGGTCATATAATAGTATAACACCTATGGTATGTACATTACATAATACTTGACAATAAACCACTATGTTACAGGCTTCTGTATTTACTATACTTTTTATTTTAGAGTACTCCCTACTTATATTTTAAAAAGATTTACTGTGAAACAGAATGCTATATTATTCTGGCAGCAGCCTCACACATTTTGTTTATCATGTCCCTCGATTGCCTTGAGAGGCCATGTTGAGTGTTTGACCTATACCATCTAGGTTTGTATAAGTACACTTTATGATGTTTGAATAGTGATGAAATTGCCTAACAATGCATTTCTCAGAATGTATCGTAGTCATTAAGCAATGCATGACTACTATTTTTGAAATGATTTTCAAGGTTAAATTATTTTACCACTTGTCATATTGGTTCAAAAAATAAAAATCCTATAAAACATCTTGTTAAAATGTCAAACTATTATAGATCAGCCTGGACTCTACTAATTAAAAATTGGTAGTAACTCAGAAGGGGTTAACTTGGAGTTATTTTTACTTAGCATGAGCTTTATTCACTTTATACATTAATAGTATAAGCTCAGAGTATATAAACTACATACAAAATAAATTTGAATGCTTTTCAAATGGTTTAGTATATAGATAATCTTACTTATTAAAACTAGCAGTTCTAAAGCATCTTTTAGATAATGTTGTATTAGCCAAGGTTGAGTTAGTTTTTTTTTTCTCTTTTCTTTTTTTTTTAAATTTTTTATTGTTGGTTGTTCAAAACATTACAAATTTTGAGTTAGTTTTATATCTCCCCAATTTTTATTATAAAGATTTTTAAAACATTTAGAAAAATTGGGGGGGAAAAACATTTAAAGAACTCATATAGGGCTGGGTTGTGGCTCAGTAGTAGAGTGCTTGCCTAGCACGTGCAAGGCCCTGGGTTCTATCCTCAGCACCACATGAAAGTAAACAAAATAAAGGTATTGTGTCCAACTATAACTAAAAAAAAATAAATATTAAGAAAAAAGAACTCATATAACCATCACAGACACAGTAATTGTTAATATTTACACTATTGGCTGTATGTCCTCTATGTATGTGCATTTGCAGTACAATTTTTACAAAAGTAAGATTTGTACTTCAAGTATCTCTGGAATGAGATATTCACCTACATCACCACAATATCATTCCCTAATAAAATAAGTAATCTTTATCTAAAATAACTTAAAAACAAGTCCAAATTCAAATTCTCCCACTAGGTCTTTTAAAGCTGATGATTTTCTTCCAAATTAGATGCAATTTGGGCACATTGTATTTGGTTATTGTCTTTTTAGTATCTTTTAAAAGATAGTTTAATTGATAATTAATATGTAGTGATTTGTACATATTTAAACTGTACAGTGTAAGTTCTGACTTGTGGTTATCTATAAAATCAATACTGTAATCAAGAGGGTGAACAAATTCATTACCTCAGCTGTTTGCAATGCCTTCCCCTGCCCCTTTTTACCTATCCATCCCCAGGCAATTATTGCTCAGATACTATAGATTACTTTGCATTTTTTGCAGTGTATATTATAGATCTGGAATTGTAGAGTATTACATATACTTTTCTGGAGGGGTACATATGGTTTCTATCACTTGTTAGTATATAAAAATACAATTATTTTTATATATTATTTTTGTATTCTGGTACCTTACTGAACTCGTAGCATTTTTTGTTTGGATTTTTAATGTAGACAATCATGTTATCCAGAAGTAAAGACTGTTTTGCTTCCTTATTTTTGGTCTGGATATCTACCCTCCTTCCCTCCTCCCTCCCTTCTTTCTTTCCCCCTTCTGTCTCTTTCTGACTAGGACCTCTAATGCAGTGTTGAGTAGAAGTGTTGAGAGCTGACATATGTGCCTTGTTCATGATCTTAGGGGGAAAATGTAGTTTGTTTTTTTTTAAACCAATAAATGTACGATGTTTGCTTCCTGTATTGACTGTTTCCTCTTTTATGAGATTGAAGAAGTTTCCTTCTATTCCTAGTTTACTGTGAGTTTTTTATTTTAAAATCTGTGATGGATGTTGAATTTTATGAAGTATTTTTTCTGTGTCTATTGAGATGGTTATATGGTGTTTCTTTCACAGTCCATTAATAGGGTGAATTATTTTGATTGATTTATGAATGTGTAACCATTCTGGGATGAATCTTTCTTAATCATGAGGCCACCTTTTTTTTTTTTGGTACCCAGTATTGAACTCAGGGGCACTTGCCCATTGAGTCACATCCCAAACCCAATTTTTGTATTTTATTTAGAGGCAGGGTCTCACTGAGTTGCTTAGCACCTTGTCTTTGCTGAGGCTGGCTTTGAATTTGTGATCCTCCTGTCTCAGCCTCCTGAGGTACTGGGACTACAGGCGTGCACCACAGTGCCTAGCATGAGGCCACCTTTTCATACAATGAGTTAGATTTTCTAAAATTTGTTAAGAACTTTTGTATCTAGTGGGCTGGGGATATAGCTTGGTTGGTAGAGTGCTTGCCTTCCATCACAAAGCCTTGGGTTCAATCCCCAGCACACCCTCCCCCTGTCCCCCTTCCCCGCGACAGAGAGAACTTTTATATCTAGGTTCATGAGGGATATTACTTTATGGTCTTACTTTAGTGTAGTTGTCTGGCTTTGGTATCAGGCTAATGGTGGTCTTAGGAATGTGTTACAACTATTCTTTCCTTTAATATTACTGAAAGTGTTTATATAGAATTAATATTAATTCTTTATAGAATTCCTCAGTGAAGCCATTTGGGCCTGAGCTCTCTTTGTGGGAAAATTTTTAAATTGGACATTCAATTAAAAAGGTAGAGCTCTTCAGGTTATCTGTTTCTTCTTGAGTAAGCTTTGATTGTGTTTTTCAAGGAATTTATTCATTTCATCTAAGATGTCAAGTTTGACATTTTCTCTTTCATTGGTTTTAATAAATTATCATGTGCCTTGGAGTTGTTTCCTTTGGTTCATTAAACTTTTTAGAATTGTGGGTTTATGGTTTTTATCAGGTTTAAGCAATTTTTGGCCATTATTTCTTCAAGAACTTCTCATCTACCTCCCTTCCCCTGCTTGAGAGGATTCTAGCTGTAAGCATATTAGGCTGTTGAAGTTCCATACCTCATTGATGCCCTATGCAGTTTTTTTAAGTCTGTTTTCTCTCTTATATTTCTTCAGGTTCACAAGTCTTTATTTCCACAATGTCTAATAAGGTGTTTAATCCTTTATGTCTTTCATCTTAGACATTATAGTTTTCTTCTTCAGAATTTAAATGTAGGCCCTTTAAAAAATACATTCCATGTCTCTACAGAACATGCTTAAATTTTCCTTTAACTTCTTAAACATGTAAAATATAGTTATAATAACTCCATGAATATCCTTCTCTACTAATGCTGTCATTTGTATTATTTAGGAGTGACTTCATTTCCATTGATTGATATTTCTCCTAATTATAGATCATATTTCCTGCTTCTTGAGAGCCTAGTAATTTTTAATTTTAAATTATACCGTGTTAAGTACTAGACTTTTTTTTTTTTATTCTTACATCTGTTCTTGAGGTTTTGTCCTCTACTGGCATGTAGCTGTTATATGGAAACAGTCTGACCTTTTAGGTATGTCTTGTTGTCTGTTGGTTAGGATCAGAACAGTGTTGGACTAATTGTTCTGTAAGACTGAAGCCAAACCCTTCTGGGCACTCTACCCAGTTACCATGAATTGTAAGTTTTTCTGCTTCAGTGGGTGGAAACAGACACTGTGCCCAATGCTGTGTAGCCTTGTATATATATTGTGCCCTCTATTCTTTTCAGGTAGTTCTTTGCAAACTTTAGTGGTTTTTGTTTTGTTTTACATACATGTGCCTATAGGACTCAGCTGAATGTGAGAGGGAGCTTCTCTGTAGATCTCCAGAACTCACTCTTTCTGCAGCTCTGTCTTTTCTTATTGTCTGCGTTGTAAATTGGGCCTACTGGCACTCCCAGCTTCATCTCTTCAATTTAGGGCAACCATTGAGTTTCACCCGTATTTTCCTGTCTGCATGGTCACCTGGAAACTCACCAGGTAGTATAGTAAGCTGGGTGAATAAAGGACTCATCTTGTTTGTTTCCCATCTTTCTACCTTTCATTTTCTAATGCTCAGTGTGTTGAAATGCTCAGTTGTTATATATAATTTTTTTTTTTTTTAGGTGGGAGAGTAAATCTGGTCCCACTTTATTTTAATCCCAGTCAAAAGTCCTAGGATTTTATTTAAAAGAAAAACCATTTGTATTTTAAAAGATATATTTTATTAATTTTTCTATCCCACTGCATCCTTCTTTTCCTGTTACTACCAACTGATAAAATTTTACTAGTGTCTTTTTAATCCTGTCTATTCTTACTCCTCAAATAATTTGCTATTAAAATAAAAAGTAGACTTCTCCCCAACAAAAGGTTAAAAATGAAGTGAAAAAATGCAAGTTTTAAAAGTACATATTGTACAGTAATAGTGTTATATATGTCCTTCTAGTTTGTATTGGTGAAAGGCATTGCCATGGGGGTGATGAGTAGAAGCCCAAGGTAATTTAGGCTGAGATATGGCAAAAGAACTACATCATACCTGTTTCATAAATATTATGTTCTTGGTTTGGTGAATAAATATTTTCCATAGATACTTATCTTTTATTTTTTTGTGTTCCAGATAATCAAGCTCAAGAAAGATGAGCTTCATATATGGACTGCAGTCTGCTACTAGAAACTGTTTTCTTTCCCAGTTTAATTCACTGACCAACTGGAGAAAATGGAATTCACCAGCAGTAACTTTAGTGGGCTGTTGTCAAGTACAAAATCTCCAAATGATAAAGAAGTGTCAGGGTCTTAAATCATTCAGTCAGTGTGAGCTGTCAACTTTTCTCCCTGGAAACTTTCATTTCTGTAGGACTTTCAGTAACAAAAGAATAGGATACATCTCAAGTGCCAAAAGTAAGGAAATTTGGATGGTTACTCACAAAGGTACTGCATGGAATGACTCTTTTCCAAGATGGGAGCTTAAAAGATGGGTGCTTACCAAAAAAGTTGCAGTTGATCCTGCTCTTGGAGCCTTGTGTCCGCTGAGCTGTTCCTCTGTCAGGGTTGGCAGGAGCTTCCACACTTCTTCACGGGTTCAAACTGCTCCAGTTCCTCTCTTCTTGATCATTCTGAAACCAGTGCAGAAGCTACTTGCAATTATTGTGGGCAGGTAAAGTAATTAACAAAGTAACTTTTGTACTAACTTTTGTTAATTTTAGTGTTCACATTTGTATCGACTTCTATTAACTTAAAAATTAAAGTGTAATATGGAAAAACAGTACTTTTAAAGAAACCTTGTTTAGTCTTCCTCATACCATATTTAGCTCAAAATTGAGTTTTTATACAGTAGGTCCTACCCAGTTTTGTTATGTGTAATTTAATGCTCTCAAAATAATTTGCTGCATATTAATTTATGGTATAGAAATATGATCTTGAAAAAGTTATGTGTTCATGAGACCCCCTTTTGTTTAAAATATATTTTTAGTTGTAGATGGACACAATATCTCTTTTTAAATTTTGATATGTTATATATGACAACAGAATGCATTATAATTCATATTACACACATAGAGCACAATTTTTCATATCTCTGGTTGTACACAAAGTAGAGTCACATTCTTTGTGTCTTTTTACATGTACTTAGGGTAATGATGACCACTGCATTCCACCATCTTTCCTACCCCTATGCTCCCTCCCTCCCCCTTTCCCCTTTGCCCTATCTAGAGTTCATTTAATCTCCACCCACCCCCCAAGCATATTATGGATCAGTATCCTTAAATCAGAGAAATCATTCAGCATTTGTTTTTTTGGGATTGTCTAATTTCACTTAGCATTATATTCTCCAGCTTCATCCATTTACCTGCAAATGCCATGATTTTATTCTCTTTTAATGCTGAATAATATTCCATTGTGTATATATACCACATTTTCTTTATCCACTCATCTACTGAAGGGCATCTAGTTTGGTTCCACAGTTTAGCTATTGTTAATTGAGCTGCTATAAACATTGATGTGGCTGTGTCCCTGTAGTATGCTGTTTTTAAGTCCATTGGGTATGGACTGAGGAGTGGGATAGCTGGGTCAAATGATGGTTCCATTCCCAGTTTCCCAAGGATTCCCCCTACTGTTTTCTATATTGGCTGTACCAGTTTGCAGTCCCACCAGCAATGTATGAGTGGACCCAATATCTTTATTTATTTCTATGTGGTACTGAGGATTGAACCTAGTGCCTCACATGTGCGAGGCAGGTGCTCTACCACTGAGCTATAGTCCCAGCCCATTTTGTCATGTAAATTTTAAATAGGAAATAAGTGTACCTTTTAAAAAGACTTTATAAGAAGAATCAGAAGTATTGACTATAGCTCATGCTATAGTACTTAACATTGCCTTTTTATTTTGTGGAATTTGAGCCAGTGAATCATGAAACTGAAGAGCTTTTCTTTTTTTTTTAATTGGTTTTATTTTTTTAAATACATGACAGTGGAATGCATTATAATTCTTATTACACATGTAGAACAGTTTTTCATATCTCTGTATATAAACTATGTTCACACCAAATCATGTCTTCATACATGTACTTTGGATATTGATGTCCATCATATTCCTCCATCATTGCTAACTCCCTGCCCCCTTCCTTCCCCTTTCACCCCTCTGCCCTATCTAGAGTTTGTCAATTCCTCCCATGCTCCCTCTCCCTACCCAACTATGAGTCAGTCATCTTATATCAGAGAAATCATTCGCCCTTTGTTTTTATGGGATTGGATAACTTCACTTAGCATTATCTTCTCCAGCTGCATCCATTTACCTGCAAATGCCATGATTTTATTCTCTTTTATTGCTGAGTAATATTCCATTGTGTATATATACCACATTTTTTAATACACTCATCTACTAAAGGGCATTTAGGTTGGTTCTTTTCTTATATAAGAAAGTGCTCATACCTAGTCAAGTTAACTTTTAAACCATTAATATGTAATTGTTCTGATTCTAAAATATTTCTCTTAGTAGTCCTTTATAAAAATTACCATTTTTGCTTCATATAAATAAATTCTTTTTGCAGTTCTGGGAATTGAACCCAGAGCACTCAACCACTGATTTATATCCCAACCTCTTTTTATTTTTAGCTTGAGACAGTATCTTGCTAAGTTTCTCAGGTTGGCTTTGATTTTGCAATATTTCTGCTTCACCTCCCATGTACTTGGGATTACAAAAAGTGCTTAAATAGTATATTTTTTTAAACCCTGTTTTTTCTTATTTCATTGAAATTGAAGAAAGCTCATCTCCTCATTAAGCTTTCTTAAATTTGGTAACTACAATGTCTCTTCTAGTTTTCTTTCTTCCTTACCAACAACCCAATTTGCTTTTAATAAAAATAAAAAAGTTCTCTGTAGGTTATTGTGTTCTTTATGATTTGGTGTTTGCACTCAGAAAATAACTAGTTATATTGGATCATAGGTTAAGTAACAAACTCTTCCCAGTTTCTTGGGATAATAGCTTTCTAACTTCTCATGTGAAAATTTTTTATTTTTAATGATTTTGTTTTTGTTACAACTATCAGTTACTTAAAATTGTCTTTTAAAATGTGTTCTATATACATTTTAATTAAGTAATAATGTCATGTAAATTTTAAATAGGAAATTTAAAATTTGTGTTTGATTTACTTATTTGTAGTTTGATTTATGTCTCTTCCGGTTAAGACTCTTTGTCTAAGGCATTTGTCTAAGGCATTTCATATATGTTATTGTGTTAGGCAGCTTTCCATTATGACAAAATACGTGAAATAATCAAAGGCTTATTTTGCTCATGATTTCATAGGTTTCAGGCAGTTGTCTTTTGGCCTTGTTACTTTTGTCTTGTGGAGGTTCAATGCATCATGGCAGAAGCCTGGAAGCAAAAAGAGGGAACTAGGAAAGGGCTAGGGTCCCAATATTCCCTTCAAGGGCATGCACTTCATGCCTAACTTCCTCTCACTAGACTCCTACCTCTCAAAAAGTTCCACCATCTCACAGTCCCAGTGGTGCCATAGGCTGTAACAAACCTTTTAACACTTGGACCTTTGGGGATAATTTGTAAGCCATATTAGTAACTTAACAAAATTATGATAACTCTTAAGATTTTTTAAAGTAAATTTTTGTTGAAAATGATGTATACATATTAAATTTTTATTTTGATTTTACTGGTGAACTTATACGGAAAACTTTTTATCCATTATTGAAAACATTACTTGTTGTCAAAATGTTTATGAATTCTGCTGAGCAATAGAAATTGGACCTTCTCAGATGTTATCTAGAAAATCTCCCATTTGCTTATTTACAGTGCTTCTGATCTTCTTTTTACCTCTCCTTTCTCATGTTCTAGAGGGGATAAAGGAGTTTCTGCTTCTGAACAATATTTATTTCCAAAATCAATGCTGAGGTAGTTTTCCTTATACCTTGCTGAAGCACTGGCCAGAAATCTGAGAAGCAGTGGGAAGAATAGTGGTTAAAGGTATAGATTTGTTGTATAGTAGCTCCTTATATGTTTATTTGGGCAATTTATCCCTATTAAGTGGTTAAATGGTCAGACTCTGGAATGTCATTGCCTTCATTGCCTGGCTTTCCTCTTATTACTCTCTGAACTTGCACAAATTGCTTAATTTCTCTGTGTCTCAATTTTCTGTAACATGGTTGTTAGGAAGATTAAATGAGATGACATCTGTGTAATGATTAAAAAGAGTGCTTTTTGTGTGGCAAATAGTCAATAAATGTTAATTAGGTAGTTGCAGTAAAATAATCAAATAACTCCTCATTTACTATTTGTCCTTAAAATAGCTGAAGAACAAATTCAAATGAGCATTAGAATTTTTAGCTATCTCTCTATATAGTTGATTACTCTTTGATCTTTTAGCTAATACGTTAAAAAATCCAACTATACTGAGAAAAATATCATAGAGATTCAAATGTTTAATGACATAAAATTCTAGCACATGCATTTGCATTTTGATGATATATGCTAGTACAGTTATCAGAACTTTGAACTTTTCTCTTTGCTCTAGGGGCATAAGGAAATGGTGGCAGGCACTTCCTCCTAACAAGAAGGAACTATTTAAAGAGAGTGTCAGGAGGAATAAATGGAAGTTATTCCTTGGTTTCACTGGCTTTGGACTGCTATTTGTAGTGTTTTATTTTACTCACCTGGAAGTGAGCCCAATCACAGGAAGAAGCAAGCTATTATTATTGGGGAAAGAGCATTTCAAACTTCTGTCAGAACTGGAATATGAAGCAGTAAGTAGTAAGAACTGTTTTTCTTTAGATTGTTTACGATAACACTCAAAGCAGGAAAGTTACACATATATGAAAGATGCACTGCTTTTTAGTTGTTGGAATGAAATAAACATCTTTTAGTTGTTGGAATGAAATTAACATCTTTTTTTTTTTTTTTTTTCAAAAGTCCTGAGAACTTTCACATGTAGTATTCCCACTGTCTTCATTGCTTTGTTTCCCATTCACCCAATAACTCCTGTTCAGCATGTGTTATCTTTACTTTCTCAGGAAAGCCTGTCTTGATTATTCAGACTGGGATAGGCAGGGTGACTAGATCAGGCTCTAGGGGTTATCCTTCATTCACATTGAACTATGAACCTGCTCATTTGTAGTTGTGGCTGGTGCTCGGTGATAGTGGGGTTAGGTCTCTTACTTTTGTCTTCTTTTATCTTATTGTATTTTTCCCTCAAAGAACATACAGGAGGGTAACTTCATTATTTGTATAATTATTTACTTGTTAGTTTGTCTCCCTTATTGAACTAAGCTCCATGGGGCCAAGGACCTTGTCTGTTTTGTTTGGTGTTTTATCTTAAAGACTAGCATGTACATGAAGTGTGTTTAGTGTGAATTTATTGAGTGAACACATATGTAGTGATGTTTTAATTGAAAGTCAAGTAAAATAAAATATACATTTTTTCTAAACATTAGCTTTGGCAATTGTATTTCCTGAATGCAAAAAAAAAAAAAGGAGTGGGTGGGTGGGAATTCTAATTCTTAACTCCTTGGAAAGTATAATAACTCAGGTAGTTAGACATTTTGTACCCTAGTGAGCTACTTGGGGATAGCAACATTCTGTCTCTAATGCCTAGGGCATACCATGATATGTGCTTAGGTCATGTTGGCTGAATTGATGTCTTTTAACCTCACTTGACCAAACTTTGATATGATTAGGTCTTTTTTTTTTTTTTAATTGCAAATAAGCTGCTGAATTTATCAAAGAAAAGTTACCATTAAAATAAAAAATAATAATGACTTGTCTCTGTAAAAATTGTTCTTAAGACTAATCTCTTATAAGAGTATATACAGAGATGTGAGATATTTTTTAGAATTTAGCCTAGTAGGAGACAATTTTGAGGAAAGTATTCTGGAAAGATTAAGATGGGCTTTCTATTAGTGCATCTTGTACCATTCATATTGCTAAGAAATTTTTAAAAATTATATATATGTACTTCTACATGTGTATATACATATACATATAGCCATAGATACACTTGTCTTTTTTTATTGTTTAATCTACAGATATAATACCTCTGTGATAAAATTAAAGCAAATGTTCTTTTAGAGATAAAGTATTATAATTACATATAATTGGAACTCCTTCAGATAGGTTCATAGTAGGTTTTTTTGTTTGTTTCAGTCAGTTTACATTGATGTATTATGCTTTAAAAATGTTAGTTGATATAAAGACTATTTTAATAGTCTTTAGAATATGGATTCTACAAAATATGTGTTTTTAGTGAAGCTGAAAAAGAAGGTTGCTCACTTGTTGATTCATTTGTGAACGACAACTTGGAAGTTAAAGTATATATTCAGAACATCCTTAGTTATCTCAGTATACTTGAAAGGATCTCACATGAATATAGCTTCAGAAAAAGTTCTTGAAACACGAGGTGGCTAGTTTTGATCAGCATCATATGGAGAAAATTATGTAACCATTAGTTCTGATATTTTAGTAATTCCCTTTCAATCTGTGTGAATAAATCACTTTAAAATGAATAAAACGTCTTTTTAAAATTTTGTTCTTCATATTAGTATTGGTGTGTGGGGTGTTTTTCTAGTAAGTTATAAAAGTAACTCTTATGTCTTGCTTTTTTATGTGAAATCTTTGTTTTCTAGGCAGTGTTTTGCTTTCTAAAATACTTAGAAAGTAGAAATAAAATTTAAGCACTTTACTAGCATATAGGTTAATATAATGAAATTTTGATTTCAACACATTTATGTGAAAAATATTCATATTAGAATTTGTTCCATTGTGAGAAACCACTTTGCCTTTGCATGAATAATTCAAATTTGAGAGATTTGAGTGTTTAATATATACAAACTTTTACGTAATTAAAACTTAAAATGTTCAACACTAAGTAGTCATGTAACTCTTTATGAAGCAATATAAATGTTTTGTAAAATTCTTTTACAATAAAGAATATTTTCTTTATTTTATTTTATTTTTTAATTTTTTTATTGGTTGTTCAAAACATTATAAAGCTCATGACATATCATCTTTCATACATTTGATTCAAGTGAGTTATGAATTCCCATTTTTACCCCAAATACAAATTGCAGAATCACATCAGTTACACATTTCACAATTTTTACGTAATGCCATATTAGTGACTGTTGTATTTTGCTGCCTTTCCTATCCCCTACTATCCCCCCTCCCCTCCCAATAAAGAATATTTTCATTTTAATTTTTTAGTGGATGGAAGAATTTAAGAATGATATGCTAACTGAGAAAGACCCTCGATATCTGACTGTTAAAGAAGTGGTATATCATCTAATTGAATGTAATAAAGATATCCCAGGAATCTCTGAGCTCAATTGGGTTATTCATGTTGTTGATTCTCCAGATATAAATGCCTTTGTACTTCCAGTAAGTAAATGTTTTCAAACACATTTTTATTGCTAAATTTAATGTCCTTATATTTTATGTTGTTCTAATTGCTTGTATTATTTTCTTTATGGTGCAGAATGGACAAGTTTTTATTTTCACTGGGCTCTTAAATAGTGTAACTGATACGCATCAACTTTCCTTCCTTCTGGGTCATGAAATAGCACATGCAGTACTTGGGCATGCTGTAAGTACCTGAAGTGAATATTCAGTTGTCAGAATATTGCTGCAAAAGTAGCAGGTTACATCTCTTCCAAGAACTGAGTCTTTTCAGTTTTCTGTTTATAATGATGGAATTTTAGTGTTTAGTAATTTCCTTATTCTGTTACCTAAAAAAAATGTGATTGGCTAATTTTCAGATTTTTTTATGATCTTTATACTTGATACTGAATCATTAGTGTTTCTTTTAAATACTATTTTTATTACCTGTCTCTTTTGCTAAAAAAGTAATTATTTTCAACCACTAATTATTTCAAATTAGATTTTAAACTTTCCATAGTTATCAACATATATATAATCTAGTCAGAAAATTAATTATATAAAATGATATTACTATTGAAGTGTGAAAACTAGTTTTCTTTTTGTTCATTCTCAGAGGATAGCTTAGAGCATCTCTGAAAATATCTAGAATGATAGGCCATATATAATTAATGCAAAGTAATAATGATACCTTGTCATCTTACAGTTTACCAAGGTTTTTAATATGTATCTTTTCATTCATAACTTTAATACCTCATGAAGTATATATTTATTATGCCTATTTTATATATGAGGACTGGTATTTAAAAAGACTCTAAATAACACAACATGACAAAGTGACTGACTTGGGAATTTAAAATAGGTCTTCTGCTTTCAAGTCCAGCATTTCTTCCTTTTACCACAATTACCTGTTTGTTGGCAGCAGTTTTTAAAATACATTATAGAATTCAGGTTGATTTATGGTCTTTTGATTACACATCTATTTGACTTGGTATGAGTCCAGGAAAATAACATATACTTGTTTTACTCCTTTTTAAATTGCCACTCATTAAAAAATATGAATGGCTCTTTTGTCCACATAATTAGAGAGAAGTATATTTTCTTTAATTGAAAACCTGAAAGCAAATAGTGAAGGGATTATGAAATACTAAATCAGAAGTGTAAGTAATGTTAACCTCAAATGGAAACAATAATGTTTATGTTCCTTCTAAAAGTCTTCTTAAATTCTGCCTATTCCTAGAGTAATAAGAAAATAAGATAGGTCAAAGTTGTACTTATTCTGAAGTGCAAATAGTACTTTTCTCCCTTATTTCCTCAAAGTTAAAGGAAAATTTAAAAATTGTTTTTCTTAAATATGTACAAAAATAAGTCTAAGCAATTGTTAGTGTCATTATATGCACTCTGTCTTCCAATTAATGTTGTCATAATCACAAAAATAAATCAATCTGGCCACTTTAACATTTAAAAGGTTTTACTATTCATTATATTTTTCTGGAATCTAGTTCAATGCCTCATTCTCATTATATTGTTGTTATCTTTGTCAGTGCAAGAACAGTAATTAGATGAGACATAAAATGCAAATAGTACCCTTCATAGAAAACAGTTATTAATACTTCTATTGCAGAGGTCTTTATTATATGAACACATTTTTCTCTTTTGGGAGTCTAATTTTAATTAAATCTAACTTTTTTTTGATGTTTTCTTTGTTTTACAAATACACAAATTTTTTTATTTCTAGTTTTCTAAGACTGTGTAGTGGTAATCATATTCTTTAGTAATTAATAGCAAGGACTTTCTGCTCCATAATGGCTTCATTATTTTAAGTTTCACTCTTTCATGTTAAAATAATCCTGTACTTGTTTTTCATAGGGCACAGTTCTTATAATGAAGCAAAGTGTGTTTGTGATGAAAGATGATATTTTTGAAGAATATAGTCCAAGTCATTGCTTTTAGTTTCAGGCATGTTTCATATGTTCAAGTTAATAACTGCTATGTTATCATTCTCAGCATTCCATTAACATTTACTAATCAACATCAGTAGCAAACAAGAAACAATCCAGTGTATTAAACTTATATTAGACGTTACTATTCAAAACAACTATATTATGTATAACCTTATTTGGTTACTTTTATAGGTAAATACAAAAACTCAACCTAATTCTCTGGTGAGGGATACTAAAATCACAAAATTGACAACTTGTATAAATCAATCATACTTTCCTAAATTAGATCATAAAGACCAAAAGACTTTTATTTAAAATAAACTTCCAGTCTTTTTCTGAATTATTTCTTACTTTAACTGCTTCATATGTTAGGTAGTGTTTAGTCTTTATCCAAAAATGTAAGTACAATAAACACATTTATTTTATGTTTAAAAAGATTTATGATTGTATTAGAAACTAAAACTTACTGGGTCTGTCTGATTCCTGGTCCTTTCACTAATAATGATATGAATTTGGGTAGTATTTTTAAGGGCCTTCTCCATCTCAGTTTCATTATCTGTAAAATAGGAGTAATTTAACCTATTTCACAGTATTGTGCTGTTAATATAAGAAACTGTAGATTAATAAACCTGTCATTGTCTGACTTGATAGTAAGCAGTGCAGTAAGTGCATGACTATGTAAGTAAGGGACAGGAAAAAGAGACTGGGAATGATATGCACACAGAAGAAAGAGAAGTAAGGGTTTTATTTGTTGAGGACCACTTAAACACATGCAGTTATTTAATGTGATTACACATGATAACTAGAGAATATAAACACACTGTCTCAATTTATTGAATGTAATTTTTCACTTTTTTTTATTGTTCTCAGGCGGAAAAGGCTAGCTTGGTTCATTTACTGGATTTCCTTGGTATGATTTTTCTCACAATGATTTGGGCCATTTGTCCACGAGATAGTTTGGCAATTTTGGGCCAGTGGATACAGTCTAAACTGCAGGAGGTAAGTCTGAGATAATAACTTGAATTTATAAGGGTTACTTGCGGATATTTTAATACTATTGTGAAGCAACAAATACCAGAGATGTTTCCACTTTTAGGGTGGAAATTTAATATTTAATATTTAATATTTATTTTATTTAATATTTAATTTAACATGGGTATTGAATTTTAGTGCCTTATGTTTACTTGTTTTAGGGAATATTCTTATATGAGAATTTCAGGAATGCTACACCTCTCAAATAAGTGATGCGTATGGATGGTTTAAAAGGGTTAGGTAATTTTTAGCTAATATCTTTTTTTCACATAGTTGTTGGTTTTACAGAGAGAAAGCATAGTCATGAACCCTTTCTTTCATTCTGTTACTCTAGTGTACTGACTCCCTTGTCCCCCAGATATTTTCATTTTTGGGGAAAACTCTTCAAAGAAATCTCTAATGATGATAGGGTTACTAAGCTGCTTTATCACCCTCTCCTGCTCACTCCCATTTAAACTTACATTGCCTCAAAAATATTGAAAGGACAGTCTTACTAGGTATTTGTTAACTTTGGTTCTTAGTGTTTATGTGTAATGATAATCTCAAAAATGTATTAAGTCTTTCATTTTGTTTAAAACGCTGCATTACTGAAAGTAGGTCTTGTAATCTTCATAAGTACTTTGTTAACCATGATTAACTATTTTACATTTTTCTTTATTTCTTCTTGTCCTGGGAGTTTGGTTATTTAGGCACAATCTGTCATTTGTTTATTTAATGTTGTGGAGCACCCATCAGAGTGCCATCTGGGTGTTGTTCAAATCTAATGTTCAGAATTCTCTGAGACAAATTGCTTTTGAGATTCAATAACTAAGGCTTTTATTTAGAGTTCTCCTATCACTTGGCTTCATTTATATTGAAGTAAAGGTTCTCAAAGGGAAAAAAAAGAAGGAATGGTTATTGCTTATATTATAGGATCTCACATTTTGGACCTTTGTTTCTGTCACTGACCTGCTGGAATGTCAGAGGAGTTCATATGGTCTTCCCCAACCCATCCATCTATAGATTACTTTTTCTGTGGTGGAATCAGATTTGGTTATAATAAAGATATCTTGTATCTGTTTCTTGAAATTCTTGACGAAGCCTGCCTTTTTATGGTAATTCTTTAATTCAATAATTAAATTGAAAATAGAATAGAGATTACTTTTGTTTGAATTCTTTTCCCCTCAAAACTTTTGGTGACACATATTTTTCTCTCTATAAAGCCCTGCTCACTGTGACTGGGAAGGAGAAAGGAATGCTGATAGTAAAATTGTTAGGGAGTGGGAATTGCCTACATTCATTTGCTGTGGCTATTGAAAACTACATTTAATGACAGGATTTCTCAATCTCAGAACTATACTTGTTTATTGTGGGGAGTTTTCCTGTGCCTTGTAGTTATCAGGGTCTTTTCCTAGTTGTGACAGTCAAAAAGTCTGTACTTAACAAATGTCCCTGGGGGACAGAATCATACCAGATTGAGAATACTAATTTAAAGCATTTAGCACAGTCCTTGTCATAAAGTAAGGACACGGTAAATATGAACTATTGATTTTATTATTGCTTCATTTAATTCTCTTTGTAAATCTAGGAATTTGGTGCTTGCTGGTATTAGTTCCATTTTATATATGATACTACTGGTTCTCCTTTTAAAGCCAATGTTTTAAATTGGTATATTATGAGTAGACTCAATGGGACACATGAAGACTGCTCATGAGAGTGAAGAGACTGTGATGTCGTTTACCAATCTAAACCAGATACGATTGAGAAGAAAAAAATTCACTTCTAATGATCACATACTGTTTTCAGATTGATTATTTTTAGTCGTCACAAACATGTTGCTACGTTTGAAAAATCGTTTCCCCAATTAATAGCTCTTTTCTCAAAGAAAAAATGCCTATTGATCTGTCCTTTACAAAGTTTTAGTATTTACTGAAAATTAGAATTTAACTGAAAAGCATTCTCATAAATACAAGTAATTAGGAAAATAAAAGTTATAATATCTATTCTTAAAAAATTGAAGTCAGAAGAAAATTTCATTTTCCTAACAAATTAATACTTAGAAAGGAAAGGGAAATTAAGATAATTTATCAAAGAAACAAAGTTCTGCTATATTGTTAATTTTCTTACTGAAATAAATCTTCTAATAGTATCACTGGTTATTATGGACTTATATTTTTTTAATTTCATTTTAAACTGTAATATCAAAATGTTCTTTGGTCATATTAAGAGCTTGCATTAATAAGCTTTCTTAGAGATCCCTCTACTCAGTGGAGATTATAATTGGAAAACAGATATAATGATACAATTGACTGTCCAGAAATTTGTAGGCATGTTTTTTTCTATTTTTCCTTGTTTTTAAAGTATTAATCTGATGGAAGAAATGAAGGTTCCTTTTATGTTTTATACCATGGTATTCTTTAAAGATGTAGGAAGTATAGAAATTTTATCCTAGATACTCTCTGAAATTGATTTTTAAAAATTTCATTTTGTTATTCCTTTTGTCAAAAAACAAATTACCTTAATGGAATTTTTCTATCATATTTCTTTTTAGTATATGTTTGATAGACCGTACAGTAGAGCACTGGAAGCTGAAGCTGATCAAATTGGACTACAGTTTGCTGCAAAGGTAAAGTGATTATTAGTTGAAAGTAGTGTTCTTCACATAGTAAAAGATAAATGTGTGTTGTCTTAATGTTTGGCATGGGCAGAGATTAAGAATTAAAATATATTAATCCTAAATATTTATCAGCTTCCCATTACTACAACAAAATACCAGAGTCAGCTAATTTCAAGTGAGAAGAGGTTTATGTAGTTCGTAATTTTGGAGGTTCAAAAACATAATGCCTGCATTGACTGAGTTCTGGTGTGGGTAGAAGATGGTGACATGTCATGTCAGAAGCGTGCATAGAAGCAAAGTGGTAATATCTATAATGGAAGTAGAGAGAAAGAGAGGACAGGTGAGGTCCCACAATCTCATTCAAGGACACACCCCCAGTGACCTAGGGATCTCCAACTTGTTCCCACCTTCTAAATGTTCCACTACCTCCCAGTAGTGCCACCTGGGGTCCAAGCATTTAATGGTAATGGACTCTTGGGCGTCATTCAGACCTTATCCAAACCATAGTCCCCTTATGTAATTTTCATTAATCTGTAGAATTTGAAGATTGTCACCTTTGCAAGAATGCAAACTAAAGATGTTCACTTAACCCCCTCCTATATATGAGGTTTTGTTATGTCTTTAACAGAATATGTAAGATTATAGTGCTGTAATTATAGGGTTATATAAAAAAGTCTTAATCTTTTATTGGAAATAATTTTTTGCATGTTTTATTATTTGATTACAGACATGAATTATGTAAATTGAAAATTTTAAACGTAGGGATAAGTAATGTCTTGATCTCCTTTCTCTATAGCCAGGAATGGTGGCACATGCCATTAATCCCAGTGCCTTGAGAGGCTGAGGCAGGAGAAGGAGGTCAGTCTCAGCAACTTACCAAGGCCCTAAGCAACTCAGGGAGATTATGTCTCTAAATAAAATATAATAAAGGGCTGGGGATGTGACTCAGAGGTTAAGTGCCCGTGAGTTCAATTCCTAGTACCAAAGAAACAACAACAACAACAAAAATAACCAGTCAACCCCAAAAAAAACCTCAAAACAAAACAAAACAAAACAAAACTTGCTCTCCCTAGAAAGCTAATGCAGTCTTTAGTTTCCTCCTGTCCTTGCGTTTCTGATCTAAGGAGGCTCTTTGAGTAAATAAGATGATGTATAGCTGTTACCCCACCTAGAGAAAGGCTAATCCTATTGTAGCTATGATTCTGATTGAGCAAAATGTTTTTACATTTTTACATACACGTAAATAGATGTATAAAGGAATAGGCATTCAGTGTGTTTTTGTTGTAGCAGGTGACTTTTTTTTCCTTTACTTTTACTTAAATTGGTTTTGTTTCTCTCCTGAATGGATACTTCTTGCTTGACTACTATTTTAATCACCTGTAGTAACTGAGTTCCTGAATTTAACATTAGAAGTAAAAGTGTAGTTTTAATAAAAATGAGTGTAAACAATGCCACTTCACATATTAAGTTCAAGTTTTATTTGATCCTTTGTTAAGTTTCCAGTAGTTATTATTATTGAAATTACTATTACTTGAACCTCTCATAATGAGTTTTATAGTTTAATTTTATAAATCAAGATATTACTCATTTACAAACCAGAAATCATTATTTGAATATTAAGTAAGTAAAATTAAGTGAATTTTCAGACTGCATACATTGAGATTCCTAAATAAGGAGTGATAGATATGCTATATCAAGACCTTTCTAATTTTAATGTAGTACGGTCTGTCAGATTTTCCCTTTATATTGTGTGTTCTTTGTTCTTGATAAGAAACCTTGTTGATCTCAATAAATTGTGCCTGCTTAATTTCCAAGAAACTTCTTTATTATCTTTTTCATACCATATAAGAGGCTAAGATAATTTTTTTCTATATGGATAGCTAGTAGAGTTGGCACCATTTATTGATGAGTCATCTTTTCTTCACCACACTTCAGTATCTTTTTGTTTTAAAGGTGGTGGTATATCTGGGGGTCTATCTTCTGGACTCCTTATTCTCTCCCATACCACATCATTACTATGTTTTTGTAATAAATGTTGACATCTGATAGCTTTTGTCCTCCAGTGTTTTGCAAGATGGATTCGGCTATTCTTGGACCTTTGCATTTTCATTTGAATTTTAGAATCAGCTTTAAATTATACAACTGTTTACAAAGCATGCCTAGAATTTTTATTAGAATTGCATTGCATTTATACATCAATTTGGGGACGACTGCGTCCTGTGCAGGCAATGGGAATGGGATTCCCCTCTGTGGAATGGGTTGCCTGAGAAATAAAAGCTAAGAAAAATAGAACTACGACAAAAACCTCAAGACACAGAAAATATTTTCAAAAAGTTGGGGTGTGATGGGCAAGCTAACCAGACAGATCAAGCTTCTAGACTAAAAGGCAAAATGGAGCCCACGTCTGCTTTATTTATATTGGGGGGCATCAAAGGCCTTCCATAGAATGTTCTTCTCCAAAAAATGTTGAAGGTGAGCTGCCCAATTCCCAATGGGTTGTGCCCATCTCTAGAGAGACTGTGAGAGATTTTCCTAGCTGAACAAAGATAAAGGTCATGTGCCTTGGGCAATCTATTGCATGGGAGAGCCAGGGATAGTACCTAAGGTTAAACCTGAAATCTCCCTGACTACATGCTAAGATCCTCATGTATTTTTTACAGGTGGTGCCCTGTTGTCTACCATATTGATTTTCTCATCCATGAATATGATATATTTATCTATTTATTTAGATGTTTTTAAATTTTTCTCAGTAATGTTTTGAAGAGTTTTTGTATGTAGGACTCAGACATATTTGGTTAGATTTATTGTTAAATGTGTGATGTTATGATAGATAGTGTCATTTTAAAAATAAATTGCTTACAGATAGAACTATCATTTATTTATATAGCTAACTTGGTATTCAGCAATCTATTTCTTACTTTCCAGTCTGTATACTTTTTTCCTGCCTTATTGTAATAGCAAGAAACTTCAGATGATAGGCAACTTTGCTTCTTCTGGATCTTAGAATATTTTGCCATTAATTATGATGTGTGTTATAAGCTTTTTATAGAGACTTTTTATCAGATGAAAATTTCTCTTTTAATATTTTAAGTGATTTTTAAAAATTATAAATATTATATTTTATCAAATGTATTTGCTACATTTACTGAGAGGATTATGTGATTTTTCTCCTAATCTGTTAGTGAGGCAAATTACATTGATTTTATTTTAAAGTAGTCAAACTTTTACTTGTAGAAATAAACTGGATTTTGTCATTTACATTACTCTTTAATATGTTGCTTGAATTAGTTTGCTGACGTATATTTTGAATGTTTATGTTTATTGGAGATGGTAGCCTGGAATTTGCTTTTCTTATAATGTTTTTCTCAGTTTTTGGTATCAAGGTTATACTGACGTAATAAAGTGAGTTGGGAAGTGAACTTAATTTTCTATTCTCTGGAAGACAAGAATTGTAAGAAATGTAATGAAATGAAAGCCGTGTAATGTTAATCTTTCTATAAGAGTAGCATTATTTATTTTTTAAATGTTTGGATAATTCATAGGTAAAGCCACTTGGTTCTACAGATCTCTTTGTGGGATTGTTTTTAATTATGGGCTTAGTCTCATTAATAGATGTAGAAGTATTCAGTTTTCTATTGCTTGTGTCAGTTTCTGTTGCTTGTTTCTCTAGGAATTTGTTTAAATTTTCAACAATATTGGTATAAAATTATTTTAATATATTATTCCTATATTTTTAATGTCTAAAGGATACCTGTATTTTACATATTAAATTTTAAATATCCTCCTGGTTCCTAATATTGGTGATCTGTGCCCTATCTTTTTTTTCTAGATTTTATCACTTTCATTAATCTTTTCAAAAACCATCTTTTGATTTTATGTAATTTCTTTATTATATGTTTGTTTTCTATTATATCAGTTACTTTTCCTATCTTTATTAATTTTTTTCAGGTTTCATATGCTGTTCTTTTCCATTGTTTCTTAAAGGGATACTTATTGATTTTTTAAATTCTGTTTTGCTTTTAACACACATGCTCTTTAAGTTACAGTGGGGTTACATCTTTATTAACCTGTCAGAAGTTGAAAAATATGCTGTGGTTTGGAAGTGTCCCCCAGAGGCCCAGGTATTAGAGACTTGGTCCCCAGCCCATGGTGCTATTGGGAGGTGGGCCTATTGAGAAAAAGTTAGATCACTGGGAGCATGCCCTTGAGGGAAATATTGGGTCTCTGGCTCCTTCCTCTTTTGCTTTCTTTGCCATGAGGTGAATAGACCTCTTCTTCCATATGCTCCTCCCATGATGTATTGTGTCTCCACAGGCCCAAAGCTACAGGGCCAAGTGACCATGGCCGAAACCTCTGAAACTGTATGCCAAAATCAGTCTTTCCTCCTTTTAAGTTGATTATGTTAGGTATTTTGTCATAGTGACAGAAAATTGACTAACAGCTCATTACACCTAACTTTTTAACCATCATAGCTTAGTAGTTCAGTGCCTTTTACCATATTTGTGACTTATCTTTGTGGTCATGTGTCTGGCTGGGAGCTGTGACTCTGCTGCTGCCCAGGCTCATTAGAGTACCCTATATATATATTGCTAGCCCAGGAAAAGATCAAAATTTGAAGTGTGATTTCTCCTGAATGCCTATCACTTTAACAATATCCTCTAGTCAAAAAAACTCAAGTTAAACCATTGTAAGTTGAGGACTATGTATATATTTAAGGATATCCTTTAGGAGAACCTTTGCTTGCCACATTGCAGGAATTAATATGCATTTTTTTCTTTAGTTTAAAATATATTCTTGTTTTCATTGTGGTTTTCTTTTTGACTCTTGGATTATTTAGAGGTTTATTGCTTAATTTTTAATCATTTCATGATTCTATGGTTACCTTTTGTTTTTGATTTCTAAATTAATTACACTGATTAGAGAATATACTGAATGATTAATGTTATTGTTTGTATATGAGGTGTCCCCCCAGAACTCCTGTGTTGATGCAGGAATGTTCAGAGATAAAATGACTGGGATTGTGAGAGCTATAACCTAATCTGTCAATGTTAGTTTGAACAGACTAGCTTGCTAACTGTAGGCAGATGGGCATGGCTGGGGGTGGGCATCTTCCCTGTGACCCTTTCCCCCACAACTCTCTGCTTCCTGACCTGAACAGCTTTCCTCTGCTGGGCCCTTCTTACCTTGATCTCAGAGAAATGGCATCGACTGTCTATGGATTGAGGACTTTGAAACTGTGGACTCCAAATAAACTTTTCTTTTTCCGAGTTGTTTTTGTGGGGTCTTTTGATCATAGCCTGGCAAAACTGACCAAAACAGAATCATTTTTGGGTCTTGCTTTGTGATTCAGCATGTGATCAAGATTGTTAAAATGGTGTGCACTTGAAAGTTGACTCTGCTATGTGAATGCAGGGTTCTACAGATGCTAGTTTTCTCAATGTTGTTAATTTTGTTGTTTTAGGTCTTCTTGGTGAATTTTTTCCTCACATATCAGGGAAAAATTCTGAATGATTAATGTTATGATTTGTATATGAGATTAGTTAGTCTTTCATTATCATTAAAGATTTTTCTTTTTCTCTTTTTAATTGTATCAATTTTTGCTTTATGTATCTTTTAGCTATTTTAACCATCCACATTTAGAATCTTACATCTTTCTGGTGGATTGATCTTTTTATCAGTGTACAATGCCTTTTGTCTCTAGCAGTGCTTTTTGACTACTATTCACCTTTTTCTTTATAAGTATTGTTATTCCACATTATTATTATTTTTTTGGTTAGTGCTTGAACGGCATCTTTTTCTTCCTTATTATTTTCAAACTTTCTATGTTCTTAACGTGTGTATCTCTTATAAGCAGAAATCCTGTTCTTGAGAGGCGCTAAGTAACTCAATGAGATCCTGTCTCTAAATAAAATACAAAATAGGGCTGGGGATGTGGCTCAGTGATCGAGTGCTCCTGAGTTCAATCCCTGGTACTCCCCCCTGCCAAAAAGAAGAAATCCTGTTCTTTAATCTTTACCTTTCATCTGTTAGTTTAACTTGCATTTCTTATTGACTAATGGTGTTAGTGTAAGCACATTTTCATGTGCACATTGGGCATCATTCATGTATTTTTCTTTGTGACCTGTCCAGGTATTTTGCCCTTTTCTGGGGCAGGGGGACAGAGTACTGGGGATTGAACTCAGGGGCACTTGACCACCAAGCCACATCTCTAGCCCTGTTTTCTATTTTATGTAGAGACAGGGTGTCACTGAGTTGCTTAGCGCCTTGCTTTTGCCAAGGCTGGCTTTGAACTTGTGATTCTCCTGCATTAGCCTCCGAACCTCTTGGATTACAGATGTGTGCCACTGTGCCTGGCTACTTTGCCCATTTTAAATTGAATTGTTTGTCTTCTTATTCTTGAGTTATAAAAAGTTTTTATATACTTGCTAGGTAGAAATCCTTTGTCAGATGTGTGTATTTTATCATTTTTTTTTATTTTATGGCTTGTTCTTTTTGTTGTTTGAATGGATTTGGAGAATATTTAAAATTTTATGAAGCCCAATTTTCCACTTTGGATGTAATTATTATTCTTTGTTTCATTTTCTTCAGATGGATATTTTAGCTTTTTAGACACTGAGACCAAAAGACCTGACAAGAACAATTAGAGGAGGAGAAGATTATTTGGGGGCTCATGGCTTCAGAGATCATGGTCCATAGATGGTTCGCTCCATCGCTCTGGGTTTGAAGTGAGGTAGAACACCAGGGTGGAAGATTGTGGAAGAGGAAAGCAGCTCAGGTCTTGAAAGCAGGAAGCAGAGAGAGGGGCTAAGCCTAGCTCACAAAATATATACCTCAAAGGCATATCCACCTAATAACCCACCTCCTCCAGTTACACCCTTCCTGACTACAGTTACCTCTCAATTAATTCCTGTTAGGGGGATTAATGCACTGATTAGGTTAAAACTCTCATAATCCAATCATTCCCCCTGTGAACTTTCTTGCATTGTCTCATGTGAACATTTGGGAGATACCTAATATCTAAACTCTAACAGTGAGAGCTAAGATCTTTGATTTTAGACTTTCTTGTTCTTTACCAAAGACGGTTAAAGCTATAAATTTCCCATTCTCCATTATTTTAGGTGAATTTGAAACATTGATATATTGTTATATTTATTATCATTTTAAGTAAAGATGTTTTCTAATTTTTTTGTTATTTCTTTTATCCCTGAGTTGTTCAGAAATGATTCTTTTTTTTTTTTTTTGTGAGAGAGAGGGAGAGAGAGAGAGAGAGAGAGAGAGAGAATTTTAATCTTTATTTTTTAGTATTCGGTGGACACAACATCTTCGTTTGTATGTGGTGCTGAGGATCGAACCGGGGCCACACGCATGCCAGGCGAGCGCTCTACCGCTTGAGCCACATCCCCAGCCCCAGAAATGATTCATTTAATATCCAGATATTTGTGGTTTGTTTAAATGTTCTATTGTTGTTTATTTCTAATTTAATTCCTTTGTGGCCCGTAAACATGTTCTATAAGATCTTAATCTCTTAAAGATCCAGAAACTTGATTTGTGGTGCAACATTTGGTTTGTTATGGTGAACAGTCTATCATTTGGAGAAAAAAAAAAGTGTTCTACCATAGTTGAGTGTGTTTTTTCAAAAAATACAAGTTAGTTTATGCTGATTTACACTGTCATTCAGATTTATATCCTTCTGATTTTTTTCTACAAGTCTGCTTTTTTGAGAGAGGAGTTTCAGAATCTTCAACTATAATTTAGATTTGTCTATTTTCCCTTTCAGTTCTCTTGCTTTTTGCTTCGTGTAATTTGAAGCTCTGTATTAGGTGCATATGCATTTGGGATTATTTTACCTTCTTGATTTGATTAATCATTACAAAATATTTCTTTTTGTTTGTAATAATACTTCTTGACCTGAAGTCTATTTTATTTGACACTAATATAGCCTCTTTAGCTTTCTTATGAATTACTTCACTTGGTATATCTTTTTCTACTAATTTATTTTCTAGCTATTTGAGTTTTCACATTTAAAATATGCCTCTTCATGATACTCATCATTCGGTACAAGGGCATGGCCAGTGTGGTCCCTGTGGCCACAGTAACATACACTGATTGTGTAGCCTGTTGTTACATGTTACAGGGTGTTTAGGGTGGTTCAGAAAGTAGAAGGCAGAAGAGAAGAGGGGAAACCTCAGAATAATTAGGAAAGAGGACATGTTATATAAAACCTGAAATTAATTGGAAAAAGTTTCTAATTAATAAATTGATCTAATTTCAGAAAAAAAATAAAATAAAATATGCCTCTTCTTTGCCTTTAAGTTGAAGTGATAGTCCATTTATATTTATTTAAATATTTTTGAGTGTGGTTGTATTTAGGTCTGCCAATTTGTTGTTTTTTGTTTGTCTTATCTTTTTTTGTTTGTTTCTCTGTTGCTTCTTTTTTGCCTTTTTTTGATTCAGTCAATATATTTTTATCTCATACCATTGACTTTCTAGGTATAGGTTTTTGCATTGTTTTTAAATTGATCCTTTTAAGATAATGGTAGTCATATTTAACTTATTCAAATCTACTTGAGGTTAATATTGAATAATTTCTAAGAAAAAACAGAAGTCTTACCATGATGTTTGGCAGTCATCATGCATTTAGGCAAAGATAAAGTCCAATCTTCATGATTTCTGAGGGTTTCTTCTTAAATTGTAACATGCTGCTGGCCTGAGTTTTTTTTTTTCCACAAAAACTACAAACCATATCACTTTAGCTTTTTGTTGCTCAAACTCAATTATTTGATGAATGCATTGATTTCGGGGGGGTGGGGGGGAAGGCTGCAGACCCATAGATCTGGTCTCCAGCATTGCTCTTTTAAAAGTAGATGTCTGTCTATTCTCTGCCAACTTTTCAGTAGTCCCCCAGAATCCCACCCTTGCATTTCCCCTTCTTCTTGTTAGATAATTTGGGCAGAGCTGACAGAGTTTCTCAGGCCTTTTGTTCTCACTGTAAGAATTTCCTCTTTCAGATTTCAAACTGCTTTTTTATCCTTGAGCTTTGTTCTCTGGCACTGTAGCTGGTGAGCTGTTGTTTTTCACTACTATTTTCTGCAGCTTTGTCTGTGGAAGCTGGACAATATCCTTAGGCCTGAAAACCGTGAGCTTTTGTCTTACTTATTCTAAAAAAAGTTCAATATTTAATTCTCTCTCTTTTTCGGGGGAGGGGCAATACCAGCTATTGAACTCAGGGGTGCTTGACCACTGAGCCACATCCCCAGCCCTATAATGTATTTTATTTAGAGACAGGGTCTCACTGAGTTGCTTAGTGCCTCCTTGTTGCTGAGGCTGGATTTGATCCTCCTGCTTCCCTCTCCCAGCGGCTGGGGTTTCAGGCATGTGCCACTGTGCCTGGTTTAATTCTCTTTTGACTTGTTTATTTTTGTTTACTGGCCAGTGTCATTAAATATCTGTTATTTTTGATCAAGTTTTTTATAATTTTTATCTGCTGTAGTGTTCACACAACCTTTTTCTGTCCTTACTGGAAGCTTCACATTCTTTGAAAGAATATTTTTATAGGGCATAATATTTTAAACTGACAGTTATTTTCTTTTAGCATGTTAATGATGACATTCTAGCATTTTCTAAGTTTATTGTTTCTTTTGAGACATTGTGTTGTGGGATTCACACACAAAGAGACAAGGCATGGGGTGTTCAATAGAAAGCAGTATTTATTTTGTGCCAACACAGACTTGGTGGATTTTCATCCAAAGATGGAGCGCAGAGAGGCTTTGACTTATACAGCCCCTACTAATTCCCCTCCCCCCGACCTAATTACATATTAGCTCCTTCATCTCCCTTATATGGGTATTCTATACTTTAAAATCATAAGGAAGTTAGGACAGAGCTGTGCCTGCCACTGGGGAAAGGGAGCTTGTCAGGGTCATGCATGTGCCCTGAGTGTCAGCAGAGTTGCACATGCGTGCTGTGTGCTACCTCGCCTTTTTTTTTTTTTTTTTTTTTTGGTCTGGGAAATGCATGGGTGCATGGTTACTGAAGGTGCCATGTTGTCCTTCAGAGTCCCACATGCTTGCACAGATGCTAGCCAGGCTACACTGCCTTTGAAGAGGGTTCCTACCACATCAGCTATCAGTCTTTCCATTGTTCTTTGGAAGGCAATGCATCTTTTTTCCATGGCTGCTAAAATTTTCTGTTTGTCTTTGCTTTTCTGTAGTTTGAGTGTGATATGTCTACTTGTATTTTCTTTTTATTTATTGTGTCTGCTGTGGTTACATATTTTTCATTAGTCTGGGAAACTCTCAGCCATTATCTTTTAATGTATTATACTTGCTTTATTCTCTTCTCTCCTTCTGGTATCAGGATTACAGATAATGTTAAACTGTCATGTGTCTCTTTAATTCTTTTTAATTTTTTTATTTTCTACACATGTTTGTGTTTTAGGATGCATGTTTTTCACCGTAATGCAGTTCACTAATCTTATTTTCAACTGTGTCCATTCTGTGTTAAACTCATCTTTAAGTTTTAAATTTCAGTTACTATGTCTTTCCATTCTAGAATTTCTATTTGATTCCCTCTTATAAATCTTAATTCCTTGGTGAAATTCTCCATCTTGTAATATGTTTCTTCATATTTTCTCCAATATGTTAATCATAATATTTTAAAATGTCACTATTAATTCTAATGTCTGGATTATATCTGAGTTTGTTTCTGTTATCTGTTTTGCCTTTGGTCTTTTTTTCTTGAAATGGTTGCTTATTTTTGATTGAATGCTGAATATTTCATATAGATAGATATTTTAGCTCTAGTTGACATTTTATTTGATTAGAGCAACTCCCTGTATTTGATGACAGAGTAAAGCAGGTTATTTCACTCAATCAGGAGCCTGCCTACTGTCTTTGTCGGGTACACCAGATTCCTAAGGGTACTGTCCTCTAGGCAGGCATCCTGAAAGTCTGGAGTGTGCATTGTCTTCCTCCTCTTTAGTGGTCCTCAGCTTCATTTTTTTTTTTTTCTTTTCCTCATAGCAGCAAGGTACTGTTAGAATTGTTGAAATCTTTACTCAGTATTTTGGCTTTCTTTTTTTTTTTTTGTACTAGGGATGGAACTCAGGGGTACTTTACTACTGAGCTACAGTCCCAGACCTTTTTAATTTTTTATTTTGAGACAGGGTCTTGGAAAGTTTCTGAGGGTCTTGTTATGCTGGGTTTCTGTTCTCGAGACTAAAAGGCTCAGGGGTCACTCCAGTTAAACTGGGCTAACTGGGCTGCACGAAATAACCACACAAGAGACACAAATACCTTTTTCTTTGGGGTCGCTGTGACGGCTCCTCTGACCTTAAGGGTCCGCAGAAAGAGAGAGCAAGAGCATGCACTGACCCCTTTTATTGAGGGAAGCTATTCAAATGAGGCAAAGGGTCAGGTTTCAGGGGGCTGAGTATCTTCATGATGTCCACTGTCAGCAGGTTGACTGACACCTGGGTAGGCCATACCCAAGGGCACAGTAAAAGAAGGGGACATACACAAGGCACTTCCATGGAAGATTCTATCCTAAACAGGGCAAGGGGTTATATTACAAAGAAACAGGTGAGCGTAGCTTCACCCATGGGGCTGTAGTAAGACATACCCATGCACGAGACAGCAACCCTCGCACCCAAGAAGGATGGGGAAAGCTTTGCCACATTTCTGCGACTGAGCGCCTCAGCACCCAGCCGGGGAGTGTAACCCAGTCACGTGTAAGGTTGGTCTCCCACATTGTTAGGTTGCCCAGTCTGGCCTCAAACTTGTGATCCTCCTTCCTCAGCCTCCCCAGTCGCTGGGATTACAGGTGTGTGCTACCACACACAGATTAGCTGCTTCCTGTTTAACTTTAGCTGTTGCACTTGGGTGGCTTAAGAATGGCAGATACCTCTGCAAACTAGAATCAAGTGTAGTATCAGTGTTCCCCTTGCCTTTAGAAGCTCGACTTCTCAAATTTGGCAGCCTTGATGAGTCTGATTCTGAAGTTTTTGGTTCTTTAGACCCACCAGGCAGCCAAACACTTTCCTTTGCCACCTCTTTCTGCTTGAAGTTTTCAGCCTCTTGCTCTTCATTGCTTAAAATTCCTCAGGTTCTCTGAGGGGGAAGAATGATATATAGAAAGGGAATTTCACCTCATTGAGCTCCCCTTTCAGGGATTTTTCTTCCTCCAGCCTTGGCTGACTTGTTAACTCTCCAAACTTTTGAACAAGATTTTCTTATTTTGTCCAGATTTTCTAATTGTTTATGGCAGAAACATTGGTCTGTTGCAAGCTGCTTTTTCAGGACTAGAAGAAGTAGTTCCTTAATTAGTAATTTTAATAATTACCTAATATTCCATAATAGAAATGATACATTTGTTTATCTGCTATTAAAATTTTGGATTATTTCCAGGATATATTCTTTTTGTGATTGTTCTATAAAAAAATAGAAATATTTATATTTCTTTAAATCCCATGGACTTTTATACTTGTAGGAAGGGTAACGACAAGATTGCTAAAATTTTCATTTTCATATTTAGCACATACTCCCAAGTATTCTCAAACGTTAATGGCAGATTTCATCAACATGTGAGAAAGCCCTTTTTCTCATACCCACATCAGTACTTTTTCAGTCTTTTTAACTTTTTGTCAATTTGGACGAAAAAGGATGTCTGGCTCCTTTTTTAAAAAATGTTTTCAGTGCTGGCAATGGAACTCAGTGCTTTGTGCATTCTAGGCAAGTGCTGTACCACTGACCTACTTCACCAATTCTTTTTATTTTATTTTGAGGTAGAATCTTTTTAAACTGTACAGGCTGGTCTCAAACTTGAGATCCTCCTGTCTCAGTCTACCGAGTAGCTGAGATTATAGATTATAGGCCTGTGCCACCAATTTGACTCATTACTTTTTAAATTTGTATTTTCTTACCTCATGGTAAATTGAACATTGCCTCTCTTCTGTTGACTTTTATTTTCTCTTTTGCAGATTATCTTTTTTTTTTTTTTTTTTTTTGGCTGGGTAGATTTAAAAACATAGATATTACAGGCTCTATACTTGGAAATTCTGAATTAGTAGGTAGATGACAAAGTTCTGATCTGAAAATATTTAAGAACAGACAGTGATTCTGATACCCTGGTAAATTTAGACATTTCTGCTTTAAATAATCAAATTCCAATTTTGTGTTTTGGGGAGACTTGGTTAATTTTTTTAAATTGAAGAATAAAATTAGAGAAATTAGTGGAGATTACCGATATTTCTTTGATTATTTGTAACATACAAACCACTTTTTAAAAAGAGTACTTGGATAGATAAAAGTCTGATCCCATTTTCTAAAGTGCACTAAATATTGTTGTGTTTTGTAGTACGTGACTTTTTTTTGCCAGTTGTGATAATATGGACTACTAAGCTCAAATGAGAAAGAAATATTGCTACAGATGTTAAGTCATAAATATGTAGCAATGCAGATAATGTCTTTGCTGTGGAAAACTTATGTTATAAAAATGACATCCCTGAAATATAAGTTTTTATTTCCTGTCAAAAAAGAAAAACAGTGTAAAATCTCAAATATTTTATTTATATTGCCATTTATTTTTTGATAGCACCTTTTTGGATAATAGCACCATTATCTGCCATTTAGTACTTATTATATGCCACTATTATGCTTAGTGTTTTATATATATTGCATAATCTGATCTGTCAAATAGTAATTCTGTGAAGTGGTTATTGTTATGACTATCCTCTCCATTTTACAGATGAAGCTGCTGAAGCCCATGTAGTTTGTCACTTTCTTGCTCTCAAGTACAAATGGTAAAGCTGTGATTTCAATCCAAGTTTGTATGATTCTAAGGTCTATGCCTCTGTCTATCAGTTTTGTTTTTCCAATCAGTTTTTCTACTTCTGTGTTGTATTCCATGCTTACATCCTTTTTCCTCACTCAACTTCTTAGTAGCTTTGAAACTATTAACCACCTTCCCTTTTAAATGCATGTATATATTTGTGTGTATATCCATCATTTCAATATAGTGTAGAAAGATAAATATTATGAACTCATAATGGAAAATATTATCCTTCTCTGCCCCACTTTACATAATCATCTTTAATTCTTTTAGCTATTTCTGTGTAATATGTTTATTTTGAAATTTTTTTCATTTATTAAGTTTAGATATTATCTGTTGACTTCTCATTATGGAAGACTCAGTGTTTATTATCTGACTAATGATTTTATGTGCTTATTTGTCCATGTGTATTTCTCTTTGATTAAATATCTGCTCAATACTTTTACCATACTCTAATTGGATTGGTTTTTTTTTTTTTTTTTTTTTTTTTTTTACTACTAACTTTAGAATATTCTTTATAATTTCTGGATATAGTCATTTGTTGGCTATGTGATTTGAAAATAGTCTTTCTTTGTCTGTGGTCTGTCTGCTTTTTCTTAGCAGGGTTCTTTGCTGTGCTATTGCTTTTTTTTTTTTTTTTTTTTTTGGTGCATTTGAAGAATAAACATTTCATTTTAATGAAGTCCAGTTTGAATTACCTGGATAGAACCTCTATACCAATTTCTGGGGCCCTGTTTCCTTTTGGTACTTTATTACACAAATTTCAGCCACTTCTGGAACCCTCAGCTCCTGTCCCCTAACTCCTCTCACTGAGACTTGCCATGCTCTACTTGGCTTCTGCCTTCCTGTGCTGTGGTTAGGAAACTAATCCCAGGCAGAGATCAGGGGCACATTTTGGGATCACCTTGAGAGTTTTTCTTCAGTCTGGGATCACAGTTCTGTCCTACCTAATACATTTGCCTTATTTATTTTGTCTAGCTTTATAGATATTAAAAATGAGAACACCAGTCTAGGACTAGTTATTCTCTAATGATTAAAACTATACAATAAAGTCCTTAACTTTTGATGCATAATTATCTGTCCATATTTTATAAGGTGCTAGGAGATTTATCAGAAGCTCTGTTTGCATAGGTTGGGTTAGTGAACTTCACTGTAAGATGAAGCATGGTCAGTGAGCTCTTTCTTTGAGAACCTTTACATGGAATATAGATAGGCCTTTTCTCTCTCCTTATTTCAGTGTGTTTTCAGATGAATTTTGTAAAATTGGTTGTCAGTGTTTGGGGCTTGAGAGGGCAGAAGGAAGTAGTGTTTCCCATTCATTTTATTAATCCTCTATTAGAAAGAGATATTCTCTTAAGTATTTGATTTTGTTGACTGTGCATATCTTAGCTTTTTCGTTGCTACGACCATAAAGACATGACAAAAACACTTTTAAGGAGGAAAAGTTTATTTGGGACTTACAGTTTCGGAGGTCTCAGTCCATAGAAAGCCAGTTCCATTACTCAGGGCTCCAGATGAGACTGATCATCATGGCAGAAGAGTGTGGCAGAAGGAAGTGGCTCACATGATGAACAGAAGGCAGAGATAGAGACTCCACTTGCCAGATACAAAATACATACCCCAAAGGCGTGCCTCCAAAGACTCACCTCCTGCATCCACACCCTACCTGCCTTCAGCCACCACTCAGTTAATCCCATCATGGGATTAATGCATTGATTGGGTTAACATTCTCATGACCCAATCATTTCTCCTGTAAACCTTTTTGCATTGTCTCACACTTGAGCTGTTGGGGGATACTTCACATCCACACACTGTAATATTGCATATTTGTTTGTTATTGTAACAAATTTTGAGAGTTTACAGTCATTTGCAGAAATTAAATTTTTTATTCCTTATTTTGAAAAAATTTTGATTTGTTATGACAAAGTGGAGCATGACAACAGAATGCATTACAATTCATATTACATATATAGAGCACAATTTTTCATATCTCTGGTTGTATACTAGAAATTAATTTCTTTAAAAAATTTCACAATTTAATTATTTATTCTTATTTTTGAGTATCTTTTTTAAGTTTTGAAAAGAAAACTAATTTTTTTTTTAAATGGATCTAAACTGGGAGCATCCTTTTAGGAGGGCATTATGTGTGATTGCTTTTTATTGTTACAGTAATTAGAGAGGTATGAGGAGATTACTGTGTTTAATGGGGATTAGGAATGATAAATATCCTAAAGTCTTCACAGGACAAATTGTCTGGTGCTTGGAGCCTATCTTGTCCCTTTGGGAAACACTGCCTGCAGGTTTAACTAACATGAAATAACTGTGCCAATAGCACCATCTAGTGAGGGAATTAGGTACCATGCTGAATCTACTTTCCTCACAGAAATGAGAAAATTAAAAATTCTCAACTATGTAAAATAATAAATTATAGACTCAGATTTTTGAAGCAGGAAGGAAATTTAGAGCTAGTATAATTCACCTTCCTCTTTTACTGGTAAGGAAACTTACCAAAGAGGTGAAGTGATTTATCTAATAACATGCTTAGTAGCAAGATCCCTGGCACTTGTTTTCCAGGTTAGTATTTTGAGCCTTAATTACAGAGCACTATCTTTGTGTTTTATTTGGATTACTATCTTAGGTTCTTGAAAAGTTATTCATTTAAGAAGAAAAAGTAGTAAATTAGAACATCTCATTTAATAGGTGTGTTATAAAGTAACTTTTATATGCATACATTATGCCTAATATCTTTTTTGCATTTAATTTTATCACCCAGAGAAATGCATATTCACTTACTTTTTAACTGCTACAATTTAAGCTCTTGAGTGTTGAATTTTATGATAAAACTTTACTGAACATAGAGAAAAATAGGTACATGAAATTTTATTTAAAACTTTATTGTACTGATTGATGAACTGGAACATTAGCAATCAAAAGAAGCAGAAAACTTGGGCAAAAAAATTTAAATTAAATGAACCTCAAAATAATATGCTCCCACTTCTCCTTTGTGTTGGGACATAGAAAATTTTGGTGTAAATCAAATTTGGTTTTTCTTTTTTAGTGAGAAGCATTAGCGAATACTTTGAATGATTTAGATGAAGCTATCTTGAAACTGTGTCACATTCAGCTGGAAAGGAGAAATTTTAAATTATTTTCTGGAAAAATATCTAGAGAAGTGGGTTACAAAATAAAGTGAGTTTTAGCAAGTGACGCCTGCAGTGGTGTTGGAAAACAGTGAAGCTGTGTCAGTGTGTGAGACTAAAACAAGCTAGTTTCCTGGTAGATAACAAAAAAGACAATGGTATGCCAATGACACTCATGATGGTCTTAACAGTGGTTATAATAGCAATCAATGGCAGGTAACATTTTCCCACATCTGGACACTGTCTGAATGCATTGCATATGTTATGGGGATCCCTTTAAGGTATAGGTCCTGTTATTATCATTTTACAGGTGCAACTGAATGGTAGAGAACTTAAGTAGCTTGCAAAGATCTCACAGATAGTAAGTACCAGAGTAGAGGTATGTTTGTTTCTAACATGAAACTTTCTTGTTTTAACCCATTGGAAACAATTTTAGTCTTTTGCATTATTGTTTCTAAAATAATGTTCATTTTTAAAATCTGTTTTGGTCCCTTTAAATTTTATCTCGGTTACTTTTCTAGCTCTAGTAATCCAAGTACCCTTCTGCTTCAGTGTTGTCTCACGTGATTATTTTATTTACCACAAGTCTATGTGGGATACAGGAGGGGATGCTAGAATGATTAAGGTGTTAATGAGAGTCAAAATTCAGAATAGCTAATACCAAGATTTAACCTCTTACAGGGAGTGAGGGCTGAACAAGTTTTGTTGGAGAGTCCAATAAATAGAAATAGCAAAATTTGGACACTTTTCAGTTTTATTTTTAAGGAACATTTTGTCTACAAATAGAGTACCAGTAGGCTTCAATGTGGTCTAGACTTGTTACATATTTTTCTCTGTTATTGTTTTGGCATTTGAGAAGTGTTCATACCATAAGAAAAGTTTTTATACTACTTCACTCTTTATGAATATCATATTCCACTGAGTTTCTAACTGAATAGTAGCAAATTCTTTCTCAATAATATGTCCCTTAATGCATATTTATGCATATTGCTACTGTAGTCTAGATTAAACTAGATCCTTCTTCACTTATAAATGTATGACATCATCACTTATGACCAAACATAGCACCCTCTAACTACTACATGCCTCTGGTTGCTCACCAGGGGGAAGGAGAAGTTGTAATAGTTGACTGTATTCTGGGTTCTGGACTGGATATTTTGCAAGATATCAAATTTTATTATCCTGATGATCCACTGCTTTAATTTCAGTTTTATAAATGAATCTTAGACTCTTGGAGACTGAATTTTTGGTTCACAGGCACACACTCTGGCACCAGATTACTTAGGATCAAATTGTGGCTCTGTCTAACTAGCTTTGCAAACTTCACCAAGTTATTACTTAACATCTGTGGCCCTTGGTTTCCTCATCTGCTCTTTAAAAAGGGGGTAATGATAGTACTTATCTCATAAGATTGATATGAGGATTAAGTGAGTTAATATAGTGAGTTAATGTTTATAGTATCATTAGTATAATACCTTGCACATGGTGTCATATAACTGATTATTACTTAAAAGAATAACTGGTATTTTGAACCCAAATGTTTTTGGTTCTAAAACCAATGGTCTTTTCATTAGCCCAGTTTTCTGCCTTACAAAACATTTCACTGAAACACATTACTTGTGTTTCTCTGATTGGATGTAGTCATTACTGATTCTGTTTTAAGAAGGAAAAGTTGTCTAGAAAGTCTTATTCTTTCTTTCTTTGTTTTCATGTTTGATGAACACAAGTTCCTTATATTTGCTATTATTTTTGTTAATAAGGGACATATTATTGAGTTAGGCTTATAAGTGAGTTAGGCTTATGATGAAGAGCATATTTACTTAAAAAATGTTTTCACTTGGTGTATAGTTGTGTCTCTTTCTCTTTTGTAGTAAGAACATTTAACACAAGATTTACCCTTTTAGGTAGTGTAGCTTGTACCATTGCCCTAGTGTTCCCTGTGAGTTGAGGCCAGAGTGTGCTCCTTGGGAAGCTTCTGGGAGTATTAGGGAAATTGGATAACTACTGCAATGCTCCTTTCCCTTGTAATACCTGTGGGCCCAGGGAAATCTGTCTTGTATTGGGCAAACTTGGGGGAGGCAAAGGGGTGAGACCATTTTGCCATTCTAGTTCAGATTTCATTCAATTCTGCAGAGTGCACTGGTATCTCAGGCTTGTTTCTAAGTGTGAGTGTTTTCAGAAGGATGTTCCAAGCAAAGTCTATTGAAGTATCATCTTACAGTTTTCAGTATTTCATTTGTTTTTTTTGTTTTGTTTTGTTTTTACCCTATTAGCTAAGCTGTGCTTTATAAAATGATATGATTTCAATTGGAGCTCTTTCAAGTCACTGTATATTTTTATGAATTATTTTAGATTACCTTACTTGTTTGTCTCTGTCTCAGATTGTATTTATATTATGACTGTGATGCCCTGCTATTGACAGATATATATTCTTGTAGGTATTTGAAATTCAGCCATAAATATTTTTGTGTATATATGATATATATATATATATATATATATATCACACATATATTACAACTTGTGCATTGATAGATATGTATATATATATAAAACATAGGTTATATATTTATATGTTTGATATATGTATTCATCTGATATATTCCAGTTTATGCACACATATACATGTCTATCCATATCTGTGCAGTAGGAAGGTCTTCATTATTGTTCTTTAAATATTGGATAAAATTTACTTGAATTTCAAAATTTTACTTGAATTTCAAATTATTTTTTCCTAAATTTTCTCAGCATTTGAAATGGTATTTGATAAGTATTGATGTAGCATCAATGTAGATGACTTGTATTAGCATGTGATGTACCACATTTGCCTCTTTGGGTGTCACAGTCACACTATTTTAAGAGTTTTTGAAATCACATTTTCATCAATATAATATTTTTTCTTTGTTTTAATCAAAAGTAAAATATTTGGAAAATAGGTAATCACTTATTTTTCAGTTCTTGTAGAGAGAATGTTAAGAAATGTGAAGAAATTGAACAGGCTTATGAAAATATTTATTGTTACCTTATGGAGGATTTAACAATAATTTTTGTTACATTTTAATATACTTCAGAAGTAAAATTTTTATTTCTTCTTTATCATCAGATACCTCATTTATACTCTTAGGGGAACTACTAACAACAGTTTTTAAAGTAGCCTTCCAGAAATATTCTGTTTATATTCAAGTATGTGTATGTAGGTATGAGGGTATGATGGAATTGTATGTGTGCTCATTGTATATAAGATATAAGATCCATATATATGTCCTTTAAAATACTTTGTAAAGATATTCTGAATGACTTAAATATATTCTTTCTCACATACATTAAGGAAAAGTAGATAAGTTGATGTACATTAAAATATATAACTGTCTTTTGTTTCTGCATGCTTATTTGAAATCTTGTAATTGTTCTAGTGGTATATATTAGGAGTGAATTATCTTTAGTGTAGTGTAATAACTTTTTATATGTTAAAACATAAAAATTTAAAAATTTATTTTTATATAAGTATAAACATTTTCATTTGTATAGAGATTTTACCCTTAGTACATATTCTTATTATCCATCATACTGAGAATAGTAGTTTATCTTTGGGGAGTTAGGTATTATTGTGAATGTTGTGTTGGGCAGGGAGTAAAAAGGGACAGTGGCAGTCTCTTTATTTCTATAATATCATAGTATTTGAATTTTTAAAGTCAATGAACATATTCTGCTTTTATTAAAATGGTGGTAGAAGATGTTTTAAAAACATATAGTGACATAAAGGTACATTTTTAAAAAATGTCCTCATAACTAAGTTCATTGTGTGCTTTTATTAATTTTGGTTATAGGCTTGTGTGGATGTAAGAGCCAGTTCAGTGTTTTGGCAGCAGATGGAGTTTGCAGATAGCCTCCAAGGTCATCCCAAGTTACCGGAATGGTTATCTACACATCCTTCTCATGAAAACCGAGCTGAACAATTGGATAGGCTCATACCACAGGTCAGCTAACACTGTACAAAGCAGGAAATTATTTTTGCTCTATCACTTGTCATTAATGCTGTTATTTCTTTTGCATAGATAAAGAAAGTTCTAGCATGTCAACTATTTGTTTATTATGATTATGGATTATCAATTTTTAAGGAATTGGGCTGAAAAGTATAATCCTGCATGTCCACAGTCGTGGGGAGAAAATTGCTCTGTTAGTTGACTTTTGTCAGTGGTGAAGACAATCCTTTAGTGTGCGACTTTTAATTTTAACTGATTTGATAAAAGTTTAAAACTAAAATTTAAAATTAATATATGTGTGTGTGTGTGTGTGTGTGTGTGTATACACACATACATATATACACTACCTTGGTTATAATTTAAGTTTTCCTTGGTGATATAAGCTTTTTGTTAAAAATACCAGTAATTTTATTTTGCTGTATATGGATTTCCAGTTTTCCCAGCATAATTTGTTGAAGAGACTATCTTTTCTCCAATGTATGTTTTTGGTGACTTTTTCAAATATAAGATAACTGTAATTATGTGGGTTAGTCTCTGTATCCTGTATTCTGTACCATTGGTCTACAAGTCTATTTTGGTGCCAATACCATGCTATTTTTGTTACTATTGCTCTGTAGTGTAGATTAAGGTCTGGTATAGTGATGCCACCTGCTTCACTTCTTCTTGATAAGAATTGCTTTAGCTATTCTGAGTCTCTTATTTTTTCAAATGAATTTCATGACTGCTTTTTCTATTTCTATGAGGAATATCATTGGAATTTTGATTGAAATTGCATTAAATCTGTATAATGCTTTTGGTAGTATGGTCATTTTGATAATATTAATTTTGCCTATCTAAGAGTAAGGTAGATCTTTCCATCTTCTAAGGTCTTTTTTAATTTCTTTATTTAGCGTTCTATAGTTTTCATTGTAGAGGTCTTTCACCTCTTTCATTAAGTTTATTCCCAAGTGTTTTAATTTTTTTGAGGCTATTGTAAATGGGGTAGTTTTCCTCATTTCCCTTTCAAAGGATTTGTCACTGATATACAGAAATGCCTTTGAGTTATGGGTATTGATTTTGTATCCTGCTACTTTGCTGAGTTCATTTACTAGTTCTGGAAGTTTTCTCATGGGATTTTTTGGATCTTCTAGGTATAGACTTTCTCATCATACACAAAACTCAACTCAAAGTGGATCAAGAACCTAGGAATTAAACCAGAGACATTGCATCTATTAGAAGAAAAAGTAGGCCCAATGTTGGATTAGGCCCCAGCTTTCTTAATAAGACTCCTATAGCATAAGAATTAATATCAAGGATCAATAAATGGGATGGATTCAAACAAAAAAACTGTTTCTCAGCAAAAATCAGTGAGGTGAATAGAGAGCTACAAATTGGGAACAAATTCTTACCACACATATATCATTAGAGCACTAATTTCTAGAATATATAAAGAACTTAAAAATCTTAACCAACACCAAAAACAAACAAACAAAAAAACAAAACAAACAAAAAACAACCCAAATAGCCCAATCAATAAATGGGCTAAGGAACTTAACAGACACTTCTCAGAAGATGATATACAATCAGTCAACTAATATATGAAAAAAATGTTCAACATCTCTAGCAATTGGAGAAATGCAAATCAAAACTACTCTAAGATTTCATCTCATTCCAGTCATAATGGCAGCTATTAAGAATATAAACAATAAGTGTTGGCGAGAACGTGGGGAAAAAGGTATACTCGTACATTGTTGGTGGGACTGCAAATTGGTACACCCAACATGGAAAGCAGTATGGAGAATCCTTGGAAAACTGGGAATGGAACCACCATTTGACCCAGCTATCCTACTCCTCAATCTATACCCAAAGGGCTTAAAAACAGCATACTACAGGGACACAGCCACATCAATGTTTATAGCAGCTCAATTCACATTAGCTAAACTATGGTCTGCTTCCCAACTCATACATGACTGTCTTCTATTGGTAATCTCACACTGTGGAAGAAGCAAGGGAATTCTCTGGAATATCTTATAAGGATACTAATCCCATTCAAGAGGGCTTCATTCTCATGACTTACTTACTTCTCAAAGGCCTCAACCCCTAGCACCATTTTGGAATTTCAACATACGAATTTTTAGGGACATGATTATTTATGATATTTGGTTATTTACTCTAACCAAATTCCATTTATATTCTTAATTTAAAGAAAAGTTATTTGAGAAATTCCAGTAAAATGTACCAGGTATAATGTATGGTAATCATTTATCATAAAAGGGCAATGTAGACCTAGTCTCATCAGTTACTGATAATACTGAGGTTCATTGACTGTAAGAGACTCTTCAGTGCTACAAGATCTAGGGACCTGTGGTTCCTTAGGCATCCTGTCTCTAAAACCATAATAAACTAAGATTTCTTTTGGAAATTCCCTTTTTATTTACATCCAGTGAAATTCTTAAAAAAAAATGTGGTTTATTTAAACGGACAAATGTACTAGCCAACTTTGATTAGAAGCCTTTCCTAAATTCTGAGTTGTCATTTCATCAGATTACTGAGGATCTTCAGAGAGGTTAAAAAAAAAAAATGTGCTTTAATTTTTTTTAAAGTAATGAGTTGATTCTTAAGTGTGGGAAAAAATGGTTGGAGAAACTAATATTATTTTGAAGCCAATGATGAAGAAAAACATGGGAGGTATTTTTCTTCTAAAAATAAACTATCCCAGTTCAGAAACTTAATTTGAAAACCTCAGATACATTTCTTATATTTCCCCCCCAAGTGATTAAATTCAATTTGAAAGCAATAAAACTCTATTGCAATATTGGGAATAATTCAGTGGTTGAAAAGAAACTGATAGTTAGTATACGGGTATATTGTTAATTAGAATACAAAGTCATAACTCAAAGATTCTAATTCTCTACTATCATAGGTCTAATTTTTATAATGAAAAAAAGCAATTCTTCAGGCAGTGTGTGGAATTATGTGAGTCTATACACTACTAAAGACAGTATTTTAAATTCCTATTTCATTTAGGATTTTTTTTTCCTACTCAAATGAGTACAATATTATATTTTACCTTAGCCTCCTGTCCTTGGATGTTGCTGATGTTATGGCTAGTGATACATGTCTCAAAGGTAGTTGGGACATTGCATAGACATGTCTAGGCCGGAGGCAATGGCTTCAATGTCACTCAAAAGAGGTGATAGTTGAAGCAGTGAGAGTGGATGAGTTCACCAAGGAACTGATAAAGACCAAGATCTAGAACAGAGTAGCACCAGGAGTAGTTATTTTCTGTATTTAATTGGTCGGAAGAAGACAGAGCCTGTTGTGGGTCAGATTCATAGGAGGAGAACCAAGAAAGCAAGATTTTGTGGTTCTATGATGAGAATACAAATTTTGGTAATTTTTATTTTATTCATTTAAATTACTGACAGTTTAAAATTTTTCTTTTTGGATTCCTTGAATATCATTACAAATATGTATTATTTGTTACAATAGTATGTATTTATATATTTAAGATGTGAATTTGTTTTATATATTTAGCAAATATTTATTGATCACCTATTATGCACTGTGTTGTAGGTGTTTTAGGTCATGTAAACTAGACAGAAATCTACACCTTCATAAAGCTTATTATACAAAGGGGAGACAGACAATAAATAGGGGAGGTAGGGTCTCTCTGGTGTCTCTTTTTGAGAAGAACACTAATTCTGTTGGATCAGTTCACCCTAAATTTAATTTAACCTTAACATACCTCCTGTAGGCCCTATCACCAAATATGTACACACTGAGGGTTAGATATGAGTCTTGGGGGGAAACACTTCATTCTTTAGCAGACAGACAGTGTGTGAGCAGAGATAGGATGGGGTGCTGGAATAGCCCTTTAAAACGGGGTTAGAGAAGGTGCCCCTATGAGGACTCTGGTTTCTTCTCAGAGATGGGTTGCTCGTAAAGAGTTTTGAACAGAGAATTGGAGGAGTGACAAGTTCTAGCAGATGCTTGGAAGAATGTGATTTACAGCTTCCACAGAGCAGTACAATTTTCATATAATTTTGGAGTACTTTAGCATAATATATTGTTCAGAAAATAAAATAGTTCCTTTCCTGTTTTGTTCAAAAATTGAGATAATGCTTCCAAATAAGAAAAAAATCCTTGCTACTTTTTAATGTAAATTCTGAGATAAAACATGTATAAATGTGTATTTAAATATAATCCTGTGATCCACTAGCATTTAAAAAGGATAAATATGGGTTTGTAGTAATAATATTATTTGTGGTTAATAAGCTGATAAGCTATAATTTTATTTACTTGAAATAATCAGTTAAATTTAGGAAACATATCCCACATATTTTGGTTACCATAACAACTTGGGTGAAAAATTGAAGAACAGATGTTGTATCAACCTGTTGATGTTTAATAGTGTGACAGTTTTAAAATTATAGTTATACTGTTCAGACTTTAAATTCATGTACATCATAATTTGTCCTTGAAAGAGATACCCGTTTTTTCAATAAGAATTTTTATAAAATATGAGTGGACATAAATAAGTTAAATTTACTTAAATATTTATTTTAAAACCAAACATTTAATAGATATTTTTGTTCTCTACGTCTTTATTTTTTGTTCTTTTTTGTTATTCTCTATTTCTTATACTTTCCTTCCCCCTCTTTCCCTCCTATTCCTTCTTTGGGAGGTACAGGGAATGGAGGATGATAAAATGTGTAGGAGAAGCATTTGAGGATTATTTGATTATATATTGATTATTATATTATATATTGATTATATATTGATTATTATTTGAGGATTATTAATTATATTTTATTATAATTAATGTCATAATCATAATTTGAATAAGGTTTATTTTTAAACATTTTTAGAGCTTTCAATGCCAGCTTTATTTGTTAACTGTTTTTAAAATCTTGATATTCATGTTCAATTTTTAGGTATCAAAATCACTCAGTAGCAGACTGTAAATGCATTCATTTTAATCTCATTTTATTTTGAATCCTTTAAACTTTCAGGAAGCTAGGGGTTTGAACTCATGCGTAAATCATTCTTATGCCTTTATAATTGCACAAAGTAAATGAATAAATCATTACTATTATACATCTCATGAGCAGAAAATATAAGAGTGTTTAAAGTGAAATGTCATTGTTGGCCAATGTACACAAACATACACTGCTCACCTTACAGAATTTCATTTTGTCTGACATGGAGAGTGTGGAGGAAAAGGCAAATATCATAGCAGCAACTGTAATTGAATTGGCCTCTGAATCATATAAAGCCAGGAGGCCTGACAGTAACATTGTCTAAAACCTTAAAAAGAAAAAAAACCATTATATTATACGTGATGTGTATCTGCTTGAGGTTGAAATGAATGGGCTATTAGGAAAAATTGCTTGTGGGTAAGGGAGGGACAGTAATGATATTTTTAGAAAAACATGTTAAAAATTGGAGGTGATTTTTTTTTTCCCTCCTTGATGTGTCTTGCCTTCTGTTTTCAAAGGACACTTTTAATCCAATAATGAGGTCTCTCTGGCATTATTTTCCCTCCTTTTTTCCTATTAAACTCAATTATTATTGTTTATATTCGAAGAATTAGTAATTGTTTTACTTGATGTAAAGTAGAATAATTCTGATGTGTATCAGTTGTTTCATGAATACTTTAGTTACTGGGAATAAATACAGTGAGTGCCATTCCTAAAATAAATAAATGGGTTTATTATGTACTTTAACCCTTAAAAATTGTATATATTTATGGGGTATGACATGTTTTGATATTTGTTCATGTTGTGGAATGATTAGATCAAGCTAATTAATGAATCCCTCCCCCAAGCTTATTTTTTTTGTGAGGGGTGGCAACATTTAAAATCTATACCTTTAACAGTTTTCAAATATATATTATATATTTTATAGTATAGCATATTTTTGTTAAATATGATCATAATGATGTACAATAGCTCTCTAAACTTATTCCTTCTACCTGAAACTTTGTGCCCTTTGACCAGTATCTCCCCATGCCCATCTCTTTCCCATAGTCCCTGAGAGCTACCATTCTTTCAAATTCTTTGAGTTTAACATTTTAAGATTTCACATATAAGATAGATCATATAATATTTTTTTTCTGCACCTGGCTTATTTCACTTACCATAATGTCCTTGAGATATATCCATGTTGTTACAAATGACAGGATTTATCATTCGCCTTTGTTAAGAGTGGTTGATTATAAAATGTTTTTGTTTGAAAACCTTTCCTGATTATTTTTTCATTATAGAGGACAATCGATAGGTTAAGTGGCCTGAATTTTTACTTTTTAAAATTTACTTTAAATATTCTTATTCATGGTTATTTACTTTAAATCACTTCAAAAACTGGTCAGACTACAATTTCCATTGCAGATTATGAAAAGAGTTGAAGTATAAATTTTTCAAAAGATGAAATCATTACTCATTCAAATATAAAATGAATACATGTGTGAAGTTTTACTTAATGTTTGTTAATTAATGTGGGAAACTAATTGTTACAACTAGTGCAAAGGACAACTCAAGAACCATAGTGTGAGCCAAGAAATCATAAATGAGGTTAAGGGAAAAAGCATAGACAGTTTTATTCAGGTACATAATAGATTGCAAATTAGGAACGCAGGCTCAGACCACACCAGCATTCCACAGCAGGAAAGTGGACTTCAGCTTTTATCAAGTCCAGCAATTGGGAACTAATGCAAAGAAGGGTGGTCGTAAGTTTTGTAGGTCCATCAGAATGTCCAGGTCAAGGCAAAACGGGGTTACTCTGGTATTTCTTGAACATTACATGATATTGTTAGATTCTAGAAAATGGTTCCCTTTGACAGACTCAGTTCCTGCATGATATATGTGTGGTAATCTTGCTCCTGTCAGTAGATCTCTAAGGCTCAGGAAATAATTTTTGCTTTTGCTTTTTCTTTTGTTTTTTTTTTCTCATGTTTTACATTCTGCAGCCATATTAACTTTTATTTCATTAAGAGTTATATAGGCAGTAAGGAATACAAATAGATGCAAAACTCCATTTATAGAGCAGTAATCAGATTCATCCTATGAGACATAGTTCATTTCCATTTCCCATTTCCATAGACAAGTATCATTTTCATTATTATTAATTTTCTATGACTTACAGAGTTGTGAAATAGCTCAAAGACCATGACAGGTACAGATAACCTAGAAGGGCACACTTAATAGACCACCTAATGATATTTTTTGCCCATTTCAAAGTCTTTTATAATTCTTTGTTTTTATTTTCTATTGACATTCTTTCTCCTTTCAAGAAAAAAGATACCTAATCAAATATCCTATCAGACTAATATATAAGCATGTCTTGTTTTATTATTTTGAAGTCATGCAGGTATTATCCTTACCATATTTTTGTTCTGTCTCTTAAAAGTAACAACCCACTGTTGTCATTACTTTTTGTCAGATCTATTGGATTGCAGTTCTTTTTTATTTTATTTATTTATTTTAAATTAATTTTTAAATTTACATATGACAGTGGAATGCATTACAATTCTTATTACACATATAGAGCACAACTTTTCATATCTCTGGTTGTATAAAAAGTATATTCACACCAATTCATGTCTTCAAACAAGTACTGTGGATAATAATGTCCATCACATTCCACCATCATTTCTAACCCCATGCCTCCTCCTCCCTTCCCCTTCCAACCCTCAGCCCTGTCTAGAGTTTGTCTATTCCTCCCATGCTCCCTCTCCCTATCCCACTATGAATCAGCCTCCTTATAACAGAGAAAACATTCGGCTTTTGTTTTTTTTGGGATTGGCTAACTTCACTTAGCATTATCTTCTCTAACTCCATCCATTTACCTGCAAATGCCATGATTTTATTCTTTTTTATTGCTGAGTAATATTCCATTGTGTATATATGCCACTTTTTTATATATATATTCATCTATCAGCTTCCTTAATAAGACTACTTTGGCACAAGAATTAAAACCAAGAATCAATAAATGGGATGAAATAAAACTAAAAAGTTTCTTAGCAAAAGAAACAATCTATGAGGTGAATAGAGAGCCTATATCTTTGGAGTAAATCTTTACCCCTCACACATCAGATAGAGCACTAATCTCTAGGATATATAAAGAACTCAAAAAGCTAAGCACCAAAAAAACCCCACAAATAACCCAATCAATAAATGGGCCAAGGACCTGAACAGACACTTCTCAGAAGATGATATACAAACAATATATGAAAAAATGTTCGTCATCGCTAGCAATTAGAGAAGAGCAAGTCAAAACTACTCTAAGATTTCATTTTACTCTAGTCAGAATGGCAGCTATTAAGAACACAAACAACAGTAAGTGTTGGCGAGGATGTGGGGAAAAGGCACACTCATACATTGCTGGTGGGACTGCAAAATAGTGCAGCCAATATGGAAAGCGGTATGGGGATTTCTTGGAAAATTGTAAATGGAAACACCATTTGACCCAGCTATCCGTCTCCTCATTCTATACCCAAAGGACTTAAAATCATGGCATTTGCAGGTAAATGGATGGAGTTAGAGAAGATAATGCTAAGTGAAGTTAGCATATTACATGGATTGAAGTTCTTAATGTTAAATTCCTTAGGTATTTTGAAAAGTATATATATGCTTGCTTTCAGAAATTAAGGGATGGAGTTGGAAGTAGAGGTAATAGTAAAAGGATTGGTTTCATTTTCCAGGAGGAACATTTAAAACTTTCATGAGCCATTTAAAACTAAAAACACCACTGTAAAATCAAGAGTGAAGTTGCATAAAGGCAAAAGTGATAGAAGAGAAGTGAGGACAGAGAAGGAAAAGTACTTTAAAATGTATGTTTTAGTTTTAAATTTTAAAAACCCATGTAAAAGTAGAGAATGACTTGAATAATTAATGAAACTCAATTTCACTCATCTGACAGTATCAGTCCTTTTATGCATTTGCTCATCTGTCCTTTTCTGCCCCTCCCCCAGATGTATTTCAGTGTAAATAGCGGACATCAGGGTATTTTATCCCTAATTATCTGGGAGGAACAAATAACTCTTTACCCTTCATAGTTCTTCCTTAGGACAAGTTTCCTGTAACAAAGGGCAGATTAACAAGAGAGGAACAGATGCAAGTTTATTAACATGTAAACTTCATGTACACATAAGTGATACCAGGGAAAGAGGATTTTGAATTCAGGCTTAAATAACATCTTCAGCTGAAACACAGAGAGCATAATGAGGGCCTTGCTATGGGGAGATGGACAGAAAAGTATGGTAAGCAAGTGTGGTAAGGTGTGTTGTGCAGGTTTAAGTCAGTATCTTTCCATTGTTTAGAGTCTCTAGTGATTTACAGAGTAATCTTTCTTTTCCTGGTACAGAGAAAGACATTTTCTTTATAGATGTAAATTTCTCTATCAAAAGGGTAACTTCTGCCATTTTCAGAGCTTCTTCTGTGTGTGTTGTTTCTTAAAATAAGTTCAAAATAATTATTGTGCTAAAGAGATATTTGGGATGTCATTTTCTGGACTGATAGTCATATTTTGGGATGATATGTCCGGAACTTCATTTCAGGGGAACAAAATGTTTTCCTTCTACACTTCTGTTTTTTTTTTTTTTTTTTGGCTACCCTAGTTATTAAATTCATGTAAAACAGTTTAGTAGGAGAAAAACCATATTTAATTATATACATATGCACAGGAGTCCCACAACAATATGAAATTCAAAGAAGAGTCAGATCATTAGAGCTTATATAGCATCCTGAGCTACAGAAAGGAATAAGATTGGGGCTTTTAGGGTGGGGTGGGATAGAAGTTCCAGGAGGGTAAAGGGAGGAAATGTATGGTGAATAAAAGTTGCCTTGTTGTACAGATAAAAAGTCTCTCAAGTAATAAAGTTGAAGAATAGATGATTATCTGGGCATGGCATCAACCTCCAGTCTCTTCTCCTGTGCTGTGAGTTAATCTTTCCTGATTGATAAGATTACCCAAGAAGAAATTCATAACAGTTGAGTTCCTTTAGGAGTATCTGTCTTTAGGCAGATGGGGGGTTTAGAGAAAGCCTTGCTTTCCTTCTGTGTTCTCCAAATGTCCTTAGTTCAAAGTAATCAGCATACCTAAGTGCCATATTCAGGGTAGCATTTCCTGAGCTTGTTCACTGTATACTTCAATATGCATTTCAGGAAGTAGTGTCCATATATTCTGTAAGTATACCATTATCCTCTTACATGGGTTCAGCTTAACATGGCTGCAGCTAACTTGAGTTGTCATCTCCATGATTACTTTGGAGTAACCTTACTTAGTTTTCTGGCATTTACCAGGAAACTGTAAATAGACAAAACCATTAGTTATTCCAGCAAGGATGAAGTCGCTTTTGTCCTAACCAATATGTATGACCTCTCTTTCTGACCCAAATTGAAGGGGTATAACTGGTCTCGCTGCCACATTTCTGACAGTAAGTCCCCAATAAATTGCACTCTGGTCTAATGATACTTTGGGGCCCAATTCTCATATACTGAGGCTAGGTTGTTCTGTAACACCTGCTTAAGGAAATTCATAGTTTTTCCTTAAAATTAAACATCTGTCCATATTTAGATATTTAGATTTCTTTATCTCAAAATAGAGTTTTATAGTGGGTTTGTTCAGATTGCAATCCATTATGGTACACATATTGCATTTTGTTCTCATGACCCTTCAGTCTCCTTGACTTTAGAACAGTACCCCTCACTTTGATCTTGCTTTTCAATATGTCATTGACTTGTTGAATAGATCTACTTCCACATTCTAGATTCTAGATTTATTTGATTGCTTCTTTGTGGTATCATCTAACTTGTTTCTCCACACACTTGTAACTTGAAGTCCAGTTGGGGCAAAAGCATTTTATAGGCAGTGTATTATGCTTCCCATTTCTTAATATCTGGCTACCCACATGCTCCAGAGTCCATCAGTGTGTTTTCCTGACTCTTTAATTGTGCATTAAGTTTTCCCCCTTATAGCTAACAAGAGATTGTGGGATGATAATTTCATACCCTACAATTATCCAGTTCTCAACCTGAGCTTTCATGATTGAAAGCTTTTCTATTTGAAGAGGCTGACCTTAGTGTGTGTCTTCAGGAGGAGTCTATATAAAACAGTGAAGAAGGAAATTAGACCAGCCAAATCAACCCTACTGAAATAAGAATGTTAAAGTTATATTTTTCTCCTATTCAAGAATAGATTGAACGAACAGGTAGGTAAGAAAGGCTTAAAAAATCAGAATGATAATAAGTTACAAGAGTTAGAAAAAAATAGCTGAAAAGAGAAGAATGATAAAGGTAATTTCATCTAAAAAATTTATTGAACATTTCAGTGTCCTTAACTAGTAGCACCAGAGGAACCTCATCTAAACTAAATCTAGTAATAACATTGAAAAACAAAGCCTCAGAAATGCCCATTGTCTCCTCATAAGATAAGCCTTAATAGTAGAAAAACATAAAAAAGGAAAAATCAAATATCAGGCGTCGTTTCAAAATTTCACTGCTGGAGTGAGCAGAGGAGGTAGCAAGAGCTCCTACAGAAGCAGTGCCACCTGAAGCTGGCATGATAAGCCTGACTTGACTGCATCAAAGTGACAGAACAAGAAAGTAAGATACGTTCCTTTTCGAAAATTGCAAAACTTGTGAATACAGCAGAGCTATAAAACTTTCAGTGGAGGCTATAAAAACCAGAATCGATGCCTCAGAACAAAGACTTATTGATTTGGAAGCTAGAGGAACATAGCACAACCGAATTAAAACACTCAAAGCCAAAAAATGTCCAAAAAATGAAAGAATATTGAAAGACACCAGGAAATCCACGTTGCATGCAACAATATGAGGGACAGATGCGATCATTTTTTTACCGGTGTCTTCATTTCTTTGTGGCATCTATATAACTCACTTTCTGTTGTCGTTGTTTAGATACTATTTCTCAAGATGTGATTTTTAGAAGATTCCCAGAATATCACGCATGAGAACTGCTGACATGGCAAAACTTGAATATCTAAATTTATGAAGGATCCAGTCTTCATTGAAACGATGGGCTCTTACTGGCTACCTAGGTAAAAAAGCAGTCATACCAGAGTAAGAATGATTTTGAACCTTACTCTTCAGATTCTTGAAGAAGTATGAGTCTAGGAGAAAAGACAACCAAAAAAACACCAAAAAATTAATACACTTTGGTATGATATCTAGCCATACTGATATTCTTGTCTTTTAAGATGGAAGATCCTTCATAAATGTAACTCTAACAACATGTCAATGAAGTACTCATTAGCATCGGTGTTTTTTCCCCAGAATCTATTGATGATCAGGAACTAAATCAACTGCACAGTTTAGTTTCTATGATTATATCATTCTTAATTTTATATTATGCCATTGTTAAAGAACCACAAAACAAGTAAGGAATTTAAAAATCAGTTGTATAATATGTAAAATAAGGTGTAACTGACATAAGAAACAAAATGCTAAGTAAAAGGAGTAAATCAAATGCACACTTTTCACAAAATATTATGTTTGTAATATAAAATGTTATGATTTAAAATTTCAGAACATAGTATTAAGTTATTATAATAAAAGTGAAAGGTAAATGACCACATAAAAATTAAAACAATGTGAATGAAAGGTGAGAGATAAATCAACAAACATGAGAATACCTTACAATAAATAAATTTCATAATGAGGTTTTTCTGTTTTTATGGGTTGCTGCCAAAGCTATATTTAGAAAGAATTTAATCAATTTAAATGTCTCTGTTAATTAAAGAAAAAGAGAAAAGTTGTAGATAATTATAAGTGCCTCAAATAAGGGAAATAGAATTAATAAAATTAAGCAGGAATCAAAGGACAGTAGTTGATTCTTTGGGAAATTTCGTTAAGGCAATAATCATTGGATCAGTTAGACAAGGAATAAAATGAAAATAGTATCTGGAGAAGAGATAAATTAACATACTATAAAGATGAATTATTTGGGAGAGTAGTTTTAGTTAGATGATGTTAATTGATAGCTCAGGTTAAAATCAGTAATTAAAGTGTGTGCATATGTGTATGTGCATGAATTGCCAGAGTGATTGCAGCTAGAAGTAGAAAATATAGTAAAATAGAATGAACCTCTTCAAATTAATTTTGGAAAGCAGTTAGGTACAAATAATCAAATGAAAAAAAACCCAATTATAATAAACCCATAGAGTTTTAACATGTGAAGAAAGAAAAGGGCATCTATCCCTGATGGTGATTTACTTTGGAGAATTTTTTTCACAAGTTGAAAGAACAATTACCCAGTGACTAATCCCAGCCTCAAGATATAAAAAGAGTTGTTATCGAGTATCTGATTCATCCTATGTCATTTCATTAGCATAAATGATTTTGTTTCTACAATTTGATAAATATACCTTTAAAAGAATTTTTGGACTGGTTTCATTAATCATCAGATGGTAGAATACTAGGTTTCAACAATTATTTATCATAAGCAAGTAAGTTATCCTTAGATTCATGGGTGTCATCTTAAAAGTAAAACTATTGCCCCCCAGGAAGAAATGTAGGGTTCATCTTTGCTGATTCTCTTTCCTTCCTGTCTGCATCCTATCAAGGAGAAGAACATCTTTTGACTTCCTCTACAGTGCATTAGGAATCTGTCCTCCTCTTTCACCACTGCCACCACCCTGGTACAAGTCACCATCACCTTTCCCCAGTTACCACATGCACTCCCTATTTTAGTCTCCCTGTTCCATTTTTCACCTCAATTCCTAAAACCCTGTTTTCAATAAATGTCCAGAATGATCTCTTTAATGTGATTTCCTTGCTTAAAACCTGCCAGAAGCTTCTTATCTAACTTAGAGTAGAAATTCAGACTCCATACTTAGTCTTCAAGTCACATAATTTGGCCACTGCCTTCCTCTCCTGTTTTATCACTTGTTGCCCCCACCCCCAGGTTTTTCTTGGTTCCAGCCATTTTACATCAAGCTTGTTTCCTCTTAGAGCCCCTCTACTTGCCTATTTCTCTGCCTGGAACATCCTACTTTCAGTTCTTCACACAGGCGTGACCTCCTTGGTGGTTTTCTGTGATCCCTCAATGTCAAGTAGCCTCTCTTCCACACAGTTGTTCTTCATTTTTCTACACAACACACTTTTCATGCTCTTCATGCAAAATGATGTTGTTTACTTTTTTATTGTCTGTCTCTACCCTAGAATGTAAAGCCCCTGTTCATTGTTTCCTTAGTGCCTGTGACAGTTTCTGAGATGCCTAGTGAATATATAAATGAGTGCATGGTGGGTAATGATAGGAAAAATAAGCAATATAATAGTGGGCTAAAAATAGAAAAGTTGGCAGTGGAATTGAATAGCACTTCCACAGCTTTATAGAACATTAGCATCTAGGAAAATTAATAGTTGGTGATGGGGAAAAGAGGCTCATAGGAAGTTGAATTGTTTAAAAAAAATAGCAGAGTGTCAGGAGTCTTGGCCTTTGTTTCTGACCTAGCCACTTAACTTTGAGAAAGGAAATCTAACCTTTGGTTTTCTTCATATTTAAAATCAGGGTAAGCAATATCTTAAAGGAGTTGCTTTATGTACTTGTGTGGATGAGGTTCTACCTGCTTCTCTCCTTCATTGCCTGCCTCCTTTATAAGACACTTTATGGTAAGGATTATATACCAGGCCCAGGACTTAAACTGTGACTCATGTTGTAACATCAGTTTCGAAAACATGTGAACGATACCTGGCATGGTGCAAGGCACAAAATGAACGGTCAGTGTCCATGCACTTAGCCTGTTCAACAAATTGGGCTGGAAAAAACTGGAAATCCATATGCAACAAAATGAAATTAAACCCCTGTCTTTCACCATGCACAAAATTCAACTCAGAGTGGAGGACTTAGGAATTAAACCAGAGACACTGAGTCTGTTAGAAGAAAAAATAGGCCCAAATTCATCATGTCGGATTAGGCCCCAACTTCCTTAATAAGACTCCTATAGCAGAAGAATTAATATCAAGAATCAATAAATGGGATGGATTCAAACTAAAAAGCTGCTTCTAAGTAAAAGAAACAATCAGTGAGGTTGAATAGAGAGCCTACTAATTGGGAGCAAATTCTTACCACACACATGTCAAATGGAGCAATAATCTCTAGAATATATATAAAGAACTCAAAAATCTTAACACCAAAAAAAATCCAATCAATAAATGGGCCAAGGAACTGAACAGACACTTCTCAGAAGAAGATATACAATCAGTCAACAAATATGTGAAAAAATGTTCATCATTGCTAGCAATTAGAGAAATGCAAACCAAAACTACCCTGGGTTGGCTCATCTCTATGCACTTCAGATCTTCCTCAGGACTCTCAGAACCATATATTCTCGCCATTAAAGCCCTTCTTGCTTTCTCTTAGGCTATAAATTCCTTAGAATGTTCTCCTTATGACACTTATGACAATGATTAGTGTTCTATATATGTTCTATATACATTTAGCATGTATTAAGTGCCTATTATGTGCAGTACATGGAGTTAAACAAGACAACAAAATAAAAAAAGTAGAAAATCATATTCTAGCAGTATGTTAGGAAAGTATTTGCTCACTTTTGAAGATATAAACGTATATTTAATAAGATGGATTTGAATTTATAAAAGTAAAAAGATGTCAGCATCCTAAAGCATAATAAAGCAAATAAAAATACTTTATCCAGATAGCAGATAAAATTTTACTCTGCAAAATAGATGAAGCTTTTATAGAAATATATGTGGTATATTATAGAATTTTGCTTTGATAATAGGAGGAGAGACACAGTTTACATATGAAGAAAGCAATAGAAAATCTTTATGAAAGATAACATAGTTTTTCTAGCAATTAAAGAAACAGCTCAAACATGCCAAATACATTTATTCAGTAAAAGAATTTACTCAAGAAGCATATCATGTGGTACAAGCAAGCATTAGCACAAAAAAGCATGTTGGGTGAAAGCATTAGATAGAAAACAGGTTCTGATCCCTTTTTTTACTTTCAAGATACTTAAAAAAACAGACTCTCATTTTTTTAAAAAAAGAAAAACAGCTTTAGGTTTTCAGCACAATTGAGAGGGAGGAATACAGAATTAGCTGACCCCAGGTATAGATTCCCATACCATCAAAATCCTGCAGCCAAGTATCGTATATTTGTTACAATTGATGAACCTACACCATCCCATTGTTACCACACAAAGTCCATAATTCATATTAGGGTTCACTTTTGGTGGTGTATATTCTGTTTTGGCAAAGATATGGCATGCATCTGCCATTAGAGTATCATACAGAATAGTTTCAATGCCTTAAAAAAAAATTGGTGCCTACTTATCCCTCCCAATGATTTTTTAGTTTCTTTAGTTTTGACTTTTCCACACTGTCACATAACGTTCTCATATTAGCTTTTTTTATACTTATTAATAAGCATTTGAAGTTCCTCCTTGTCTTTTCATGACTTGATAGCTTATTTCTCTTCAGAGCCAAATAATATTCCATTGTCTGGATGTACCACAGTTTATTACTATTTATCTACTAAAGGGCATCTTGATTACTTCCAAATTTTGGCAAATAAAACTGTTACAAAGATTTCCAAGGCAACTTTTTGTTCCCTACCAGTCATTTAACTTCTTTGGGGATCAATTTTCTCATCTGTAAAATTTAACTGATGATTTCTGAGGATTCTGGTGTTTGGAATATGTGGTTATCTTGATAAGAATTTGAAATCTTATGTTATCCTGATTGTGACTAAACTCAATATCTCTATATTGCTGATGTCATTATAAATTGATTAAGTTTTTCTGCTAGAAAGGAATCTGGTCCTATATTACAGAAATTATAATCTGTTCTTTGATCAGATAGTTCTATTTTTGAGAGTTTTGCTTCAAGTAAACCCAAGTGGAGGTTAAAATGTAAGATTTTTTAATACAAAGTTTTTTTTTTTGTTTGTTTGTTTGTTTGTTTTGAGTACTAGGGATTAAACATGGGGCACTCTACCACTGAGCTACATCTCCAGCCCTTCTATTTATTTTTTATTTTTGAGACAAGGTCTTCCTAATCTACCCAGGTTAGCTTGAACTTGTGATCCTTCTGAGTTGCTGGGATTGTAGGCATATATCACCACTACCAGCTAACAAATATTTTTATAGTAGGGTAATTTATAAAAGCCAAATAAAACTGTGGGAACAATTCAGATGCCCAGTAGTAGAGAAATACAAAGTAAATTACAGACAGCAACCATGACTATTCTGAATGATGTGTACCTACTACTTTACTCAGTGTGGTGGTCTAATTATTTGTAATATATGAAAAGACTGAATAAGAGAATTTAACAGTATTTACTAAATCTAGAAAGATAATGGAGATGGCATCCTCTTCTGTTCTCTGTGCATTTCTTCATTGCTAAATGCTGTGCCAGCTGTTGCTGTGCTGGACTCCATACTTTCTCCTTTTAATGATGCCAGCATGGGGCTTAGACATGTGGTATAGCAGATAAACTTCTCACTTGGAAAAGAAAGTCGCTGTAGTTGTGAAGGGTGCCTGTATGTTTCAGTTCAGCCAAGAAAGTCTTGGCTTATGCCTGAAATCTCAGTATCATCTCTTGTACCCTCAAAAGTGTACCTGTTTGGACAGTAGCTCACCCTGAGGGTCTGGCTTTCTCAATTGTATAGCAGGGAAACCTTTTCTTGTTATTTAAATTAAGTTTACTTTGACAAACAGTTAATGCTCAATAGAGGTAATATCTTAAATCTATTGTATTGTGAGATTCAAAGGGAAGTAAGACAAAGCCTCTGCCAGCAAAGAGCTTCACATTTTATTTACTTATTTATTAGTTCTAATCAGTTATACATGACAGTAGAAAGCTCTTTAATTCATTGTATACAAATGGAGCAGGATTTTTCACTTCTCTGGTTGTATATGAAATAGAGTCCCACCATTTGTGCATACCTCTTTAGTTTACTTTGGTAAAAAAATAGCCTCATCTATCAGACATGCTCCTATCCCTGGTTCCTGCCTTAGCCCCATCAACCGAAGAAGACTCCTTTCTGACTTTTCTCTGACTGCATGCCACTTGCCTCTTACCCCACATTCCTGTGAGGTTTAAGGGGATATTCCCGTCTAAGAACCTGCATGCCATTAGTCTGGGTACCTTGCCCAAACATGGTTGAGTCTGCTTCCAGGGCCTTTTTGGACCTATTCCTTTGGATACATGTGCACACATAGGCCCTTACAGGCCTGATGGGATGGGATGGAATGGGAGGGGAGGGGAGGGGAACAGAGGGAACAGACAGCAGTCTAGTAGAAGGAACTAGAGTAGACTCTCCCTCAACCTTACACATTCTGAAATTCAAGAATTTATACCTGGACATACAGGTAATTTTGAGTGGATATTCATTGAAGTAGGAGAATAGAACTTCCTTTATATAATAGTTTATTACCTTGGATTATAGCTTGTAGATACTTAGACACATGGTAACCAGGCCTCAATTTGCAGTCTTGCCCTGGACCCTGCAAATATTAGAGGCAGGCCTATTCATAGTACAATGTAAAGGATGTACCTGTGAGAGCACATTCGATCTTATTCTGTTCTTTAACCTGTGCTGTGCTGGTTCACCAGCTTTCCACACTTCCATCTCCCTTGCATTCCTTGCTGTTCATTCCTTTGTGAAATGCTTTTCCCCAAGATTGCCATGTGGTCTCTTAAGTCTTTTAGGTCTTCTCCTCCCTGCCCAGAGTCATTTTTTTTTACTAGTAAGACCTTGTCTGTCCAGCCTTTCTAAAATTTTACCACTCCCCCAGATACTTACTATCCCCCTTTCTGTCTTTTTTACTTCCCTTAGTACTCTTCACTATCAAAAATTCAGAAGTTGGGGCTGGGATTGTGGCTCAGCGGTAGAGTGCTTGCCTAGCACGGGTGGGGCCAGGTTTGATCCTCAGCATCACATAAAAATAAAGATATTGTGTTGTTCCCATCTACACCTAAAAAATAAATATTAAAAAAAGTCAGAAGTACTGAAAAAAAAAATACTGAACCAACTTTTCTACTTAAATGTCCTTCTTTTAAAACCACTTAAATATTAAAACTTTTTTTCATACAAATATTTTAAGATCTTCAAGTTATTCGTGGGCCTTCTTTAGAGTTAAGTCAATAGTTAAGGGTAATTACTTGAAGCAGTAGTTCCCCCATCCTGCCCTCAGTTTTGGGTTAATTACTTTCCAAGTTTATTGCATAATTTTTAAAATTTCCCACTATATCTAAATAGCCTGCTTATGTTGCGACTTCCTAACTTTTCAGTTTTAGGTCTTTTATTTGCTTTCCACTAAACAGTACCAGACATAAGCTCCCTTTTACCATCATCATACCTGTGCATGCACACACATGTATTCAGCTCTCTTCTTCCCCATAAATTTTAACCATTTAATGAAAATTGTGAGTTTAGTTAGGTACTGGGACTGAACCCAGTGGCACTCTACCACTGAGCTACATCCCCAGCCCTTTTTTGTTTCCCAGTTTGAGACAGGGTCTTGCTAAGTTCCAAATGTTGTCCTGGAACTTGCAACCATCCTGTAGTTGTAGCTGAGCCACATAATGCACTGTGATGACTTTTCCTTCCCCAACAGCATTTTATTTTTCCTACAGTTTATAATTTTCCTGATTTTGATTTTGTTTCCTTTTCTGTTATTTGCATGAATTTCATCCCATGCTATCCAAGTATGTCTTTTTTCAGTATGTTCAGACATGTATTTCTACTGCTTTCCTTTTTTTTTTAAAAAAAAAAAAAACACTCTCAAGAGTCTTCAGATTATTGTTACTCTGAATGGTTGTTCTCAGGGTCTGCTTGAGTTTGAAACTATAGAGATATCTCTAAGATTTATTTATTCTTTACAGAGCGTTTGAGCAGTTGTAGATACAATTGCTGTTGTTTAAAAATACTATTTGAGCAAATGATGGTAAGTAGATACTTACCATGAATTTATCTGTGTTTATCTTTAGTGTGTTTTAATTAAGATGACTTTTATTCTAAAATACAGAATGCATTATATTTGATTTGCATAAAATATATCAGGAATTGCACTGTATTCTTTCGTTATAGGCTCTCAAAATTCGAGAGATCTGTAATTGCCCACCACTTTCTGGACCAGACCCTCGATTGCTATTCAAACTCAGCATGAAGCATTTTCTTGAAGAATCAGAAAAAGAGGACCTAAATATCACTGTTAAGAAACAGAAAATGGATACTCTTCCAATCCAAAAACAGGAGCAAATACCATTAACATACATAGTTGAGAAAAGAACTGACAGTTGAATTAAAATTTATGAGACTAAGGACATGTGAAGAATACAGCAATCCTTATCATTTTTGTGCTATTTTTTAAGAAATGATGTTCAAAATGAAAAAAAAAAAGAATATCCAGGGTCAAATCATGTATATTACAGATATTATCTAAATTCTTCTATGAGGTATTTATTTTTCATAAAATAGTGATGTATTTTAAAATATCTTTAATGAGAAAAATGTCACAGAATAAATTTATATTATACATCTTGCTTTCTCATACTTGCCTTTGATTTGAAAGTCAGACCCCTAGCGGATAAGAAATCTGAATGTGTAATAGTTGTTACAGGATTTCAGCCTAAACTGGATTCCAAAGTTTGGTGATTATGATGAACTGGGAAATGGATGTCTGAAGGTATCTGTTTGCAGGAAATGGTTTGCATTGGTGGGGAAAGTAGAGATTATGTGGACATGAGGACCTTGGGATAGAAAATTTCCTGGTCTTCACCTATGGATGGTATGACAAGGGAAACAGTCACAGGCTGATGCCGAAGAAGCCCTTTTAGTAGAGAAGCACAAGAAGTGCTGGTTTTGGTCCAGGCAATAGTAGAAACAACAAAATTGGGAGAAATGTTCATTTTCATGTTGTCACAGCATATTTAGTAAAGTTATGTCGTTTTGGGTTCTCAGCAGTATTATAGTTTGGAAATCCCTGGGGTTCTCAGAGAAGACAGTCACTCTATTCTCATTGAGATACCACTAGGAGAAGGAATGAGATGCTGTCCCCATGTTCATCTCCTGCGTACCAGACATCAACAACAGTGCTGGAGATGGGATAGAGAGAGAAGATGGGAGGGGAGGGGAGGGGAGGGGGGATAGTAGAGGATAGGAAAGGTAGCAGAATACAACAGTTACTAATATGGCATTATGTAAAAAAGTGGATGTGTAACCGATGTGATTCTGCAATCTGTATACGGGGTAAAAATGGGAGTTCATAACCCACTTGAATCTAAAGTATGAAATATGATATGTCAAGAGCTATGTAATGTTTTGAACAACCAATAAAAAAAAAAAAAAAACAACACAACAGTGCTGGAGGAGGAAGATGAGAAAAGAAGCACAAATCCCCAGTGATGCCCAGAAATTATGGTATTGTATACATTTGGGAGAAAATTTTCAAATATGAGTTTTACTTATACAGTATTATTTGTGCTCCCAAACTGGTAAAGATTAACACTGTTCTAGTTATATTCCTAGGACAGAATTTTCCTTAAAACATATTTTATTAAATAAATAATTTTTTTTGAGAAGGGAAAAAGAAAGTAACTATTTTTTTTAGCATCTACTATGAGTTGGACTATATTCATTTATTCTACCACCTTGTGAAGGTTTTATTTTCATGTTACAATAATAGGCTTGAAGAGGTTAAAAAATGTAAGAAGACTAAATCTATATCTGACTTCCAATGTAAGAAGAGCAAAGGTATATCTGACTACCACTCTATTTTCCACAACTCTTAAGTATCTTAAGATTAAGCTATCAACAGATAAGAAAAAAAATTCTAGTTTTTTGGTTTCTTCATGTGTGGCTTCAATACAGGTAAACATCTTTATGCCCGCATAAAACCTGAGACCACTTACCTTGTCTGCAGGATGATGTTTCAGGTCTTCCTTTTAGATGCTTCTATCAAAATCTGCAGTAGTGAGGCAGTATAGGAAAGTGGGGCCCCTCCTTGCATGTGGGAGCCTGTGGAGTCTCATTTAGGATGTGTCCTAATACTGTTCAGTTTGCTTTGATAAATTATTTGTTAATTGTTAAGAAGACAAGTTCAGAGCCTATTTTTTCTTTTCCAGGGTTTATTATGTATTGCTCAGAAGGTATTTCTTGATCTGCACAAAAGACAACACTTGTAAGGGAGAGATTCACAGTGCCTGTTCTACATACTGTCATTCTTCACTCTCCTGGTGACTGGGTTTTGTAAGAGGCACTCCATAACATGTAAAGACGTTTGGAGAATGTCACCCAGAGGTAAACAGTAAAACACAGTGTTTGATTTCCCTGCAGATTTCCTAAGAAAATAGTGTAGTGGAGACCCTCGTCTATTTTTCCTTCCACCCCATTGTCACATCTGATTGTGGTGTTCAGACTTTCTAGAAAACATATACCAGTTGACATCATGTCAAAGAAAAAAAAGCAAAGAGTAAATAGAGATAATATCTTTATAATGCATATGAAAAAAATATTTTTTAACCCATGGAATCAAATATAAAAGAAATATTACATTTTGGTCCAAGGTTTTAGGAACAAATAGCAATTAGAATGTAAGATATATGTGTAGTGTGTGTATGTATGTGTGTGTGTGTATTTGAAGTATCTTATTAAAACAACCTCTATATGTTTCAGCATTTAGTTGTAGAATTTTTCTTGTTGTTGTCTGCACTATCCCTGTGCCTATAAGATTTAGATGTTGGCTGTTTAGCTCAATCATTAGGGGCATGAGGCCAGTAAAGGCACAGACTTCATCTAATCTCTTTTACAATGCAGATAATTGTGAAACTGTATCCTCTAAAAAGAGAATGTGTGTATTTATTGGTATATATTTAATACCTTATAGTCATGGCACATTATGGGCATACAATTAATATTTTATTATTACTGTATACTCAACATCAATCATCTGGTCAAAGGATAAGAGAATGAAAAAAGGAAAAAACAGTCACATTTTGTGAAACTTTGCCTCTTGGGAGTTAGCTTTGGGACTCTGGCCAAATCACTGCAACTTTGTAATCCCCATGTCTTCATTTATTGTCCTCAGAGGTTTGATGCAATGATTAGGTAAAATGATGTACTTAAAGCAGCATAAAGCCTAGAGCTTCAAACATAACCATTTTTTTTTTTTTTTTTTAGAAAAATCAAATGCTTGCTTTGTACCAAGTGCCTTTGAACCTCAGTTCAATCCTGTAAATGATAGATATTATATGTCCCCTTTGGAGATCAGGAAACTGAAGTTTAGAGGGGCAGTGAAGTTTGCCCACGGCTAAGCTATGAAAAGATGAGGAAGAAACTTTACTTGTAAGAACAGAAAAACTAACTCAAACTGAGTCAAGAAAATTTATTGCCTCACCTAATGGAAAACCCCAGAAGTGAACTACCTTTTGGCATAGTTTAATCCAGAGGATCATGATGTAAGCAAAGCAATTGATCTTTTTCTTTGTGATTTTTCTCAACTGTGGCTTCACTCTTCCCTAATGTTATTAAGGTGGATGTCAGCAGCTCTTGTGGTTACATGCTTCATTCATACCCAGGTAGAAAGAACAACTCAGCCTACAACTATTGGAACAGAGCCTTCAACACTCTAACTGTATCCCTGAAGCAATCCATGGCAAGGGACAGGAACATCCTGTTTGGCCTGGACCTATCCGGATCCAGCCCTGGAATTGAGGAGGGGCACCATCAACACCACCAAACAAAATGTGAGATGGAACATGCAACCACAGGGCCCAGTGAAGAAGTGGCAGGACTAGAATTGAAACCTGTTAGGTTTATCCTCCTTCAGCAGGCAAAGAAACAGAGTAATTCCTTAAAATGAAATGATATTTATCTCAGCAAAAAGAACCTAAGTTTTATCTTGCTTTGATAGTAAATTTGATAGTTTATTTGCTTTACCACACAAGGATTTTTTTTTTTTACCTGCACCGTATCCTCAAAACTAACCTATAATATTGGAAGGAAAAATGATATTATTTACTCATAGAGGAGAAACTAAGCTTGAAGGAATTAGGCAAATTATCTAAGCATATATTTCAAGTAAATGGCTAAACTGGGATTGGAACTAAAGGTCTCACTGATTTGTAATCCAGTGTTCTTTCTGCTTCTCTTTGGAGAAGCAGGTATCACTTCCATTTTTTCTTTGGAAACTGTAGCTCAAAGATATTAAGCAGTGTGTCCTGTACTGCTTAACTCTTAATGTAGAACTGAACTGCAAACCCTCATCTTTTGACTCTGAAGTCTGTGTCTTTCTTTCATTTTTTGCCACTTCAGCTGGCAAATCTTATAAATGTATGGAAACTGTGTTTCTCTTCACCCCTCACTAGTAAACAGCAGGACCAGTATCTTTTATCCCCTACTTAAAATCATATTAATACTATTATGACAGAAGGTAAAAATATCCATTTTAAGCATATTGATACAAATGAAGGGTAAAAGTCCTATTCTTTTAGAGCCTAGAGTTCTGTAATCTGTGGTGAGAAATACCTCATTCATTTCTGGGAAAAAACCCTCAATATTCCACCCTCTATACCTGGCCCACTGACTTCCATCAGATTTGTTAGAAGCTCCCAGCTTCTAATCACCAAGCACTCCTTTCCTGTGCACAAGGAGTTTGTACCACAGCTCTCTGTCAAAGGATCAGAGTGTCTGAACTTGTGACCATGGTCTCTCGCTGCCCCAGCTGTTTAGGAGTTGAGGCGGCTGGCTGGGCAAGGGGCAGAAGTCACAGTGTGGTCCTATTTTCAGCTCTCTGAGATTCTATGATATTATTAGACTAATCAGGGTCTCTGATCATCATGTGCCCGCTGCCATTTCCAAATTCCAGCCAAAGGAACAGAAATTTGTGGTTTTAATTTGTCTTGGTGGCCTAATTATGCGAGAGAAAATCTGAAACTTTTTAGTTAGGCTCTTGGAAATATTAAGCATAGCTGGCAGATTCCTACTACCACCATCTTCATAGACCACAAGGGGCCTGGAACCTAATCTTGAGCTGTGTTGGTTTAAAATCAGCTCTACTTTCCCCCACACCTTGAGAATATTAAAAAAAAAAAAAAAAAAGTAAAATTAACATGTAGTAATTTTAGCCAATAGATACAAAGAATGATCATATTTTTGTTGGTTAGATATGATGGATGGTCTACTGGAGGATTTTATTGTTCTATATTTAAGGATGTATCTTCTAAAGTTAACTTGTCACTTCAGCTGGCAAATCTCATAAGTGTATGGAAAGTGTGTTTCCCTTCACCCCTCACTTGTAAACAGCAGGACCAGTAACTTTTATCCCCTACTTAAAATTAGTCATTTTAATACTATTATGACAGAAGGTAAACATATCCATTTTAAACATATTCATACACGTGAAGGGTAAAAGTCCTATTTTAGGGCCTAGAGTTCTGTAATCTATGGTGAGAAATACCTCATTCATTTCTGGAAAGAAAACCTCAATATTCCACTTGTTTTTGCACAGAAGCAAATTGAATTTAATTTTTTTCATTATTCCCCTTTGATGGTGTAAAAGAATCAAGTGCAACATCACTGGTCTTACTAGTCTTAATTTTTTCTAAGGGAAACTGGGATGGTAACATTTACCCTGCTTAGTTTTCAGGCTTATTCGGGGTTTTAAGTACAGTAACAGGTGTATTCTTCAAACAGCATCCAAAGCACTGTACTCACACGGATTTTTACATGCTGGCATTATTAGCAAGGGCATTTCCAGAAAGATGGCCATTTATGTGGCCTATTATAGCTTAGAACTGATGATGTGCCCTGGTCTGGATAGTGCTTCTGATTTCCATTGTTTTGGCTTGGATATGAAATGTCCCCCCCACCCCCAAAATTCATGTTTTGAAGGCTTGGTTTATAATGCAGTGTTCAGCAGTGGGGCCTTAAGAAGTGATTGGATCATGAGGGCTCTGATGTCATCAGTGGGTTAACCCTTTGATGTATCAAAGTTCAACAGGTTATTGGGAAGTGGTGGAACTTTTTAGATGGGGCCTTGTTGGAGAAAGTAAGTCACTGGGGAAAGTAAGTGCCCTTGGGGGGCATATTTTGTCCTCAGTCCCCTACCTCTTGCTTTCTGCTTCCTGACCACCATAGGTGAGCAGCCTTGCTTCACAGTGCACATCCCACCATGATGTTCTGCTTCACCATAGGCCCCCAAACAGTGGAGCCAAGTGACCAGGGACTGAAAACTCTGAAACTGTGATCCAAAAGATATCTTTCCTCCTTTAAGTTGATTTTCTCAAGTATTTTGTCATAGTGACAGAAAGCTAACTAATACATTCATCGGTTTCTATATTCTGATGTTTAAGTATAGAGAAATGAGGCCAGCCTTTTCCTAGAATCACCATTCCATTCTCCATATGATAGGCTGGGAGAATAGGAACTAATATTTGTTGATCCCTACTGAAGGCAAGATCCTACAAACTTTCTCTCCTTTTAATCCTCACAGCAATCCTGTAAAGGCTGGCTGATTCTCCCAATTTATAACTAAAAAAATGGGGTCACATAGGACTGTGGTGCTTGACCAGAGATACAAAGATAATCCAGGTCTATGAGACTCAAAAGGTTCAACTGTCTTAACATGCTTTTACACACAAATGAAAACAATTGACAGGGAAACATTTATTTGGGGTCCTTGCTTTGTTCTGTAGGAACACTTTTCTCCTGCTTCACAGTCCCTGACACTTTCCAGTATCTTATTTCTCAATAGCAACTCTGCTTGCCATGAACCAATCACCTAACCGAAAGCTAGTCTTGACATGTTACTGCACATTAGTGCTAAGTGAATTCAAGCCAAAAGATTGAAAGCTTTAATGAATGGAGATATGAACAAATTAGTGCAAATAAGCAAGCAATTGTTGTTTCTTAAATGTTTGAAGTAGCTTTTGGGTGAACTTTACTAACATAGCAAAGGGAAAGTCTCACCCATGTACCCAGTGACATTTTTATATCACCTCTTCCCACCTATGGCAGGGTATAAAAAACCCCCACCAGTTCTTCACTCTTTAGTCATTTGCTAATCTTACTATCTGCTTTATTTTTCTTCAGAGTACCTATAACCCTCATTTGACACTTGTGGCTACCCAGACTCTTGCAGGCCATCAGCTTTGACCTTAACTAATCTCAATGTACTAGCTACTCCTCTCAGGGGAACTAGTTTAGGGATTTGAGTTCAGAAGTTGTAGATTCACATTCTGTCTTCCTTACTGGCTGTGGGATCTGACAAGTCACTGTGCCTCTCAGCTCAATTTGTCCTTGCCATATGATGTGAAGACAGGAAGAGTCCTATCACTGTCCCTGCTTCATTATACTGCAAGCCTGCCCTTGGCTACTGGCCCAAGAGTACCTTCAGGTCAGGAGCTCTGTTATTTTCCTCTATTTTTGTGTCAACAGTCCAAAGCATTGCTCAATACATGCTTCTTAAATCAATATAAAGAATAATAACTGTTATTGCCTTTTAATGTTGTGCCATTGAATTCTTCACAGTGGAGTCTCAGTGGTTCTGCTAGACAGGCAGATTCCTTTCCAGGTTTGCCCCTAAGAGCTCAGCCTCTGCAGTCATCCAGACCTGGGTCTGAGGCTGGCTGATTCTGGGTGGGTTACTTTACTTACTCTCTAAGACTGTTTTCTGCCTAGAAAATGAAGATATCCACAATGGGTGCTTTGCAGGGTTATTGGGAGGACCCTGTGTGTGTCCAGGGCTCAGCATACTCTCCAGGGTGTAAGAAGTATTGTCAGGATGCATTAGAGTTGATTAGCATTCAGAGTTAGTGTCAGGACTGCTTGAGGAGCCACACCCATGTCTCCTGGCCTCGAGATCACCTGCCTATGCTGGGGGTGCTTGCTTTTCTCCCTAGAGGTTCCTTTGGCACCACAGGATGTCGCTTAACCAGCAGGGTCGGCTGGACATGCAGGGATTCAAGCCCAAGCCCATCCCTCAGTTAGTGAGGTTGAGTCACTGGACACAGGCCTCAGCATCCACATCTTCTTGAGATGATTCTGTGGTATGTCCCACGAAGTTTGACAGAGGGGACCCTGTGGGACTGAGCCTCCTGGGGTCTAGAACTTTCACACATTGGCTTTTCTCTTTCCTGACTTACTTTCAGCCCTTCACAAGTGCTTGCTAAGATTATTTCCAACTAAACTAACTGAAGGCCACCTGCCCTGCCCTCATGCTTATCTCAGGGCATTTTTAGGGAAGCCTAAACTGTGAAGTTAGCTATCAAACATTATTATTCAATCCCCAAACAACCCAACTTAATAGGTAGAGAAATTGAGATTCAGAGAGGTGAAGTTATTGACTGCTGGGTTACACAACAGTTCTGAGACTCCTGAACTCCTGGAGTTGTTCTAAGGATGTAAGAGTCTATTCTCAGGCAGAAATGGGCTTTGTAAATGTACTGTTATGCACATGTTGCTTTTTATCTCTTCATAGTGCAACCTCTTCAAATGAGGATGACATGGAAGGTGGTTCTGTGATGTCAAGAGTGGCCATAAACATGCTCGAGTACTCAGTCCATTTTCAGGCCAGTTTGTCCCTGGAGCAGCCTCACAGTTTGAGCTTGTAATCCATGATTCATAGGCTCTGGATCCAGAGTGACCCTAATAGTCACCATGAAGTGAGAGCTTTGACTTGGAAATCATAGTCCAGGCAGAAAGTGATATTTACACACATGTGACAGCTTGTCCTGTAGCAGAAAAAATTTATTTAACAGCCATAACAGATTGCAGATAACACTCAGTGGCCTCATCCAGAACATAGAAACCTGTTGAAATGCAAAGGAAATGCAGGCAGGAAAGACAGACCAGGCTTGGGGAAACCTGCCCAGCAGTGCTCAGACTCACTCTGCAGAGAGCCCTTGAGTCAGATTGTTCTGGAGATGGGGTCACTGGGGCTCAGTAGGATCAAGTCACTAACAATACAAACAAACAGTAAGGAGAGCAATAATAACAGCCTCCACTCATTACTGAGACCTCTTACAAACCAAGACCTAAAAGCACTTGACACGCAGTAGCTGGTTTGACTCCTGCAGCAATTCTGTGAGACAGGTATGATTGTCCTACTTTAGGAATGAGGACACTGGAGCCCAGAGTGCCTCAGTGTCTTGTTCTAGTCAGTTAAGGCTACCTTGGCCTTCCCAGTTTCTGGGCCCTTGATGCAATGCCCTTTGGAGACATCAGACATTGGGAGCTTGGCTAATTGGTTGGTCCATAATACATGAACATACAGAAATACTTTTTTGGAGAAATACTTAGCATCCTGGGACAGTTTCCTTTCCTACCAAATGATCTGGAATGCCTGCCTTATAGAGCATGTGTGAGGAGGTAGTGGGTTTAGGCTTCTAGGTCCCTGGCATAGGGTAAGTGATTGTTGCTTGCTACTGTTCTTTCCCTCTCACCTAATAGCTTACACTCAGCCTTATTTCCAAAGCTGCTTTACAAAAGGAAGTTTGGGGCCAAAGCCTGAGAGGACATTCAGTTCTTGGCAGATCACTAAGAGATTCTTTTCATAAGACAGAATGTCAAGAGACAAATATAAGATGGCATTTTCAACCAAGTCTGTTTTGTACTCCAGGTAACATGAAGTAACAATCAGCCATCACTACAGTGGTCTCTGTGGTCTCTCTCCTGGAACTGTTTCATACATCCCAGCAGAACTGGGGAGCCCTCCTCACCCCAGTCTCAGTGACATAAGAAGGACAATTAGAGCTTCCATGGTCAAGCTCAAAGGCCACAACTGGACACTGGCTCTTCCTCAAAGGGAACTGCTTCTCCCTCTTTTTACCTATGTTGAAAGTTTCAGTGTGAGACTTATGAAAAGTGGTCAAGACAACAATGAAGCTAAACTAAAAATAATATTATGTCAGGGCCAATAGAAGGTGACTACTTCTTAGATAAGAGGCTGTGGTAAAGACAGATGACACTAAAGAATACTCTACTCCTAGTTGGGACCAAAGCTAAATGGCCACACGAGTTGAACACTGCCGACTTGCAGAGTGCCATTCACCTGAACCGTGATGTGTGTCCCAGTTCATAGAGTTATGTGGCAAGGCAGCCCAGCCTTGGATGCCTTTTTCTTTTCTGTTAGGAGCATGCTAATCAAGACCATTGTTGAGGATAAGCAGGGATTCTAGGTGGGAATTTTGGTTGCTTTCATTAACATTTTTAATAATAGTAAGTCATAGTAATAGTTAACAATTATGGAACAAATTGCCAGGGATTCTACTAAACATTGTCCAGTTCTATACACTAAAATGCGACTGTTGCCCAGCCAACAATCACTGTTGCTCTTCCTTTCCAGCAAACATTATTTTGCTTTGTGGTGGTGTGCCCTGCCCGAGAGAATAGATCATGACCATCTTCGTCAATCATGGCAATGCTCCTCACCAGCCAGTGACTAAAAAGGCACGTGACCAGATATGACCAATTATAAATCAAACAAAGCAAATGTTTTCCAGGGAAAATGTTTCTTTGGAAAAGAGAGAAGTCATGGAAAGGATTTTTTTTTTTTTTTTTTTTTTTTTTTTTTTTGGTACCAGGGATTGAACTCAGTGGCACTCAGACCACTGAGCCTCATCCCCAGCCCTATTTTGTATTTTATTCGAGACAGGGTCTCACTGATTTGCTTAGTGCCTTGCAATTGCTAAGGCCGGCTTTGAAATTGCGATTCTCCTGTCCCAGCCTCCCAAGCCAGGATGTTTTAGTTTGGGGTCGAAGCCTATTGTTGTTGTACTTTGTTTTCTATCCCTGCTTTGCAAGGATTGTGTCAAGCTATGAGGGTCTCCAGCATTCTGGAGGTACCACCCCAGAACCCCAACATCCCTGAGTTGCTGGGCTAAGTGCATTGGCACTTCCTCCCTTTTAACATTTTGTGAAGTGAGATATTAAGTGTCTTTATTATTTATGCCACTATTAGGTGGTTATTTATGCCACTATTGGGTGCCAAGAAATATTTCTACTGACACAATATTGGTTCCACTTTACAAATGAGAACTTTCCATATGTCAGACAGCTAGTAAGTGGGTAGGCTTCAAACCAGGTCTGCCTGAGCCTGATTTTCCTGCCCCTATTCTGCCAGTGGCCAAGTCTGGGGTCCAGGGGAATTGTATTTCAAGGACAATATGCTGGTCCAATCAAATAAGAAGGGCTTGCAACAGTGGACAGTATGGCAGAGTAAGGAGCTCTCAGTCACTGCAACGGGACTGTTCAAGCAGATGAGGCAGTCATGTTGGTGGAGGTGACAGTGACCACAAATGAGAGGCAAATGTCTCATGCATGTTTCCTGGAGTAGAACCAAAAGGGCCCAGAGAATAGGTGAGAAAGAAGTTGCAGTGTTAGTGAAGCAGGTTTTCAGTTTGATGTCACAACCGTATTTCAAACATCTGTGCTCAAGGAAATGGGTCTGATGACTGTGTTTCTGGACCAGGGAGGGCAATAAGGATTGGGTCCAGGGCTTCCATGGAAGTCCTAGCTCTGCTACCTCTAGACTGTTAACCTCAGCTTCCTCTTTTGTCAAATATAAAGTGGCCTCAGGGTACTTCATGGGGTCACTGAGAAGATCATATGAGATGATCATATGAGATGATGGTCCATTTCCAAAAGTACTTACTGAAGATCTACTATGTACCTAGCCCTCTGATAAGTCCTGATGTCTGCATAAGCTGACAAAAGTTTCTCAAACTTAAAATAGTAAATATTATTCTTTGTTTTTAAAAATTGTTCATGTCTTCTCTGTCTCCTACCCACCAAGGAAACAACAACAACAACAAAAAGAACCCCATCCATCTATTTTGAAATAAATTGAGCTCTTATCTAGGAAAATAGAAGAAATGGCTCCAACGGACAGAGTTTCCAGCAAGACAAATCCCCCAATGGCCTCTCTCTGCCACCGCTCAATAATGGTGTTTGCTATAAATCAGAGAGCTTCTTTATCAAGTGCCTGGGAAGCGCTTGGGACCGATTTAGCCCTAGAGTGAGATTAATCACAAATGCTGCTTTAGAAAGAGTGATGGGTGTGAATAAGAAGGTTTGGTGGAGATCACTCTGATTCATCCCAATTGCTATAGCTGGAGTTTGCAGAACTAAGGTTGTAAGTTTTTAAGCATTTCTCTGTTTGAGAAAAATTATTGCATCCAAGGATAGATTTCTTAATCTTTTACAATGGGCTGATAGGATGAGGAAGACATTTTTTTTTTTCCAAGCACCTACTACGTGTGTCAGGTACAGTGCTTATCTCATCTCTAATCAGTCCCCAGAACAACTCTTGAAATAGATCTGGTTATTCTCATTATGCATGTGAGAAAAATGAGAACCGTGGTAGTGGAATGTCTTGTACAAGGTTATGCAATGGCCAAGTGGCTGCAATAAGAATGAAGTGCAGGTCTGTGAGACTTCAAAGCTTTACCTTGAAGCCTGCTAGAGCTTTGATTGTAGATCCCTGGCAGCAGAGCTCAATGGATATCAAGAAATAAATGGAAGTGGCTTATTGTGACTGCCGGCCCCAGCAATGATGCCTGAGATGGTCCTTTAGGACCCAGCTTTAATGACACCATACTCTGATGACCTTCTTCACCTCATTTTTTTTTTTTTTAAGATAGAGGATGAATGAACAAAAGTCCCCCAGAAAAACTTCCTCTCTGCTCATGCACAATTGCAACCCTGGAGGGCACTCTTCAAGAAAACCTGCTGTGGGAGCATGGTTGATGAATGCTGCAGCTGCTACACCTTTAGGTCTATCATGATGCTTCACCTGCATGTAGGGGTGTCACAGTGGGCCATTCTTGCCAATGCAGGACACCTCCAATGGACAACCTTTTCTTAGGGGATCATTGTTGGCCTGGCAAGATCTTCTTAGAACTTCACTACAGTGAAGCTCTCCTCCTCCATCCCCTTTCCTTCCCACTCTCCTTTTTTTTTTTTTTTTGAGAGAGAGAGAGAATTTTAATATTTATTTTTTAGTTATCGGCGGATACAACATCTTTGTTTTGTATGTGGTGCTGAGGATCGAACCCGGGCCGCACGCATGCCAGGCGAGCGCGCTACCACTTGAGCCACATCCCCAGCCCCCACTCTCCTTTCACTCCTGTCACATCCACATCTTACCCCGCCTACCCCTTTATCATTCATAAGGGGTTCTCCAATAAATCTCTTGCACCTCTAATTCCATCTTGATGTATGCTTCTTGGAAGATGCTAATGGACATATATGTTTTCCCAAAACAAATATCTGTAATTAAGAAAATAGATTAATAGTATGATGTGTGCCATACAACTGATTACTATAGAGCAGTGAAAATGAGTGAATGAGAGGTACAGGTATCAACATGGATATATCTCAGAAACATTTTGCTGAGCAAATCCAAAAATATTGCAGAGTGGTGTATACAGTATGCAACATTCATATAAAATTTTAAACAAGTCAAACAATGTAATATATCATTCGTAGTCACATACATGTACAATTAAAGTATGAAAACACACTGGGGAATGATAAACACCTGAATCAGAAGAGAGATTACCACTGGGAAGAGAAAGAAGAAAGAACACAAATGCATTTTGTATTTAAGCTCTGTGGTTGGTATGGTTGTTCATTGTACCTGTGCTTTTTAAAATGCCTAACGTATTTCACAATAAAAAATTAAAACATATTAAGTAGATCATACACAATGAATTGCCTCTAGTGAAAATAATAAAATGATTAGGATTGGCTATGTTTTGAGAATTTGGGATACATGTTGTCACATGCCAGCAGTCGAGTCTCAGTCTATTGTGGCTTTATTGCACTGAGTAGCAATTGTTTATTTTTACACGTGTTTCTATTCTCTTTCTCTCTCCAACCCTCACTGGACCACCAGCTATAAGAAAGAAGACTCTCATCTCCTTATTTCTGAATCCCCAGGGCCATGACAGCAGCAGGAGAGCAATATGTGTTTATTATGTCTTTAATAATCAGGAGATGAGAACATGGGGCCCTGGGAAGAAAGATGGCAGGTAGTGCAGATGGCAGAGCATAAGTATTTTTTCAATATAGTCAGAAAGGCAGAGGCTCTGTCTTTGTGAGTGTAGCTACATTTGAGTGATAGGTCTGCAATGAGGTGGCTGAGGGGCCAGGTTAGAGGGTGTGACATATTTGAGCTCTTATTACTGTGCTAGTCACTTTGTTATACATGACATGTAACTGGGAGAGTGAGGCACCGATAAGGAAACTGATGCTCAGCAAATTTGAGAATAGGGCCACCTGCCAGATTAAGCCTCTCTAGTCCTAGTTGCTCACTGTGATGCACTGTATCCAGGTTCTGTATCTGCATGACAAGGCAAGTGGTGGGTCTGCTGTGAGGCCACACCTTCCTTATCAATGTGTTTGTTTATTCAATGCCTCCTACATTTTCAGGGACTTTTGCACCAGGCACTGGAGTATGGTGATAAGCAGCACAGGCTGAGATCCATCCTCAGGGAGCCCCCAGCTAGCAGGAGGTGCAGGTTCAGTGTGGTAAGGTCTGTGATATGTGAAGGTCAGGGCCTGTGGGTAGCCCAAAGGGGTAGAGCATCTCCCCAATTGGGCTTGAAGGAAATGATCTCCAGATGAGATAGAGTAAGTGCAGAGGAAGGGGAGAGAGGAGGGTGTTCAAGAAAGAACAGCTCCTGTGAGGCCTGCAGAGGTGAGGAAAGGGACAGAGCTTCAAGCAGCAACTACTCTGAACATTCCCTTTGTCTGCCTTCCAGGCTCTGAATCCTGGGCTTCAGGACACCCATCTTGAGTCTGCTTTTATTTAGACCTACCCACCTCATCTGGGTTAGTCCATGTCTCCAAGGAAAATAGAAACTGAGACATGATTAAACCTTCAAGAATCTGGTAGGGTAAATGCCTGTGAGAAAAAGCAAGGAGGAAGCTCAAGGAGGCTGGAAAAGCCATGAGTTCATGATGCAGGAGGGATACTCAGTGAAGAAGAGAGGGAGGGCAGGAAGTGTCTTAGGAATCCTAAGGAGCTCCTAGGGAAATGTTGGCAGGGCTGTCTAGGAGTCACTGCGACATGAGTTTCCCATGAGAGGAGTCCTGTGTTTCCAGAAATAGCCTTTCCTGAGAGTCTCTGCCTGAGAGTCTCCATTGACTAGGAGTGACCAGGGACCAGCATGGTACAGAGTTGGTGCTGGAGTTTGGAGGGCACTTGTTGGTTCCATTGATTAATTATGCCCCCTGAAATAGGACACCTGAGAGGCATATTCTTGTAGCCTCCATATTGTTCTTGGTTTGTTTATTTCAGGAGTCTGGGCTTAACTGGGCATGATGGCATATGTCTGCCATCCCAGCACTTGGGAGACCAAGGCAGGAGGATTAATTGAGCCTAGGACCTCTGAACCAGCATGGGCATGGGCATGGGCATGTTGCAAAACCCTGTCAAAAAATGAAAAGAAGAAAGAAAAAAGAGAATAAATAAATCTGGATTTCTGCTTTGGCTCTTATTCCTGGGTCTGACAAAAGAAACACATCTTACCCAAGGTGATGGAGACCATGGTTAGGGTACAACTTGGAAACAGCCCCCAGCTCTGCCACTTACCAGTCAGACACTGTAGACAAGTTACTTAACCCTCAGTTTCCTTGTATGAAAACACATGGTGTGTCTGTTACCTATGTATAATGGTACCTGTTACACTTAGGGGCCATTTTAATTTATCAGCCTGATGGTGCTACATCAAAATATAAAATCTCTGTGCCTGATCACTGCTGTGTACCAAATAGATCTGAGCCTCACTCCATTCTTGATGTTTCACCCATCTTTCTACAGTTTTCCTGAACCTGAGGTTTGGTTTGGGAATCCTCCTCTAATCTGTAGCCTTCCTTTCCCATGGGGCTTTTCACAATGATTGGTTGCTTGTTTTGTTATTTTCATTCCTTCTGATAGGCCGAGTTCCTGTGGGAGTGGACACAATGTCCTGTTACCTGTTGCATCTTCCAGTATCTGTTATGATGCCTGGACCCTATCCAGGCAATGGCCACTCTGTAGGGTTACATAGGGCATCTGCCTGAGAGGGAACTAGGCCTGCATCCTGGTCAGGGCGCTGATCACTGAGCTGGGTGCTCAAGGCCTATGCCTGCCTGAAGGAAGCAGTATTCTAATTTGCAGCTCACCAAGGCGGGCTCTATTGGGCTACAGCTATCGAAAGGAGGGTTTGTTTCTTATCTGAAAAATGTGCTCTCTTGGTTCACGGTAGCTCTGCCCCTGAGCCAGGCTGAGACTGTGCAAAAGCACCAGCGTAGAACCTCTTGCTGTGTTAGCTGCTCCTTCCACACACTCCTAGAAAGGGTATGGATGAGCCCTCTCAATCTGTTTCTGCCTTAGTGACCTGAAGGGTTGGAGTCCCATTTTATCTAAGGTCCTTTTCTGCCCCAGGTGTTTGGACACTGCTAGGTGAAGGAACAAGGGCTGCCCAACATGGAGCTCAGGATCATCACCTCCTCTCCTGGACTGGCATCAGCCTTGCCTACCAGGTCAGTTCTTACCTCCTCCTCCATAGAGCCCGCCTCGCAAGCTCACATCCATAGTATTTGTTTTGTACTTTATTACCTGATTTCTCTTCTTCCTTCCCCCACTCCCCCCTTCTCCTTCTGCACTGGAGATTGAATCTAGAGCTTCCTGCATGCCAGACAAATGCTCTACCACTGAGCCACATCCCTGACCGTTCGGTGACTTCTTACTTCCTCCTTTAATTTCCCCCAAAACCTATTGTTATTATCTCATCTCATAGACAAGGGAAAAGAAATTCAAAGAGGTAATTTGCTAAGGCCATGAAGCTCATAAAAGGTGGAGTTCAGTCTTGAACACAAATCTAGCCAGTATAATCCCTATCCATCATCTTTTTGATGCTTATAATTTTTCTCTGAATTGTGTGATTCCTTGTTTCTGTCCCCTTGTAGAATAGAAGAACCTCAAGGATAGGGGACATGATCCCACTCTATTACAGTCCTTCCCAAACACCCCATGCACCTAATAAGCTGTCTAAATGCTATCTGAGTAAAAGACAACATCCTTGGGATGAATCACATCACATGACAAACCCTGGGAAAGCCCTATACAAATGCACACCACCATGTATTCACAACACTCACATTGATTTCTTTTATGCATACACATGGGGTAGTTGGTGTGACACATAGACACTGGGCCAACAGACATGCATGTGTCTATAGGGGCAGGCACAGCATTTACATGCAAACCCATTCATGTTTTACATGAAGGATGTGGCCAGAGCCACAGGAACATGTGCATGTAGACTGGGAAGCATGCAAATAACCTTATGTATGTGACACTTATTATGTGGTTGCATGTATCCCTTAGAGGGTGGGTACCAGAGTAGGCAAACCCAGCACCATATAGCCTATACATGAAGACTCACACAGCCAGGCAAGGGCCAGGAAGGCATGTTAGCCTCCTTCTCCCTGAGGTGCCACACTCAAATGGATTCCACTATAGCTCTTGGTCTTTCAAAGATACAGAGGGCTTACACTTTCTCCTCGGGGCCAGCTCTTCCTTTTTCAAGTTGTCTGGCCTTTGGAAGGTGCCAGGTTTAGTATGTGCTTTAGGATGCCTGTCACCTCCACACACAGCCACTCCTCTCAACAGGAGCTCTCTGCTCTCAGTGGGGAAGGCATGAAGGCTCAAAGTAATTAAATCTCTCTCTGTTCCCTTCAGCAACATTGATCTGTACAGGGACACACTCTGACTCCTAAGGAACAAAGCTTTTAATTTCTCGGCTGGAATACACTGTTCTTAGACTTGTTTCATATGTGAGTCATTAAGAGTGAAAATTACAGCATACTTTCTCATCTTCAGAGCTCGCTACAGCTTATAAACCACTTTTGCACTCCTTCGTTGGAGTATCACAATCATGCTATGGGAATGAAAATTCCCTGTTTTATGGATGAGGGAACCGAGGTGAACAACAGCAGGCACCGATGTCCTACTATGTTGGGTACTGTTTTTAGTGCATTTCGAGTTTCAATTTTTTAAAATCTTTGCAATAACACTAGGATGTATGTCTATCCTCATCCCCATTTTACAGATGAGGAAACTGAAACACACAAGGTCAAATTAACCTGCTGAGATCACTTAGCAAGAGTCTGGCCAATGGTATGCTATATGAAGTTAAAGGGATGTGACACAGGATATTTGTCTCCTGGGTAAAAACTTAAAGCAATGCCTCCCATATTTTTTTTCAAAGGTAAAACATTCTAAAAAAAATGCTACTGATTCAAATACATTGGGATTGAGGGGATCCAGATTGGAGATCCTTGGGATATGAAACCTGCTTCCTCAGGTTGTGGCTGTGTCATCTACCCATCATGTGTCCCTGGGTAACATTACCCCCTTGCCTGTTTGTTTACCTGCAGTGTATGATGAAAACAATACAACTAAAGGGATAGCAGCACAATTGTGGATGCTCCACAACTCCTCAGGGTGAGGGAAGAAATATTTGTAATTGTCAGAAGCATGATACAGCTGGCAGGAGAATATGAAATCAGTTACGTAAATTGTGAACTATATGTCAAAGTTCTATTTGTCTAGAGACAGGGTGAAAATCAGCACATTTCTCATCAAGACAGAAAATAAAAACAGAGGAAAGACCAGGAGCCTTTTAGAATAACTCAGCTACAGAGAGGGTTCAATCCCTTCATCAGTACTCTCTAGGTGCCCATCCCATTGTTCATCTCGAAGCTGGCTGGCTCTGCCTCCACTGGCATGTTCCTCTCTGACTCCTATTTGGTTGTTTGGTAGTGTGGCTGGGGATGGTTGCAGTTTCTTCCTTAGTTTCTGTAAGTACATGAAAACAACTTCAGAATGAATTCCTCTTATGCTTTCTCCTTGACAATCCCAGTAGCTGTGCTCTCCAAAGCTCCCATCTCTTGTGCATCTCCATCTCTCTCCTTTCTCATCCCTCCATGCCTTCCCCTTACTTTTAAGTGCTTCTAGAGAGTTTGCAGGAGACTCAATCCTGGGCTCTAGAGAGGAGGTCTTTGATCTTTTTGATCATGTAATGTTTTAGTCAGTTTTTTTTTTCTGCTGTGACTAAAAGATCTGACCAGAACAATTTTAGAGGAGGAAGAGTTTATTTGAGGGCTCATGGTTTCAGAGGTCTTAGTCCATAAATAGCCAGCTCCATTCTTCAGGGCTCAACATCAGGGTTTTAGGGCTGAACATCATGGTAGAAGGAAGGAGCTTACATGATCAAGAAGGAGGGAGAGAGAGAGAGAGAGAGAGAGAGAGGCACTCCACTGGCCAGATACAAAATATATGCCCCCAAACCATTCTCCAATGCTCTACTTCCTCCCATTACACCCCACCTACCTTCAGTTACCACTGAGTCCCATCAGGGAATTATTTCACTGATTAGGTTAAGGCTCTCATAATCGAATTATTTCACCTTTGAACCTTCTTACATTGTCTCATATGTGAGCTTTTGGGAGACACCTCATATCCAAAACATAATATGTGATTTTACTAGAAATAAAAAAATTGAGCATCTGATAATAGCACATGCTTTTTTTTTTTTTTTTTTTTTTTTTGGCTGAGGGTTCAAATCCTAGGTCTTATGTAAGCTAAGCAAGTACTCTATGACAGAGCTACAACCCCAGTGCCACATCTACTTTTTAAACAAATCACATAGTTACATCTGCACTAACATTTTATATATAAAACAAAAATTAATGAAGATTTCAAGATGGATATTTTTTAAAAACATGAGATAAAGATTAATAGTAACTTAAAAATATTAACAAAAGTCTGATGTTTTTGAAAACCTTGGTTTAACCCTTCTCAAGTAGTTATTCAAAGGTATAATCCAAAGTACAGTTTATACCAGAAATTGAATTTAATTGTCTTAGCTCCAAGAGACAATAGCTAATTTCATCACAAAAAAGATCAGGAATTTGTAAACCCTTGTGTTTTTGAGTAACAGTTACCTAACAGCTTGTTTTTTTGATGGCTACTTCAAGCCTCTGGTCCTGGGATAACCAGTGAATCTCTTTCTGGTGCAAAAGATTTTCATCATCTCTTGTCAACACTAACATTTCAGATAATACAGTAAATGCACTTTATCTGTACACACATCAATTATAAAATACAAAGCAAAATGGACCAAAAACCACACACACACACACACACACACACACACTCATGCACAAACATGTGGAAAGCCAAACACTGAATGTGGGTTCCAAGGGTAGTTGTTTTGTACTGTGGGACACATAGTACAGAACTCTGAGAGATCTGTTCTTAGGATCTCTCAGTAGGTGAGAAGTCCTAGGTAAGGGCATCAGTGTCCATCTGTGTATTATGTCTTAGTAAACTTCAATATTCTTTAAATCTAAATATATAACTAGAAGGGCCAATATGTCCCCCACTCAAGCTCCCACAAATCATTATGCATATTTTCTAGGTAGGTCGATTTCATTTTGGAGCCCTGTTAGCTAGAGAAGAATAAAATTCAGAACCACGGATAGCTACACACAAGTAGCTACACACAAGGGCACAGTATTTCCAATGTTCTGCTTTGCCACCATCTGATAGGATAGTTATGAGACATGACCAAAATGGCATAGTAAGTGTCCAATAACGATTCCTTCCTTTCTTGCTTCTCCTTCTCTACTGTTCAACCTGGTGACAAGTGATGGGAGGGAGACAGGAATTCAGAGTAGATGGCCAGAAATTAAAACAATGTAATTTTGGAAGTGTTTCTAAGTAGAACTGGAATGCGATTAGCCATCATATTTCTCCTTTTCTCATCCATCTCTGCCTTTTCCTTACTCTTTATTCCATCAAGAGAATGATCATGAGACTCAACTCTGGTAGGAGAAACAATTGGTCTCCAGAACAGTGGCTGAGGTTTAGAGAAGTGAAAACACTGGCCAATATTAATATTTAAACATTGATATGACATACTGCAGACAATATGCTCTTTTTTGGGTGTATATCTCTACTAGCACTGAAAAATTTGAAAATATGGTACAAGTGTGTGTACATTTTTTTTTCCTTGGTTATGGGGATCAAACCTGGGCATTAGGTATGCTAGGCAAGCACTCTATCAGTGAGGTCGACTGCACCTTGTAAGAGACCCTGAGCCAGAGCCACCTAGCTAAATTGCTACAAGATTCCTAACCCTCAGAAACTTTGAGATATAAATGTTCAGTGCTTAAGGCATTAAATTTTCAGTTGTTTTGTTATGTAGCAATAGTTAAATAATGCAGTTTTCAAAATCCCGAATCCTCTTTCCTCGTTTGTAATTGGTTTTAATTTTTGACTTCTTGAGTTTTCCAAACAAATGATTTCTGGACCTATCTCTTATTTCTGGTCCTAAACGTCCATTGTTGCTTTTCTTAGTTACAGTTTAGTTTCCTTATCCCAAACAATAATAGCTCAATTTTTGAGCATTTACCACATTACAGGCATGATGCATACATATATTATCTCCCCACTCATTTCTACCAAGATACGAAGTGACCTCATCATTATTCCCATATAATTAGTAAGATGAGGTTTACACTGGCCAATATTAATATTTAAACATTTATATGTCATATTGCAGACAATATGCTCTTAACTACTCAGCTATCTATGGCTTTGATCCTGGTACATTTCTATTACTTATAGGTCTTTTGGTAAAACAAACCTAAGTTCAAATTGTGTCTTCAAATATGACCAGCTGATCACTGTCTCCTCTTCTCCAAATGTGGGAAACAACATCCTCCTCAAATGGCTTTGTGAGGGACCAGTGCTATCTGATAGAACTTTCTCTGATGATGGAGTTGTTTCCAGTCTATCCAATATGGAAGCCCAGTTACATATGGCTATTGAGCATTGAAATGTGGCTAGGATAAATGAACAACTTAACTTTTTATTATTTTCAATTTGAATAAATTTAAATTTAGGAGGCATATGTGGCTAGTTTTACCGTATTGAACAGAGCATTACTAGATCATAAGCTCCAGGAAGGCAGGGGCCACAGCTATTTGGCTCACCATGACATACTCAGCACTTAGCAACAGTGCCTGACACAACAGTGGCACCTGTAATGAACTGTCAAACGAATGAATGTATGAATAAGTGGTCCATCTTGGGCACTGAATAAATAGCATCTATTGGCGAGGCAGAGCATTGATCTTTACTGGACCTTCCTTGCTTCTCCCCATACCACTCCCCTCCACCACAATAGCAGCCAATTATGCTCTCCTGCAGAAATGTCATTTGAGCTCTAGGAATTGGACAGAAACTAGATTTCAGGTGACTGTGGGGGACAGAGGAAAAGAAGCCCCCTACATCTTTAATGGGCCACAGAGGACAAGAGCCCCCCTCATCCCTCCAAGATTGACTAGAAAGTTTGTCTGTAACAGAGACAGTTAAATTAATGATGAGACCCAGTGACAGGGAGGCCAGAGCAGCCCCTTAAATGTCACCTTCGTTATTTTTCAAGCCAACAGGATGAACTGCCTTCCCGTTGGCTTCCATGTTGTTATTGTTCCGCCTCAGGGTGGAGGGATTTTTTTTTCCTAATCCCTACAACATGAGCTGTGTAAGTTCAGCAAGGGCAGGAGGCAAGATGGCACAGGCTGCTTAATAAGGGGTCTGGCTGTCACTGAGCTGGAGCTCTTGTGCAGACACGGGAGGTGGTGGGCGGGGGTGGCCTGCTGGGGCTCCCTTCCTCACCACAGCCAGCCTCAGCAGTGGGGGGTACTATGACTGTCAGATGGTTTTCCCCACTACTTCTTCTCTGGATCAATATCCAGTCTGAAACAAAATGCATCTGGCGGGGAGCGGTGAATTCTGGCCTGGGGGCTAGGAGATGGAGGTTGGAGTTTGGACTCTGACATTACTGGTGTGGGTGATCTCTGACAATTCATTTCCCCATATCAGGACCTCAAATTTTAACCCTGCAAAAGGAAAGGGGACTGGACATGGCGATCTTTAAGACCCTTTAGGCTCTATGCTTGCATAGGGATTGAAACTATGGACTAGGCAATCACCAAAACAAAGGGTGAGCCCCAACTCTGCTCTTCTGAGCTATTATTCAGCCTCTCTGAGACAATAGTACAACCTCAAAGGGATGCTGTGAGGATTAAATGAGATAATGAATTCCAGTGGTCTCAGCTCTGGCTACATATTAGAATCACCAGGAGCGCTTTTAAAAAATCACAACGCCCACACCTAACTCCCAGAGATATCGACTTTGTTGTCCATAGTGAGAGCTAAATGCTGAGATTTTAACAAAAGTCTCCTCAGGTGCTTCTGAATCATTTTTAAAGTTTAATTTGGGGAAAGGGTTCATATACTGCAGGAGCTTATTAAGTGTTTTGTGACTCAATGGATATTTTAAAGATCATTTTTGTAACCATCGTTCTCCAAATCTGGCTCTCTGGACCTAAGTTACCCATGACAAAAAAAAAAAGTGTCCTAGAGTTGCAAAATGCAGCTTTATTGATTCTTCCTCGCTATTCTTCTCCAATCCTCCCTCACCTTCCCCAATTTGCATACTCCTCCATTGCATCTCTTTCCTATTCAGTGGGCCTCCATTCTTCTCCTGCCCACATCAGCTCTGCTTTGGACCATCATTATTGTACTTGTGGATTCTTTCAATAGAAAGAAATCACTGTATCATTTTCCCAGCTCCAGTATACAACTCAGCACACCCCTTTCTCTGCTGAATCGGTGAAGCATAGTGATCATGAGTATATTCTCCATAGCCATACAATCTGGATTCTGATCCAACCTGAGCCATTTACTAGCTGTGTAACTTTGAATGATGTTCTTTTGCTTTTTTTAAAAAAAATATTTTTAAAATTTTAAGAACACAGAGTAATTGTACATATCTATAGTGCACATAGTGATATTTCAATACATACACATAATGTGTAATGGTCATAGCCATTACCTCAGACATTTATCATTTCTTATGCTGGGAACATTTAAAATCCTTTTTACTATCTATTTTGAAATAGACACATTTATCCTATTATGCTATAGAACATTAAAAGTTATTCTTATCTAACTGCCCCCTGTGCCCGCTAACTACCTTCTCTACATCTCTCCCTCCTCGACATCCTTTCCAGGGTCTGATATCCACTATTCTACTCTTTGCTTTTTTGAGATCAACTTTTTCACTTTCAAGAACATACAGCATTTGTCTTTATGTTGCTCACTTGTTTCATTTAACATAATGTCCTTCAGTTCCATTGAATGAGTTTTTTCTTAACCTCTCTGTTCTCAGTTCTCTCATATGTTTAAGGGGGATCCCTGAGACCCAGGCCTTTGTTTGAAATCAGCTGGTCTTCACCATCAGGCCCTCTCTTACATATCACTCTGCATTCAAAGAAGGAGAGAACATTGAGGAATTGGATGTATTGAGCACCTATTGTATGTTTTCCGTATGTGGAAATGAATTTATATAAATTCATTTCCATAAAACTTAACGACACAGATGTGTTCATTTTAAGATGACAAAAGCAAGGTGCAGAAGTTGTTTATCCTGTCCCTCAGACCTGCAATGAGGAGAGGCAGAGCCAGGGGCTAGATCTCAAGCTGTGCGTGTGACTCTGCCTGGTGAAGCATCATCCTTTGGGAGACATTTTTCCACTTTGATTGACCTCTCAGCTATGGGAGGGACACTGGTAACTTGAGAGGGGAGGGAAAGGAGACAGATACACACACTTGTTCAATCACAGCTTCTGAACCCACTGCCCAATGGGTGATAGGTATCAAATGAGGGGACATATTTGTGACTTTCTTTTTCAAGAAATGGCAGTAAGGAGGGAAAAGTGCACTTAGGTAACCAGCCTGAGAGTCCCAGGATTCATTTCTTCTTATGTATATCAATTTCTAGATATAAGAGATAAACAGCCAGTCCCCAGGACTCTGAGTGAGGTGGGCCGACCATGACTCAGTGGACCTTTGTTCTCCTGAGCTGCCTCCTGCTGTCCCTGCTCCTGGAGACTTTGTTTTGGTTGAAGCATGTCTTTGCTGAGGACTGCTCCAGCCTGCCTTCTGTGGCGGATGGGGGTGGACCTGCAATCCCAGGAATGCAGGCCCTCTAGAGCATCCCTCCACTTGAGGCTAGTGGGTGTTGGTGTTCAGTCCCCAGCTCCCTGCTACTCTGGTGGGTACAGAGCGCAGATCTCATACTCCGGGAATTTCCTAGCTGGATGAAGCTGCCATTACCAGGGTGGCTGGTTTCCGTGGGCATCTTGGCTCACTCCCTTTTCCCTTGAAGGCTCCTGTCTCCTCAGGTGTCTCCTGACTCCTCTCCCCATTGAAAACTGGAGGATTTTTTTTGGTGGGGGGGTACTGGGGATTCAACGCGGGGCCACTCAGCCAGTAAACCACATCCCCAGCCCTATTTTGTATTGGGTCTTAGTGTCTCGCCATTGCTGAGGCTGGCTTTGAACTCGTGATTATCCTGCCTCAGCTTCCTAAGCCGCTGGGATTACAGGTGGAAGCCACATCACCCAGCGTGAAAATTGGAGTTTTATAGAATAACTAGATATTCAAAGGTAGGAAGGGTATAAGACAACAAATTCCCTTTCCACAGAAGGAAGGGAAACACTTGACACACAAACTGGATCTGGAGAATTGTTTTTGTCTGGGAGCAGGCAGAACTGGCGGGATCTCAGAATGCCTGCAACAGAGGCCCAGGCTGCAGCCTCTCTAAGGAGCAGGCCTGCACTCTGGCAGCAGGGAGGTGTGGCTCCTGTTGCCAGCTCCCTCTCCTGGCCTCCTTGAGAGCCCTTCACAGACCCTCCTCCTGCAGACTCTAGGCCGCCCCTTCATCTGTTCATAAAGCTGCCCTGTGTGGCTATAGTCACCTCTTGCTCAAGGTGAACTTTGAGTCTAGGTCAGCTCCTCCTCCAGGCATCTGGCCCTGGCTCTCCACTCTCTGAGGCTCCTCTGACTAATCTGAATGTGTCTTCACGCTGGACCTTCTTGGCTACCCCAACCTGCTGCTGCCCCCACAACTGGGTGTGCAGTCTTGAGTCTGTGCCCCAGAGGGAGTGGTATTTCAACAGCCTGGTATATCCACAAATTAATCTCAAGGGCACTATTGCGGTGCTGGCTCTTGCCACAGCCCCTGGAAGGAGCAGCCTGTGCCTCATTTGATCTTGGACTTCACCCAATTGCCAACTGGGTAAGAGGTGGAGACCTCATCCAAGACTAGAATTGTGTGATATGTGTAAGAAGTTGAGCCTAACCCATTTTGATTTCCTTCCCCAGAATTTGATGGAACATTTATAGAGACTGCTGCCAGTGTCTGTTAGGTCCTGGAGCCTGAGGGTCATGTGAGCCAAGAGTGGAGGGTGTGGGGACTCCGAACAACAACTGAGGTGTAAACAGAGGAAGGCAGGATTCGGGGAGCACAGGAGGAGGCAGCAGAGCCACAGGGAGAGGAGCAGAGGCCAGCAGGCCCTGAGATAGAGCGCAGACCTCGGTTCTCCTGAGGCCTGGCTCTCCTGAAATTTCCGTCACAGGTTCTGGGAGACCTCTGGGAAGCCCTGTGGTAAACGCTTTCCACTTTAGCTAGCACGAGGGGGTTCCCTTATACAGTCAAGTGTCCTGAAGTGAGCAGAACTCGAGGGGAATTGTGGTACTGACCACAGCAAACCTTGGCAAGTGCCAGAGGGCAGTGAGCAGCGGGACTGAGGAGCTGAGGATGAGTCACTCCAGAGGGGCCGTGGTGTGGTGCTAGGTTTCCAGATCTTCTCAGTGGGGTGTGGGCTATATGAGGAGCTGAGATACAAAAGGAGAGGAACCTGCAGAGGCGGGACTCCAGGGCTCAACCAAGGCTGCTCTAGACTCAATAGACTGGTGTGAAAAAACTCCTCTCAGGTGGGATCAGGTGAGCAAAGGCTTCACATTCATTCCCTGCTACCATTATTGTTATGATCAATTATTATGTTATTATGTGAGTTTACCTACAACCAAATTGACTTTCTTTTTTCTGGGTGTGCATGTGTTATGGTTTAGAGGTGGTGCTCCCCAAAAGCTCACGTGTGAGACAATGCAAGAAGGTTTGGAGGAGAAATGATTGGGTTACAGCCTTAACCTAGTCAGTGAATTAATCCCTGCTGGGATTAACTGAGTGGTAATTGGAGGCAGGTGGGGTGTGGCTGGAGGAAGCAGTTCATTGGGGCATGTCTAGTGGGCATGTATTATGTATATGGAGAGTAGACTCTCTCTGCTTCCTGATCATGATGTGAGCTGCTTCCCTCTACTACACTCTTCTACCATGATGTCCTGCCTCCCCTCCAGCTCCAACAAATGGAGCTGGCCTTCTGTGAACTAAGACCTCTGAAACCGTGAGTCCTCAAATAAATTTTTCCTCCTCTACAATTGTTCTAGTTGGGTCTTTTAGTCACAGCCGCAAGAAATTTATGTAACTACCATCACAATTATGACACACAGCAGCCCCTACCCCATGCCCTTGGCCTTGTAATCGAGCTTTCTCCCCATCTTTAGCCCCTGGCAACCATAGACTGTCTCCATCCCTACAGTTCTGTCTCGTCCACAGTGTCGTATTCATGGAGTCGTATATTGTGTACGCTTTCGAGGCCGTCTTCTTCCACTCGGAGCCATACTCATTCCCAACCCATCCATGCTGTTTGTTATTGCTTTTAATTGCTGAGTATCCCGCTGCATGGAGATGCCACCATTTGTTTATTCACTTGACACTGTTGTCAATGTTTGACGATTATGAAAAGAGCAGCTATAACATTTATGTACAGGTTTCTGTGTGAACACAAGTTTTTATTTCTTCAAATTAAATACATAGTAACAGGACTGCTGGTTCCTATGGAAAATGTAGTTTTACCTTTATAAAAAAATTGTTTTGCAGAATGCCTTTATGATTTTGCATTCCACCACTGTGAGTAGAAGTTTCAGTTGTTCCATATCTTCCAACACTGGTTTTTCTTTTTCTTTTTTCCCCCCCAGCCATCCTTTTAGGGGTATAGTTATATCTCATTGTGATTTTAATTTGCATTTCATAAAGACTAATGATCTTGAATATCTTTTCAAGTGCATATTTGCCACATGAATAACTTTTTGGTGAAGTGTCTGATCACAACTTGTCCATTTTTAAAAATTGGGTGCTTGTTTCTTACTGTTGAGATTTGAGGCTTCTTATATATTCTGAATATAAGTCTTATGTAGGTGAGTTTCTAATATATTCCTCTAGTCTTAAATTTGTCTTTTGTTTTTGTATTGTCCCCTTTATCATTAACTATCTCTTTCCCTTTATCTCTGGTATTTTTCTCACCCTGATGTCTATTTTTGTATTAATCTAGCCCTCTAGCTTTCTTATGATCAGTATTTGTATGGTATGTTTTTAAAAATACGTTTTACTCTTTTATTTATTTTTAGTGCTGGGGACTGAACCCAAGGCCTCATACATCCTAAGCAGGTGTTCTACCATTGAGCTTCCCCATAGCCTGCCTTTTACTTTAAAACATATACTTTTTATTTCAGAATAATTTTAGATATTCAGAGTTACCTATACCCTCACCCAGCTTCCCTGATGTTAATGTCTTATTTATCACGGTACATTTGTCAAACTAAGAAAGTTATGTGGGTAGAGTACCATTAGCTAAATTACAGGCTTTATTTGGATTCACCAGTTTCTCCACTAAAGTCTTTTTTCTTTCCCTGTTCTAGGATCCAACTCAAGATTTGATACTGCATTTAGTTATCATGTTTCCTTGGTACCCTCTGATCTATAACACTTTCTCAGGATTTCCTTGCTTTTCCTGACCTTGACAGTTTTGACAAGTACTAGTCAGGTATTTTCTGAAATGCCCTCCAATTTGGGCTTGTCTGATGCTGCCTCGTGATGGACTGAAGTCCCATGGGTGAAGTGTCCTTCTCATTGTACCGTTTCAGGGACTACACGATGTCAGCTTGGCTCATCTCTGCTTCTATAACCTTCATTACTTGACTATAGCCTTGCCTGCCTCTTTTCTCCCTTGTCAAGCTCATTTACACACACACACACACACACACACACACACACCTATTCTTTGCAAGTGAGTCCCTAAGTTCAGCCCACAAGCCAGCACAGAGGAATCAAGCTTCACCTCCAGGAATGGGAAGCCACTCCTTTGACCACAATTAGAAGATTTTTCTTAGAGATTCTTCTTCTATTTTTATGAAGGGCATGGCTCTAGACTTCATGCTATCTTTGAGTCTGGACTAGGGGGAAAAATCAACAGGAAACTCACTACCAGCTTGCTGTTACTTAAAATTGTTTGCTTTGCAAATTCACCAGCAACACTTGCTTTTCAACACCCTTAGATAGTTGTTCCATGAATGTGTTACAGTGTTTCTAGTTGTTTTTAGTGAGAGCCAGAGTGAACCTCCATATCCCATCTTGACTAGAACCCAAGCCCCTCATTTATTCAATAATTACTTACTCCCATTCTCATATTCAGTCATTTATTTATCCCTCAAAGTCATATCTATATCTATATCTGTATTTATCTATCTATAATCAATACACATGATTTGAACACTTACTAATAGTCAGTGGTTATGTTAGTTACTGAAGATACAGACATGAAGTAGACAGAATTCTAGTCTACTTCTATTACTTGGGTATAACGGCCAAAATCTCATTCAGTTTAATATCTGAACCCACCTAACATAATTGAGTGCTTGTTATTCTAGAGCTTGTTATTCTTGAGCTTGAGGGAAAGCAAAGGAATTATCAAATAAACATTAATATAGTGGAATGAGTGCTGTGATACTATAGAAGTGATTAACTGCCTTAAATGAGGGTACATGAGTCCATTTTCTGTGGCTAGAACAAAATATCTGAGACCATATAATTTATGAAGAACGGAGGTTTGGTTATTTATCTCAAGGTTTTGGAGACTGGAAAGTCTGTGAACATGACCCTCTTGCTACATTTTAACATGGTAGAATACTGCACATGGTAAGATAGAGCAAGCAATGCTAATAGCTCAAGTCCCTCTTCATTTTCTTATAAAGCCACTACTGCCATCATGGAAACCCCACCCTGATTACTTCATCTAATCTTAATTACCTCCCAAAGACACTGTCTCCCCATACCATTAACACATCACTTGGGGGATGATGATTCCAACACATGAACTTTTGGGGAATATATTCAAACCCTAGCAGAACATTTCTTTAATAAGGCAATCTGCCTTCAGGAAGCAGTCTCTTTGGGAATATGTGGATTTGGGCTAGGTCAGCCCAATTTCACTTTGAAAGAATAGAATGAGCTGAGACATTGGTTTGGAAATCAAGGGGACATGGGTGAAGAAGTGGCGAGTCTTCTTTGACCTGAGCATTCCTAGGATTTCAGGACAGGGGTGTGACTGAAAACAATCCCAAAGACTCCTTCAAGATAATCCTTGAGTTTAGAGAATTCATATTTGGTGGTCTCCTAACCTGCTCTCATCCACCTGGGCAGTTCCATATGCTTAGTATTCCATCATTTGTATAAATACTGGCTTTGCTCCAAGGATGCAGACAAGTCTATCCGAAGGCTTGCATGCCTGTAAAGGGTAAGGAAGCATCAGGCCTGGTTCTGCAGCCATATCTGTAAAGGGGTGGGAGCAAGCAGACTCTCACTGATGTTCAGGTCCGAGAAGGGCCAGGTCCTGAGACTTACCAGTCATCTTCAAGAGCATTACATCGGCCTCATTTATCTTGGATTCCAATCCTTGGGGTCTCAAAGCCTTCCTATTCATTCCCCTGATAGCTACAGGTCCTGCCTCCTCTCGGACCTTTCCTTATGCATTAAATCAGCCATTTATTCATTCATACATGTGTGAAAGAAATGTTAAAGTTGTCAGAATCCAAAGGAAGTCACTTGCGCCGTACCTAACAATAGCAACAAAAAGTAAATGAAACCAGGAGGTCATGAAGGAAAGGTTCTTAGACCCAACTGCCTGATAGAACAAAAGACTCTTTCAGAACCACAGCTTGCAGAGAGGCCATTGCAACCTTATGCAAAAAAGTATTTCTGCAAGGACCTCTGCCCAGCAACTGTCTGTTCACCCTTGGTTGAACAGTTGCTCACACTTTCGTCCTTAATCATTATGGCCAAGGATAGTGTTTCAAAATAGCTGATGTAATCCCACCCATTTTTGCCTTATAAACTTCCACCAGCCTCAACCTCTTTGAATACACCCTTGGTTTACCATGACGTTCATACTTGCATACCCTGCTTCTCCCAAAGAAATGTCATGTTTCTTTGTGACACATGCACAGATGCATCCAAGTATATTCCCTCTGAATTCTATGCCAGATCTTTGTTTGACTCTGCCTTGCTGATGAGAATCTTGTTTAGCCTTCTATACTATGCCCTTCTTGTACCTCTCTGACCACTCCTATATCTCTTGATTGGCTCTTCTCTACTCTTTAGGCATGGATGGCTCACCTGAACTGTTCTCATGGTCTGCCCTGCTCTCTCCCTCCTGCTCTGGTCCCACCCTGCTAATGGCCAAGGCAGTGTGCAATGTGTTCTGAGATGGAGGAGGAGTACAAGGTTTCACCTAGTCATGCAGCCTGGCTTCTGGCTGCTGGTGGCTCAATCTAAGAGCTGGCATTTTTTCCTCATTTCTGCAACCCTACTGGGATCCTTTGTTACAATTTATATCTTCTACTCATATTCCATGTCTCCAATTTTCTTCCTTGAAAATGCATTGGGGCCTCCCTGATCCCCACCTCTTCTCCTTCCATAGATGAGGTCCTTCACCCACAGACTCAGTGCCTGGATCAGTTCCATGTCTTGAGACCCAGCATAAAACCCACACTGGGTCTGGTTGTCCTCATTGCATGCATGTTTCAGGGTGAGAAAAAGGCATGAACTTGGGGTCAGACTCATCTGAGCTCCAATTGAAAATTGTATATGAGCAAGCTGGGCAACCCTCCGACTTTAGTTTTCTAATTGCAAAATTGATTGTGGGTAAAATCCTGTTTTCTACATTGCTGAAATAATGCTGTTTTTGTTTAGATAGTAAACAATCACAGACTTCTGGGGAGAAGGGTTGAAGCCCCCAGTGGGTTGACCTTGATCTAAGCGGATCACGGGAATTCCTTTCATCTTGCAAATGTCTGCTTTAGGACTGGGCATGTGATGATTTTCTATCCAATGAAGCATCAGGGGGCTATCTGCTGGGAAGCCCCTGGAAAGGATTTCTTCAACAGAAAAAGGAGACGGAGTAGGGGGGGGGCGGGGGAAGAAGCTCACGCTTTTCTGCCTTAGAATATGGTCCCCTCTTGGGCTGGCTGGAGCTGTAGCAGCCATTGCATGAGGCTGTGTGGCGCAAACCCAAAGGGCAAAGCCCACACCCAAGGAGGAGGGCAGGGCAGAAGCACGTGGGAGCCTGGTTCTGGATAACATTGTTAAACCGCTTAACCCACTCTGAACCTGTGTCTCCTTGGGTTTTATTACAATTTTTTTAAGTCATTTCAGTTGAGTTTGCTGCTGCTCACTGCCAAAACATGGTGATATGTGGCGTGTTGGCCTATCTTACAATTATGATAGAATTTCTGTTCATCCTTCAGATCTCAGCCCCAATGTCACCTCCTTAAGGAAGCCTTCCCTTATTGCTCAGACTAGCTCCTGTTGTCCTGTCTACCTTTGTCACTAGCACCATGTATCGTTCCTTCTTTTTTTTACATGACATTACCTGATGATTCACTCTCCCTCACTCATCTACAAGTTCTGTGAAGGCAGGTGATGTTTCTTGGACTGACCACTGAGTGTCTCTTGTCTAGTATAATGTTCAATATGCAACTGCCCATGAATAACATTTGTTGAGTGAGATAATGTGTTAACAGAAGTGTGTTGCTTAAGGACCAGGATGTATCCTGAGACATGCATCATTAGGCGATTTGGTCTCTGTGTGAACATCACAGAGTGCACTCACACAAACCTGGATGGCACGGCTTGCCACATATATAGAATATATGGTACTATTGCTTTACCTTCAGATATGTGGCCTGTTCTTGACTGAAATGTCACTTAGCAGCACATGACTGCATGTAAAAGAAAAAAGTGGCACACAGCAGGGAAGTTTACCTTTGTGTCCTTTTTGAGCCTGAAAAGTTGATCAACTCTCTCTCTCTCTCTTTTTTTTTATTTTGACAAATGACTTTGTACCCAATCACTGGCTGATGTATTTCAAAACAATTTTAAATTTACTTTGAAAGGCACCATTATTTCCTCCTCTCAGGAGCAGGTGCTATTCCAATGCCCCATCCCTTGCTGCTATTCTTTTAGCATTCATGACAGTTAAGCAAGCCCCTTCTTTGATTTTTCTTTCTCTGCAGACTCTCAGTGAGTGATAAGTCATTACTTACTTGTGAATAATGACCTGGGAGGTTGCTGCACCTTGTAGGGATTTGGCCACCTCCCACTGAGCATGGAGCTAGCTCTTGGCTAATGGGATGAGGGTGATTTTGCCCCTGATGCCATTCTCATGGGATGGCCAGAGTGGCCTTCCACAATTCAGGGATCATGGAGCTTGTGAATGAACAGAGATGACATGGGGCTTGGAAGGAACAAACTGGAGCAGCTTGTCATCCTTCAGGGGTGTTTGGGAAACAAGCCAGAATACCATGGTGATTTATTTTTGTAAAGCATTAGTTTGCTGTAGAGGGTGAAAGCCTGGGAGTTTGCAGAGGCAGAGCTACAGTGGGTGCAGAGTGTCTTGGCTCTCTCTTATGCACTGACCAGGCCCAACGATGGCATCAACAACAATGATGAAAACTACAGGCTGGGAGGAGACAGGATGTAGAGTTGGCAGCAAGTACACACGTTCAGTTATCTAGTCCAGCCTTTCTCAGAGGATGTTTTGTGCAGCGTAAATCTTCACATGCTCTTGCTGAAGTCTCCATCGATAAAACGTCTGGAAAACACAGTGTGCCCTACCCGTCTCTCCCTTCCACCTCAGCCCTTTGACTGAACCTTGCTCAGTGAATATAAAGGTCACTGCAAAAATTTGAAAACCAGATTGATTGTTTAACTTGGCATTCTAGAGCTTCTTTCACCAAGGCAACCCTTATTTTTTGTAACCAATGTTAACAACTCCTGCAGGGAAGACATTTTGGGAAATGCTGATCTGAGCAAAGGTGGTTATTAGGTATTCTTACACATATATAACAAACATTCACTGAGCAGTTCATTCATTCATTCATTCATTCATGTAATGGATAAGAAACAAGGGATACAGATTTGATCAACAGCTGCATGAAGCTTATAGTATAATAGACAAAACCAAATAATAAACTTCCCAATTGCTTTCGTAATTTCACCTGGGATGAGTGCTATGATAAAGAAGCAAAGCTAGGAGGAGCAACATGGCAGCGAGTGGGGAGGCAGCGCTTTCAGTACCTCCTCAACAACGGGGTCAGAGAGACGCATGGATACGCTTAGATTCGACCTGCTGAGAAACTCCTAGCAAAATTCCACTAAAGAGAGACCGGCCGGGAATTGGAAGGATTTTTGGAGGTGACAGTTTGCCCTAGATGAGTGAATCTCCGCCACGCAGCGCAGAGGTCCAGACCCGCCAGCCGCTGCCCGCGCGACTCGGCGACTGTCGGCTGCCTGCACGCGGCCCCTGCGTCAGGGCCGATAGCCTCCGAGGCGCAGCGCAGCAGGAGCGGTGCAGGGACTCTAGGAAGAGGTCTCTCGCCAAGCCTTCATGAAATAGCAAACCGGGAGCTGAAACCAACCAGAGACAGACCAGTCCCACCCCTCCCTTCGGACACTCCGGCAAGGAGCCTGGGGCCTGCCATAGCAGAGAGGTGACATCACCAGAGTTCTGCCGACAGAATTCCTTCCCAGTGGAATCCACGTTAGCAGGTGTGTGACTCCCACCCCCTCCAGATACAAGCAGCCAGGAAACCTCGGGAATCTCTCCGGGGGCGTGTCTGTAGGGAAGCAGAGGGGATTCCAGATCCCCACCTCCCCTTAACACCAGCGGCGACACCCAAGATTTTAGCCGCCAGTTTCTGGGGGCGTGCCCACCAAAGGGGTCCGGAAAAATTAAACTGTTGGTTCCCAGATCACCCCACCACAGCACTGGGGCTTAGATGAATGACAGAGAGGGTGTTCATCGTTCGGGATATAGGACACGCGGTGGGGCTGCAAGTGTAATCAGATCCTTGGGGAACCGCCTCTGGTGAACAGGACCTGGCTGGCTGGCTGGGAGGAGGAACAGGGGGAGGGGCCGGATAAGTGAAAGGGCTCTGGACTAACAGGATTGAGAGACTCCCAGGAGCCACCTTACAGGGATTTCTGTCAGCACATAGAGGGCAGAAGCTCGGCTCGGAGGGCACAGCTCCGCCTATTGGAAGAGAAGAAAATGGGATTCAGCCATAGAACAGCATGGCAGAGATCTGATTTCATCGGAGAGCGGCCGAGGAGAGAACTTCATCGGTGCCAGCGGCGACGGAAACAGTTGGTCTCCTGGTAGGGAGGGTGAGTCACAGATACCCGAGTCTCTCTCGCTTTGTCGTCGAGCCAGAGGGGAGGAGCGGGGCCGTCGCCCGCGCCCGCAAGGTAGGCAGACCTGCGACCAACCTGCAGATCAGGCCCAGCGGTCTGCGGGCATGGTAGGAGGGGCAGGGCAGAGCCGCCGCCCGCGCCGGCAAGGTAAGCAGCCCTGCGACAGACCGGCGGATCAGGCCCAGCGGCCTGCCAGCGTGGTACACACTTCACCCTAACTGGAGTAGGGGCAGAGCAGAGCCTTCGCCCGCGCCCAGATCAGGCCCAGTGGCCCACCTGTGTGGTGGTCAAGTGACCCCAATTGGAGTGGGGGCGGAGCGGAACTGCCACCCGTGCCCGCAAGGTGGGCAGACCGGCGACCAACCTGCAGATCAGGCCGAGCGGTCCCCGGGCGTGGTAGGAGGGGCAGGGCAGAGCCTTTGCCCCCACCTGCAAGGTAGGCAGACCTGCGACAGAACGGCAGATCAGGCCCAGGGGTCCGCGGGGTTGGTAGACACCTCACACCAATTGGAGGAGGGGCAGAGCAGAGCCCCCGCCCGCACCTGCAAGGGAGACTTTTCAACTATACAAGAGCAATATAAATATATGGGGGGGGGGGAAATTTCAAAAACACAACAGTTTCACCAAGAAGAAAGAAACGCAAGCAGTATGAAAAGACAAGGAAAGAAAGGACTACAAGCAATGCAGGTCAACTCAACTTTAGAAGAGGTAACAGCTGCAGCAGATGGAATGTCAGATAAAGAATTCAGGATATATATGCTTCAGATGATCTGGAGTATCAAGGAAGACATTAGACAGCAAAATCAGACAATGAAACATCACTTCGACAATGAATTACACAAACAAATCCAGGAAGCAAAGGATCAACTATATAGGGAGATAGAGGTTATAAAAAACAAACAAACAGAAATCCTAGAAATGCAGGAAGCAATAAACCAACTTAAAAACTCAATTGAGAATACTACCAGCAGAGTAGAACACTTAGAAGATAGAACATCAGACAATGAAGACAAAGTATTTCAACTTCAAAAGAACATAGACAGCTCAGCAAGACTGTTAAGAAACCATGAGCAGAACATCCAAGAAATATGGGATAACATTAAGAGACCAAACTTAAGAGTCATTGGGATACAGGAAGGTATAGAACTCCATACCAAAGGAATGAGCAATTTATTCAATGAAATAATACGAGAAAACTTCCCAGACTTGAAGAATGAGACAGAATCCCAAATTCTAGAAGCCTACAGGACGCCGAATGTGCAAAATTATAAGAGATCCACACCTAGACACATTATAATGAAGATGCCCAACATACAGAATAAGGAGAGAATTTTAAAAGCTACAAGAGAAAGGAAGCAGATTACATTTAGGGGTAAGCCAATCAGGATAACAGGTGATCTTTCAACACAGACTCTGAAAGCTAGAAGATCCTGGAATAACATATTTCAAACACTGAAAGAAAATGGGTTCCAAACAAGAATTGTGTATCCAGCGAAATTAAGCTTCAGGATGGAAGATGAAATTAAAACCTTCCACGACAAACAAAAGTTAAAAGAATATGCAGCTAGAAAACCATCTCTTCAAAACATCCTCGGCAAAACATTGCAGGAAGAGGAAATGGAAAATAACAATGAAAACCAACAGTGGGAGGTAGGACAGTAAAGGGGGGGGAATAATCAAAGAGGAAAACAAACCATGTTTAGTAACAGAAATAAACAAATATGGCTGGAAGAACAACCCATATCTCAATAATAACCCTAAATGTTAATGGCTTAAACTCACCAATTAAGAGACACAGGCTAGTAGAATGGATCACAAAACAAGACCCAACAATATGCTGCCTACAGGAGACGCATTTGATAGGAAAAGACATACATAGGCTGAAGGTGAAAGGTTGGGAAAAATCATATCACTCATATGGACTTCGGAAACAAGCAGGAGTGTCCATACTCATATCAAATAAAATAGATTTCAAGCCAAAGTTAATCAAAAGGGATAAAGAGGGACACTACATACTGCTTAAGGGAACCATACACCAACAAGACATAGCAATCATAAATATATATGCCCCAAACAATGGTGCAGCTATGTTCATCAAACAAACTCTTCTCAAGTTCAAGAGTCTAATAGACCACCATACAATAATCATGGGAGACTTCAACACACCTCTCTCGCCACTGGACAGATCTTCCAAACAAAAGATGAATAAGGGAACTATAGAACTCAATAACACAATTAATAACCTAGACTTAATTGACATATATAGAATATACCACCCAACATCAAGCAGTTACACTTTTTTCTCAGCAGCACATGGATCCTTCTCAAAAATAGATCATACATTATGTCACAGGGCAACTCTTAGAAAATATAAAGGAGTAGAGATAATACCATGCATCTTATCTGATCATAATGGAATGAAACTGAAAATCAACGATAAAAGAAGGAAGGAAAAAGCATACATCACTTGGAGAATGAACAATAGGTTACTGAATGATCAATGGGTTATAGAAGACATCAAGGAGGAAATTAAAAAATTCTTAGAGATTAATGAAAACACAGACACAACATATCGGAATCTATGGGACACATTGAAAGCAGTTCTAAGAGGAAAATTCATTGCTTGGAGTTCATTCCTTAAAAAAAGAAAAAACCAACAAATAAATGATCTCATACTTCATCTCAAAATCCTTGAAAAAGAAGAGCAAAACAACAGCAAAAGAAGTAGAAGGCAAGAAATAATTAAAATCAGAGCTGAAATTAATGAAATTGAAACAAAAGAAACAATTGAAAAAATTGACAAAACTAAAAGTTGGTTCTTTGAAAAAATAAACAAAATCGACAGACCCTTAGCCATGCTAGCGAAGAGAAGAAGAGAGAGAACTCAAATTACTAGCATATGGGATGAAAAAGGCAATATCACAACAGACACTTCAGAAATACAGAAGATAATCAAAAATTATTTTGAATCCTTATACTCCAATAAATTAGAAGATAGTGAAGGCATCGATAAATTTCTTAAGTCATATCATCTGCCCAGATTGAGTCAGGAGGATATAGACAACCTAAAGAGACCAATATCAATCGAGGAAATAGAAGAAACCATCAAAAGACTACCAACTAAGAAAAGCCCAGGACCGGATGGGTATACAGCAGAATTTTACAAAACCTTTAAAGAGGAACTAACACCAATACTTTTCAAGCTACTTCAGGAAATAGAAAAAGAGGGAGAACTTCCAAATTCATTCTACGAGGCCAACATCACCCTGATACCTAAACCAGACAAAGACACTTCAAAGAAAGAAAACTTAGACCAATATCTCTAATGAACCTAGATGCAAAAATCCTCAATAAAATTCTGGCGAATCGGATACAAAAACATATCAAAAAAATTGTGCACCATGATCAAGTAGGATTCATCCCTGGGATGCAAGGCTGGTTCAATATATGGAAATCAATAAATGTTATTCACCACATCAATAGACTTAAAAATAAGAACCATATGATCATCTCGATAGATGCGGAAAAAGCATTTGACAAAGTACAGCATCCCTTTATGTTCAAAACTCTAGAAAAACTAGGGATAACAGGAACATACCTCAATATTGTAAAAGCAATCTATGCTAAGCCTCAGGCTAGCATCATTCTGAATGGAGAAGAATTGAAGGCATTCCCTCTAAAATCTGGAACAAGACAGGGATGCCCTCTTTCACCACTTCTGTTCAACATAGTTCTTGAAACGCTGGCCAGAGCAATTAGACAGACGAAAGAAATTAAAGGCATAAAAATAGGAAAAGAAGAACTTAAATTATCACTATTTGCAGATGATATGATTCTATACCTAGCAGACCCAAAAGGGTCTACAAAGAAACTATTAGAGCTAATAAATGAATTCAGCAAAGTGGCAGGATATAAAATCAACACGCATAAATCAAAGGCATTCCTGTATATCAGCGACAAATCCTCTGAAATGGAAATGAGGACAACCACTCCATTCACAATATCTTCAAAAAAAATAAAATACTTGGGAATCAACCTAACAAAAGAGGTGAAAGACTTATACAATGAAAACTACAGAACCCTAAAGAGAGAAATAGAAGAAGATCTTAGAAGATGGAAAAATATACCCTGTTCATGGATAGGCAGAACTAACATCATCAAAATGGCGATATTACCAAAAGTTCTCTATAGGTTTAATGCAATGCCAATCAAAATCCCAACGGCATTTCTTGTAGAAATAGAGAAAGCAATCATGAAATTCATATGGAAAAATAAACGACCCAGAATAGCAAAAACAATGCTAAGCAGGAAGTGTGAATCAGGCGGTATAGCGATACCAGACTTCAAACTATACTACAGAGCAATAGTAACAAAAACAGCATGGTACTGGTACCAAAACAGGCGGGTGGACCAATGGTACAGAATAGAGGACACAGAAACCAATCCACAAAACTACAACTATCTTATATTTGATAAAGGGGCTAAAAGCATGCAATGGAGGAAGGATAGCATCTTCAACAAATGGTGCTGGGAAAACTGGAAATCCATATGCAACAAAATGAAACTGAATCCCTTTCTCTCACCATGCACAAAAGTGAATTCAAAATGGATCAAGGAGCTTGATATCAAATCAGAGATGCGCCGTCTGATAGAAGAAAAAGTTGGCTACGATCTACATACTGTGGGGTCGGGCTCCAAATTCCTCAATAGGACACCCATAGCACAAAAGTTAATAACTAGAATCAACAAATGGGACTTACTCAAACTAAAAAGTTTTTTCTCAGCAAAAGAAACAATAAGAGAGGTAAATAGGGAGCCTACACCCTGGGAACAAATCTTTACTCCTCACACTTCAGATAGAGCCCTAATATCCAGAGTATACAAAGAACTCAAAAAATTAGACAATAAGAGAACAAACAACCCAATCAACAAATGGGCCAAGGACCTGAACAGACACTTCTCAGAGGAGGACATACAATCAATCAACAAGTACATGTAAAAATGCTCACCATCTCTAGCAGTCAGAGAAATGCAAATCAAAACCACCCTAAGATACCATCTCACTCCAGTAAGATTGGCAGCCATTATGAAGTCAAACAACAACAAGTGCTGGCGAGGATGTGGGGAAAAGGGTACACTTATACATTGCTGGTGGGACTGCAAATTGGTGCAGCCAATTTGGAAAGCAGTATGGAGATTTCTTGGAAAGCTGGGAATGGAGCCACCATTTGACCCAGCTATTCCCCTTCTTGGTCTATTCCCTAAAGACCTAAAAAGAGCATGCTACAGGGACACTGCTACATCGATGTTCATAGCAGCTCAATTCACAATAGCAAGACTGTGGAACCAACCCAGATGCCCTTCAATAGACGAATGGATAAAAAAATGTGGCATTTATACACAATGGAGTATTACTCTGCATTAAAAAATGACAAAATCATAGAATTTGCAGGGAAATGGATGGCACTAGAGCAGATTATGCTAAGTGAAGCTAGCCAATCCCTAAAAAACAAATGCCAAATGTCTTCTTTGATATAAGGAGAGTAACTAAGAACAGAGTAGGGACGAAGAGCATGAGAAGAAGATTAACATTAAACAGAGATGAGAGGTGGGAGGGAAAGGGAGAGAAAAGGGAAATTGCATGGAAATAGAAGGAGACCCTCAGGGTTATACAAAAGAACGTACAAGAGGAAATGAGGGGAAAGGGAAAAATAATACAAGGGGGAGAAATGAATGACAGTAGAGGGGGTAGAGAGAGAAGAGGGGAGGGGAGGGGAGGGGGGATAGTAGAGGATAGGAAAGGCAGCAGAACACGACGGTCACTAGTATGGCAATATGTAAATCAATGGATGTGTAATTGATGTGATTCTGCAATCTGTATATGGGCTAAAAATGGGAGTTCATAACCCACTTGAAGCAAAGTGTGAAAGATGATATATCAAGAACTATGTAATGTTTTGAACAACCAACAATAAAAAAAAAAAAGAACAAGAACAGAAAGGGGGTCCTTAAAGAAGTTTTAGAAAATGCATACATTGTCTGAAAAATTTTAAGATCTACCATCTAACAAATGATACCTGTGAAGAAATTGAAAGGACAATAAAATCCTTACACGTAACAAAAGGCTTGAATTGGGTGTCAACATACTTTATATACAAACAGAGATAAGAAAAATTGTGGTATATATGTGTATTAATTATTGTAATGCAAAAAAAACAAAGAAAGTACATGTATAAAGGCATGAATTGACGTGAACATACTTTATATAGAGAGATATGAAAAATTGTGTTCTACATGTGTAATAAGAATTGTAATGCATTCCACTTCTGTCATGTATTTTAAAAAAATAAAATCAATAAAAGATAAAAAAAAAGAAGCAAAGCTATATCTATATTTAAATAACAGTGTAAAGGAAATGGTTTGGGGGTACTCAGAGAAACTATCTGCTTTGTCCAAGAATAGACCTGTCTTATGATGGGTGACTGTTAGTTCTAAAACTGGGACAGTCCCAGGTAAATCAGGATGGTTGGTCACCCTAAAAGAAAGTGGTTTCTGGGTTCCATCCAAAGATCTCACTGTGGCAGAGAGAACTCTGGTAGGTTGGAGATCTGTTTTCTGAGGTGGCTTTGCCTCCCTGAGCCCACCATCCCTCATTGGGGGGCGGAGGGGAGGAAGAGGAGTGGAGTGGTGGCCATGGGAAGCTTGGCTGGGTGTAAGTGCTTCCCAGGTGCAAAGCATTCCATCCCTTTAGTGGGACTCGCCACACAACCAGTTTTCTCCATCTTCTAGCAAAAGGCGTTTCCCACAGATGCAAGAACAAGAGCTCACCCACAAGCTCAGCTGGAGCCTAAATCACAGAAGGGTGGCTGTGGGGACAGCAGGATGCTACAAGCCAGCACTTTCTCCAGGTCTGAGAAGGACTTCAGCCCAAGAGCCACTTACTGCTGTGGACTCCTGGGTAGGGCAAGGCCCAAGGGCTGCACCTGGTCTCTGCAGCCATAGAGAGAAGGCCTGTGGCTGCTTGTGCACCCTGGGGGAGTCTCCTTACCTGCTGATTATTCATCTGTAAAGTGGGAATGTTAATATTTATTCCATCCAGTTATTAGGGATTTGAGAATAATGGTATCACCTGAATTTATAAATTATCACGCACAAGGGATTGTACCATGTGTTTATATTAATTCCCACAAAAAGATTTGATTATTATCTCACCAATGTGAAAAATGGGGCTTAGAGAAGTTAAAAGACTTGCCAAGGTAGGGTGACCAACTGTCCTGGTTTATCCGGGACTGAAAGTCCCATACCCTGGGCAATTCTAGGAAACCTCCAGTCATTGGTCAAGCTAGAATCTCACAGAATTAGCAGGTAGTAGATCTGTATAGATGATTAAAATTGTTAATTAAACAACCAAAAATAATTATTACAGTTGTAATATACACATCACATTATATAATGTATACATATACTTGTACACTATGTATGTAATACATCATGTGTTATATATAATACTCATATCAATATAATCTAAGTGCTTCTATCCATCTAAGAAAACCCTTTTCTGTTAATCATACTCATCTGACTTAGGCTACAGTTTTCTTCATTTGGGGTCCAAACCTGTGATGATGATTCCAGACATGAGCAGGTGATTTTATTTGACCAGTGAAATGTGAGTGGGAGAGACAACAGCTCACAGTTGTTTCTCTGAGCAGGACTAAGAGCACAAAATCCAGAGTTTTACTATCTGGTTCCAATCCATCTCTGACATGAAGGGCTGTGACTCCGAGACTTAGTTTTCTTCACTGTAAAGGGGAGAATCCCAACCTCACACCATTGATGTGAGGATGATATGAGTAATGGACGTTAGACTCTTACAGTAGTTTGCATAAGCTCTCATATTGGCTATTCTAATTTCTCCTACTTCATTTAGTATGATGATGCATACCAAAGGTGCTAAAGTTGTCACAAAAGGTAGTTTTGGTAGCATATAAGGAACCAACAACCAGAGATACTTAATGATTGTTTTCAGAGTCACATGATGCTTAATGCTGGATATACAACAAGGACCAAGACTGGGGAAAGGTAATAATAACACCAAGTTGGCACTTACTATTTGCCAGCCATGGAATAGCTCATTTAAACTGACTTTACAGATACAGAAATAGAAGAAAAAGTGAAATAAAGTTGCACAGCTAGTAAATAGTGGTAGAGTGTGAAGGAAAACAGAAATTAGGGCTGGGGTGTAGCTCTATGGTAGAACACATGCTTAGCATATATGATTCAACCTGGATTCAACCCCCGCACTGAAAAAAGAAAAATAGCATTTAGATATTTGAGCATGAACAATTATTTAACATCAGAAATGGTAACTATGATCACTCTGTGTTAGCAATGAAAAGGTTTAGTTATTCCTTTCTCTGTGCAAGAGTAAATATGCTTATTCATTAATTTACACGTGTTACATGTTACATACCCTATGTGATATTTTCTACCTCACCTTTTTATACCTGAGCTTCTAGCTTTAGAATAACTAGACTTATCAGAGGGTTGCCGAGATGGAGCTGAGAGCTCCCATGTGTGCTCCACCCAGCTTCCCTAAGGCTACTGTCTTCGTCATTGTGTGGAGCATTGGTTAGCCCCGCCCCGGTGCCTCCCCATGAACTCCAGACCTCTCAGTCTTCAGCAGTTTTCCACTCATGTCCTTTGTCTGTCCCAGGGTCCATTCTGTGGTGGGAGGCAGGAGGCTACCAAACTTAAAGTAGAAAAACAACCTGAGTGTTGATGTAGAAGTTTATATGCTACCGGAACAAAGACTTCATAGGACTGTATAATCATCGGTGGTCCTTCTTTATATATTGCCACACTGGCCACTGGGAAATGTTTTTACAGGAAGGCTCCTGTGTGATGGGAGGTTAGATTTATTTAACTCAGACCAGGCTTGGACTGGATAAGTCCTTAGATTACCTACTAAACCTCTGGAGTAGGGGGCAATCTAGGTGTGTGTGGGTATCCAGGGGAGGCAAGAATAAATATGCTTATTTGCTCTTAATGAATAAGTAAGCTGAGCTACCACCATTGTCACTAAGGGGGGGGGATCAGGAACAGGTAGGGACTGGATGCATCTAAATTCTGCTGTGTGGTTCCATCATATAGTGGTTGGTAAATCTAAAAGGGATAAACATTTCTTTCAATTTCAAATTTGAACTTCTGTGATTATTCATAAATGCAAGACTTTATGAAGCATCTCAAATGTATCAGGACCTCTGTTGCTTGCTTTATGTATGTTAGCTCCTGCAATCCTCAAAACAAGTTCTGCTTTACAGATCTCAATTTAAATTTTAAAAATTAAAAGGGTGAGATCAGAGAGGCTAAATTACTTGCCCACAGTCACACAGCCTATTAGTGTCAAAGCCAGAATTAAAACTCAGGTTTTCTGATTACAGTGTTCTTTTATACCCCCAGCTGAACTCCTATGACATCCCCTTAATAAAAGCCTCTTTGGAATTAGGTATCAAAGGGTAACATTCTGCTGAACATTTAGCTAAGGGATAAGAAGGTTCTGGGAGGTACAGAGTGGTTTTGTGTGTGGATATTTGTCATGGTTGTTGGGGGTAAACTATCGCTTCTTCCTCAGTTGAGCAATAATAAGAAGTCTTGTGTCAGCTCTTGGTTGAAACCATAGGCTTTGAAGGGGAGCCAGCTATTGCATGAATGAGCTGGGCCCAATTGGCCTCCGGATGGTTCCAGGGGTTCCCTTGGGGCTGGCCAAGTCGAGTTTCCTGGGCCAGATGCTTGGGAAACCTCCAGCTTGGCTTTGGGGGTGAGGACAGGTACCCAAACAAAACCAACAGAGTGAGATGGGAAAATGGGAGGCACCCCGGTGTGCCCTATTTACAATCTGCTGTAGTTCCTTCGGGGTTTTATTTGATTTTCTCCTTCACTGAGAAATGGGGAGACATCAGAATGACTTACGTGCCAAAGAGAGGACTCCAGGCCATCCTTCAGCCTCCCCTGCCCCCTCGGTCCCTTTCATGTGACAGGATGCCCTCAATTACTCTCTCTGGGGGGGTCCCAGTCAGAAAGAAGATGGAGCCAACCATCTGTTACCGACTCCAGTGAGCAATTTAATTTCCTCTTGTTCCCAATGAGGAGGGTTTTGAGAAGATATAAATTCCTGTCAGTCCTGGTAATCAGGAGCCTGCTGTGGGAAGGGGTGGACACCTCCAAATTAGAGACGCCTACTGGTCGGGGGGCCCACCAGGAGGGCACCCTGCACAGTGGTGGGGGAAGCCATATGAGGGAAGCGAAGAATATCAGAGAAACTTCCTTAGAGATCTTCCAATCTGACACCTCCTTTTATAGGAAATCGGTACCAGAGAGGGAAAGCAATCTGTCTAGCTAGGCAGGCAGTTAGGACTTGAACTAAAGATTCAATTCCCAAAACTCCTCTTTTTCCAGCATGATGCAAGGTAGAATGGATGACTTAAATACTTGCCCTGGGGTTTAATCTGTACAGGTAGGGCCAGAGAACAATAATCAGGAAGACAATGACAACCACGGCAAGAGCCACCCTTTATGTGACCCGCTCTGCAAGGAGTGTGGAACTAGTAGAGTGGACATTGGAGTCAGACGGCCTGGGTCTAAATCCTTCTGCTGCTCAACAGTTGTGTGTTGTGTGACCTTGGGCAAGTTCCTTGCCCTCCTCTGGGACACTGGATGAGACACTGTCAGTTCTTTCTGTCTATCCAGCCTTACCTTTCCATGGCCAGCACCTGCATCTTTTTTGGAGAGCTGCCCTTGGGTCACCAGACTCTACTTTGTTCATGTGCCTTGCAGGTCTGGAATCTCCTAGGCACAGCCTTTAACCCACGTGTGACAGATGTGGGATATAAACACCCCAGCTCCCTTGCCTGGGACTGGGATAATTCTAAGGCATGTGTTTTGCCTGCTTTCCAGAGGAGCTGTCTAATAATGCAGTAATGACTGCTTTGCCCTTTGCCAGTGTCACCTGTGCTCTTTACACTCCCCCCATAATCTGTTCGTGCTTTAGTCCTTGGGTCAAGATGTGCCTCTGCGTGGTTAATCCAAGCTAAGACAGTCCTGAGCTCTCTCATCTATATAATGGTGGTAATGATGGGGCTAAGGATGCAAAGGAGGATGCCTGACCCTCAGTGGCAATTCACCAAATGATAGCCTTGTGTCTGATACATACTTATCAATTATGTCATTACATTACATGGTACACACTAGCACCTCTCATTGTACAAATAGGCAATCCAAGTTCCAAGAGTCTAAATGATTTTCCCAAAGTTATGCCATTCAACAAGGATCCACATGCAAATCTACCTTTGAAGTTCCTTGCACATTTGCCTCCACCAGGAGATTTTCCTCCCTAATGCTCCCAGTCCTGGTCTGGTTCCCTGCTCTAGTGCTCCCATGCCCTCTGTCACAGTACTTGTCCTAGTATTAAAATGGCTCTCTTGCTTCTTGTACTTACCCTGGAGCCACAAGCTCTTTGAAGCCTGTGACATGGCCTCAGGCATCTCTATAAGGTCAGCTTATAGCCTGGTGCTCAGCACACACAGGCTTCAGGTGGGTACTGAAATAGTAGTCCCCCTTTATCTACACCTTCGCTTTACTTACTACCCATGGTCAACCAAAATCTGAAAACACTTAAGGGAACAAATCCAGAAATAAAGAATTCATAAGTTTTAAATTCATACAGTTCTGAAGGGCATGGCGAAATCTCTTGTTAACCCCTCTCCTTCCCACCTGGAATGTGAATCATTGTCCAGTGCTGTACATGCCACCGGCCCATTAGTCACTCAGTAACTATCTTGGTTATCAGATCGACTATCATAATATCACAGTGCTTGTGTTAAGTAACACTTATTTTTCTTGACAGTGGCCCCAAAGTTTAAGAACAATGATGTAAAGGAAGGACATAAAACATGGAAGGACAGATGGGTGCTGTGTAGCAATGCTGCTGGGCATATGGGAAGCCACATAGTGTACTGAGGGTCTGCGGTTTCAGATTTCAACCAGACAGGACAGTAGGAAAATCTCACAGGAAATTCCTTTTCTCTGATCCTGCTGCAGAGAGGATTTTTAAATGGGGCTGATGGGCTTCTTGGGGGTTCCAAATTTTCATCAAGGCGACTAGTTCTCCCTAAAATCTTGTCAGAAAGACAAGGATCTCCCAGGCTACCACCTAGAGATAAGTGGGAATCTAATCACAGTAATTGTTTCATTGTGAGGTCATACAGGAGTGACAGGACATAACTTTAAAGAACTGATAAAGAGCCTGAGAAAGATGGGCCAGGAGACAACAAGCAGGCTAAGGAGGCTAGAAACTCTGAGACCTTCTAATGAGAATGATAATCACAATTGCTGTGATAATTATAATCATAACGGTACCCACCTCCTTTGAGAGCCTACATTATAGGGTGGCCCAACTGATAATTTTTTTTTCTTCCCCTGAAATGCTCCAGAGTAAACCCAAGGCCTCATGCATTCTAGGCATGCTAGGCACATGCTCTACCACTGAACCACATGTCCAGTCTGCTTTTACCTGAGTTCGAATCCTGCTCTATCACTTACTAGCTGTAAGGTGTTAGGCAAATCAGTGTTTCTGTGCATCAGTGTCTTAGGTGCAAAATGAAGTTAATAGTTCCCTTCTTCACAGGACAGTCATGTGCTGGGGACTATGGCCTACCTGTGTGATCAAGCAGGCAAATGTTAGTTTTTACTAGGTGCTAATGAGACAGAAAGACATAGAGTGGACCATGATTATCTTTCCTCTCAAGAAGCTCAGAGTCTAGAGTTGAGATCCTGGAAGTGTTTTGATTACTTTATCTTTAAAAGTTCCTCCAATAATGTTTATTTATTGAAAAAAAAAATGAATGTCAGAATTCTGGGCACCATAGAGAAGCAGTGTCTAGTCCAGCCCTGGTGGAGGCTGTGGACAATGGACGACGGGAAGGGTTTCCTGGAGGAGGCCACACTGAAGCGAGTCTCCTCGGATCTGTCAGAGGCCACTGAGTGGAGAAAGGAGGAGAGGCCTTTCCAGGCAGAGGAAATACCCCAGGCCAGAGTTGATGACTGGGCTGGGAGAGGGCTGTTGAAGCAATATGGACAAGTGTGCAGAGACTGAGACATGGGCCACAAGTGGGTACCGGCCACTGTGCTGCGTAAAGACCCCCAGTGGCTCCACTGCTTTGGGGACAGAGATCAGAACCCCCTGCTGAGCCCATGATAGTCTTGCACTGGTCCCTGCCCCTTAGTCTCACCTCTCCCCACCCCTGCATTGGCCACACTGCCATCTGAGGCCTGTTCTCCCAGCACAGACTCTGAGCCAGGTGGTTCTTGTCCAGGTGTTCTTAGGAGCAAGCAGGAAAGCAAGTAATGGAACAGGAAGTCAAGGAAGAGTGACTTAGGTGATGTTCCAGATTCAGCTTAACCCACACGAAAGCTGGGCCTGGAGCTCCAGAACTTGCCCTGCTTCCTTCTCCCATGTCCCTGGCACTGGGCACCTGAGGAGGATGAGCCCAGGCCCTGCTGGCTGCCCTGCAGGGGAGGTAGGTGTCTCCAGGGCCTTGGACGACTGTGGAGGCCCCTGGTGCAAGGCGAGCTTCTAGCAGCAGGTCACAAAGGCCCAGAAGGGACCCCAGCGAGTGTGTGGGTTGGGGCAGTGGGGATAGTGCCCTACACTGGCCTTCTCTGGGGATGCTCAGTGCTCCTACCCGAGGGCCTTCATGCCTGCTGCTCCCCTCCCTGGAATGCTGTCTCCCTGACTTCATCTAGTAAACTCTTTTCATCCTCTGGATCATGGCTACTTGACATTTCCTCAGAGAAGCAGTCTGGCTCTCAAGATAGGGTTAGGTCCACCTATTGTCTGTCCTCAGTGCGCTCTGCGTGTTCCTTCCTGGCACTCCATAGCAAGTTGTAATTCATTATATACCTAATTAGTCTCTATGTATTAGGCAGAACTCTGTTGTTTGCAAATGGTGGAGAAACAAACTTCAGCTAGCTGAAGCAACAGTAGAGGAATGGCTCCGTACCTGGAAGGGATGTGGGGTGACTAGAGCATCAGGACTGCCTGTAGCCACCAGGGCTCCCACACGGCCAGCTGTTTCCCGCTCCTCATCTGGCCTCCTTCTCTATTGCTGCCCAGGTGGAGGGAAACTGTCATGGACATCTCCAGATCAGTGTCCTCACTGCTACAGGAAGAAGTCTGATTGTTTTGCAGCCATTTTTCCCCTAGAACGATCTCCTAAGATGCAAATGTGCCACTGTGATTGGCTACGCCTTGGTCATGTGCTCACATGGCTCTCTGAAGGCAGGATGTGGCTGAGGGTAGGGCCCCACAGTCACAGGACCCAAGGGCAGCGCGACTCCTCTGAGAGGTGTGGGGAGGAGTTGGGCACGTGGTTTCAGTCTCTCTGATGTTGTATCTTCAGCAAACAGAGATATGACCTAGTAGGAGTCCACCACTGATCTAGGTAACAAGGGATGTCAAAATAAACAGAAATCTCTGCTTACCTTAGAGCTGATATTGCAATAGGGAAGGGCAGAAAAGAAGCATGTTACTAATCAAATGTGCCAGGTGGTGATATGTGTTTTGCAGAAAAAGCAGAGTACAGAGCTGCGGAGAGTGCTGAGAGGAAGCTGTGTTCTCCAGAGGAGTCAGAGGGGGCATCTTGGAGGGTGGTGAGGAGGGGCCAGTGGGTGAAGGATACCCTGGTCACTCAGGAATTTGAAGGGAGTCCTCCTGCCTGGCCTCTTCCTCCCTCCCTCTCTGCCCTTCCAAAGCATATCTTTCAACTATGTCAGAATGCCCAGTGGTGCAGGTCCTTGTTAGAAATGTGGGTTCCCAAGTCTCTCTCAGGACCCACAGAGCGAGGCCTAAGATTTGGATTATTGACAGGCTCCCGGTGACTCTCATGCACACTTAAGTCTGGGCATTACTTCCTGGGACCGTGGAGAGACAGGAAAGTCTCTGAATAGGAAAAATTTTGATCTCGCTTGTGTTTTAGAAAGATTCCTCTCGGAAGGCTCTGTGGAGGACAGGCTGGAGGCTCTGAGACAGAGGAGCACCAGTATCAGGAGGTGTTGGGGCAGAAGAGAAGGCTCAGGAGGGAGGAGGAGGGTGCTGAGGCTCCCTGTGCTCTGACTCGGTGGTTGCCATCACCCAAATAGAGCCCCTGGCGTCACTGACATTTGGTTTTTTTCTTTAGATACTCTACATTTAAGGAGGGATTTAGAGTCATATATTATAATGATGTCACTTGATTATACTTAGGAGACAAATAAAAAAATTCTTTGTTCTTTTCCTTCCTTCCTCCTCTTCCACATTTTTTTTTTTGAACTTTTGGATCTTGACTTAAAAGATCCAATTTCTGCCTTTATGTGACTCATTTGCCACGGGGAGATCACTAGGAAGGCTCCAGCCTCATCCAAGGGGTGTAGAGTGGAGATGGGGAATGACACAAGAGCTAAGAGAGCCAAAGGGTTAAGAATCTGGGGGCCAGAACTGGTTATTCCAACTGGGAACCTCAGACATAGTGATGGCTCTGTTGGGGGTTGGTTCCCACTCCCTTACTACTGTGCCTGAAGGATAGGGGATAATACATCTTTATCTCCCCTGGCTCTCCCCCAAACCCCAAACTCCAGTGTTCTATTTATGTTCTAGGTAATAGCCAGCCAATAATTGGGTGCAAGGATTATTTGAGATAATATTTGCAAAATTCTTAGCACTTAATGTAATCCATGCATTTTCTCAATATAGCAATTCAGGCAGGTGTTATTAAATTCATTCTACATGCTCAGAGAAGTAAAGTGACTCGCCTGAGATCACACAGCCAAGATGAAGAGCTGGTTTCAACCTGTGACCAACAGGACTCTAAAATGTGGGTGTGTATGGTGGGAGGCGGTGGTGGATATTGACTGCCAGGAGGTGAGGACTTTGCAGGTTGTCAGGTCTTCAGTTAAACAGGCAGGAGTTGGTCACAGCTTCTGTTCTAGTGAGGAAGACCATGACTAGGTTGAAAAGCTGAGGGAGCCTTCTGATGCTCTTCCCCCACGGTGGCCCTGCTCACACTGAAGGTCCTGTGCTCCTCAGTGGCCAAATCCAAATACTCTCTGATATTTGTTCAATAAATCAGACCCTCTAGGGTTAGCTGTCTTATAAATTATGGAACAGATTAACTGAGTTAGGCTGAGGCATAAATAACAGGGATTCTCCACCCAGTGACAGGACAATGCTGGGGTAGCCAAAACAAGGACTGGTGACAGAAGAGGGGGCCACCCTCCTCTTTTAGGACAAGGCTGGTAGCAAGCAGGTCCAGGGGGAAAGTGGGCAAAAAGGGGCTTTGCAGGGGGGTATCCCAGGAAGAGGGGATGGCAGAGCAAACTGAGGAGGCTCTTGGGAGGGGAGGGCTTTGTGCAGGCAGAAGCTTTGCCAGTGGGTACAAGGACTTGGAGGGGTCTGGGGGACATCATTGGAGGTGCCTGGTGAGTAGCTGAACACAGGGGTGACCGCATCACTGTGAAGGTGTGGGAAAGAGCTATAGCTGCTGTGTTCCGTGATGCGTAAGATCTGCGTGGGAGCCCCAACCACGGGGCAGAACACGGCCATCAATATCAGGTACAATGAGGACACAAGACAAAATGAGTGAGGCTGGGCCACCAGCATTAATATACAGCAGGAGGTGAGCCAGTCATGGAGACTGAGACAGAAAGGCTAGAACCAGGAGAGGAAAGAGTTCTGCCAGGGCTCAGTGAGGACTAGAACCCAGAAAGAGGGGGATGCAGCTATCACCAGATGTGGAAAAGAAACCAGGGGAAAGCAGAGTAAAAAAATGCCTCAGTTCTCTCCTCCTGCCCACCAATCTGCCATTGGGTGAACCCAATCCCAAGTCACCCAGAAAGGGGTCCCAAGTGATGCACTCCACGGGGTCTAGTTCTCAAAGGGGCAAGTCCTCATGGTCATCTGTTGTTTCGCATAGGCCGGAGATGAGAGTTTCTAAAGATAAGAATGCCCTTGAAGTAGTGCCAGGTGACGCTGAGGACCCTTCACTGGAAGACTTTGATGGCTTTGGGGGAAGAAGTTTTCATGGAATGGTTGGAGCCAGAGCTAGATTGCTGGGTGGGGAGAAAGTAGAGGCTGTGGAGTTAGATTCTTGGTTAAGAAGTTGGAGAAGGGAGTGAATGGGGGAACGTAGTTTGTTTAATTTTCCAAGTGTGTCTAACATCTCTTCAATGTCAAAGCCACCTCCTACCATTGGCGAGTACCAGGGACTCTGAGACGTTTTCCTACCTACGCTCACTCTACTGGTGATCTCATCCATTCTAATGGCGATGCACACTATCTGTACGGGGATAGATCCCTAATTGATATCTCCTACTCATATCTTTCTCCTAAACCCAACTCCCAAATCCAACAAGTCAAAATGGACCCCTTGATTCTCCCTTCTCCTAAATCTGCTGTATCTGCAGCCTCCTTCATCTTGGTGGGCAACAACTTTGTCCTTTCTGTTTCTCTGCTGTTGTGACATGGAATCACCCTTGGATTTTCTTTTGCGTCACATCCCACATCCAAGGTCTCAGGAAATCCTGTTGGCTCCCTTTTTTATACCAAGAGCATGACTTGTCACTGTCATAGTTCCACCAGCCCAGTTCAGAGTGTATCCCTGCTTCCTTTGCTTGGGTTAGTTTGGTAGCCTCCTGAACCAATGTCCCCTGATGCTTTATCCTCGACACAGCAGCTGGAGTAGTCAGTTAGAAACCCAAGGTCCTTCCGTGGCCTCAGTGATCTGTGGAGCATCCTATCCTCTCTGCTGCCACCATTTCCTACCCTCAACAGCACACTCTACCCCGACCTCATTAGCCTCCTTGCTGTTCTTCCCAAAGCTATGGAAGCTCCATCTGGGGGCATTGGCTTCGGCTCTCCCGCTTCTGCCTGCAATGCCCCCCACAGGTGTTCACATGGGTAAGCCCTCACTGCCTGAAATCTCTCTTCAGCTGCCACCTTTTCAGCGAGATTTTTGAGATTTTCCCTGTCCACCCTCCTGCAAATGCAGCCCCCCTTCCCTGTTCCCACACTCGTGACCCGCCTGCCTCTCCCTCCTGTTTATTCATAGGACTATTGGTTAAGAGTAGCTGAGACCACCGTGTGAAATACCCACCAAATGTGCAATCCTACCACCTTCCAGAGAGAAGCCCCACCGTCTGGCTGGCGCCTGGGTGAGAAGGAAAAAGGCGGGTGTGGGAGGCCCTCTCGCTGCTCAGACTGCTGCCTCACGCAGCCTCCAACCTCATTATCCACATGCAGGAGCACAGGCACTCGCCTCGGGGTAGAGTCAGCTTGCAAAGAGGAGCGCCTGGGAGGCGACAGGATGTGGAGGCAAAGCTGGCAGCCAGCAGAAGGGCCGCCTCGCCTCCCTTCCCTGATGTCACCCAGGACGCGAAGGGAGCTGGAGGAGGGCTGTGGAGCTTCCCTAAGGGGAGCCCTGTTCACCCTGGGCCCTCTCCCCATGGGTTGCGGAGATGAGAGATCACAGTAGGTGCTGGATCTCCTTCCTCCGGCCCCCAGCAGAACACTCTTGCTCCTGGGACAAAGTGTCAGTTCAGCATCCCTGTGTGCCAGGCTCCGGGCAGGGGAGACTGAGGTGGCTCCTGCTTAATGGGGCTCTCCGCTGGGGCAGTAGGGGAGTGAGGCAGGCACTCTGCAGCAGGGCTGTTAAAAGTGCTGTCTGTGAGTACCGCACACGGAAAGGCACACGGGCAGAACCCAGTTCCCCACTTGGAGGGAAAGCCTGGAGGACGAGTGCCCTTGCTCTGTGCCCGTTCACCCACGAGTGCTGCCCTCATCCACTCAGCCAGTACCAGGGAGGATCTTCCTGTGAGAAGGCTTTGGGTCAGGTGCTGGGGATACAGTCCTGGGTCCAAAAATGTTCTCCGACTTCAAGGAGCTTAGAATTTAGGAGAAAAAACAAATATAGCAAGTAAACACAAACAAAACTTTTTCGTCATTGTGGGCCATGAAGAAAGTTGGCAGGAACTTGAGGTAGAGAGTTTAGGGAAGATTCTGTCCCCTCCTAAGGGAGCCAGGTGGCAAGCAGGGGCTGCAGGCTCAGGGAGGCAGTGTAGAGGAGAGCATTTGGACAGAGGCCCTGGGTTGGAAAGACAGGCAAGGAGCAGCTTGGAGGGACTTTCTTGGCATGACAAGGATCCGAGTGGGAGTCCAAGCTCTTCTTGTGCTTCTAAGCTCCAGAGCCTCTGTGAATTCTGGGCACCAGCCCTGCTCAAACTGGCATTGGTGCTCAGGCCACTGGCCATAGTACCATGTGTCCAATCCCAGTGGTCCTTCAAGAGTATCTCCAATTTATGAACCTCACCTAAAGCCTGCAGACCAGGATGGTAACACTGTCCTCTGGTTTACCAGCCTGGACTTGTCATCCATCTGTGCACATATCTGTCCTGGCAGCCACTCTGTCCGGCCTCTGTGTGTGAGCCTGTGGCTATGACCAGGCATGTGCTCCATGACTGTGTCCAGTGAGGGAAGGAAAGCAGGAAGGGGAGGAGGAAATGAAGGGAGGAGCTGCCTTTTTAAAAACAGCATAGATATTTAACACTGGCAAAGGATGTATTCAGAAACCTTGTAAATCAAGATATTTGCAAATGTCGACCTAAAATACAGTATTTTTTTTTTTGCCCTAAAACTTTTCCTAAGAGTCGTTGTTTGCTTCATTGTCACTACTTTTTCTTCCTTTCCATCACCACCATTAGCTCTTGGCTTTCTTTTTTTGGGAGCACGATTCATGGAGAAACCATTTTTTTTGGTACAGTTTCCGTGATCACGAGTTTTCTCTTGTATACCGCAAAGACCACGCTGAGATCTGGATGCTGGGGTTCGCAAACCTGCTCACTCACTAGCAAAGCAAATGGTTCTCAAAAACCAAATTAATGATGCTTCAAAATAACAAATTGCTACATGTCATAGACCTCAGGGATCCCCGGGGAATACTGCAGATGCAAAGCGTGCGGGCAGGAATGCTAATGGTGCCTGCTCTCACCTGTAAGGTACAGGGGCCCCTGGGAAAGATTTGGCAAGTGGTTCTTCCCTCCAGATGCTGCTTACTCTTGATCACACTGGGCCACAGGTTTAGCTAAGTACTCGGTTACTAAGGAAACCTAAGTTGTCAGTCCTGAGCCTTATGGGAATAATGGTGATTTATTTAGGAAAAGCAAGCTTTGTCACTTTAAGCTTACTGCTACAAAATTGCTTTTTGATTACCTCCCTCCTTATTGCATTGTCTTGTCACAATAAACTACAGAAACAAGTGGCAAGGTTAATAATTACAGGCTCTGTTCTTGTCACTGTCAGGGCCCAGCAAGGTCATGGCTGCAACCCTACTTCAAACCCCTGCTCTAGAGAGGAGGGCTTTGAGGAGGGCCCAGGCATACCCACTGATTTTGGGTGGCTCTTCACTCCTGACTTTCCACCACCCCAGGGATTTTCTGGAGCCAGAGTTCCTGAGAATCATCTCTCCTAACTTCTTTTTTTTTTTTAAATAAAAATTATTTTTTTTAAAATGAGATGATCTCTTAATTTAATTTCCCCTCTAGGTCTCCCAGGTGTGAATGCCACTCATCTTCCATTGCTTTGGTGTGAAGCTGTGTATCCTGGTTTTGTATCTCCCACCTTCAAAATCCATGCCAAAATCCTACCCCAACAAGTGATAGTTTTTAGAAGGTAGAGCCTATGGAGGTGCTTAGGTCATAAGGACAAAGCCCCTGTGAATGGGATTAGTGCCCTTATAGAAGAGGCCACAGAGAGAGAGACCCTTCCATGTGAGAAAACAGTGAAATGTCCTCAGAGATCCCTTATATAATCTATGAACCAGGTACCAGGTCTGCTGGGGCTTTGATCTTGAACTTCTCAGCCTGCAGAACAGCAAGAAATAAGGTTCAGTTGATTTGAAGCCATCCAGTCTAGGCAATGATTTCTATATAGCAACTCAAATAGACTAAGACAAAAGTCACTACTTGTTTTATACCTGAGGACTGCCAGACTCAGTAAAGTGGGGTTGCTTGGCCCTGGTCACAGGTCTGCAAGTAGAGTTGCTGGATGGAACCATCTAGCACCAGCACCGCCAGGCCCTGACCATTCCTCTGTGCTGTCTCTCTCTTAGCATCCTGGAACAGCCTCCACACCAAGTCCTGACTTTGGATGCCTTTCTCCCTATACTGGGAACTCTTTGGAAGGTGCTCAAGAGCACTCCTCAGTACATTGCAGCCTCTTACCCAGAAGAGACCTTCCTTCAGTTGGCTTCTGGTGCCCCTCACTGTCATGCTGTCCTTTCACCCCACTGACTGTCCTTCACCACCTATTCTGTCTTTTTTTTCCCATCTCCTGGGCTCTTAGAAGTTGAAAAGCCTCCAAACACAGCCCTTGATCCTTTTTCCATTCCCCACCCACTTGCTCTTTAACAATTTCATCTAGTCTTATAAATTTGGAAACCATTTATGTGCTGGTGACTCTCCTACTCATTTTTTAAATGAATTGAGATATAATTTTTACCTACAATAAAATGTGCATATCTTACAGCTTTATGACTACTTATATGATGGCAAACACATAGGAAAGCCTCACCTAGGATAGAGATATAGGACATTTTCACCACTCTAGAAAGTTCCCTGGTTCCCCTTTATTGTCTCTAGTGTTTCTCTCATTGGGAGCCCTTTGCAATAAATGATTTTACTTGTCCTTGAATTTTTTATATGCTTTTGGTGTTTAGTTTATTATGGGGAAAGTTCCAGCATATTATGTTAATAACTATCTTATTAAACATTTTTGTAATTATAGATAATTTAAAGCATATACTGTTGTATTACAAATTGTATAATAAATGCCCATGTTCCATCCCTCTGCTCCCATCTGCAGTAACACAGTTTGAACTGTAGATATTCTAATATAGGTTTTTAAAACCTTTGGATTTTTTTTTCTCTAACATAATTGCGTTATTATGATCACACTTGAAAATGGCAATAGCTCCTTAATATTATCAAATATCTAGTCAGTAGTATATTTGAAAGGGCATCTAAATGGTATTCATATGTCACATTAAGTTGATATATAGCTCTTAGGTATCTTAATTTATATATATTTCACCTTCTTATTTTATAGCAGTTCACTTGTTGAAGAAACCGGGCTCCTTTTGCTGTGAGTTTTGCATTCTGGACTTGGCTCATTGTAGCTACTGAGTGTCCCTCAGCATGTCCTCTGTGCCTCCTGTTTTTCCTGTGAACTAGTAAATAGATCTGGAGGCTTAACTGGAGCCAGTTTCCATTTCTGGGGTAAGAATACTTCACAGCTGGTGTCTGACAGGAGGCACATCTTGTCCAGCGAGAGGCTTTGGCTGCTATGGATTACTGTCTGGGATCAATATTTCCTAAGGGTTCACAGGATGGTGATTGTCTACCTCCATTGTTCCTTCTTAATTTATCAGAATACTTCTGTTTAAAAAACTTTCCTTCATCAACTGTTTGATTATCAGGAAGTGCAATTCATAAAGGAAAGGCAATTTAAATTCTTAATTATTTTCTCTTATTTACCAGTTTTTGAATAATGAGTGTGTTTTGTAGCATCCTTAAAGGAACCAATGATACTCTCTAGTAATGTATGAACACAGGGAATTTTAAACATATTCTCTGTGTGCTAATGAATTGCAGTTAATAGTCTTGTTAATTGTCCTCCGGTCTTTGGCTGGTAGGAACCTTCTCATGTTGTCTGATCTGATGATCCTTCACTTTCTTTTTTTATTTCACACCTCTCCCCCAAACTGCAGACTTACATGTCCAGCTTCCTATCTGACACTTGGGTATATGGCACCTTGACATTTCCCAAGTGAAACACCAGGTTCCTTTGATCCTGGTCCTACATACTCCAGAGTTAATTAAATGGCAACTGCATCTTTCTAATTGTTCAGATTAGAACCTTGAAATTGTCCTGAACTCTCCCTTCCCCCTCACATTCAAGGTCCAGCACAGACATTTCTATTTTAAAAATAACTCTCCAATCTGATAATTTTCCAACACCTCCCCAGTTGCCATCTTAGTCTAAGCCTCCAAAACTTCTCACCTGAATTAAGTCCATCAGCTCCTGGCTGGGCTCCTTGGTCCGGCCCTCTCTCCCTACAGTCTATTCTCAATACAGTGGTGTGGTTGGTGCTGTTAAAATGTAGTCAGGTCATGGCACTCTAGAGGTCAACACTGCCTAGGGCTCCCCACCTTGCTGGGAGCCAAAGCCAAAGTCCTTACTGCTGTGTGTCTAGAAGGCCCTGGTGCTCTCTGTCCAGCTCCACCCCTAGCCTATTACCTTGACCAAATGTATCCCACCCCATCACAACTTATCCCTTCCTCTCTCTACTACACCCCTTCCCTTCTCACTCACATCTTCTTTGCTGGATGCCATCCAGCCCCTCCCAACCCACCCACCTCTTCTCATTGCACTCTATCCCATGTCACCTCCCCTCAATTCACTCCACCCCACTCTACCTCCAGTCACTCAAACAGCCCCACACACCTGATCCCTCCACATTCCACTTCATCTGTCCTATCCCAATCTATCTAGCCCACCCCACTTCACCCCACCTGACTATCCCTTCCTACTTTACCCTCATCCACTGTACCCCTCCTCGCTCTACCCCACTCCCCTGCCATCCACACCACACATACACTGACCTCCCTGGTATTCCTGGAATACTCCTGGCATGTGCTCACCTTGGGGCCTTGGTGCTTCCTGTTCCCTCTTGATGCAGATGTCCCCAGAGTCCACTCCCTCACCTCAGAGAGTCTTGCTTAAACCTTCTCTTCTCAGTGATGTCTTCTCTAACCACCCTTCTGAACACCGAGATCCCCCACAGCAGTCCTGATTCCTCCTTTCTTCATTTGTTCTCCATGATATTCATTACCATGTAAATTTTATTTATTTATTTAAATTGGTTCTTTTTAGTTTATAACGGCAAAATCCATTTTGATATGATTATACAAGCACAGAAGACATCTTATCCTAGTTAGGACCTCATTCTTACGGAGGCACATCCTGGTGGGATTCACTGCGTTTTCATGCATGTACATGGGAAAGCTGGGTCAGTCATGCCACTGTCTACCTGTGCTTATCCCCCTCCTTCCCTCCATTCCCCACTGTCTACTGCACTTCCGTTCTCCTCGCTGCCTCCCCCTTATTGTGGGTTAGCTTCCACTTATCGGGGAAAACATTCGACCTTTGGTTTTTTTGTTGGTTTCTTTCTTATATTTTGTTTATTTTTTTTAACTAATTAATTTGTTCTAATCACTTATATGTGAAAGCAGAAATGCTCTTTGATTCATTGAATACAAATGGAGTAGAATTTTTCATTTCTCTGGTTGTACCCAAAGTAGGGTCACAACATTTGTGCAATCATACATGTACCTAGGGTAATGATGACCGTCTCATTCCACCTTCTTTCCTACTCCCGTGCCCCCTCCCCTTCCCTTTTTCACCATCCAAAATTCCTCCACTCATCCCAATCCCCCCTACCCATTATGGATCAACATCCACTTATCAGAGAAAACATTTGGCCTTTGGTTTTTTTAGATTGGCTTGCTTTGCTTAGCATGATATTCTCTAACTCCATCCATTTATCTGCAAATACCATAATCTTATTCTCTTTTATTGCTGAGTAATACTTCATTGTGTATATATACCACATTTTCTTTATCCATTCATCTACTGAAGGGCATCTAGGTGGGTTCCACAGTTTTTCTATTGTGAATTGTGCTGCTATAAACATTGATGTGGCTGTGTCACTGGAGTATGCTGTTTTTAAGTCCTCTAGGTATAGACCAAGGAGTAAGATAGCTGGGTCAAATGGTGGTTCCATTTCAAGTTTGCAATTTTTTAATTTCTTCATTACTTGGAAAGATGTAAAGACTTAATAAACTCTCATGCAAAAACTTGGATCCAAGAAATATTCTTGCTCACTTGAAATGCACCCTTGACTTCTTCCTTCTAGCTGGCTTAGGAAAACTAAATGTCCTTCAAATGCAAGTAAATCAGAAGGAACCAGCAGAAAAATGTGAATAGATCTGTTTGGTCAACCTTTTCACTACTGTGACCAAAAGATCTGACAAGAACAATTTTTTTAAATTTACATATTTTTGGGACTGGCTTACTTTACTTAACATGATAGTCTCCAGATCCATTCATTTGCTGGCAAAGGTCTTAAAGCCATTCTTCTTGATGGCTGAGTAATACTTCATTTTGTGTGTGTGTGTGTGTGTGTGTGTGTATAACATTTTCTTTATCCATTCATCTAATGAAGGGCACCTAGATTGATGCCATAGCTTGGCTATTGTGAGTTGAGTTGCTATGAACATTTACATGGCTATGTCACTGTAGTATGCTGATTTTAACTCCTTTGGCTATATACCAAGGAGTGGGATAACTAGGACAAATTGGTGGTTCCATTCCCATCAAAATTCCAACAATGTTATTAATAGAAATAGAAAAAGCACTCATGAAATTCATCTGCAAACATAAGAGGTCTAGAAGAGCCAATTTGTTCACTGCTATATCTCTAGCTCCTACATAGATTATGGCACATAGTATGCACTCCATAGGAGGTTGCTGAGTTTAAGCATTTAAGGAGTCCTCTTGTTCCTCCATCTGTCCCCGATGGAATGTAATCCCCACAGGGTTGGGCTTGTCTGTTGTTTCCAGTTTTTTTCTCAGTTCCTATGCCTGGCATATAATGAGTACTGCTGAGTGACTCCCAGTGCTCAGCATGGTGTCAGTACTTGGGCCTTCGTACTTCCTGAGTACCAAGCAAGTGTCCTCAATGTGGATTAATTCCCTTTCTTCCTAAAGCCCTTCATTAAATCCAGAGCAGAGATCAGCTTTAGCCTGAGCAGTAAGGAAGATGTGGTTATAGGAGGAAAAGCATGAGGTCAAAAGACCTCTTATTCTGGGATCTACCATTTACTAAGGATGTTTGGTTATAACTTAATTCCTCTGAAATTCAGCCTTATCACTAAAAATGGGATGCTGATAAACTCCCCAGGAACCAGCTCATAAGTGTAGTGAGGAAGAAAAAACACGTGAGGGAGCTTTGCAAACTTTAGCCCTCCCCTCTGCATGGGTCCTCTCCAGTTCCCAGGGTCACCTCTGCTTACTTTCCTTCACCGTCTTCTTATTACTTAAAGCTCACTCCTGCCCCCACATCCTAGTACCCCAACTATTATCCTGGGCCTTTTCTTTTGTGTCTTTTTTCCTCACCTCCTACCAATCCTTAGGCTTGGGGCAAGAAGGTTTCTGCCCCTGATACTCTGCCTGATCAGAGCGAATGGCCACTTTTCATTTGCCATCTCTGCCACGTTGGATTTGAGAAAAATCTCTTTCCCTTTATTTCAAGGGCCACACTCCCTGAATGCTTCTTTCATCTTTTAAAAAACTTCTTATTCTCCTCTTGCTTTTCTTCTTTCTCCTTTTCTTAAAATATGGGGGTTTCCTCAATTCTGTCCCTCACTATTTCTTTTTTTCAGCCTATTATACAGTTGTCCCTAGAAATCTCTTTGCCCTGAAGGTTCGGGTTATCTCTGCTGTGTAACTCAGATCTGCATCCAGCACCCAACGATCTTCTGACCTTCAGACCCTACAGAAGGCAAATGCTAAGGGAAGGGACTGGTCCACACACCAGCCCAGGGAAGGGCAGGGACTCAGCTGGTCCTGGGCTGGCTAGAATCAGGGATGTTAGCACTATCAGAATGGCTGGTATTTCTTCTTGGATGTATTCTTTATGAATTGCTTCTCCATGATTTTCTGGCAGTCCATATCTCTAGGCTCATAATCCTTTTGTTTTTATTCTAATTTGTTATATATGAACAGCAGAATTCATTACAATTCATATTACACATATAGAACACAATTTTTCATATCTTTGGTTGTATACAAAGTATATTCATACCATTCGTGTCTTTATACATGTACTTATGGTAATGATGTCCATCTCATTCCACCATCTTTTTTACCCCCATGCCCTCTCCCTTTCCCTCCCATCCCTTTGTCTTAGCTAGAGTTTGTCAAATTCTCCCATGCTCCCCCTCCCAAACTATGAATCAGCCTCCTTATATCAGAGAGAACATTGGTCTTTGGGGATTGGCTAGCTTAGCATTATTTTCTCCAACTCCATCCATTTACCTGCAAATGCCATGATTTTATTCTCTTTTATTGCTGAGTAATATTCCATCGTGTATATATACCACATTTTCTTTTTTCATTCATCTACTGAAGGGCATCTAGTTTGGCTAAGCTCATAATCTTTATTTAAAAAAAAAACAAAACAAAGGAGGTAAGTGGTTCCCTTCTCTAGGTAAAAGATGCAAATTTGTTTGCATAGTTCAGGGTTTTCTCTCTCCAGGAATTAAATCAACCAGGTAAGCAGATTTCAGACAAAGATATCAGTTTCCATTTAGATCTTTTATTTAGAACAATCTTTGAAAACAGAAGGGCTTCTGTCCTTAGCAGGAAGGGGTTCTGGGATAGAGAATGATAAATGTCCTTATAAAGCTATATACTCAAATGTCCCCTGTGTTCCCTGTGGCCAACACATCCAAAACAGCACTCGCCATTTGCAGTGCCTTACTGAATGGCTCCATCTCTCAGTGCTCCTCAAGCCAGAGGCTTAGGATTCATGCAGCTTCCTCCTTTCCCAGGGTTAGGATTTGATCACCAAATCCTAATGTTCTGTTTCTCAAGTGCTTCTTGATTTCTCTTCTCTCTCCTTCAACCCACTGTCTTAGTTTTGAGCCTCCATCCTGTCATCCCAAAACAATTGTCACTACTCCTAATTAGTCTCCTAATCTCTAGTCTTGCTTACGGTATTAGGCAGGGTCCACTGAAAGGGGCCCACAGAAAATGCAATCTACTCTAGGGTTTTCTGTAAGGGCATTTAAGCAGAGAGCATGTAATTCAGTGCATAAACCAGGTAGAATGTTATAGATATGAATGAAAGGGAAATTCAGGTAAAGGTGGTGTGTTTGCCTTATAGAATCCTTTGTGAATTTTTATGGAGGATTCCCCCCCCCCGTCTCACACACACACACACACACACACAAACAAACACACGCACACACCCCTATTGTGTTTTTTGGAGAACTCTGACTAATGTGGCTGGTTATTCCATTTTGGATGACTCGGCCTCCTTCCGGATCTGGGGATTCATCTGAGGCCTGGTGAATCCTACATGGCCTTGGTCTGTGGTGATTTTGCAGCAATGCTCATTCATGCTTTCAGGGATCTGTTTAATAATGATGGAGTTTGTCATCGGGTTGCTATCACAGGTACAGCATGGTATCAAGCAAGGGGGATCTATTTCTCCCAAAAGGGAGGGGTTTTTTTCCCCCTTCAGTACTAGGGATCAGCATGCTAGGTGGGTGCTCTACCACTGAGCCACATATCCAGCATAGAGGGGAGATTTAAAAGATGGTTTCATTGAGATGATATCACTGAAGGAAACAGTTTAATAAAGGAATTCAGGACTTGAAGCCATAGTGACAAGGAGTAACCTGTTGGCAACAGCCAAGCTCCAAGGAGCTCAGAAGCTAATAGCCTGGAATCTTAGGTCTATACTTGGAGTAATCTAACAAAGGAGGGGTGCAGAAGGAGAAATGGGGTAGTCAGTCTTCATGAATAATGGCTCTCCTGATCATCTTTATTTTATCTAGAGAAGAAGATACCTTAGGCTCCACGTTTTATTTTTAAGACGAGGAAGCTGAGGCTCCAGATAGTTACACAGGTTGCCTAGGGTCACTGGCTAGCAAGTGTTAAAGTGAGGTTTGGACTCAGGTCATCCTGGACCACTTCCTTATAAAAGAGGGTGGGGAAGCACATACTGGTGCTGATAGTGCTTCCCTATATATTCAGGTATACAATTCTCGTTTTAGAATTTTTTTCTCAAATCATTTTTTATCATCTTTTGAAAACTGGATTAAATAACCCTTCCAGAATTTGGTGTATGATCAATTCCTGGACCGAGTGAACCCCACCTGCCTATTAAACTCAGAATTGTGTCTAGAGAGTGTAAAACTTGATAAACATCCTTCCCTTCCCGAGAATGTGATTTCAAAATGTCTCTTTGTTTCATCAAGCAATGTGTTCAAATCAAAATAGCAACAATTTGTCGAGCACTTACTATGTGCCAGCACTGTTCTGAATACTTTGAACATATTTTTTCATTTACTCCTTAACAACAATCTTATGTGGTCAGTATCACCACTTACTACCATTATTTTCATGTGGGCAAACAGATGCATATTTGCCCAACACACAGAGCAGAGCTTGCATTTGGACTGAGGTGGTTTCCTCAGAGATCAATCACTGTGCCATTCTGACACTCACTGTCTGGTTTCTGGATTGGGTACAAGAGAGGAAAGAGAGTGGGCCTGAGCCATCAGTGATTCCTTGGGCACTTAATGTGTGCCAGCACTCTACAGGGATGTCATATGCACCATCTCATTTTATTATCCTAACCACTTGCTGCTGCATACTTTTAACTTCCCAGGGAAACTAAGTCCCCCACAACCTCCTCTTTGTTGAGAGAGGAAACATCTGATGCAGCCTAAGAACATGGCAGAGCTCCCTTAGAAGAGGAAATGGAGAGTTTCATGAGAGGTGTAAAGGGAATATACATGAGATCAATCTTGAGAAAAGGGCAAGTGCTCTATCTTAGCTATTCTTTCCTTGGGGTCAGTGTTAGTCCGGAGCCCTACAAGAAGTAGTGTTGAACTGAACAGAATGATTTAATAATGGAATTGAATAGAACTGGGGGCAGGGTTAAATGAGCCAATTGTGTTGATGCAGTGCACTCAGGGGTTAGCACAGGGAAAAGCCATCACTTCCTTTAGAACTTAAGGCAAAAGGGAGGACAATGATGTTACTGGAGCCCAGGAAGAAGGGTCACTTGGCAGGACATATGCCACAGAGAGATGCAGACACTGTCAGAACTTCCGTGCAGAACTCTGGAAAAAGTGGAAAAGAAATGTGTTCCTTTCTCTCCTCTGGACTTGGATCTTCTGCCAGTGCCATTGACTGTACCCCACTGTGAGCTGGAGAGTGGGGAGCCTGGTGATTTTGTATTTGTATAGAAAGGCAGAGAGCGGCTCTGGGCAGGTGCAGTTGGCAAATGGAGACTATCCTGCAGAGAGCTGGTACTGTGAGACAGCTGAAGGCTACTTCCTCTTGGAGATCCCCCTTTTTTCCTCCCCCTCTTGGAGCACAAACAGGATGATGAAAGGAGGAACTGACATTCTGCTTAGGTGCTCAGCTCTCTGCCATAGGGAGAAGCATGCTGTCTTCTGAGATTGGACCTTGAAATATTTTCCTTGCTGTGGAAATAAGATCTAATGTCCAGGTTTGGGACATGGCCCAAGGAGAAGTATATTTGCCCAAATTCTTGTCTAACCCTTAAACTGAAGGAGCAAAAGAGGTTTTCCCAGTTTTGTGTGGACAACCAGATAGAGCTGTTTGGCTGAAGTCCTGTCTGATAGTTTTAGCCACCATGTTTTCCTAAGAGGTTATCTCTTCCCCTTTCACATAGCAGAGGTGACATGGTGGATAAGAGGAATTAGAACTCAGCATCCATTCTACCCTCCTACTGAACTTTGCTGTACTGCAGTATCTCAAATTTTTACCCTTCCTAGATTTCCTGGCAACTGGGGTTCAAGCTATCTATGTCTGAGACCTGGCCAATCATATTTGCTGGTGTCAAAATTAGAAATGTGGAAAGCCTTGCTTTTCCTACTTCTGCTAGAAACCATGGGTGCAGAGGCTTGATTTTTTTTTCTCTGCAGCAGCATTAGCAGAGGCTTGACTGCCCACAAACTCACTTTAAGGGTGTTGAGATGCAAGTCAACTGGTGTGGATGGCAATGGGCATGACATGGCTGAGCATTTGGCTATGACAGTGCATATTCCTCACCACTGTTTCTCCCTTACTGTAGCCAGGAAGATGGATTTGGAGCTGGTGGCTTCTGGACTGTTGAAGTGACAGCTTTCTTGGAGCCTGTAGCATGGCTGTGGGAGTTTATTCCTGAAAATCCAAACTTGACCTTGTCCTCAGCACTCAAAAACCTTCTTGCCCATTTAATCACTGTAATAAATTCCATTTCTGTCTCAGCTAGGCAGGGACGATATTTTCCTGGGCAGCAGGACCTTGAACAAAAGGTGTGGCAACCACAATAATACTACCAGCTAACATTAAATGCTTACCATGTGCCAGCTGCTCCAAGCACTTTACATGAATTATTTTTTCATTCAATTCTCATGACAACCCTATGAGTTAGGTGTGAAATTAATCCTCACTTTATAAGTGGGGAATCTGAGTCCCACAGAGATTCAATAACTTGCCCGACATCACCAGATTTTAAATGGTGGGAAAAAGTCTGAAATGCAGCCTGGTTTTAGTGCCTGGGTTTAACCCTTGTCTCACAGGGCAGATGAACTAAGGATTCTGGAATTCCAGATTTCAGACATCCACTCCTTTTTTTGGGTTATCTAATTAATACAACCTAAAGGGGAAACAGAGACCCAGAGGCACTGTGTATTTGGCCCAAGGTCATGTGGATAGTAAGTGGCTGAGCTGAGATTCAGACATGTCTCCTTGACTTTAAAACCTATGCAATTGCCCATTTCACAGCCTGCTGCCGTGGCCCATGACAGCCTTCAAATCTGAGAGGACAACTCTCCCATCTTGGGGACTCTTCTCCTGTGCAAGTTAAACAATCCAAGTAACATCATTGCACCTAATTGAGCCTCTCTGCACCTGGGTTACCCTCTTGCAGTTTGTGTATGTCCCTCTTCAATTCTGTCACTCAGGAAAGATCATGGGACTCTCTTCTGACAAGCACAATAAAACCCCCTCATAAAAGCTCTTAATCTCATCCGCACTCTTGGAGTTGATAGGAACAAATCTCTCTCCTTCTGCCTCCTTCCCACAAATGCTCCCCCACCCCCAGGACCCATCACTTTGCCTTTAAGAAAGATGTGACTTATATCTTTCTGCACAAATTAAGTTTTTTTTTTTTTTTTTTTTTAAAAAAACCAGGCCATCCAAGCAGGAGGTGTATACAGTCCCCCTTCTGCTCCCAAGCTGGAGTGGACTTTTGAGGAGTTATTTATGGGTGGAATGCTAATTACTTAACTACAAATATGTAAATACTTTGAGAATAAATTCATCACAATATATTAGGCATCACATTGTAATTAAGCTCAATTAGGTATTATTAGCAGTATTAATGTCATGTTGCTCATGCCTGTTCCTAATGAATATATTAACCCAGTCTTGCTGCCATATCCATGTGGGTGCATTATGATGATGACAATAATAGACACATAATTAGAGCATTATTGCTTTGCTTGCAAATTGTGCAGAGAAATATGTCAGTGTCTTTGGAATCCAAAGGACTGGCCTGACTGGATGGCCTGGGGGTTGTATGATCTGGAAATAAGAATTAGTACCTTGGCACTTCAGTTTGTAGCCATTAAAAGAAAATGGTTTGTGTTTTTCTTTCATGGATTAGGGTAAATGTAATAGGAATGGGTGTGGAACAAGGAACCACCAGGAAGGTCTTAATACGCCTAGGTGGTGAGTTTATTGTTTCATGTCATCATAGGGGATAGCAGCTAAGTTTATACCATGGAGATAGGAGAAGAACAGACTTTGAGGCCAAACACAAGCTTGCAAGGAGGTTAGGATCTAAGGAAGGGGGGGAAGAAAATGGGCATCTGCTCCACTGTCATTTTGCCAAAGGAAGTTACCTGCACAGCTGATCTGGTGAACTCTCTCATTTATAAGGGGCCATGAGGTTGCCAGATGGTGCTGTTTCTTAAGAGCTCATCATAACTCCTACCTCCATGGTGCACTATGATTTTCAAAGAATGATTGCAAAGAAGTGCATATTGGTCTTCACACCACTCATAGAGGCAGGGGGGTTGGGATATGTGCCCCTTTTTAGCAGATAGGGAAACAGGCTCAGAAAGATGAGATGACTTACCTTGGCCTTCATCACTTATCATCCTCTTATGCAGTTTATGCTTCAGTCCAACTTGCTTCCACTCTGCAAACAAATAGCGACATCATGACTTGGCAGGTACTGTCTTCTCTGCCTAGAATTGTCTTCCCAAAGAACCTCCCTAGGTTGAGAGCTGGCTCCTCCTCCAGCCCTGTAAGGATTTGCTCTTGCCCCTGTTGCGTTGTTGTATGGCTATTTGTTCACTTGTGGATCTTCTCTAGTAGACTGTGAACTCCTTGGTGACAAAGCCCAGTATTAACTATCTCTGCCTCCTCACCATTGGGTTGAATAAATGAATAAGTGCACACATACTTATTTGCATATCTCAGACTCAAAGTCAGTTCTCCCTGGTCCTTCTTGCCACTGGTCTCAGCTCTGAAGGACCCGTGTGCAAGCAGAGGAGGAAGCTGTTGACTAAAGAGTATAATTGGGGCTGATATAATGGGTTTGTATAAAGCCCTAAGTCATCTTTTCCTTCCCCTTTATTAGGAGAGATCATGTAGGGAATTAAATTCATTTCCTGAGACTTTGGTTTTGCTGAATTAGCAATTCCCAATCAATTAGACAAAGGGCTTTCTCTTAACATCTAGCTCTTGATTTTTTCCATTTTGTAGCAAAGATACAAAAGAGGGTGAGAGAGCAAGGAAGTAGCAGAGTCTCAAGCATGCAGGAGAGTGGCAGAATTATGCAGTGTCATGGTGGGTCTGGCTACAGCTGACCTCTGTAGCCAGAACTGAGTCTTGTTCTTCCAGTAGAGTTTCCAGGTGGGATCTATCCCTGAGAAGGCAAGAGCAAGAGTTAAAACGATTGTGATGTTTTTCTAATGGGAGAGACTTCAGCACAATGTGCTTCTCCTGTTTGTTTTCTAGTTGAAGAGATGGGAGGCCCACAGGGGCAGAGCAGTTCCTCCACGGGCACCATGAATTAGAGGCAGAGCAGGACTCGTCCACTCCTTGCTACATTCCTCTTAACACCTCTATGCAGAGACCAGCACCCAGGCCACTCTGCTAGTGGCACCTGTGGCTCTTGCCTTCCCAAGGTCCACTTCCTTTCCTCTAGCAGTAGTAGCCCAGCTTATTCTTCTCTGGAGAGAGGACTCTTCTGCATGGGAGACTGGCTGGGTCCACCTGTCAATCAAAGTACCCCCTGTACCCTGCAACCACTCCCACCATAGGGCCATTAGTGAGCTAAGCTAGACAACTGGATTCTCTCCCCCCTGGAGTGTGGAGTCTGTGACATGGAGGTTGAAAATCATTAGAGACCCTGCCTCTAGGGATAAGGGGCTATCTTACACTCTTGCTCCCCAGGATCTGCCCAATCCTCTCTCAGGCCTACCACTGCAACTTTTCTTGAGAGCTTGTGAGTGTTCTTCTGTCCTTCACCTGGTTTAAGATTCCTGGAGCTTGATTTTTAGTGGCTGTAACCAAAGAACCCTCAATGATCCACTTTCCCAACCAGGGTAGAGAGCTCTTCTTTCTGACAAAGAGCCAGAAAACAAATAGAGGAAGGAAGACAACCTCACCCAAGTGTGTAGCCCTGTCACCAGTGCTGCCCAGTAGATTATCAAGTCAACAGGAAATTTGAAATGTGCCAGTAACTATATTAAAAGAGCAAAAAAGAAAGAGAGACACTAATTTTACAAATAAATTTATGTAACCCAGTATATCCAAAAGAATACAATTTCAATACCTAACCCTCAAAAAATTGTTAATGAATACTTTACATTCTTTTTTCACCCTAAGTCTTCAAGATCCTGTATTTATGCTTTGACATTTCAATTTGGATGCTAATTTTCATTACAAATACTTACCAGTATTAAGTTTCTATAAAATAGAGACAGTTGAAAAGTAGACTCACATACCCAAATTGTGAATACTTAGAAATTTTCCAATGATTGAATTGAGCCTTAGTATTTAATCTTAAATTTAACTTAGCTAAAATTGACTAAAGTTGTATATTCAGTTCTTCTATTACATTAGCCATGTATCAAGTGCTCATAACTAGTGGTAGGTAGTGACTACTGTGTTGGACAGTGTGGCTTTTTACAATCCCTACACCCTTATCACATCTACATCTCATGTAAGTCTTCCGAAAGTGAGGGGAGAATTTTTACTATTATTACTGCTACGGTCATTACCATTATCAATAGCATTATCATGCCCACTTCCTAGAAGGGAAAGGGAGGGGCAAAGAGATTAAATAACCTTTAGAGTAATGCAGAAAGGGAGTGATAGTTTCAGAGCTTGAACATTGTTTGGTGTGAGAGTAGTGCCAGAGTCTCCTGCGTCATGCACATAGAGATGGCCTTGAGTCAGCGTAAGTGAAGCTCTGTCATGAATGCACCATGTGACCTGATTGCCCTGCTTGTCTTCTCTGAGGTGCACTTCGCTATCTGTGAAGCAGGAAGGTGGGATCGCATCGCCTCATCATATCTGAGGGGATACAGGTGGAGGACAGAATGTAATGGAAGCTACTGCTTCTGTGTCATTGAGTGGAAATGGAGAATGGATAAGGGCAGGGATTCTGCTTTGTTCACTGCTAAGATTCTGGTGCTGACATGCAATTAACATTCAATAATTGTTGAATGAATAAATGGATGAATGGATGTTGAAGAAGAGAGGATCCAGTGTTGTATAAATCTTGCTTCAAAGATTTTGGCCTCTGGGGTATTCCACAAGTGCAAGCAAGTAGGTATTTGGTATTCTAAATAAATAAATTTCTGAAGGCATTTATATTTTTGGATGAAGTCGAGATATGATTTCTGCATTTGCTGCATTTGGTTTTTGTCTCCTCTTTAGCACATTCACACATCCCTGAGGGCACTTGGTGACTCTGGAAAAGCCTGGTGGAGCTTGCACTTAAGTGGAAATAAATTTTTTTTTTAACTCAAAGCTAGATGAGGAAGATCATAAAAGTTGCAATGCCAAATGTCTTAGTCGGTTTGAGCTGCCATAATAATGCCATAGAGTGGGTGACTTAAAAACAGAAAATTATTTATCCCAATTCTGGAGGCTGGAGGTATAAGTTTAGGGTGTCATCAAAGTTGGATTTTGGGGTTCTGGTGAGGGTCCTTTTCCTGTTTTGCAGAGGGCCATCTTCTCTCATCTTGTTCTCATATGGCTTTTCCTTTGTGTATGCACTCAGAGGGGGGAGGGAGCGAGAGAGAGACAGAGACAGAGCAGGTGCTCCTCCTCCTCCTCCTCCTCCTCCTCCTCCTCCTCCTCCTCCTCCTCCACTTCTTTTTCTTTTTTCTCTTCCTTTTCTTATTCAGGCACTGATTCTATCATGAAGACCCACCTTCTGGCCTCATCTAACCATAATTACCTCCCCAATTCCCCATTGTTCAATTCCATCACAGGGTTTAGGGTTTCAACATGAATTTTGGGGGAATGCAAACATATGGTTCACAATACCAACCACTGCAATCTATACAGCCTCATGACAAATTGATTACCTGAATATTTTCTGTTATTAACATTTTTATGCTTTTTTTCAAACACTTTTTTCCTTGGACTAGATATTTGTGTATAAATAGCTAAATATCTTCCCATATTATGGAGCAGCATTAAACTTCCAATGGAAGAACCTTCTCTTTCATTTTCTTCACCATATACTTGCTCTGTGGCATTGGGCAAGTTTGTTCACTTCTCTGGTCCTCTTTGTTCCCTCATCTTAAAATTACAGGAAGCGTTAAAAGGCTTCTTAGTCTCTGACCCTCTATGATTCTGTGTTTTCCTTATAACTAGTCATAAAAACAAAACATTGCTGCTTGCATACGATTTGAATATCTCCTTCCTTCATTCATTCTGTATTCAAGAAACAGAACACTTGATGAGTGACGGAAATCACTCTAGACACTAGGAATGCAGAAGCAAAAACAAAGCAAAATCCAGTCTTGCCCTCTAGTTGCTCCTAGCCTAGGAGAGATTGAGAAGAAAACCCGACAGAGCTTGGTGGGAAGAGTGTGGGCCAGGAGACGCTGAAGGAGCACATTTCAGCAGAGCCTCACCTAGCTTGGGGGTGAGAGGTTTGTTAGGAGATGTCACATGAGCCTCTCCTGAAGGAGTTAGTGAAGATTCTCCTTGCTGGCAGGGGAGAATGTGCACAAAACATGGGGAGGAATGAGAAACCCTGAATCCACATGAATAGCTCAGAAATGCTGGAGCAGGGTGGAGGGCAGGCATCAGGAGGTGAGGCTAGGGAGTGGGCAGAGGCCAGATCACCAAGGGCTCTGTGTGCTGAGCAAAGGGATTTGTGTTCATTAGTGTGAAGCCACTGAAAGATTTCAGCAGGGGACCGGTATGGTCAGATTTGCATCCTGGAATAGACTGCTTGTGGACAGCATGGAGGAGGTCCCCTGGGGCATCTCTGGAAACAAAAAGACGAGCAGGAAAATTGTGCTGGGGAGAGATGACAGATTTTGAAGTAGGAACAAAGTGTGGAGTTGAGAGGGCAGGGGACTCTTGGGAGGCAAGGGCTACAGGATGTAGGTCTGAGGACCAGCAAGGGTCCAGTGTGAGGACTGGGCCATAGGGAGGCCAGTGGTAATTTTCCATGGAGAAGGGGAATGGTCTGTAGGGGTCCTGCAATTCTGCATGGTCGAGGGAACAGGTTCTTAGCAGCTCTGACTCTGTTCTGTTTGGGGGGTGTTTCCATTCCATTTAGCTTCAGAATATGTTCTATATTAAATACCATCAGTGTAATTACAGAATACGATACACTGTAATTATGCTCTATAATTACATTTTCTTCCATTAGCAGCATGGCATTCCCGCTCAACACAAGCCCCCAGCACTCTGGACTGTTAGCACAGTTGGGACTGCAGGCCATTGGGAGCAGACACAGGCATCTCTTTGTTGCCTTCATCAACTGAGAGAATGGGACTCACAGGCAGGCAGTGCAGTGCAGTGGTTAAGAACTGAGCTTTGGAAGCGGACCCCCCACCCCCAGGTTTGAACGACATTAGCATTTACTATCTGCGGAGCTTAGCTATATTACTAAATGTTTCTGTGCCTAAGTTTCTCTGTTTTAAAACAAGGATAATAAAGCCTACATCATAGAGTTATTTTGAAAAATAAATGAGATAATGGATGCTAATTACCTAGCATGGAACCTGCTGATTTTGTCATCAATAAAAAGATTATACTGATGGAAAGAGATAATGAAAGGGGGACGCTGCCCTCTTCAGATCCTGAACTAACCTCTTGCCTGCATTGACATGGGCGAGATGGAGTTTGCCAAGTGCTGATTGATGAGAAATGACGTTGTCATAGAATCATAGAGTGCTCCCACAACTCACCCATTTCCCTCCCCACGAATGGAGTCCACTGAGCACCGCCAAGTTGCTACACTGGTCATTCCTCCTAGAGATGTCCCGAACTCAGAAACTCATGACCCCCTCCTCCTTGATTGTGCTAGGGATAGATGCTTCAGCTGATGGAAATAGTTCTCTTCATTTCTCTTCACTCATTCTCTCATTCTATCCTGAAATTACTTGAATCAATATCATCCTTATTTCATAGATGAAGTAAAAAGTGTAGAAATGGTGTCTAGGGGAGACTAGTGCTTTTCGAGGATACCCATTTAAGATATTGACTCCTCCCATTCCATTGCTCTTTCTCCATGTTCTTTTACTTTTATTCCATAAACAAGGAACATCTACCCTGTGGTGGACACCCTAACCCGGGAGACACAAGAAGACATCAAGCTGCCTTCCCATAAGGCGTTTTCCTCTCAGATGCTACATGAAACATGTGCCAAAGTCCAGCATGGGTGTCACAAGCACCATTTGGCTACTGCAAATCGGAGGGTCCATGAGTAGAAAGAACGCAGTTGTGGTGGGGTGGGCAGTGCTTCCGGCTGAGATGATCAGGGAAGGACTGGTGTCTGTGCTGGGTCCTGGCAGGGACAAAGGAGGCAGAAGGGAAAGTCATCAGAGCCTTTCTGAGCTTGAAGTGACAAAAAATTCAGAGAGAGAGAGAGAGAGAGAGAGAAAATGAATGAATGAATGAATGAATATGAGTATTGGCTTGAGTAAGTGAGAAGTCCAGGAATGCAGTAGTTGAGGCAGGGGTCCATCCAGGGCTCAGATTTTACCTATTCTTGAGGCTCTGCTTTTCCCTCTTGGCATTTCTCCTCAGAAGGACTCCTTTGTGGGGCAGGGAAAATGGTGTGGCAGCTTCAAACTCACATCTTCCCAGCTGAGCAGCACCAAGGGCATCGTCCTTCCAGTGGAAAAGTCCAGTGGGGGCTGGATGGCTCAGCGTGGGTATGTGCCCATCCACAGCCCAGCATGATGGCCAGGAGCTGGGTTATCCTCTGATAATTGGGAGGCAGGGTTAGATCAGAGTGACCTTACCTGGTCATGCGGAATGGCTGTCCCACAAGAAGATAGGATTCTGCTACCAAAAGGTGGCATGAAGCGGTCCTGAGAAATCCACCTCCAATGCCCACTAGAAAGAGCATCTTTGGAAGGGAAACAGCATGCACCAGGGCCTGGATATGGAAAATATGTCTCATTGATAGATGGGAGAGTAGTACAGAATCCAGAGGTACGTTTGCAAGAAAAAGTTAGGGTCAAGTTGCAGGAGACTCTAAGTGCCACTATGGGGGTCCAGACAGAAAGGGTTTCCCATATGGAGCTCTCTGAAAAGAAGTGTCTAGCTTGGGTCTCTCCATTTCCCTTTCTTCTCCGGTTGCACTGAACTCAGAATTCTTCGAAGACTGTGCTTTCTCTCGATTTTAGGACAGGACCTAGAGTTTCATTTCCTTCTACTGAAATTGTTTCCACTCTCTTTGCTTAGACTGCTCCTGCTCAGGTGTGATGTCTGGCATAGAGATCACTACCTCCAGGGAGCCTTCCCTGACCACCACCCTAAATGGAGTAGATGCTTCCTCAGCATTCTGTACTGTAGATGCCTATTTACTTACCCACTAGCTCCCATGTAGTTAGTGTAGTTAGATATTCTGATCCCTGTTTTCTACAGGAGAAATTGAGACAAAGGGAGAGTTAAGTACTTGCCCAAGAGGATGGAGCTAGAATTTAAATTTAGGTAATGTGATTTCAGAACTTTCTCTCAACTACTACTTACTGTTTGAGTAGTCAGGTTCAGCATTGACATCATTCCTGTTGATACATATCTGTGGTTCAGATAAAAATAAATGGAAGAATGAATGGAGTAGGAAAGGCTGATGAGACCCCATCACTGGAGTCATTCAAGCAGAGGCCTGGGGGTGTCTATGTGGGAGAGCTCATTATTGCATAATTTTGGAATACTGGAGAAGATGGTCTCCAAATTCCTATCAACTCTATAATTTTTCCTTTAAGGCAGAAAAGACTGAGGCATTTTGAACAATGAAGAGACTCAGTTATAGTCATCCTTGGAAATATCTCTGGGATAGTTATGTAAGGTGGGTCAATTCGGTTTGCAAACAGATTTATCACCTCAACCTGCAGTGACTGGATTAGGGAAGGAGGATGTTGTCCCCCATTATCATAGGCTATAATTCCAACCTGGGTTACTTCTGAGCACAAGAAGATAAAAGAGACCCTATGATAATTAGGGGAACATTGCAATATGTTGCAAAGGTCCTTGGACTTGAATTCAGAAGTGAGTTTGCTTTCTGCTTCTGTTGGGAGCCTCAGTTTCCTCATCTGGAAAATGGACTATTATTAACCCTGATGGGCCACCTCCAGCTTCATGGAGAGGATGAAGTGGCGTGGTGTGTGTTGAAGTGTTCTGAGGATGGCAAGCACAGTGTGCACAGACGGACTGTACACAGTAGGAGGTTGCGGCCATCAGTTCGGCTTCCTCCCCTCCAGCCCCATTCCTGAATCCTCCAAGAAAGAGGTGAGGTGGGGACAGTCACCAGAAAGGGCCACACCAGGAAGGATGAGCAATTCCCCCTGAATCATAAATTCTATCTCAGCACCTCAGCAGACTATAAAATTGTTATCTGAAGGCTGAATGTGATTTATCGAAAAATAAAAACTCCCCCTCCACTGCAGAAAGGCATCCTTAAAGATCTTATATATGATTTCATAAAGCCTCATGGCATCTCTTCAATTCCTTCACGGGCCAGGTGGGCCCGGAGCCCAGCATGCTGATGAAGTGGAGGGGTGGCTGAGGCTTAGAGGGAGAAAAATCCAATTATTCTTGCTCTGGGATAAAGGAATTCTGGGGATTCAAAATCACTGGAGCATAATTGGAATTCTAATAAAAGGAGGTGTTTTGGGTGGGTGGGAGAGATAGAGGTGGCATGTGGGGAAGTGCAGGGTCCCAAACCGGCTGTGGAAATGACTCCAAAAGAGTTTATCATCAAACCAATATATTGTTGCCTGAAATTTTCCACAGTACTAGTTTGCTTGTGGCTAGCTGGAGGCAAAATTGGGAAGGAAAAAAAAAATAGTTTCAAAGCTCCCAGACCCCTTGGCTAAACTGAACCTTCTCGGAGGGCTGACAAAAATCTTAGCCAGTGCTTAGGGCCCCTGCCTCCTCATCTGCCCTTCAGCTGGGAACCTTTGAGTGTGAGAGCAGAGGGATCTTAATGATCATATAATCTCCTGCAGTGAAAATGAGGTCTAGCAAGGGGAGGGACAGTCCTACAGGTGGGCAACAGGGACAGAATCACAGGATCTTCCATCCACAAACCGATCTTCCCAGAAATCATGTCATTCTTCCAAACAAATAATTGGCCTCCATTTTCATGCACATATCAAGAGAGAGCTTCCCTTCTCAAGGGACAGCCAGGCTGCCATGCTGGTTGGAAAGCCCTCCCTCCATAAGGCTGCCTAGCGCCTGTGTGGTGTCCAGAGCAGAGGGTGGCAAAGAGGAAGAACAAGGGTCCTCATGTTTTTTTAATTAATTTTCTTTTGAGCAAAGGGTCTCTATCACCTTGTGTAAATCCCTTTCCCTCTCCAAGGCTTAAATTTTCTCATCTATGCAGAGGGGATTATGATAGTAAACACTGCCTGGGGGACTGTGAGAATTCCATGAGAATTCTTAGAAAGCATTTATCTTAAAACAGATCCAATGTTCACAAATGTTATTATTTTTATTATCAACATTTCTTCTGTGGCTTAGAAGTGGTTTGAGTATGTCCCACAAAGGTTCATGTGAGGGAAGCTTGGCCTCCAAGGTGGTGATACTGAGTGATGGTACTTAGTGGGACTTAGTGGGATGTGATTAGATCATGGGGGACCACTCTCAGGAAGGGATTAATGTAGGGATTGATGTAAGACTGGTCAGTTCTTGTAAGAGAACTGTATTATTGTAAAGCAAGTCCACCCCATGTGCTTGGTCCCTTCTGCACATGGCTGCTTTTCTTTTTTGCTTCTTTGCCATGGACTATTATAGCCAAAGGGCTCTCATCAGATGCCAAAATGCCTTGCTGTTTGTACTTTGCAGCCACCATAATCATGAGCCATATGGACCTCTTTTTTGTATAAAGTATGTAGTCTTGGATATTTTGTTATAGCAATATAGAATGAACTAAGACACTTAACAAGAGTTTTTTGGGTATCACATGAGATACTTTATGTAAAACACCAAGGAGATGCTTCATGTAAAGAAAGTAAATGATCAATATATTGCCTTTCTTAGCACTGTGTCTTTCCTCATGATCACCTCTGCGTGCATCTTAGCTCCCAGTATAGACCAAGCTTCCTGAAGATACAATTCATTCCTAAATCATGTCTGTGTTCCTCCCAGGTCTTGGCTTTTTGTGGGACTTCTGTGTATGAAGGTAAATGCAGGAAGCTCACGTACAAACCTCTTCAGCCCAGGCACCGACATCACCTCTGCAGAAGGTCACCCTCCACACAGCAGGGTTCAGCAGTGTTGCAGGAGCTGAGTCTCCTCCTGTGTCTTCAGGCACCAACATGAGCTTTTCTCCTAGTTCCCTTGCCTCCTTCCCAATGTCCACGCCCTTCCTCCTCCAGGGCCAAAATTCTTAAGCATTCCAGTTTGAATATATTATTTTTCTTTCTTTTATTCCCTGCCCCCACATCTCAGCACCATATGATGTTATAAAATGCCACCTGCGGTGAAGTAGTGTGATATTAACCTGGGTCACAGGACAACTCTAGATGTTCAGGGAAGGCTCATATTGTTGATTCTGTTGGGACTCAAGTAAGGATCTGATGTCTGGAAGACCAGGGTGAAGAACAAAGAGAAGGGCAAGTGCAAAGGACCTGAGGTACAGCTGGGTCTCTCTGTGAGGTAAGCATCATGCATCAGAACTTCCTGGAGGGTTTATCAAACCACAGATTCCCGGCCCCTTCTCTGGAGTTTCTGTTCAGGTGTGAGGTGGGAACTGGCAAGTTTCCATGTCTAACTAGTTTCAGGTGATGCTGCTGCTGCTGGCCCAAGGACCACATTTGGAGAACCACTGGGTTAGAGAAACAGAAAGTATGGCTGGAGCTGAGGGAGGAGGCAAAGTAGTAGGAATTGAGAAGAAAAGCTGGATGGCATACAGTTTTGCAAGACACAGTGAGGTTAGGATTTTCTTGGAAGGGCCCTGGGAAGTCATAGGTTTTAGGAAAGGTTTGCAGCGGAAAACTAGAGTTTTGAAAATGTTGCTTTGGCTGCTCCATGGAGAGTGGAGTTCAAGTGCAAGAGTGGAAACAGAGGTCTCGCAGGAGGATGTTGCAGAGTCATAAGGGAGAAATGACAGTGACCTGGCCCTAGATAGTGGCAGGACAGGCGCTGGCAGGAGAGCATATCTCCTGTATTTAACTTTCAGCTTCCTGATGAGCAGAGTGGAGCCGTTTCTCAGCCTCAGCCCTGTTCATGTCTGGGGCTGGCTGATTCTTTATGGTGGAAGCTGTCGTGTGCCTCCACAGACACAGATCCTTGGTGGCAGAATCCTGGTCTCCGCCAACCTGATGCCAGTAGCTCCCCTTCCAGATGTGACATTAAAAAAATGTCACATCTGGAAGGGGAGCTACTGGCATCAGGTTACTGTCAAATATCTCCTGAAGAAAAGGGGAAAGAAAAATCATGCCTGGTTGGGAACCTTTGGTCTGGGGAATTCCTTCCCCTTTCTTTCATTTATTCAACAATTATCCATCGATGGTAACAAATATCCACATGCCAGTATTGTGGTAGGGTTGGGAGATAATGGTGAACAAAACAACATGAACAAAACAACTTCCTCTCAGCTCTGGCTTGCAGTTCCAGTAGAGAGACCTAGAAGAGGGGGAAGGTGACCAAGGCCTCGGGGCAGTTGGAGCAGTAGCTGCTCTCTCAAATCTGCAGCACAGAAATCAAAGACAGAACTTTCCCTGGAGAGTGGGGCCCTGGAAAGGATGAATGTATAAAGACAAAGCTCTCTTTAGCAGGGAGGGAGAGGAGGCGCAGACTGGAACACTCACAGAGTCATCGTTGTTTTGTCATTAGACACCAGTGAACTTTTGGAGACTAGAATTGTACAACACCCAAATGTCACACTATTTCTCTGCTGTTGGCAGTGGCAACAGCATAATCACCCTGTGCCAGGCACGGTCACTGACATTCTCGAAAGCCCATAAGACAGGTACTATTTGATTTTTTTTTTTCTCCAGCTGAGAAAATGGGTCCAGAGATGCTAAGTAACCAGTTTAAGGCCGTATAGCTGATAAGCAGCATGCTCGAGTTTTGTGCTGGGAAATGCGTGGTATTTTATTAAACTCGACCATTAAGATTCATTATTTGCTGCAGCTTTATCAGGGTGGGAGGTAGCTGTTGGTGAGAGGGCATCGGTGGTGGGAGAGAGGTATTTTACAGTCTTTCTTTCATAATTATCTTGGAGCAGAGAGTCGAGGGAATCAGAGCAGGTGCTGGAGGAGTTGACCTTGAAGGCCTAGTCTCCTGAAGAGCCCGGGGCCCACAGGCCATTGTCACGGTGGCTGGTATTTCTAGTGCAATTATCCCATCCTCTTCTTAGGACTCTCTCAGAAGTTCCTTCCGTGATCATTAAAACTGGCTCTGGGCTGCAGCTTTGAAAGCAGCCGGAACCGCCCAGGGCTGGATCGTGTCCTCATTAAAAAGGGACGGCCTTCCAGGGACTTCAACAGGATTTCTGCCATGTTACAAATTGAGGGAGATGCGACCGGCCATGCCAATTACAGGTGGGTGCCGCTCAAAAGAAGTCGTTCTCTTTTGCTTTCAGAGATTTGAAGATATCCAGTTCCATTTAGACTCAAAGGACATCTTGTTCTCATAGGGTCTGTGGTGGGCCGCAGGGCAGAAGAGCAGGAGCTGGGACAGGAGGAAGGAGGGGGTGGGCACTTGGAAGAGGAGGCCACATTGTGTGGGGGGTGGTTCACCCACCTGCAGGCCTGATGGCTTGGGGTTTGCAGGCTTACCCCCACCATGACTTTCCCTGAGACACTGACATTCCCCGTGCCTCAGTTTCCTTTTCTGAGACAAAGAGAGGGCTGCCAGGAGGAATCAAGCAAGATCATGAATATCAAGCAAGCAGCGTAGTACCTGGCACTTAAGAGCAATGGACAACTACTGTGTTCTTGAGACTCCAGGCCAAGGATGCTCGCCTGATATCTGGCCTATTCTTTCCCTGGGACATGGTCAGTCCCCAGGATCCTACAGCAAAATAAGCATGCATGGGGAACCTTAGAAAAGAGCCACACAGTCAACGTGTGAGATGGGGCAATGCTCCTCTGAGCCTCGGTTTCCTCATCCATCAAATGGGATGACAGTATTCATTTGTTCACGCACTCATTCATCATGCCTAAATGCGCTTGCTCTGCCAGACTCTGGGAGAAAACAGCAAACCAAAGAGATGAGGGCTCTACCCTCTTGGAGTTTCTACTCTGGAGGGAAACCTTATGACGAACAAGTAATCGAAGGAGAGACATAGGTCATCATGATCAGTGCTCTAGAGAATTAAACTAGGGTGATGTGCGAAAAGTAACAGGGAGGAATCTGCTTTCAGCAAGGTGGTCAGGCAAGGCCTCCTGGAGGTAGGGCTTCAGAGACCCCCCCCATGGGGAGGAGCCAGTGAGGAGCAGGGCCTGAGGTCCAGGCAGAGGAAAGTGGGTGCAGAGCTTGAGGTCCAGGCAGAGGAAAGTGGGTGCAAGGCCTTAGGTGACGAGGGTGATCTGAGGGTAGACAGTGGGCCTTCTGGGTGTGGGGCAGGGGTCCCATGGGCCTTGTGATGATGATGCCATCATCATGGCAGCAATTGAGGATGGTCGACACAGCTGCAGACTTAACAGGCCTGGCTGGGATCCCCAGCTCAACCAGAGATTCATCTGGGCAGAGGAGTCTTGGAAGGTAGAGGAGGAAGGAAGAGAAACCAAGGAGAAGAAAGAGATGCATGGTCTAGTGGTCCCTCAGTGGTGCTCTTCCCTGGGCACTGGGATCATAGCAATGGTTCTCACTTCATCTTCTCAGTACCCCAGGTGTGGCAGATGAGGAGCTTGATGGTGGAGAGGTCTGTTGACTTGCTCAGGTCCTAGGCAGAGCATGATCAGAATCTGGATACTTAGGTTCAGATTGGGCCTGCAGAGTTTCCCACACCTGCTGCCAGCTTCAAGGCCATGGCTCCTGATCAAAGGGGACTGATTCTCTCTGACAGTCGGCTGGGGTCAGCCTCTCTTCTAGGAAAGGTCTGAAGGAAATCTGGGCAGCCCTCAGGGCTGACAAGGGTGCTGGTCCTGATGCTCCCCAGGTGCCTTGGGGGCTGGGAAATGATCACACAGCTGTCCCTGAAGATTAGAGAGATGAGATACCTCACGACCAGGAGGACACAGGGCGTGGCTTCTCATCCTCATTTTGTGCCAGTCCACTGAGGCCTTTGTCTTGCAACAGGTACTGCTTACGAAACCTGATCCCTAAGGTACGATTTCTATCAGATAACCTCAAGTGTACATCTTGTGTCCAAAGAGGCTCTAAGAAGCTCAGGACTATGGGAACTTGGGTCTGGTACCCGTATTTTTTTGATGGGTCCCCTGAATAGGTCAGTCAGGTGGCTTAGTGCCAGTGATGTGGATCTTACCCCTTCTCTTTGGCCCCCAGAAAGTTCTGTATACTAAATAGAAACCTGGTAACCTTCACAGTTGACCCTAGTTCTGCCTCTCTCTCAGTCTGCTCTCCATGACTATAATGGGATACCTGACCAATGAAGTTAACAGGAAAAAGTGTTTGTTTTTTGATTTTGTTTTAGCTCATAGTTCTGGAGGTCCAGATAGTTCCACTGATTTTGGGATTCTGGTAAAGGTACCAGATGGCAATGGTGGGGACTTTGTTGGGGGTGGGGAGCAAACTAATTATATCATGAGCCAGGAAGCAGAAAGAAAGAATGGGAGATCAGATCAGGATCCCACACTCCCCATCAAGGGCACTACCTCAGTGACCTAAGAACCTTCCATAGGATCCACCTCTTTTTCTCTTTTTATTGATTCTTTTTGGCTATACATGATATTAGGATTCATTTTGACATATTATAAAAACATGGAGTATAATTTGCTCTAATTCAGTCCCCAGTGCTTCCCCTTTCCCTTCCCTCCACAAGACTGATATTTCTGCTATTTATTTGTAGGGTTTTTTTTGTTGTTTTGGTTTTTAAATTAATCATCTGGTAGATGTACATGATGGGGAAATTCACTGCGGTATATTCATATATGTACATAGGGAAGTTAGGTCGGATTCACTCCACTGTCTTTCCTTATCCTATCCCTCCTTCCTCTTCTCTAATCCTCCTCTTCTACTCCACTGATCTTTCTTTTAATTTGATGGAATTCACCCTTCCCATTTTCTCTTTCTCCCCACCCTGCTTCCTTATTTTGGACTAGCTTCTGCATATCAGAGAAGACATTCAACCTTGGACTTTCTGTATCTGGTTTATTTCACATGGCATTATGGTTTCCAGTTCCATCCACTTATCAGCAAATGCCATAATTTCTTCTTTTTTTTTGGGGGGGGGGTATTGGGGATTAAACCCAGGAATACTTAACCACTGAGCCACATCCCCAGCCCTTTTTTATGTTTTATTTTGAGACAGAGTCTCACTGAGTTACTTAGGGCCTTAGGGTGCACCACTATACTCAGCTCATTCCTTTTTTAATAGCCAAGTAATATTTCATTATATATAATTTTCTTTATCCTTCCATTTGTTGAAGGGCACCTAGGTTGCTTCTATAGCTTGGCTATTGTGAATTGAGCTACTATAAACATTGATGGGACTGTATCACTGTAGTATGCTGATTTTAGATCTTTTGGAAATACCCTGAGGCATGGGATAACTGAGTCAAATGATGGTTTCATTCCTAGAATTTTTTTTTTATGGTGCTGGGGTTTGAACCCAGGGCCTTGTGCATGCGAGGCAAATACTCTACCAACTGAGCTATATCCCCAGCCCCCATTCTTAGAAGTTTGAGGAGTCTCCATACATTTTTCCAGAGTGATTGTACTAACTTGCATTCCCACCAAAAATATAAAAGTTTTACCTTTTCCCCCACATCTTCACCAACACTTATTATTTGTATGCTTGATGATTGCCATTCTGACTGGAGTGAGATGAAATCTCAATGTGGTTTTGATTTGCATTTCCCTGATTGTTAGAAATGTCGAACATATTTCCACTTATTTGTGGTCATTTGTATTTCTTCTTTTGAGAAGTGTCTGGTTATTTGCCCATTTACTTATTGGGTTATTATTATTATTTTTTTTACTATTACATTTTTGAGTTCTTTGTACATTCTAGAAATTAATGTCGTTTCTGAGGAGTAGGTGGCAAAGATCTTCTCCCATTCTGTAGGCTCTCCATACACACTTCATTGTTTCGTTAAGTATACAGATTTTTAATTTTATGAAAATCCCGCTTTTTGATTTTTGGTTTTACTTCTTGCACTTTAGAGGTCTTGCTAAGGAAGTTGGTTCCTGTGCCAACATGTTTGTGGGTTGGGCCTACATTTTCTTCTAGCAGTTGTAAAGATTATAGTCTAATTCTTAGGTCTTTGATCCACTTTGAGTTGACTTTTGTACAGGGTGAGAGTTAGAGATTAAATTTCATTTTTCTACATGTGGCTATTCAATATTTCCAGCACCATTTGTTAAAAAGGCTATCTTTTCTCTAGTGTGTGTGTGTGTGTGTGTGTGTGTGTGTTTACCTTTGTCTGGTATCAGATAACTGTATTTATGTGGGTTTGTCTCTGTCTTTCATTCCATTGGTTTTTATGTCTGTTTTGGTGTCATTCCATGCTGTTTTTGTTACTGTAGCTCTGTATTATAGTTTGAGGTCTGGTAGTATGAAGCCTCCAGCAGCACTCGTTTTGCTCAGAGTGGCTTTGGCTATCTTGGGTTTCTTGTTTTTTCAAATGAATCTTAGAGCTGCTTTTTCTAGTTTTGTGAAGAATGTCATTGGTATTTTGATGGAGATTGTATTGAAAGTATATGTTGTTTTTAGAAGTATGGCCATTTATTATTTAATATTTGTTATTTAATTTATTATTATTTTATTAATTCTGCCTATCCAAGGGCATGGAAGGTCTTTCCATCTTCCAATGTCCTCTTCAGTTTCTTTCTTCAGTGTTATATAGTTTTCATTGTAGAGGTCCTTCACCTCCTTCAATTTTTTTTTTTTAGGTTATTGTGAATGGGATAGTTTTCCTACAGATTCATTATTGGAATGTAGGAAAGTGATTGATTTATGTATGTTGATCTTGTATCCTGCTACTTTACTAAATTTGTTAGCTCTAGAGGTCTTCTGTATACATTTAGGGTATTCTAAATATAGGATCATGTCATGAGCAAACAGAGATAATTTGACCTCTTCTTTTCCTATTGTATCCTTTTAATTTCCTTCTCTTGCCTGATTACTCTGGCTAGAGTTTCAAGGACTATGTTGAATAGGTAGGCTCCACTTCTTTAAGTTCCCATCACCTCCTACTAGTACCAGCCTAGGGGTCAAGGCTTTAACACATGGACTTTTGGGGGCTACTCTTTCAAACCATAGCAACCTCTGAGAACCCGCAGAGTAAGTCTGGTCAGTTCCTTGGGATAACCCTTCAAATATTCCTTGAAATCTTCTCCAGACCAAATAAATCCAAACTTTTTCATAGCATAGACTTGAGTCTGCCTACATTATTGGCATCTTATGGATAAAAAGAGTGATCATTCTCAAATCAGCAGACCAAAGTTCAAGCCCTGTTTAATCAGTTATGGCCGTTCAAGTAACCCAAATGTGTGTGTGTGTGTGTGTGTGTGTGTGTGTGTGTAGGGATACACATTACATGTGTATACAGTTTTGCAAATGTATCTAGGACAAAGGTGGTGGCAGGGGATCCTAAGCACATGGAATGCTGCTCAGGGCCAAATTCATACTCAGAACTTCATGTCCAAGATCTAATTTCATCCTTACAACCTTATGAAAGTGTTATAACTTCACTTTCTCATTTTATACATGATAAAATCTAAGCTCAGAGAGGTTAAATAATATGTCCAAATCATATAGCTAGTTAATGGAAATAAGTAGTTTCAAACTGGTCTCTCTGTTCTCAAAGTTCTGAAATACAGTAACAGTTAACATTGCTGATTCTGCATCCATAGATGGGAATAAATAACTATACTGCTTCCTTAATGATTCTTAATGATATGGGTATTAAGAGGAAGCGATAGGTGCAAACAATCTTATGAAAATCTCAAAGCAATATAAATTTTACTTATTTTTTAAAAACTCACTTATTTTATTTCCTTTTTTTTTCTTTTTGTTCTCCAGAGAATTAAAAAGATTTTTGTTTTAGTGCCATTTTGGGGATTACAAAGAATAGATCACTATTTTAGTTAGGGTTAAACAAAAAAAAGGAATTTACTTGGGAGTCATGGGGAAGCTCAAAGAACCCACAAGGATCAATTAACTAAGCAGATCCCTGGCAGTGACCAGGGATCTGAGCAGCAGGAATTCTAAGTTTTCGATCTAAAGTTTTGATTTTTGTAAAACTCAGTTGCAATGAATCCTAGTCTCTGCTTCTCAGGTCAAAATTTCCAGATCCCGCTGAAGACTCTGACTGGCTCAGCATCATCAAAGGCATCAACATCACCCCTATGCACACAGCCCTGAGAACTGGAGGTAGGTTCAGGGCTAGGGAGTTATGATGAGCTGGGCAGCTTCTCTAGGAGAGGTCCACAAAGTGGGCAGCCCAGGGGCTTCAGAGGCATTCCTCACAGGCTGTTTGACTTATGGCAAGCATATTTGCTTTTTTGTCTACCTCTTGCACTAGAGCGTAAATTCCCCCCAGGAAGGAAGTATGTCCATTGTTCACCATTTTGACATTAGCACCTAGCACAGCTCTGGGCCTAAGACACTAACTCCATGAATAAGTGTGGAAAAGGAGTTTGTTTGGATGTGGACACAAATTAAATCATCAGTTTGTTCTTTCCCTCCCACTTTTTCCTCTCTCGTCCTCCTCCCCTTCAACAATTTATTCAGCAAATATTTCTTGAGTGCCTACTGTGTGTCAGCAACTGTTCCAAGTATTGGGATATAGTAGGTTTTGCTTTAATCATGTTCTCTTCCTCACCTCCTATCTCGTCACCTCTCTCTCTGTATTTCTCTTTTTGTCCCATTGTGATCAGTCTTCTTCCATGTGGCAGGGGCAATGGCTACCTGTGGCCATTGGTACAAATCCTTCCATCTTCATTACTTAAAATAGGAAGAATCTTACCCTGCTAGACAGTTTTGTTCTGAGAAGGGGGTAAGAAGACTTTAATTGGTAGGACTAATTGAGCCAGAGGAAAGGGGCATTGGCATGGATCCCATAGTGGATGACAAAGGTCAGGACTGGTCCTAAGATTGGCAGCTCTGCTAGAATGATAAGACTGGAATGGAGAACAACAGCCCTTCTAAGGGGGCCAGGCAGACAAAACCAACTGACGCCCCTCCAGGAGCAGAGGGACCCAGGGTTCTTTGCCTGCCTGCTGCCTGGGCACACTGTCATCTCTACCCTTTCTTGTAGCCTGGATTCCTCAGTGTAGTTGAGACTTTTTATCATGAATTGATCATCCCAAGGGTTGCTATCTGTGGGCAGAACATTTATTTTATTTCCTTTCCTGGGATTTGGGTAATTAAGTCAATTCCGTAAATATTTATAGAGCACCTTCTATGTCTATTCAACTTGTGAAAAAGCAAGGATAGAAATAAAGAAGAGAGAAAACGCCCTGACATATGGATAGTCTGAATATGGGCTATGCTATGGTATTTTTAAAAGACATCAGTCCTAACTAATATATAACTCAGGCCTGGGGAAAGCAACCGTTTCAGAAGATGTGGAAGGAAGGAAGGAAGGGAGTGGTGTTGAGTACTGAGTTCTATCCTAGGTGCTCTCATGTATTTGTGGGCCACTATGTCCTGGGCATTGTTTTAGTTGCTGAGACAGAGCCACAGAAGGAACTCAACAGAAGAAAAATCCATGTGTGTGAAGACCACACATGTGACGAGGAAAACTGACAATACATAGGGTTAGTAAGTACACTATGGCTAATGAAAGGTGGTATAATGAAAAAACAGGAGAGGATAAAAGATGTGCTGGGGAGACAGCTTGTGGTTTTGAACAGCATGGTCAGTGGAGATATTTGCCAGGACTTGAAGAAGGTGATAGGTAAGTATTAAACATATTGGGTGCAGCTTCTAGGCCTAGGGGACAGCAGGCATCACCTGAGGATGTGAAAGCATGGAGCACATGAAAGACATCAAGGAGCCCGTGTGGCAGGAAGGGAGTCATCCAGGGAATGGGGAGCAGAAGGTGAGGTCAGATATGAGCGGGAATGGGGTCAAGGTCCAGGGAAGTTCACACCAGACCTTGCAGGACACAGGGAGGACTTTGGAATTTATTGGGAAGTTTTTGAGCATAAGAATGACATGATTTGGCTCCTATAAGTTATGTCATTCAGAATTTTTAAGAGTCCCAAGAATCTGGCATTATTGATCCTGGTTTGTGATAAGAAATTAGGGTGAGAGAGGGCGTATAACTTCCGCTACATCAGTCAGTCAGATTTAGAGCTGGGTTTAAAACACAGATATTTCTGATGACAATGCTCTTTCCATTAGACCACACTGCCTCCCTCAGGCCCTGCACTCTTGCTTGGTTCTGGTTGAATGATAAAAGAGCCCACTTTGCCGAGTGCAGTGGCACATGCCTGTAATCCCAGCGGCTCTGGAGGCTGAGGCCAGAGGATCATCATTAGTTCCAAACCAGCCTCAGCAAAAAGCAAGCTGCTAAGCAGCTCAGCAAGACCTTATCTCTAAACAAAATACAAAAAAGGGCTGTGGATGTGTCTCAATGTTCAAGTGCCCCTGCGTTAAAAAAATAAAGACCCCAGTTTTAAATTTTATAGCAAATCATTAATAAAATTTTTTCAAAAACACCCCAAAAATTATCCTAAATTGTGAATTTCAAAGAATTCTTATGTATTTCATAATCTAAAATTATAATAAATTTTCTTTGTAGTCTTTGTTATACATGCAAGTATCATTTAAAGCTTTACTACCTCTGAGGTTCTTATCATTATTTGTACAATGGTTTAGATCCTCTTCCTTGATTTTCTTAGATAAATTTGATAGTTCTCCCCTTTGTCATAGCAGTTTATGTATGTTTCTCAGGACCCTTAGAAGGCTCAACTGTGATTCAATGTGTACCTCTCTGTCCAACTTGCTTGCTAAACCCTAGCTCTTCAGGGGCTGGGATCACATCAGCAGTCAGTAAATAGCTTAGGGTGCTTGTCCAGCCCAGGTCCTAGTGTTCTTCCCTCTTATTCTGTTCCCCATCTATCACCCCACTTGAATGATGTGTCCCCATTCCAGTGTCACTGTTATTTGGACCAGGGATGAATTCCTGACCCAAGCTGGGCCATACAGATGACCTTCTGGAACCAGTAGGTGGCCTTAGAGATTTTGGCTCTGTCTATACTGGACCCTTAAGAGGGGAGAAGTAAACTTGGGAGCATTGGTGTGGCCATCTTCTCCCTGCCACGTGGACTGGACAGAACAGAAAGCTTCTTGTTCAAGAGACGAGTGAGGTACAGAGAAGGGCAGAGACTAGGAGCAGACAAAGCCCTGTCCAGGTTGCTGACCGATCTCTATTTCCAGCCTTTCAAAGGGCAGGCTAGACTCTGGCCTTAAGGATCCGCAAAACATTATATTACTATGATAAATGTCTCCCTTTTTCTAGTTTGAGTTGGTTTCTGATCTTTACAACCCAAGAGCCCTAAATAATCCTGTGTCTAGCTCACTTGTATAACCCCAGGCCTGGCCCAGTATCTCACTCGTGGATGATCTCGGGGTGGCATTCCTTGGAACTGACTTCAAATGCCAGCTCCACAGCTTTTCTTGCTTCACCACTCTGAGCTTCCATTTCTTCCTCTGCAAACAGGGATTATAAAGTCTTCCTGGCAGGATTGTTATAGGATTAAAAGAAAGGGTTTGACATGTATTTGTTGTGGCATAGCACTTGGCAGTTGCTACTGCTAATGCAAGTTATGGAATCCATGGAGGGAGAGGTGATTCTCACGGACTGCCTTATTCCTTCTAGTGTGCCAGCTGGTGTAGGATTAGTGTGTGTTAGAGCGTGGGCTGCAGAGTCTGACCATAGGTGCTTGGCTCTCAGACTCACCATTTACTGGCCATGTCAACCTGGGCAAGTTATCTGATTTATCAAAACATGGTTTTCCCTTCTAAAATTGTCTTTTCCCTGTCTTTAGCATTAGAAGCACATAAGCTTTAGCTAATTCTGACCTTCAGGTATCCAGTTTGGCCTAAGAGATGAAAAGTTTGGATCCAAATGTTAGTTCTGTCACTGGCTGTGTAACCTTGAGCAAGTCATAAAATCTCTGTAGACATAAGAATTAGGAAAGTGTTCATTCACAAAGCAGATCTGGTTTCTGTCCTGTCTGTGCCACAAGATCTTCGAGAAAAGGTCATCCAGAGTCACAAAGAAACAAGGCATTATTTTGTATACTGTAATGTGCTTTTTGCATGTGAATTAAATACTCTGAATATCAGATGCTTGCCTGTCTCCCATGGTGACCTATTTTCTCATTTGTAAAACAGGACTAATAACGCTGACATTGCTGTCGTAGTGCAGCTGAATGTGTATGTGATAACGTATGTGATAATGTATGAGATAATGTATGTGTGTCAATCAGTTTTTCATGGCTGTGACAAAATACCTGAAATACTCAAAAGAAGGAAAGGGGGCTGGGGATGTGGCTCCATAGTAGAGTGCTTACCTGGCTTGAGTAAGAGGCCCTCACGTGTTTCAGATTTCAGTCCATGATTAAGTTGACTCTGATGCTTTTGAAACAGTTAGATATGAGATATGAGATGTTTAGATATGAGATGTCCCCCAAAGTGCCTGTTAATACAGGAATATTCAGAGGTCAAATGATTGCTTATGAGAACTGTAACATAATAAGTCCATCCTAATTTGAATGAGCTGACTGGGGGGTACCTGTAGGCAGGTGGGGCTTGGCTGGAGGAGGTGGTCACTGGGGGCATGCATTGGAAGGGAGCAACTTCCCCGAGCTCCTTTTCTCCCTCCCCGCCCTGCTGCTTTCTGAACCCTTCCATGAGCTGAGTTGCTTTCCTCTACTGACCCCTTCCCCCATGATGTGCTGCCTCATTCTGGGCTCAAAGCAGTGGAGTCCACCATCTCTGAGACCGATACTGAGACCTTTAAAACTGAGAGCCCCAAATAAACTTCTCCTCTAAGTTGTTCTTGTTGGGTATTTTGGTTACAGCCATGCAAAGCTGATGAACCCAGCCTATAATGAGGCCATACATTGTGGCTGTGAGTGTGTGGTAGAGCAAAGCTGTTCTTACTATAGCAGCCAGGAAGTGAAGAAAGAAAGAGAGGAGGGGCCAGGGTCCCAGTGTCCCCTTCAAGGGCACATCCTTCCACTAGGTCCCACCTCCTAAGGATTCTGTTGACTTCCAATAGCACAGGCTGTCTGCCAGGTCTTCAACTCATGGCCTTTGGGGACATTAAGATCTATACCATAACAGTATGGAAACACAATTCCTGTGTTTCCTGGCTACACTTCCTTGTAACCTAATATTTGATGATTTGACTTTCTCCTTTAGAGTTTAGAAAGTCATTTGCTACCTTATGTTTTTTCCTACTTTTTTCTTTTTTAACTTGAGCCTTCGCCTGGTCTTGGAATTAAAGCAGTGTGTTGTTATGCCTATTTCATAGCCTTGTAAGTCGAGGCTCTGGGATATTAAGTGACTATGCAAGGTGGTACAGCAGTAGGGGAGATGGAACTCATTCTCCATTTGTCCTCTCACAGCAGGTAAGGAATTGTGCTCTAGAGCCGGCCTGCCTGTGTCTTCTACCCCAGCTCCCATATACTAGCTTGGTAATGTGGGCAAGTTACTCAACCTCTCTGAGCCATGGTTTCCTGATATGCAAAATGGGGGAGGGGTATTTACCCCTGCAAAATGGCTCATACTTCATAGGGGGGTGAGGAGGATTAAACTGGCATTCAATGATACTTGGCATTTGCCTCAGGCATGGTAACTGCTCTGAAAGTGTAGGCACAGTGGGCAGGTAAGTCGTGAAAGTAGAAGACCCTGGATTCAAGTCTGGGTTCAGCCTCTTAGAATTGTGTTGTTTGTGGAGGCCACAAAAACCTTTCTTCCTTTGATAATATGGATAGATAATGCCTATCATGGGAAGATTTGAAGCTGCACATATATGCTTGGCACATGTGGATACTTAAGAAATGTAGGGCTGGGGGTATTGCTCGGTGGTACAATGCTTGCCTAGCTTGTATGAGGCCCTGGGTTCAATCCCCGACACTGCCAACAAACAAAGAAGCAAACAAACAAACAAACAAACAAACAAAATATAGTAAGGAGTAAGGTAGGTTCCCAGGAGGTGGCAGGGTTTCAGGAACAATCACGGGTGGCTGAGAACAGCCGGGTGTGCTGGGTTTATCTTGAGGACAGATGAGGAGTGCCAGGAATGAAGACTAAAGATACAGAAAGCTCTGGCCTGTGGAGGACTCTCTGCAGTGGGGACTGAGCGGATGCTCCCTTGCAGGTAAGGGGTGAGCAGAGCTTCCCTGCTGGGGGATCACCCTGAAACCTGGGGGGATGGATTGGAACCCATGTGTCCAGCACAAGGGTTCAGTTAGGGGACGTTATGGTGAGAGCTGACAGTGCCCCGAAGGAGGGCCAAGGCAGCAGGATGGCTTCTAAGTCTTTTAATCATTAGCCGATATTTGTTGAGGGCTCATGGCTCCAAGTGCTTTGCAATACTGATTTGATGAAGGGTGATGAATTAAGTTATGTGTGTGTGTGCTGAAGGCACCAGGCGCTGTGGGTCATGGGGCAGATGGGTGCGCTGGACAGGTGTGTGGAGCTCAGAGGTTGCACTGGACATGAAGGCTTCAACTTCCACATTGCTTTGGGAATCACAGAGCCAGGGAGAGACAGAAGCTCCTCAGGAGCATCTGAAGAGTGGTGAGGCGGGGGCTGGGGTGGTGGCTTAGTGGTAGAGCACTTGCCTAGCACGCGTGAGGCCCTGGGTTTGATCCTCAGTACCACATAAAAATAAACAAATAAAATAAAGACATTCTGTCCATCTATAACTACAAAAGAGAGAGAGAGTGGTGAGGGATCAGTCTGGGCCTGGAGCACATGGACCTTTGTCTCCAGGGTTCCAAGTCTGTTCTGGTGCCTTTGCCTGCACTGAGAGGAGAGAGGCTTGGGCAGCCACAGATGGTGGGCCTTGGGACCTCTAATTCCCACATAAAGGGGAGTTAATGACTTCCCATAGTTTGCACATGAAATGGTAGCACAGCCAATCCCAAATTTGGGGATGGGAATGGTGTACGTGAGCTGTGTCTGGTTGGACCCAGTTCCTCAGTGAATCTTCTCAGCAGCTGGACTTTGGGGGGACTAAGGGGCCCAAGGACCATTGCCATCTGCCTCAAATTCCCTCCTCTTCACCTGCCTTACTTTTTTTCTTATCTACTTCTCTCTTGTAACCTGTGTTTATTTCCCTGCTGCTCTTTCTACCTGTCTCTCTCCCACTGCCATTCTCTCTGTCTCCTTCACCTTCCTCCTCCTCCTCTTTTTTCTCTCTCTCCCCCTCCCTCTCTTGATCTGCCTCCATCTCTCCCTCTGTCTCTTGTCTCTGATTGCTTCACTGTCTCTCTCCGTCTCTGTGAGTGCTTCTGCTGCTTCTCTGTGTCTCTGTGCTGGTTTTCTTCTGTTTCTGTCTCTCCATCTCTGGGTCTTTGCCTTTGTCTCTCTCCATCTCTCTCTTTGCCTCTGCCTGTGCCCCTACCTCTGTGTTTTCTTTCTGTTCTTCCCCTCATCCCTCCTCCTCTTCTGCCTCTAGGAAGAGGGCAGAGATCACTGGGTAGGATTGGATGTCATTAAATGCACAAAAGGAGAAAGGACTTCTTTTCTCCTGCTGGCCCCTGGGGAATGCCTAACAATGAGAGACACTTTGGTGGGTAATCGATAGGAACAAGATGCAACGAGACATCTTTGTTGGACAGGGCTGCCAGCAGTTCCCTCTGACCGGAGCCCCTGGGAATGCCTGGCCTCTCGACCAGGCTCAAACAGAGTGTATCACAGCGCAGCTGACTTGAAGTGTGAGCCCAGCACATCTGACCTGGGGGTGCCTCATTTCCATCCACTCCCCCTCCCTCCCCTCCCCACTTAGTACTACTTTAGGAATATAATGAATAGAAAGAGAAACTGTAATACACAGGGCACAGATTGTTGCCAGCAAAGGTTGTGGGGTTGGCTAAAAAACACAGGCTCTAGCTGGATCAATACTCTTAATCTTTCTGAGCTCCGGTTTTCTGATGTGTAAATCATGGAAACTCTCACACCTAAGATCCATTCAGGCAGACAGTTTTCTTTTTGAATAACAAATTTGATCGGCCCTCACCTCACAACTTAGACTCCTATACCAAAGATCGCGTTTTTTTTCTTTTTCACTCTAAATTTCAGCTCCAAGCTCCCAGAGGTGCTTAATAAGTGTGTGCGATATCAGATATAGTCGCTCCATCAGTGATTATCCGTGAATGAACCTAGCTGCTTCTAGACCTATGGTACCTGGCTGGCTTCATATTTCTGCCTCTGACTTCTCACGACTTGAGCTCTAGGCTAGACCCTAGATCTTTGTCCTTCCTGGCCAGCCCTGTCTTCCTTTCTGTGCATTCCTGTTCCCGGTAGGTGGCCCTCTGATGTTAGGAGGGTGAAGGAGAAGGAAGTGGGTCATACAAGCAGGTGTTGAGAGCACTGGGCCCTTGGATGTGACCAAGCCAGCAGAAGACAACACTTATGCTATCATTGAAATTCAAGGAAGCAAGAGACCTTAGAGACCAAGTCTCCTTAGATCAAATCTACTCATCATCTCCCATTTTACAGGTAGTCAAACTGTGACCAGAGAAAGGGGTCACTTGACCAAAGTAAGAGGACATGTCTGTATGACAGAAATGGGCAGCAGGGATGAGAGTTCTTCAGTCTCTCAAAGTTTTCATCCAACATTATCCTTGGTCTGTGTTCCACACACCCTTATGCACTGGTGACTACGAGCTCTAAGAACCCTATGCTTCATACCCTGAGGAAAACCTTCCCCATCCTCCCACACCTATTCCCTGTTGGAGCCATCCGAGTCCAACCACAGGCAAACAACCAGCTTGGTGGTCTCATGCCTACTTGTTCTCCAAGGTCCACCAGAGGCTCCGAAGCCTTCTAGGACTCCTCCATTCTGAAGAACATGTGCCTTTCTTTTTTTCACTCTGAATAGATCCTGTACATATCTTTGCTTTCAACTTTCCATATTAGTTTTTAAATCAGCTTTATGATCTATAATATATATGCATGAAATTCACTAACATAATAGGTACAATTCAGTGAGTTGGGACAAATATATACAGTAATAAAACCACCACCCCAATCAGAATAGAGAATACTTTCATTTTCCTCCCAAATAACCTCATGCTCCCTTGTAGTGAATTCCTCATAGCCAGCCCCAGGTGATCACGGATCCAATTTCAGCTGCTATACTTTTGCTTTTTCCAGAAAGTCATATAATTAGGATCATTTTGTATTTGGCTGCTTTCACTTGTCATTGTGTGATTGTGATTCATCAGTGTTGTTACACATACTAACAGTTTCTTCATTCTTACTACATTGAAATGGTTATCCAGTGGTTCTAGCTCCATGTAATGAAAAGAGAATTCTTTCCCATTGTGTAGATAATACAGCAATTTTGGCTGTTTTCACTTAATGGCCATTGTGAGTATGAGCTGCTCTGAACATTCACGCATAGATCTTGCTTTATTTTCATGTGCTTTAATTTATCTTGAATAAATAGGACTAGACTGCCATGTCATACTATATGTTTAACCTCAAAAGAAACTGACAAATAGTTTCAAAGTGGTGTACTGTTCTCCCATAGCACTAGCAATGCATGGGAATTGCAGTTGCTTCACATCATTGCCAACACTTAGTATTATCAGTCTCTTTATTTTTAACTCTGCTGGGGTGCAATAGTATCTCATTGTGGTTTAACTAATGATGTTGAGCTTCTTTTCTTTGGTGAGGTATATGTTGAAATCTTTTTTCCATTTTATCAGATTGGTTGCATTTTTATTACTGACTCACAGGTATTCTTTTCATGTTTTAAAATTTTCTTTAAATTGATAAATAATAATTACATGTTTATTCTGGGATACTGTTTGAACAATGGGATACAATTTAAACATGCGTGAAATGTTTAAATTAAGCTAATTAACAAATTACCTCACGTGTGTGTGTGTGTTTGTGTTGCTGAAAAAATGTAAAATCCACTTTTAGCAATTTTGAAACACATAATGCATTATTATTTATTTTATTGCCATTTGGTGTCATAGATCACTGTAGCTTGTTCCTCTTGTCTAAATGGAAACTTTAGTACCTCGTGACTAATATCTCCCCTTTCCTTCCTTCTCTACCTCCCTCCACAGCTCCTGGTAATCACCATTCTATTCATTACTTCTACAATCTCAGCTTTTTTAGATTGCACATATAAGTGAAATCCCATTTATCTTCACATCTTCAATACAAGTCTTTTGATAAACATGTTTTGCAAATATTTTCTGTGGCTTAGGTTTTCAGGGCAAGGACAGAATCACTTCATCAGGACCAGACCTGAGGTTAGTCCATCATTGCTCTGGGCCTCAGTTTTCCCATTTGTAGAATGGTGCTAAAAATGTATCTACTTCTTAGAATAAATGAGTATTCAAAGTAATAGTGCATGTAAAACTTTGCATAATGCCCAGAACTTAATAAGGGTTTGAAAATCATCAACAGATTGTTATTGTTTGATTTTTATTCATTCCATTTCTGCTCACTCAAGATGGTCCTTTTTGGGCATCCCTTCATATTATCTGCAGCTGGTAGCTAGAAATAACTGGAGCTAAGGAAAGCAGTCTGGACTGGAACTAAGGATTTGGGAGTAATTAACATAGAGCTATCATCTGGAGTCCTGGGTCTGATGAACTCACGGAATCAGGGTACATGGAGTGGGATGAAATGGGCTTGACTGGAAACCTGAGCAATCCAAGCCCCTTGTGGATGGGCAAAGAAAGAGAGGCTCACAGAGATTGTTTGGAATGAGAGAAGGAAGAAAGCCAGGAGAAAACAGAATAATAGATACCAAGGAAGCAGTAAATTTCAAGATGGTGGAATCACTAACAACGGTTTGCAACATCCACCAGGAGGCCCATGTTGAAGGCTTGATCCCTAACCAAAGGTGCTACTGGCAGGCAATAGCCTAGTGGAAGGGATATGTCTGTGAAGGAGTTATTGGAACATCAGCTCCCCACCCCCCTCTCTTTTGCTTCCTGAGTGTTATGAGGTGAGCAGCTTCCTCTGTCACACACTCCTACCATGATGTACTGCCTCATGACAGGCCCCAAAGCAAAAAAGCCAACTGAACATCGACTTAAGCCTCTGAAATTATGACTACAAATAAACTTTTCAACCTTAGAAGTTGATTATCTCAGGTATTTTGTCACAGTGATGGAAAGCTGGCTAACACAAATGTCAGTGCTCTAGAGATGAGCCCTAAGGAAGGGGCCTATGTGTTAGCTGAGAGTAGAGAGCATCCTTAACCACTGAGCAAGTGCTTTCAATGGAGAGGTGGGCAGTAAGTCCAATGATTGATAGGGGGTTAAGAAGTAAGCAGGTGGTCAGGTTTGGGGAGCATCTCATATATACTTCATTACCCCACCCCAAATTTGGTAAAAGTGGGAAATAAGAGAAGAAATGGTAGCTTTCTTTCCAGAGTAGCACTTGCAGGGGAATTTTTCTATTTACACTATGGGAGAGGCTTGAGGCATGTTCTTGTACAGATAAGACAGAACTGATAAATAGTATATGATAGGGCTCGGGACGTGGCTCAAGAGGTAGCGTGCTCGCCTGGTATGCGTGAGGCACTGGGTTTGATCCTCAGCACCACATAAATATAAAATAAAGATATTGTGTTTACCTAAAAAAAAACTAAAAAAAAGAGTATATGATAATCAAGAGCATAAGACCTTAAGATGATGGGAAGGGGTGTCTTTCATAATGTAGAATCAGCCTTGGTGGGGCAATGTGATGGTTTTATACTGTGTCAACTGGCTTAGATGGAGCAATGTTTCACTTATAGTTATGGGTTAGAGTGGACCAAAGGAGAAAGTGCATGAGATTTAGGAGAGTAAAGAAAAGGAACTGTCATTACTCAGCCTCTGAAGGTCATTGTACTTAAATATGGCGAGATACACATGCAGAGGTGCAGGCAGACTCCATCTTGTTTTTAGTCTTTGCTTTTAGTCTTTGAGAGTGAATGTTAGATGCAGAAATTCCAGCTTATATTTATTGCTTTCAATTCTTTGCTTAGCTCTTTTCTGCCTGCCTCAACCCCAGACCACGATCAGACCTGTGAACAACAGTCTTCCAAATTCTTTTCCATCAACTTTCTTTTGCAGACACATTCCATCAGTAGTCTATGGTTACCCATATTCCTATGTGAGCTCCAACTTGTCTATCCATCTCAGTGTTTGAGATGGGCTGTTTAGTGACTTTTACTTGATATTCCAACTTCCATTTCTGGGCTCTTAATTTCCTAAGTTCTACCACAATTATAGAATGAATTTCTCCCACAAATCCTTTAATCCAGAATATATACAGTTTCCACTTTCCAATTAAGCCATGACCGATAAAGGGTGAAGGGGTATTTATACTCAGACTGATAGAAAGCCCTAGGCGTGAATGTAGGAAAAGAGTCAGAGTAGACGTCAAAGGTGTTTTGGTCACATGGTCTTGGGTCCTTTGATGATTCCAGGAACCAGGTGAAATACAGAAAATGGTTAGGGTTAAGGTAGAGTTTTAAGCTTGAAAAAGTTGGAAAAGCTCTAGAAAACATGGTACAATAAGTGGAATAAAGAGAATCAGTTGTTGGGCAAGACAAAGGATTGGGAGGTGGGCTGGAGGAGGCATGAGTTTAAGCCTTAGCTCTACTTCCTCAGGTCTGTAGCCTTAAATAAGTCCATGTTTTCCTCTTTGTGGCCGTGATTTGTCTATTAGCTCTCGCCTTGCCTCTGCTCTGCTCCACATTTCAGGAAACTACATTCTCTAAGCTCCCAACTGGTTTCCAAATAAGCCTGGTCAATGCATGGCACTTGGAGAAAGCTGGAGGAGGGGGGTGGAAGCCAGGTTGTCTGCCATTTCCAGTCCCTCAGCATTTCCTCCATGGCTCCTGCTCTGAAGGGCCTCTTCCTCAGAGGCCCAGTTTCTGTCTGGTTGGACATTTCCTTTGTAGCTCTTGCTCCAGCCAGAAGGCCTGGAAATGGTAGCAATTTCCTGCAGCAACTACCTTTGGTTAGCACTTCAACTCTTCCATCACTTGAATAATGAAGTCCCTGAATTAAATTCCCTCTGTTTGAAATACTAGAGTGAATTTTATTTGCCTGATTGACACATTTGTTTGAATAATAGGACAGTTGTTGCCTCCATCTCAGGGTAACTGTGAGAGCACAGATGTGTCCTTAGGGCATATGGGAAGAGGCAGGAAGGGAAGGAAGTAAAAGCTGATGTGTTAACTTAGACACAGGAAAAATAGAATGCCTAACTCATATAGTTGTTGGAAGGATGGGATGAGATACCACATGTAAAAGGCTTAGAACAGAGCCTGGCACTTAACTACTCAGTGTTGGTTATAGCTATTACAGATTTTAGATGCTATGATTGCTTTTTCCAATTACTTTACAAAAAGTGCAAGGACCCTGAGGATCAGTGAGACCATATGACCCACTCATACTCAGAGATGGTGAGTTATTAAGACTTGATCCCAGGACACTGTGAGTCCAAAACTGTGCCTTTCTCACCACTCCCCACCTGCCAGTGTTGATTATATCCAGTTGTGCAGACACAGCAGCAGCAAATGCTGAATTGAGCAGGTCTCAGCTTCTTTTCTCCCATCCCCCTCTCTTCTAGAGCTTCTATATTTAAATTCAAGTGAAACCAATGCAGAGCCCCAAGAACAGGGTGGTAGTAAGTCTCTCCAGAAGCCTCATCTAGCGGAAGGGCAGCTGGAGGTTCACGGAGGAGAGCAGCTGGTGGCTGGGAGGCGAGGGTATAGTGATGGTGGTGATGGTGGTTTTGGTTATGTGTGTGTGTGTGTGTGTGTGTGTGTGTCCCCTGCTTAAGCAGATTCTCTCCACATCGGCCTCCAGAGAAGCTGTGTGCATTCTGGAAGATTTTATTACCAATAGATAGCTCTCAGCTCTGCTTTCCCTTCCCCCAGCCCCTCCAAATAGCTCAAAATATATTGAGCGGTGTTGGAGGCAAAGGATATTTTCAGCCCTGCTGGGACCCTTAGGGAAATGGCTACCATGGAAAAGAACCAGGGAGCCATGCAGGACTTTGAACTCTTTCCCTTGCATCTGCCCCTCCATCCTTCCAAGTGCTACTGCCCAGCAGGCAGTTACCACTTCACAAGCTCAGAGAGCGGGTCTGCTTCAAGGCTGGAATTGACCTAAACAACCTCCTCCTTGGTTCTTTGCAAATAGCAATTTTGTATCTTTGGAATTCAATTTATAACTGTAACCAACTCTTTCCTTCTCCTGCCCTCTCCTCCCTCCCCTGTCAGCCTGAGTTTGGTATTCTACTGGACTCGCTGCAGAAAACCAACAGAGGTAATAATGAATCTGTGCAGATTGAGCATGCTCACATCAGTTGCCTCATTTGAGCCTCCTGACAACCTCTATGAGGGAAGTGTGCCAGAGAAAGAGGCAATTGAGCCTCAGAGTGATGAAGTTATCCATCCCAGGTCATGTTCGAGCAGAGAGCAGCCAGGGTGCAAAGCCAGATCCCAGAATCCAAGGCCAGAATTCTTAATCTGATGCCATGCTTCCCCTCAAGCAATTGATGCTGAAGTGCTGGCCTGGTGGCTTCATAGGCAGTTCTTTACTGTTCTATAGTACTGCATTAAAACAGGCTTTAACCAAACCATCAGAAAACACCACACAGTTTCACGAAGGAATGATGGCCCTGCAGTCAAGATCAGAACCTTGGTTTGCTATTAAGATATCCTTTGGCCACTCCAAAAGCACCATCAGCATTTGCTAAGTGCTTAGTGTGCACTGTACGCTTTTCATTTAGAGCTCATTGTGGCAGGGATATTACTATTGCTCTATAGTTAAGATTCTGTTTGAGATTACAGCTAATAAAGAGCAGTTATAAAATGCACACTTGAGCTCCTCTCCATCTATAGGTTACTTCAAAAGGATGATCCATCTCTTCCTACTGTGCCAAAGTATATCACACTCCTTAATGACTCTGAAGGTAAAAACTGTAATCAAGAGCCTGAGAAAGCATCAGGATGTATTTTTGTTGCTACATTTAACACCCATCATTAACTAAAATTGTCCTTGGCTTATTGTGATGGAAATCTGAACACCTTGGCTTAAACTAAATCAGTGTTGATTGTTTGTTTATTTATTTATTTTAGTGAAGGAACTCAGGTAGTGGAGCTTAAGCTTCTGCAGCTGCTCCAATAGTCAAGGAACTTGGTTCCTTCTAGCCTCCTGCTTTGACATTCTAAACATAATGCTTTTATCATTATGGCTACAAGATGGTTGTCTTATCTTTATGCATCAAGTCTGTACTCAGAGTAGGAATAAGGCTGAAGGATGAAAACCACAGGACAATGGAGTCTGTTTCTTTCTATCGGAGTAACAACAGCTTTCTGCAAATGCCACTCAGTAGACTGGCTTTTATCTGATTGGCTGAAAATGGTCACATGGCTGCCTTTGGCTATAAGGAAATCTGGGATGTGAGGAGGGATGTTTTTGATTCACTGTGGTTCAATGTATGATTTTTTTTTAACCTTCTGATGGTGCAAAAGCAGTATGTGTTTAGTATTTCAAATTCCAAACTAGATCTTTTTTTCCAAGCTAGTGATATGTGGTTTGATACTTGCTTATGACAAGCCTCAGCTCCCAGTAGCCAGGCCATCACCAGGGTAAACAATGGGTACTCTACAGTGTGCTTTGTTGCTAAGCTGTTTGTTTGGTGGGTTAGGTTTATTAAATGCATTTTCAATTTATTACATTTTGAACTTACAATGGGCTTGACCATATATAACCTCATTATAAGTAGAGGCAAATCTGTAGATAGCTACATGGTCTCCTGAAACAGAATCAGTGATCTGTTAATATAATAAACAGAGAAGGATGGATAAGGGGCAGGAGCTAGCAGTGTTTGCCACCAATTTGCACTGGGCTATGCAGTAATGACCTCAATAATCCCTCACATTGATCCAGGCTTTTAATTTTCAGAAACACTTTTGTGTGCATTATCCCTTTTAATCTCCATGACAACCTTCTAAGTAGGGAGGGTACAGATTACCCAGGAGCCATGCAGGTCTGGCATCATATTTCCCATTTTACAAAAGAGAAAATTGAGGCTCAAACCTACTTGGAATCATAGAATAAGTAAGTGGTAAACTCTGAAATGGAGATTAGTTTCCTGAGATACACTGTTACTTAGGTAAGTTACTTAGTCTCTCTGCTTGTTATTTCACCTGTTTAATAGCAATAATGATCCTACAACCTCACAAAGTTGTGTGAGGACTTGGTGACTCCAAGCGTCTGCACCTCTTAAGTTCTCAGTAAAGAAGAGAATGAACAATGACTCAAATACATTTTCCTGATCATCTCCAAAGCAAATTGGTTCCTTTTCTACAACTAACCATTTCTCATTAACCTTGAGTATAGAACTCATCCAGCTACATCCCCATTACACATCTTTCCAATGCACAAAGGTTGAGTATTTCCCATTAAACTGAGATGCCTTTGAGGGCATGTTTTGGAAAGATCTGTTCCTTAGGGTTCATGTTTTACTAAGGGACTTCTGTTCTATTTCTTAGGAGGAAGATATATCTGAGTAACACTTTCAACCTGACCCTATACCTCTTATGCACCTTTAGGAATGAAAACTCCCCGCCTTACTTGCTTCTTTCTCTTCTTGTTTGACAATATGGATGAGCATCTTGATTAGGTAGAGTTAATATGTTATAAACCATGCTTTGGGTGTGAGGCAGGTGCCTTTTCATGCAGTTGGCTGAGCAAGTATTCCATAGATGCTTTCCTAAGCCTGATCACAAGGGCTATCCTTGGCAGAAGGGCAGGAGGGGACATAGGAGGAGGCTTCTTTCTAACATCTGATCCATGCACTGTTTACAAAGGAGCTGTCCAAGCAATAGTGCTGGCTTCATTGTCTTTTTTCAGCTGGTTTGGGACTGAATAGCAGAAGAGTCTGATTGACATCTCAACACAACTCTCAATAGCAAGGATGCTGCCCCTTCTCCTCCTTTGTATTCAGGCACATTGAAACAATACCTGGCCTAAAAGTGAATGATAAATGCATAATGGAAATGAAAACACCTTATAAATTATAAAGTTCTTTTGGATAGAAGTTAGTAGTATTATCGCATATTTAATAAAAATCTTCCTGTTGCTAAGAGGAATAGTCTTTGCCTTGAATGATATATAATCTTGTGGGGCTGGGCTGGGCTCAGTGGTAGAGCACTCGCCCAGCATGTGTGAGGCACTGGGTTCGATTCTCAGCACCACATAAAAATAAATAAATAAAATAAAGGTATTATGTCCATCTACAACCGAAAAAAAATTTTTAAAAAAGAAATGTAGTCTCTTTGTGAGGCCTTGGCAGTGCAGCGAGGTAAGGAAAAGGAAAAGAAAATGTGATCTCATCATGTTTAACTAATACATGCTAAGTACTGTAAAACCTGTTTAGCAGAAATCTAGTGGGAGAAATACACACGCAAGAGTAACTCTAAAATAAGATAGTATGCAAGTGTGTCAACCAACTGCTATGAAAGCAGAGGAAAGGCTGTTCGGTTCTTTTCAGGTTTATTGAGGTCTACAAAACTGCACATAGGAATGTATACAATTTGGTGAGCCTGTACATGTGTGCACTGATGTTATCATCCCTACCATCAAGATCATATAGACCTCTGTCACCTCCAAGAATTTTCTTGTGTGTTTTTGTTGTCTGATTATTTTTAGTATAAGAATACTCAACATCTTTTAGTCCTCTAAATGAATTTGTAAGGCACAACACTTACTGTGAACTATAGGCTAACCTGTGTTGCAGGTCTCTAGAGCTAACTCATCTTGTACAGCTATAACTTTGTATCCATTAAGCACAATTCCCTGGTGCCCTCCTCCATTCCTGGGTAGCCACAATTCTATTGTCTACTTATATGTGATTGACTAGATTAGATACCTGACACAAGGAAAATTATGATGCAGTTTTTAATTTTCTGTGACTAAAATTTCACCTAGGTCCATCTATGTTATTGTAAATTGAACCATTTCTTTTCTTGTTCAAGGTTGAATGTTTCATTGCATCTGTACGGCCACCAGCTATATGAAAAGATGTCCAGCACTGCTAGTCATCAGGGAAAGGCAAACCAAGCCTCAATGAGAGATCAGTTCAGGCCTGATATGATATATTTTATTTAAAAAAAGATAACATGTATTAGGTTATGGAGAAGTTGGATCCTTTGTATATTACTGGTAAGAATGTAAAATGGTATTCCTGTTATAGAAAACACTATGGAGGTTCCTCAAAAAATTAAAAACAGAACTACTGTTTGATCCAGCAATTCCCTCTGGGTATATAATCAGCAGAATTGATATCAGGATCTCAAAGATATATCTGCATTCCTATTTTCATTTTGGTGTTATTCATAATAGATAAGATGGAATGAACCCAAATGAACATTGACAGGTAAATGGGAAGACTAATTTTAACTTGGAGCTGGATGTAGGATAGGGTCAGAAAAGGCTTAGAAAAAGTGGAAATATTTGAGCTGAGATTCAAAAATGAATAGTGATTTTAACAGGTAGTAGTTGCTAACAACAACAACAACAACATTATTGAGTGTCATGCCTCAGGCTCTGTACTAAAAAAAAAATGTGTGTCTGAACCTCAGGCAATGTTCACAACAACACTGTATGGCTCTATTTCCACAGCAACACTATATAGTGCTATTTTCGTGGCCATTTTTTTTTTTTTTTTAGCTGAAGAAAACGCTATTTATTGTCCTTCCTTCCGGGAAGGACAACTTCATGGAAAGCCAGGAAGGAGTCTGATTCTTATACAATGATACATATAGGATCAGGGATATGTTAAGAACCCATTTAAGTTTGCTAATTTGGGGTCAGTAGGAGTCCAGTGTGAGTGTTGGGAAGGATTTGGGGAGATGTAGTACTTTGGGCAGTGGGAGCTGTCTCTCCTCAGTGTAAACTCTTGAGAGTTGATGGTCATGTACTTTTTATGTGCTGTCTTTTAAAAATAACTCTCTGTGTACCCTAGTCTGCTCATCTGCATAAAAAGGGCATAATACTCTGCTCACTAAGAGGGTTAATATGGAATTAGATGAAATAAAGGTCTATGAATCCTTCTTTGCACAGGGTTAAAGTACTGCTGGCTCATTTCTGTTCTTATGCTCTTTCAGCTCTGTATTATGTATCTCTTGTGCAGCAGGCACTGAATAAGCCCTCCTTACATATTAGTCAATTCTTACAACAGAACTATCTTATCCTTATTTCATTGATGATGAATTGCATGCTGGAGGAGGGGCATGGCCACCCCTGATAACAGAGTAGACTAGAATTTGTTTCTAATCCCTGGGTATTTTCTACCACACCGATACTGCACCAGGAGAAAAGGGCAAGTGTAAATGAATACACCATCCATCTCATTTTGCAGAAGACAATTGGCCAAGTACCTGTCTACCAAATGAGCAACAAACAAATTTACATGCTTCTTTTCAAAAGTTTTAAAGTATGTAGCAGTTCATATTGGGCTTTAAGAACTTTGCAGATTTTCAATTTTTAGTTAACCCATTTCTTTTTTATTCCCCCCACCCCCATAACAGCATTTGAAGGATAATCCAGTGGGTTCTGTCATAGCTCAACAGGTAGAACATGAACTGGGTGTCAGGCCTCCACTGGCTCCTTTAACTAGGAGTCCCTTCAGGGATACAAACCACTCAGCCACATGTGACACCTCTTGCAGATGCCCAAGATGACTTTGAGTAGGTTGAATTTTGCAGGTTTGTGCATGTCACAGTGGAGGCTTCCGATAGCTAGGCAGAGTTTGAACTAACTATGGTCCATGCTGTGAATAATGGAATAGACATAATCAGGAACTGGCAGAATTTTCATTTATGCTCTCTAATCTATGGAGTGATGGTAATTATGATAGGAAAGTCAAAGAAGAAGCATCTGGGACTACATTTCCTGAACAGAATATTAGTGAAAAGTGGCACCCAGACTGGGGAAAATGCCATTGATCAGTTGCAAAAACTTGAAAGATTTCACCTGCCTGACACATTATCTTCTGCTCCTCCATCCACATATCTTTGTTGATTTCCTTAGAAGCAGACCCAAAGTCAAAGATTCAAATGCAAATGGTCATAGGGCTATGTTTGCTATCTATCAACTCTTTCTTCTTTCATGGTATCCTTTGATGACAATTCCATGAAAAACTAATGATTCCTAAATTTGCATTCTCAGTCTTTACCTTCTTTAGAACTTGAGACCTGTGTTACCCCACTGGCGACTTAACATCTCCATTTCTTTGTCTGTTAGCCCACACCTAACAACAGCAACATCAAAACCCCTGTGAACTGTAATACTCTACCTCCCAGTCTATTCCTTCCCCATCTCAGTAATTACCAAGTTTATTAGACCAAACACCACGGACTCATGTCAATTAATCCTTATGGTTTGGTCTTCAATTCTTCCCGAACCTTCCTGCATCACATGTGCATGTGCCATTCTGCTCAAGGACACTGTAGTCTTTCCCCTATTTACTGTAGCTTCCAGCTAGTTCTCTCCTTCCATTCTTGCTTCCCAATCATTTGTCCTTCCTATAGCAGCCTGATAAGCTTTTAAAAGTTTATACCAAATATCATTCCCCTGTTCAAAACTCAGTAACTTTCCTTCTTTAGAGCAAACTCTGAATCCTCACTATAAACGAGCCCTGCTTGGCTGATGCTCTCCTACTTCTCCCACCTTATTTCCTAACCTGTTTCTTCATACCAGTCATGGTGGCCTTTTCAATGCTCCTCAGATCTGCTGAGCTCACCCTGACCTCAGATCCTGTACTTCCACCCTTTCTGCCTAAGATGCTGTCCTCCTATGTCTTTGCATGACTCATTCCTTCATTTTAATTAACTCTCTGCTCCAAAGCCCACCTTCTCAGAGAGGCCTTTCCTGATGAATCATTCCCCAAATACACATATCTGCTGTTCCAGTGAAGGGACAGAACAGCCTAGTGCATCAAAGAAATGCAAACATGTGTATTAGATGCAATACATTTTATTTCCTTGTTCATTTAACAGTAGGACCCATAGGGTATCTCTGACACCGTTCCAGTTGTCTCCCAAGGATGCTCTAATTGTTGCCGCTTCTCAGCCAACAGGGGAAGAGAAATCCAAGGCAAGTGGTTTTGTCTCAGGAAGGTGACAATAGAACTCAACTGTCACTTGTGCTCCATTAGCCCAAACATGGTATATATACAACCCTATCTGAAAGAGAGACTGGGAAATATCATCTCTTATTGGATGGCCATGAGCTTAGTTGATCAAACTCTCAGATTCTATACTGAAAGGAAGATGGGAGAATGGGTCCTGAGGACAGTAGTCTCTACCTCCCCCACACACCCTGGCTGCTTTCCACCCTCTTCTCTTACTTCATAGCACTCATCACGACTTGACCTCATGTGTTTGTTTGCCTTTTTGTTAATGTTCTATTGTCCTCACTCTGTGGAGTATCAGGTCAGGGGGACAGATCCATGTTTTTCACCATTGTATCTCAAGAGCCTAGGAGAGTGCATTAATCGGTGTTCAAAACATATTTGTTAAGTAAACCAACAATAAAGGATTTGGCTGATTTTCATGTAATTTGTCATAATAAGTGGTTATTAGAAATAATGTTAACTTTGAATTTTAGTTCAACCTATTATCTTGACACAAAAGGCTAGCTGATTAAAGTTCCCAGTGGGTACACCTCCAGTGGATATTAATACATTTTAGTGAGCTGTAGTCCATGGCTAAAGGTCTGGAGAGAGGGTGCATGTACCAAATGAATTTTATATTGCACAGGGACATTAGTAGCAGCATGTTGTACTGCTACCTATGCTAGATGATTTAAAAAATATTGATTTAAACAACTTAAATGTCTATAGCCTTTCACACATAATATAGCAATTCACTGCTGATTCCAAGATACCCATGACTGGAAGAAAATAGTTGGAAACTTTTGGTTAGAAAAGCACCAGCAGACTTTATTAATTTTATTATTTTAATAAACTTAGGAAAACTGAGGAGTATAAAAATTAACACATACTCCTATTCCCTCCATAGAGAATTATGAATTGTTAACATTTTTCCATATTTACTTTCAGGCTTTTTTCTTGTGTGTGTTTGTGTGTGTATGTGTACATGAATAATATTTCATTAGATTCTTACTGGGAAAGAAAAAGAGAAACCACAGAAGGTCACTAATAAGTCCTTTGATTTCCCCACTTATCACATTCTCTCCTACTACTCTCCAAAGGCAGCCACTATCACCAGATTGGTTTAGATTCTGCAAGTCCATTTTCTAAAATATGTTTCCATACAAATAGGTAGTCATAAGTGACTTGAAACATCTTTTTATATTGTAAGGTTTTATGTAAGAATGTCTTTGCTTTCCCTATCATGTTGTAACTTTTTTTTTCACTTGTTATGTTTTGGGAACCTATCAAGACTGATCTGTGGATTTAATTCTTTCAATGTTTGGTACACTGTTCTTTTATAAGAACATGCCAGATTTTAAAAATTCATTTCCTTATTGATAAAAGTTGGAAGGTTGTCAAGTTTTTGCTTTTGTAAACAATGCTGCAGTGAACATCCTTTTTGTATACCCTTGGTAATGTTTGCCTGGGGCATGTCCCTGAAAGTGGCATCCTTGGGTCCAAAAGTATACACATTAAAAAATTAGTTTTTACTAACTGCTGTCAAGTGTTTTCCAAAGGGGCTGTAACTACTGATGTTTTCATTAGCAGTGCTGACTTCCCATATCCTTTTAATAATTGATATGATCATATTTTGGCTTTTTTGCTCATTTGTTATTAATATTCTTAATTCTACCGAGCTGAGGGAAGAAGAAAACTAAGAAAATTCTCTAATTTCTTGTATTAATGAATTGTGTATAAAAATTGTTTTGCTAATCAGTTTAAGGTTATATAGTCCAGTGGAAGAACTTTGCCCTCATCAAATCTTTGGGTAACTTAATTCATTTCTCCTCAGTTTTTTTTTAGTCTATAAAATAGAAATATTTCTCTTCCAGCAAGGTCATTTTGAAGACTAAATGAAGTATGAAAACTCCTTTCCCATGCTTGACATTTTGCAGGATAAATAAGCATTTGTTTCCTTCATCTAAACTGTCTAAATAATATCAGAAGTTTGGGAACATATTGTAGTATATGTAATTCATTGACTCTAAAATGTCATGGATTAAAAGATGTACCTTTCCTTTTTACTTTTAAGAAAGAAAAATGTTATTCATTAAATGATGAAATATCAGTTGTAAAGCTCATCAAGATTTCAGAAATGGTAAAATATGATTTGAAAAATTTGTCTTATAACCAATCAGTTATGGTGTTGTCTGTTTTGATTCCCCAGAAATAACCCCTGAGACAAAGCTTCAGGTGTTAATGCTTTATTTGGGAGGTAATAGAGAACACATTGGCTGGGAAGAGGAATGTGAAACAGGAAAGGAAAGAAAGCCAATAACAAATAAATCACTTTTGTGGGGAAATGGACCATAATTCCACTGAGAAATTCTGGGAGCCAGCATGGAATACAGACTTTGAGAGTTATTCTACCCAAAATGCAAGGAAGCTAACATATTCATGCATCAACTCCTGTTAGTCCTTGGTTGAAGATTGCTTTGGGATCTGCTCATCCCCTGGTATTTCTCTCCACCCCATGTGTGGACAGTGAAGTTTCCAATGTCCATTATAAATTTCATTTCTGCTAGTCTGGATTGCTTGCCCAGTGGAGTAACCCAGATTCATCCCCAAGGTGCTGGAACTCTTGGTTACCATGCTTTGCTTAGGTTGGAGTTGCTGTAGTTGTTATCACTGGGCGTGGAAGTATGGAGAGATGTCCCAGTAAATCCTTCCAATTCCAGATATATTCCTCCATGCACCTACTAGTAGCAGCAAAACATACTCTTAAAAATAGTTTATCACCCCTGCCAGAATAATAACTCATTAAAAAATCTATTTATTTAATGGCATGAGGAATTAAAAATATCTAGAAAACAAAAATATTGTACAAGTTCTTCAATTGATGATGCACAGAGGCCATCCTTTCTATCCTTGTATTCTGCCTGTTAGGCAAATAGTGTCATGTATTGGGCTTTGGTTCAAAGTACATATCACCTCCAGCAGACTAGTATTCCCCAATGCTGCAAGGTGTCATCTCAGAGAGGGGGCCTTAGCTCCTGTAAGAGCCATTTCAAAATTCTATCAAGCCAGCAACTTTGGATGGTGTGATATTGGTAGTATCAGTGGAGTTCAAGGTCATGTGACATAGCCAGTGCCTTTCTCCATTGACAAAATGGGCACCTGGTTTCAAGATAACATTATGAAGGTCTCTGGATCACTTGGATGGTGTGGGAAAGAAAGGCAAACCCATAACTGGAATAGGAATCATTTGCAATTAGAACAAATGACTTCCTCCTAAAGGGTGGAAGGGGACCAGTTATAATTAGCTTGCCACTAAGTTGTTGATCAGTCTTTTCAAGGGATGATGCTATGCAGAGTGCTCACACTTGGTCTCTGCTTTTGTAGACTGGGCTTCAGCAGCAGCAGTAGCTAGGTCAGTCTTGCTGAGAGAGACCCATGCTGTGAGCCACGGCCTCCACTCCAACACTTAGGTACTTGATTTATGACTCCACTGGGCAAGTGCTGGGGTGGCTGAGGACAGAAGCTGGCAGCCCTCCTCTATTGAACTGTCCTATCCAACTGGCAGCTAAGAGCATATTCTATGGTGAATGCATTAGTGTGGGCATCGGTATGAGTCAACCAATATATTACAGAAGTAATATCTTTTCAGCCTACACCAATGTATGAGTTGGCCTAATCTTGAACAGGCCTGAATTTTTCCTATCCTGTTAGTAATAGGGAATTCCCAGAAAAGCCATAGGGAGCTGAGTAAGAAGTGTCGGTGTGCAGAGGTAGGTGACTCAATTACTACAACTAATATGAAACTTTACTTTGGAAAAGATGAGAAATTGACTTATGGATATGAACTTCAAAAAATTATAGCCCATGAGTTCATTATGAAGTGGCAGGAGGATCTGAAATTGGACATGAAGTCTGCAATGGTTTGAGAGTGGCCCCCAGAAGTTCATGTGTTGGAATCTTAATTCTTCAATGCAACATTGTTGGGAGTGAGGATCTAATAGGATGTGTTTGGCTCATGGAGGCTGAGCTCTCATGAATGGATGAATGCTTTTCTTGAAGGCATAGGTTAGCTCCCTCAGGAGTTGAGCACCTTTCATCTTGTATTTGTATATACTTTCTTCCCTTTTGACTTCCTCATTTTTATGAAGCAGCATCACCCCACCCTGTCCTAGATGCAGCCACCCAACCTAGGACTTCTCATCCTCCAGAACTCTCAGCCGAAATAAACTTTTTTCCTTTATAAATTAACCAGTCTTAGGTACTCTGTTATAGTCATAGAAAAGGGACTACGATAAATTTGTACACTAGAAATGGGTGGGTGTGGTTCACAACACCTGAAGTGAGGTAGTGGGCACATATTTGAGGTGTGTCCATGTGTGCATTTTGTTGATTCCTGTAAAACACCCATATGTTCTTCTAGTTTCCCCAGTGTTTCTTGCAGGATAAAATAGTGCATCAGCAAATATGAAATTCCTATTAAGGTCCTATTGTCCCCAGATAGATCAATCACATTGAAACAAATTTGCTTTCAAAAGAATCTTTATAGCAGAATTGACTCTCTCCCTAAACTTCAGTGATGCGGCAGGCCTGGAATCTTTGTAAAACTAATCTCCTACCCCCTGGTGTGCATCCATCACATGAGGGCCTCCTGCTTTCTAGCCATTTTGCCTATTTTGGACTTTTGATTAACAAGGAGTCATCAACACAGTGGGCCAGCATGACATTCTGTGGAATGTCTAGATGATCAACTTTCCTTCAGACTGCATTATGTCAGAGAGTAGGTAAGTTCACGTAGCCTTGGTGCAATTCCACAAATATGCACTCCTCTTTGTTTCAAGCAAATGGCCTTTGCTAAGACAGTGACTCTATATCCTGCCTACTGGTCCCTGGACACATGGTGTCCAAAGCATCCAAGCAGCAGTAATAATGTATACTTTGGGACTTCTGCTGCATCCACTGGAAAAATATATTGCCCCTTGGGAACCAAGACCCCTAACTCTGAAAGCCTAGAGTTGTGGGTTTGGGAAGCACAAAGTCCTCTAACAAGGCATTGGGAAGGCCCTTGGGTTCCTGGGTTCATGTATTCCTTATCTTGGAGAAAGAGGCAAGTGGAAATCTTTGATTGATGGCTCTATTACATTCTATAGCATGCACCATGTACATACACAGCATTTCCTCTAACCTGGTGCTTTGGCTTTGTTGTTAGAAAGCCAGTCCAATGCTGTATAAGGCCAGAAGATTCTAGTATGTGACATGACCAGTAGGTCCTCTACTTTGGGCCTCTTTCCTACACATGCTTTATTCTAAAATGTGTTCTGTGGCCTGGCACAATGACAGGTGGACCAAACACCACTTAGCCCTTGAATCATACATCTGGCTGTGTGTCTGCAAGAAGGAAAAGCAAACCCATACCTGAATAAGATCTCTATCACTTTGAGGATGAATTCTGGCCCTTCAAGGAAGAAAGGTGCCCAGTGTAAGCAATTTGCCTCCCACCAAGTGGCTGATTGGTTTACTTAACAAATAGGGCTATGTTGAGAGCTCAATGTTTTGATCTCTGTCACTGACAGCCTGGGAACATATTGGTGTCGTCATGGCTAACTTTTTCCAGGGGCTGAGTGTTGGACCTACTCCCAGTGATAGGGTTCTTATGACCAGTGAGTCAGTGAATGATCTGGCTCCAAAAATCCATTGGGTCTCCTCCTGGAGTCGATTTCCAATATGAGCTGTCACAAGTTATGTAGTCAGGAGAAGGGTGAGTGAGGTAAGGGAGAGGGTTAGGGGACAAAATTTAAGGAGGCACTTGATCTTAGGTTTGTGCACATGCACTGCGGGTTGTTTCTTTGCCTCGTCCTCATCCTGGGCCTAGGATGTTGAATTTTCTCAAAGTTGATACTGAGAAGGAATCTGGATTGTAAGATCAATACTGTGAAAAAAAGGAGGAAAAGGCAGGATCAGTCAGAGGAAGAATTCAAATTTTAATGGAGGCCTCAGAAAGCCTTGATTAACCAGGCAGGGGACTCTGAAGCAAGTAGGGCCCATCAGAATTGCTCTGCATTGGGCAGAGGTGGCCAGATCTTTGTGCTCCTACCTCACTTGCTCACCAGACACCTGGAGCCCCGTGCAGGGCATAAGTTTTGTAAAGTGGTTCTTTGCAGCTGATAGGGTTCTATAGAAGCCGACAGTTGCATACTCTTCAGACTGTACTCACAGCTGGGCAGGAAGGCTGCCTTCAAGGGTCTGGGAGGCAAAACTACTATAATTCTGTGGACTCTCTACTTTTGATCCCTGTACTTTGAGTCCTGATGTCTTTATTCCCATTAGAGATACGCTTCCACCAAGGGGACAAGACAATACATTCATTGACTTGGAAGTAGTTGAGTCTATGCCCTTTCTACTTTAGTTTCCTCATGCTGCTAACCCAAGAAAATCAGAGGCTTATTGTACTGATTGGAATAATTGAACCTATTCTCCAAAGAGAAATTGGGTGATTATTGCACAGGGAGGCTAGGGAGGACTGGGAAGCCAAGGACTGGAAGTCAGGGGATTCTGTACACACCTCTGGATAATTGCATATCCAAGGGTAAAATTAATGGAAAATGACAGCAAAAGAATGTAGGACAGGACAAATGATTTGGATCCTTCAAAAAGGAAGTTTTAGGTCACACTACTCTACTGGGTAAGGAACCAGGAGAGATTCTGGCTGAGGATAAAGGAAACAAGATGTAATAATAGATGTTATAAATCCCTTGTTTGTTGTGAACACACATGCACACTCACACACGCGCGTATGTAAATGTAGACTATATTCTTCTTCTCTCTTATTGGTTAACATAAGGATGGATATTGATGATTAACATTTCAATGTAGTGTTTAACTTATAGAATATTCAGGAATATCTGTGACCAACTTTGAGAAGTAAGTTCAAATATATGAAGAAGGGTGGGGGTGAATGCTGAGCCACCCAAGGGGCTGGGCTGTGGCGCATTCTGCTGTCATTCTTTGGCTTCTTGCTAATATCTGCTAGATGGGAGGCCAGAGGACTTTCTGCTCTTCCTTTGTCACTGCCTCTGTTCCCCAGCAGTACTGCATTATCCTGGAGGCTGGAGTCTGTTCCAGGAGCATTTGGTTTTAGTTTCCAAACTCTCTTTACCCCCTGAAGTCAACCTCTTCACACCTCCTCAGAGGCACCAGGTCCAGATGGGACATGCTTCCCTCCTCTGGGGTTTGAGTCCTATTTCAGTATCACAGAGCAGCCTGTGGAAGGTACATTTGGAGTTGGGAGGCGATGACTTAATAAGTTAGACATTCTCCACAAATAGTGACTAAATGTTTGTCTTTCAGAAACTCCTCTGGCTGGGCATGGGGGTGCACCCTGTAATACCAGCAGCTCAGGAGACTGAGGCAGGAGGATTGCGAGTTCAAAGCCAGCCTCAGCACTAAGCAACTCTGTGAGACCCTGACTCTAAATAAAATACAAAAGAGGGCTGGCTGGGATGTGGCTCAGCAGCGGAGTGCAGCTGATTTCAATCCCTGGTACTTCCACCCCCTAAAAAAAGAAAGAAAGAACTTCTCCCTCCTGGGTCATAAGGGAGCCTGCTGACCCCAGAAGGTGAGCAAACTTCTCCCTCTAGGCATGCAGCTACCCACCTCTGCTCCTACTTGAGGCAGAAAATATTCCTTTCCAGCATGTTCTGTGGAAAGCCCTAGGGTCTCTCTAGGCCCAGGAGGGAGACAGGGCTCCTCCTGTGTCTCCCTAATGTGTTCAACAGAAGAGAACAAAAGGGCAGGAGAAGCTGGATGCCATTATCTTCAACTCACAGTCCGAGACAAGAAGATGAGTTTGTGATCCATACTGACCTTTCTTTCCATCCGTCTGACAGCCTTTCCCTCGGAAAATGAAACTTTCCACAGTGTCTGTCTTAATTATGCATGGACACAGTTGATTTGCATATCCAAATACTCAGGGCCAGGTGAAGCAGACAAATAATTGCTGCCTGGTAGTTGACTACAAGAAAAAGAAAAAAAGGGCCAAGCTTGGGGTGTCTTCCCTCCTGTAAGCACCTGGCTTTCTGTGTCCACAGGGTCCACATCTGCCTCAAATTGAAAACAGGTACAGATGATTTTTCTTGTCATTATTCTACAAACAATGCAGTATAATAACTAGTTACATAACATTTACATTGTATTAGGTATTATATATAATTTAGAGATGATTTAAAGTATACAAGAGGATGGGTTCAGGTTATATGCAAATATTTTGCCATTTTATATTAAAGGAACCAATCCCCATGGACTCCAAGGGACGACTGAACTAACTTGTGCTGATCAACTGCCTCCTCACAGAGCTTAAATTTTGCAGAATTGGCTGAATTCAGTTGTCTGTGCTTTGTTACTATTATTCTCTCCCTGTTACCAGGCCATGCCAGTAGCTGCCCTATAGCCTCACGTGTTTCTTGCTGTGCCTAGACCATTTTAGCCTATCGGGGAATAATCCATCAGGTAAATCCTGCCACTAAGTCACTATAGATCTGTATTAGGGTTCTTTAGAGAAACAGAATCCACAGGAAGTATAATTATAAAAAATGGAATTATTAGGTTGGCTTATGCAACCAGAAGCTGGATAGTCCACAATGGCCATCTGCAGGCTGGAGAGCTGGAAGAACCAGTAGCTGCACAGTCGAAGAGGCTGAAGCCCCAGAACACGAGGGATCAATGGTGCAACCCTAGTCTGAGACCAAAGACTTCCAAGGAATCTCTGGCAGAGTCCACTTTGTAAGAGTTAAGAAGTAAAGGTCCGATATACTCAGACAATCACAGCAGCAATGGAGAACCCATTCAAGAAGAATGAGCTTGCATCTGCTGCTGCTTCCTTGTTCTTCCAACTTTTACTCCATCCAAGCCATCATCCTATTGGATGGTGCTGCCCACACTAAGAGAGGCTCTCCATTTCAATTGGCTATCCCACATGCCAATCATCCCTAAACACACCCTCATTGACACCCCAGAAGCCCCTTAATTATTAGCTTCTCTAATCCAATCAAGTTGACAATTCAAATTACCAATTACAATTATCCTTGTGAAATCTCTATAATTCCTTAGACCTTACTTTTCCCATTACCTGCAAACAGGGAATTTGAACTTAGGTTATCTTTAAGGACATTTCTAACCCTAAAAATTTGAAAGCTGCATATTAGAGATGGAATTGTGCCCCATCATTTATGTGCTGAAGCTCCAACTTTCGATGTGATGATACTTGGAGATTGGACTTTTGGGAGATAGTTACAGTTAAATGTAGATGAGGTCATGAGGGGGGGAACCCTAATCTGATGGGATTAGTGTCCTTATAAGAAGGGACTCCAGAGAGTTTATGCTCTTCCTTTCTACCCACACAGCCTCAGGTGGCCATATACAAGCCAGAAAGGGGCCTTCATCAGAAATCAAACCCTGCAGGACCATGGCCTTGTAATTTCTAGCTCCAATTCTGTGAGATTAAATAAGTTCTATTATTTAAGTACCAGTCGGTAATATTTTCTCATGGAAATCTGATCTACTAGTGCATTGTAATTGTGAGGGAGTGCCTTACCTCACAGAGTGATAAGGTGCTATCCTTTCCTTAGCCTGTAGTTCTCTCACTGATAAGTGAAGAGATTGGATTAAATTAGATCAGATTAAAGGTCCTTTCTACATTTGAAGTTCTCTGATTTCAATTTACTCAAAGGTGTTTCTGATGGAATGCATTATTCTTTTAATGGTATTTTCTTTCTTTCTTTTTTTTTTTTTTTTTTTGGTGAGGGGTGTTGTACCAGGGATTGAACTCAGGGGCACTCGACCACTGAGCCACATCCTCAGCCCTGTATTTTATTTAGAGACAGGGTCCAACTGAGTGCTTACTGCTTTGCTTTTGCTGAGACTGGCTTTGAACTTGTGATCCTCCTGCCTCAGCCTCTTAAACTGCTGGGATTATAGGAGTATTTTTAATGAAATAAAAATTGGAGTTCTATTGTCTCTCCCTCCCCCCCACTTAATAGAAGAGCAAATTTGAACATAGAATATGTAAACCCAGACAATCCAAGAAATGGTCTAACTACCCAATTACCAGCATTCAGGAAGGACAGAGATGCAACTGAGTCTTAGGGACTTATAGGACATGGGCTTAAAAACTGGGATTTTCTGCCTCTCCTTCTGTTTCCTTGCATAGACTTACCCTATTCACTCTTCCTACAGGATGAGTTCTTTCTTCCCACAGGATGAGAAACTGTATTAGTCAATTTTTTCTTTATTTGTTCTTTTTGTATACACACAACAGTAGAGTGTATTTTGACACATTATACACACATTGAGTATAACTGAATCTAATTAGGATCCCATTCTTGTGATTGTACATAGTATGGAGTTTCACTGGTGGTGTATTCATATAGGAACATAGGAAAGTTATGTCAGATTCATTCTATTGTGTTTCTTATTCCTATTTCCCTCCCTTCCCTTTATCTGCCTTTGTCTAATCCACTAAACTTCTCTTCCTGCCCCCAGCCCCCACCATTGTGTGTTAGCATCCGAATATCAGAGAGAACATTTGACCTTTGGTTTTGTGGGATTGGCTTATTTCACTTAACATAAGTCTCCAGATCCATCCATTTACTAGCAAAAGTTATAAAGTCATTCTTTTTATGGCTGAGTAATATTCCATTGTTTATCGATACCACACTTTATCCATTTTTCTATTGAAGGATACCTATGCTGGTTCCATAGCTTGGCTATTGTGAATTGAGCTTTTGTAAACATTGATGTGGCTGCATTACTCTAGTATGCTGATTTAAGTCCTTTGTGTGTTGACAGAGGAGTAGGATTGCTGGGTCAAATGGTGGTTCCATTCCAAGTTTTTTGAGGATTCTCCATACTGCTTTCCAGAGCAGTTGCACAAATTTGTAGTCCCACCAGCAATGTATGAGTAATTTTTTTCCGCATTCTCACCAACACTTATTGTCACTTGTATTCTTGATAATTGCCATTTTGACTGGAGTGGATGGAATTTCAATGTTGTTTTAATTTACATTTCTCTATTGCTAGAGATGTTGAACATTTGTACACATATTTGTTGACCAATCATATTTCTTCTGTGAATTTTCTATTTAGTTGACATAAGGTTGGTTACAAAACAATGTTTAGAAAAATTCCTGTTTGGTATAAAAATGAAAAGTAAAAATTTCCAAGTTATCTACCTAAGTGATGAGATAGTTTAGCATTCTTTCTATTTTGTTATATTTCCAGATATTCTATGAAGCATGAGTATCCTTTTATATCAGATAACAAACAAGTCATGATAGGTCCTGAGCCTGAAGCCCTCTTGCTGGCACAGCATTTGACTTTTTGCAACCGCCCTGCCTGGTTCTTGTTGGCAACTTGCACAGCCTGCCTCCTTGCAGTGTGTCTCTGACTGATGCCTCTGAATCCTTTTACACAACCTTATGTTTTCTGTCTTTGCTCCATGGCTGTACAGGGAGGCTGTGTTTTTCCACACTGCAGCAGAAAGCAGGCTAATGGCAGACCTAAAGACGAAAAGGCTGCAAGACAGGACTTAGTCTGGGTGCTTCACACTGGTCATGGATTCATATAAATGTAACATGCCCTTAAGTGTGCAGAGATGGTGCTTTACGGCTCGCAGAAGGCCTTCGCATCCACAAACAAGTTTTACAGTCAGCAGCTTGCTGTTCCCACAGTCAGCCATGATTTCAAGTTCCTGAGCCTTTGCCTTTGCTGATTGTTGTGTGCTCTTCCTGTAACAGTTCTGTGTGTTCCACCTGAAGCCTTCCGTGAATCCTCACAGGACTAACCACACCTTCCTCTGTGCTCTCAGAACACATTGTGCACAGCAGCTATTTCACAGGTAGGTATTGGAATAGAGCTCTGTCTTCTCCTTTGGAGTATGACCTTCTCTAAGGCAGGGTCAGAGTCTTCCTCAGCTCTCGGTACTCAGCATGTGGCACCTTGGCTAGTTAGGACAGGTGTTCAACTTGAACACTTGAGAGGAACAACCCAGTAAGGATAAGCAAGGCAGTAAGTATGGCTTCCATTCGAGAGGAGTAAGCTGAATCTCAAGGAAAGAGGCATCACCTTGCTGAAAATCCCTCAACTAGTATGTGATGAAGCTGGGATTTGACCCAAAGTCAGTTCAACTTCTAAACTTGTGCTCTTTTAACATCATGGTCCTAGTCATCTCCATCATCATTCACTGTCACTATCCCACCATCTTCATCATCACCATCTTCATCATCACCATCACCATCTTCTCAGCACCAGCATTGAGCCAGGACATAAGAAACATGATTTGTATGAATAAATGCTCGATGGCCATCATCATCATTATTATCACTCTGCCTGTATCCCGACTCCTCTCACCCCTCCTTCAATGAGTCACCGAGTGCCAATTCCCGAAGCACGCTGGATGCTAGGTGCATCTGAGGATTCTTTACATCCTCTCTGGGGCTGGCACAGTTCTGGCATATCAACACCTAGCAATCGACTCCTTGAATTGACTTGGTGGACTCAAGGTCCAAAAGCCCCACTGTGGGGAACTCATCACATATCAGAGGAGTCAATGCCCACACTTGGCCATATGCTGAAGATCAAGCTGTTGCTCTTCACCTCTCCAAACCAAAGCTGAATGTAAACATAATAGTGGAAAGAACTCCAAACCTGACCTTCAAAGCCCTTGCTTTATATGCTAGACTTTTAATTGACCGACATTTTAAAAAATTTTCTAAAATTCTAAAAGTCATTGTAGAAAAATCCCATTATATCTTTGAGTCTTCATATCTTCCTCTATGAAAACAAGAGGGGTAGTGTTGTGGATTCCCTTCACAGGTATGGATGGCATAAAGGCCTGCATAGGATCATGGGCATGGAATTGCTTTCCACTTCTGGAAGTCCTCAACATGGGCAAGACATTAATATTATTAAAAGTGGAAGAATGAGATCATGGGCTAATGAAATATCTTCTTCTCTTTTTACTCTACCTAGTATTTGGCCAAATCCTAAATATCATGTTTACTTTCCTCTTTTCAGACCTATCCTAGATTACAGCGTGTGTGTGTGTGTGTGTGTGTGTAAAAGAGACAGGGAGACAGAGACACAGAGACAGAGAGTAAATAAAAAAACGCAGAGCCATATTATTCTGGCATTCTGGAATTCATGTCCAAAGGGGATCTTAAGCTTTGACTTGTATCTGTGTGCCTCTTATTTGATGGTGCTATTTTAAACAGTTCTCAGTTGGGAGGCTGGCAGCTCTGATTGCTTTTCAAAGCCCTGTCTTTTATCGCCATCGTTTTCTTCAAACATAAATCCAGGCTGCATCCCCACCTTCTGTTTCCTCTGTCTTGAGCTGAGGAGTAAGCAAGATGCAATTTAGTAGCTGGGCTAGAGGGGGACAGGATTGCTTGGGAGACGTCCTTGTCTAATTGACTTGTTTGCTCTTGGGTGCGTCTGTGCAGTCTGCCTTGTTTCCCCTTAACTAGATGCTGGAGGCGGTGCTGTTTCCCTTGTGTTCCTTCTTTCTTTCATTGTTTTCCCCTTGTCAAGCACAGTCAGAATTTGTTCTGTTAGGACATAATGCCTGGCTTTGGAGGAAACAATCTTTCTTCTTTTTTCCTGAAATTAGAAGGGGCTACTCTACACTTGGCTGCTTTTGGAAAATGGTTGAACTTCTAAATCCCTAGCTGTGCATTCATCCCCAAGGTCAAGTTTAGGGCAACCATCCTATCCCCACATTTTCCTACTCACCTGACACCATCTGCATAGAGGTAGTTAAGGTAGTTAAGGCTCCTGAGGGGTCCTGCCAGACAGGTGTTTACATCCTTAAATTTCTAATCTGGATATTTCTAGAAACAAGTAAACAGCCTTTGAGTTCAGTAGAAAGGTCTTCACAGCAGGGAGTGGGACATTTACCTGCTGAATAAAAGACTGAAATAAGGTTTGGCAACCTTCAGTCAATAGAGGAACACAGAAAACTGTTCAACAGGGCTCCTGACACCTAATTAGACTCATAAATGTTTTGCAGGGAGGGAGGCTGGGAGGAATTGAGGGAGGGCAGGAGGGCCGTCTCCATTACTGGTTCATCCTTTGCTGCTATAGATCGTGAGTTTCACAGGTGTCTGTCCTGAGCCAGCTTCTCTATCTAGACTCATTCCCCCTTGATACATGCTATGCAAAATGAGGCCTACAGACCAGTGGCGGCTGTGTCACCAGGAGTGCATTAGATACTCCCACTATCAGCCTCCCACTCAGGACAACCACATCAGGATCTGATTTTAACAAGATTCCTTGGTGAATCAAGTGCTTATTAACATACTGTTTTTAGAAAAATCGTGTCTCTAACAAGCTTCATAAGCCATCTAAATACTCCTGAAGATGCTTAACTCTAATATTCTCAGGAACTTCCAATTCAGATATCTACATTCCCATTGGAAATCAATAAATCATCTCAAATTTTATATGATTAAAAGAAAACTCTTGACTTTCTAAACTCCTTCCATTTTTCCTTCTCCCATGGAACTACCTCAAGCCAAAAATGTGCATGTTATTTTTTTAATTCCTTCTTTTCCTCACTGTTACATTGAGTTTACCAACTAGTCCTGTGCTTCATTCCTCTAAGCCCGCATGTTCTCCTATTTTCTATTCTTATTGTTAGGTTCCTAGCCTACATCACCCATCATTTTTTGTTCAAATTAACATTCACTTCCACTTTTGCCTCATACAATCCATTTGCCAAAAAGCTGCTGGAGAAATCTTTTCAAAGCATGCATCCTATCATTTCCTTCCTTGAAATCTTCCTTCAGTTTCATGTTTCATCTTGAACATGAGGATTTTTAGGGTAAAATTCCCATGAGATCTCCTCACCTCCATGCCCCAAATGTGCATTTACACTTTGCTCTACTCTCAGGGCATTCACCCCAGGAACTTTGTATGAGCTATTCTCACTGTCTGGAATGTTCTTTCTGATCTAAGATGCTTGTTCTTTCCTTATCATTCAAATCACAACTCAGATGTTATCTCTTCAGGATAGACTTTCCTGGTCAGTAATCTAAATTCGGTTTCTGCTTCCTATGATAATGATCTGATTTTGTCTTGTTTGTGTCAGACAAAGTCTGCATATGCCATATATAGAAGTATGGTGCACAGACATGGTTCATGCCAATTTTAAATAATATACAGTCCAATACTACAAACTTACAAGTAGATAGTCAAGTACAAATTTTCTGATTGACAACTTGTTATGGTTTGGATGTGAGGTGTCTCCCGAAAGCTCATGTGTGAGATAATGCAACAAGGTTCTGAGGAGAAAGAATTGGGTCATGAGAACCTTAGTCTCATCAGTGAATTAATCATATGATGGGACTGAGTGGTAACTGAAGGCAGGTAGGGTGTGGCTGGAGGAGATGGGGCCTTGGGGGCATGGCTTTGGGGTATATATTATCTGGGGAGTCTCTCTCTCTCCTGTCTGATCATTCTGTGAGCCACTTACCTCCGTCACACTCTTCTGCCATGATGTCCTGCCTCACCCCAAGCCCTGAGGAATGGAGCCTGCCGTCCGTGGACTGAGATGTCTGAAACTTTTCCTTTTCTACAGTTGTTCTGGTTGTGTCTTTTAGTCACAGCAGAAAAAAAAATATTGACTAAAATACAGCTAGAGCCCCAAACTGAGGCCACAGGGAAATAAAGAGCCAACAAATGAAGGCAGACCCTGGAGCCCCCAGCCATGCATAGCTTCCCCCATCTCCGTCTGTGTGCACAGCGCTGGTTTAAATACACAGCCAAGGAGGGAGGAGGATGGCCAGGGTCAGAGGTTGTTGGCTTGGGAGGAAGATTGACTTTTCCTTCCTCTCGCCAGTGGTTATTTCCTTCAGCTAAATCAGGAGAATTCCTTATAGAGATTGGGGCACTTTAGAGAGGGGAAGACTTGACTTCTCATTTTTAGGTGAGCTGGTCTGTTAAGCCAGCAGACTGACTGGTCTGACCCAGGCCTTGATTTGAGCAAGGCTTCTTAAGACTTTGCATTTGAGTATGTTAAAGGTATCCTTTGGTTTCTTAAAGCAAGGAGATATAAGAAACTAGAGCTTGATGAGAAATGAGGGAAACAGATGAAATAAGAGGGTCTTAGCCCATTCTATCATCGCTCCATGTACTCTACCTTCCCAGAAGAGGAAGGGAGGAAGGAAGCAGAGAAGGTGTCCAGGGAGTGGACTTCCTTCTCCTTCCTAAGAGGCCTCATACCTGGGCCTGCCAAGGCAAGAGTGAGAGGAGGAAATGAGCATTCAACTGAACGAGATTAAATTTTTAAACCCATCCAATCTGGACTGGACATTTTTATTCATGAAAGTGACAAGAAAGCTGAGAGTTCTGCCAGACACGTTATTAGGGGACAGATTCATGAGAGATTCAGAGAAGATAGAAATGAGAGAAAAATAGAACTTCTATGGTTGCAGCTCACCAAGTTCAATCATCTGGTCAAGAAATCAGCTACCCATTTCCACTGGGAGGACACGAAATGGACACTCCACCCAGAGATCATGAAGGATGGAACGATATGGCTTTCTAATCCACATTAGCCGCTGCATGAAAACTCTGTGATGGGACCATACCTCTTTACAGATGGACACTGGCCAGTGAGTTTGGATAAAGGTTTTCTGTAGTGTCATATTAAGGAGAATCGGGCTGTGCATCTGCTTCCATCCTTCATTTTTAAGTCTTTGGAGTCTGCACAACATCTCCCAAACCAAGCTGTGAACTCTTTACATCAGAAACCACTTCTTAAGTTTTTTTTTTCTTTTAGTTTCTTATAACACATAACACAGCATACAGAAAATATTCAAACATTCAATTACTACCCAGTGAGTTATTCAGAAAGTGAATGAATAGATTTTTGTCTGAATACTATAACTCAATCTTGCGCAGATGAGTTTTAGCTTAAAAAGCAACTCAGAGAACTTAAGGTTAGGAAGATCAGAGCTCTGAGTTTATAATGATGCGATTCTCCAGCTGTATGAATTTGGACACATGTCACACCTTCTGAGCCTTGGTTATCTCACCCATAACACAGCAATGGCCCTAACTGTATCACAAGCTGTTGTGTGGAGCAAATGAACACACCCCTGAACACATAGAAGTTATGCCAAAATGTGTTTTCCAAGCTCTGGGCTCAAGGACGGTCTTCCTGGACTCCACCTTCTAAGATTGTTTGCCACACTTCCCCTCCTCCTCTTTCTTCTTCCTCCTCCATGTCCTCCTAGATTAAAAATGCAGGCTGAATCCACCCTCCCAGACCCAGAAGAGACACGTGTGAGTAGGCCAAAAGACCTTTAAGAAAAGACCAATATTTGCATATCTATTATAACTACTCACTGTTCGACTTGTTTCATTACAATTTCTATTTGGATAATATGTAAGGTCAATACTGTCACTGTTCTGGAAAATTCATTTTTTATTAAAGCAAAATGCACCGTATTTATAGAGATAACACCTTAAATGCTACGAGAGAAGGTGCACCAATTACACGGGCTCCCTTGATGGGGCAAGTTTACGTGCCCCATGTTTTACAATATGTTAGAAGGAGGGAAATCTTCGCCTGTGATGCTGTGTCTCAAGTGTCTGCCTTTGACTGAACTTGAATATGCCTGAGGTCTTAGCCATTCCTTCTAATAGACCTGGGAACACTGAGAGAACCTTTATTGGGAGGGAAAAAAGAGATCTATGGCAGCTGTGTGTTTTGCAGGGCTACATCAGCTTGTTCCCACCTCCACTGTGTTCCTATGAGTTGCCCTGTGAGCCTGCTTTTCCCATTATCACATGAACTAGCAGATGACGGGCACAATGCCTGGGATATACTAGAGGCTCAATAAATGTTTGTTGAATGAGTGAAAATGACTGCCTGACACAAAGCTTGGAATTGCTCATTGAATTATTTTGCTCTTGGGGCGGTAGAACAGCATAATAAAGGAAAAATGCACATAGATTTCATGCCAGGAAATCTTGAATTCAAATTCTGGATTTTATTACTTACTAGATATGTGGCAATTTATTTAGCTGGATGAACTTCTATTTCCTTTTTTATTAAACAAGGGAAATGCTTGTGATAATTATCCTTTTACATTTCCTGGCACATAGTAGATAAAATACATTATAATTCCATTTCCCTTCACTTCGTCCTTTTTGACTAACAAAGAAGAAAGCAAAATTGTCGGTATTCTCTACTTTTTATTCTATTCTGTTCATGTTAAATCTAATTAAAACATAGAAAGTCTTTTTGAGTATGTGAGATTTTCTACAAAGACTTTGATTTCTGTTTTTCTTTTCTTTCCCCTTTAATTTCAAACTCAATAAACAATCAACTAGCCTTGTCATTCTGGTATGGTGAAATCTGCAGTTCTTAAAGCAGGATCTTATACACTGCAGTCTGCAAAGGCTAATGTCATGGTAGCAGGGGGCTTCTTTAGTTGCTTTGTGTCAGAAGGCCAATAGGATAAGAAATACTTGTTTCAAGGTTCCATGTGCTAACTCAAATGTCAAATCCATGTGTGTTTTCCTGGAATGAAATCAACTCAAAATAGTAAACTTGGTTATCTCTTGGTGATCAAATGTTGATGAATGCTTTGGTGTATTTTGATTCACCTAAAACAATAGAAAATAATTTACTTGCACTTTAAAAATTCAGTCTATTTGATAAACTAAGTCTTTCAAGACTCAAAGTTTATGATAGGGGCACAAATAAAGAGGGCTTTGCAGAAAGAGGAGTTGGGGTTCCTTGGTATAGGACTAATTTTGCAACATTGCAAAAATCTGGGTAGTGATTTTGATGTAGATGTCTTTATCTATTTGACAAAGCAAAATGCCATAGAGTGGGTGGCTTATAACCAGCAGAAATTTATTTTTATAATTCTAGAGATTGGGAAGTACAAGACCCAGGCACCTCAGATTCAGTGTCTGGAGGGACCTGCTTCCTGGCTCACCCAAGGCTGTCCTTTATCAGAGGGTTAAGGAGTCTCTGGAATGTCTTTCATAAAGGCACTAAGCTCATTCATGAGGATTCTACCCCCATTACCTAATCACCTCTCTATTCTCCCATCCCTTAATATCCTTACTTTGGGAGTTAGGATTTCAACATAAGGATTTAGGAGGATATTCCATTATACACAATGGAATATTACTCAGCGATAAAAGAGAATAAAATCATGGCGTTTGCAGGTAAATGGATGTAGGCAGAGAAGATGATGCTAAGGGAAGTTAGCCAAACCCCAAAAACCAAATGCCTAATGTTTTCTCTGATATAAGGAGGCTGATTCATAGTGGGGTGGGGAGGGGGAGCATGGGAGGAATAGATGAATTCTAAACAGGGCAGGGGGTGGGAAGGGAAGGGAGAGAGCATGGGGTTAGAAATGATGATGGAATGTGATGGATATCATTATCCAAAGTACATGTATGAAGACACAAATTGATGTAAATATACTTTGTATACAACCAGAGATATGAAAAATTGTGCTATATGTGTGTAATAAGAATTGTAATGCATTCCGTTGTCATATATAAATAAAAAAAATTAAAAATAGAATTTAGGAGAAGGGCTGGGGCTATAGCTCAGTGGTAGAGTATTTGTCCCTCACTTTTGAGGCACTGGGTTCAATCCTCAGCACCACATAAAAATAAATAAAGACATTGTATCCATCTACAATTTAAATAATTAAACAAAAAAATTTAGGAGGAACACAAACATTCATACCATAGCAGCAGACTGCAAATTGAATGGTAGCCCTGAGATTATTATACGTTGGTCTTGGTTAGACCTACTTAGAGAATCAGATATGGCACCTATTAGCAGCTGATCTTGATCTAATCTTTAAACTTTATTCATCTCTAAATGGTGGTCCCTTTCTCTGCAAGGATTAGATGTGTTACTCATGTCTGTTTACTCAGAGTTTTAGCATATTGATGAGTGACTAATTCCACTTCTTTATCAGCAGTTTTTCAATATTCAATAAACATTAGTAAGTATTGCTAATAGAATACTATTAGCAATACTAGATGGGATATTGAGTACAGCATTTTGAAGAAGGCTTTGGCTTGTGCACTAGGAACACCATTTCTCTTCATTATCCATCACAGGAGGTTAGAAGAGGCAGGTGAGGCATCTCGGCACAAGGAATAAAATAGGGATTTCTGGAAAGAACATCAACGATTCCTGTGTGCATTCAGAGGAAGAGGTGCTTTACAAATGAATGCAAGTTGTGCCAGGCTGAGACATGTCTGAGATGAACAGCCAATGTGGCATCCCTGTTGATACCTAGCCTCTCCTATAGGGCTGGGCACCTTTCTGAAGTATTCTGCCAAACCTCCCTTTGCACATTCTTATTTGACTCCAAAAAAACCTTCAGGAGTGGCATTCTAGTGACTTCATTTATTCACTCTAATTTAGGGGTCTTGCACCCAAAAACAAAACAAAAAAATTCCAATATGGGTATAAAAATCTCATTGTCAAGTCAAGTAAAAATTGCTATTAGACCAAGTAATTAGAATTACAGGATCAGAATGCTGAATTATCGAATCTAAAACTTTATTTTAAAGAGAGAAAACTAGGACAAAAAAGGACAAGTGTGTTCCCTGGGGGTCTCACAGCTAAACAGACAAGCCATAGTCTATTTAATCCTCAACATTATTTTTACTCTATCACTGTCAGCTTTTTAAAAGCAAATTTGTATCTCAAACATAGAGCATCTGCTATCAACACGAAGAAAACTGAAGTCTGAAACAAAATCAGCAGTTTTTTTTTAATAACTGTAGACATGGATTTATCCAGTATTTAAAGACTTGCAGCCTTGTATTATCCAAAGAACCAAAGGAAAATGATTTGGTGGAAGAAAGCGTAGAATGATCTAGAAGTCTGAGCTTGGATTCAGTTCAGACAACGCAGTTTTGTAATTTCAAATTCATCGTTTAGCTTCTTCGATACTAAGTTAATTAAAAGGTAAATAGGAAAAAGGTGATCCTCCTAGAGTTGTCAAGGGTATATTTGTGAAGTTTTTGTTGAACCATGATAGATGGTTCAAAAAAAAAATGGAAGCTTGTTTAAAAAATTGGTCAAAAGTGCTAGAAGGACAAAAGGGACAAACCAAGGAAGGTGAGGATAAGCAGGTGTCAGTTCCCACTACCTGCCCGAGAGCTGGAGGGACAGAGGGGGCACTATTGCAGATACCTGGCTTGAGAGCTGGCACCTTGGAGGATGGCCATTCCTAGCCAAGCCAACCAGGACCTGGAGTCACTGGTGAGGCTGCCTGGCAGGAGTGCAGGTCATGGGTTGAGGGCTGACTGCTGGAAGTGGGAGGAGAGACAGCTTCTGCTGGAGACTCTAAAGCCAATGGGAGAGGTGAGAAATACCCTGATTTCTCTCTCTCCCTCTTTTCAGTTTCCATGTTTCGCCTCCTATTGACTGAACCTAGGAAAAGCGTGTCATTAAGGACTTTGCAGATATAGTTTAGCCTCATGTGACTGGGGAGAAACGTAAGAATGGAACTGATTGCAAACAGGAATTAAACAATCTCCTGCACCTCAAGATCCTAGCATTGTGCACAAAGATGGTTTTCCTTCCCTTTGTGACACAGCACTGGGCCGCAGAACACTAGCATCAACCTCAGAGAACTGTCCTTTCCAACTGGTTAAAGTGTCTGGGGCTGTCTTCCTGTTTATGCACTGTAATAATCATCCTTGTTTTTATGCTTTATAAAGTGTCTTTTATATTATGTGTTTCATTGTCAAAGCAACTCAGTGAGTCATATGATGAAATGGAGCATCAAGTTGAGGCAGAGAGGTTAGGTAAGTTGCCCAAAGTCAAACAGCTAAGAGATGGCAAAGTCAAGTTTGAATTAGTGTCTGACTCCGAGTTCAGTCCTTTCACCCATAGATGTTGCCTGCTCCACGAGTGTGCCTGCTGAATTCTTGAGTTTTAAGTATTTCACACATGATATTACATCTTTTCCTTCTATCAAGCAGTTGTTATCATTATCTCTCATTTTAAGATGAGGATGCTGAGGTCCAGAATGGCTAAATGATGGGTCCATTGTCACATAACCCACAATAAGAGGTCAGAGAAGGGGAATTGATATTGTAGCCTAAGGACCTTCTCATCATCAGAGATAATCAAGCTAGTGGTGGCACTCCCAGATATGAGAGAACAGATGCTTACCATGCCTGATGATTGGAATGAATCATTGCATTCCAAAGGCCTTTCTCAAACCTCAAGATTATGTATCCAGAGAAAGTTCATTTTTCTTCTATCCTGTATTGAGCTACTGGGTAAGGTGTTATTTGCAAACAAACAAAGTTTCCAATGCTGTAAAGCAAAAGCACATTGAACCCTATTGTTTAAATGACTTTCACAGTCTTTTCTTCAGCTCTGCTCCTACAATAACAAGAAATAACAGATAGAACTGCAAACCCTGGTTGCAGCTGTGGTAAGGAGGCCCTATGCAGAGGACAGGATGCTCATAAAAGCAGAATAAATAGCCATTGCAGGAGTTCAGTGGGTGATGGCACAGGGGCCTTCATTTCCGCTTCCAGCCAAGGAAAATTTTGATCAGGCTGCAGGCCGCCTGCCCATTCATTTGAGGCAGGAAATGGATTTAGCGTCTGTATGGGCTGGACTCCCATATTTATCATCCAGTTAGGCCTAATCAAAATGTTTTCCATTTCACCTGGCAAGTGCAAAGGGCTCCGAGTAGGGTCTGAGGGATGGTGGCAGCCCCGTAGGGTCTGAGGGATGGTGGCAGCCCCGTCGCTGTCTCATTGAACCGCAGTTGTTAAAAGACCCATTTCTCCTCAGTGTCTCCCTCCTAGCTGAGACAGGCAATCTCTCCCATCCCTAGAAGCTGCTCTTGGCAGCAGCAAAAATCTATAGAATTGACAGGGGAGCAGAAGAGGGAAGGGCAGATTGTAACCCCAAGGCAGGCTAAGGTCAGAGGTGAAGCTCCGCACTGAGAGATGAAAGGGATCTCCTAGCAGGGGTCTTCTTGGATAATGAGGAGCTGCCACCTCCTGGGTTGGAAGAAGAAGGGGGAGGTGGCCAGAAGTCCTCTTAAGCATGTGGGCAACTTGGGAGGGAGTACCTCTGGTCCCTCAGGTAAAGTGGAGGTGGGGGAAGGGGCTGCTGATTAGAATGTGACAATGAAAGAAGCCACCAGTTGGATTTATGTATCCTCTGCCAGGATGCCAGGGGGAGGGTACCTGATGCTCCTGTTACAGGAGGAGAAATGGAAGAAATTAAGCATTTTTCCGTTAGGGACACTCCTGAGACTGGGAATGGAGGAGCCCCTGCTGAATTCATTACGGAGGGAGTACTGTTTTGAGGAGAAAAACAAATAATGCAGACATTCTCTCACTTTTGATGCAGCAAATTCTGATTTGGACTGCAGTGGGGTAAAACATCCCTGTGTGGCTCTTAGTCTTCCAAAACAGATATGATTCTTTTCCTTTGAAGGATGCTATAGGGGATGGTGGAGAGAACAAGAGCCTGCAGTTGAGCTTGGCTCAGCTGGGAAGTGGGTTATATGAAGTCCTGGAGAAATTAAGAATTGAGATAGTCTGAGGTCTGGCAGTGGGCTTAAGTTCTAGGCTACTAGATGTGGTTGTCTTCAGGTGACAGAGAGTCATGCAAGACTTTTGAGCAAGGTAGTGACAAGATCGGGACTCTGCTATAAAGAAGATAATTCTGGCAACCCAGTGGAAGGTGGCCCAATCAACATTTTTCTCTTTTCCCTTCATTGATGAGTAAACGTACTTACTGGCCAACTTGACAAGGATGTCACAGGAGTAGAATAACAGAGAGGTTGAAAGACCCATCTAGTTGGAGGAAGGGCAGTAAGAGGATGGCAGAGAACTGTATTTGGAGTATCTAATGATTGTCCTGTGTCCCATACTGTGTCACTTCCTGTAACCCGTGCAACATTCCTGCAGCTTAGGTATGAATATTTCCCCATAATCGGTGAGAACACCAGCTCAGTGATACCAATTAACCTCTCACTGTGACTTGACCTAATGCAGAATTTCATCTGCCAAGAGAATAAAAAAACTCTCTCTCTTCAGCCCAACTCAGCCAGCCATGGTTTTCCTCTTGAAACATGGGGTTTTATATTTGGGAGGGGCTTTTGGCATTAGCTAGCCTCCTCCTCCCAGTTTGAAGAAGAGAAGACTGAGGCAGGGGTGGAGGGAGAGGCTGCTGAGATCTGTGCTCTCTTCATTCTCCCCAGTGGTCCCTCATCCCTCAGTTGTCACTATAAGCCTCATTTCATTCCAAAACTCGCATCGTGCTTTCCAGAGACCACAAATTGTGTTAGACCAATTATGTTCTTGGTGCTATTTGGGATGAAGTGATTGTTGGGAATCCCATTAGGTTTTTCACCCACTGGGCCACTAATTTTATCTCTGACCCTTTTAATCTTGGAATCACAGATACTCAATTATCTTTCTTATTCTTTATCTCAAGGGTCACATTAAATCACATACTATGTGCTCAGGAGCCCCATTGCTGTAACATCAATTACTTTAATCTTTACAACAACCGTATGAGCTGAGCAGTGCTGCTTGTTTTAACCAAGAACAGTGGGGCTTAGAGAGGTGAACTAACTTGCCTAAGGTCACCTAAGTAGGAAGAGGCACAGGATTCAAATGCAGGTTGGTTCCATTACAAAGCCTCCTTCTCATGGAGGCTGTCCTGTTCTCATGGAGTCCTGTCATTAAGCAAACAGTCTTCATTTTTCAATGCTAGCTGTGTGTTGACAAACACTGGGGTTCTAAACCAAAGACAAGCCGTGTGGCCTGTGCTCTCACTGAGAGCTGAAGGATAGACGTTAAACAGAAAAATTACTGCTCTCCTGTCCTTAAAGATGGTTGGAGCCTGAATGTCCCCAGCAGTGACAGTTCTCAAAGTATTTCATTCTCATTATATCATTGCACCCAAAGGACCATGCTGGAAAGCACAAAATTTCTGCCCCTTCCCATATACAAGACAAGACTGGAAATAGAGTAGATGGCTCAAACTGACTTGAGTGATGTGTGTAAGGCACAGCTGGTGATGCAGTCGAACACCTTGCCCACTGTTTTTCACAGCACTACAGGAACTCTGGAATTTTCTCTCCATTTCCTTCCCAATTTCTTATCAGCCAAACTTGACTCTTTCCTTTATCTATGTTGAAACTTTCTCCACAGTATCCTGTGCAACTATGGCCTGATGACTTGTTCTTCCTTTCTTTAACCTGGGGCTGTCCGTATTCACACTCCTTAGACTTATGGTTTCTTGTGTAGACATCTTGTATATTCGATTCAGTGAGACTTGTGTGGTAGCTGAAAATATTCTTCTGCATTTCAAAAGTGGTAAGTCTGTAACTAGAAAAGGCTCTACAATGCATGAAACTATCCCTTGTTTTCCTTTTCCACATCTATCTATCCATCTACTCTTTAAACCATCCATCTATATCCATCCATAAGTATATAGATACTATATTCTTTCAACTGTCATCCATCTAATACATACACATTGAGAATCCACTAAGTATCACAGTCTGTTCTAAACACTAGGAACACACCAGAGATCAAGACGTACAAATTTCCTCTGGCCACAGATTTGAGTAGAGCAGATAGAATATAGCTATGAGAAACAAACAAACAAACATTTTAGACAACAGTAATTGCAATTAAGAAGCTGAAACAGTGAGGTACGCAGTGACAGGTGGTTACTGCTTTACTCCAGGTGGTCAGTGAAGGTCTTTTGGATTCAGGGACATTTAAATTGCAAACAGTTCTTTCAAGATTTTTTGGAAATAGTCCCCTAGGCAGAGGGAATAGGGATTCATAGGCCATGTTTTGTCTATTGGCACTACCAACACGCTGAATTTAGTTTTACTTGATGTCCCAATATTCTAAATACAGGGAAAAAAGTGGAAGAATTCTTGGTGACTAAATTTTATTTAATAGAGAAGAAAATGAAAGAGAGTTAAGAGTATTTCTCATGATCTCAGAGATGAGGGCAGCAGAGGTAACATATAGATCTAAGGGAATGCTCATTGGAAAAGGAGTCAGAAGACCTGAATTCTAAGTTTGGCTCCACACTAACTACTTGTTTTGTGACCATTGGAAAACTAATTTTTCCCTTCAATACTTGGTTCTCTCTCTCTCAAAAAAATCAGTAGTTATAGAATTTTAAAGTGTCACAGTAGCTTGATATGAAGAAAAACAAAACTAATAATGCTAGCATTTCCTAAGGGCTTATATGCAATAACTTTTCTAATCCTCCCAACAACTCAGTGAGATAAATACTATTATTATTTAAATATTAAAGACAAAGAAGATAAGCCCAGGGTAACTTGCCCAAGTCCCACAAATATTAAGTAGCAGAGCTGGATTTGGACCTAGGCCTTCAGAGTGCAGAGCTTTGACCCTTAACCCCTATCCAACGGACCCTGGGATATGTGAGAGACCCAGTTCAGAAGCCTGAGAACAATGAAACACAAAGGCTCTCCAGACTTAAATATTGCAGTTCCAGGAAGAAGCAGTTCCCAGCTGGCAAAATAAAAAGAGATTTCAGAACCATTTCTTTTCAGAGAACATGAGGTCCTGGGAAAGGGTATAATCAGGGCCAGGGTACAAAGCAACATCAGCTGGTGGAATCCATTGGACCCCGGGTCATGTAAGGGTTTTCAGGAGGGAATTAATGTTTGACTCTCTCTGACTCCTTGTGGGCAGACTTGGGAGAAAAAGGGGAGGCAGTAAGATCAAGACACACTGGATTCTCCGTGGACCACCTCTGCTAATGTTTTCCCCTGTTCTTTCCAGTAGCGCCCTCTCTCTGGCTTTTTAAATTGACATTCACAGTGTCTTGTGGACCAAGGGTTCCTTTATACTATCCTGGGTGTAGGGAGGATGAGTTTTCTTAGTTCCCATGAAGTGAGTTTGACATGGAGTCACCACAGGTTTTGAAATTTAAATTCCAGCTGTCTCTCTCATAACTTCTGATCTTGAGAGATTTTTAACCTTTTAAATCTTTAGTTTCCTTATCATAATGATGGCAACAAATTCACATACTTAACTCGTAGAACTGTTAAAAGTGTTAAAAATTTAAATGTGATTACATGTACAAAGCACTTAACATATTGACTGGCATTTGGTAACTGCTCAGTAAACAGTTCTGACTTAATATAGAATCCTTATTAGAATTTAACTAAAGCTTTATTCCAGATGGGATTGGTTGGTTCCACTTATATTTTGTACATTTATTTTTAGAAAAGTATTTATTGAATGTTAATAATTAGAATGGATAAGGAATATGGAACATACAATGGTAAGTAGATCGTGATTCTTCCCACCTATCAATTGTTCTTGTTTGGCTCCATGATCTGTCTTCAGGCCACTGCCTTCCATGCAGTAAGGAGGAAATGGTGTCAGGAAATACGATTGCAGATATGAACCCTGTAATTGATGAATGTGATTCTGGGAAAGTACCAAACCCCTTTGGATTTCCAGTCATTCCCATCTGGAGTTTTGGATGAGATGATACCAAAGGTTACTTCCAAACCTAGAAGCCTCTGATACTCTAATTCCCTGAAAGGAAGGGTTGAAGCATCAGTGATGTGTTTTTCCTGTGATAGCTTTTGTTCTCCACGCCTCCGGCATGATTCGATGCTCCTGGGACGAAAGCAAGATAGGGTTGGAGTGAGTTGAGTGATGTTTCTAGAATCTTAAGGCCCATGTTCAAATAGTGGGTATGCCAGATTGCAACCACGTGACTTCAGAGAGCTTATTTCAACTCTCTGAGCTTCAATTTTTAATCTTTTTTCATGAGGACAATCAGCATTTTTATCTCTTGGAGTTCTAAGGACTGAATGAGATCATGTATATTAATCATTTAATAAAACATTAGACTTTAGTAAGTGTCCCCCACCATAACTTCCCCATTTCCGTGTGAACTCAGTTTTCATCCTCCCTCTGTTCCTAAATCACGCTACACTCTAACTGCTTACTCGCACACTCACATCTTCCCTTGACTATGAGTTCTCTGAGGTCGTGGCTTCTTTCCCCCTTTCTTTTGCCTAATGCCTGGCCCAGTGCTACTAGTATCCTGATAGCTCATCAATAAAAGTTTATAGAGACCAATGAAAACATGGTACAGAGATACATAAATGCCTATCCCCTTTTTATTTTCCAAACACTAAAAACAGAAATAAAGAATGGCTTATAACTGATATGTAAATAAGAGGCAGCCATATTTTTGGTTGTCCAACAAATAGGTTTATTAATAATGGAAATAAAACCAGAATAAAATTAGATTTCTAGGAGCCTCTGGACAAGAGTGTGTCCAGCATCCCCACAGTGGAGAAAAACTCCAGTAACGAATGCTGGATGAGTCAGAACCATGGACAGCGGCCCCAACATTTTGGGACTGTGAGGCCTCTGCTGAAGGGCAAGAGTGAGGGCCGGAACACCTGAGGCGGGTGGAAGATGCCACATGGATGAAGCTGGAGGGTGTCAGGGACCAAGTCATGAATGGCATGATTTGAAACCTGGACAGAAGTCTTTAAGAAAAGAATGTGGGGACAAGTTTTATTCAGAGTGAGGCAATCAGATTTTAATTTTAGAAAGAACACGTTGGGTGTAGTATGGAGTCCAGATTTGAAAGTCCAGTGTTAGAATCCAAGAAATCATAAGAGAGTTGGAACAGTTTACTCAACAGGAAGACATGAGCTGGGCATGCGTGATGGGAATTAGAGAAAGGATGGAGTTTGAGCAACAATAGGAGATAGAATCATTGTGCTTTGATGGAAGAGGATTGAGGGAGTTCTAGGATGAGTGAGGATTTTTTTTGAAATATGAACTTTATTATATAGTGCACTGGAAGAAATGAGGAAATTGAGAGGTAAAAGATGATGGCTTCTGCTAGGAGTAGTGGTGCACACCAGTAATCCCAGTGGCTTGGGAGGCTGAGGTAGAAGGATCTTGAATCCAAAGCCAGCCTCAGCAACTTAGCAAGTCCCTAAGTTACTCAGCAAGACCCTGTCTCTAAATAAAATATAAGAAAGGGCTGGGGATAAGGCTCATTGGTTAAGCTCCTGTGGGTTCAATACCTGGTACCAAAAAAAAAAATAGATATTGGCTTCATTGATAAATTGAATTTTGAGGTGTCAGTGTGACAACCACATGGATATGTCTAATGCTCAGTTAAATATATGAGTTTGGAGCTCAGAAGAGGATGGCATGTAATGAACACTGAGAGAATCTTCTATGTTGCTGTATTTTGCTAATCTGGATCAGACTTTAATTATTGATTCATCTACATTCTCATTAGGATACTGCTAATCACTGGAGCCCAGGGGCATTGTCTACCAATGGTGAATCCATGCAGTCTGAGGTTATAAATTCAAGCCGACCAATTCACAGAGGCACTAAATCTTACAGGCTTTTCCAAGATCAGCTGCCTCCAAAGTTCCCTAGATTCCTCCTGAGTTTTGGCCTCTCTTATTTACAAACATCTTATCTTCATGGCTCTAGTTTGCTGAAAACTCAGGTATTGCCTTCTTTAACTACATTCATATATTAGACATTTTAAAAAAATACAATTCACACTATCTTTTTGGGCAACCCAGGATCAAATTCAGAGAATTTCTGAGATAGAAAGTGATCTTGCAGATTAACTATAGCTTTTCTATTTTATAGATAGGAATTATGAAGCCAAGGCAGAGAAAGTAACTTACTGAGGCCCCCTTCCATTTAATTAAATATTTATTTATTGAGTGCCTACTATTTGCCAATTATTACCCTAGATGCTGGAAATAAAATGATGAAACTTAAAGATGTGGACCATTCTGTTCTTTATCTTCTACCGGAGGAAGTTAAACACTGCTAGCCAGGCAACTATCATATAGCCTAGAAGAAGTGGTAACTAAGTTACAATTAGGTATCCCCCTCAAAAAAAAAAATCTCTCCTGGTGAGCAGCTAGTGTATAGCAAAGTAAGATCATATAAGATCTGTCTGACTCGAATTCTAAGTCTTTTACAATACATCCTGTTGCCTCCTTTATAGTAGAAAATAGAATGACTAAAGTTATGGTTGAGGGGTGGTTAAATGCCTGTCTTTAGAGTCAGAATGCCTGATTCAAACCCCAACTCTCCACTTACTTCCTCCGTGACCTTGAGTAAGTTACTTAATCGGTTTGAGTGTTCCACTCATCTGTAAACGAACATGTGATCTCTCTCAAAAGGATGCTGTGTTTCAAATAGAATTTTTTTTTATCATATTTTAGGCAAACTCCAAGATCCTTTCCAATTTAAAATGTAGTCTCAATTGCTTTCTGCTCTCAGAAGTGGTGAATCCATACCTGCTGTGTTTACAGGCTTTTCCAAGATCAGCTGGGAATTATTGACTTTCAGTCCCAGATTTGCTCCTAAGTAGCTGTTGATTTTGGCCAATCATGTGAGTTTTCTGTTCCACAGTTTTCCTCCAATTGTGGGTTCGGATCATATAATCTTTGAGATGCCTTTTTTAAATAGACTATTATAAAGAAGATGGGCCTTATTGTGGACATCTTTGGAAAAAGTTGTAAAGATTGAGCTTCACTATCATATTACACATTTTTCATCTCTCCTTCAACCCTTATTTGTATGCATAAAATTACTGCATATTGCTTTTATCCAAAAAATGATACCTAAGTGAGTAATGCATTAGCATTATCTGGGTTTATATGGGGCCTGAAACATCTGGAGAGAAATTGAGAAAAACATACTGGCAGCCACCCAGATGTTTTATCAACATAGCTGTCAAATGCACGGCCCTTTGGATCTGCAATATGAAAAAAAAATGGAGATTTCAATAACATCTGTTGAGATTCATCCATTTCCAACACCTACTATGTGCCAAGTTTTTCCACCTATGAAAGACAATTCTGAGAAGTAGGTATTCCATCTCCCACATGTGGAAACCTTACCTAAGCCTTGACATAAGTGACTTCATTGAGATCACATTAAGAAACACAGCAGGTATGGATTCCAACTCAAACTCTGAAGTCAAATCTTATTCCAGTCTGCTTTAGGTCTCTGTTTCCCAGGTGGATGCAGCCACAGCAATCGAGCCATGTACGCATTTTACCATGTACGCTCCTTGTACCTGCTCTGGATGAGGGAGAAAGCATGATGATTAAGATATATATGATGATTATTTGTCAATTGGAAATTAAATTTTAAAAAGTGCAGGACTGGTGGCACATGCCTATAATCCCAGGAAGCAGAGGCAGGAGGGTCACAAGTTCAAGGCCAGCCTCAGCCACTTAGTGAGATCCTGTCTTAAAATTAAAAAAAAAAAAAATTTAAAAAAAGGACTGGGATATACTCAGTGGTAGAGCACCCCTGGGTTCAATCTTTCTACCCAATAAATAAATAGATAGATAGATAAGGCATGGCTTCAGTTTACTGTGGCTACACTCCTCAGGAGTCTGGGTGCTGTCTTGGTATTGCTGTTCAAAACTTACCCTACGTATCGTGTTGGGGTGGGGGAGAAAGGAGGGAGAATCCCAGAGAACCTGACAGCCAAAGCTGAAGCTGAGCTGAAGACTTTTTGGCTCAAGGGCCCAGGCTTATTAGGGTGACAGGTCTTAATCCTCATTGCTGCTCTTCTGTTGTCCTCGGGATGTTGAGGGATGGGTATCCCTGGCATCTAATAGAGAACAACAGAAAGACTTTGCGGGTTAGCAGGACGGATAGAGAAAGGACGTGGAGAGAAACCCTTTCCTTTAGGATTCTCTGATAAAAGCCTAACGGAGAAAGTCCGCATGGAAAAGGACCAGGAGACATCTGTTTGGGGATGTCTCCCTTTTACTGATCAGTTCTCTCATTTTCTGCAGCTTCTGCTGCAGAGTTAGTAAAATCAATGTTAGTTTATTTTATGGAGAAGAAATATTCTTGACAAATTAGCTGTGATTAGAATTTCTAAAAGCAAATCCCATTTTCCCCTCTTAACTCAAATTACAAAATTGGGGAAATATTCAGTGGGGGAAAAAAATATTGGCCTACAGCATAACGAAATTATGCCTAAGATTTTGAGATGCTTTATAAAATCCTGTATTTAATGTTTAAGTGTTAATTTTAGACAGGCTATTAATAACCTGAGTAGTACCAAAAAATGTTCAACAGAAAGCTTCTAATATATTTCTGATTTGAAAATTTTCTTAAAGTCTTATAGAACAGGAATGTACTAAGAATTACTCTAAAGTTTTAGCTTGATCGGCAACTTGAACTGAGGTAAGAGAAAGATTAGGTGGCTGAGTGCAGGGATCAATCACATGTTATTTGTGTGTAAGTGGGAAAATTTGACCAGGTGTGGTGAGAATGTCAGACTATTTCCCCCCTAGGGTCTGGAGAATTTCTCCACAATTCAGCATTCTCTGATGCTCCCTGTAACCCTTACTCGACTCTATTTTTCCATAGCACACATCACCTTCTAGCATAATATAAAACACTTTAATTATATTTTTGTTTGCCTCTCCCATTTCGTCTGCCAAGTATAAGCTTCCTGAGGACAGAAATTTTGTCCATTGTGTTCGTAGCTATACTCCAGTACCTGGAAGATGGCCTGATATGTAGAGGAACCCTGATAACCATCTTTTGAGCGAATGAATGAAAATCACACTATTCAGGGCATCTCCTCCATGGATCTTATCCTAATAGATCTCACCTGCTAGCTGAGGCTGTCGCTCTGTGGCAGAACACTTGTCCATCCTGCGTGAAGTCCTGGGTTCAATCCTCAGCACCAGCAAATAGACTAAAGCAAGTTTTAACTCCTACTTAATGAATCTCAGCAGTTTTCACATTATACTTAAAAAATTATTTACATGAAATGCCTGTAATGTGAAATTAATCACTTTAAACTGTACAATTCAGTGGCATTTAGTGCATTTATAATGTAGAGCAAGCACCATTTCTATCTAATTTCAAAACATTTTCTTCACCTCAGAAGAACACTCTGTGGCCATGAAGCAGCTACTCCCATTCCTCCCTACCCCTAGAACCTGGCAACCAACCATCTGCTTTATGTTTCTATAGACTTTTACCCACTCTGGGTAAATATGTGTCCTCTTATGTCTTGCCTCTTTTAATTACCATAATGCTTTCAAATTCTACCCATGTCATATGAATCAGAACTGCATTTCTTTTCATGGCTGAGTACTATTCCATTGGATGGCTGTACCACATTTTGTTTAATCATCTGCTGTTGGACAGTATGGATATTTTCACCTCTGGGCTGTTGTGAATGGTGCTGCTATGAACATCCCTGTGCCATTATTTGTTAATATCAGTTTTTATTGCTGCTTTGTCATCCCTTCAAAAACATAAATTCCATGAAGGCAAGAACCAAGTCTGTCTTAGTCAAAGATATATTCTAGATCAATCTGTGGCATAGGAAATATTTGTTTAGTAAATGGCTAAATATAAAATGTTCAAATCTCCTGAATTTCTAATTAAAGTCAATGGTGGGAATTTCCTAAATAAAAGGAAACCATAGTCTTGAAAAATGGAATAATTGCCAAAAATATTAAAGAATTCCTATGCCCTAGTTCTGGGTAGAGATTAGCTGCAGGAGATAGAAAGGGGGTGTGGGTGGGGGAGAGGAATCTGGCAGGGCTGGGGAGCAGGAAGCTGCAGAGAGGGGTAGCAAAGTATGGGAAGGTGGGCTATGAGACCCAGGGAGGGGACAGCAGGGCTCAGATGAAGGTGATGGAGAAGCTCTCAGGTTGCTGTCTGCCTCTCAAGCAGCTCAGAGAAGTGCTCTCTGCCCCCAGGAAATAGCTCTTTGTCTTTCATTTTCAAAACATCAAAGTTTATTTCTGAACTAAAGGTTTGCTTTTGTGTTGAATTCTGAAGGTGTTCCCTAGATGTTTAAGAATTACTTTGGCTTTTAGAAATAAACTTTTGAAATGGAGAGCTGTCTTCAAATATTAGTCATTTTTGTTTTATTGGCAGTAAAAAAAAACCACATAGCATAAATGAATCCTCTTACCCCATTTTAAGTGTATATTGCAGAAGTGTTAACTTTATGCACATTATTGTAAAACATATCTATAGAACTTATTCATCTTGCATGACTGAAACTGTATACTCGGAACTTTAGTCAACATTTATTAATCGCCTTCATTAACTGCAAACTACTGTCTCTTTGAGTCTTACTCCTTTCTCCATGGATATCCAGAAACTATTTTTGCATGTAGAAAATAATTTCTGCTTGTAATTTAATAATGCTATGATGTACTTTCCTCATATTTACTTATAAGTGGCACTTATTTATTCCACTCTTTGATCCTCTACCAAACTGTTATTATTCTCCTTTTACAAATGAGGAAACCAAGGTCAGGAGAATAAAAGTAGTTTATCCAAGGTCACAGTCAGTATGTGGCAGAGCTAAGATCTGAAGTCTGGTTTTGAACACAAATTCTTCCCTCATGCATTATGCTGCCAAAGATTCATTCCAGATCACACTGAAGAGTGACTGTAGCACCTCCTCTTGGGTTTCTGGGGAAAAAAAAAAAAGAAAATGCTTACAAAACAAACTTCATTATTCTGGCTTGAACCATCTTTAAAAATTCACCACTTAAGATGCTTTGTTCTTTTTATCAACCCTTCTATTTCAGAATGTTTTTCTTATTTGGTTTTTATTTATTGTGCTGAGCATAACTAACATGTGAGTTTTAGCCATTGTGTTCTATAAGTGCTAAGGTATTGCAGGCAGACCTGGACTTGCATCCTGGATCTGCTACTCCATTAATTGGATGACCTTGGAGAAGTCATTTAACCTAAGTTTGAATGGCCGTCTCTGTGAAATCGTGATTACCGTAGTACCTACCTCATACCCTCTTAATGAGGAGTAAATGAGATAATGCAGCAAAATTGTTTAGCGTATTTCCCTAGCCCATTGCAACCCTTTAATAAATGACAGATGTTATTATTACCTAAAATATGCAGAAATGAACACTGCATCCAGCTGAAACATTTTTTTGGATCAAGGATTGAATTCTTGCAGCTAGAAAATATGGAAAGATCCCAGAATTTGATATTGAACAGAGTTAAGTGCCAGTCTCTTTTCTGCCAAATGCTTTAGTATCACTCCATTTCCTCATTGCAAAATGGAGGTGATAGAAGTTACCTTACTGTTTTTTGTGAGGATATTTAGTAGAAGCTACTATTATTACTGTAAACATCACTATAAACTTAAAAATCTCAGTATAACAGATCAAGGGATGTAGGTACTCAGAAGGCAAATGCATGATGGATATAGAATTATTTCTATTTGAGGGATAATCCTCTAATACTAGTCCAGAACATGAGAATGATAATTAAAAAGATGTCTTTTTTTGTACCAGTGCCCCTGAGGACACTCAAACACTGAGCCACCTCCCCAGCCCTATTTTATATTTATTTAGAGACAGGGTCTCACTGAGTTGCTCAGCGCCTTGCCATTACTGAGGCTGGCTTTGAACTTGAGATCCTGAGGGATCTCACTTATGGAGTGTCTCAGCCTCCTGAGCCACTGGGATTACAGGGATTTGTATCATCACATCTGGCAACAACAAGATTTATTTATTTATTTTTATTTTTTATTTTTTTTATTATTGTTGTTCAAAACATTACAAAGCTCTTGACATATCGTATTTCATACATTTGATCCAAGTGGGTTATGAACTCCCATTTTAACCCCGTATACAGATTGCAAAATCACATCGGTTACACATTCACGTTTTTACATATTGCCATACTAGTGACTGTTGTATTCTGCTACCTTTCCTATCCTCTACTATCCCCCCTCCCCTCCCCTCCCATCTTCTCTCTCTACCCCATCTACTGTAATTCATTTCTCTCCCTTGTTTTTTTCCCCTTTCCCCTCACATCCTCTTATATGTAATTTTGTATAACAATGAGGGTCTCCTTCCATTTCCATGCAATTTCCCTTCTCTCTCCCTTTCCCTCCCACTTCGCATCCCTGTTTAATGTTAATCTTTTTCTCATGCTCTTCCTCCCTGCTCTGTTCTTAGTTGCTCTCCTTATATCAAAGAAGACATTTGGCATTTGTTTTTTAGGGATTGGCTAGCTTCACTTAGCATAATCTGCTCTAATGCCATCCATTTCCCTGCAAATGCCATGATTCTGTCATTTTTTAGTGCTGAGTAATACTCCATGGTGTATAAATGCCACATTTTTTTTTATCCATTCATCTATTGAAGGGCATCTAGGTTGGTTCCATAGTCTAGCTATTGTGAATTGTGCTGCTATGAACATCGATATAGCAGTATCCCTATAGTACGCTCTTTTAAGGTCTTCAGGGAATAGTCCGAGAAGGGCAATAGCTGGGTCAAATGGTGGTTCCATTCCCAGCTTTCCAAGGAATCTGCATACTGCTTTCCAAATTGGCCGCACCAATTTGCAATCCCACCAGCAATGTACAAGTGTACCCTTTTCCCCACATCCTCGCCAGCACTTGTTGTTGTTTGACTTCAGAATGGCTGCCAATCTTACTGGAGTGAGATGGTATCTTAGGGTGGTTTTGATTTGCATTTCTCTGACAAGATGTATTTAAAGAACAATAATTAACAACATGTATCTTAACCTAGATCCCAAATGCCAAGGTCATTTATATTTCAAAGATGTTTGCACCAGCTTCATATTCTGTCATCTGGTCCCAAGGTTTTACACCCAATTTAATAATCATTCATTGAGCATTGACTACATGCCTGTGCTGCTCACTATAGGAAACCCAAATACACATGGCTGCCCATTGGTTCTTTTCTGACTCCATATTCCTGAGGGGAGGTATTCAATCTCATGGCTTTAAATACATCTGAATGCTCATGGCTACTAAATTTATTTCTTTCGTTTTTTTCTTTTCCTTTGACTTTCAAACTCAGCTCCATATTCCTATTTTCCACGTTCATTTAGACGGGAAGCACCTCCAAGGTAAAGTGACCCAAACAGAACCTTGACATTCTGTCCTCTCACCTCCACAAACCTACCCTGACCCTCGTGTATCATGTTTCAGCAATCAGCACCATAATCGTTTTAGCTACATGGTCCAGAATTGGAGCAGTCTCTGCCTTCTGCCTTTTTCTACCCTCTCTTTTCAATGAAGCAGTAAATATCATCAGTTTTACCTTCAGGATATAATCCCAGCCCAGCCACTTCTCACCAGCCTCTCTCCACTACCCTCAAGTGCCAATCTCTTGCCTGCTGCTGCTTCCTGTCTAACCCTTGCTTTAATCCTTGCCCCCAGGCCAGTGCCTGAGCCACATACATTGCACACAGCACAGCCCAGGTCACTATGCACAGGGACCGCAGTGTGAGGAGCAGTCTTGGCACCGTGCAGTGCAGTGACCCTACCTGCCTTGTTGCAGTCACTCTCTGTAGAGGAGACTTGTCAGACTTAAAGCAAAGTCTGGGGCTGCTCTGCAGAACTCTCTGGGACTCTTCTATTTAGAGTAAATTCTGAAGTTCTATAAGATGCCTCAGATTCTGGCTCTGGGCCTCATCTGCACCCTCATTCAATCTTCTTCCTCTCTCTCTCATAGTCCTCACAAAATCAATCCCCTTGCCACTCAAATTCTTCTCAATCACCCCCAAATACATTCTTGTCCAAGGGCTTTTGACCCTGCTGGTCCCTCAACCTGGGATGTCCTTTCCCTGGGTATTTGCATAGCGAGTATCCTCATTAGTCAAGAGTTTGTTCAAATATTCCTTTTCAAAGAGGGCCTTCCTGGTCATTTGTGATTTAATTTGATAATATTATACTTACCCTACCCTATTTTTCTTGATATTACTTATTCTACCTTACACTAAATAGTTACTTATTTATTTGGTTGTTTTCTCTCTCGTAAGCATTTACTTCTCATAAGGAGTTTTTATCCATTTCATTCACTGTTGCATCTCCCACAAAAGCTAGTGCGTAGTAAGGGTTCAATAAATATGTAGAAGCTGAACGAACACAATATGAAATCCACTCATTGGTTCCTATATTCCTTCTTCTCATCGCTGAGTATCCCTAAATAAACTTCCCTGTGCTGGCTGGTCCACACACATCACTTACTTTCTTTCTAATGATGATATGACCTTCATTTGTACAATTTCACAATTTTATGGAGATGAAGCATCCAAGCCCCAGGTGGTTACCAAAGTCTGATAGGCTCCAATGCCCTAGAGATTTCTACTCAAGCAAATTATTATTCCCTCTTGGACTCTCACTGGCTAGTGGCTATTGGTGGCAGTTGATGAAACAAGAAAGAAAATGAATTAATTATGATAATATGTCTAGTTTATTTGGAAATGTATTAGTTAGGTTTTGCTACAATAACAAACAATCCCAATATCTCAGAAGCTCATGACAATAAATATTTATCTTGTTCATGTTACATGAGGGCTGTGGATCACCTGGGCTCAATTCAGCTCATATATTTTCTTATTCTGCAATCCAAACTGAAGGAGTGGCCACTTTAGCAAATGCTGTTACCTTGTTCCTTATAAGAGTAAAAGGGATTGAGCTAAACCATGTGAGCACATTTAAAGCTCCTGATTTGTCATAGCAAGTTTCAAATATTCATGATCTATTGGCAAAGTATGTCACATGGTCAAGCTCAAAGTTAATAAGGCAAGGATGAATATTCCTTTCTCAGTTTGTCCAGGCACATAACATGGTAGGAGGTCATAATACCTAATTTTGTTATAGAGAGGGAGAAAGGATTAAAAAAAAATAATTCCTAATCTATCACAGAAAGAAAAAGTGTTTTAAAAAAATGGGGTCCATGGGGCCAAAATAACAAAAGCCCCTGTAGCCATCCTTAGAGAGGTCTCTATAGTAGTTTAGAGTTTGTCTTCATATGGGCAAACATAGACCTACAGTATTATTTCCATAAGCAGTGAATGACTTCACACTCTTCATTCTGTATTTTTTATGCATTAATGTAGTAAAGACATTGAGACCTTACAGCATCCTAGAAACCAGGAAGACTTAGATCGACTTCACAAAAGATTGATGTGAAAACTAGCTGTTATTTGTTTTCTTTTTTTTAAATTTTTTTATTGTTGGTTGTTCAAAACATTACAAATTTCTTGATAACTTATTGTCTAATTTTTTGAGTTCTTTGTATACTCTGGATATTAGGGCTCTATCTGAAGTGTGAGGAGTAAAAATTTGTTCCCATGATGTAGGCTCCCTATTTACCTCTCATTGTTTCTTTTGCTGAGAAAAAACTTTTTAGTTTGAGTAAGTCCCATTTGTTGACTCTAGTTATTTTGTGCTATGGGTGTCCCACTGAGGAATTTGGAGCCCGACCCCACCGAATGTAGATCGTAGCCAATTTTTTCTTCTATCAGACGGTGTGTCTCTGATTTGATATCAAGCTCCTTGATCCATTTTGAATTAACTTTTGTGCATGGCAAGAGAAAGGGATTCAGTTTCATTTTGTTGCATATGGATTTCCAGTTTTCCCAGCACCATTTGTTGAAGATGCTATCCTTCCTCCATTGCATGCTTTTAGCCCCTTTATCAAATATAAGATAGTTGTAGTTTTGTGGATTGGTTTCTGTGTCCTCTATTCTGTACCATTGGTCCACCCGCCTGTTTTGGTACCAGTACCATGCTGTTTTTGTTACTATTGCTCTGTAGTATAGTTTGAAGTCTGGTATCGCTATACCGCCTGATTCACACTTCCTGCTTAGCATTGTTTTTGCTATTCTGGGTCTTTTATTTTTCCATATGAATTTCATGATTGCTTTCTCTATTTCTACAAGAAATGACATTGGGATTTTGATTGGCATTGCATTAAACCTATAGAGAACTTTTGGTAATATTGCCATTTTGATGATGTTAGTTCTGCCTATCCATGAACAGGGTATATTTTTTCCATCTTCTAAGATCTTCTTCTATTTCTCTCTTTAGGGTTCTGTAGTTTTCATTGTATAAGTCTTTCACCTCTTTTGTTAGGTTGATTCCCAAGTATTTTATTTTTTTTGAAGATATTGTGAATGGAGTGGTTGTCCTCATTTCCATTTCAGAGGATTTGTCGCTGATATACAGGAATGCCTTTGATTTATGCGTGTTGATTTTATATCCTGCCACTTTGCTGAATTCATTTATTAGCTCTAATAGTTTCTTTGTAGACCCTTTTGGGTCTGCTAGGTATAGAATCATGTCTTCTGCAAATAGTGATAATTTAAGTTCTTCTTTTCCTATTTTTATGCCTTTAATTTCTTTCGTCTGTCTAATTGCTCTGGCCAGTGTTTCGAGAACTATGTTGAACAGAAGTGGAGAGAGAGGGCATCCCTGTCTTGTTCCAGATTTTAGAGGGAATGCCTTCAATTTTTCTCCATTCAGAATGATGCTAGCCTGAGGCTTAGCATAGATTGCTTTTACAATATTGAGGTATGTTCCTGTTATCCCTAGTTTTTCTAGAGATTTGAACATAAAGGGATGCTGTACTTTGTCGAATGCTTTTTCCGCATCTATCGAGATGATCATATGGTTCTTATTTTTAAGTCTATTGATGTGGTGAATAACATTTATTGATTTCCGTATATTGAACCGCCTTGCATCCCAGGGATGAATCCTACTTGATCATGGTGCACAATTTTTTTGATATGTTTTTGTATCCGATTCGCCAGAATTTTATTGAGGATTTTTGCATCTAGGTTCATTAGAGATATTGGTCTATAGTTTTCTTTCTTTGAAGTGTCTTTGTCTGGTTTAGGTATCAGGGTGATGTTGGCCTCATAGAATGAATTTGGAAGTTCTTCCTCTTTTTCTATTTCCTGAAGTAGCTTGAAAAGTATTGGTATTAGTTCCTCTTTAAAGGTTTTGTAAAACTCTGCTGTATACCCATCCGGTCCTGGGCTTTTCTTAGTTGGTAGTCTTTTGATGGTTTGTTCTATTTCCTCGATTGATATTGGTCTGTTTAGGTTTTCTATATCCTCCTGACTCAATCTGGGCAGATCATATGACTTAAGAAATTTATCGATGCCTTCACTATCTTCTAATTTATTGGAGTATAAGGATTCAAAATAATTTTTGATTATCTTCTGTATTTCTGAAGTGTCTGTTGTGATATTGCCTTTTTCATCCCATATGCTAGTAATTTGAGTTCTCTCTCTTCTTCTCTTCACTAGCATGGCTAAGGGTCTGTCGATTTTGTTTATTTTTTCAAAGAACCAACTTTTAGTTTTGTCAATTTTTTCAATTTTTTCTTTTGTTTCGATTTCATTAATTTCAGCTCTGATTTTAATTATTTCTTGCCTTCTACTTCTTTTGCTGTTGTTTTGCTCTTCTTTTTCTAGGATTTTGAGATGAAGTATGAGATCATTTATTTGTTGGTTTTTTCTTTTTTTAAGGAATGAACTCCAAGCAATGAATTTTCCTCTTAGAACTGCTTTCAATGTGTCCCATAGATTCCGATATGTTGTGTCTGTGTTTTCATTTATCTCTAAGAATTTTTTAATTTCCTTCTTGATGTCTTCTATAACCCATTGATCATTCAGTAACCTATTGTTCATTCTCCAAGTGATGTATGCTTTTTCCTTCCTTCTTTTATGGTTGATTTTCAGTTTCATTCCATTATGATCAGATAAGATGCATGGTATTATCTCTACTCCTTTATATGGTCTAAGAGTTGCCCTGTGACATAATATATGATCTATTTTTGAGAAGGATCCATGTGCTGCTGAGAAAAAAGTGTAACTGCTTGATGTTGGGTGGTATGTTCTATATATGTCAATTAAGTCTAGGTTATTAATTGTGTTATTGAGTTCTATAGTTTCCTTATTCAACTTTTGTTTGGAAGATCTGTCCAGTGGCGAGAGAGGTGTGTTGAAGTCTCCCATGATTATTGTATGGTGGTCTATTAGACTCTTGAACTTGAGAAGAGTTTGTTTGATGAACATAGCTGCACCATTGTTTGGGGCATATATATTTATGATTGTTATGTCTTGTTGGTGTATGGTTCCCTTAAGCAGTATGTAGTGTCCCTCTTTATCCCTTTTGATTAACTTTGGCTTGAAATCTATTTTATTTGATATGAGTATGGACACTCCTGCTTGTTTCCGAAGTCCATATGAGTGATATGATTTTTCCCAACCTTTCACCTTCAGCCTATGTATGTCTTTTCCTATCAAATGCGTCTCCTGTAGGCAGCATATTGTTGGGTCTTGTTTTGAGATCCATTCTACTAGCCTGTGTCTCTTAATTGGTGAGTTTAAGCCATTAACATTTAGGGTTATTATTGAGATATGGGTTGTTGTTCCAGCCATATTTGTTTATTTATGTTACTAAACATGATTTGTTTTCCTCTTTGATTATTCCCCCCCTCTTTACTGTCCTACCTCCCACTGTTGGTTTTCATTGTTATTTTCCATTTCCTCTTCCTGTAATGTTTTGCCGAGGATGTTTTGAAGAGATGGTTTTCTAGCTGCAAATTCTTTAAACTTTTGTTTATCGAGGAAGGTTTTAATTTCATCTTCCATCCTGAAGCTTAATTTCGCTGGATACACAATTCTTGGTTGGAACCCATTTTCTTTCAGTGTTTGAAATATGTTATTCCAGGATCTTCTAGCTTTCAGAGTCTGTGTTGAATGATCAGCTGTTATCCTGATTGGCTTACCCCTAAATGTAATCTGCTTCCTTTCTCTTGTAGCTTTTAAAATTCTCTCCTTATTCTGTATGTTGGGCATCTTCATTATAATGTGTCTAGGTGTGGATCTCTTATCATTTTGCACATTTGGCGTCCTGTAGGCTTCTAGGATTTGGGATTCTGTCTCATTCTTCAAGTCTGGGAAGTTTTCTCATATTATTTCATTGAATAGATTGCTCATTCCTTTGGTTTGGAGTTCTGTACCTTCCTGTATCCCAATGACTCTTAAGTTTGGTCTCTTGATGTTATCCCATATTTCTTGGATGTTCTGCTCATGGTTTCTTAACAGTCTTGCTGAGCTGTCTATGTTCTTTTCAAGTTGAAATACTTTGTCTTCATTGTCTGATGTTCTATCTTCTAAGTGTTCTACTCTGCTGGTAGTATTCTCCATTGAGTTTTTAAGTTGGTTTATTGCTTCCTGCATTTCTAGGATTTCTGTTTGTTTGTTTTTTATAACCTCTATCTCCCTGTGTAGTAGATCCTTTGCTTCCTGGATTTGTTTGTGTAATTCATTGTCGAAGTGATCTTTCATTGTCTGATTTTGCTGTCTAATGTCTTCCTTGATACTCCAGATCATCTGAAGCATGTATATCCTGAATTCTTTATCTGACATTCCATCTGCTGCAGCTGTTACCTCTTCTAAAGTTGAGTTGACCTGCATTGCTTGTGGTCCTTTCTTTCCTTGTCTTTTCATACTGCTTGCGTTTCTTTCTGCTTGGTGAAACTGTTGTGTTTTTGAAATGTTTTTTTCTCCTATATATTTATATTGCTCTTGTATAGTTGAAAAGTCTCCCTTGCAGGGTCGGGCGGCGGTCTGCCTACCTTGCAGGCGCGGGCGGCGGCTCTGCTCTCTCCTTACTCCAATTGGAGTGTCGTGACTACCACGCCGGCAGGTCACTGGGCCTGTTCCGGGCGCGGGTGGCGGCTCTGTTCTGCCCCTACTCCAATTGGGGTGACGAATGTACCACGCTGGCAGGCCACTGGGCCTGTCCCGCTGGTCGGTTGCAGGTCTGCCTACCCTGCAGGCGCGGGCGGCGGCTCTGCTCTGCCCCTACTCCAAATGGGGTGACATGTCTGTCGCACCGGCAGGCCACTGGGCCTGTCCCGCTGGTCGGTTGCAGGTCTGCCCACCTTTCGGGCATGGGTGGCGGCTCTGCTCTGCCCCTACTCCAATTGGGGTGTCGTGACTACCACTCCGGCAGGTCGCTGGGCCTGTTCCTGGCACGGGCAGCGACTCTGCTCTGCCCCTACTCCAATTGGGGTGACGTGTGTACCACGCCGGCAGGCTCCTGGGCCTGATCCGCCGGTCTGTCGCAGGTCTGCCTACCTTGCAGGTGCGGGCGGCGGCTCTGCCCTGCCCCCACTCCAATTGGGGTCACGTGACCACCACACCGGCTGGGCCTGATCCGGGCGCGGGCGAAGGCTCTGCTCTGCCCCTACTCCAGTTGGGGTGACGTGTGTACCACGCTGGCAGGCCCCTGGGCCTGACCCGCCAGGCTGTGGCAGGTCTGCTTACCTTGCAGGCGTGGGCGGCGGCACTGCCCTGCCCCTCCTACCACGCCTGTGTACCACTGGATCGCGGGTCTGCCCACCTTGCGGGCGCGGGTGGCGGCTCCGTTCCGCCCCCTCTCCAATTGGGGTCATGCGATCACCACGCCGGCGAGCCGCTGGGCCTGCTCCAGGCGCGGGCGGCGGCCCGGCTCCTCCCTTCTGGCTCGACGACAAATCGAGAGAGACTCGGGTGTCTGTGCCTCACCCTCCCTACCAGGAGACCATCTGTTTCTGTCGCTGCTGGTATTGATGAAGTTCTCTCCTCCGCTGCTTTCTGATGACATCTGGTCTCTGCCATGTTGGTATCCTATGCGAATGGTAGCATTTAGTTCCCTTTGCCGGGTAACCAAAGCAACGGGTGAGTCCTGACCGGCCCTCAGCAGGACCCGGACTGAGAAGCAGTTTCCGCGGGCTCCTCAGCCTTGGGCAAGAGCAGTTCCGGGAGCCGGAACTCGGCCGCTTCGTGCTCGGTGTATGCTCTGATAAGAGCAGGCTCCAAGAAGCACTCAGGCACTGAGCCTGAGTAATCTGTCTGCAAGCCGCAGGCGAATGGCAGCCTGAAATTACCTGTTCTATGGCTGAATGAGCTGCGGTCAGTCGAAAACAGGGATGGTGACGTCAGCTCTCCAAGATGGTGGCCGCTGGCCTCCTCTGTGGTCTGACCGGTGTGGAGAACAGAAATGGACCGCTTCCTTCCCCCATCTCGAACCCAGAATTCAGCACTGAGTACGGTGCTTGCACGGCTGGCAGAAACTGCAGTGCTGTATCCCTGCGCCACTATCTCCTCCTCGTTTCCCAGCGCGCGCTGCAGCCTGTAGCCGAGGGGTGATTTGCTGAATAAGTAGTGTTACCCTCCTTGCGACAAATGTCTCGCGTTTGAGTCCCCATAGCCGATCCTCGTGAGATGGAAATCCTTCCTCCAGGTTCCGGAGCACCCCACTATTGCTGGAAATTCCTAACAAGATAGCCTTTATCCATCCTGACTTGTCATACTCCCACACAGTGACGCGGCACACGGGGGCAATGCACTCCCCTCGCCGCCATCTTCCAGCCTCTAGCTGTTATTTGTTTTCAATGGGCACTATACCTTTTCCTGAGCAGGCAAAATCTTTGGTATAGTCTTCAGAAAATCTTTTTCTCTGCATTCCCAGGAGCCAAATTAGCCTTGATGAATAAGCCATTAGAATAAAAGGAACGACACACACACACACACACACACACACAGAGTTTGGAGATCTCTTTACATATTCATGCTCTTTTGCATTTTTCCTCCTAGACTTCAAGTAAAATTGCTCTTCAGTTAACATTTTTTTTTATCAAGGCTTTAGTGGACAACTGTTGAGTTTATTTATTTAACAACACTCCTGTCATTTTTCTGGGAATAGACCTTTTAAAATCTGTTCCTTCCCCTTTCCCCTACTGCAACTAAAGGATCTGCAGGAGCCACCATCTTCTTGAATGACCCCATGCCTGGTCACTGCTGATTGGTCCATGAGTGGACAATATGACTGACCATTAGAAGTTCTTGGTTTATATATTTGGAACTAGGACTAGGAGAATGCTTTAACTCCTCTCTTCACAGGAAAAAAAAAACAAAGAAAATGGTGATGAGAGCCTAAGCAGCAGAGGCTTCCATATTTCCTCTGTTGAGAGTGAAGAAAGCCTGAATGAGACATACTGAGAAAGACACCAGCATGTGCCATTTAAGTCCTTTTCAAGTCCCATGTTCAATTGTTCTTGCTCCCCAGCCACACTTTTGCTCTGAGTATATTTGATTATTCATCCCTTTCTTGGATTCTGTGAATAATTGATTCTTTCCTCTTTGGACAAAGGTAGCTTAGGTTGTATTTCTGCTTCTTACAAAGAAGTCATTCTTTGAAGTATGATGACATTTGAAATACCGTCTTTGGAGAAAAATGACTTGGAGAATGAACCCTGGGAGGACATAAAAAATATATCAAGTGTGGCAGAGGAGGGTGGTCTGGGTAAGTGATGCAAGATGAGACCCAGGAGGAGGAGGTGAGAGCTTGACATCATAGACGAAGCAGAGAGAAGAGTTTTGAGAGGGGAGGTTTGAACTTACACAGTTCTGAGAGAATCAGGTAAGATGGCACCAAAAGATACTGGTTCTAACCACAGCCATCCTACTATAAACCACATATGGAGGAATGGTGGATGCAAAAGCCAATCAATGTGGATTAGGAGCAAGTGGGTGCTGACGAGGTTCAGATTGTGGTTATAAATAGTATTAGGAGATTGAATAGTAGAGACCAGAGGTAGTACTAGTATCAATAGGGGTATATTGTTGAAGAGTGTTTTACTTTCCTTCCTCTCTTAATATGTGAGAAATACATTCAATAAACATTTACTGAGTGCGTATCATAAGTAACATACATACTATGTTAGTTATTGGGATAAAAAATGACTAAAACACAAACAAAATTAAATACTATCCAAGGACAGTATTTCAAATGTCAAAATTAAATAAATCATACCTCCATAAAATTGGAAACTAGAATCCCTAAAAATACTATTGTAAAGTAGTGTTTAAGTAATAAAAATGTGTTGAAATTTTAATTAAGTTTTAAAAATCAGGTTAAAAATCAGCATGTTCATCGAATCCAATTTTATTGTATATATTATAAACATGTGTATGCACATAAAGCCTAGAAGGATACACAGAGAAATGTAAATCATGGTTAATAGTGGTGTTGAGATTTGTAGGCAACTTTCTTTTTATTCTTTTGTTCATCTGCATTCTATAAATTTTCTGCATTTTACCGATTTTATTTTGTAGTAAGAAAAGTTCACAAAGATAATATATTTCTAAAGATAGATGTGTATAGAACTTGGAGTTGGCCACTAGGAGAAGTCATAACAGAATAAACAGCCCAGTAAAACTGCTTGTTATGTCCAGAGACGAGAATATTCGGGGTTGGGGGGTCTTCTTGGAGGAGTCAAGATTTGAGTTAAACCTTGAGAAATGAGCAAGAATTGGTCCATTTAGAAAGAAAGCAGGAAAGCAACTATAGAGTGGGGAAGTACATGAACTATCCAAGGGATTTTGAGCAGGCTAGGGCAGAAGAGTAGGAGCCTCCTTAAGAGCCCAAGAAAGATAGCAGAGTTATGCTGTCTTCATCCAGAGAGGAATGGATCAGTATGGAGGCTGAACATCCAGGTATGAAATGGTAAGGACCCAAACTATGAAAATTGGAGTAGGAGTAGAGGAGTAGGGCTGTATTTGAGAGTTATTTAGGAAGAGAAATGGATAAGCTTTAAAATAATATTAGTAGAAGTTGCAGGTAAGCTTTTTCTGCAGCACACCTTTGGCATGGGTTTTGGGGTGGGAGACATTTACTAGAGATTTACACATGTGAAGGGAAGGGGTAAGGAGCAGGGTTGGGCAAGAGAAGTTGGACTATGATGTCGATCAGACAAAGCCTTGGCCAACATGGCAGGGGCTTGGAAGCGAGTATTGCCCATTTGCACTGGACTGCCCCTGGCCAAAAATTGCCAAGCATTTATGCCCCTACCTCAGCCTCAGGAGATGGTCTGCCCCAGGAAGTTCATGACTTAAGGTGACCCTGAAGGAACTGACAGCTGCGGGTGGCAACAAGTCTTTCCTGGAAGAGGGGGTTCATGGGTGGTACATCTTGTGTTACAAGAACTGCAAGCTATGGGCTGCTTACATACTCTGTGAAGGAGTGCTGTTACCATCCCTACCTCACCAATGAGGCAAAACATAGGAAGAGATCAAGAAATCCTCCTAATGTCACGCAGCTGAGTAGCAGTACAGCTAGGGTTGAAGCCATTGGTTCTAGTGCCCTTGTTCTTAACCACACTCCCACTGCCTGTTGCTGGAGGTGGTCCTGCGGTGGGGTTGGCCTGTCAGTCCAGGCAAGTTAAAGCCTGGATGTTGCTTGCTTCTCATCTCCCTTCTCCCCTTCCTTCCTCCCTCCCACTTCCCCACTCATATACTATTGATTATCTTAAGAAGGAAAGTCAAATGCAATAAAGCCCATATTGATTTATCAAGCAAAGTCCAGCTATATTAATGAAATAATAAACACACACGTTAGTGAAACTGTGCCCCAGCACTTATTTTTTTTTTTATTGGTTGTTCAAAACATTACAAAGCTCTTGACATATCATATTTCATACATTAGATTCAAGTGGGTTATGAACTCCCATTTTTACCTCAAATACAGATTGCAGAATCACATCGGTTACACATCCATATTTTTACATAATGCCATATTAGTGACTGTTGTATTCTGCTACTTTGCTATCCTCAACTATCCCCCCTCCCCTCCCCTCCCATCTTCTCTCTCTACCCCATGTACTGTAATTCATTTCTCTCCTTGTTTTTTTTCCCATTCCCCTCACAACCTCTTATATGTAATTTTGTATAACAATGAGGGTCTCCTTCCATTTCCATGCAATATCCCTTTTCTCTCCCTTTCCCTCCCACCTCATGTCTCTGTTTAATGTTAATCTTTTCCTCCTGCTCTTCCTCCCTGCTCTGTTCTTAGTTGCTCTCATTATATCAAAGAAGATATTTGGCATTTGTTTTTTAGGGATTGGCTAGCTTCACTTAGCATAATCTGCTCTAGCGCCATCCATTTCCCTGCAAATTCCATGATTTTGTCATTTTTTAGTGCTGCATAATACTCCATGGTGTATAAAAGCCACATTTTTTTAATCCATTCATCTATTGAAGGGCATCTGGGTTGGTTCCACAGTCTAGCTATTGTGAATTGTGCTGCTAAGAACATCGATGTGGCAGTATCCCTGTAGTACGCTCTTTTAAGGTCTTCAGGGAATAGTCCGAGAAGGGCAATAGCTGGGTCAAATGGTGGTTCCATTCCCAGCTTTCCAAGGAATCTCCATACTGCTTTCCAAATTGGCCGCACCAATTTGCAATCCCACCAGCAATGTACAAGTGTACCCTTTTCCCCACATCCTCGCCAGCACTTGTTGTTTGACTTCATAATGGCTGCCAATCTTACTGGAGTGAGATGGTATCTTAGGGTGGTTTTGATTTGCATTTCTCTGACTGCTAGAGATGGTGAGCATTTTTTCATGTACTTGTTGATTGATTGTATGTCCTCCTCGAGGAAGTGTCTGTTCAGGTCCTTGGCCCATTTGTTGATTGGGTTATTTGTTAACTTATTGTCTATTTTTTTGAGTTCTTTGTATACTCTGGATATTAGGGCTCTGTCTGAAGTGTGAGGAGTAAAAATTTGTTCCCATGATGTAGGCTCCCTATTTACCTCTCTTATTGTTTCTCTTGCTGAGAAAAAACTTTTTAGTTTAAGTAAGTCCCATTTGTTGATTCTTGTTATTAACTCTTGTGCTATGGGTGTCCTATTAAGGAATTTGGAGGCCGACCCCACAATATGTAGATCGGAGCCAACTTTTTCTTCTATCAGACGCAGAGTCTCTGATCTGATATCAAGCTCCTTGATCCATTTTGGGTTAACTTTTGTGCATGGCGAGAGAAGGGGATTCAGTTTCATTTTGTTGCATATGGATTTCCAGTTTTCCCAGCACCATTTGTTGAAGATGCTATCCTTCCTCCATTGCATGCTTTTAGCCCCTTTATCAAATATAAGATAGTTGTAACTTTGCAGATTAGTCTCTGTGTCCTCTATTCTGTACCATTGGTCCACCCGCCTGTTTTGGTACCAGTACCATGCTGTTTTTGTTACTATTGCTCTGTAATATAGTTTGAAATCTGGTATTGCTATACCACCTGATTCACACTTCCTGCTTAGCATTGCTTTTGCTATTCTGGGTCTTTTATTTTTCCATATGAATTTCATGATTGCTTTATCTATTTCTACAAGAAATGCCGTTGGGATTTTGATTGGCATTGCATTAAACCTATAGAGAACTTTTGGTAATATCGCCATTTTGATGATGTTAGTTCTGCCTATCCATGAACAGGGTATATTTTTCCATCTTCTAAGATCTTCTTCTATTTCTCTCTTTAGGGTTCTGTAGTTTTCATTGTATAAATCTTTCACCTCTTTTGTTAGGTTGATTCCCAAGTATTTTATTTTTTTTTTTTGAGGATATTGTGAATGGAGTGTTTTTCCTCATTTCCGTTTCAGAAGTTTTGTCGCTTATATACATAAATGCCTTTGATTTATGCATGTTGATTTTATATCCTGCCACTTTGCTGAATTCATTTATTAGTTCTAGTAGTTTTTTGTAGACCCTTTTGGGTCTTCTAGGTATAGAATCATGTCTTCTGCAAATAGTGATAATTTAAGTTCTTCTTTTCCTATTTTGATGCCTTTAATTTCTTTCGTCTGTCTAATTGCTCTGGCCAGTGTTTCAAGAACTATATTGAATAGAAATGGTGATAGAGGGCATCCCTGTCTTGTTCCAGATTTTAGGGGGAATGCCTTCAATTTTTCTCCATTCAGAATGATGCTAGCCTGAGGCTTAGCATAGATAGCTTTTACAATGTTGAGGTAAGTTCTTGTTATTCCTAGTTTTTCTAATGTTTTGAACATAAAGGGATTCTGTACTTTGTCGAATGCTTTTTCTGCATCTATCAAGATGATCATATAGTTCTTATCTTTAAGTCTATTGATGTGGTGAATAACATTTATTTTCTGTATATTGAACCATCCTTGCATCCCGGGGATGAATCCTACTTGATCATGGTGCATAATTTTTTTGGTGTGTTTTTGTATCCGATTCACCAGAATTTTATTGAGGATTCTTGCATCTAGGTTCATTAGAGATATTGGTCTATAGTTTTCTTTCTTTGAGGTGTCTTTGTCTGGTTTCGGAATCAGGTTGATGTTGGCCTCATAGAATGAATTTGGAAGAGCTCCCTCTTTTTCTATTTCCTGGAATAACTTGAAAAGTATTGGTATTAATTCTCCTTTAAAGGTTTTGTAAAACTCCGCTGCATACCCATCTGGTCCTGGGCTTTTCTTGGTTGGTAGTCTTTTGATTGCTTCTTCTATTTCATCCATTGATATTGGTCTGTTCAAATTATGTGTATCCTCCTGACTCAGTCTGGGCAAATCATACGACTTAAGAAATTTATCAATGTCTTCACTATCTTCTATTTTATTGGAATATAGGTTTTCAAAATAATTTCTAATTGTATTCTGTATTTCTGTATCATCTGTTGTGATATTGCCTTTTTCATCCCACATGTTAGTAATTTGAGTTCTCTCTCTTCTTCTCTTCATTAGCATGGCTAAGGGTCTGTCGATCTTATTTATTTTTTCGAAGAACCAACTTTTAGTTTTGTTAATTTTTTCAATAGTTTCTTTTGTTTCAATTTCGTTGATTTCCGCTCTGATTTTAATTATTTCTTGCCTTCTGCTACATTTGCTGTTGTTTTGCTCTTCCTTTTCTAGGGCTTTGAGATGAAGCGTGAGCTCATTTATTTGTTGTTTTTTTCTTTTTTTGAGGAATGACCTCCAGGCGATGAATTTCCCTCTTAAAACTGCTTTCATTGTGTCCCATAGATTCCGATATGTTGTGTCTGTATTTTAATTTATCTCTAAGAATTTTTTGATTTCCTGCTTTATGTCTTCTGTAACCCATTGAACATTCAGTAACATATTGTTCATTTTCCATGTGATGTAGGATTTTTACTTCCTTCTTTTATCATTGATTTCCAGTTTCATTCCATTATGATCAGATAAAACGCATGGTATTATCTCTACCCCTTTATATTTACTGAGGGTTGCCCTATGGCATAATATATGGTCTATTTTTGAGAAGGATCCATGTGCTGCTGAGAAAAAAGTATATCCACTTGATGATGGATGATATATTCTATATATGTCAGTTAAGTCTAGGTTATTGATTGTGATATTGAGTTCTATAGTTTCTTTATTCAACTTTTGTTTGGAGGATCTGTCCAATGGTGAGAGAGGTGTGTTGAAGTCACCCATAATTATTGTGTTGTGGTCTATTTGATTCTTGAACTTGAGGAGAATTTGTTTTATGAACGTTGCAGCACCATTATTTGGTGCATAAATATTGATAATTGTTATGTCTTGTTGGTGAATGGTTCCTTTTAACAGTATATAATGTCCTTCCTTATTACTTTTGATTAACTTAGTCTTGAAGTTGATTTTATTCGATATGAGGATGGCCACCCATGCTTGCTTACGAGGACCGTGTGCGTGGTATATTTTTTCCCAACCTTTCGCCTTCAGCCTGTGTATGTCTTTTCCAATCAGATGTGTCTCCTGGAGGCAGCATATTGTTGGATTTGTTTTTTTAATCCATGTTACCAGCCTATGTCACTTTATTGGAGAGTTTAAGCCATTAACATTTAGAGTTACTATTGATATATGGTTCGTACTTCCAGCCATGTTTGATTATTTATCTTTTTTTTTAAATTTTGTTTGTTTCTCCATGATTAGCTTTCCCCCCGCCCTCTGTCTTTACTGAGGCACTTCCCACTGATGGTTTTGGTTATTGTTTTTCATTTATTCCTCGTGTAGTGTTTTGCTCAATATGCTTTGCAATGCTGGTTTTCTGGCTGCAAATTCTTTTAACTTTTGTTTATCATGAAAGATTTTTATTTCGTTGTCATACCTGAAGCTTAATTTTGCTGGATACAGAATTCTTGGTTGGCATCCATTGTCTTTCAGTGTTTGAAATACGTTGTTCCAGGATCTTCTCGCTTTCAGCATCTGTGATGAAAAATCCGTTGTTAACCTTATTGGTTTACCCCTGAATGTAATCTGCCTCCTTTCTCTTGTAGCTTTTAATATTTTCTCTTTGTTCTGTATATTGGATATCTTCATAACAATGTGTCTTGGCATTGGTCTACTGTGATTTTGTATGCTCGGTGTCCTGTATGCATCTACAATTTGTATATCCATTTCCTTTTTTATTTCTGGAAAGTTTTCTGTAATTATTTCATTCAGCAGGTTACTCATTCCCTTGGTTTGAATCTCTATACCTTCCTCTATCCTGATGACTCTTAAGTTTGGTTTTTTTAATGTTATCCCATATCTCTTGGATGTTTTTCTTGTGATTTTTTATCAGCCTTTCTGAGTTGGCTAGACTCTTTTCAAGATGATATATTTTGTCTTCATTATCTGACGTTCTGGCTTCTACTTGCTCCACTCTGTTAGTGATACTCTCATTTGAGTTTTTAATTGGGTTTATAGTTTCCTTCATTTCTAGAATTATTGTTTGATTTTTTTTATAATCTCTATCTCCTGATAAAGATGCTTAACTTCTTCTTTTATCTGTTTATGTAATTCATTTTCAATGTGATCTTTCACTGTTAGAATTTGCTGTCTCATATCCTCTTTAAGGTTCCATTCCATCTGTATAAGGTATTCCTTGAGTTCTTTATTTGACCATTTTTCTGATGCCTCTAGGTCCTCCTGAATATTTAGGCTGTCCTGCATTGTTTGTACTCCTTTTCTTCCTTGCTTTTTCATGCTGCTCATGTTACTTCTTGTTCTGTTTGACTGCTGAGTTACTGTTTACTCCTATAAATTTATTTGATGCTTGGGAGGAAAGGTATTAGGAGGGAAGGGAAGAAGTCACTAAAGAGAATGAGTGTAAGCAGGTAGAATTCAAGGAAGGGGGAATAAGAAAATTGAAAAGAAATGAAAAGACCAAAGAAAAAAAATAGAAAATAAAAAAAGAAAAAAAATTAAAAAAAATAATAAAAGAATAAAAATTAAAATTTAAGAAAAAAATAAAAAAAAAATTTAAAAAACAACAAAAAAAATGAAAATAAAAAAAAAACAAATTAAAAAAAAATTAATAAATGCAGTCTTAGAGTTTGATTAACTTCTCTTCCAGTAGGTGGAGCTGTGCCCACCGGGCCAAGCTTCTCCTCTCAATACGTGGGAACCAATCACTGTGCGCAGCTCCTCCTCCCCGACTGGGCGGGTCTCCAATTCTGGGTGCCTAGGGCCTTCTCTTGTGTCTAGTCACTTCCCCACTTTTCCTCCAGCCAGGCCCCGCTCACCGGTGACGCTCACCACAATACTGGCTACACGCCAGGTCTGCTGCTCCCCGGAGCCCTATTTTCATGAATGACTGGGCACACTCTCCCTGTTTGCCATTCCCTCAGACCCTAAGTTTGTAGAGCTTGGGGCTGAGAACCCTCAGCGAATTTTGCTAGCCCTCCGGTAGCCACACCCCTGGTAGCTGGTGCAAGAGACCTCAGTTGTCAGCACTGGTGGGAGCGGTAGCCGGGAGTTCCGCATCGCGGGTCCCGCACCACTCCTGATTCCCTCGGTCTGGCTATCGCGCTCATGGGCGAGCTGGGAGGGGCCCTTAAGGTTTCCCCACTGTGAGGAGAGGGAAGGCTAGGGGATTACACACCTGTCGCCGCTGGTTTCAATGAAGTTATCTCCTCCACCGGATTCTGGTGTCGTCAGTTCTCTGCCATGGTGGTGTCCCATGCAAATGGTGACAGTTCGTTCCCTTTGCCGGGTGACCAATGCAACGGGTTGGTCCTGACTGGCTCTCCCAAGCCCCGTTTCAATCCTGTGGCCACTGCCTATGAAGGCTCGGTTGGCATTTACCTCCGTACTTTCAGAAGGGCCGACCAGTTGTTTCAGTAGGATCGTTTAGTGCTGAGTCACAGCAGTTTGTCTGCGAGAAGCAGGCGAACCGGAGCTTGAATTCAGCCGATCCAGGCTCGGTGTGTGTTCTGAGAGGCCCAGACTGTTTGCCCCAGATCCACATCAGCTCAGCATTGCCTAGTGATCCTGAGCAAACAGCATTTAGACGGTTTACGACTCCCTATGCCCGCACAGCTGAGGAGGTCAGAGACTTGATCTCTCCGCTCCCGCCGCCATGTTCACCCAGCACTTATTTTTAAAGTCATGTTTCAAAACATATTACCTATAGAAGTTATGGATAGTTTCTATCAAATGAGAAGAATAGATACTGTTGAGTAGCAGGAATAATTTGTATTCTTAGATTATCATTTAATATTTTGATTTTGGAGATCTTTCCTGTATTTTTGTTTTAAAGTGATGTGGTTACTTTAGAGTGTGGTTCACATAGGAAAATTTTAAAGCACACCAACATAATCCAGTACTTTCTAAATCAAATCCATTGACTTTAATAATTCTTTTACTGAACAGGGAGCTAGCTGGCAGAGTGTGGGTGTGGAAGGGCACTGAGGTGCTCATCAGGTGAGGACCTTGAGTGAGGGAGAAAGCTCAAAACCATCCCTATTGGGATTGAAGTAGGAGGACCCAGATATGGACTTCAGTGGCTTCACGTACTTGCTCTGTATTCAGTGCCACCACCTCATGCTGCTGAGCCTTGGCTTCCACAACTACCAGCATCCACAGCAGAAGTTAAAGGAGATGGTGCCTAGGGAAGAGGCTGCCTTTGGTAAGACCAAGAAGCATCAGCTGAATGTGACTTGGAAACACAATTCCCTCGGGTGTTCATTGCTCAAGACATTCTTCTTTCTCTTCGCTCATTCTTCTCCTCTTCTCCACCTCCTGAAAGATTGGGGACTTCTGCATTCAGGGGCTCCTGGGTTTTGAGCTCTGGCCGAGAGAGGATAATTCCCTTCTTGTACTCAATCAACCCAGCATTCATCTGCAGCTAGGGAGAGCAGCCAGTCTGATTTCTTGACATAAACACACTGAACAAGGAAGACAGGCCCTGCAGAGTTATTTAAAACCCCAATTTGAGAGAGAGCGAGCATCTTGAATCTGAAGTTCTCACCTAAATATAAACGGCAAAGCTTATTCAACATCAAATCAAATCAATGATAATTTGAGGACTAATTAGCATTTGGGGCTTTTTTCGGCAGCGTGGTGATGTGGTGTATAATGCTATGTGATTGGGGAAAAGCACGTAATTATGAGGCTGAATACATTGTCTCCTGGAGACATGTGAAGAAGCAGATTCCCTTAGCCAAAGAGGCCTGTCACTGTCAGAGGGAGGGAGGGGGAGGGGGTGTGTGGCCAGTCTATACTGAAGCCTGCTGCAAGCAGGGGAACCTTGGAGGGTGGCACCATCTTTTTCACAGCAGGGTTTTAAAATTTCTTTTAGACCAATGAAGTTTCACCTCTTACTTTAATCCTAAGAGGTAAAAGAACAGGTGAGATTCTTAAAAAAAAATTGGACAAAGAGAAACTATAATTTGGTACATACTTGCTGAGGACCAGGTGTCAAAATAATCCTAAAAACTGATGTTTTTGGAGTAACTTTCATGTGGTTATGTTAAGCCCTTAACATATACCATTAGTTTAATTTTAAATAGTTATAAGAGATCAGTACTGCTATTATTACTATTATTACTATTATTATTAAACTGAGGTCCTGAGAAGTTAAAAAATTTCTTCAAGTCTTCTTCTTCTTATTATTATTATTATTATTAGGATGAGAAAACTGAGGTCCTAAGAAGTTAAGAAATTCCTTCAAGTCTTGAGTGCAAGCAGATCATAGCTCATATGCTTAATATTCTTTTGGCTCCAAGGTTTACAGTGCTAATTCCTGTACTGCACCCATCAGCATAAAGTATATTATGTCATCATCCAATAAGACTATGGAAAATGGATATTCTTAATGATGAGAGAAGCCTGGCTTCTAAAGGTAGAAATTAATCCAAAGTTACCCAGCAGTCAGCTGCCAAGTCCCAAGTATAAGAACACGGTAAAATGAGAACATAAAAAAATATACAAAGCTCCACTAACTCTGATTTTACAAAATGATAAAGTCCAAAGAGCACACAGCCCCCTTGGGGTAAACAGCTCTGCAAAACAGGAGTCTTGATTGAAGTGCAGGCTCTGTGATCTGCTGCCCTGTCTCCTGTGAAGCAGCCCTGTAGGTCCACGGTTGGTCACCAGGTGACCCAGGATCCAGATGCCCAATGGGTGTCTCTGGCTTGAGAGCCCCAAGCAGGAAGAGGGCAGCATGTTGCTGTCTCTCAGATACCAAGTCTGACCCCTGGAGGTGGCTGCTTAGCATGTGAGTTGAGAAACATCCTGAGGCCATGTTGGGGTTCTGTAGGAAAGAGGGACAGGCTGTTTGGTCATGTCTATGGCAGCCTTAGCATGATGGAATGGTGACATCTGCACTGGGGAGCTGTTCCTGCCTCCCATTCTGATTATTCCAGATGCTCCTCTTCTCTCTTTGTACAGTGAATACGTAGAGAGAGGGACATTTTCTAACAAGAGTCAGGTAGAAACAGCTGAGTTCTTTCTGTAGGTGTCCCCAACATGCGCAGGTGACACATCCAGCACTCAGCCATGCCCCTTCCCTTTAAGGGACTCCAAGTTGCTTCGTGTTAACGTTTAGACATGAGCAACGGAGAGGCAGGTGTCTTGGATCAGGAAAGCATGGTAAGAAAAATAAAACCCTTTGGATGAAGTTTTTTTTTTTTTTTTTTTCCCCTCCAGATTGAATATTAAGAGGGCAGAAAGTGGTTGCTTTTCTAAGCATGATGAGGTGATTCCAATCATATTCACTCGACTGGGGACAGCCTGATGGGGGTCCAATTGCTGAGTAGCACGTTTGGACATAAAAAGGGAGACAATTAGTCTTCTCAAGAGGCAATTGAGATGGCGTAAGTGGCACTAGGAAACAAGAGTCTTTTTTTTTTTTTAAATTTTAATATGATGAGGAAAAACTCAAATAGCTGAGGCTCAAGATTGTTGATACAAGCAATTGTTATGAATAGAGTAGCAATTGCATTAGATTATAGTCTGAATTGCCACCTGATTTTGACAGTAACTCAATTATTTATTGAGCACCTACCATATTCCTAGACACAAGATGTTCCTATGAAGAGGATTATATATTATTTATAATGTGAAATATACATATTGAAAGCTTTTGAAGAGATCTATCATTAAAGAAAAATATAAACAAGGCTATTAAAATAGAATTAAAAATATCTATGTAGGAAATCAGAGGCAAAAATCAGTAATCAGTATCGTTGTTATGATTGAGATTTAAGATTAGCTCTGAGCTTCCTGACAGATGAGGCAAAGGGGATGATGGTGGGTGCATATTTGCACTACTGGGTACAATTTTTGGAAAATTTGGAAATGTAAACTTTTTATAACAGAAAACTTTGATGATCAGCTTCTTGGGCGCAGTGACTGAATCTTAATTATCATAGGATATCAGGTGCCTGATCGGATACATGGCATATGTATAATGAAAATAAGTTTGTTGAATTTATTTCAATGATACACTGGCTGGTGGGGCATGGAGTATGGGAAAACTATTCAATATAGAATGGTGTTATGATATCTCAGGGAAACCTCTTTATGGATATGAAAGTTAATTTAAAGCAACCCTATAGCTTCCTGGTGATTTGCCTAGTTACAAAGATAAGGCTCAGAATACTAAAAGGAGTATAGGCATAGAGGCAGACTGTGGAATATTTTGGAAACAAAAATTTATAATTTTCTAAGAAACTCGGGGGGAATTATATATTTACCCTGCCATCCAATAGTAACAAAGGGCAAGGAGAATGAGGCAGACAAGTGAACTTCTTCCATACACTGCTATAGCAAGAAGGAGAAAGAAGTCATATCAGTCAAAGTCCAGAGTGGAGGACAGAACTTTGTATATTCTAAGCATATAAATTGTGGGATATTTAATGTAGGGAACTGATTCCACAAGGAATGGAGGCTTTGAATGGGGAAGTGAAGGTAATGTTTTAGTCAGCTTTCCATCACTGTGACTGAAAGACCTGACAAGAACAAGTTGGAGGAAGAAAGGTTTATTTTGGTTCATAGTTTTAGAGGTTCAGTCCCTGGTCAGCCAACTCCACAGCTCTTGGCCTGAGGTGAGGCAGAACATCATGGTGGAAGGGCATAGCCATAGAGGAAAGCAGCTCAGAGTGTGACAGCAAAGAGGGTTCCACTCACCAGGGGCAAAATATAAACCCCAAAGTCACATCCCCAGTAACCTACTTCCTCCAGCCACACCCTACTTGCTTACAGTTACCGCCCAGTTAACCCATATCAGTGGATTATCCATTGATTAAGTTAATGCTCTCATACTCTAAGCATTTCACCTCTGAACATTCTTATCTCACATATGAGCTTTTTTAGGGCAACTCACATCCAAAGCATAACCATGAGGCAATTCAGAGACCAATAATACAAGGAAGCCTCCATACCTTCTCAAGTCGAAAGAGGAGGTGGTGTTGCTGGAGCTGAAGGGATGGGTCATGGAGTGAGTCCAGAATCATGGCAGACGGCCGGTGGAAGCTAGAGCTATGGATTGTGAAACCACTGCCAACAGGAAAACCACTGGAGAGGGAGGGATGACGAGCTGGCGTCTGCCTTCCCCCACTCTGTGGTCTTCCATCTCTCATTGGCTGAACCCCTTTGAAACCTGCTGGTATAAGAGTCTTGGAAGCACACTCTCAGGTCTCAGCCCCTCTGAATCTTAGCAGAGTCAAGAAAAGATAAAGATAAACCTGAGGGTAAAGGCCCAGCTCTGGCACAGGTGTGAATAGAACCTATTAAATCTGTGCCAAGCCTTGGATCATGAGCATGGTATAAGGATTCTGGAAAAGTTGAAGTCTGATTTCTTTTTTATAATCTCATTCATGAAAAATATTTTGGCTCCCTGTATCTCAACATATAAAGTTCTTTGAGAGTATAATTTAGTTGCAAATGATTCTGGGTTTAAATTCCAATACTGCTCCTTAAACCATGTTGAGAACATGGACAAGTTACCTCACTTCTCTGAGCCTCGGTTTTCCCATCTCTAAAATGGAAATGAAGTAAACAAAGAATCATGAAGATCAAAGGAGGAAATGAGCATAAAACATCTAGCTCAGGGGGGATCCAACATGGCGGCGAGAGGGGAGGCAGCGCTTTCAGTACCTCCTCAACAAAGGGGTCAGAGAGACGCATGGATACGCTTAGATATGGCCTGCTGAGAAACTCCTAGCAAAATTCCACTAAAGAGAGACCGGCCGGGAATTGGAAGGATTTTTGGAGGTGACAGTCTGCGCTAGACGAGTGAATCTCCGCCACGCAGCGCAGAGGTCCAGACCCGCCAGCCGCTGCCCGCGCGACTCGGCGACTGTCGGCTGCCTGCACGCGGCCCGCGTCAGGGCGGATAGCCCCCGAGGCGCAGCGCAGCGCAGCAGGAGCGGTGCAGGGACTCTAGGAAGAGGTCTCTCGCCAAGCCTTCATGAAATAGCAAACCGGGAGCTGAAACCAACCAGAGACAGACCAGTCCCACCCCTCCCTTCGGACACTCTGGCAAGGAGCCTGGGGCCTGCCATAGCAGAGTGGTGACATCACCAGAGTTCTGCTGACAGAATTCCTTCCCAGCGGAATCCACATTAGCAGGTGTGTGACTCCCACCCCCTCCAGATACAAGCAGCCAGGAAACCACCGGGGGCGTGTCTGTAGGGAAGCAGAGGGGACTCCAGATCCCCACCTCCCCTTAACACCAGCGGCGACACCCAAGATCTTAGCCGCCAGTTTCTGGGGGCGTGCCCACCAAAGGGGTCCTGAAAAATTTAACTGTTGGTTCCCAGATCACCCCACCACAGCACTGGGGCTTAATTGAATGACAGAGAGGGTGTTCATCGTTCGGGATATAGGACACGCGGTGGGGCTGCAAGTGTAATCAGATCCTTGGGGAACCGCCTCTGGTGAACAGGACCTGGCTGGCTGGCTGGGAGGAGGAACAGGGGGAGGGGCCGGATAAGTGAAAGGGCTCTGGACTAACAGGATTGAGAGACTCCCAGGAGCCACCGTACAGGGATTTCTGTCAGCACATAGAGGGCAGAAGCTCAGCTCAGAGGGCACAGCTCCGCCTATTGGAAGAGAAGAAAATGGGATTCAGCCATAGAACAGGGGATGCCAGCATGGCAGAGATCTGATGTCATCGGAGAGCGGCCGAGGAGAAAACTTCATCGGTGCCAGCGGCGACGGAAACAGTTGGTCCCCTGGTAGGGAGGGTGAGTCACAGATACCCGAGTCTCTCTCGCTTTGTCGTCGAGCCAGAGGCGAGGAGAGGGGCCGCCGCCCACGCCCGCAAGGTAGGAAGACCTGCGACCAACCTGCAGATCAGGCCCAGCGGTCTGCAGGTGTGGTAAGAGGGGCAGGGCAGAGCCACCGCCCGCGCTGGCAAGGTAAGCAGACCTGCGACAGACCTGTGGATCAGGCCCAGCGGCCTGCCAGCGTGGTACACACTTCACCCCAACTGGAGTAGGGGCAGAGCAGAGCCTTAGCCCGCGCCCAGATCAGGCCCAGCGGCTCGCCTGTGTGGTGGTCAAGTGACCCCAATTGGAGTGGGGGCGGAGCGGAACTGACACCCTTGCCCACAAGGTGGGCAGACCTGCGACCAACCTGCAGATCAGGCCTAGCGGTCCCCGGGCGTGGTAGGAGGGGCAGGGCAGAGCCTTCGCCCCCACCTGCAAGGTAGGCAGACCTGCGACAGAACAGCGGATCAGGCCCAGGGGTCCGCGGGCGTGGTAGACACCTCACACCAATTGGAGGAGGGGCAGAGCAGAGCCCCTGCCCGCACCTGCAAGGGAGAATTTTCAACTATACAAGAGCAACATAAATATATAGGGGGGGGAAAAATTTCAAAAACACAACAGTTTCACCAAGAAGAAAGAAACGCAAGCAGTATGAAAAGACAAGGAAAGAAAGGACTACAAGCAATGCAGGTCAGCTCAACTTTAGAAGAGGTAACAGCTGCAGCAGATGGAATGTCAGATAAAGAATTCAGGATATATATGCTTCAGATGATCTGGAGTATCAAGGAAGAAATTAGACAGCAAAATCAGACAATGAAAGATCACTTCGACAAGGAATTACACAAACAAATCCAGGAAGCAAAGGATCAACTATACAGGGAGATAGAGGTTATAAAAAACAAACAAACAGAAATCCTAGAAATGCAGGAAGCAATAAACCAACTTAAAAACTCAATTGAGAGTACTACCAGCAGAGTAGAACACTTAGAAGATAGAACATCAGACAATGAAGACAAAGTATTTCAACTTGAAAAGAACATAGACAGCTCAGCAAGACTGTTAAGAAACCATGAGCAGAACATCCAAGAAATATGGGATAACATTAAGAGACCAAACTTAAGAGTCATTGGGATACAGGAAGGTATAGAACTCCATACCAAAGGAATGAGCAATTTATTTAATGAAATAATACGAGAAAACTTCCCAGACTTGAAGAATGAGACAGAATCCCAAATTCTAGAAGCCTACAGGATGCCGAATGTGCAAAATTATAAGAGATCCACACCTAGACACATTATAATGAAGATGCCCAACATACAGAATAAGGAGAGAATTTTAAAAGCTACAAGAGAAAGGAAGCAGATTACATTTAGGGGCAAGCCAATCAGGATAACAGCTGATCTTTCAACACAGACTCTGAAAGCTAGAAGATCCTGGAATAACATATTTCAAACACTGAAAGAAAATGGGTTCCAACCAAGAATTGTGTATCCAGCGAAATTAAGCTTCAGGATGGAAGATGAAATTAAAACCTTCCACGACAAACAAAAGTTAAAAGAATATGCAGCTAGAAAACCATCTCTTCAAAACATCCTCAGCAAAACATTACAGGAAGAGGAAATGGAAAATAACAATGAAAACCAACAGTGGGAGGTAGGACAGTAAAGGGGGGGGAATAATCAAAGAGGAAAACAAACCATGTTTAGTAACATAAATAAACAAATATGGCTGGAACAACAACCCATATCTCAATAATAACCCTAAATGTTAATGGCTTAAACTCACCAATTAAGAGACACAGGCTAGTAGAATGGATCTCAAAACAAGACCCAACAATATGCTGCCTACAGGAGACGCATTTGATAGGAAAAGACATACATAGGCTGAAGGTGAAAGGTTGGGAAAAATCATATCACTCATATGGACTTCGGAAACAAGCAGGAGTGTCCATACTCATATCAAATAAAATAGATTTCAAGCCAAAGTTAATCAAAAGGGATAAAGAGGGACACTACATACTGCTTAAGGGAACCATACACCAACAAGACATAACAATCATAAATATATATGCCCCAAACAATGGCGCAGCTATGTTCATCAAACAAACTCTTCTCAAGTTCAAAAGTCTAATAGACCACCATACAATAATCATGGGAGACTTCAACACACCTCTCTCGCCACTGGACAGATCTTCCAAACAAAAGTTGAATAAGGAAACTATAGAACTCAATAACACAATTAATAACCTAGACTTAATTGACATATATAGAATATACCACCCAACATCAAGCAGTTACACTTTTTTCTCAGCAGCACATGGATCCTTCTCAAAAATAGATCATATATTATGTCACAGGGCAACGCTTAGACAATATAAAGGAGTAGAGATAATACCATGCATCCTATCTGACCATAATGGAATGAAACTGAAAATCAACGATAAAAGAAGGAAGGAAAAAGCATACATCACTTGGAGAATGAACAATAGGTTACTGAATGATCAATGGGTTATAGAAGACATCAAGGAGGAAATTAAAAAATTCTTAGAGATTAATGAAAACACAGACACAACATATCGGAATCTGTGGGACACATTGAAAGCAGTTCTAAGAGGAAAATTCATTGCTTGGAGTTCATTCCTTAAAAAAAGAAAAAACCAACAAATAAATGATCTCATGCTTCATCTCAAAATCCTAGAAAAAGAAGAGCAAAACAACAGCAAAAGAAGTAGAAGGCAAGAAATAATTAAAATCAGAGCTGAAATTAATGAAATCGAAACAAAAGAAACAATTGAAAAAATTGACAAAACTAAAAGTTGGTTCTTTGAAAAAATAAACAAAATCGACAGACCCTTAGCGATGCTAGCGAAGAGAAGAAGAGAGAGAACTCAAATTACTAGCATACGGGATGAAAAAGGCAATATCACAACAGACACTTCAGAAATACAGAAGATAATCAAAAATTATTTTGAATCCTTATACTCCAATAAATTAGAAGATAGTGAAGGCATCGATAAATTTCTTAAGTCATATGATCTGCCCAGATTGAGTCAGGAGGATATAGACAACCTAAACAGACCAATATCAATTGAGGAAATAGAAGAAACCATCAAAAGACTACCAACTAAGAAAAGCCCAGGACCGGATGGGTATACAGCAGAATTTTACAAAACCTTTAAAGAGGAACTAATACCAATACTTTTCAAGCTACTTCAGGAAATAGAAAAAGAGGGAGAACTTCCAAATTCATTCTACGAGGCCAACATCACCCTGATACCTAAACCAGACAAAGACACTTCAAAGAAAGAAAACTTCAGACCAATATCTCTAATGAACCTAGATGCAAAAATCCTCAATAAAATTCTGGCGAATCGGATACAAAAACATATCAAAAAAATTGTGCACCATGATCAAGTAGGATTCATCCCTGGGATGCAAGGCTGGTTCAATATACGGAAATCAATAAATGTTATTCACCACATCAATAGACTTAAAAATAAGAACCATATGATCATCTCGATAGATGCGGAAAAAGCATTCGACAAAGTACAGCATCCCTTTATGTTCAAAACTCTAGAAAAACTAGGGATAACAGGAACATACCTCAATATTGTAAAAGCAATCTATGCTAAGCCTCAGGCTAGCATCATTCTGAATGGAGAAAAATTGAAGGCATTCCCTCTAAAATCTGGAACAAGACAGGGATGCCCTCTCTCACCACTTCTGTTCAACATAGTTCTCGAAACACTGGCCAGAGCAATTAGACAGACGAAAGAAATTAAAGGCATAAAAATAGGAAAAGAAGAACTTAAATTATCACTATTTGCAGATGATATGATTCTATACCTAGCAGACCCAAAAGGCTCTACAAAGAAACTATTAGAGCTAATAAATGAATTCAGCAAAGTGGCAGGATATAAAATCAACACGCATAAATCAAAGGCATTCCTGTATATCAGCGACAAATCCTCTGAAATGGAAATGAGGACAACCACTCCATTCACAATATCTTCAAAAAAAATAAAATACTTGGGAATCAACCTAACAAAAGAGGTGAAAGACTTATACAATGAAAACTACAGAACCCTAAAGAGAGAAATAGAAGAAGATCTTAGAAGATGGAAAAATATACCCTGTTCATGGATAGGCAGAACTAACATCATCAAAATGGCGATATTACCAAAAGTTCTCTATAGGTTTAATGCAATGCCAATCAAAATCCCAAAGGCATTTCTTGTAGAAATAGAGAAAGCAATCATGAAATTCATATGGAAAAATAAAAGACCTAGAATAGCAAAAACAATGCTAAGCAGGAAGTGTGAATCAGGCGGTATAGCGATACCAGACTTCAAACTATACTACAGAGCAATAGTAACAAAAACAGCATGGTACTGGTACCAAAACAGGCGGGTGGACCAATGGTACAGAATAGAGGACACAGAAACCAATCCACAAAACTACAACTATCTTATATTTGATAAAGGGGCTAAAAGCATGCAATGGAGGAAGGATAGCATCTTCAACAAATGGTGCTGGGAAAACTGGAAATCCATATGCAACAAAATGAAACTGAATCCCTTTCTCTCGCCATGCACAAAAGTGAATTCAAAATGGATCAAGGAGCTTGATATCAAATCAGAGACACGCCGTCTGATAGAAGAAAAAGTTGGCTACGATCTACATACTGTGGGGTCGGGCTCCAAATTCCTCAATAGGACACCCATAGCACAAAAGTTAATAACTAGAATCAACAAATGGGACTTACTCAAACTAAAAAGTTTTTTCTCAGCTAAAGAAACAATAAGAGAGGTAAATAGAGAGCCTACATCCTGGGAACAAATCTTTACTCCTCACACTTCAGACAGAGCCCTAATATCCAGAGTATACAAAGAACTCCAAAAATTAGACAATAAGATAACTAACAACCCAATCAACAAATGGGCCAAGGACCTGAACAGACACTTCTCAGAGGAGGACATACAATCAATCAACAAGTACATGAAAAAATGCTCACCATCTCTAGCAGTCAGAGAAATGCAAATCAAAACCACCCTAAGATACCATCTCACTCCAGTAAGATTGGCAGCCATCATGAAGTCAAACAACAACAAGTGCTGGCGAGGATGTGGGGAAAAGGGTACACTTGTACATTGCTGGTGGGACTGCAAATTGGTGCAGCCAATTTGGAAAGCAGTATGGAGATTTCTTGGAAAGCTGGGAATGGAGCCACCATTTGACCCAGCTATTTCCCTTCTTGGTCTATTCCCTAAAGACCTAAAAAGAGCATGCTACAGGGACACTGCTACATCGATGTTCATAGCAGCTCAATTCACAATAGCAAGACTTTGGAACCAACCCAGATGCCCTTCAATAGACGAATGGATTAAAAAAATGTGGCATTTATACACAATGGAGTATTACTCTGCATTAAAAAATGACAAAATCATAGAATTTGCAGGGAAATGGATGGCACTAGAGCAGATTATGCTAAGTGAAGCTAGCCAATCCCTAAAAAGCAAATGCCAAATGTCTCCTTTGATATAAGGAGAGTAACTAAGAACAGAGTAGGGACGAAGAGCATGAGAAGAAGATTAACATTAAACAGAGATGAGAGGTGGGAGGGAAAGGGAGAGAAAAGGGAAATTGCATGGAAATGGAAGGAGACCCTCAGGGTTATACAAAAGAACATACAAGAGGGAATGAGGGGAAAGGGAAAAATAATACAAGGGGGAGAAATGAAGGTCAATAGGGGGGGTAGAGAGAGAAGAAGGGTGGGGAGGGGAGGGGAGGGGGGATAGTAGAGGATAGGAAAGGCAACAGAACACAACAGACACTAGTATGGCAATATGTAAATCAATGGATGTGTAATTGATGTGATTCTGCAATCTGTATATGGGCTAAAAATGGGAGTTCATAACTCACTTGAAGCAAAGTGTGAAAGATGATATATCAAGAACTATGTAATGTTTTGAACAACCAACAATAAAAAAAATATAAAATAAAAAAAAAAAATGTTGAGAGAAAGCAACTACAAATTGAACTCCGTGATGGTGACGTTGCTCTCAGAGCCATGGAACTGTTTGTCTTCAGGGCAGCCCACACTCTGAATTGCAAATTGTGGCAAGGGAGAGAGCATCCATTTGGATGAGTAGGTGCTTTTTAAACCTTGCAAGCCTGTGACTAGCAGAGGGGTTGTTTCCTGTTCTCCAAAGACAGTGTTCCTAGTGCGCCTGTTGTTACAAATAGCTGAGTGGAATTCCCTCCCCTCTTAACCTGGCCTGCCTACTCCACACAGGCCTCTGCTCCAAGGACACCTAGAGGCACAGGAGCTCCTCATTATCTTGTTCCTGTATTCTCCTAGCAGACACTATTATGTGTTCCGCTTTTAAATGGCTGGGACTCAAAGCTCCTCACAGTAGTTGTGGTGCAGTTGTCCATTTAGTCAAGAGCCAGAAAGAAAAATGTCTATGTATCCTGTATCCTACTAGAAGTTAGAGTAACATTTTCAATAGGATTGAAAATTATTTTCATAGGATGTTCAACATAACACTACAACAGCTTTCCCCCTTTCTTTTAGTAATAATAGATGGGCAAATTTTAAAATGCCAAAATGAATTATGTCAAAGTTTCAAATCACCCGTAGCCACTTAATCATATCAAATAAAGTACTCACTTGTAAAAAAAAAAAAAAAAAAAAAAAAAAACATCTAGCTCAGTGCCAGGAACATAAGAAGAGCTCAGCTGAGGCCGCTCTAAAGTTATTGTCCATAATTAGTATTAACTTCACATTCACATGACCTCATTTTCAGCAGAAACTACTTAGATTTCAAGATTTAAATGTCAGCACTCTGATGGGGCCTTTCCAGTGTGACTTTTCTCTTTGTCCATCCATGTTATGGGTGTGCCTCTGTTGGGGTACATGCCATGTTAAAATTATGTTTGCACTGTTTCTTTCCCTAATATGTGTGCTGCTTGCACGTGGTAGAGTTGGGTTGCTCTCTCCATACCATACCTAACATAGGGCTTAGAAAAGGGTAGGAGATTCGCAAACGTTTGCTGAATGAGTGCAAAAGTAATTGCTATCCTTCACTCACTAAACTAAGATGAACAATCTCCCCAGCATGGCAATATGCCTTCTCTAACCCCCTCTTCATTATAGACAACTGTGTCTGGTTTCTAAGCCAAACCTGAACAAAGCAGTGAGGCTGTGACCATTCAGTGAATAGCAGATGGGAAAAATAATGAAATATTAGAGTTGGCTAGAGCAAGTCGAGAGAAAGATAGTGGACCTCCATTAGATGTCAGTTCAGCTTCTCTTTCCTAGAAAAGATGACCATGGGAGCCACTATGGCTACACAAGAAGACTGTCACTGTTAGCAGTTTGCTGTCCTGATGGAGGACATGAAACCAAAGTGGGGTCAATCAATTTGGGATCATACCAATTACTGGATCCCTTGGGAGTTAAGAAAAGAAACATATGGAGAGACGCCAGTTGTTGATCAGTAATTGACGATGTAAGATATAGTACTCAGAAGCAGTTGGCAGCCATACTTTTTCTCCTGGTGATATAAATAATAGTCATTCAGCAGACAGAGGGAAAAACAAAGGAATTGAGCAGAAGAAGTGGAGAGAAGGAAGACTCCATGAGTGTTTGAGTTCCCAAGTCAATGGTCCCAGCTGCATTTCTGTCCTTAGATTCCATGAGTCAGTCTCTCCCTCTCTCCCTCTCTCCCCCTTTCCCCCTCTCTCCCCCCCAAAAGGAAACTCAAATTCCATAAGTTTCCTAATAAGCCTCTACTACCCCTGCCCCTCCCACCACCATTTAAGCTAGTTCATTTTTGCTTTCTGTTTTGTGAAGACAACAGCATTCTGATCCAAAAAAGTTTGCAAAAATGAGACAGGGAACAGGAAAATAATTTGAGACTAAAATCTCAATACCCATGAATGCCAAGACTTAACCTTTGGATATTATTGTGTAGGTAATGTGGAGCCTTTGCAAGGTTTTGAGGAGGGAAGTCACATGAACCTTTTTGTGTTAAATGAAAAGGCCCTCACTAAGCACCTAAGCAATGCATTCCATCTCTCCCCTTATCCTCTGTGTTAGTCAGTTTTTCCTCACTATAAACAAAATACTGATAAGAACAACTTAGAGAAGGAAAAGTTTATTTTGACTCACAGTTTCAGAGGTCTCAATCCACGGCTGATTGACTCCATTGCTCTGGGCCTCAGGTGCAGCAGAACATGATGGCATTAGGGAACAGCAGGGGGAAGCTGCTCAGTTCATGGCAACCAGGAGGGGGGAGGGGAGAGAAAGAAAATGCACAGAGAACCAGGGACAAGATATAGTCCCCAAGGCCACAATGCCCAGTGATCTACCTTCTACAGCTCCCACCTGCCTACAGTTACTACTCAGTAATCCATCCAAATTACTAATCCATCAAATGAATTAATCCACTGATGAGTTTGCAGCTCTTATATTCCAGTCTTTTTCCCTCTGAACATTGCTGCATTGCCTAACACATAAGCTTCCTGGGACACATTGCAGATCCAAACCTTAACATTCTTCCTGTATCTCAAAGACAATAGTCAGCAATCCTAGGGATTCTTTCTCCCAGTTCCCTTACAAACACCTCTGGTGCACATGAACACCCAGCACACTTTACCTGACTCTAAATTGCTTTTCCTTGTCAGTGTGTTGCCTTGCAATGATCTGTTTTCTGTCAGGGAGAGAATTGTCCCCTAGAACCAATGCTATCACCATGGAAAGATGCCAAATGTCCGTTAGCTGTAGAGAGGGTGAATTCAGCACACCAGAAACGGGGCCAAGATTTACAATGTATGCTTGGATTAGCTAAAAAAATTCATTCTTTCTGCCTTTCGGGTCTTAAATTTTGAGGTGAGTAAAGATCTGGGTTCCCTGAGGAAGAATGAGAGCCTGAGGCCATTAATAAACTGGATGCTGGGAGGCAGTGACAGGTGGGAAGAGAGCTGGACCTACAGCCCTATTTCCTCCTATTTATTTGATCTTTAGGCTGAGACAGCCTATTACTCCTTTAAGCACCTGAGTTATCCCACCTGTAAAATAAGCAAGTTACCCTTAGAGGCCTCATGTTTGGTGATTCCATGATCTGAATGTGTCACAGAGGGCAGGAATAATGCCTTGGGGCTAGACCACAATCCCTGAAGATGGTCTTCTGAAATATGGCCCACTTTCATGTTCTGGTCAGCTACTTAGAGCAGGCCTGTCATTAGATTTGAGGGAGGCTCTTCCAGGACCCACTATACTGGCCACAGGCTAAACAGCTGTGTGTTGTCCACTCATGATACAACCTCAGCAAGGACACAAAAGCAATGCCTCAAAGGACCATCTGGACCTTCCAGGAATATCCATCTCCTCCAGAACCAGCAAAGACCCAATTTGCATTAGTAGCAATGAGGTGTGGTTGGCTGTGGCAAGAAGTGAGGAGGTATTTAATTGAGCATAGAACAAGCTAAATCTTCCTGAAGATTCCAACCCACACTCATCTTTTATGCCTCCCCTGGAAGGTATGGTCTGAGCCATACAGTCCAGCATTAGCTCATGCAATCTCCTGAATTGTTCTTTCACTTTTTATGTGTGCTCAGCTAGGTCCCCTGGCCTCACTTGAATTTCTTTAAGCTCAAGAACAAATATTTATGGGAAGCTGCTCTCTGACAGGGTTTGTGCTGCTCATGGAAGATAAAGAGACACAAAATGCAGTCCTTGACATTGTGGACCTCGCTGTCCAGAGAGGGATATAGACAATGAGATGGATGTTTACATAACAGGTGCTAGGACAGAGGGATGTATTCATTATCTATTCTTGTGCCATACATCACCATAAATGAGCAGCTTCAAATAAACACCCATTCCTTAGCTAACAGTTCTGTAGGTCAGTAGTCCAGGTTGGCCCAGAAGAATCTCTGCTCAGAGTTCCACCAGGCAAAACTCAGGGCATTAGCTGGGCTGGGCTCTTCTCTGCCGGTCTAGGAGTAGATTCCACTTCCAGACCCATTCAGACCGTTGGCAGCAGGAAGTTCCTTTGTAGCATGGTGGTGCCAAGCCAGGGGCCACTCGGTGTTCCTAGAGGTCATCTGTACTCTTGCTCCCTGGTGCCTTTCTTTTATCTTCAAGCCAGACATCGAGGGTCAAGCCATTCTCATGCTTTGAGTCTTTCCTGTCTTCCTCTTCTGCCACCAGCCTGAGAAAGTTCTATATTTTAAGGGCTTATGTGATTCCCTCTGGCTCACCTGAATATCGTCCTTTTTCAAGCTTGACCATTTCTGTACTATATGCAGTTACGGAGTGAGATCTTACCAAACTCAGGTTCCAGGGCGTAGGCCATGTAATCTCAAGGGCCATTCCTTGAAGTTCTGTTTTCCCTTGCGTGCAGGGGATGTTCCAGAACACAGAGTGAGGAGAACAACACGCAGCTCCCATAGGGTCGTGGGTGGCTTCTAGGCAGAGGAGAGTTCTGACTGGGTTTTCCAAAGACAAACTAGACTTTATCAGGGAGAGAGAGGGAGTGAAAGAGATGACCGGGAAGGACAGGTGGAAAAGCCCAGTGGCAAAGGCAAGACTCTTTCTTATCCCCCCAGCACCTATCCCAGCACTGAGCAGGTGAGATCCCAAACAGTTTCCTGGTGAATTACCTGATTGATTGTAGGTTGTTGTAATGGTGAAATAACATAATACAGAATTCTTAGTGCTTGGAACAAACATGATGATTAATATGTACAGCTAATATCATACAACTAAAAATAGAAAGACTCTTGCAAATAGACCTAGAATATTTATTCATCCACTTGCAGATATTTATTAAGAACAGACCAAATGCAAGGTGAGATGCTGGGGATGTGGAGGAGAATGAAATGGTTCAATATGATCTCAGGGAGTTTATTTTCCCACAAAGGAGATAGACGAGCAAGCACACAGGCATTGGTAACAACTGTGCTGCGTGCAGTGACAGTTCAGATGCCACTCTGTTTATGTCTCTGATCTTCAAAATATTGTTTTCTTTGTGTCCCTCGAATTACTGAGCATCAGCATATCTCCTTGGCCAACATTCCTCTCTAATCCCAAGCACTACTCCCCACCCCCTCCCCTTTCTTCTTGCCTGCCTTCTCACTGATTTGAGCACCCACAAGCAAGGACTCTGTCATATTCACTGCATGTCCCCCATGCCCAGCACAATGCCAGACCTCAGTAAATGAGTATTGAATCAACGAACTTAGCTTCTGGTTTCTTGTTTGGATCAAACCCACTAGCTAAGTTTAGTTTATTTTAAATAAATATTTACCTAGCACCCGTTACTTGCCAGTAAGTAAGCAACAGAGCTGTGTGTGACACGGGTTAGCTTTCAGCTTCAGACCCTGCTCTGTACCTAATACTCCTAACAACAATAGCACAACAAAAGCAATAACCACAACCATTTATTGATTACTGTAGCCCAGCTCCTGGAATGAATTGTAGCACCGATTCCTACAACAATGATGGGGAGTAAGAATTATTAACTTCATTTTGTAGATAAGGAATCTTCCTCTCAGAGAATTTGTGATACTTGCAGATGGCCACAGGGCCAGCATACAGCAGACGTAAGACCCAAACCACAGTCTGTCTGAGTCCAAGGCTTGGCTCTTTGTGGGTGGTTTAGTGCCTGGATCCTCTTCCTCTCATAGAACAGTTTCTTTCTCTTCTTTTCCAGTGGCTGCCCACCTGAGCATCCATGGAATCATCACCTCAAATACACTTTAATAATATTCGGGGGAACATCAGAATCAACCAGCATCACAGGTACAGACAGCTTAAACTAGGTCATAATGGTCTAATAAGGATCTTTTTCCCTGTGTAAATCAGCTCCTGTCCTATTTCTTCTTTGTCCCCATTCCCAGGACTGCAGTCCCATTCATATAACAATGAAATTATACATTTCCAGGGCATTACAGAGAATCTGAGTTACTTCATCAGCTTGCTTTCCATTTATAGGATTTTTCCTTAAATTTTTTCTATGTGACCCAAGAAAGAATCATGAACACACATGCATAAAGTGTATGTGGATGTCTCCAAGAGAGATCCATTCAGGAGAGACTGTTTATTCATCCTATACCACAGCACCTAACACGGGACCTAGCAACTATCAGTGGACAATTTTTGGATGAATGAAGAGGGAAAACCAACAAATGAAAACATGCATTCTCGGACTTAGTAGGGAGGCCAAGTCTGGAAGGAGGAGCAGGGGGTGGCAGCACTTGATAAAGTAGAGTAAGTGGGAATAGAGTTTCTTCAATCATCTGTGCTGAAGGCCCAGATTCTTGTCACCTCTCTCATCAACCAAGAATTAATGCTAGCCTATGCTTCCCACCACTGGCGACTCATGTCTGTGAAGACAGTGACATCCTAACTAGTTGGCATTCTATGTAGGGAGATGAGGCTCCTGGTTATGTACTGAGGATTCACAGCAATGATAAATTGCTATAAAAGATTTTTGCAAGTTCATCCTCAATTGCTAAATTTAACCACTGACCATAAACCAAGAGTTCACAGTCTAGTTTAGTCCTCATGCCACACCTCTAGCGGTGTTGTTTTAGAGGCTGGACTCAGACTCAGCAGGGGTAGAGCCTTACACAGTGCATATACTTGGGGTCCATTGCTTAAACTCTCACAACCTCCTGAGTATTCTCATCTGTAAAATTAGAAAAATAGCAATACCTCCCTTCTTTCTGAGTTTGGGATGAGGATCAAATGGAATCACTTATTTTCAGTATCCATCCAACAAACATTTTTTTAAGCTTCTGCTATGACAAATACTTTTAAAAAACATGGAAAAATGTAGAGAACAAAATAGACAAAAGTCCCTGTTGTCATGGAGCTTGGGTTTGGTGAGATGCTCTGTGTAGCAAGGTAGCTCGTGCCTGGTGACCACCAGCTCTTTGTTATTTGGCACTTCATTTTAATGAGAGTCAGTTCACTAAAATGGAGCAAAAATAATACCTCCTTCCATTGTTTTGAAGATCCTCAGTGAGATCAATGAGGTGGTCACTTGCTGTGATGGTTAATACAACTCAATGTTAAGTACAAAGTATCATGTTTCTGGATCTTGAGGCTCAGAGTGGTTGAGTCTGTTCTAGATGTTGGGAGGTTAAAGGTCATGGAGAGCTTCCATCTGAAGTGAAAGGGGGCATGCAAACCAAAGGATCAGAGTCTCAGGAATACCTCGGAAGCCAATATTTAAAGCCAGATGCATGACTAACTGAACAAACAGAAAAGCACCTCAGAAGGAATGACCATCAAATGGAATCAGAGTTTTAGGATCTGGGAGATAACAAGAACAGACCACATGGCTTATGGCCTACTTCATGTTCTCACTGGGGCATGGTGTCTGGGCATAAGGCAAAGTTTAATGGTTGGGTTAGATCAAACACCACATCCAAGAACAGAAAGCTTCACCTATAATCAGTTCCACAGAGCAAGAGCAAAGACTAGAAATAACCGAAAACTCAGAAATTAAGAAAAATGAAGAATGGAGAATGAGGCAAAGGAAAATTAGAGTATAAGGTTAGAATTTGTGCAGGGTGCTATGGTCTAAATGACTGTGTACCACCCTCCAAATTCACATGCTGAAATCCTGATCCCAGTGTAATGGCATTTAAAGACAGGCTTTTTAATTTTAATTGATTCTTTTAGTTATGTATGACATTAGGGCACATTTTGACATAATCACAAAAGCAATGGAATATAATTTGCTCTAATTCAATCCCCAGCACTCCCCTCTCCTCCTACCCTCTCCCTGTTCCTCTCCTTCTATGCTACTGACCTTTCTTTCTGCAATTTGTTTATAGGTTTTTTTTTTAATTGGCATCTTGTAGGTACATTTGATGTTGGAATTCACTGTGCTATGTTCATATGTGTACATACAACAGTTCAGTCAGATAATTCCTCTGTTTTCTTCCCTTTTTTGGTCCCTCCTTTCCCCTTTTCCTCTCTACTGATCTTTCTTCTATTTTGATGAAATTCCCTCTCCCTTGTCCCCCTGCCCTTTTGGATTAGTAAACAATTGACTTTGGACTTTTGGAGACTGGCTTATTTCACTTAGCATGATAGTCTCAGTTCCATCCATTTACTGGCCAATGCCATTATTTCATTCTGTTTTTTAATGGCTGAATCCTACTCCATTGTGTATATGTACATGTTTTCTTTATCCATTCATCTGTTGAAGGGGAGCTAGGTTGTTTTCATAGCTTGACTACAGTGAATTGTGATGCTGTAAACATTGATGAGGCTGTGTCACTGTAGTAGGCTGATTTTAGGTCTTTTGGATATATACTGAGGAGTAGGATATCTGAGTCATATGGTAGTTCAATTCCTAGTTTTTTGAGGAATCTCCATATTGTTTCCAGAGTGGTTGTACTAACAATGTATGAGTGTACCTTTCCCCCCACATCCTTGCCAACATTTTTTTGAGAGGTAATTAGGTCATGAGGGTGGAATCCTCATGATGTCATTAGTATCTTTAAAGAAATATAAGAAAATTATCTCTCTCTCTGTCTCTGCCTTTCTTTCTTTTACTCTCTACCTCCACATAAGGATACAATAAAAGAAGAGCCATCTGCAAACTAGGAAGGGGGCCTTCACCAGGCATCAATTTGACTGTCATTCTGATCTTGGACTTCTAGCTTCCAGACTCCCCGAGACAAGTTTGCTGTTGAAGCCACCTGGGCTGTGTTCTCTGTTATGACAGCTCAAATGGACTAAGACAGTGGGTAGCTTCTCCTACCCCCTTCAGAGCTGCTCTTTATTGTTCTTTGCTCTGCTCTTTGCCCAGGGAGGCAAACAACTCAGAGAGAAAATGATGTTTAGCCTCTGGCTTCTGAATGAGTTTAGTCAGTGGGGTGGAGTGGGACCAGGCAGGAGACTGGAGAAAGGGAAGAGAGTGGGTAAGGGATTTATTTCTCACTTTCCTTCCTCCAGGCCACTGTGAGATGTCTGCAGCTCTTAGCCACAGGTCTCTGATCCTGTCATCCTTTCTGGGTTCTGGTAACCACTCCTTCTTCTGACCCCTGCAACCTAGCGATGTTAGGGTTCCCCATCTATTACTAGCCCCACAATGCTGCGCTTTCCCCCTGGTTTCCCTATACTCTGCTATAACTTTGTAAATAGTCCTGCTACCCTAATTGAGTGTGCCATCTGTTTGCTGCTGGTTCCTTGAGTAATGCAGAAGCTTCAGGGCTTATGTCCAAAGCTCTGTCTTGTTGGGTTTTGTTTGTATAAACCATGTGTGGGTTGGCCTAATTTAATGTAGCAGTGCTGGGAAAATTCACATCAGAGAATAGGGAAGGCTGGAGTCAGAACTTGAAAACAGCAGTGCTAGACTCTTGGGTGATAACCAGGATGGATCCCAAGGGTGTAAAAAAATTAGCTAATATTCAACATAGCACTTACAGGGGCACAGGCAGCATTCCGAGTGCCATATTTGTGAACTTCTTTGACATTCATTGTGTAGGATCATGGCTTACACCATTTTACAAACCAAGGAACTGAGGACAGGGAGGTCCAGTGACCCACCTGACATCACATAAGTAGTAAGTGGCTGCAGCTGGAGTGGTCTCTTGGCCAAGTCCATGGTCTTAACTACCATGACTCTACTTGCTGAGCAATCATTTTTCATTTGCAAGTACGAGGCCTTTCCCTGCCTCAGCCCCCTTCTGACTCTGAAGATTGCAAATGGCACCCTTTGCATTGACACCAGCCCTTGAATTAACTTTAATTTTGAACCTCCTGCTTCTGACTGAGTTCTTACAGGTTCCAGGATGTTTTAGATTCAGCCAATGGTTAAACACCCAGCCTAAATTTCCGTAGCTCATGAATGGCAGAGGAGGCTGGCTTTAAGCTCAACCCTTTCTAAGCTTTTTATTTTGTCTCATAAACCTTGGAAATTCCCTCAGGCCCTTTTTACAGCCTCATCCTGCTTCTTAGTTCATGGTAGCAACCTGTTAACCCATTTTGCCCCACTGTCCCAAACATGAAACACCTAAAAAAGCTTAAAGACAATATATAGTATATAATTGTATAATGCATACTATAGTTATTTCATAAGAATATAATTATTTTATAATATAAATTATAACATAATATTAATTAATATAATAGTATTTGAGTTCTAGGTCATGATTTCCAACCCATTTTAATGCTTCATGTCAACTTCATTGAAATACTCACAGAAAACTTGGAACTTGGTATAAATATTTACTGAATGAATTGTTTTGACATATCCTTTAAATTTCAAAGCTTATTTGAGTGTATGAAGGAAAGCCACATTACTTTCTGTATATTCTCTTCTTTTGTTGAACCCCCATCACTATGGTAACATCAGATCTGCCTTTGGGCATAGCCCAGTCCTCTAGTGCCGTGGTCCTTTCTCAGAGCCATGCACAGAGCAGGGATTGTGTTTGCTTGGTGGCTCCTTGACTTTATCTATAAGTACACTAGCCTTTGTGTCTAATGATGGCCAGGAACTTTGTCTGACTGGGGCATTTCCTTGCTGCCTTTATCTTACACGGATACTAGAAGTGATTAGCTGCTAATGCTCTTATTATAGTAAGTCACAACTGGGTTTCAATCACTGCTTTGCTGTTGAATTGTGCATAAATTGCCTGACCTCAATCAGTTTCAATTTTTTATCTATAAAATGAGTATAATAAGAGTAGTCATTTCACATGCTTTTGGAAATTAAGAGATAATGTGCATTTGTCATTTCAGGTCTTCCCGGATACAGATGGCAATGCAAAGTTAGATATGCAGGAAACTTATTGGGGGTAACACCTGTGAAAGACTAGAGGAAAGGAAGCCAGAATTACTAGGGACAGTTGCAGACCAAGATGCAGGCCTGGCACTGTGGAAGAAGAGGGCAAAGGGGATGGACTGGGTAGGAAGTGTCCCAGATTCTGGTTCAGTTCTAAGGAATTCTCAGCCAAGCCATTGGGGAGTTCTGACACCAAGATTGCCCATTGAGATTTTTGCACTGGACAGAAATGGCCTGGTCCTACTATTGCCACTGTTTCCAGTCTTTGGAACTCCTTGAGAATGGTAAACCTTCATAACTGACACTGTGTGTCAAGTTCTCAACTAGACTTCTGGCCTCATTGTTTTTATTTATTAATTTTTTTAAAAATTAGGAGCCCAAGGAGTGGAAACAAATGTTATTATGCCTTGCACTGTAGTTAACTATGTGCTCGTGTGTATCAAAGGTGTATCAAAGGGGAATTCTTCACTGGACATCTGTTAAAAAGAACAAGATGGATCGTATTTGAGTTACTGTAGTGGGGGGAGAGATTTCTTGGTAGAACTGGAATCAACTTCAAATACTGAAAAGATAGCTAGGGATGGATAACCAATGAGCATAGTGAGGGGGCAGTGGATGGAGAATTGCTAAGAGGGCTTTAGTAGAAATCAAGAATGGAGAGAATCTAGCTAAGAGCAGACCAAGGACTTAGATATCAAGAGTGAGGGGTAAATAACTTGATCAGATATTAAGAGTTGGGTGTTTGTGTGTGTGTGTGTGTGTGTGTGTGTGTGTGTGTGTAGGGATTTCTCACTAAATTGACAAAGTAAAATCATTTTCTAAAACTTGGCTTAGAAAGCCAAAGGCATCCCCAAGTTTGAGGCCCAGTCAAATAGAGGACTCAAGGGAATCTGACTAAAGTTCAGTTAAAGACAGAGTGGTTGTTATCTGTCACCTCTCTTCTATGAATGGAACATCAATAGGCTTCATCCTGTCAGGGTCAACTTTTTACCTAACTTCTGTCTCTCCACCAGTGTCTGATGCACAGAGGATTCAAGCAAAGCTCACAGAATAATGACAGCAAGTGCTGGACTTCCAAAACTGAACCTGATGGTCAGGACTAGCACCTGTTGCACCTGGATGACACCTATAGGTGGTCCGTCAATGCCTCCTGAGCCTCTCTTTGAACTCAGCCTCTAACAACTGGGCAAACTGTCGATGTAAGACACCTGGAAGCCACAGGTTCTTGGGTGGAGTCATCTGAAATGACATTTTACACAATATGAGGAGGTTTAGGCAAAGGCATTGCTGAATCAGAAGGAGGCCAAAGCTCCAACTTTCAAATTCTTAATTCAAATTTAACTTTCTCAGTAAACAATTCAGAGCATTGAAAAGTCTACACACTGTATCTTCCTTTAATATTGTCCCCTAGGGATCATAAAACACTAACTTTCCACAAAATGTTGTTGTGTGGTACCCATGACACCCGAGCTTTGTCTTAATTATTCTTCTGTATCAACTTATATTAAAACTACTATATTTTTGTATATCCACCTCCAATTTATATAAGGAGAAACAGATGTTCAGAAAGGGCACAGGTCATCCTCAAGGTCAGAAACTGGACACTAACTGCTGACCCCAGCCCCATATTGCATTCTCTCATCCTCTTTGAATTCTCTCATTCATTCTCTCTCTTTTTATTTCTGTCTCTCGAACTTAATAGACTGATATGGCCAGACAACTAATTATTTGACTAATTGCCTTAATTCAAATTGTTTTTGGGGAAAAGGCAGATTACTTTTGAAATCAAGGCATTAGAAATAATTAAGCAAGATTCGAATAGGGATTACCAAGATTCAAATTTCCCTAGCTCTCTGTCAGTTCAATAACCTGCTCATTCATTAGTCTACACTGTGCGCTTCCCCTTCCCCACCTTTGCTGAGCTGGCACCTTTGAAGTACATTGCATCTCCTGGCAGCTCCAAGTCTGCTCCTGTCCATCTGTATACAGATCTCAGAAGGTGCTCAGAGTACTTATTAAAGTTAGTACTCCTGAGTCAATTACAGGGCCTTCATTATTATTGGAAGAGAGGCCTGTGGCAGGGTAATTTTTACTTCATTACATTCTAAGATTAAGGCCTGGATTTACTTATAAATAGCAAGAGACAGAAGAAAGCAGTGGAATTGGCATTGGGAATCCTGGATTTGAAGATACGCCATAGTGTTTAGTGGCTACACCACCTAGGACAAGTTACTAGACCCAAGGAGCTTTAGATGATCCTCATTTGCTTAAAAAAAACCAAGAGAGGATTGAGAGTAAGGCTTATCACTATCCTGCCCCCAACCCCACCCCTTCCAGTCACCTACAAGAATGGGGAGCTCAGTATCTGGACACACCTGTAAAGCATGGGTTGTGACATAGTTGGCAAAAGCTAGTCTATTAAGATGCAAGCACCCCATGGGAGGGAGGGATGATATGCTAAAGATCAACTATTTTAGGCCTCAAACATGAATCTTCTACAATCCGTAACATAACTCACTAGGTCTTTCCACAGTCTCATCCTAGCTAGGAAAAACACAAGACTGACCCTGTATAGAACATCTATATCTGCTGCATGCTTTATGTGACATTATCTCAAATCATTACAATACCTTGCAAGGAAATAATATCATCTATGTTTTACAGCTAAGAAAGCTAATGTTCAAAGAGTCTCTCAAACTAAATAATCTCTTTTCTATTATCAACATTCTCCTTTCTTCTTAGCTGAATTCCACCTTATCCCATCTCACACTGCGTATCAATTACCCATTCTTTCACCTGACTAACTAACTGCAAGACCTCCAAGGCACTCTTTGAAGTTGCTCAATAAAGACTTGTGAACTGAAAGATGGGATAAATGCTATCTTTCCTCAGGAGATTTGACCAGGCAGACCTGGAATATGAAGAAAACCTAAGACTCACAACTGGAAGTAGGTCCTTGTCTAGGTGGTAAAGGAGGATGCCTCCCATTAGGCAAGACCCAAAGACAGGTGATCTAGAGATTTCTGCACAAAAGGATGCCCAAAAGGCAGTGATGGTGGTTCAAGGCTGATTAGTAGATTGCTGATCCCTACAAGGGGTAATTTGAAGATCAGATGCAAACAAACAAGGGAATCCTTTGAGGCTGTTGAAACAACTGGATGCTGTGTACAACTGCTGGAGTTTCTCCTGCTTGAGACCCAGAAGTATCTGGGAGCTTGTCTAGGCTTATAGGTGGTAGTCAGCTGCCTCAACAGTGGAAGACAGAGAGGAGAATGTGAGAAAATAAGTTATGTCTCCTAGCTCTGGGCAATGTATTCTTTTTAATTTGTTCTAATTAGTTATACATGACAGCAGAATGCATTTTGGTTCATTGTACACAAATGAAGCAGCACAGTGTTTCATTTCTTGGATAGTATATGATGCAGAGTTGCACCGTATGTGCAGTCATACATGTACCTAGGATAATGATGTCCATCTCATTTTACCATCTTTCCTACCCCATGTCCCCTCCCCTCTCCTCCCCCCCCTTTGCCCAAAGTTCCTCCATTCGTCCCATGACATCCCCCCACCCCGCATTATGGATCAGCATCCACTTATCAGGGAGAACATTCTGCCTTTGGTTTTTTGGGGATTGGCTTACTTCGCTTAGCACGATATTCTCCAGTTCCATCCATTTACCTGTAAACGTCATAATTTTATTGTCTTTTAAGGCTTAGTAATATTCCATTATATATATACACCACAGTTTCTTTATTCATTCATCTTTTGAAGAGTATCTAGGTTGGTTCCACAATTTAACTATTGTGAATTGAGCTGCTATAAACATTGATGTGGCTGCACCAGTATAGTATGCTGGTTTTAAGTCCTTTTGGTATAGACTGAGGAGTGGGATAGCTGGGTTAAATGGTGGTTCCATTCCAAATTTTTAAAGGAATCTCCGTACTGCTTTCCAGAGTGATTGCACCAATTTGTAGTCCCACTAGCAATGTATGAGTATGCCTTTTCCCCCACATCCTCACCAACACTTGATAACTCTTGATAACTGCAATTCTGACCTCCAAGGCACTCTTTGAAGTTGCTCAATAAACAGTGCGATAGAATCTTAGAATAGGTTTCATTTGCATTTCTCTAATTACTAGTGAAGTTGAACCTTTTTTCTTATATTTGTTGATTGATTGCATTTCTTCTTCTGTGAAGTTTCTGTTCATTTCCTTAGCCCGTTTATTGATTGGGTTATTTATTCCTTTGGTATTGAGTTTTTTGAGTTCTTTATATATCGATACAGGCAGTGGTTTAAGGTCAGGTTTCTCTGCACCCCCACTTTAAGTCACATTTAAGGAGACTCATGGAAGGACAGCTAGCTCCATCTAAAGGAATGAGCATCTAATCATATGCCTTTCAGATGTTTGGTTAAAAGGATCAGAACAATCCCTTGTGAGGTCAGACCCTCCCAGCAGTCCTCAAGTCATGTTTACCTATGTAGCTTGAGCTCTATACAACTTTATGTGGCAGCCCTGAATCTCACCCTGGAAGATGAAAGTCACTGGAAAGCCGCTCCTTATGTATATGGGCAGAATTTGCACCGTAGAATGAGCCGGATCTTCTTAGGAGTCTTCTTCCTTCTGCATGGGGCTAGGTCCCTGTCATTGTTCAAGGAACAGCTCCCAGGCTGCTGCCTCTCTGATGCTCTCCCTGATGGCTCCTGCCCCCCACAGTTACCCACCCCTCTCCTTTCTTGTGTTTCCGTAGCACCAGATTCCCTAAGCCCCCCCTGAGGCGATCCCTGGTCACCCTACAGTTCAGCCCTTCACTTCCTCGAAGCCCCTCCTCAGCACTTGGGCTCTGGCACTGATGTTTCACCCCCACAGACACACACAGCAGGCACGCCTTGTCCTTGGGAAACTGCTCCATGCTTCCTGGGCAACAGGGGTGCTTCTTCCCCCTTCTGCAAGGCTTACTCCACTCCATTTTTTTTGGGGGGGGGTGGGCATTTCAGACATATTTCGAGACAACTCTGGCCTGAGGCAGAGATGATGGCTGTGTGATTCTGCAGTATAGTCCAGGCTCCCAGAGTGGGATGTAGTGAAACTCTAGGAATATTGGTTGTGTACACCAATGAATGAATCTCCTCCAGGAGGCATTGTCTCAGGCCCTCATCCCCTGGTCTAGTTGGGTGAGAGGCCTCTCTGTCCCAAGGGATCCCATCTATGCCTGCCTGTCTCCTTACCCCTCCTTATATTGGGAAATGTCTGCACCTATGTCTGTGGGCCACCTCCTTTTCAGCTCTAGATTGTAAACTTCTCAAGGGCAGGAGCTGGATTTCACTCACCTTTAGGGTGTTGGTATCCAGCCAGGTATTGGCATGCAGGAGCCCATGAACAAATGCTAAATAATAAATAATGGAAGTAAATGAGATGATTTCTACTCTGAAGACACTGCCTTATGGTGTGTAATTTTCTCTTCATATTTCACTGGACTTAGAGCTATCAGTAACCCACACAGCACCCAGTGGATTCCAATAAAGAGTTATTATTTGATTTGTAAGATAGACTGCCTTTAAGGGTGGACATAATACTAGTTTAGTGGCCATTTTCTGTTTTGGATACTGCAGCTGGGACCTGGGGAGAGTCTGTGGGATTCTTTGAAACTCAGTCTTCTAATCTGCCAAATGAGCGTAAAAATCTTCTATTCTCTTAACTTGGTTCTCCCGTCAATATTCACTTGACAACGACTTGGGTTATGTAGTGTATTTGGGAGGTGATCTTGGGAAGTACAAATGCAGGAATAGGGAGAGAGAGACAGGGCAAAGAAACAAGTCAATAATGTGTGTGCTAATGATGGGGGTAGCTGTGGACAAGGGGGCCTCATCCTGCAGAAGCCACTCTAGAAACCCTGCAAAACCAGCCTCAGAACCCTAGAGAGGACTGGAAGCTGGACGTGTGGTCCATGTACCCTCGTTGCTCTCTGGTTGAACTTCGTCCCTCCCAGTTCAGCTGTGATGCAAAGCCCAGCAGATGCTGGAGCCGTGCTCAGGCAGGGGTATGAGATGTGTGACTGAGACGAGAAGCTGTTAGTCAGCTGCAAACCATCGATCTTAGAGGCCACTGGGCTAGAAGGCGGGCTGAAGGGAATGGGGCGCAGCATAGACAGCATCTGCCCACCAACTCAAAGTTACCCTGACACCCTATAAAATGTCAGGTATTTAAAATGTACTCTTTTCTTACATTTCAGCATCCTCTCTAAGACTTCACCTTGACCCTCCCCGTCCTTCCTTCCCTCCTTGCTCCTCCCGCAGTGGATATTGTTGAATTATCCTAATCAAACCCAGGTTATCTTGCTCCTGAAGGATCCTGGAGGAAGCCACAGAGCTCCGGTGACACTCATTATTTCTGCAGGAGAATTGGAGACCTCCAGTAATGAGGGCTCCCTGGAGCTCTTCTCTCCTCCTGTCAGGGAGCCGGCTCCTCCTTTCCCACCTGTCACCCACACAGGCTAGCCCTGACCCGTGCATGGGTGCCCTGGGAGGGCGGCTTCTTTCCTCCACAGGGAGAGCGCTACAGTGGGAGTGCTCTTGTCTCACACACACACACACACACACACACACACCCCACTGGGGGGAGGCTGGGACTGTGGAAACACCCTCATTATGAAGCTTTCCCGGCATGTCAGCTCCGCTGCAAGGACACCTCAGATTTGGTCTTATAATGAGCTTCCCGTGCAGCTTGTTCCAGGTGCTCTTTGCACATTGGTAATTTCGAGATGTTTCCTTTAGCAAAACCAGTTTTTATTTTGGAGTCTACCATTAAATATTCCAGGAATAGAGAGGCTTGGGGAATGGCTGACCTACTTGATACAACTTTTTTTTTTTTTTTTTTTGGGTAATTACGATGAATTGATCTTTTTTTTTGAAAAAGGAAAGTTTTAAGTATTCTTGTGCTGTAATCCCATGACTTTATTTCTTGGCATATTTCAAGGAAATACTCTCGTATAAGAGGATTTACATTTGGAGATGTTCATCATAAAATTATTTGTAAGGGGAATAATGGCTAACAGTAGGGCAGTGGCTGAATCTTATGTAATAGTGTGGAAAAAATTGGGCTACTACTATGTTTAGGGAAAATAGAGATTTTAATATTGTATGTGGAACACAATCATCCCAGTGGAAAATCAACAAAATAAAAATACAGCCTAATAATGAATTTGATATCAAAATATTAATGGTGGTTATGTTAGGATGTGCTATGATCATGGGAGATTGTTTTCCTCTCTTGACTTACCTGTATTTTTATGTTGAGCAGACATTTCAATTCCAAGAATCTTTAATTTTCAATGTTACATAAATATATGTATGTCCAAAATTGGGTAAATACTGTCTTTGTGATTCAGTAAACATATGCATATGAAAATAGACTGGAAGGGAATACAGATAGGATCACAGCCATTGTTTAGAAGAGGCAGCAACTCACTGCCCCAGCTGTGCATCAGAATCCCTTGGAGACTCAGTGACTGGTAAGGGATTCTAAGTGTCAGCCTTAAAGATTCAATTAGTCAGGTGAGGTCCTGGGATCTCTAAGGCTAACAAGCTTCTGGCAATTTGATACAATTTATCTATAAGGCAGAATCACACAGTCACTGTTCTTTGAGGACTTGGAGATCTGACTCTATTTCGTAAGTGTTTTGTACTATTGCCAAATTACTTTTAAAATCATAAAATGCAAAAGCATGTTGGAATCTTTTAAGTGTTCAGTTATATGAAAATGGCCTTCTTCCCACTTTGTAATCTGCTCTTGTCTTTTAACATTACAAATTTCTCCCCCACTTCATAACCACTACTTAGGGTTGCATATTATTCTGCCTAGCATAGAGACTGCAACTCATTAACAGTTCTTCAGCTTCAGAAGTATCACAGGAGGATGACTGCAGAAATTAGGAATTTTCATCTTAAAAGCAAAGACATCTAAATATAGATGGTGTACTTCTAGGGGAGCAAATTTGTTTCCTGTGGTCCCCACAGGTGGATCCATGACCAGTGAGTGGAAATTGCCATTAGACAAATCATGATGGTTTTCAAAGCTGCACTTGGCACCACTCGACCAAGACATTTTAAGCAGTGTCTAAGTGTCAGATATTTTAGATTATTCCTGACAGCTCTAGAGTCTTTCTAGACCTTCTGTGTTCTCGAATCAGGATATTTCCCTTCCTTCCTTACCCAGAATGCCTGGCTGCTCAGCTTGGGCAAGCCTATTTGCAAGGCTAATATAATCAAAAGTTTACTCAACTGATTGTGGTTTATTCCAAACAGTGCCTAATTCAAAGCAACAGCTCATCCCCAGCTGAGTCGGGCCCTATTGTTCTTGAGTAAAAATAAATAAATAAATAAGCAAATGCAATATATGAAAATCCAAACATAAGCAAATAAATTAGGGGGATAATTATTTACAGAACAAAAGGATTCCCCAAAGGGCTCCTTTAAATTGTGAGCTCTCCAAAAGCATTTACAGTGTAATTAAATCAACCAAAATGTGGTTAACAGCCAACTTGCAGTAGTCTTTCTCAGAACTTGTCTAGGTTCCTCCTCTCCTTAGAAACCAACTCCTGTTCTCAGTTTTGTCCTGGGACTTGGGCTCTGACTTCCCTTCACGAAGAAGTGATGCAGGATTTCACCTTCCCACCATGTATGGGTGTCAGGTCCCCACTATCTGGTTTAGGCTTCACCTTTTGGGCTTCAGTCCTAAATACTGGGCTCCCGTGTTGGCCTCTAGAGAGTTTGAGTTCTTGCTCTTACCTGTTTTTCTCATCTCCATAGACTAAACTTGAATTGGTCAGGGTCTGAGCAGGGCCATTACTAAATGCTGGAAGAACTGAAAAGTCAAGAACTGTCAAGTGAGGAACCCCAGAATTGGCAACAGCAGGAAGCAGCTACTGTTCCTAGAAGAGCCCTGAATTCTTATCAGAATCCTATTGAACAAATGCTTTGATTATTCCTATTTTATTGATAAGAATATGATACACAGGCAGATGATGATGATGATGATGATTTTTGCCCAAAGTTTTCAGAGTTAATAAAAGGCAGAGTCAGAATTTTAACTCAAAGCAATCTGGGTCTAAAGTCAAAAAGAGGTAGCCATTCCTCTGGACCTCAGAGTCCTGTGTAGGGCTTTTTCCATTCTAAATTTTTACAGTGGCCAACAGTTTAGATTTCAATGAGACAGTAGGAGGCAGAAGACAAATGTGTCTACAGTAACCCAGAATTTTCATGGATGCTTTTTTCCTCCCAGATATTGGAATAAATTTGGTCAAACATACCAGTTTCAAGGCTGTACAATTTTAGTGCCTCCCTCAGAACTTATTTGAGACCTTGACTTATTGACCTCAAGATCACCATCTCCTGTTTTTCTGCTAGTCTTGAAGCTAGCACATGCAAGCCAGAGCTCAGAAATCCACTCTGCATTTTTCCATAATTCCTAGTGCATCATAATTGTAGATTTCCTGAACATTTTTGAGCCATGATGTAGGGTCACATAATGGAGAATAAGACCTCTCTCCATGGCCACCAGCAGCACTTGTGACACCTTTGTGCAAATTAGAAAAAGGCCCCTAACCACTCCATCTTCAGGACCAATTAGGAGAAGAACCCTCTTTGGGAGGACAAATAAGGACATACTGTTACGAAAGCCCACTCCTGGCCCTTGATTGCCCCCATCCAGTTCAGATCACAACATGCAAGGCTGTATGTATTAGCTCAGCCTCTGTCAACTTGGTGACCCCTACCTCCTTGATTTCTCTCCTTGCCAGTTCTCTTGAAGTGGCACTACCTTCCTATATATTTCCAACAACTAAGCTTCTCTGTCTACCATGCTCAGGCCCTTGAAAAACATATCCCAGAACTCCCTCTTCCTTCTGTGCAGGGCCCATTCCTATCCATTTTTCTACATTACCCTGAGTTATCAGAGCAGTCACTTTTTTGCCTCAACCTAGCCTTGTTTGCTCAGTAAATTTTATTTCTAAATGTGGTCCTTTCTTCTATCAGCCCCACTGGGGGCTGAACCATAAACAATTCAGAATGTAGGGGAGAGGTAGAAGGGCTTTAATCTCATCTTTGAGCCTATGGGCTGCTGCCTCTCTCCCCTGCAGAGAGCTGCTTGACTCTGCCTCCAGGAAACATATGGCCAGACAGGCCCCGGGTATGTAGCAGATGAAGGCAGTCCTAGGAAGTCCCGTGTATCACAATCAGTCTTTGGTAGGCAAGACGACAAATGCACAGTCCCTAGAAATGCTCAGCAGAAGGGTTTAATCCTCCTGCAATAATTATGCTCATCCATCTCTAGCTCTGGTCCCTGAGAAGTCTCAGCAGGTGTGTAAGTTACCATGTGCAGCATCTTTAAGGTACATGGGCATGGGCACTACTGTGTTGCCACGGTATCACAGATAAAAAATAACTAAACCACTGGACTCCAAATGTTTGGACTGTGTACCCCTATTAGTAAGGCTTTTGGGGGAAAACACCCCAATATATGCATGTTTATTTACACATTATGTATACAGAAGGTCACTGACTTATGAGGGTTTTATACCTTTTTTAACTTTATGGTAATGCAGTAGAAACTACTTACATTTTTTATTGGTTGTTCAAAACATTACAAAACTCTTGACATATCATATTTCATACATTAGATTCAAGTGGGTTATGAACTCCCATTTTTACCCCAAATACAGATTACAGAATCACATCGGTTACACATCCACATTTTTACATAATGCCATATTAGTAACTGTTGTATTCTACTACCTTTCCTATCCTCTACTATCCCCCCTCCCCTCCCCTCCCATCTTCTCTCTCTATCCCCATCTACTGTAATTTCATTTCTCTCCTTGTTTTATTTCCCATTCCCCTCATAACCTCTTATATGTAATTTTGTATAACAATGAGGGTCTCCTTCCATTTCCATGCAACTTCCCTTTTCTCTCCCTTTCCCTCCCACCTCATGTCTCTGTTTATTGTTAATCTTTTCCTCCTGCTCTTCCTCCCTGCTCTGTTCTTAGTTGCTCTCATTATATCAAAGAAGACATTTGGCATTTGTTTTTTAGGGATTGGCTAGCTTCACTTAGCATAATCTGCTCTAGTGCCATCCATTTCCCTGCAAATTCCATGATTTTGACATTTTTTAATTTTGATCTTTTCCTGGCCTGGCAATATGTGTTACAACACACTTTGATAATGCTTGGCAGTGACAGCTAACTGCAGGTCCTATGCAGTTACTGGATCACGAAGGTAAACTACCAATTCTGTATTAATAAACTATGGTGTTTGTTAGAAAAGCTGTACTAAATGCATTTTTTAAATTTATGGTATTTTTAATTTTGATGGGATTATCAGGGCATGGCCCAAATGGAAGTTAACAGAATTTGTATTTATTTGTTGTGTATAACACCTCTGTACATATGCCTATATGTCATAAATATTAAAAATAAAAGTGAGAAAAGATGTATTAAAATAAATATGAAAAGAATCTCCAATTTACTCTGCCCATACCCTGGTTGATCATCTTGCATATCTCCATGGAAATGCATAGCCTATTTAGACACCACTGAAGGAAACCATGTCATCTCCCTGCTTGGGAATGTAGGATGGACATGTCTTTTGGAATCAGTCAGGTTTTAATCCTGGATTCCCCAATTCACTGGTTAGGCAATTTTGGATAAGTGATGCAATCTCTTATACCTTAGTTTGCTCATCTGTAAAAATGGTATGCCTTATCCTAGATATGAAATCAAAATCTCTTAAAATGGACCAAGGGAGCCTGCATTCTACCTGTTTTCTAGTGATTCTTAAGTACATCAAAGAGGGAGGTAATCAGATTGGCAAATCAATCTATTTATTTGTAATATGGTATCATGTAAAGTAATGAGAGGTGCACACAAAAAGGGATAGACACAGGACCCCAGAGGACAGGCATCTACTCCAGGCTAGATAGCTTCCTGGAGGAAGTGAGGTGAGGAATTGCTCTGTCTATTCCAGGTCTGTCTCACTCTTAGGTCAGAACTTGGTTGGGGCCATTTCCTCTATCTGAGCATTTCTTTGGATCCTTGGGATTCTCCTCCTTTTCCATTTTCTCTGACCATCTCCAGCATGTGTTCAGTGACAAGTGCATCTGGACCTGTAGAATGTCCTCCCCACCAGCTGCTACTGACTAGGAGTGGTGGCAGCTGCTAGAGGGGCATGGGATCCTCTGTTCACGAGGCATATGGCTGCTGAGAGCTGTGGGCTTCAATCGAGAGCTTAGTGTATAATTGTTTATACCCTACCTCATTCCAAAACATAGGTATCTTCAAGACTTGAATAATACAAGCCAAAAGGAGAGTGAGCTAAGGAAAGATAATGGGAAGAAAGTAAGAATCGGTAGCAACCTGTCTTCCTTTTCTTTTTTTATGGCAGTGCTAGGGATTAAACCCAGTGTCTTACACATGCCAGCAGGTGATCTACCACTGAGCTTCACCTCCAGCCCCAGTGAGCACCCTACTTAACATATGGTCCTATAAAACGTTACAAGTGGCCATGATTGGACTATGAGCTCTTCATTCTTAGCATTGTCATGAAGACACAGTGAATGATAGCATCATTCACTGTGATGATGCTATCAACACCATTGTGTTGATAGTGAATGATAGCATCAACACCATTGCAATAATTAATATTCAAAATGATTAATCAAAAATGCATGTGAAATATTTATTTAACCATAATGTTCTCCTTGAAGATACTGTTAGGGTCATCTGGTATACCTGACAATGGAGGAAACTGCCCCAAAAGATAGAAGTCATTATCCTAATCTTCCAACTATAGTAACATTTTTTTTGAGGTGCTGGAGATCAAACTCAGGGCCTCATGCATACCAGGCAAGCTCTCTACCGCTGAGCTGCATACCCAACCCTACAGCCACATTCTTAGATCTGCACTCTCTCCAACTACCCCATCTAAGCACATTCAAATATTCCTAGACAATGAAGCATATGCCTGATCCTAAAACTTTGCACAATATATTCAACTTTGCCAAACATCCTCCTTATATAGTCAACCTTTCTTCAGGGAAGATCATCTTTTCTGAGGAAATTTTGATCTCCTAAGCAAATTTCTTCTCTTCCCACCATGTTTTTACATTACTCTGGTGAAATTTCTATTTGTTGCAATATATGGGCATTACAGATGTCTGTCCCTTTCCCTTATTCCCTATGATTCCTGAGCCCAAATAGAAGTGGAGCTAAGGCCACTAGGAACCAGAGTCAGGAAGTAGAGTGAGTACCCTGTGTTGAACACTTACCCTGTGCTGTTGGGTTGGGAGATGCTGCAATGAACAAGACCTAGACACTTCCTTCAACCCACTGTGACAGCCCACCAGACCATTAGTTGTTCAAGAGCAGGAAATGTTTTTACTCATCACACTTACATGACCTGATGTTGAATTTGAAGCCAACTCTGCAAATAATGCATATTGACTGATCATTTAGGACACTCAGTTTCTATTCCCTTTATGAAATTATATATGTTCTCACAACAACCGTGAGGGAGAAATTATTAACACTATTCCACAAATAAAGAAGCCTAACTGCTCACTTTTTTCTCCCTTTTAAACTACAGTTTCTTCAAGTGAAAATACCTTGCAAGGTTGTTGAGAAGAACAATAAGACAATATGTATAAATTGTCTTAGTCCAGCACTGACTACAGAAGATGCTTTGGAATTTTTATTTGTCAGGCACTTTCTGAAGTATCTTAAATATTTAAGTAAGTAATGCTCTTCTTTGGACAACTTTTTAAGATAAGCACTACTTATTGTACCCATTGGGAAATTTAGCAGGGTTTAATAATTTGCCCAAAGTACACAGCCACATGGAAGTGGATTGTGATACAAACTCAGGTAGCTGGGCTTCACTCTTTAAGATTATAAATTCTTGGCAATTCCGCTTTCCATGAACATTGCAATCTAATGTAGCAAGTGTTAGGATGTGTTCAGTATCATGGAGGCACAGAGAGAGATGAGCTAGAAGGAAAGGATTCCCAATAAAGACAATGGGTTGGAGCTGGTGCTCCTTAGGAGACATTGAGGAAGAACACGGCAAGTGAAATCGAGACAGAAGACACTCTGTACACATCAGTCTCCAACAGAACACATCACTGGAGATCTTAATTGCTGCTGCTAATGTTCGGTTATCTCGGTTCTCATTCTTTCTGATGCAGTTGGGTTTCTGGTCATCTTGGGATCTGCATGGGCTGACTTTTGCTCCTTGGCTGTTTTGCTTCTGTTACTGCCTATCTCCGCAGGACATTTGGCACCATATATGTGTTTCTATGCAGAGCTTCTGCCATCTTGTCAGGAGAGACCAAAATGAACCTTTGCTCTCTGAGTGTCCACCAGAAGGCTCTTTCCACCTTGTACCTGCTGCAAGGTGGACTCTCTTGCTTTCAACGTCCATGTCCCTGTCTGTGGCACCTCTGCCCATCATATTCCATAGTGTTCCTTTTCTTAGTCATTCATCTTATGTCTGTAGAGCCCCTGTTAGGGTCCAGGCCTGTTCTTTGGGCTGGGGATAAAGCATCTGGACAAGAATCACTGCTTTACTCTTTCGGGGAACAAGAAAGGCAATAAACAAAACAACAAAGACTATGTAGTATAAGTTCATACAGAGAAAACAGCTTGAGGTAGAAAACAAGGGGAGAAAAGGTATTCAGAAAAGATGTCTCTGTTAGGTAGATTTTGATTGGCAATTACAAAAATGAACTCTAGAGCTGACAGATGTTTGCTAACATGCTTTTCCCTGCCACTGCCACCTCCCACGAGAATGAGATGTAGAAATGAACTTTCCCACGGCTGACTTTGTGAACTGAAACCAATTATTTAATCTTTCTAGGCCTCAGAATGCTCACCTTGTGGGAAGTTGTCACACACACACACGCACACACACACACACACACACACACAAAAGGTAAGTATAATTCATTAATTTGACAAATTTCTTCTGAGTACAGACTACATGCCAGGGACCCTGTTGGCATGGGAGTTCAGGGGACAAAGCAATCAACATCCTCAAGTGGCTCACAGTCCAGGACAAGGTGGAACTGAGAAATCACAATATCAATTCTCAGATACTGTACAGTGCCGCAGTCCGGCTGCAGCAAAATAACGGGGGGGGGGGGGTGACGAATAACTTGTGTACGTTGATACAGCAGGAGTAGGAGCCGTTTATTGCAGGACAGGAGCAGTATTTATACATTCCACACAGCTTATCTAATTAGCATAAACTAGATACATCAGTCAACCAATAAGGAATCTCCACACTTAATGGCTCGCTTTTGTTACTTCTCAAACCACTCCCTCTGGCATTTTGCCAGGCACCATCCAGACTTGTTTACGAACTCTAACATTCCCCTGGCAAAATGCCAGGTGTTATTTTGACTTGTTTACAGACTCTAACAGTACAGAAGGGCACCTAACCAGCAACAGGTGAGGGAGGGCTTTTCAAAGAACATAATCTCTAAGCAACCAGTGACTGCTATAAAATGGCTTGCTAATGAATAGGAGAACCAAGGATCAACTTGAACCTTCTCTTGGCCTTAAGTATTTCTCATTACCACTCATCACCCATATGTGCATGAACATGTATGCACACACAGCATACATACAGGTGCACACATACACATGTACACACATGCAGACACACATACACACACTCTTCTGGGCAGAGCAAATGATTCAACATATCTGCTTTTGTTTGGTTTTTGTTCTGTTTTGTTTTTATCCTCTGGCTAGAAATTTCTTCATCCGGTGGGTGTTTATTCTGCTCATCACAGCTAACCTCACACTTTCCAGAAGTCTTCCATTTGCCCTAATTGTTAATAACTTCTCTCTTCTAAGCTTCCATTCCAGTCTGTAACATTGTTATGGTACATTCTTTATGGAATTAAGGAATGAGACATTGTGACATCTTTACTAAGTGTAAACACCTCAAAGGTGGAGCAGTGTCTCATTCACTTCTATATCATTGACTGTGCATAGTAACTGGCACATAGTAGGCACTTCAAAAACACTTACTTTTAACTTTTACATGCTTATTTATTGACTACAATATTTTTTAGCTCAAAGTGAAATGGAAGATGAATGCATAGAAACATATAGGGCATGAATTAAAATTTCCCATTAGCCATTTGCCACTTAAGATGCTATGAATGGAGATTTTAAGAATATGTCAAAATACATTCTACTGTCATATATGACTAAAAAGAACAAATTTTTTTTAAAAAGAATATAGCTGAAAAAAAAGAATTACTTTCTGTAGGATTCATAGAGATGAGTTATTTTTCCCGGAAGCTCAAATTACTTCAGGAAGTTGGAAGTTTTCCCATAGTCAAAGATGGCCAAATCCGCCTGATGAAATCCCATCTCTCTAATATGATATAATTTATCTGGTGCTAGGACTTGGGTAAATTAGGAGTCTATCAGCTGCTTAAATCTATTGGATTTAGATGAGATCCTAGAACTAGATAAAAATAAAAATATGAATGATACAGGGAATAAACTACCAGTTACAGAGGGCTGGGTTCTTATAGAGGTGGTCCCACTCTCACTAGGATATGCTGTCAGGGTTCAAATAAATGAGCTCAGATGTGCTCTTCCGGTGGCTCACTGAGATTCCATTCCTGTTCTAGAAGTCCTAAGCAGATGTGCCCAAATCATCAATCATTTTTCACTGGGACATTTTATCTCAGACCTTTCTGAAACTGATGGCCTTGGGAGAAAATGAAGTAGTTCAATGAAGAGAGAGGGGCTCATGGATTCTATCTGTTGGTTAATTCGGTACCTCCAAACTACCTTCTTGGTGTCAGCCTGAAGCTCTGGGTGCCTCGTTCACTCTGAAGAGCTGACCCCTGAAGCTGTCGGCTCAGTCACCTTAAGGTTGACCTGGCTGTGCCAGGTTCTCTGTGGGTTTGCCGTGATGAGTGGGGGAGAGAGGATATGATTCAGCCTCTCCATCTCTGTGCAGGCTTTATTTACACTCTGCTGGGTTATTTTCTCTTCTTATGACTGCTGCCATCTCTCCTGGGGTTTTCTTCAGTGAGGCTGCTTCAGTAAGTTATACTTTTGATTTTGATTTTCCTTGGCTCAGCTGAGGATTTGTAGAAATATAAAGCAAATGGAAACAAAATGTGTGAACTCATTGGATTACAGGGGGCTATAAGAAGCTAGAATGAAGAAGCTCCTGTTCTGGATGAAGGTTTGGAACTGAGGCAGTCCAGGCTTCTCTGGCCACTGGCAGATGTTGGCTAGGTCTCTGTGTAGCTTAGTTAGACTACAGCCATGACTTCCATCTAACTACTGAACTAAGTGGCATTTTTTTTTTTTTTTGCCTACTAAGGAACTTCAAATACATTCTTGTTCACAACTCATTCCTTCACTCAGTGAGCATTTCCAGAGAGGCACCAGTAGACTGAGCTGTGGCTTTGAACTTGTGCTTGATCATTCCCTCACTGCATAATCCTGTGTGGGGTGCTTGACCTCAATTTCACCTCAGCTGGGTCTCCAGTTTCATAATTCTCAAGTGTATAATTTCAGAATACTATCTCAATGAAGGAAGGAATCATGTCTACTTATTCATTTAGTGTCCCTAGTGCCAAACTCAAAGCCTGACACCTATTAGAAGATGTGTTGAAGCCGGGCGCGGTGGTGAATCCCATAATCCCAGTGGCTTAGGAGGCTGAGGCGGGAGAATCATGAGTTCCAAGCCAGCCTCAGCAAAAGCAAGGTGCTAAGCAACTCAGTGAGACCCTGTCTCTAAATAAAATACGAAATAGGGCTGGGGATGTGGCTCAGTGCTTGAGTGCCCCTGAGTTCAATCCCTGGTATCAAAAAAAAAAAAAAAAAAAAAAGCATATGCGTTGAACAAACAAACCACAGAGTGTGTGAGGTTAGATGATATACTCTCTAAGATTCCAAATGGTCCACCATCCTTGCATGCACACCTTAGGGTTTTCTCCACCTTTAGACCTGTGTACCTCATCAGCGTCTTAGCTGTGGTATTCCTAGGATCTATGCAGAGATCTATGCCATTGATAACACTCCGAATCCCTAACCCTGAGACTTTTCTCTGAATTTCCATAGTACAGGTACCAATGCACTAGCTTATATCTAAACTTCCATCAGACCATCTTGTCTTTTCACTTGTCCTTGCCCCTCACTAAACATGAGTAGCATGGAGATCAGGTTCTCTTTTTATTCCTGTATTCCCAGTGCTCAGCACAGTGTTGAATACAATTCATGCATTATTATTTTTCATTCTTAATCCTCAGGTGCTGTGAAAATATTTCAACAGGTTTGATTAGACTTCATTTCTTGCTATTGTGTGTGCATTAGTCTGTCACATTTGGGTTTTCACTGTATATCTCTCCATCTTTTCTTCTTGTTGGTGTAGTACAATAGTTAATGCATTAGTCACAGTTGTTCAAAGCTCCTGATTACGGAGTTTGGAAAGTACTGCGATCTGCCATCTGCCAGCTGGAGACCTGGGACATCTAGTATTTCAATTCTGTCAGAATCCGAAGGTCTGAGGACCAATGCAGTCTACAATGTAAATCTATCTAAGGGAATGAATAAACAACATGAGATGTCCCTATTGAAGTAGGGAGTCATATAAAAAGGAGGAAATTCCTCCTTCTTCTGCCTTGTGTTCTATTCAAGCTCTCAATAGATTGGATGATGCCCACCTCACATTGGGAAGAGCAGTCTACTTTACTGGGTCTGCCAATCCCAGTGCTAATCTCATTTGGAAGAATCCTTATGCACATATCCAGAAATGTTCAATATGGGCACTCCAAGGCCCAGTCAAGTTGGCACATAAAATTAACCATCAGAGTTAAGAATCTGGGTTCTGAATTTAGATTTCCTCTGGTTTTGAATCTTGTCTCTGCATTTCCTGGATATGTGATCATCAGAAGTTAATATATGTAACTGTGTTACAGTTTCTTGGTATCCCCTTTGAAAACGGGAATAGCAGTGCTAATTATTGTACTGTTAATGACGTTAAAAGCTATACACCAAGAAAGAAAGAAAGAATATATACACCAATAAAGAAAGACTTGCCACATAGTAAACAGTCATTAAATTTGAGTTAATATTATATTGTTGTTATGATAGCATATTTTGTGTTTGAAGCTATTGTATATGCTACAACCAAGAAAGAAAACTTCCATGGTCTCCTGGGCTTAAATTATAGTGACTCAATCCTGCAGTTTCTGATTTTCTTGTGAGAGATAATTCTTTAAGTTTTAGCAGCCACTTACACCTTAGTATAAATCAGGTGGTAGATCCTTTCATTGTGGTAAGGAGAAACATGAAGCCAATGAGCACCTGTCTTGAAGGTGAAAAAGAACAGAAGGCTGTGCAATTCAGGAAATAAACTACCAGTTACATAATTTTACTGTGCCTCCCCCTGTCTCCAGGCCATGGTCAGCAAGTTTGATTTATTGTTTTTTGTGAGCAGCCACAAGGCTTGTTCCATCAATTTTTTTTTGTTGTTCTCGATGGCTGTGGAGTGACTCAGACTATTAGCCTTGTATGATTACAGCATCTGTATTATGATGTCGAGGACATGTTGCTGCTACAATTTATTCCCTTTATTTAGTTCACTTTGTCTCAGCATATCACTCAGCTGCTGTTCAAGAAAACACGTGATGGACAATTTCTCTTTCTCTCTCCTCTCCTGATATTCCTCCTCCCTGCCCTTCTGTCTGTTGATGTCTTGTTGAAGGGAAGATTTGTGGATCTCCTGGTTTCCTCCACATTGGCTGACCCTGGGGTCTGCCGCTCTCAGCAATGCGGCACCTCTCCACGGTGCTGAAAAACAACACGTGGTTCCAGCTCTGCAGCAGCCAGGGGAGCCCGGAGGAGGCTAACGCCGCAGCAGGCAGAGGCCTGAGATTGCATGTTGCCCAGTCCCTTTTATTCCAACAGAATGAGACTAGAGACCTATAAACAAATAATGATTTCCCGGAGGATGGTGTATATCTCTTGTGAGCCCAGAATATAGCCTTTCTATTTGGAGCTTCTGAGACAAGAACATTCTTGAACTTACTTGGTCCTCATTTTCCTCATGTGTAGAACGGGAGGTTGGAATATTTTGTGACGATCACTGTGGCATGATGGTTAGATATTGTGTGAAAGGTCCTCCATCTAATGACTGCCTTGTACCTACTTCTGCCTTTACCTTGTGCTGAGTCCTGCCTGGCATATTGTGCCTTCGTACTTTGGGATGACTGACAGTCCCCTTTCCCATACCATGCTGCTTTATGCCATGCTTAAGCCATTCCTTCTTCCTATAGTGTTCTTAAAACCCATCTCTGCCATTCTACTGTCCACCTGTTGCTCACAATTCAGGTCCACTGATCTCTTCTTTAGAAATCCTCCTCTGCCCTTTCTTGCTACCCCATTGTAATCCGTTGTGGATTAGGGATCCCATCCAGAGGCTGAAACATCACTCCATGAAGACAACCCCACACTCCTGCAATAGGCCTACCCCATGAATGTGAGTATTCTGATGTCTTTGAATGACTAGACTGGAAGCTGTGACAGAAAGGACCATATGTCAACATCTTGAGCACAATACCTGCCCTCTCATGAGTGCTCAGTGCTTGTTGTTTTCAACTAAATCTTTATATGTCTGTGAGCTTTTTCATCCAGTCCAAGGCTCTTTTAACGTATTCTGCCATCTCTAGCTCATTGGAAAGCTGTTGTTCCGGTTACTGCCATGAATACCTCCATTTGCTAATGGCATGTACTATATGGATTACTTAGTTTGTTGTGGGCATTTTTAAATTTTATTTGAGTGTGCTGAATTCATACTAAGATGATTTGTCAATGCTTTGGGCATAGATTCTCTCCAAAACAGAGAATTCACACAAGCCATGAATTAGATCCAGAGGGGAGAGGGCATCTGCCTCCAGGAATTAGCTACAAAGTCACCATGGATCTGGCATCCAAGAATCTTTAGCAAATTTCTAAATCATCACAAGACTCCTATTTAATAACCACTGGCAAGAACAGCTGCTCTTAGTTTAGGAAAACTAATTGCCTTTCAAATTGTTCTAGAAGCTTACATTCATTTTGATAGTTCAGTGGGTCTAAGCTTTCACTTTAATATCAAGTCCTAGAAAGCCCAAACTTCAATGATTTATTTCCCTTAGAGGTTAAAATCATGTGTTAGATAACATACATCATTTTATATTCTCAGTGACATCAGTGGTGAACATGTCATTTAGTGGGGAGATGATTAGAAGTTAAACCCGGACACTGAAGTTCCATTCCTGGTCTGATACGTTACTGTATAAATGATCTTGAAAAAGTCCCATCACACATCTTGGCTTCTGTTCATCCACCTTGAAAATGGACATGTTATCTTTACTAAAGGTGCTAAGAAGACACTAAATTGGCACCTGCCGCAGTCTGGCTGGGCACAATTCAGGAGCCACTTGTCAAAAGAAACAAACTTTATTTTTAGAACCACCCATGCCAAACAAAACAGCTCCTCAGAGCCCAACTGCTACCACCTTCAGAGCCCAAGTGCTACCACCCCCACAAGCCTCTCAACCTCCCCCACTCCTCCTGCTCTTGAGGCTGATTGGCTGGGTCACGTGGGTGGAGCCAAAAAAAGTCCCCCAATGAGCAGCTCCGTGGTCTGAAAGGGCGGGGAAACAGCCCAATGAGCATCACCGCAGAGGAGCCAATCAGTTGGCAGCTAGAAGTTGCTGGGGCCACTGTGAGCCAATCATCAACTGGCAGCTGGAAGTTTGCTGGGGCCCTCAACAGGCACCAAAATACTTGAAGAGTATAAAATTTGATACAAATAAAGGCACAGGAGCAGAAGTGGAGTTTGAAAAGATAGCTGGAAAGAGAAAAGGAAGGAAAACAGAGAGATGTTCACTCAATGCAAATGTATGAAATGAGGGGAGAAAAACTAAAGAAAAGCCCTTGGGAGCCCACAGTATTATTATGTCTAAGGCAGAATGGGTAGGGAAATTAAAATTTCAGATGAAGAGTGGGGATTGGACAGGGGCTGACAGAGATGGTTCAGAGTGTTCTTGCATGAATTTATTTAGGAATGAATTAAGGCTGCATAATCCTGTATATTATTAAGGGGCAGAGAAATATGTCCAGGACACATATTTTTCCTTCATCCTTAAAAAGCCAATGAAGCCAGATAAAGGAGTCTCGAAAACTATTTTATCTCAAGCTTGCATTGTTTTGTTTCACTATAATGAAACTGCAGTGGGTCTTACAGATGGGAAGCAAAAATGTTTAGAAGTAGAAGGGGTTAGGAACTGAAGATAATATTTTTGATCACTTATTATGTAGCAGCACTATACTAAGTTATGAAATTTTTACAATAATCCCAGGGGTAGATGCTTTTATTATCTCAACTTATATGGGCTAAAAAATGGAGACATAAGAAGTGTGGTCTAAACATGTATGTTAAAAAGGGGCTGAAGCTCAGAATCAAATTCAGGCAGTCTGACTCCATAGCTCACACACTTAACCAATATGATTGTTTGCCTTTTCCATGCTGATATTATGCAACTTTATATTGATGGCTGGGAGAATGGTCAAGAAGTAAATCTTAATGCCCAATAGCATTTTAAAAGCTGATTTTTTTTTGCTTCAGAGAAGCCACACTTATTAAATTGTAGGCTTTTATAGTTACTAGAGAATAGTGGGTCAGTAGACTGGGATTTCTACCAGACCTATTGTCCAGCCAGGCCAGTCCCACACTCCTGATTCCCAAAGAGATCCAGACAGAAACTTCAGATGAACAGGAAGAGATAATTTTAAAAAACACATTTGCATCATGTGGAATAAAAGACATCAAGAGATCTCAAGGGAGCAAGTGGAGGCCCTTAAAGTTTTGCAAGACATAGTCTTTTCCATTGCATTCAATCTGTCAGTTTGAGTCTGGTCAGCAAATATTTATTCTTTATGAGATGCTACTCAAGGTGTGGAACCAGAGAGATGATTTAAAGACTCTCTCTTTCTGCAGCAGATTAAAGATGGAGGCAAACTCTTTGCTTTTCCTTTAAAGGTTGGCTGACTTTAGCAACCTGCATGACCAATAAAATGTAATAAATGACACAATGGGACGTTAGAGTCAGGTCATAAGAATAGTAGCAAGTCCTGAATGTACCTCTTGAGACACTTGCTCTTGGAAGTCATATGCCTTTCTGAGCAAAGTCCCAGATCTATGAATAGGCCTTGGGAAGATGCTCTGGTTGTCATCCCTACTGAGAAGCAGCCAGCTTCAGTTGCCAACCATGTGAAAGTGCCATCTTGGGTATCCAGATGCCCAACTGAGTCTTCAGGTGTTAACTCCAGGTACTGACTGTAACTGCAGGAGAGACCCCAAGGAAGAACCTCCCAGCTGAGCTCAGTCAACCCAAAGAACTGAGAGGTGATTTTTATATATATGCAAGTTTGAGGTGGTTTGTTATGTAGCAATGAGTACCCAGAACACTGTCATAAAGAAAGCCTCAGTGAGAGAATGAGAGGCAGCTGTAGGAACAGGTGCTTTCAGCATATGTAGCAAGTGCTACTGCAGTGCAAGCAGATGATGCTGTGGAGGTAGACTAGACCTTGAGGAGTCAGACCCATCTACTCTAGAGTTGGCTCTGCTGCTTTTAGTTATGCAGACTTGGCTAGAATTCCATTATCCCAAGTGCTCTCTGTTTTTGTACCAATAATAAGACTTTATTATTATATATATTTCTCATTATTTCTGAGCCTTAGTTTATCCCTCAGAAAAGTTAGGAGGCAAGGGCCCTAAGACAAACTATGGAGATGGAACAGAAAGAAGGATAGGGAAGCTTCCTGTATTCTTTAAAGACTATGAGAAGATTTTTAGCATGATGCATTGAGCTCTGTGGTCAGAAGGCCTGGGTTGGAGCTCTGGCTCCAAATCTTCCCAGTTATGTGACTTCACCTATGGAAGCATTAGCTTCCTCATCGACCCAGTCATCGTAGCTATGCCATGGGCACGGGTTAAACACCTGACAGCTTTATTCATTGCTTTCCTTCCAAGTCTGCGCTTAGTCCCAGCTCTCTTCTGACGTGTCTTTGTGTGACTGAAGGAGCCAGGCTGGGGGAACTGAGTGAGAGGCACGGTAGCAGTGTAAATATCACGAGGCAGGGAGCCATGCGGGTTCACAGCAAAGCCAAGCAATATGGAGTACTGGCAGAGCCACCCAAGGGCAGGCTGGAAAGGGTTAACAGAGCCAATGGGCCAGCTGGCATCTATGTTGGCACTCAAGGAGAGAAAGAAAAGGAGCTTTGGTGTCAAGACAAGAAGGAGAAACAAAACAAAATACCAGAACTTTAGCCAAATTCCCAAGTTCCCATATGGATAGAGAAAGAAACATCCAACCAACTCTATGTAGCAGCCTCTGGCCAGAAAAGACCTTAAGACTAGGCAAGTCTGTGAACCCACCTGGACAGCTTGTCTCTGTTGGATGGTTTACCAGAGACCCAGACTGTCACTGATTTCCTGTGGCAAGAAAAGGGTGGATTTTCCCCCTTCATTATTCATGCATTCACCCATCCACCCATCTATCCACCCATTGATCCATGTACCCATCCATCAATTTGTGCATTGTAAGTGCAAACATTTATTAAACACCTACATTGAGTCAGACACTATGCATTAGGTAACTGGGATTACAGACAAATCAGTATGACAAAGATGAATAAGACAGCATGGTTTGCCTTCGAGGACAAAATCTGTCAAGACTAGATATTGTGGGCAGCTCCAAAATGAGCTGGAAAAGGAAGTTCGTGGGTGAAAAAAAAAAAAAACAAAAAAACAAGCCTAACATTTACTGATCATTTATTATGAGCCAGACAGACGCTGTTCTAGGAGGTTTACATGCATTATCTCATTTGATCCTCACAACTGATACACAAGTTTGGCAGTGTTATTAACCCTGTTTTAGAGCTGAGGAAACTAATGCTCAGAGATGAAGGGGCTTGCTAAAGGTTGCACAGTTATTCTGTGCCTGGATTCTGAACTGAGCTGATTCAGCACTAAGGAAGAAAATTTGGGTAAAGACATATATAGGGTCTGGGACTTTAGTGTGTCACATAGAGTATTGGAGAAAATGAATGACTAGATGGAAGTGGTTGTGTGGTCAGGGTAGGCAGATGCTGTGGGGAAGCAGGCAGGAACCACCAGAACCCAAATGGCAGAGCAGCATCTCCATGTGAAGGGTCACTCTTAGCTGAGAAGACACCACTACAGACCCACCACCCTATTCTCCATTTTGGCAGAAAGCATTTTCTATTCCACTTCTGAGAACATGCTTATGAAATACAAATTCTTCTCCTCTCTGCTTCCTGGATTGCCTCTTGTACCCATATGTGCACTGACAGATGGATGGGCTACTGAGGCAGCTGAATCAGAATAAGAGGAGGGTGCTGGGATTGGAGGATGGGGGGAGACTCCAATGCAATTTACCAAGCAAGTCGTACGTCTGGTGCCTGAAGGCATGGCAAGTTTTTTAAAATCCTGTATACTATTACCCCTGCAGTCACTTGGAAGTCGTTGCGGTTTCAGGGGGATGGGTCACCTGTGAATTCCTCCCTACCAGTTCCCCAGCCAAGTTAGCTTCTTCTCTGCATGCTATTTTTCTTGTCTAGAGTCAGTTCACACCTAATATGGAAGGTTTGCTTTTAGTGTATACTTGTTGCTATGGCAGCTTCAGAAGTGGCTGCCGACAGAGCTGGGAGCAGCCGTTCCCTCTTCTCCCAAACTCTTTTGGCATGAGGCTGAACATGCACGGTTTCACGACTGTGCAAGTGTCAGTGGATGGCATGTCTTTTATTTTGGGAAACATCTTTGCAGTGGGTAGAGTGGCAGCTTTTGATGGTCCTTCTGAGCCTTGGCTCTGCTAATTGTAACTCACACAGGTTTCTAGAATCTGTTCCCAACCCCAACCCCTTCTTGTTTTTGAACAAAGGCTGAAAATGGCCCTTACAAATATTTTCAATGATTTAACTGGCTACATAAAAATACGATCTATTGGTTAGTTTTTAAGATGATTTCAAATAAAAGAGTGATATAAATAAGTGGGAAACTTACTTCTAACAAGAGGAGCGCTTCCCACTAGAGGGGAAAGGAAATGGTGTAAAACATGACAAAGCCTTTTAATGTTGGCGTTGGCAGCGTTGGAGAGGGTGAGTTGGGGGAGACTGAGACCTACTCAATGCTTGCCCTTGAGGAGTTTTTGTTCCCATGGGTTAGAGAGATACTGGACGGATAATTACCAGTGTGGTGAGTGTTATCAAACGGAGGAGTATAGGCCCCCATGAGGGAGGATAACAGGCATCTTTCCCCTTCTGAGGTGGTTAGGGAAGGCTTCTCTAAGGACAAGTGGCTTAAGAGAAAAGTTCATGGTGTGTGGCTCTTGCAGTTGTTTCCAGGAAAAGGGGTCAGTACATGAGAAGATTCTGTAGGGAGATACTCCTAGATGATGATCATGATGATGACAAAGGACAACACAATGGAAGTGCTGTGCTGACCATGAAAATGATGGCCTGGTAGTGAGACCTACAATTAAAAAGCATCTTGGGTGTTCCTGGCATTATTCTAAATGCTTTCTATACTTTAATTCATTTAATCCTCACAACAACCTTATGAAGTATGTGCTATTATTATGTCTGTTTTGTAAATGAAGAAATTTTGAGAAGAGAAGTTCAGTGACTTTCTGGGATCCAATTGCAAACATTTTAATGACCTGGATGTAGAGTTCATGCTAAGTAAATAGGGAAAGTAAAGAATTTGAAAATTATCCTCTGGATTAATTGAAGTCATGAAAATTATTATATAGGAGAAGGAAAAATGTGCTATAGAAAATCCACGTTAGTTGTAGAACGTAGTGTGGATTGGAGGGAGTGGAAGGGGAGGCAAAGACACCAGGTAGGAGGCTGGCATAAGTGTTCAGGTGAGAGGTGAGAATGACTTGGGTTAGGGAGATTGGTGGTGGAGGAGAGGAATGGGTGGATCAGAGGCACTGAGGAAATGAAATCCATAGTCCTTGAGGGATGTCTGAATGGAAAGGATACAAGTGGTAAGGGAAGAATTCCAGGTTTTAAGCTTCCTCACCTGAACTGTTAGACCTCAGTCCAAGTTCCTGGAACTGGGTGAAGACTGGGGGCTCCCCATAGGAAAATCAGGGTCAATAGGCAAAGGCAACAAAAATAAAATCCCTCTTCCCAGTGTCCTCTCATGTGAGGTCCCAGCCTATTTCTATCAAGTTGTTATTCTTTATGCCTAATAATTATTTCATCAGAGGAGTTTCCTTTCTGTTCTGCCTCAGTGTGTTTTCCCAAACATGCAAGCTGTGCCCATTTCACCACCATGGGGATACCTCATTCATTTCTGCCAACCCTCATTCGTTCAGAAAGACAAGGCCCATCTCTATTCTCTTTGTAGCCTTATAAATCCCTCTTCTCGGAGCCTCTTTGGGCCTTGCAGGCTCTGGGTCATTCAGTAAGACCACCTTACACATCATCACATCTTGTTAGGGTCTGTAAACAAGTCAGGATGGTGCCTGGCATTTTGCCAGAGAAATGTTAGAATCTGTAAACAAGTCTGGATGGCGCCTGCCAAAATGCCAGAGGGAGTGGTTTGTGAAGTAACGCCAGCGAGCCATTAAGTGTGGAGATTCCTTATTGGTTGACTGCTGTATCTAGTTTATGTTAATTAGATAAGCTGTGTGGAATGTATAAATACCGCTCCTGTCCTACAATAAACGGCTCCCACTCCTGCTGTATCAAAGTACACAAGTTGTTCGTCACCCCCCACCCCACCCCCCCCCACCCCCCCCCCCCCCCGGTTGTTTTGCTGCAGCCGTACTCCGGCAAATGGTAGCCCGTTACGGGGAGCCCCAGGACACTCGGGGGTAAGTGACGAAAAAAAGCTGCCTGTCCATAGATAGGACGGGAGCAAATCTGCTCGTCCCTAGGCAGATAGGGCGAGAGGAAAAATGGCCATTTCGAGAAAATGGAGAAGATTGATACAGTATGTTTGTGTCTTGTTTTGTCTTGAAATGTTGTATTGTCTTTGTGATGAAAATATGGAAGGGGTGAGAAGTAAATTACTAAGGGAAGAAGGCACCCCAGTGGAACCAAGAATAGTTAGGGCATGTGTTGATAGAAGCCCAGGAACTCTAGTCAGAAAGAAGAAAAAAGTTCAGAGGAGGAAGGATTATCAAGAAAGAAATTGCAAAAGGCAGACATCACCTCACCTTCATCCTTTACTACAGACAGAGAAGCAGAGACTGAGAAAATCTAAGTGACCTGCCCAACAGGACATAGCTGGAAAGTATCAGGTAGTACCTAGAAATTCCATCTCCTTCGTCTTTCATCTGTAGGCTTTAGTATAATCTACCAGAAACTGGGTAATTATGCCAGGTATTAAGCTCATCAATTATACAGTTACCTTTTGACAATCCTGAAGTAAACATTCTGTATCAGCCCTATTTTACATACTGTAAACTAAAGCTCAGAGGAAGGGAATCATTTGCCTGAGGTCTCTGGCTGCTGAGCCAGGGCTGGAAGGCAGTTTTATCCATTGTCAAAGCCAATCCTGTTAGTCACCATGCTATGTTGCCCTTCTACTAAGTATCTAGAAAGTAATTGAAGTTTACAAAAGGAGGAGAATTTGGTGGGCCAGGAGGCAGCATGAGGAAGAGAAAGGGAAGGTGTGGTGGCTTCTTATCAGAGGTGGGCTCTCCTGCTGTATAGAGGGCAGGTTTCATGTAGACAGAGGACATTTCTTTTCTCTTACGCTCACATTGCAGGTATCCTTATCTAAAAAAGTATCCCCTCTCCTGCAGTTCCATGGCAGTCCCGGATTCCTGCTGTTTGGCTCAAGGTAATTCTTTCCTTCCTGGAACCCCCCACCTCCAAGTGTGCAGATGGTTGGTCCTGATCTCCTGGAGTCATTCCGTTGATGAGGCCAATATAAATGCATGACGGAGTCCAATTCCAGGCGCTCGTTTCTATGAGAGCTCAGCAGAGCCCATCTACAAAGTCACGGCAAAGGCTCTGACTGATGGGCTGAGGGAGGCATTTGAAGGTCAAACATTTCCAGAAAGACTTCTTAGCACAGGCTCTGGGCAAGCTCAGGGCCCACTTGAATTATGTTTGGGCAACTAAGTACGGAAGCTACACACCACCAAGTCATCCTCCATGGGGCAGAATCAGAGAGAACAGACTTCCTATAGAACTCTGGAGTTTCCCTGGAAGGAGCCTGGTGCAGGGGAAAGAGTGTGGGCTTTGGTGTTTTAGGCTCAAATCCCAATTGTGACTCTTTGGGAATGTGTCTCTACCATGTTTAAACTCAGCCTCCTCACATGCAAATGAAGACAGCCATACCCTGCTCAAGGGTTTGCTTTGAGAATTAGTTTAAATGACCTCTATAAAATGCTTATTACAATTCACAGAGCAAATTAGGTTCTCACCTTACAATCTCCTCCTTCCTTCACCCAGGGATATGGGTCTAATAACTGGTCAGGTCTAGCCCTGATCTTTTGTGTTTATGAGATATGTATTTTCCGCAGGGAGAGATTTGAAGAAGTCAGGTTTATTAATTTCCACATAACCTATAGAGTAATTAGAATGTTTATTCTTGGCTCTTTGGGAAGAAGTAACTATAATTACAGGACCAAATTAAATGGTATTATCCTTTATTGTCTCATACCGTTTGTAGGCTTTATTTGCCAAGTTCCTTTTAGGAATCAAAGAAGTTTTCCCACATCAACTTTCTATTTCAGCATCTAAATTTTGGACTTTTCTGAAGTCCAAAAATCTTGAAGACTGCAGTTTGAAAGTTTACTGGGATCTCCTGAATAGGAGTATTTGTCTGAAGAGTCCATTTTTGTCAACCCTGGTAGAGGTTGCCAGCTGTCTTCTAAAAATCCCGGCTCCTCTTCTGAGGTGTAGAATTCCCATGGGAAGTGGCTGCCCCACCAGGACTTATAGTTTTCAAGTCACTCTCCCCTTGGTGTCCAGGAGGGGCCTCACTGCTCACCAATGGGATGTGAACAGAGGCTACAGAATACTCTTCTGCCCCAAGGTAGTTAGGAAGAGAGTGTGCCTTCTCCACTATTTTTTTCACTCATCTGCTTGATGGAGACACCAGGGAGATCTTGGAAGCCATGAAGATGGCAGAATGTCAATCAAACTCATCCCCGAATGACTGCATGAACTCCAGCCCACCACCGCTGCTGATGGGGGAAATCTGGTTGGAATTTACACATGCTGGGTCATTGAGGTTTCTGTTTGTATTTTCAATAGCAGTTTGCTTTCTTAACTAGTGTACTGCCTAATCTGCATCCCTTCTAGCCCTGTGAGGTGGGAGAGGCAGACATGGAAATTAATGCATTTCAAAATAGTCCAGTAAATGCTGTCATAGAAATAGAGAGAGAGTGCTGAGGGGACAGAGCACCAAGAGTCCAAGAGTGACAGCCCAAGAAATCAAGGAAAATTTCATATAGCAAGGGAACCTTGGAGCTGGGCTGTCAGATGTGAATAGGAATTCACTAGCAGGTAAGAGAAGATCATCTCAGGCCAAAAAAAAAAAAAAAAATGGCAGCATGAACAGATACATGGAGAGGTGAGCAAGTGAGATGCTTTGAATTACTGTGAGAAAGTCCCTGTTGTGAAGCAGATTACAATCAAGGTGGCAGGTTGAAGAATATACTTCAACAGCAACACAAATGGGCAGGGCTGACAGGGGCCAAGTTGGTGGTGTGGAGAACAAAGTGCTCTCTGGGCTCATAGGAGAGAGTGACTACCAGAAGCCACAGGGTCAAGAAGGTTCCATGAAGGAGATTTACCTTGCACACACTGGTGACGTTGTGGAAGAACAGCATTTGTCAATTTATTTTTATTATACATTTTATTTTTATCTCCCTCTCCTTTGGAGGCATTGACTGAAGGAGTGAGTGACAGCAGGAAGGATTCAATTCGGATAGATCTGAGGGTGACCTTGGCAACTCCATTACTGGGATTTGAGCATTAGAGGCAATAGGAACATTCTCACACAGGAATGTTCTGCCACGGTCAGGAGGTTCATATGCAGCTCAATTTCATCCCCAAATCCCTTTGTCAGAATTATATTTGAATAATGACTCTGCCGCAGGGAAATCTTAAGTGCTAGGAATAGGCTTTTAAAGTTCTGCATCACTTTGTCCCTCATTCAAAGCATACTTAAGAGAATGTCTCCTGTGGATGGAGGGTCTCTGCAGAATGGACAGGGCACAAAAGTCACCTGCAACAAGGACAATTTACACCCCAATTTCACTCTTGGTAACCAACCATCCTACCAAATCTCAATCCCGTGATCTACATAGTATCTACCATTCTTTATTTCTAAGATCTATATGAGGTTGATAATTACTGAAATGAAAAAGGAAAGCAGCATTGAGAGGGTGACAAGGCTTTGCAGTTCACAGGCTAGATGGCCAGTTCTCAAATCACTGGGACATGACAGTTTTGATGACTCCCATCCATTTTGTGAGTAATGAGGCGCTGGGCACCTGCAGGTGAAAGAACAGGCCCCTAAGCAAGGCGGACAACCCTGGCCTCTCTCCAGCCACATGGACCATCACTCTCTACTCAGTGCACACTTCTACTCCCAGGTCCTCAGGTAGGTACTTTATGCCCTCTACTTGTTCTGTGCTTTGGATAGATGTCTATTAGACCTGGGTGATGCAGTTAGTGTCTCCTCTGTGTGCCTTTTCCAGAACTTCCCAATCAGATTTTATCCATTCTTCTTTTGTGAAAAGCGCTCCATTAAGAGTAGAGAGGAAAGAAGCTTGCATTGAATAACCTGTGTTTTGCTTTTGTTTTTAATTCAAAAACCAATTTAATTGTGATAAAATATACATAATATAAATCATCTTAATTACCTTCAAGAGTGTGGTTCAGTAGTGTTATTGTCATTATTGTGCAACCAAACTCCAGAACTTTTGCATCTTGTAAAACTGAAATTCTGTGACCATAAGCAATAACTCCACTCCCCTTTCCCCACAGCTCTTAGCAGCCATCATTCTACAATGTGTCTCTGTGAATTTGATAACTCTAGGTACCACATAAAAATGGAATGATACAGTGTTTACAGTTTTGTGACTGGCTTATTTCACCTTATCACAATGTCCTCAGTTTTCATCTATGTTGTAGAAAATGTCAGAATTTCTTTCCCTTTTAAGACTAAATACATGTTCAGTTATAGTATAGAGCACATTTTGTTTATCTACTCATCCATTGATGGACATTTGGGTTGCATTTGCTTTTGGCCATTATGAATAATGTTACTGGGAACATAAACATACAAATATTTCTTTGGGACTCTGCTTTCAAATCTTTTGGAACCAGAAGTGGTTACTGAATCATATGGTAATTCTTTTTTTTTTAAATTTTCAAGGAACTACCCTATTGTTTTCCATAGTGACTGCACCATTTCATATTTCTACCAACAGTACAGTGTTTTTATTTTTTACTTCTTGTCCAAAATTTTATTATTTTCTTTTCTGTCATTGTTGTTCTTGCTATTGTTATCATTATATAAACTAACAGCTATCTTAACAAGTATGAGGTAATATGTAATGGCTTTGATTTGCATTTCTCTCATCATTAGTGACTTTGGACATATTCTCTTGTGCTTGTTGGTCATTTGTGTATCTTCTTTGCAGAAATACATTTTCAGGGCTGGGGTTATGGCTCAGTGGTAGAGCACTTTCCTAGCATGTGCAAGGCCCTGGGTTCGATCCTCAGCACCACATAAAAATAAATAAAATAATGTTATTGTGTCCAACTACAAAAAATAAATATTAAAAAAGAAAAAAATACATTTTCAAGTTCTTTCCCTATATTTAAATTGTATCATTTTATTGTTGAGTTGCAAGGTTTTTTTTGTTGTTATTCTTTTTTTAAATATTTTTTTAGTTGTTGATAGGCCTTTATTTTATTTATTTATATGTGGTGCTAAGAATCGAGCTCAGAGCCTCACACATGCCAGGCAAGAGCACTACCGCTGAGCCCCAGCCCCAACCCCTTGTTGTTGTTTTTAATGTCAAGTTCTTTTATTCTGGATAGTAACCCTCATAAGATATTAATTTATAAGCATTTTCTTTCAAAAAACAGCCTTTTAATTCTGTTGATTGTGTTCTTTGGTGTACAGAAGTTTTACGTTTGATGTAGTACAATTTACCTATTATTGCCTCCATTTTGGGGGTCATAGCTAAGAAATCATTGCCAACTTCAATATCATGAAGCACTTCCTTGTGTTTTCTTCTAAAAGATTTATAGTTTTTGGTCTTATATTTACATTTTTATCCATTTTGAGTTTATTTTTGTATGGGGTGTTGGGGAAGGGTCCAACTTCATTCTATTGTGTAAATCTATCTAGTTTTCCCATCACTATTTGTAGAAAAGATGACTTTCTCCATATTAAGTGATCTTGGTGCCTTTGTGGAAAATCATTTGATCACATATGTGAGGGTTTATATCTAGTCTTTTAATTCTATTCCATTTGTCTGTATGTATCTCTTTACCAATACTCTATTGTTTTAATTAGTGTTAGTTTTGTGATCAGGATGTATGAGACCTCCAACTTTTTTATTTTTAAAGATTGTTTTAGTTATTCAGAGCCTCTTAAGTATTACATATGAGTTTTTGGATGTATTTTTCTATTTATGCAAAAATTACTCTTATGATTTTGATAAGGATTAAATCTGCATCAAGTAGTACTGACATCCTACCAATATTAAGTCTCCCAATCCATGAACATGGGATATTTTTCCATTTATTTGAGTCTTGGGGAAGCATCCCTTTTTAACCAGCAACCAGGGGTTTTGTGTATATTATTTCAGTTCTCATTCAGCCCAAGGCCCTCTTCAGTGACTATTCAGAAATAAGTGCCAGGAAAAATTTTATGAGTACCTGAAATATTCCTTCCTCCTGTTTCTTCTACACAAAGAAATCACTTAACTGCTTAACTCTTTTTGTATTTGTTTGTTGGAAACATATAGGTTAATTTTAATAATTATATATGATATGTTATAATTTCATAATTAGAAAGCTTATTTATAGTCATACATTCCCTCAGGCTGGAAATCTCTACTGTTATTTAAAGTTTCTCCAGCCTTTACTTTATTGTATGCATTGTTATAAACTGACTTTAATCTATTGTGAATTGAAGTGTGGCTCTAAAGGAATACTTTTAGAATGAAAGATAAATACTATTATTGCCAAATTTATAGGTGAGGAAAGTAAAGTTTAGAATAGATTGGTAATATCAACAGATCATATAGCTCATAAGTGGCAGAGTTAGGATTCAAATAGGGTTTTCTCTGATTGCAATGTCTAAGCTTTTCACTTAGACATACCAATATTAGTCTAGCTCAGAATTTGGTTGGAAGTGAGGAATTGTATGGGCGTATATGGCCATAAATAGCTCCCACACTTGCCAGAAATAATAAAAGGTACAATTGGAAGGGTAGGGAATAGAAAGTAGGGAAGGGTTATAAGACTTCTTGAAATAGATGAGATGTCAAGTTGAATGATCCAAATGTATTATGTGTGAACACATGAAGCAAGAATTTTTTTTAAAGAGGGTTCTAGGGAATTGTCTCATTTCTGGATTACAAGATACCAAGCATTGTGTACTGGGCTCTTGCTTATGTATTCATCTACTCCTTAGGAGATTGCTTTACTCCAAAGGCAAAAGCGAACCAAAAGGATGGAGTACAGTAAAAGGGTAGGCTGAAGCTTGAGTCTTCACTCCATCACATTCTAGTTGGATACCTTTAGGCAAATTCACCAATTCTCTGCTTCTTCTCCTACCCATGGATTTATAGGCTTCTTGTCAGGAATAGATTATATATTACGTACAAATGCTGGACAAGATCCAAGTATGCATGTTTGCCCAAGATATATAAACCCTGGTAAATACTCAACAGCCTTGTTAGGGGTAGGAATTACTATCTTTACTTTGTAGATGGGGGGAATGAGGCTCAGCAAGGATACAGGAATTTACTGTAGGTTCCATAGTCAATATGTTAGATTCTGGGTGAAAGTGTCCATGTGAACAGCCAGCTGACAGGGGCTCCAGTCCAACTCATGGAACTGCCTCTTCCTGGCAGCAGAAGGAGGGGTGGAGGAGCCCACCCATTTCCTCCAGCTGTCTTCCACCTTGCTGAGCCATGTGTGGAATCCTTCCCCACCCTCTTCCCCCACAGAGGAGACTCCTTGAGCTCCACCACCCTGTAGGGAGAGTCAAGCAGCTGCTAAGAAAATAGGATGCCAGGCCGTATTTGTTCAGGTGGATACAATAGCATCACTAGTGTGGAGCTCAAATATTGAATCATAATTCTTCAGGCATCTTTGTATTTAAATCATAGCCCTGTCAAGCTCTCATTTGATATGCACTAATTAAAGCTTCTTGTGAATTGTACCCGATTCTCTTCTCTGAGCTCTGTGTGTGTGCATGTGTGTGTAGACATAGAGAGATTCCTATAAATCTGAATGATCAAAAATAAGAATCTGTCAGTGTCACATTCAGTACTTGGCTCTCTGTGGCTGATGGGTGCCTCTTAGATGAGAGGGGTGGGTACAACTTATTAGACAAGTATGAATCATTTATGAGGAAATAACCTACAACAAATGAAGCTAATATATATATATTTTTTTATTATCCCTCAAAGCTGGAATCTCAAACTGAGTGGAAGAGGTGAAGCCAAACTCAATGTGGAATTGCATGTTGTACCCCTGATGATTCCGATCCTCTCCTTTTCTCTCTCATTCTAAGTGGTGGGAGAATTACTAGCAAGATGTAGATGGATTTGACTACGGAAAAGGGAGATGTTGGGCTATTTCAAGTGGAGTGTTAGTAGATTCCACTGTAAGCAGAATTTATTGATATCTGCTTGTGTAATATGGGGAAAATTGCCAGTGTTTTTGATTAGGGGAATTACTAAAAGTGAATGGGCATTAGGTCCTGATTATAATTATTCCTATGGTTGGACTACAATGCAATGTCAATGGAAGTGGGAATCCGACCATGTTCAAGGTTACTGCCCTAAATGGAAATTGGAATTGGTGAAAGTTTGACCAAATGGAGGAGAATACCTGCCAGTGGAGAGGAATGAAAACATTAAATTAAGATACTTATCTAATGTTTGGGGAGGGGGCAGAGAGAGAAAGTTCATTTTACAATCAGACCAATCTGGGGTTGAGTCTGAGCTCTGCAGTTCTCTCTTGTGTGATCTTGGGCAAACATCTCTAGCACTCTGTTTCCTTATTTATTTCATAGTGAATACATTATATTTAAAGCATTCTTGTGAATATTACATTTCATGAGAACCTTATATATTTTATATGTAAAATATATTTTATATGTAAAATACATATTGACTTAATTCTGATATTCTCTCTTCCTCTATCACTTTCTCCTTCCCATTCTGAAACATTCTACTTTTTGCCTCCATTATGAAACTAGTTTGAATCTTTATGAGTTATGCCACATAGTATATAATGCTTTAGAGCTATCTATGTTTCAATTAAAACCTTCTAAGACTGTGAAAACCACAAGAAAGAAAATATAGGTGACAATAGGCTTATCAATTATGAGAGACACAGCTAACTCACCATAAGAATTCGTGCTTCTCCTTTTGTAGACTCAAAAGGAGAATAGAATGACCACTGAGAAGTAGCTACCAAGTCAGGTAGCTAATATATTTTCCAACATGCTATGCATTTAGGGGGTACCACTGTGACTAGTTCTTACCAATAAAGTATAGGCAAAAGAAATGTGTATCACAGTAAGATAATAAACAGATGTGGTTTATCTACCTCCTCATTCTTTTTCTAATGGCTCAATGTATACAAATTTGGTATCCTTGGAAGCCATGTTTTGAACTTATGTTCCCAACCCATCACTTGGAGGAATACCACCCACTGATCAGGAAAACCAATTTTGAACTTGGATGAGAAATAAACTTCCATCATATCTGAACCATATACACTTTAGATTTCTTTGTTGTAGCAGCTACTATTATTCTAACACAGCAGGATAGTCCAAAATGATAGATTTTATCTAGTTCTGGAAGTTAGGTGGTGAAAACCAACACATCACAGACAGGATCTAATTATCAAGCTGTCATGAATTGATTGGAGGTTTGACTAGATGGTGCCTAAGCTAATCACGCCTGTGGTGAGCCGCTTCTGCCGTTTCTGCAGATTATGGTCGCCATTACAAGATGGCGCTGGCTCCGCTGTGGTCTGTGACAAACAATTTCTTATCTGGGAAAGTTGGCACATGATTTTTCACCACCCTGTGAGAAAGTTCCACGTGGCAGCTTTGCATTGGGGCTTGGGATGCTTTATTAAGGCTGGGAGGGGCACCCGAGAAAAAGAAGAAGAAATATCCAGGGACCTGAATAAACTGTTGAAAGAAGATTCTCGAGTTGCGTCTTCCTTGCGGGCAAGGGGTCGCGACAAGTGGCGCCGAGACCCGGGAACCAGAACTTTCAACAGTCAGGGGTGGTGCACCGGTTAGTCCCAGGTAAGTGGGATCCGCGATCAAAGCGGGGTTAGTCCCAGGTAAGTGGGATCCGCGATCAAAGCGGGGTTAGTCCCTAGTAAGTGGGATCCACGACCAAAGCGGGACAGCTCCTCTGTAATGAAAGAGAGAGCCTTACATTTTATTGCAGCTGCACTGTGTACTTTCGCTCCTACTTTCGCTTTCTTTTTTTTGTGCTTTCTTTGTTGTTGTGTCATGGGTGCCGCATCTTCAAGTCCGCTTCTCCTGGCCCTAGATGGCCTGTTACGTTCCAAGGGACTGGAAGTGAAACATAGTACTTTACAGAGATTTTTACAGAAGATAGATATCGCTGCACCGTGGTTCGCATTTTCGGGCAGCCTTACTGTGCCTAGTTGGGATAAATTAGGCAAAGATCTTGACTTTGCTTCTGAGCAGGGCATATTAGAGGGTGGGGTGATACCCCTTTGGAAAATGGTCCGTAGTTGCCTTACAGATGATAGATGTCAGGAAGCACTTACTAAAGGACAGGAGGTTTTAGAGCGATTGCATGAGGAAAAATCGGAGATGGCAGAAAGTGAAGTGACTCGGGAGGATGGGAGTGTGCGGAGCATGAGACGGGGGAGGAAACGGTTGTATCCAGATCTCAGTACGCTGCGTACACCCCCATGCGAAAGTGGGTCAGAGGAGGAGGAGGATGAGGAGGAAGAGCTCGAGAGGCTGTCTCGTCAGCTAGGGAGTTTAGCTGTAGGAGAAGGGAACACAGATAAGCAAGGGCTCAAGAAAAGCGATCCCCCGGATCCACCGCCGGATGGCGGGGGCGTTTCGGGAAGAGCTTTCCATGCCCAAACATGGAGGGCTGTTCACGCTGAGATGGGTCTTGCTTATCCAGTTTTTCAGGATGACAACAGGGGAAGAGTCCATGAACCCTTAGATTTTAAAATTGTGAAGACCCTGGCGGAGTCTGTACGCACTTATGGGGTGGATGCCGCCTTCACGCTGACTCAGGTGGAAAATCTGTCTAGATACTGTATGACTCCCTCTGATTGGGCTAGCCTTGTTCGGGCTTGCGTTTCCCCGGGTAAATATTTGGACTGGAGAGCATTCGTGCTAGAGGGCGCAATAGAGCAGGCCGCCCAAAACCATGCAGCGGGACACCCCCATTGGGACAAGGATATGCTCTTGGGACAGGGTAGATTTGCAAATCAACAAACAGGATTTCCTCTTGAGGCATATGATCAAATTAACAATATTTGTATTCGGGCATGGAAGTCGCTTCCAAATAGAGGAGAGGTGTCTGGCAATTTGACCAAGATTCTACAAGGCCCTACAGAACCTTTTTCAGATTTTGTAGCAAGGATGGTGGATGCTGCTGGAAAGATTTTTGGGGATCCTGATAGAGCCATGCCCCTTATCAAGCAATTGGTCTTTGAACAATGCACCAAGGAATGTAAAGCGGCAATCACTCCTTATAAAAATAAGGGCATAGAAGCATGGATGAAAGTGTGTAGAGAGATTGGAGGACCTTTAACTAATGCAGGTCTTGCAGCTGCTGTCCTTCGGGTGGCAAAAAGGGGCAATCCTGGTGCCGGAACATGCTTCCATTGTGGTCAGCCCGGTCATTTCAGACGTGAATGTCCTAAAAAAGATAATTTTACTGGACCCCCTCACGGTGGCCCTTCCAATGGCTTTCGTCAACCAGGGCTGTGTCCAAAATGTAAAAAAGGGAAGCATTGGGCAAAAGAGTGTAGATCAATGAGGGACATCCATGGACAGCCTATTTCAGCTGGGCCAAAAAACGGCCGAAGGGGCCCCCGACCCCAGGGCCCACAAATATATGGGGCAATGGAGAATGTCACACCCAAACCCGAGACATGGCCATCTCTACGCCATCCCATGAGACGCGGAGAGCCACTACAGGTGCCGCGGGATTGGACCTCTGTTCCACCTCCAGACTCGTATTAACACCTAAGATGGGAGTCCAATTGGTGGAAACTGAGTTCAAAGGGCCTTTACCGCCTGGCACTGTAGGTTTGCTAATTGGACGTGCATCTTCTACTTTGCAAGGTCTTCATGTCTTTCCTGGAGTTATTAGCCCTGATACTGTAGGGACAATAAAAGTTATGGTGGAAGCTCCAAGGGGCATTGTATCTATTTCCCCAGGAGATCGGATTGCCCAATTGTTACTTCTACCCAGCCTGCATACCCGCTTTTCTGCTGATTCCTTTTCAAGGACAAGTGATGAGATTGGAGTTACTGGAGGGAATTCTGTTTATTTGTCCTTAGATATGAATGACCGTCCTACTTTAAACTTAACCATAGAAGGCAAATCAATTTTGGGATTGCTCGATACTGGAGCAGATCGTAGTATAATTGCACAAAAGGACTGGTCAAAGGGGTGGCCGGTGCAGCTCTCAGATCAATCACTGAGAGGTTTGGGATATGCCCAAGCCCCTCAAATCAGCTGTAGACATCTATCTTGGAAGGACCCAGAAGGACACAATGGCACTTTTCAGCCTTATGTACTTGATTTACCTATCTCTTTATGGGGTCGTGATCTGATGAAAGACATGGGGTTCACTCTTAGTAATGACTATTCCCCGGCGTCTCAACAGATTATGCAAAATATGGGGTATAGGCCAGGTCTAGGACTAGGAAAACATCTACAGGGGCGTAGGCATCCTGTGCAAGGTCATCAAAAGCTTAACAGATTTGGTCTGGGTTTTTCCTAGGGGCCACTGGGGCTCAAATACCCATAACATGGCTCACCGAGGAGCCTGTTTGGGTGCCTCAGTGGCCTCTTCCCTCGGTTAAATTGGCAGCAGCCCATAATTTAATCAAAGAACAACTGGACTTGGGTCACATCCAACCTTCCACTTCTCCATGGAATACTCCCATATTTGTTATTAGGAAAAAATCAGGAAAGTGGCGCCTACTGCATGATTTACGAGCAGTTAATGCTCAAATGCAACTTATGGGGCCCATTCAAAGAGGGCTGCCTCTGCTCTCCTCTATTCCTCAGGGCTGGCATATTATTGCTATTGACATTAAAGACTGTTTCTTTTCTATTCCTTTGCATCCTAAAGACTCACAACGTTTTGCTTTCACCCTTCCCTCGTGTAACCACGAGGAGCCAGATCTTAGGTTTGAGTGGGTAGTGTTGCCGCAGGGAATGGCTAATAGTCCCACGATGTGCCAGATGTATGTGGGGAAGGCACTCGCACCTCTCAGACATAAGTATTCCTCCATCAAGATCATTCATTATATGGATGATGTGTTATTGGCCGCTAAGTTAGAGCAGATAGTTAATGAGGCCTATAGAGACTTAGTAAAGCTGTTAGCTCAATATGGGCTACATATCGCACCTGAAAAGGTTCAAACGGGGAATTCTATTGAGTATTTGGGAGCAATCATTGGGCATGACAAATTGAAACCACAAAAAATCACCATAAGAACTCAGGATCTCCAAACTCTGAATGATTTTCAAAAACTGCTGGGAGATATTAATTGGATAAGGGGATATTTACATATTCCTAATGGTGTGCTCCAGCCTTTGTATGCTACCCTTAAGGGTGATCCAGATCTTGCTTCTCCTCGTAGCCTCACCAAAGAGGCCAGGGCAGCCCTTATAACAGTAGAAGAAGCTATACAACATGCTACTCTATGCAGGCTCCGCAGTGATAAACCTTTCCAGTTATGTGTGCTTGCCACTATGCGGCAGCCTACTGGAGTACTGTGGCAAGATGGGCCTTTACTATGGATCCACCCACATATATCCCCAGGAAAATCTTTAGAATACTATCCTGATGCTGTTGCAGCGTTAGCACTTAAAGGGATCCACCAAAGCATTCAATTTTTCGGACAATCACCTTCTTCTCTTATTATACCCTATACTAAGGCTCAGCTTAATGTTTTGTGTGCTACTCTAGACAACTGGGCTATTCTATGTTGCTCGTTTCAAGGGGATATTGATAATCATTACCCTTCCCATCCATTACTCCATTTTGTTAAAGAACATCCCATCATTTTCCCTAAGGTAACTTCACCCAACCCAATTCCGGGGGCTGTTAATATTTTCACTGATGGTTCCAAGTCTGGAATGGGAGCTTATGTAATTAATGATTCTCCCCCTGTTCAGCATCAATTTGCTCCTGGTAATCCACAATGGGTTGAACTGCAAATTGTTATTGAGGTTTTTAAACAATGTTCTTTTCCTTTTAATCTTATCTCGGACTCCATTTATGTGGTACAAGCACTCAAAGTCCTGGAGGCCGTGGGAGCTATTAGTAATGCCCATAATGTATCTGCTTACTTTAATCAGCTTCAACAACTTATCTGTAGCCGCACTGCTCCTTTTTATCCAATGCACATACGGGCTCACACCTCTCTTCCTGGTCCGTTATCACAGGGTAATGCCTGTGCAGACTCAGCCACTAGAGACCAGTTGATATGCTTGGCTTCCTCCTTAGAGGGGGCTAAATTATTTCACCAGAATTTCCATGTTAATGCTTTAACGCTGCGCAGGCGTTTTTCCATTTCAAGAGCGGATGCTCGTCAGATAGTATTACAATGTCCCCATTGTGTCACATTTCTTCATCCCCCTACTTATGGAGTGAACCCACGGGGATTGAAGCCATTGGTTGTCTGGCAAATGGATGTGACGCACATACCTGACTTTGGTAACCTCAAGTATGTACATGTTTCTGTTGATACGTGCTCTGGAGTTATTCATGCCTCTGCTTTGTCGGGAGAGAAGGCACGTAATGTTATTACTCATTGCCTAGAAGCATGGGCAGCATGGGGTGCTCCTGCATCCCTTAAGACTGATAATGGACCTGCTTATACTGGCAGACAATTTACATCCTTTTGTTCTACCATGGGAGTGCAACTTACTCATGGTCTGCCTTACAATCCTCAAGGACAAGGCATTGTTGAGCGTGCTCATCGCACCTTAAAGGAAACTTTACAAAAACAAAAAGGGGGAATAGGAGCTGAACACACTCCTAAAGAACGCCTGTCCTTAGCTCTCTTTACCATTAATTTTTTAAATTTGGATATTCATGGTCACTCTGTGGCCGATAGACATGTGTCCCCTCAGCCCTCTGTGATTGGCTATGTTAAGTGGAAGGATGTTCTTACGGGCCAATGGAACGGCCCCGACCCCGTGCTGACATGGGCACGAGGATCTGTATGTGTTTTTCCCCAGGATCGCACGGAGCCGTTGTGGGTCCCTGAACGTCTGACAAGAAGAGTCTTGACATCAACCGACCAACAACAAGAGATACCACAGCAACCCTGTGATGAGGATCTTCACTCTGCTACGTGCTCTGGTTCTGGTGCTGGTGCCGATGGCACAGACGACACCAATGCAGTGGTGGGCAGTGGCACGGGCTTGGCCAATGCCGATGCCGGTTCATGGTAGTTCTAGTGTCCTCCCCACTCTTTTCTCTACCTCATGTGAGATGTCTGCTCCCTGTGCCTCTCCTAGAGGGGACGTGGAGAGCATTTTTAATCAATCTCAGGTTAATCTCACAGGAGTTTTTTGTTTCAGCCTTGGAAACGCTAATTGCATCAGCCTTAAGACCAAAAATTTGACTAATTGGGAGGACCCATTGCGGTCCAATCAGGTCTCAGGGAGTATTATTAATGCCGTACTGAGCCAAGTAGTTTCAGGGAAGCAATCAGGTTCAGGGACCCCTGTAAATAGCTCTGCTTTTAACATAACTACCTTGGCTATGATCTCCAAGGTACTAATCCCAGTGCCTCCTTCTTCTAATAGTACTTACAATGCCACTCATTTCAAGGCCTCTCCTTACTGTACCCCTAATCTTGGTTTCCCCCCAACATTTACGCCTTGTCAGGATCATTCTTGGGAGAGACTTCAAGTTGCTAAGGGTTTCTCTTTTTCCCCCTCTCTTAAGAGGTATGTTTATAACTTTAACCATAGTGCCAACTCCTCTACAGGAGTAGGTTGGTCCTGGTTTCAATGGCTGATTTCCAATGAGAAGGGGGCTTCAGCTGATATTTCTGCATTGGCTCAATTGCTGGGAGTCAGAAGCTGGCTGGCTAATGTTTCTGGTACTGTTCGCGAGAGTGAACGGGGTAATAGACTTACATCTGTTTCGTTCAACTCTTTGCTATATAATGCCACATTGCCCCCTGCGATGGTCTGCGTCCAATCCCCATTCTTGCTCCTTTTGACTAATGACACCTCGTCAGGGATGCTGGATTGTTCTAGTGTTACCTGTCTCTTATCTGAGTGTTGGAATGGTTCTTGGACTGTAGCAGTGGTTATGAAAATTCCAACCTTTGTCCCAATCCCAGTCACTGCGGACCCAGATAAATTCCCCATTGTTGAGCTACTTAGAGTCCGCAGGGATTTTGGAATTACGGCAGCTATAGTGACAGCTGTGGCAGTGTCTGCTGCTGCAGCGGTTACGGCCGGAGTGGCCATGGCCAGTCAAGTACAAACTGCTGCCACCATTAATCAAGTTGTTCAACAAACTTCTACCATACTTGAGTCCCAAAATTCAATTAATCAACATATTTTGTCAGGGATTTTAGCTGCCAACCAAAGAATAGATTTACTCCAAGCTCAGGTAGAAGAATTGGCAGACTTGGTGCTTTTGGGTTGTGTTGACCAACGTGCACATTTATGCATAACCTCTGTCAGATTTAATGATTCCAGAAATGCCTCCCGCATCATCGGAGAGTATCTATCCGGAACCTGGTCCATGGAAGCAGAAAACTTGATCCAGTCTCAACTAACTCAGATTGCTGTTTTGAACAGTACCCGTGTTGAACCAGTGACTTTGGGTCAATTCACCGATTGGATATCTTCTGCTTTTTCCTTCTTCAAAGAGTGGGTGGGAGTAGGCATTTTTGGTGCAATGTGTTGCTTCAGTGTTGTGCTTTGTTTGTGGCTTCTCTGTCGCCTTAAAACTCGCCATGCACAAGAAAAGGCTATGATCATACAAGCTCTTGCAGCTTTAGAAAATGGCAACTCACCTCAAATCTGGCTTGCGCATCTTAAGCAATAAACCTTTGTCATGGTCGTTACACCCCAAGTTATTATAACATTGCACTGGGATCGACATGACTTTCCTTGTTATTCTCTTAGTGTTGGAAAGCCCTTGCACTCTGCCGGTATTACTGCCATTGCACGCAGATGGGTTTCCACACTAGTGCTTTTCTATCGCCTTGAAGTTCGTGCCTTTCTTTCAGGGTGCTGTCAACTTGTTTGTCGTTATAAACAGTCGCAGTTCAGCCTCAGCTACCCCCCTTCGTCCACCATCGTCACGATACAGGATGCGAGGCAAGGCACTGCACTTGAGTGATCCTTGACGTGGACCTCAAGGAGAGCATGTCCTATTGCATGCGGGTTAGACGCGTCCACGCCCCGCCCCACGAAAAAAGGCGTCGGCTGATATGGCCTCAGATCTGGGGAAGGGCCCTCCTTGGGACTGAGCCATACTATGCAGCCACTTCTGCACAGTGGGATAGGACCTCTACTCTCGCCTGTATTGTTTTAATAAAACAGAAAAGGGGGAACTGTGGTGAGCCGCTTCTGCCGTTTCTGCAGATTATGGTCGCCATTACAAGATGGCGCTGGCTCCGCTGTGGTCTGTGACAAACAATTTCTTATCTGGGAAAGTTGGCACATGATTTTTCACCACCCTGTGAGAAAGTTCCACGTGGCAGCTTTGCATTGGGGCTTGGGATGCTTTATTAAGGCTGGGAGGGGCACCTGAGAAAAAGAAGAAGAAATATCCAGGGACCTGAATAAACTGTTGAAAGAAGATTCTCGAGTTGCGTCTTCCTTGCGGGCAAGGGGTCGCGACAGACGCCAATATCTAACATTTAATAAATGTTTGCTATGTTCCAGAAACTGTATAAGCCCAATGTTCTTTGGACCTTGAAACAATAGTATACGGTGTACCCATCCAAATGTAAGAAGGCTGCTGGCTGTTGTTGAGTATAAGATACATGTAAGATTGGGCAATACACAAGGAGTCAATTTGCATCCAAATTTGTCAGACTCTGGAAACTGCGTTCCTTACAACCCGACAACACTCTCTCCCTCAGCCTTCAAGTACATGATTTTGTGCACACACTATAGGTATCAAACCTTTCTTATAGGGTCACTCAAATTTTTCTATTGGGAAATTTATTGAAAAACTAGTAAATAGCTCAATTTTTATTGTAGCAGCAGTTTGTTTCTGACTCCTTAGGAAGGGAAAGTGAGAAGGAATACAAAACAAAATTAACAGAGCCTCCACAGTGTACCATGCTCATTCACAGGTTATCCCATCCAGGTCTTCAGAGATTAGTGGTAATACCAATTTACAGACAAGGGAGATTAAAATAAGAGCTATCCAAAAGTTTGTACATATGGTCATGTATTCCTTTAATATGTATTTATTGACCTGCTACTATGTTGTCAGGAACTATGTGATTACAGGAAATTCCAGAGTACATAGGACAAACATGAGCCCTGGCATGTTAAAACTTATGGTCCAGCAGCTGTATCAGGGATAGCAAGCAACTTGTCAGGAAGGTTGATTCAACAAAATTTGGGTGTCTACTTAACTGGGGAAATTGTAAAGGAAGCTCTGGCATTGGGTAACCATTGTCATGATTTCTGGGGTCCTCTTCTGTATTGAGAGTTAAGATGTACAATACCTAATTGGTTATAGGCTAGTTGGTTGATTGTCAGAAATGATCAGGGGAGAGAGAAAACAAATGACAGAGAAAAGAAGCCAGCTAAAGAAAGGACTTTTTTCTAGCTGAATCTGATTTGTAGTAATTGTTCAATAAATGTAAGCTATCATCAATTATTATTAAAACCATTTCTGCATCCTATAAATAACTTCAAATTTTTTTGTCCACTGAGCAGCATTGTTTACAGTTACAAATAAGTGAAGAGAATCATTATTTATTAACTGTCTCCTGTTTTCCATGTTATTTTATTCTGTATGCCATATTACATATTTTGTCGTGTAACTCATACAATAATTTTACAAGGTAGCATATCAGTAAGGATAGGTTAGGCTATTATTCAGCAACAAGCACTCCCAAGTCTAGACAGCTTAAAGCAACAAAGGTTCATTTCTTGTTCATATTGCATGTCCATCATAGGTTGGCTGCTGATTCTACCTCAGCATTATCTTTGTTTTCACTCTGGGAATCAGAGTAACATGGAAGCCATTAAGAATATTGAGGTTGTCATGGCGGAGAGGTGAGTGAGAAAATGGCAAGAACACACTTGATTCCAGAGTTAAGCTAAGCTTATATTTATATATATCTATATCTCAATGGACAAAGCAAAGCAGATGTTCTTGCCTGCGTTTAGTTGGGATGAGGTAGTGTGATCTTAACATGTGCCAAGAATGACAGACTAAAAATTTGTTAACAATTCTAATGACTGCTTTAGAAAGGTACTATTTATTATACTCCATTTGCAGATGAGTAAACTGAGGGCTCTTTGTGGGAATTCTAAGTGACATGTTGGCAATCAGACCACAAAGAAGTAGATTTGAATCTCATCTACCTAACTCCAAATCCTTGTTTCCAAATTCTGCACCTGTTCTTTATATGTCACCTTATTGTCTTCTCACAGACCTCCCTTCAGGGACCATCTCTCTCTCTCTCTCTCTCTCTCTCTCTCTCTCTCTCTCTATATATATATATATATATATATATATATATATTTTACTTTTACCTTCTAATGGCTCCTTCATGCCATTAATATATGTCAGGGCCCCCCTCCCCAGCTCCCTCTCTTTTCCTGTTCTTGAAATGATGTGTTCTAGAGGACTGAAATTTAGGTTTCTATTGTCATTCTACCCATTTTATCTGGGGAGTCTTATCTTTCTCACCTCTTTAATTACCTCTGAAGATTGATGACTTCTACAATGACAGTTTAAGTCCATCTATACTACAGGCACATGGACCTAATAGCCTTTTAGAAATCATTGCTGGGATATTTCATAGGGATCATAAACTGACTATCTGGGGGAAAGTTATGAGTCCATGAAAGATTTGGTCAATTTTGTCTGGGGATGTCTGTGGAATTGAACTTTTCTTCAAATTGATCTGAAACATCTTTTGGGTTACTGTTAGAGTCAGACTAGCATTTTTTTCCTCAGTCTTGGTTTTCTTTGAGGAGAGATTTTTCTCTTTGCAAATTCCTTGACTCCCCCTCCCACCACCACACTTCTCTGGGGGGAATTAAAGTAATTTTTCTGATTGGCAAATTTGGGAACAGTAGCTAGGCATGTCTAATTTAGATTCCTCCTCCTTCTCTCTCTTGGGAGAGGGTCTGACTACAGAGAGCATTAGTTCCCCTCTGCTCACTCATACCTTAGGACTTACCTAGGTGGTCATCCAGGTAAGGCAGCTTGGCAGTGCCTTGGAATGGGGGAGCATGTCTACCAAGTTCTGGAATAAAATAGCTGCAAGCCACTTGGCTGAGAGACTCAAGGCTGTGTCCCCTAACTTGGCCTCTAGCATCAATACAGTTGCTATTTTGGCCTCTGTCTTTGCTATTTCTTATTTTTCAACTTGTTTGAAACCTAGTAGGAGTTTGATTGTTTAATGGAGTTCATAGAATACAGTTTTAAAGACATAAGACTTGAAATTCAATACCTACTTTGTCATATTATTTAGTTTCACAAATTTGGCCAAACTTTGTTTCTGATGTGAGATTACAAATACACATACATATCTATCCTATTTTTCTCATAAGTCCAAGAAATATATAAAGTGCTGTATGCATTGCCAATTGTGTAATTAATTATTGCACTTACATTATTGTTTATGTAGCCATATTTACTGGACACCTCTATCCCATGTTTGGGGACTAGAAATATAGGAAACAGTCCCTGCCCTTGGGGTCTTGCCAGAGAAGCAAAGGGATAATGTCAAATACTGTGCCAGCACACATAAGGAAATAGAGCTGAGGGTGGGCTGGAGTGGGGCAAGGATGGGGTCTCAAACAAATCTAGGGAAGATGATGTCTGAGCTAATTTTTGAATGATGAGAGGGAGTTAGAGGGGGGGAAATGAAGAAGGAACAATACCTAAGGATTGGAAAAGAACTCATGTAAGTGTGCAGGGCATGAGAAAGGAGGAGGGGTTGGTTTGACTGGACTGAGCGTACTGGCTGGAGAATGGCCAGAAATGGGGTTCAGGAGGGAAACAGTAGTGACCCACAAAGGTCCATCACATTAGGCTTTAGATTAGGCAGTAAGGATGAAAGGAGAGTGATAACACAGATGCAAAGCATCTTGACTAGTCCGTGGCCATGAGGAGGTGATTCTGGTGAGAGGATCCACCTGAAGTCCACCCCTATGCTTGGAAGGCAGACAGACATACAGAAGGGGCCAGGAGCCCCCTCTAGGCAGGCCAGCTCAATCTCCTTCCTATTCTCTCCCCACGCCGGTGCCTTAGGATGGAGTGTCACTTTTATTAAAGGGCCATGGAGGTGAGGAAGGTGGCTTTGCACCACCTTTTATAGAGAAATGAGAGCCAACGGTGATAGGTGGCCTGCCTGTGGTTTCAGAGAATGCAAAATCAAAGGCTTTCCTGGGTGGTTGGTGTATCTGCCTGCTGTATATAGGGAGTACTGTGTGAATGCTGGACCAAGACTTCCTGGGCTCACTTCCCAGCTTCCTGATGTACAAACCAAGGGTGACTGGCATACCACTCAAGTGTCTGAGCTTTTATGTACTTACCTGCAAATGGGTTTAATAACAGACCCATCTGCATAGGGTTATTGTGATGGTTAAATATATACGTATATATATGTAATAAGGTTATTATGAGTTAAATGAGTGTGTGTGTGCATGTGTGTGTGTGTGTGTGTGTGTGTGTGTGTGTATATATATATATATATATATATATATATATATATATATATATACCCCTTACAGAAGACCCAAGCCCTTAGTGAGAGCTATTTAAGCACTGTCTATGATCATTACTTTATTACAAATACTCTGCAACTTGTGATGTGGCTATGTTCTGATAAACTTGATTTCATCAGCTGAAAATGTATGAAGTTGAATATTCACTGAATCCTCCTAACCTACAGAATACCACGGCTTAGTTACATAGTGTCCTGCAGAGCATTGGTTTTTCCTTGTGACCAGGAAATTGTGGCTGGTTATGGTTGCCCAGCATTGCATGAGAGAATATCGTACCATATGTCACCAGCCTGGAAGAAAATCCAAATTTCAAAATTTGAAGTATGGTTCCTGCTGAATGTGTAAAAATCCTGACTTGATCCATTTCAAGATGGGGACTGTTCGTATTTCAGTTAGGCTGGCCTTGCTTCTAATAGCCAGACCATTCTTTGAGGACAAAGCTGTGCCTTGTATGCTGTTTGTGCTTTGGATAGAGAATTAGAAATCTTAACTGGGGTTTGGAAGAGTCCCTTAGAGTCGTGAATCTCAGTGGTGGCACATGTCTGTAATCTGAGCAGCTTGGGAGGCTGAGGCAAGAAGGTCAAAAGTTTTGAGAACAACCTGGGCAACTTAGCAAGACCCTGTTTCAAAATAAAAAGTTTGGGAAAGTATCTCAGTAGTAGAGCAATCTTGGGCTCAGTCCCCAGTACTAGGGAGTAAAGGGAGATGTGGCTCTTCTTGTCCCCTCTCTAACATACTGGCAGGGAATCTGGCCAATTATTCCACCTACACTGACTGGTCATCTCCCCTGTGCCAGGTCTGCATCTCTTTAGGAATGTATACAGCTAAGTGAGAACCACCTGGTCTGTAAGCTGCAGGAGCTTAGTGGCTACGGGGGGTGGTGGTGGTGTAAGATTTGGAGGCAAATAGCTATAGCTTAAAGTATGAAGGGACCAACGCACACTTGTAGGGTGGGGGGTGTCTAGAGAGGAAGAGGTTAAATATAGCTTAGCCAGTATGAGAGCCTATTGGAGTTAATAGCTGAGCCTTGAATGAGGAGAGTGATATCGACAGGAAGAAAGGTAAAAGAAAGAGGTAGAATATCCCCAACTTCCAAGCATCTTTTGGAGAATTCTAAGTTTAAGGAATTTTACATGAAATTCTGTTCTTTCTCCCTGACCCACCAAATCACCTATGGGTCATACACTGTTCTACCTCTGGATCCCACATCTCTGTTCTAGTTGGTTTGAAGTGAAGGATTGAACCCAGACCACTTTGGGTTTGAAATCCCAATACCCATAACCTAGGACACTGATGCCTTTTCATCTAGAGGGCCAGAGAGTCTGAGGGCATCTTCCTTTCCATCAATCACCCAGACTTCTACCAACCCACAGTAATTGCAAACATCCCTAGACCTGTAAAGGTATCAAGAATGAAGTTCTTCAGGCGAGTGGACCAATGGTACAGAATAGAGGACTCAGAAACCAATCCACAAAACTACAACTATCTTATATTTGATAAAGGGGATAAAAGCATGCAATGGAGGAAGGATAGCATCTTCAACAAATGGTGCTGGGAAAACTGGAAATCCATATGCAACAAAATGAAACTGAATCCCTTTATCTCGCCATGCACAAAAGTTAACTCAAAATGGATCAAGGAGCTTGATATCAAATCAGAGACACGCCGTCTGATAGAAGAAAAAGTTGGCTACGATCTACATACTGTGGGGTCGGGCTCCAAATTCCTCAATAGGAAACCCATAGCACAAGAGTTAATAACTAGAATCAACAAATGGGACTAACTCAAACTAAAAAGTTTTTTCTCAGCAAAAGAAACAATAAGAGAGGTAAATAGGGAGCCTACATCCTGGGAACAAATCTTTACTCCTCACACTTCAGATAGAGGCCTAATATCCAGAGTATACAAAGAACTCAAAAAATTAGACAATAAGATAACAAATAACCCAATCAACAAATGGGCCAAGGACCTGAAAAGACACTTCTCAGAGGAGGACATACAATCAATCAACAAGTACATGAAAAAATGCTCACTCTAGCTAGCAGTCAGAGAAATGCAAATCAAAACCACCCTAAGATACCATCTCACTCCAGTAAGATTGGCAGCCATTATGAAGTCAAACAACAACAAGTGCTGGCGAGGATGTGGGGAAAAGGGTACACTTGTACATTGTTGGTGGGACTGCAAATTGGTGCAGCCAATTTGGAAAGCAGTATGGAGATTTCTTGGAAAGCTGGGAATGGAACCACCATTTGACCCAGCTATTCCCCTTCTTGGTCTATTCCCTAAAGACCTAAAAAGAGCATGCTACAGGGACACTGCTACATCGATGTTCATAGCAGCACAATTCACAATAGCAAGACTTTGGAACCAACCTAGATGGAACCTTCAATAGACGAATGGATAAAAAAAATGTGGCATTTATACACAATGGAGTATTACTCTGCATTAAAAAATGACAAAATCATAGAATTTACAGGGAAATGGATGGCATTAGAGTAGATTATGCTAAGTGAAGCTAGCCAATCCCTAAAAAACAAATGCCAAATGTCTTCTTTGATATAAGGAGAGTAACTAAGAACAGAGTAGGGACGAAGAGCATGAGAAGAAGATTAACATTAAACAGGGATGAGAGGTGGGAGGGAAAGGGAGAGAGAAGGGAAATTGCATGGAAATGGAAGGAGACCCTCAGGGTTATACAAAATTATATACAAGAGGAAGTGAGGGGAAAGGGAAAAATAATACAAGGGGAAGAAATGAATGACAGTAGAGGGGGTAGAGAGAGAAGAGGGGAGGGGAGGGGAGGGGAGGGGGGATAGTAGAGGATAGGAAAGGCAGCAGAATACAACAGACACTAGTATGGCAATATGTAAATCAATGGATGTGTAACTGATGTGTTTCTGCAATCTGTATACGGGGTAAAAATGGGAGTTCATAACCCACTTGAATCAAAGTGTGAAATATGATATATCAAGAGCTATATAATGTTTTGAACAACCAACAATAAAAAAAAAAGAATGAAGTTCTTCCAATGCTACCAGTGCTGAAGTGTTTGAGGGTTGGGCTCCTTATCTAACTACCAAATCTTCCTCTTCATCAAGTAACTAGTCCCCCCTCCAGTACTTCCTGTTCTCCCTGAGTCCAGTTTTTCAGAGAATCCTTAAGCTGTAGCCTACAGAATTGACAGGAGCTTTAGACATTAGCTAATGTCATTAGAATTGACAATAGCTTTAGTCTAATGCCCAGCCTTTATAAAAGAATGAGTCCAGAGAGGGTAAATGCCTCATCTGAGGTCACACAGTGGTTTGATGGCAGAGCTGGAATTAGAACAGTCTTTTAGTTTGTGGCATTGGAAACTATATATAATCCGTATGTTTTGCCAGGAAGCTCTCAGTTAGACCTGGAAAATGCCTGGGAGGTAGGTTTAAAAGGATTTTCTTTTCCTCTCTTTTCACTGTCTGAAGTCCTGAAACAGATTGGACTGAACAACTGAGCAGTGGGGAGGCGAAGGGAACAGAATGGGTCCTGGGTGCCCCCGGTGTGTCTGTTGTCTGCCACCACTCGTCACTGCCTGTGAGGCTGACAGACATAGCCGCTCCTTTGTGGGGTGTATGGACTCCTCCTGGGGTATGAAGAGACCCGCTCTGGCAACATGGGGACAGGAGAGCCAGTGAGCGCCTGTCCTGATTATCCGCAAGTTACCCATGTGTGGGGGTGCACACGTGTGGGGAGGTGGTATAGCAAGACCCCTATAAAGACAACACACACTTAAAATCTGAATCAGCAAGTCTTCGTCTTCCCCGGCACCAACTGAGCACCATGCTGCAAGCTGGGAGTCCTGAGGTCGTCATGTGCCAGGGGCCCAGGCAGAATCTGTGACTTCATAGAAGCCGAGTTTCAGATGAGCTTTGGCACGTGCTTTAACCTCTTTGAGCTTTACATCCTAAACTGTAACCTCATGGATGTCCCTTCAACTCTGCAGTTCAGCGGTTCCAACTGTAAGGTTAGATGGCTAATGTCTCTTTTGTAGGGTTGTTTAAAGAATAAACTAGAAATTAAAGGTCTCTCCACGTGGAATATGTTTTAGAGGTATTTTGTTTGTGCAGCAATTTGTTTAATTGAATTTTAATGCCTTTGGGAGTGAGGCCGGGGAGTGGGCAACTGTAGTTGATTCCTGCCTGTCCTCAACACAAAACATGAATAATAGCCTTTACTTAGCACCTGCTGTGCCCTTGTACAAATTTCCAAAAAAGTAGCCCTTTGGGCCAATCACAGTCTCAGGTACAGGGCTTGGCAAGACAAAGTGGTTTTCGGGGCAGAAAAGGTGTTCCCACCTATAGACTGACACAGCCCCTGGATATACATGGCTGCACAGTTTGGTGAGCAGAGAGGCTGCAGGGCACTGTGGATGGTACCCAAGCTGCTAGGTCATCTGCAGAAGCCCTGTCCAAACACACTGCTTTCCTCTTAGCATTTGCCTGCTTCACTCCTTGAGCTTACTAGAGTGACCCTAAAAGACAATTGAGACTGTAACCTGAACTTAGATTTTAAGTTCTCTTAGACAGTGAGCCTGGAACCTTTGACACACAGTAGGCTCTGAATGAATACATGCGTGGAGAAGGAGGAAGGCAGGCATAAATGAGATTACCTGTGTAACAATGCCCAGTGCATCATTCAATGAATGATTATTGCATGAATGAATGAGGCCACAGGTTAGTTGTGAAAACAAGACATAAATCCCCCTGTGACGCGTTTAATAACAATAAAACTTTCGAATTAGAGTTCAATACAACAACTCAAGAGATGGTGCAAGTCAGCATATGAGTGTCAAATTAATTGCTGGGCCATAATTTTTATAGGGGTTCAGAAAGGTGGAGGAGATCAATTTGTGGACCTGGTGGCAGAAAGCCTGGATGGGTTCTTGATTGTGCACTTACACACCACTGTCATTCATTCATCAAATGTTTCCCAAGCCCATGTTAGTGCCAGCTGGCCTGCTGGACCCTGGGGATGCCGAGATGAACGATGCAAAGCCCACAGCCTCAGGGAACTCACTGGTTGGTAGGGAGTGATAGGCAAACAGACAACAAAAATATGCTGCTAAAATAACCTATAGTGGGGACGTGGGGAGGGCTCAGTGGGCTAATAATGCTCACAGTAATTGTATTATGAATTGCAGCATTGTAACAAATGCTTCTGTTTTCTATCTGAATCATTTCTGAATCAATCTCCACAATGCAACATCTATTAATTCTCTAAAGGGCCCACCTTTTTTTCTCCCAGTTTCCTCCCATTATATGTGCCCTGTTTTTCTTAATCTACCAGCAGTCTTCAAGGACAGTGCACTGGCTGGGGAGAGGATGGATGGACAAGAAGCCTGGAATCAGGAACTTGCAGTTGCAAAAGCCCAAACTGTCTTCAGACTCCACGGAGCTGCCATGGGGCCTCCTGAAGAAGCCATTCTCACTGCAGTCACTCCGATCACCCTGGCAACCAAGCGTCCATAGACTCTCAGGCAACAATGCCACAGGTAATGGAGAGTGTTCTCTTCAACTTCCACTGAAGAGGGTGACATGTGCATCTTCTTGGGAAAGTAGCACATGACTCCCAGTCCTCGCTTTCCCCCAGAGAAGGGCTGAGCTAATGACGGCCTCATGTCATAGACCCCAGAGCTGAACTCTATGGCCACAGGCCTTGCAGAAGCAGCCATGGTGCAGGGGGAAGTCCAAAGGCATGGAAACAAGGAGAGCTGGGGTGGAGCCTGGCTTCTCGTCTTGGAACAAGGCAGTTTGGGCATAGTAGTTGAATCCTGTTGAGTCTCAGTTTCTGTATCTGCAAAGCAGGCAAAATAAATCTTATCAGTTTTTTATGAGAATTAAATGAAAGTGGAATAGGTGTTTGAGGAATAGTAATCAAATACACAATGGATACCCAGACACAGTTTCCAAGATCAGTTGGCAAGTCATCAACCAAACAGAAGTGAGGACCACCATGGTCCTCTGACACCCAATGTGCACAATTCATATTAACCTAATGGCATTGATCCAGCATTTGTAGGCACCATCTGAACCTCCCGTGGAGTTCGTACCACGTCATATTTGCCTCCTCTGTGACAAGTGAGTGTGAGCACTGGCAGGAGAATCATACACAAAAGGAAGTACTCCCTAGGGCCTGCACTCACTGGTCAGGGAGGAGGCCCTGACCCAGGGCAGACTCTATATTGGGTTTAGACAGTAGTCGGACTGGCAGGTCCTTGCCATCAGGCCAGTGTGAACTGGATGGCCATTGTTTTCTAGCACAGTGGGTAGTGCCGCATTCTCAGGAATGACACTGAGTATTATAAAGAGTATTTATCTTGCTAGGCTGGGCTTTGGTTACAGAGCAGGCTCAGAAAATATGTGAAATACAGCCATCACCCAGGTCCAGGTCTGGCCTCTATCTGTAATCAATGCCAGCCTTTTTTTTTTTTTTTTCCTTATTGATCCCTGATAGGGACTTAGAATCCTTTCATTCCCTATCAATCAACTAAAGTAGTCACTCACTCAATAAATATTAACTGAATGTTTCAAATGTCCTGGGTCCTGAGGAGTGTCATAAATTGTCCTCAGACTATTGTTCCAGGCAACATCAGATGTCTAAGGCTTCCTGTGCTCCATGTTGGGAATCAATGTGGGATTATGGAAAGGGTAAAGGTGTCAAGGTTAGGGGAGCCAGGGTCTGTATTTTAACTGTCACTTGGAAGCCAGGGTCTGTATTTTAACTCTGTCAATTGTGTTTCCTAGTTTTCCTTCCTTTTATCTGGTAAATGACCTCCTACCTTAGGGGACCACTTCTCTGCTCCATGAAGTCTGGTCATAGGATCAGGTACGTGGCAGGCACAGCTGATCATTGTCCACCTTTACCCCTGACCAAAGAAGACATTAGCATGTGACCCAATCCAGGATAAGCAGAACTTTAAGTATTTTTCCATATATTTGAAACTTGGAAACGACTTTTTTCTTGAGATGATACAAGCCTATAACTCTCTGTGACCATGCCCCCACCCACCTACTACAGGAAACAAGCTTTCTGCAGTGAAGTGAATGAAGGGAGGGAAAGAAATAGATGAATGCAGAGGAGAGAGGGAAAGACAGGGAGAGGGAGAGGGATATTGCAGACACGATGACATCATTGGAATCAACAGAGATCCAGGATGGTTTCAGCCTGCACTGCCAAATGACACAAGCCCATAAATTCCCTTTGCTGTAAGCTGGGGTGCTGACCTCTTCTAGTGGGTAGGTGGGTAGGGTATGGGGCAGAGCTGGAGTTAAGAATGACCTTATTCTTATAGACAGCAAGGGGGAAAAGCAAACAGGCTGCTGAAGAATAATCCTAGCTATGCCTGTAATCACAATTACATTGTCTTTATACTGACAAATATTTAAAGGAGACTGAATGTGTATCTGGTCACATGTTCCCCTGTGAGTGTCACTGGGAAGTGAGTTCAGGGTGGTCCCAGCTCCTCTATGGTTCATAAATCCCCCCAGGGCTCAAGATTTGTTTCTCCCAGCATTTCCACTAGCCAGTAACTATAATATTCACAATTTTATCTTTGCAGGGTGATTTGTGCTTTGCAAAGCACGTTCATCGGCAGGCATTATCTTGCTTGATTCTCAGGGCATCTGAGATGAAGCCAGGGTTGGGATTACTATTACTTCCCATCAGATTGAGAAAGAGGCTCAGGCCCTAGAATCTTGTAAACCCAAAAAGAAAGTCTGGATAGAGGTTGTGTGGTGATCTCACAGATAAGAGATGATATGAAGGATGGAAGGATCTCTGGATTTGGAGACAGATGGCCCAGAATTGAGTCCTAACCCTTTTATTTACCATCTGACTTTTATCAAATCAATCAGTCCTCCTGAGTCTTAATTCCATAATCTGTCAGATGGGGGACTAGGGATAACATTTTTTCTTCAATGATTCTTGGGACAATCCAAGAAGATGATATAGAATGAGGCTTTTGTGAGTTGCAAGGGGCTGCCAACCCATTTGGAGCTGATTTTCTTTTCTCTCTCTCTCTCTCTCTCTCTCTCACACACACACACACACACACACACACACACACAGCAATGGAATGCTGAGTCTAGCAAACTTGTCTTTCAGCTCCACATTCAGTGATATCATGTTGGTAAGTTGAAATCAGCCATGATGAGAATATTACACCAAGGAATTTGGCAAATGTCTAGAATAAGTTCTTCCTTTTCCCCCTGGAGAGTCAGTTGCTAACCTATATACCCAGGGTGCTGGAGATGGAAGGACAGGAGAAGAAAAGGATAATATTTAAGGTGCACTCTACATGTTGAACATCCTCATGACATCTGCTTTAATCCTCAAAATACCAAGGAGCAGATACTGATCCTGTTTTACAGATGAGGTCATTAAAATATAGTTATAACTTGCTCAAGAATACACAGGAAATGAAATAGCAGAGATTTAAAGTCAGGTCTCACATTTTCTCTGTTTCCCATGCAGTATCCCACAGATGCATCCATTAGCATCTATTGTTTTCCTGATTTTGAACTCAGCAGTTGTAACATATAACTCAGTTTCTAGGACCAAATGACATTTAAGATCCCTTTGCAGACTTCAATATCTCTACTTTGGGACTTGGAAAAAGATGAAAAGGAATGTAACACATTGCACTGGGCACAACTAGACTATCTTGGAGATCCACAGTTCTGGGTCTCAATTGGATTAACACTCCAGGTACTAAAAATTAGGTAGCACCATCAGAACTGGGGCCATTTAAAGCATTCAGGCATCCAGAGGGTGAAAGTCAAGTCCCAACTCTGCTACTTTACTTATCTAGTGTTCAGCCCATCTGTAAAAGGGGTAAAATATCTAATTATGTCTTTCCCCCTCATTGTATTCCTATGGCATCAATGGGAGAAGGATCCTGAAGACCTCTGGAATCTGCTGCACTACACAGATGTAAGAAGATGAGCATGTGGTTCAGCTAAGAACCTTTCCTCCTGTTGCTAAGAGAGAAAGACCATTTGCTTTCCTTTCCTGTCATCTCTGGCTCTACACACCCCCCGCCAGCCCTTTTTCCTTTCTATTTTTATAACTCAAGAGCTTCATATGATGATGTCCTGTATGCTTCAAACTAGATGAAGGTGGCAGACGGGGAAAAAAAAGTCTAAAGGACCTAAACAAAATGAAAATCTGTTTCCTGCTGGAGAAGATGACAGATGGGTTCAGGGGCCAACGTTACAAATGCAAGCATTCTCAGACGCTGAGAGAGGCTCTGCCTGGAACCCATGGGTTTCCCTGCCTGGCCCAGGACAGGGCAGTTCCAGGATGGAGCTGTTGCTAGATGGGGACGAAGGGATTGTAGAAGTACTTCAGAGATTCCTGGGGACCTGCAGATGGTGATGATGGAATTAACAATCAGTTAGTACCCTGGGTGTCTTCCTGGTCTCATTTCCCCATCACATTTATATTTTCTGGTTAAGGAAAAGGATATTTGGAGAGTTGGGGGAGTGGCTTATACTAGGCTCCCTGGGGTTGTCAAGTGGACATTCCCCCCAGCAGGCCTAGTAGAAGAGGGTAGGTCACCGTGCTTTGTGGTTGTGGAGGCCCGGGGATAAAAAGGGACTTTCATTTAGCACTTCAGGAGCCTCTGATTTGTTCCTCTGTTTCCACTCTCATGTCCTCCAACCCATTCTCTGTGTAGCAACTGGAGTGAGATTTTATCAAGGAAAACCACACTGTCTCCATCACTAACTCCAAACTCAGAATCTAGTCTAATTGACTGACTTCCTCTCACAAGACTAGCCTCCCTCTCAGAAGGACTATCATCCTTCCTCTCATACCACTAACCCATCCCATCACTCTTGCTACATCCTAGCCACATGTGTGTCCTTCTGCTTCTCAAATGCATTCAACTCCTTCCTGGGTCAGGGCCTTTGCACCTGCTGTTCCCTCCATTTTGGATGACCAGCTTCTTATCTTACATGACTTGTGTTAACTGTCATGACCTCAGAGGGTCCCTCTCCAATCATCCACCCTGATGTCCTACCCCAGTCATGTCCTATTATGTGTCACCATCTACTTAAATTTTGGTCAATAGTGATTATTACTCTCCAATAGTTTCTTGCTGATTTACTTGTTTACGTTCTGTGTCTTCTTCTAGAGCAAGTTCCAGGAATAAGAATTACTAGTCAGTTTGAAAGCTCTACCCTACTCCATAAAATAGAGGTTGGCACACAGTAATCACAAAATAAATATTTACTGAATGGGAGAATTGTTACTGATATATAATTATCTCAGGAAGGGACGGCATTGGATGAAGAAGAAAAGACTTGTCATTTGCTATCACCAGGTGTCAAGATCTGTGCTCATCTCATTTGATTCTCTCAGCAATCCTATGGCAGGAATCATCTGATTCCCATTTTGTAGAGGAAGGAATGAAGGCTTAATCATTGGGCAATGCTAAAGTCATGCAGCTGGACTGCTTGCACAAGGGCACACACTTGATTTTAGGGCGTGCAGAGATGTGTCTCAGGGGTCTATGTATATGCAGGAGGGTGTGTCTTCTGCTGCAAAATCTTAGGGTGTGAAGACTGCCAAGGAGGAGGAGACTATGTTAAAGCACTTTTATGCCAAGACCCAACAGGCAGCTGGTAGTGGGCTTCCCCTAGTAAATCACTATTGCTTGTCCTGAAGCCCAGATCTTCCAGGGAAGCCCACACTGAGAACAGCAGACGGTAATCTCTGCAGAATGGTTGCAAGTTGTAGGTTTTGTTCTGTCTGACTGGGAGGGAGCCTGCCAGGGGGTGCTGAGGTCATTGCCCCTCACACTGAGCTCAATATTCTGACCCAGACAGGCCAAGACGCTACTGCTGGCGCCCTCATCCTGCGCTAGGTGGCGAAATGCTGAGGGGCTCCCCTATTCGGGGATATGCGGTAGTGATGTATAAGGTATGAAAGATGTGGCCTGCAGAGAACCGGCACTATCTCTACTGCTGCTACTGCTGCTGTTGCTGCTACTGCTACTGCTGCCGCTGCCGCCGCCGCCACCTCCACTACCGCTGCCAGCGGAGCTGCTGGGAGTGAGCATCCTCTCTCCGGGATACCCATCTACGCGGCATCCCCGGAGTGCGCTGGCCCCACACGGACCTTCCAGCCCCAGGGAACAAAAGCAGAGCCCACTAGCCCTCTTCTGCAGCCAGAGGATGAGTCGAGAGGGCTGAGCGGAGAGTGTGGTCTTCGGTGGCTGGAAGGTAGGAGAAGGTGTTGCTGTTGCGCCCGCCCTCAGCGGCGTGGGAGGCTCGGGGTGGGCACGCCTGGGAAGGGGCAGCCACAGGCGCCCATCTGTCTGGTGGGCGCTGCCGGGACCTGGCTGGGTTGGTGGTCTGCAACGCAACCCCGCAATGCCCACTGCGGAGAAGGCGCCGCGCTCCCGCAACCATGAGGGAGTCCTCTGCGTGGAAACTGGAGGCAGCGGGGGAAAAGTGTGGAGCCCGAAGCCGGGCAGCGGCGGCTGAGGAAGGGTTGCCAGCGGCACTTGGTGGCGCGCCTCTCGCCGAGAAAAGCGGGCAGGCAGCGGCTGCAGTGTGCGCAAAGTTTTGGGTAGCGCGCAAAGGCACAGGCGAGGGCTGCCGCGCGGAGCCGCGCAAGTTGTGGCCAGAGCGCTAGGACGACCCCCGAGGGCCCCACGCGGAGTCGCCCGAGACCGGGACAAGTGCTTTTTCTCCCCTCAACCCCATCCGAAGAAGCTGGGTTGACACGGTGGTTTAACCCTTCGCCTCTCTGGGGAAACAACTTCATCCGTGTCGGAGGCCGCTGGACTCAGGCTGGCTGGCCAGTGTCGAGGCTCCCGGCTCAGTCCTGTGGTCTTGCGCATTTCCCCGCACATTCCGCGTTTTCTTTTCGTTTCTGTCCACTTCTGTTTCCAGAATCCAGGCAAGCTAGCCTGACGTCTTCTCCCCAGCTCGGCTCTGTGATTTTACCCCTTGGGCTTTTGGACTCCTGTTTTCCCTCCCCACGCCCCCCCAACCCCCGCCACCTTGGCTTTTTGATGCTGCTTTGAAAAATGAGATGATTAATCAATTAGGTTAGTGGCCAATTAGGCATAACCTTGTAGAAAAATAATTATGCCTGGATCTCTGAGCTTTCACTGGTGATGAGGTGGGAATCCAGCCCAGGTGGAGGGGCTGTTCCTAAAAGATAGGGCTGACCAGGGAATTTCTGGGAATTTAAGATTTAAAAGATCCAAATGTGTGGTGGTGGCAGCAGCGGAGGAGGTTGTGGGGGTGGAGATGTGTGTGTGTGTGTGTGTGTGTGTGTGTGTGTATCAGTTTTTGCCAAGAAAATTAACCCTTGGCGGCGCAGTCTGGGTGGACTTTGCAGGCAGCATGTTTCCAAGAGCTCAGAAAGGTGTGTCCCCTCGCTTGCCAGGCTCCCTCCTGCTGTCTCCCTGAGGCTCTCGCCTGTAAATCGCCTAGCCCCTCAGTGGCTTTGCTGCTGCCCTGGGAGGCTGAGTTCCGATGGAAAGCATTTTAGTTTCGCGCAGGAAGAACCGCGTTGTTGCAGACAGAGGTTCCCATACAGTGCCTTCTGAGAACACACATTTCCCTGATTGTGTTGAAAACAGCGGTTCGTAAATGGGTGCAAAGGAGGAGAGAGTCTGTTTCCAGGGCTGAGAAGTTCTGCTGTGGAGCTGGGCGTCCTTTTCTTTTTGGAATCACTGGCGGGGTTTGGCACTGCAGTATTACAATACAGCCATATTAAAAAGGTCTTCGGAGCTTAGAGCCCTCCACCACTGCAGCCCCATCTTCAACAGACTTCCCTGCTTAAATCCTTGTTGCAGGGATCATGCAGTGGATTTCACACACCATGTGCATTTTAATCCCTTTCTGTCTCTCTGATTTAAGCTTTTCTTATCCGTTTATACATCTGGACCCTAGATGGTAGGTTTCCAGTCTAAGGCAAAAAACCTAGAGGTGTTCCTAGGACAGAGCGATTTTTGCAACAGGTCTTAGGTCTGGGGTTTCTAATAATATATCCCTGTGTCATTTAGCTTGGGGCCCCAGACTCTCCACAGTAACTGGGGTGGAGGATCAGGTGGTCTCTGAAATCCCCCGCAGTGCTGCCATTAGCTGGTTCTGAATTTTATGGCTTTTTTTTCCCCTCTTTTCTGAGCTGAGCCAGAGGAGTAGCTGAGCAGCGCAATGTGACAGCATCAGTGCCACCTCACTCCCAGTGGAGAGGGGTGGGGGCTGGCTGGGGCTTGTTAGCAAATAGGAATTGCTCAACTGGAAGACTGCCTAGTGATACTGGTGTCCAGGGACAACTGCTAGCCATAGGCTCCTCCTGACGTCTTCAGAAGGAAGGGTCACCATTCAGCCCTTGCTCTTAGCCAAGATTTTTTTTCTCTTGAAGCTGGACTCAGCCAGTTCCCTCACAGCAACCACATTTTGTTGGTCAGACTTGCACGAGCGAAGGCCTTGCTTTTTCTAAAACTGAGTATTTTTCTCTGTGATGGGAAGGGATACGGGGAGAGAAGAAAGGTAGGGGTAAAAGTCCTGTGCTAAGAGAGCTTTTAGAGAGCCAGAGAGAGCTTAAGACTTAAAATACAACTGGATAGTGGAAAAGAGGGAGGGGAGGGGAGGGGAGAGGAGGGGAGGGCAAGACACAGGAAGGGGAGAGAGAACCGAGAGAAGAATTCTAGAACCAAGAGGGAGAGAATGGGGCTCACATGAAGCCAGGGTTCTTCATCATGTGACTTGGAAAAAATGCCAAGAAAAACCTCAAACTGCACAAGACTCATCCCAGACAGACCTGCTGCCTGGAAATCATCTTTGATATAATCAGACAATTACTCCATAAGGATTACATCCCAGAAAGCCTTTAACTCCATTTCTCATTTCTTCCTTGAGTGGGGTCTCCAGTGGGTGTGGTGGAGCTGGGAGGGGCTCCATTTGCTTTGTGGTTGGAGTGTACACTGTTGCTTGGGTCAGGTTGGGGTGCTGTGTTTGGACAGGCTGGGTATCTGAATGGTTTTGGAGGAACCACTTCTTTGATTGTAGATATTTCTTCCATAGAATGGACAACTTTTAAAAAAGTGTATTACTTATTTAATTTGGGTGTGTGTGAAGGATACATGCCACCCAAAACTTGGAAATGGTGGAAAAAATGATTTCAAGTCCTTTTCTCCTCTCCAGCCCTCTAGTCCCCTTTTTGAACTGTCCTCTGAGCTATTCGGCTCATCTCTGACCCCTCAAGATGGGCCCTTCCATAGCTGTGACATGATCTTTCTAAAACAGCTTTGATCCTGTTTCTTCCCAGATCAAAAACATAAAGGGATCCCTATTGCCTAAAGCATATTATTCAAATTCCTGACCACAGACATCAAGGCCTTCTACTGTCTGGCCTCTTGCTCCTTCTAATGTGCCCAACTCACACATGCATGCATGCTCCACTCTGCCACACACACACACACATTTACACACATAAATAAACACAGAACCCTCACATGTACATGACATCATAAACATCCTCACACATACACACACTACATTCATACCCACACTCAAGCACACACAAGCATGCCTAGATACCACACTTATAGCATCATACACACATATGCAATATTATACATGCCCTGGCACACAAATATACACACTACACTGAACACACTTGCACACATGTATGTATATATATATATATATATATATGTACATAAACACAGACACCATCACACACATTCACACAACATCACACCTGTATGCACGCTGCATTCATACCCACACACACAAACATGCCCAAATATCACATTATGCACAGCATCACACACATACATATGTAACATTGCACATGCCCTGACACCCAAATAAGTGTACACTACACACACTGACACACATATATACACATGCTTCAACACAGAAACCCTCACATGCATTCACACAGCCTCACAAACCTTCACACACATACACACTATTCGTCCTAGCATCACATGCCTTCATATTATACATGCCTGCACACACAGCCATAAATATATATAACCTCATGTAGAAATAAACAGCATCACACAGCCTCACAGACACATACACACTATAGCTACACATTTACACAGACTCACAACATATACATATTCACACAAACAACATCATATGCCCTCTCATGCACACTACAATCACAACTGTATGCTCACACACACATTCACATTCCATTTGCATCCTACATTGGCCTTTGCACCTGGCTAAGCTGATTTTGCCTGTCTGGAATATGCATTCCCATACTTGGTCTGGTGAGTGCTGCTCACCTCTCAGGATCCATCTCTCAAGTGACACCCACGCTCAGGCCTGTTCCTTGGGAAGCTCACACTCCCTCAGTACTCCTCCCATATCTCACCTAAAGTCTGTGTTGTACGTCTCCATGTGCCTTTCTCTCTTGACAGACTGGACATTCCTTCAGAGGAGGGGACGGTTCATTTCCCTACTGCATCCCAGGGCATAATGTGTCCATCCCAGCATAAAGACGTGTGACTGATGTTTCAGGACCACATTCATTTAGGGTGTCTAAAGGATGACCAACATGCTCAACATCTTTCTCACTTTTTTCTTGTTTTCTCTTACTCTGATATTTGGTTTACAAAAATAGCATGAGCTTTTAAAGATTCAAGTGGTATAGAAATGTTTAAAGTAAAAAGTAATAATTGTTCCACTACCACTTAAGGACCTCCCTCTGTGCTTATTGCATGTGTTATTAAACATTTGCATTGCCCCTTGGCCTTAATTTCATATTTTTCTAACTGGTTTATATGCAGAGACCATGAAATACATATGTATGTGTATCCCCTTCCTGGCTAATAGCACTGTCTATGCAGGAGGTGTCCAATAGCTATAGAGTACATGAACGCTGAGACTCTTATGGCTAATTTTTAAAGAATAAGAATACCAATATTAGTTGAGTTTATTTTTTAAATTACATGAAATATATAATGTCAATAATCTTTACCATAGTCCTATGTGATTGTGTTTAACCCCTATTTTATAGATAAAGAAAACTAGGTTCCAAGAGGTTATATACATTGGCCAGGTCAGAAAGGGAAAAGACCATAGGGTCTGGATTGACACCCAAATCTCCTTCATTTTATAGCCTTTGCTCTGCCCATTGTACTCTCTAAGTGGGTCTATGGGCACCCAGAGGCAGGTCTTCTAACTCCGCTTTATATGCCCATTATTTTCTCAGAGAACAAGCGTTCTTAGAGCCCTTAGCTCATGCCTTCCCAGGGACCCTTCCAACCAGGTGCCACCATCTTTTCACAGATGAGGAAAGGAGGCACAGTGAGAAGTTAACATGCTTGGCTAATCCCTTAGAGACAGGAGGAAGTAGAAGGGGTTGTACCCAGGTCTTGGGGTCCAGGGCTCATGCTTTCTTCTTACATTCAAGACTGAGAGTAGGGAGGACTAGGTCACTGTCAGTCTTCACTTGAGTATAGTGACTTCATGGTGGCGATGGAGGTGCTGACTGGTAGGGCTTCTTTCTGGAGAGTGTAGGCTTTGCTGCCACTCAGGTCTGGGGACAACAGCCCTGGAAGGGCCCACACATTTCCTGGGACCATTGTATAAGGGATCCATCTGTCCCTGAGTCCTGCTCATCTGCGTGTCTGGGGTCTACTTTAACTTGGAACCATGGACAGAAAGTGAGGCTCAAGACTTTGGCAGGAGTTGCGGACATTGTTTGTGATTCTGTGGGTATGCTATGATACTTGATAGGGGGTTGAAAACTTTGATGTTGGGATACATTGCCAGCAATGCAGTAGGTACTGGAAGCCTCCAGAGTTTGGCTTTGACAGCATCTGCCTTCTGGGTAGGGTAATGCAAATTTGGCTCCCTCTTATTGTAGCGTACACTCCACTAGTGCATTCTCTAATTTTATCTAACAGTACCAGGAATAGTGTTACGATCCTCACTTTATTCTCACCTAATACAGTGCTCAGCATTTATTGAGTGTTCCCCCTGTGATTATGGGTACTTTTCATGTTATCCCATTACTCTCCAAGCAATCCCCTATTTCCATTTAAGGAAACCAGGGCTCCATGTGGTTAAATGAGGCTGGGAATCACATGCCCAATGAGTGGAGCTGGGCTTAGGACCTCGTGTGTCTGGTGTCAACATCCGTTCTCATTTTCCATCTCCAATCTCTCTTTTTCACTGATCTTTGTTGGTGTTCTTAACATCTATCAAAGCGTGAAATCATGAAAAATTTCTTGTAGCTTTTATCATTATTAACCCAGTACTCAGAAGGATCATTGTCTAAAAGGGCATTTTTAATTTGCATTTCAGTGAACTGAATGTTTCTTCTATTGCATTCTTAGGTGTGTGATGTGCTGATCTCTCTTTCAGTTCCCTGGAATTGGAATGATAATTATCTGTCATGTCCTTCATATGGTGATGGAAATAGGCAAATTGAGGCCCTGTGATTCTAATCTCCACCTAGAGCAAAAGTATCTTGTGAAAGAGACGAAAGTGTTTCTCAGGTAGAAATAAACTCTCTTGAGTCACTGTGTGACCTGGTTGACTTGGACAAGGAAGTGACCATTCCTTCGTGACATTTGGGCTCTTTCCTTGTGGGTGATAGTGCATTAATAGGTGTTCACCTGGGATTTATAAAGCAGCCATATTGCAGAGGAGGAGACCTGGTGACATCAGACAAGCTTTTAATTTATCTAGCAAAGCACATGTGGTTCCTATCTCAAAGGGGGCAGACGGAATTAAACAAGAATGAATACCAAATAAAGAATTCATTTGTATTCATAGGCTTTTAATAAATAAAAATGATTTTTTTTTCTGAAATGAGCTCTGAGCCATTGGTCTTGAGACTTCTTGTTTAGTTAGCATGCAGAATATAGATTCTTCTTGTTTCAAAATGACCATTTTTTTTTTCCAGAAGCGTGAGCTTAGATCTTTAGTGACATTTTCCTCCGAGCAAATATTTACAGCCAAGTTGGAAACTGACAGGAGGAGGGTTTAAAATGAAAATGTTACCAAACCGAAGTTTACATCTGAGTGCAGCACATGGTGTCACCATGGACAGAGTCCTAAGCGCTCAAAATATTTGTCAATTTGTAGAACTTGAAAAAAACCAAGCTGTTTTCATTTGTTAATGTGAAGTCTAAAAAATCACATTTTTGTACATGTGTTACAGTGACCATTTCTACTTTCTCTCTGATGGGGTTTGCTATGGTAATGGGACTTCAGCGATTTGCTGCTACTCTTTTATCTTCTGCTCCAGATGAGGCGGACTGTCTCAGGGTTAATCCCCATATTTATTCCTACATCCATACTTTTACTTATGCTTTTCCTGTCTGGAACACCCTCCCTTTTCAAATCTCCTCTAAATCCAATTGTCTCTCAAAGCTGAGATCAGGTCTCCATCAAGTATTTTTAGTTGACTCCACTCAGTATTGACCAGCACTGAAGCTGGTTGCTTTTATCACTTGGTTAATTTAAAAAAAAATTATATAAATAATGCACATTAGTTGCAAAACCCACAAGTGTATAGAAAAATATAGTGTTAGTACAAATCACTTGAAATTCTAGTTCTTTGTGTTATACATCATTTGATGACCATTCTTCTAGTTGCATATATAGTATATTATTATTATTATTATTATTATTATTATTATGTGTATGTCTGTAAACACACATATTGCATTTGTAATGATAATATGCTTATATCCATGATAATAATATATATTTAGCCAATGAAAGGATACATATATAATACATATGTATGCATATATCCTTTAATATGTATGTATATACACATTTTATACACACACACACATACATACACACACACATACCAGCATATGCAGGTAGATATAATTTTATATACTTCACCTTATTATACAGTCTATTTACCTTTTATCCTAGACATTTTATTCTTTCTTTCTTTCTTTTTTGGTACCACAAATTGAAATCAGGGGCACTCGACCACTGAGCCACATCCCCAGCCCTATTTTGTATTTTATTTAGAGACAAGGTCTCACTGAGTTGCTTAGTGTGAGGCTGGCTTTGAACTCACAATCCTTCTGCCTTAGCCTCCTGAGTCTCTGGGATTATGAGCATGCTCTATCACTCCTGGCTGGACATCTTATTCTTTAATATAGCTTTTCATTTGTTTACAAACTAATCTAGATGCTTTCTGTATCTTCTCATCTCCTATTATCATTTACACACACACACACACATATATATATATATATATATATATATATATATATATATACAAACACACATAAATATACATAAGATTTTTTTTGAAATTGATTTAAAAAATGAGAACATACATACATTCCCTCCATGTTGCTTTCTTACTTAAAACACTATGGAAAACTATTCCTGCTCTCTCCCAGTCCTCTCTGAGTCAATTGGAGGGACAACACTCTTTCCAATGTTTGAATAACTTTTAATGAAATGACTAAGTCCACAGTATTTTCAACCACTTCCCTACTGATAGGAATTTTCTTTTGTTCATTAATTTTCATAAACAATGCTGAAATAGGCATCCTTAGGCATTTATCATTTCCATTGATAATTTAATTTTTATGGGTTGATTCCCAAAAGTACTATTTCTGAGCTGAAGGATAGGGGTCAGTTTCAGTAGATAGCGCCATGTTGCTTTCCAAAGAGAATGAACTAATTCGCATTCCCATCGCCAGGTATGAAGTAGCCTCTTCCCTATATCCTTGCTGGCAGCACATATTATCATTCCCTTTTACTTTTGTTAACCTGATAGTTAAGGAGCACGATCCTATTTCTGTTTGATTTTGTACTTGTTGATGCCTGCCAAGCAGGAGCATCTTTTCATATTTATTGTGAAAAGATTTGGATTTGCTTCTCAGTACACAGCTAATTCATTGCCTATGCCCATTTTTCTTTTCGGTGGTTTGTCTTTTTTCTTATCATTTTGTAAGGGATCATTTTATGTTACAGTGATTTATTGTTCTTTCATCTATGTTGCATATAATTTTCCTTCTCTAGAGGTTTGATCAAGTGTTAGAATATCTCTTTATTTGTGTCCAAACCAGAACAGAAATCACTATATGGCAGTGATGACTAGACTCTCACATCTGGATGTGTGATTCAGCTTTGGGACCTTTCATCTGGGCAAGGTGAAAAAGTATAAGTACCAAATATGTGTTCAAATATGTGTTTGTAATACTAACTACATGTATGATACCCAAGTAGGTTTCATTTAGCAATGAATCATGTAAAATAATTTGTGCATATGGCATCACATGGACTGAGATGTTTCAAATAAGCAAAGTTTCAAGATGACTAATGTTCTGGAAATATTTATAAGTGAATTACATACTTCCATGCTTTTTAAAATAGAGTGTGCTTCAGAAATACCATTGTGATCATCAATTGTTATGCTCAGCCAGACTTGATATGTTTAAAGCTATTGAGGGATACAAGATTATTTGCCCTATATATAAGTAGCTCCAGATATGTGGATGCATGATGTCAAAATTCTCATATCTTTTTGTATGGATTTAACATTTTAACACCTATTCTTTATATATTTGTGGGTTTTTTTTGCAGATTCTTTCCTCACTGTCAGGTTGTACTATCATGTCTTGGTATCATTAGTTTTTTTGCCTTTAAAATCAATCTTCTTCCCTTTCTATCTTTGGACTGACTGTAGACTACATATCAGGAACTACACTCATTGGTAGTATGAATATAGTAAGAGTCAGTTACTACCAAGCCTTGTCCTGTATGTTATGTCTCTGAATAGAGAGCGTCAGCTTCCAGTGAAAATATAACTTAGGCTGCTAAAGGGTTGCTGGGTAAGTGAACTGGTGACATGCTCTCTCAACTAAATAGCATGTAGGTTCAATGGCTAATAACCAAGACCCCAAATAAAGGGGCTTAAAAGTATCTTTATGATGGTAGAAATCTGTTTCTCCGTCTTGTAAAAGTGTGGGTGCAGAGGGAAGCTCTAAGCCATGAAGTCATGTAGGCTCCCGCCCCCTGGCTAGCTAGCTCTTCATCCCTAGGATGTTGCTGTCATGATCCACAGTGCTACATCACCATGCCCTCTTTCTGGCTAGATGCTGGGAAGAGAGGAAAGAAGTCAAAAGAGGACCTTCCATTTCTTTTAGGCACACAGCCAGAAGTTGCACCCACAACTTAGCTTTTCGTCGTCATTCTTAACAGAAGGGAAACTAGGGAATATTGTTTTTGTTCTGAGTGGATATGTGCCAGAATTGGGATTCTATTTTTAGGAGAATGTAAATTGGTAGACAGGTTGGGAAATCCCTGCCACACCTATTCTGGTAACTCCCGGCATCCTTGGCTCAGTTGTGAGCTTGCCAACACTTGCGTGTGAGGCAGAAGTCACCCACTTCTTTTGTGCCTCCTCTCTGCTGTTGTGTGGAGTGTAAAATAGTTACACAACAAAGAAAATTGTATTTGAAATCTTTCTCTTCCTGTTTTAGTGATGGAAAATATAGGGAAGAAATTGAGCTTGCTGGTGACATGAGGTTCCGGGGCATTTGGACCTCTTAGTTGATTTTTATGCAATGCAGTTCATGTCCTGTCAAGTCCTTTATTGCTTCACTCAAGGTTAGTTATTCTTAGTATTTATTCATAGCTCATTTTCAGCTTGAAGAGGTTCAGGTGTGGAGAACATGTGCTTTGGAAGCACGTGTTTTGGAACAACTCTGTGAGAGTTAAGGGGAAATCAGCCCCCTGCAAATAATATGAGTGAGCTGAGGGTTTGAGATTATGACCATTTTTTTGCAAAAAGGATCTCCCGGTAATCAGCAGATTGCATCTTTTAGCTGAAGTTTCTGCACCCGATGGACTCCCATTGCCTCCCTGATTAACACAAAAGCATCATCTCCTTACTCCACACTGACTCTGGAGTTGGGTGTTTCCCAGTCAAATGGATGAATACAACTTGTCTCTCTGTTTCCAAAGCAGAAATGTGATTTTATTCTTCAGAGGGAGAGAGGATTCCAGGGATGATACTTAAACACGCCCTTACACCCTCCAAGTTAAAAATCTAATGTGAGATGAAAACAGATTAGACAGAGATGAAAATGTGAGTGTTATTTCTGTTAGAACTTGGTGAAGCATTTAGGTTGTACAGCTACGTCAGGCTTCTTGAACATTCTAAGTTGGTCCAAACTGACATCTGCAGGTCTCCCCTTCCCCTGCAGGAAAACAGCTGGCTCAGTGGCTTATTCCATGGGGGAGAAATGAAGGAGGGTCTTCTGAGGTCAGGGAGAGAAGGACATGAGAGAAGGATGTGAGCTGCTTGGATGTTTCATTTAGGTTCTGAGATGCTGGTGACATCACCAAAACTGAAAGGGATTTATTAAGGGCATTGGATAGCTTATGGCACTCCAGAAGGGGTCTGGGAGCCAAGCCTGGGATACAGGGAAGATGCTCAACCATACCATGGGATTGTTAGTGTGGACACATTATAGCTAGGTACAGATAAGAAGTTCCTCACCTGAGCGTCTCCAGAAAAGTTACTCTTTATGCGTCTGATACAAGCCTGCTATCTTTTACTCTGTCCTCCAAAACTTCATGCACGTGTGTTTGCTTGGTGTCCCCAGAGTATTCTGTGATCACTTCTGGTTCCCAGGCCAAAGTATAAGAAAGCACAAAAATGGTGCTGGCATGGTGCTGAAGAGAGCCTGAAGCACATCTACTAGTGCGACACACTTTGGCTCTCTTTCCCTGATTTTTACCCCCCAAGGGTACATCAGTCCCTTTCCTTTGAGGACAGAGGTTGGAAGTGCTGTTGTCCTGCTTTTTCCCTCTGGAGAGCAGAGTGGAACATGGCAGTAATCACTCCCATTAAACATCACACACTTGCTTACAAACTCTCAGGGGCCACCAGGGCCTTCAGGATTAAAACCAAACTTCTTAACATGACCAAGAGCCCCTCCTGGCCTCCACCTTATTTTCTCTCTCATTTCTTTTCAATATTCTCTCTATTCACTCTCTGGCTCTCTTCTCTGGGCTCCATCTATTTCAAACTGCTTGGAAGACCCCTGCATGTGCAAATGCTCTCCTGTGGCTCCGTGTCCCTGTTCCTTCTGTGCACTCTTCTCCCACCACAAGTGCCATCTGTCATTTGGCAAAGTTCAACCTACCCTTCCAGATGGAGTCATCATTTCCTCTGAGAAACCTTCTCTGCTCCCTCTTAGGCTGGATTAGGGGTCTCTCCTAGAATCATTGAAAGCACCCAACAATCACTTCTGTCTACCCATAGCACAGAATAGCATCCCCTTAGGTCTGTTGACTGCTTCTATTACTGGGAGCCTCCAGAGTGCACGGTCTTTATCTTTGTCTCCTAGTAGCTAGTGCAATGCCCAGGACATAGTGGTTGTGCAAATGGACTAAAGAATGAATGATGGAGCACTGGTAAAGGACACAGGCTCTGAAGATAGAACCTGACTCTGCCACCATACTTGTATTTGTATAGCTTCAGACAAATCACACGACATAGAGTTGTTGTAGAAGGCTAAAGAAAATGATAAGAAGTGCTCACACAGAACCCAGAGGAAGCAGTACAAGTTGGCTTGCTATTGATTATACTAAGCTTACCAGGTGTACAGTAAATGGCCATGATCAATAGAAGACTTTCTAGACTAAAGGGTAAAGGGGTGATCTGGGAAATTTTCTACTCCTATGGAACTTGCTCCAAGTACTTTGAAGCTTGAGAAGAGGAGTGAAAATAGAAATCGACAGAAGTCACTATCAGGCAAAATCCCTTTCAGAGTAGCTCAGTGGCAACGTGAGAGAATGCCGCCTGACCATGTCGCTGTAACTGCAGTGTCACCAGGAGTTTAGGGACAGCTCTGCCTTCTTTGCATACTTCTCTCTTGACTCTAAAAATTTTCCTTAAAAAGAAAAATAATGGTGACATTGAGGGTGACACTGAAAACAGCATCGGGACTCCAGTGAAGGTCAAACATTGTCCCAGGGGTCACTGAAGCTCGAAGCCTGCTGTGTTCTCTCTGCAAGAGCATGATGTTAAGACAGTGGGAGCTCCAAGCTGATGTCAGAAACCAGCTTGGAAAATGGCAAATGTCTTCTCGGTGCCAAACTCCCAGAAGAATGTCTTACACAGAGTAGACGTGCTTCGACCCACGGACCTGCAAAATACCTTCTCCTTCTCTTTTCCCTGTGGGTCCACACTTATTTCACTACATTCAATTCAGCAAACATTGATTGAACCCCTACTGTGTGTGCAGGGAGCTGTGCAGAGATCTCCCTTTGGGCTCATTTCTCCTACCACTTTGATATTTCTGCCTTATCAGAAATAAAGACTTTGTGAAAAGAAACCTGCGAGTAGCTGGCATGCACCTGTACTGTTTTTAAGGGATCAATATAAAAGTGTTATTATTAGTTTCTGTAGAAATCCTCCTTGGTATTGGACTAAATTCAGGCATAGTGGGTGGGAGAAGCGGGTGAGGAGGACAGAACAAGGGCCTCGTCCTATTGTGCTGTGTGATCTTGAATGCCTTGTTTAACTTCTCCGGGTTTCCATTTCCAGTTATTATTGATCTTTTCAGCCCTGGTTTATTATAATTCAAAAGAAAGCGTAAAAGGAACAGAGTTTGAATTTGCTGTGTTAATGTGAAGAGTGGATTTGAAGTGGGAAGGCTTGGTGAACGTGGCATCTGAATTGGGCCCGTATGATGTTGGGCTTGTGTCTCAGCCCTCCTGAGACTCTTCTCTATCAAATGCTGTTTCTGCCTCTTGCCTTTCTTGCTGCTTAAAATCACTGTGAAGCTTCTATGTCTATTAGAATGAGAGGCTGAACACATGAGCTCTTATTACTCTTAATAATCATCTTGATGTCAATATGCTATTCCAACCAGCACTTTGATTTTGTGTTCTGGGCTGGTTGAAGGAAACTGCCTTTCAGATTTTTTTTTCTGTTTTTTATTCCCGAAGTAGTCATGGGATAGCTCAAGCAAGTCCCCTGTGTCTTTCCTTCCAACACCCATCCTGCATCCTAGTGCCTGTCTGAGTGCATAATATTTCATTTCCCGGCCTGAAAGGAGACCATTTGTTCCCTGCTAAATGAGCTGTTACTGTGCACCTCTGTCCTTTAGCACCTGGGGCTGCATTCATGGGAGAATCCAGCCGTGGATCTCAGGAGCCTTTCTGAAAAGTTTATTAGGAGAAGAGAGAAAACATCTCTCTGCAGGTTGTGCCCTCCCTCCTTGGCCTCAGCTCATTAGCCAGAGCAGAGACAGTCACCTGGGGGTGGGAGGGCAAATCACAGGCCAGGGGCAGGCACCTGCCTCCCAACGGTGGGCTCTGCCTTTAGCAACTCCTGCTCAACAGGTGGCTAATTAGCTCTAATTGGCTGCATCTTGCTGCGTGGCCTGGGCAGCTTGTCTGAGCAGACCTTCTGTGGCAGTGTTGCCTTGTGTTGGCTCTGGGCCTGACCTGATCTGTGGTCTATGAGATGGGGCCCTCTCTCTCAGATGGGGCCCTTTGGGTCCTGCCCACGGTGAATGGCCTGCCTCTTGGGGACCTGGAGGCAGCTTCTATCTAGACTGTGGCCACCAGGTTCGCCAGATAAGGCTAAAGTTGCCCAATCAGCCCTGTATTGGGGTGCCTGGTAAATTTGGGGCCAGGATCATTGGGGATGACAATACATTATGAATGACTGTGCCAGCTAGGACCATCTCAGTCCTTTTGTGACTTCTTTTGACAGGGGATGGTTTCAAAGGGCAGGAGAAGGACCCATGTTGTCACAACCTCCTTTCCTCCCTCTCCACCCACCCCCTACATAGAGGCAAACTAAATTAGTAATGCCACCAGGTCTAGCATTCAGGGGTCCCCATCTAAGACAGAACAAGTGTCTGTCTCCTGCCCGGGGAGCTTTGCTTTCTTGCCATTTCGCCCTCCCAGCCCAGGGGCTCAGAAAGTCCTCGTGAAGCCAAGTAACAAGGGCCTTGAAATCAGCTGCTTTTGTGGTTGAGGACTTGAGTGCTATATTTAAAACCCAGTTCTGCCACTTACCGAATATCTGACCATCCACGTGGCCCTTAACACCTTCTGATTTTAATTTCCATTGAAACTGAAGTGGGGATGATAATTGAAACCACTTCACAGGGTGCTTGTGGGCCTTCAACGCTTGGCTCAGTGTAATGTTATTCAGAAATAATGATTATTATTTCGTATTAATTACCTAATTATCATCTTAAAATTGGCTCCCCAATTCTCCGCCCATCACACAGATGAGGATACTGAGGCAGGGCATGAGTAGGGCAGGGGTTGACTTGTCTGATCATATAGCTAATGAGAGTCAGAGCCAGGCATAGAATTGAATCTCCATCTTCTTTGCATCCCACTGTTATCCAGTTCCGAGAACCCACCCTACCCTGCACTTCTCCACCACTGGATAAACACTCATCTTCTGTCTTCTTCTGTATATTTTTCCAGGCCTTGTACATCCAATGTCTAGGAATCTCACAAATATGGAGCTGGATAAAGGTCCCAGGCTCTGGGTATTACATCCCCTGCCTCAGGCCTTTAGTGACTCTTCACTGTCTCAGAATAAAGCTCAATCCCTTCACATACTGGCCCTCCACAATGGGGCCCAGGGAGTCAGGTCCCAGGAAACCCCTTGCGGTTCCCCAGGTGTGCCGTGCTCTTGGTCTCTGCTGCGCCTTTGACACCCTGGGACAGGATTTATGGAGTAAATGGTGATGAGTGACTTGGAGCTGGTCCAGCTTTCCAGAGCTGGGGGAAAAGACAGGAGGGCCCACTCCTCCTGCAGCTGCCTCCCCCCTTGTCCTGGTCACCCTTGTCTTTTTCCTGATGGCTGAGCACATTGCCTGCTGGGAGGCATTTCTGCCACACATGACACTTTTTCACTCAGTGTGAAATTTCATTTTTGCAGGGCCCTTTTCCTGCTCTGCTTCTGAGCATTCTGCATTTCCCCATGACATCACCAATCACAAAGGCACCAAGTGCTGGTTACTGGTGCAGGAGTGGCAGGAGGCATGGACGGTGTCTGTTCTGCTGCCCGTTATATCTTTACTTGAGGACAGTGGAGAATCAATAAATATTTGCTAAATGAATGAAAGAATGAATGGACCCAGGGTTGAATCTGTGGCAATGAGGCAGGCGGATGTGGGTCCCAGGAGAAATGTGTGGTCCCACGTCCTGGCATATCTGGCATCTGTAGCTCAGCTGATGGTAAACATCAGGCCCAGCCCTTATTTTTCTCATTATGTTTAAAACCCACCAGTTGCCCAATAGTATAGTTTTCGAAGTGGTTTCATTTCAGCTCTGCTAATTGAAGAAAACTGAGCTCTTTTGAAGGCTTACTTTGTGTGTGGCTGTCACTGGTGAGTGTCGGGGCTGGTTGTCAATCACTGACAATAGCTTGCCGTTCTGGAATAATTTAAGTTTAGGTCTTTCTTTCACTCAGGCATTCATACTCTGTTATATGTTTTCATACTGAGCTGAGAACAATCTGGGGTGAGAAACTGTCATGTGTTCTGGGAGCTAAAATGGAGATTTCTTTTTTGATTTCAAATTCCTACGGTCCAGGGCTCAGAGTAGTGTGTGTGTGTGTGGGGGGGGAGAAGAGTGCAGGTTTGGGAGTCAGACTTTGTGAACTCCAGGTTTGAATTCTTTTCTTCCCCCGCCCCCACAATCCAGGTGACCTTGGTACAGTTGACTCAGTTCTTGAGCCTGTTTCCTTATGACAATTCAAAGGGATATGAACACTTTGCATGGAGACCATCATGGAAATTAGTGAGACTGAAAAGACCAACTAGGCAGAACTTTGGAAGTATCAATATGTCTTGCGAGTTTCTCACACTGCAGGTAGGCTCTGCTTCTGCAGGGCAGGGTCTGTAGGGTTCTGAAGGAGGATCTGTAGTTACTGGATTGACCTTCATAAAGACCCTAGCCTAGCTACCTCACTTACCTGCTGGGAGACTAAGTAAATCACATGCATCTCAAATTTCTTTCCTTTTAGTTGGGGGATAATGATACCTACTCATCAAGTTGTTATGGAGATTGAAATTACATGAACTCTCAATACTCCATAAATGTTAGTTTGTTTCTCCTCCTCCTCTCTACATTTCAATATACTTAATTTCTGAGAATGCATAAAAGAGAGGTGCTCCCTGCTCTGATTAACATTAAAAAGGCAAGCAAATATGCCTTTATGCAGCACTTTTAGTCATATCTGCCTGCAACTCATTAATTTATGCAGCAGATATTTATTGAGCATCTACTATGTGCAGCATCATTCTCGGCACTGGGGTACAGCACTGAAGCAAACAGTGTCTGCTGTGGTGCTGCTTACCTCTTAATGGGAAAGATGGGGTTTCCAAAGATAAATAACATGAAGCCACCAATAGCTTAGGTCAGAGGGATAAATTCAGAGAAAATGAGAAGAGAAAAGTAGGAGCAAAGACAGAATCTGGTATATATATATATATATATATATATATATATATATATATATATATATGAGAATGATTAGGGACCGTGCTTCAGAGGAGGTGGCATTGGAGCAGAGCCCTTCTACTTGCCGTTTCCTCCACCTGCGGTGCCACCCTTCCCACATCACTCTACCTCATCAGAAAATCCACAGTCAGCTGCACTCCCACCTCACCTGCTCTGAGTGCCCCCCCTGGTTGAGACAGAGTCCTCTCCCTCCTCATGACTGCACTTGAATTTCTCCTCTCCCAGTATTTTCGGGTTGCATCCTTATCCCTCTGACCTGAATTTTCCAAGGTCATGTTTTTTTCTTCCTTAGAACCAGGCACGTTTCCCAGCACAGGATGGGTTGAATGATGGTTCCTGGAGGGGCGGGGAGGCAGCATGCTGATTCAGGCACCAGCCCATCCTGACCTCCTTGGGGGCAGTGGGTGGGCAGCCTCAGTGAGGCCCTGGGGAAGTGCACTCAGCTGCTGACATGTGTCTTCATTTTAGAGAAGCAGGGTGCTGTTCCCCACGAGCTCAGAGTGAAGCATGGCCCCGTCTAGCTCCATGCCAGGGGTGATGCCCTCCAAGCTCTGCGCTGAGACCCACCGGCACAGTGTCTTTCCCTCAATCACTTTCCCTCAATCCTGCAAGCCAAATGCTGCTGGACAAGTTACTTAATCTTGACGGGCCTCTCCTCTTTTTATTTGCTTTTGGTTTGAATTGGAACAACCCAATAATTCTTGAACCTCATACTCCTCCAAAGCCATGAGTGACAGATATCGGTGCAGATGAGTTTAAAGAAGACAAACAAAATAACACAAAATTGTGTCCGGGAAAGAGCGTGGGTTTAGAGTCAGACACACCTGGGTCTGAGTGCAAACTTTGCTGGTACTTTGACCTGTGGCAAGTTACTTAGTTGCTCTGAATCTGAATTTCCTCTCCTATAAAGTGGAATCATGCCTACCAATCTCAACGGCTGTTATGAAGATCGAGTGAGAAAATATCTGGACAGTGCATGCTCAAATTTGAACTTTGCAGACTACACTCCACCTACCCTCACTAGTCTAGAACTCTGAGTTTCCAGTCAGGATCCTCTTACTTGAACTGAATAGTCATCATGTCACCTGAAGCAAACCCCCATTTCAAGCAATTTACATTTATGAGCTAATGGAATCCTTACCATATCTCTGTGAAGTTGACATAATAATAACACCCGTGGCAAAGCTGAGGATGCACAGGCACAGAGAGGTTAAGTAACTTGCTCAAGGTCACACAGTTAATAAGAGACATAGGTGGAATTCAAACATGGTGTATCTGGCTTTGAAGTCCACAATCTTAACCATTATGTCATCCTGATGACTGTGAATACTTTAATTCCAACTTCGCACAGCTGTTATGAGGCTTAGAGATATAAAATAGAGAGTATGTGTGATGTTATGGATAGCCAATCAATATTGGTATCATAATGTTACAGTCCCTAGAAGCTTGGCACAGTCTAGACTTGGTAAATACTCATTTTATTCCTGCATTTTGGCTTTGTGTCTGCTTCTGATGAAGCAGGAGTTTTGAGGACCAGGCATTTATCTAGAGCAGTTGTCTTCCTACGAGCCCAGCCTGTCACGAGCAATATGCCGGGGGCCTTACAGAGAATCTTTCTGAGAGAGTGCCACTTTGTCCTTTGTATTGGTTCTTTGTTAGTGGTCAAGCCATCAGAGGGGGTTGGCTGGCTGAAAGGCTGCCGTTCAATAAGGCCTTGGGCTTTGCTGTCAAGGTGGGTTCTTTCTGAGCCCAGGAAGGCAGGGTCAGGTCTGCAATTTTCTCTGGCTTCGGGAACAAATACTCAGCTTGCTCCTCTAAGCCCGCGAGTCCCGGGAGATGAGGGGATTGGTGGTGACCTCCAGCCTGGCTGGCGATTACATACAAAGCTGAGAGCAATTTTTAAAGTCTTCTAGCCATTTTGCTCCCTCTTTAAAAATTAAATGCCCAACAACGAGCTGCTTTATTCCCAGATCAGCTGGCCTTTCTGAGGATGGCTTGGAAGTGAGGATGTGTGGGGGCTTCCCGACCCAGGTGGTTGTCAAGGGTGAGAGGGCCACGGCAAGGGAGAGTGCCCTCATTCCTTTTGTCAGCTTAATGAAAAAGAAATGAAGACATCAGTCTTGAAGGCTGAGATCTGGAGTGAGGGGGCCCTGGGAAGCATCCAGGAGCAACAGGAAGCAGGATTCAAGTCTCAGTGGGGCTGGGCCGTGGTCGAGTCTGCTTGGCAGGATGCCTTGAGCAGCTACTAGGAGCCAGAAGCCCTGGGTTCTCATCAGAGACCTGGCACTCCTTGTTTGTGTGGGCATGGGTGAGCTTCTGACCCTCTAGAGGTATTATATTCCACGTTTAGTACCTAGTAAATGGAGCAGAGAGGTTAAAAGCAAACTTAGTCATGAATCCTTAGCTGTCCCTCTTACTACCTGGATACCTCGGGCAGGTTCTTACATCTCTGAATCTCAGTGTTCACATGTCTCACATGAAGTGCTTTGGAGGGCAAGCCTTGGCGTATCACCCTTCCAGCACATTCTCGCCATCCTTGCCTGGCTACACTTATGGCTCTTCTATACTATTCAGCCCTGACTTCCCTTTGAGTAGAAAATCTGGTGCCCCATGCTAACTGAGATGTCCTATCCCTGTGTGCCACCCCCCCCCCCAGTGGCTCTACTTGTCACTCTGTAGCTCTGTAGGAACCTTGAGGGCCTGGGGCTGGTTCTGCTCAGCACCCTGCAGCTCCACACAGGGCCTGATTCCTAGCAGCAGTCTCCATGTACTTACTTATGAGGAAACCAATACATGTCTTCCCAGCTCTCTGAGACTGTGTGCTTCTAAGCTTACTTGCTTATTATGGGTACTTAATTTCCAAAACAAACATAAAAGATACTATTTTCTTCCTCTTGCACAAAGGTAATCATTACAGTCCTCTATGTTCGTGTAGAAATTCACACTTGATAAAACCTCTTCCACATTTATTGCCAAGTACCTAGTCCCTACCTATAATGGCTTATCAGTATTCAAGTTTCAGAAGAGTTCAAGACCACTGCTGGATCTCATCCAACTTGTTTTCCTGTTTGAATTACTGGAACCATCTCCAGTTACTGCATCCTTGTGTTCAACTGACCAGGCTGCACAGGGCTGTGGAGCCATGTCGCCCACCCCATGTGCTCCTTTCATCTCAGATACCAAGCTCTGAGCTCTCACTGACTCCCAGGTGGTGGGCAGAGCTCTCTGAAACTGCCAGGCTGCAGGCTCACCCTCCTTGCAGGGAATCCTCGTTCTGGGTCTGGTTTTGAACAGCCCTGACTGCAGCAGGTATGTGATCTCCAAATTCCCAGCCTCTCAGGGAAAGCTTGCTGTTGACAGGGATGTCAGCAGGGGAAATAAGAATGCAGGATGGTCTGACAGAAATCAGTCTGGGAGTGTTTTGCCAGAGCCGCCAACTTTTCATGCATTTGCTGTTCTGTGCACGGAAGGTAGGGGAGGGGAAGGGGAGAGATGGGCAGTGGGAGAGCTGGGGCCAACTTGCTTTGTGGGCAAATCAGAGCTGTTCCCAGCCTTCCTTCCAGAAGGCCCCATGTGATCTGCATGTGGTGTCTTTTCTTTCTTGTTTTATTTTCTTTCCTTTAACTTCAAATGAATTTTTCCATTGTAGTTTGGGCACCTGGTTGGGTATGTGCTAGAGGAAACCAAAGAAACATCAGTGTGCTGTGGGTATGGGGCTCAAGGACCCTGGGGACACAGTGTGATCCCTACCTAGTAAATAGGTCTCCCTCAACTGTGTGCCTGCTGTCAGGGCTCCTTGTTGCTATTTGAATCTGTTTCTAGACCCCACTTTAATTCTAAACATGCTGTTCTAGGTCTGGAAAGTACTGCCCACCCAAATGTCCTCTGCTTATCAGGACCCTCCTCGAGTTCCCCTTCCTCCTCTCAGCCTTCCCAGGTGAATCCAACCTTTTGCAACCTCCCTTCTCCCCACATCGGGCAGCCCCCACACTTAGCATGGTCAGGAGGCTAGTTAGGCTTTGCTGCCTCCCGTCTCTTCTTTGTTCCCTTCCGCTGGGTGTGTGCCGGAGCTCTCCTAGGAGATGTGAAGGTGTTAAAGGGAGAGAGTCCTTTCCTCAGATATGTCCACATTTGAAAATGATCTGCTTTTAGTAGTCTCTGCAATCTTGGATGCAGCCTCTCTGAACTGCTGTTTCCTCCTCTGTAAAAGAGCATAATAGTTATTCAAGAACTAAATGAGCCAATCAAACTAGCATTGAGGGCTATACCTGGCACTTAGTGGTAATCAATAAATGTTGTTCATAAATATTGGGCTCCTCCAGAAGACATCGGTGGAAGGTTGTGCTGGAGACTAAGCAAAGGAAGATGCCGTTAGAATAGAGGAAGTTATGTCACCTCTTTAAGCCTCAGTTTCCTCATCTGTTAAAGTAAAGGCGATCACAGAACCTGGCCCATAAGGATTATGCAAGGTATTCTGTGGAAATCATTTGGCAGTGTCTCACATTGATCATGCAAACACTAAGTCTCCACTGCCTTTGAGGAGGTGAGTTGTATTTGGTTTGCACTTTTAATGGTGTCATCGCATGGCAGCTGCTCTGATGAGCAAACCGTGACCACCCTGTCGATTCACATCACATCTTTGGGAGTCTGAGGAGTGCAAGGTAGTAAGAAGACCTGGCTTCTGTGCCTTGCTTACTTTGTGGCTTTGAGAAAGTAAACCTCGGCCAGGCATGATGGCGTATGCCTGTAATCCCAGTCTCCCCAGAGGCTGAGGCAGGAGGATTGCAAGTTCAGAAGCCAGCCCTCAGCAACTTAGTAAGGTCCTAAGCAACTTAGAGACACCCTGTCTTTAGATAAAATTTAAAAAAGGTTGGGGATATGGCTCAGTGGTCCAGTGCCCCTGAGTTCAATCCCTAGTTCAAAAGAAAAAGAAAGTGAGCCTCTCTGGCCTCCTTTTTATCATCTGGAAAATGGGATAGTAGCATCCATATTTAAAGGACATAAAAATAAGACCAAGCAAAATAAAACAAAAACTAGTGCCATAATATGTGATTATACTTTTTCAACTGGAAAGTGTGCTCTGAAGGAAAGACATTACATAGCTGCTGTCAGTACTCTTAGCATAGTCTGCAGAGCTGCAGTGGTATGGTCATCTCTTTTGTGCCACACTGAATTGGACCTGAGGATGTCCCCAATATGTTTTCACACAAATAATTGTGGTCAGTGGGAATGCCATAAAGTTGGAGGTGGCCAGAGCTAGAGTTCCAGTGGCTGGTAGAGCCAGAGTGCACAGGCCTAAAGCAGTGCAGAACTGGGGACAAGCAGTGGAAGGCCTGGCCTGATCCTGGCTGCTCCTCATGGGTAAGTGTCACTAAGCCACTTTATCTCTCTGAGCCTGAATTTTGTTTTCTTTTTAACTTACTAAATGAGGACTAGCAATTCAGGCCTTTCCCACTTTCTGAAGTTTTGATGAGGGTCAAATGAGACGACTGATATTAAGTTGCTGGGACACAGTAGCTCAGAATGTGCACTGTGACATGTCTGGGTTTTCCCACTCTCCCACCAGGCCTTGGAAGCAATTGACTGTGGTTTCTGTTTTCTTGGTGCTTACAACACTACCCAGAGATGCTCAGTACTGGTAATGGGTCAACCAGGCACCACTGCCGTCCATGTTAGGAATAATCGTCATTGCCTTCCCCCTGACAAGGCTGCAACCACTTCCTCCTGCTCACTAAATACGGCCCCAGGGTAAGCCCTGTATTAGGTACTTCATAGGAGCTGTCTTTGGAATTCAGGGCACTTCTGTGTGGTAGGTGTGGAACCTGAGTTCAGAGAACCGAGGGACATCCTCAAGGGCACATCTTACACAAGGCAGAAGGAGGATTTGAATAGAGTTTGTCTGATTGCAGATTCCAGGCCTGCTCCCCCTTACCCCACCAGGAGCCCAATTATCCTCTAATAGCCCACAGACCAGTGAGGCGGGGGCTTCCCCTGTGAGTGGATTAGAAGCAATTCCCACTTTGGGAACCCAGGGGGTGGGAGCAACAGGCAGGCCAAGGTAAAAAGCCAGGAAAGCAATTCTTTTTTCAAAGAAAAACAGTCTGTATTTGGATTCTTTTTTACACATCCAACCCAGCAGAAAATTGGTTTGCAGAAGATGTAGGTCGTGGCTCTGGCCCCACATCTGGACGCCTTATATTGTACACTATATTACCGGAGTAATATCGTGCACTTTATTAGCACCAGCAGGATTTGGGATTCCCATGGGGACTGTTCTTTGCTGTCAGATGTATAAGGCCATTTAATCTCCTTTATCAGATCTCCGTCTGAATCCCCCACCCCCACCTCTTCTCACAGACCAATAAAGAGAATTTCTTTAGATTCATTGGTCTGAAAACCAGCTTTTAAATACTCCTCCATCTCCCCAGTTCCTGTATCTAATAAGCAAGCAAACCAAGAAGGCATCAATGCCTTGAAAATTCACTTTCTGCAATTTAGGACCCATTTTCTGGGGATATTTGTAATTGGAGCTTTATTTTCTTAGGCAGAGACTGGAGGAAGAATTAGCTTCCTTATGCCTGGCCAGCTCCTAGCTCACCCAGGCGCTATGATCTCTGGAAACAAGGTTGGCTTTATTTGATCAAAAACCCAGTTACACCTCTGGTTCTGGCTGGGAAGAATGGCTAGAGGGACTTGAGGGAGAGAATTTTCTATGGACAGAACCGGAGTTAACTGCCTGGCCTGTTTGTGCCAGAATTGGGCACCTCCTTCCCCTCAAAGCAGGCTCATGACTCAGCCCTGGAGCTCAGAGCAGGCGTCTGGGAGGAGAGGATGCCTGACCTGAATGTATCCTTGGGGTGATCTCTTCAGCTCAGAGCCTCAGTGTCCTTAGTGGTAAAATGGGGCAATAAATCCTATCTTTTTTTTTTTTTTAAGAGAGAGAGAGAGAGAGAGAGAGAGAAAATTTTAATATTTATTTTTTAGTTTTCGGTGGACACAACATCTTTGTTTGTATGTGGTGCTGGGGATCGAACCCAGGCCGCATGCATGCCAGGCGAGCGCGTTACCACTTGAGCCACATCCCCAGCCCCAATAAATCCTATCTTGAAGGACTATTTGGAAGTAAAAATTTTTCTCCCAGTATCTGCCTAGTATTATGTAAAAGAGACAAATGAGCTGAGTAGATATGTGACTCGTCCTTCCTACTGCTGATATGGAACTGACAGAATGCTGGGTGAAGATCTCTGAGATCTGCATGGCTCTGTCCCTTCTTGGCTGTGTAGCTTTAGGCAAGTCACAGCACTCATCTATGCCTTGAGTTCCTGTTCTGTCAGGTAAGGACAATGTGGGGAGGATCAAAGAAGATGGTTAAATGGCAGAAGTTCTGCACATTGTAAGACCTGGTGTATCTACAAGGAGTTTGTTTTCTGTCACTGTCGTTGTAACTGATAGGTACAGAGGGTTGTGGGGAGTCAGCTCTGCAGAAAGGGGAGAAATGCTTGATGCCTCAGGTGAGCTGTGGGTGGAACATCCCCACATTTGCTGAGATGAGTATCTGGCTATAGGACATGATTTAATGCAGAAGTTCTCAACCTTGGTGGAATGGCAGGGGAGATTGCTCAGCATTTTTTCCCCCCCAAAAAAGTGTATATACATATATATGGCTCCTCTGATTCTTGTCTCTTGCCCAAGGAATTTCAGAATCTGTGGTGGGTAATGGTGACATGCATGTATATAAGCTGAAACCCCCTCTCCCTCACATTGAGTTCCACACTTTCAGAGTGTCAAAAACCTAACAGATGCTAAGCCCATGTCTCTACTTTCCATCATCAGCCTATTAGCCTACTTGCCTGGCCCTCTGCATGCAGAGCTGTTCCCACAGATGAAAGAGCATCCAGAGCTGGTTGCTTCATTTCTAATGCCTGGAATCCAACCAGCATCTCAGCAGCTGGGCAGTTTTAAAACCTAGAAATAGGGGCGAGGGATGTAGCTCAGCGGTAGAGTGCTGGTCTAGCATGCAAGAGATCCTGGGATCAATCCCAGCACTATACAGACAAAACAAGACCTTGGGACATTTAGGATTACACGATGTGGAATCTGTTAGACTTACAGAATAGGGCCATTTTCATGAGAGTTTTTGAGAGTCCTGTGAGAATCGAAGGTTCCAGAAGACCCAGAGTGGTACAGTCATCACAGTCCTGACTGTCCTTGTCATTGGCCTGGTGATGCAACATTGTATTTGCAGAGCTTTCCATGGAGCACAAAGCACCTGCCCTCATACCATGCCACTGATCCTTTAGTTGTCAAAACAGTTATCGTTGCCCCACTTCTCAGATAAAGTGAGGCTTTACAGAGAGGGAAAGGGACTTTCCCTGGCCGCAGCGTGGGTGAGGGGCACAGTCAGCACTCACTTGGTGTGTAGAATCCCTGGCCACTGTGTGCCAGGGATGTCTCCTGCCCTGGAGACTGTGTCAATATAATGAAATGTGACATGGCTTGCTTGCAAGGATGCCCCAGTAACTGTTCTCTCAGGCAAGGCATGCTGAGGAGCTGGTATCATTTTACAAGCTGATATCAAGGATCTGTTTAAAATTCCATTTCTTTCCATGCAGGTTTTGAATCTTTCCCCCCCATCATTTAGGGTCAGGTGTTCAGTTTTATAAAGACCCCATGAGCAACGAGCTGGCAGAACATTTCTAGCAATATATATATGTGACCCTGCCACCCCAGGGGGAAAGCCTCACAGCACCATACATTTTGATTCATATTTTATCAGGCATTCTGTAGTTCAGTGGGGTCTTTCAAAAAAAGGGAGAAGAGCTCCATGTATGTATCTGATTTGTGTATATATTTGCCTGTGTGTGTTTTTTAAAAAGACTCAACCAACTCCAGTGCATAAGAGAAAACCAGTATTTTCTAGGAATGCTTCTGAGTTTACAAAAAGAAGGAAAAAGTCACTCGTATAGCTTTCCACCAGGGATGGCCAATAATCACAGTGATAATGTCATATACCTGCATTTGCTTTGTGAAATATGTTCATGTCAATAATGTTATGGTTTGGAGCCAGGCATCCGCCTGTAATCCCAGCAGCTCAGAGGCTGACGCAAGAGGAATGCGAGTTCAAAGCCAGCTTCAGGAAAAATGAGGCACTAAGCCACTCACTGAAATCCTGTCTTTAAATAAAATACAAAATAAGGCTGGGGATGTGGCTCAGTGGTTGAGTGTTCCTGAGTTCAATTCTGGGTCCACCCTAAATAATTTTATGGTTTGGATATAAGTTACCTTTCAAAAGCTCCCATGTCAATGCAGGAATGTTCGCAGGTGAAATGATTGGATTATGAGATCTATAGCCGGATTAGTGGATCCTAGTTTGAATGGACTAATTGGCTGGTAACAGTAATTAGTCAGGGTGTATCTGGAGGAGGTGATGCTGAGGGTGTACCCTGGATTTGTTCCTCTTTCCTGTGGTTCCTTCCCCTTTCTAACTCTCCTTCCCAACCTCTTAAGTTATGCTCATCTACTACCCCTTCCTGCATGATGTTTTTGCCTCACCTCAAGGCCCTGAGAAATAGACTTGGCCAACAAGGGACTAAACCTCTGAAAACATAATCCCAAATAAACATTTCCTCCTCTAGATTGTTCTTTTTTGGGTATTTTGGTCACAGCTACAAAAAGCTGACTAACACAGAAGTAGTAACCAAAAAGTGGGGTCATTGCCATGTCTAACCTGACCATGTGGTTCAGAAGCCTTTGGAGCTGGTTTGTGGAAGGAGTTTAGAAATGTTTGGAGATGTATGCTGGGGAAACCTTAGAATTTTGTAAGCAGAGTTTAATGCATGATTCCAGCAAAAGCTCAAAAGACCAGAACACAGACAGTAAAGACCATACTCATGAGGTTTCAGAGGGGAATGAGGATTCTATTGGGAATTGAACCAATGAACATGTGTTATATTCTGGCAAATAATTTTTTCATATTTTTTAAAGAGATTATAGTTGCTAAAGAGATGCTAAGTACTCTGCACAGAGAAAATGGGAAAAAAATGCCTCGAGGACATCTCAGGAATTTGCAAGACCACACCTGTTACAGACTCAAGGATATCTTTGAGGGAAAGGGAAAATTTCTTTGAGAAGAGATTCTGGGGTCACCCTTCTTACACAGGAAGGTATAGGCAGTTGTTTTACCATGCTTAGTCACCCAGGCTTTGAGTGGTAGTGAGTCACTACCACTCAGAGATTGTTGTTGCCCTGGTTTCAGGGAGACCAGCTTTTGCTCAAACTGGTGGTAGATCCTGGTATCATTCACATTGTGTTAGTTCTGCAGGAATGCAGGATGCTTTTATTAAAGATCACGGAGGTTTCCAGTGAGATTTCAAAGGAAAACCTAGAGGGCAGGCAAAGTGTAGCAGGGTTGGAATCCCTGCATGCTGCCCCTGAGAAGGCAAGGCAAGAAGATGTGAATGTGAAGCCAATGGGAATGGAACCCCCAGGAATTAAGATGCAGGTAATATGGACTGTCTACCCAAGAAAACTACTGGCTATGAAGAGAGCCAAAAAAGAGGCCAAAGGAGTGGAACTGCCCAAGACCTACAGAGAGCCCTTCTCACTGCCATCTCTAAAATAAAATAAATACACTCGAATAAAAAACCCCCAAACAATACAAAACAAGAATCCTTGTTATGGATCAGGTAGTGTCATTTCTATTACTTCATTCAGTTCTTGCAGAATTTCAAAATAATCATTACCTCCATTTTATAGATGAGGACACTGAGGCCCACTTATTCCTTCACTCAACACGTATTTCCTGAGATGACACCTGCCGAATGAAAAGTCTATGATCTGAATGGGACAGGCAACAACGAACAAGGCAAGCTTTTGTTCACAGGGAGCTGTCTTTGGTTGGGGAGACAGTCATTTCATGGCTAGTTAAGTACAGTTGTGATGGGTGCTATGGAAATGAGGGTGCAACGAGCATTTGTGGAAGCATTTGTACTGGGCCCTGGCAGCAAGGGTGCAGGTGTGTGGAAGTGCATACGTGTGAGTTTATGGGGGCCAGGGGAGACTTCCCATGGGGAGCACCCTCTGAACTGAGCCCTGGAGAACAAGTAGGAGCAGGCTAAGGAAGGGGTATTGCTGACCAGGTGACAAGGTAACTGTGAGCAGAAGATCCTGAGCCTGGGAAGAGCCCAGTGGTTTTAAGCAACTGGAATGTGGCCAGTCAGCTGCCAACCCTGGGAGAAAGACCTTAGAAGCTGCCAGGAGTGGGGGTTGGGCAGGCTCAGCTTGGCATGGGTCATTCAGGCCAAAGAAACCATGGAAGGATCTTAGCCAAGGAGGATGTGTGGCTGGATGTTTCCTTGTCAAAGATGAGGCTCCTCCAGGAGGCAATGTGGATGGATTAGACTTCTATTACTCTATAACTGCCTGCATGTTTAAATGGAAGAAGCATTTTCTCCTTCCCTTCTTTTATAGGTGTGCTCTGAGAGGTGAGCCAAAGCCAGAGAGAGCACATCACCAGCTTCCAGAGGGTGAACCTATGTGAGGAGCTGGGATAAGGAGGAGATAGAAGCCGAAGGGGCAGAGAAGGAGCCTTGGAAAACCCAGCCAGGTGGTAGAGCCTGACATTCTTAATTCTGTAGCTCACATAATTAAATTTTTGAGAATAATGCATAGGTACTTTAAACAGAGAGAAATGAGCCATGATGACCAGGATTGAGGGGTTTACTTCTTAAGAAGGCACTTGGGGAATGTGTGTAACTCTTGTTTTAAACCCTTTTTAGAAACCACCCACAATCAGGAGACACTTAAAACACTAGGAAGTGTAAGAATCTGCTTTGGGGAAGTGTGGATATATATCTTTCAGGAAGTTGGGGGCTGGACTTTTCTGTTTATATTAAAAACCGTATGTAGAAAGCCCCTCTGGGGAAAGTGTACAGATTGTTGTCACTGAGTATTTGCTTTAGGTATTTGGCTTTCTCTCCTTTCTCATTTCCCAGAACCCTCTTCCCCCCTAATGCTGGCAGTACAAAAGGATTCCAACCCAAATCCAGGGACAAAAGAACCAGCAGATATAGGTACCCACAGCAATGTGGTCCAAAACACAAGCCTACTCATGTGGCAGCACCTGCTTTCCCTCTTACCCTCCAGCACAGAAACACCGACACCAGACCCCCCAGATTTTATCATTGGGAAGCCAAACATGTCTCTCCTGGACTGGGGGATGCTGGCTACATTTACCTTGTAGTTATAACAACCTGCCTGATGACATGTTCCAGAATCCTACTCCTCTCTGCAGCTAGGTCTTCTTAACTTTAGCCTCAGCCCCAAGTCTAAAGGTTCTAGAATCCAAACTTTAGCAGCTCAAGGTATCTTGAGCTCTGGCTCTCATCCTGGTTCCAGCAGTTGACCCTCAGCAGGTGGTATCATTCAGTCCTGGTTTTGTTGTGTGGAGTTAGCTTAAATCTGCTTCTTTCTTTGCCAGCCATTCTCTCTGTCCCCCTCCTGGACTGGAGACCAACTCACCTTGAAGGCAAGGGTAGTGTCTTTTATTCCTTTGTCCTTTACCGCTCACCAGTGCCCTGTAAAGCAGAGGTGGTTATATATAATATATACAGATAGACTTGGTTATGTGCTTAATAATTATATATTTTACAAATCTAGAATGCTTGTTGAGTGACTGAAGAAATGTGTCATGTTACCACCCATTTTCCTCTAATGCTCATGTAGTATCTCTATTCATTCATTTAAAGATCAGTGGATACTATTTTAGTCAACTTTACAATGCAGTGTGCTCATGGTTTCAGAGGTTCAGTCCATGAGCAGCTATCTCCATAACTCTGGGCCGGAGGTGAGGTAGAACATCATGGAGGAAGGGTGTTGTGGAGGAAAGCTGCTCAGTTCATGTCAGGTAGGAAGCAGGAGCCTGAGAGTGAGGTGCCAGAGACAAAGTACAAACCCTAAAGGCACATCCCCATTGACCTACTTTCTTCCATCCCACCCTACTTGTCTACAGTTACCACCCACTTAGTCCATTCAAGTGGATTAATCCATTTGATCTGAGACCTGAATGACTAGAAAGGGTCAATGTTGCAAGAATCTTGGAGAAGAATTTTAGGCAAATGGGAAGGCAAGGGTAGAGGCTCAGAGATACAAACACTTCTAAAATGCTCAAGAAGCACTAAGAAGACTGGGATGGTTATAGCCTAGAGAACGAGAGAGAGAGTGATGGGAGAGGAAGCCAGAGAAGTCAGCCTGGAACACTATGAGGCATGTATTTTTTATTCTAATGGTTCCAGTAAGGCCCATTTCTGCAGATATATGGGGTAGGGGGAGGGACAGAGCATCTCTCCAAATAGCCTTATGTGCATTGGCTTCTCAGACAGAGGCCCCCTGGAACCCACCCATGCTGAACATTCTACTGCTAAGAAAAAACAAAAGCAAAAACAACTTCCTACCTCAAATGATTCAACTTTCCAGGACTGTTTAGTTCCTATAGCTAGAGGCCAAAGAGCTCCACAAGACCACATTGGCCTTTCCTAAGAGCAGTTACCATGAATTTGCTTGTGTGGAAATGATGACCTTATTTAAAAAAAAAACAAAACAAAAAACAGTCTTGCTCTAACATCAGACATAATCTCATTTTAAAAAAATATTACAGGAAATCCATTTGCAACAAAATGAAATTGAATCCCTTTCTCTCACCATGCACAAAAGTCAACTCAAAATAGATCAAGGAGCTAGGAATCAAACCAGAGACTCTGCGTCTAATAGAGGATAAAGTTGGCCCTATTCTTCATCACGTGGGGGCAGGCCCTAAATTCCTTAATAAGACACCTATAGCTCAAGAGTTAAAGCTCAAGAATCAACAAATGGGATGAATTCAAACTAAAAAGTTTGTTTTTTCTCAGCAAGAGAAATAATATGTGAGGTGAATAGGGAGCCTACATCCTGGGAACAAATTTTTACCCTTCAAACATCAGATAGAGCTCTAATCTCTAGAGTATACAAATAACTCAAAAAATTAAACAACAAAAATACAAAAAAATATTGCAAAAAGATGTTAGTCCTATAAGACTACTTATAGGTTTGCTTCAGAAAACCTATAAGCAGGAAGCAAGAGGGTAGAGAAATTAATTTGTGCATTTATTCATTATCCAACAAACCCCAAGTGCTATTTCCAGAGGTCATCAGGGATTTCTATGTTTCTCAATCTGGAGGTCACTTTTTCAGAAATCATTTTGCTGGATGCCCAAGCAGAAATTTTTGGAGGGGCTTGGCCTGGGGTGATGGCAACAGAAGCAGAGAGGAATAGATGGATTCCAGTTGACAGACATGAGAGTCAAGTGGGAGGGGAAGTCAGATCCAGAGATGGTTGAATGAATGGGGAGAGCTGCTGTTAAAAGTCCTGATTTTGGCAAAGAAAAAAGAGATACAGACAAAATATAGATACTTCAACAGTTTAACAATGTTAGATGACTTTAGCCAACTTATATGATCTTTCCCTTTAAACTTAAGCCTTGTAACCTCCTTTTATGAACCATCTGACCTGAAAAAGTCCTTAATGATTCTCAAAACTCTTCTTAGAGATGTGGAAATTAGGGTTCACAGAAGAGTAAGTTGCCCAGAGCCAGAGAGTTCTCTATTCCTGTTGTTTCTACCAAATTTGACCTCTAAGAATGACCAGACCACTGCAAATTCCTCTTTCTGAGCATCAGATACTTACCTAAATGACGGTGCTGATTTTAAAGACACAGCTTCAGGGTGACATCTCTAAAAATCAACGTTCAAAGGCAGCAAAAATGCTAGGTGAGGTTTGGGGGATTCTTAAACGTGTTGGATCTGGAATCTGTATAACACCTCCAGCTGTTTTTCTTAGTTCTAAAAGTTTTCCACAACCAGCTGATGCCTACCTGAATGGAACTGGAACAGGAGGAAATTAGAACTCATTCTAGTGAAATGTACCCAGGTTCACTCTTCTATCTTCATGATGAAATTTTTCTGTTATTTTGGGGGAGGAGATTCGTAGAAATAGAAGCCTCAAGGTGTTGAACACTCCATTAAGTTAATATGAGATGGGATGGGTTTGAGTTTCTGTCCACTGACTGCATTTATCTTGATTTCAGGGAGCTCCCAGAGAAGGAGGGGTGGCATTTCTGTAACCCTTGATGTGCCTGAGAGGAGAGGCAATACATGTAGGAAGGTTTGTGCTATCTTACCAAAGTCACCCCACCAGATGGCCTTGATGTCAGGGCCTCAGACATAATTGTCTGAGAGCTGTCAATGCTGAACCGGTTAAGATGGTGATCTTGCAGTCTACCTCCATGGATTAAAGTCCTGTCCCTCCTCCTTATTACATGTGTAGTCTTAGGCATGGTACCTAGCTATTCTGTGACTTACTTTACTCATCTCTAAAATGGGGATAATCCTGCCTACACCACAGGATCCTTTTTGGATTCGAGGATCTATAAACAAGGCTTAGCATGTAAAGCCCATAGTACAGTACTTGGCACCTAGTGGGTATTCAATCTGTTCTTTTCTGTCTCCAAAAATGCAATGCTGCTGTAAGAGACTTCCATTGGAACCAGGGAATGAAGAAGTGGTTCATTAACAACCAGCCCAGGGAGAATACACTCCACGGGAAACTGCAGGGTCATTAAGCACCAATGGTGGTAACAAGGCTATTAATTTCCCAGTGTTTCTTTTATCGAGCCACACAGTGAGGTGATGCTTAACCCAGCAGGAGGGAAGGGGTTTGGAGTAGGATCTGGGGAGCAGGGGATCACAGCTATTTTATAAGGTTGTAACTTTGTGAAATGTGAAATGCTAGAAGGATTGGGCACTGTCTTGTTTGCTCTGTGGATCATCCCCCAAGGACAGAGCATCTGAAAATCATTTCTGTGTGCTCATTGCAGGCAGTGAGGTGCGAAGTGGAGAGTATTGGCTTCAGAGTCTTAGACCAGACTGAAGGTCCCATTTCCTCCATCCCTAGCAATGACACCATAGGGAAGTTATGTTATTTCTCACTGTCTCAATTTTCTCAGCCCCCAAATGGGGAGAATCATGAATTGCTGTGAGGTCAAGATTAGAGAATATGGGGAAAGTACTTTAAGGATTTTTTTTTTTTAATCTCAGAGTCCTAGGCAATGGAAAGTTTTATCTCATTATGATTGTTTCAACTTTTTAACTCATGTCATCTTTCACTTTCTCTCTTTAATTTTCTCTCTTTCATCTGTTTGCTTGGAATAAATAGATGTATGAGTTACTTCCGGCAATTGTCAACCACTCACGATTTGGCTAAAATCCATTCCAAAATCTCCCAAAGCAAAGAGCAGGTGCAATGTGATCTTCAGAATAAGTTATTTCATTAGAATGAATTTCTGGATGTGAAAAATCAATATCACCTCAGAGAAAATTTCTGGAAGAACTGAATAGACCCACATATCACCATATTGATTTGAATGGAATGTCTAAAATAATTTTAGCTCTGATTTTTTAAGCAACTAGGCCAAAAGGGAGATTCTGTAAGTTACAAAGATGACTATGTCAGACAGCGGAGATGTTTCTTTTTCAGGATAAACTTGGAATGTGGAAATAGCTCCTAAAAGATTTTTGAAAGAATCCAGATCAGTGCTTTGCCATAGCTTGGGAGACCTCTGCCTGCTTTTATGGCCTCATCTCTTCTATCCATACCTTTCTCTGCTCAAGGCTTCTGTCTACTTCTCCATCAAGCCATGAAAGCTACCCCAAGACCATTGCAAAAGTGGTCCCTTCTGCCTAGAATGTGCTCTTCCCCAACTCCCTCTAGTTAATTCCTACTTGCCTTCCAGGACTTAGCTCAATGAACCTTTCCTTAGTGAAAGTGTCTAAGCTACAGTTTTCTCCTGCCCTGTCAAATCACCTTTCTGTCATTGAGCCTTCTCAGTTTGTGCTCAGTACTCAATTGTTAATTTCTACCTGGTCCTTGCATGTGCTCTCTTAGAGTGAGGCTGTTAGTTATGCTCTATGACAATCCCATGCATCTAGTACAAGACCTGGGACATAACAGATTCTAGAAAACTACTGGAATAAAAATCATTTCTGAGTCAATGAATACATGATTTCTCACTAACAATGCTCATCCTGGCAGTGGGAATATAACCTTAAAAGGTCCATTTCTGCTGCCACTCAATGGAGCCAATAACTCAAGAGACTGAATTATGGAAGCAAAAAAAGAGCTTTATTGGTAATAAACCAGCAAGTCAGAAATGGAGACTTTGGTCCTAAAAACAAAGTTCATCTTACTTAAGGGTCACAGGCACAATGTTTATATAGAGGCTTTTGAGAAGGTATATTTTTAGTTTGGGACATGTGGGCAGGGCGTCTGGTGGTCAAAATTTTCTTGGTGGACTGCTTTTCTGATATATATGCTTCTGTTATCTGAATGTCACTAAATGTTTTGAGTTCTGTAACCTTAAAAAAAGCTAGTGATTAGAAAGTTCTTTTTTGTTTCAGGAATAGTTAGTCATGTATTTTAAGGCACAGAACACAGAGGAGAGCAAAAGGCAGCCCTTGCCAGAGAATACTTTCAGCCTGACAGGCAACTTCAGTCAGAGGTGTCCCCTATAGTTAATCTCTTGGGACACGAATAATATGTTACTCAGCTGTATGACCTCCAAAATTAGTGATTTTTAAGGTTAACTCAAAGCAGTGAAGCTGGAGGGCTTATTTAGGTTTTCCTTTGGGTATAGGAATGATCTGGTCATGGATTGCAATAGATTTTTCTCAGCTCAGAGAAAATATTTATCAAGAGGAATGCTCCACTATTATTTTTTTTCATATTAATCCATTTTATGTGGGTTTTTCTTTTTTTTTTTGGTCAATTTTGTTTGCTTTTTGTTTTTGTGGGGGAAGGATAAAGTCCAAACTATTTTTTCCAAACATACATTACTCCATAATGTGGCTTTAGAGTCATCTTCTTCCATTTTCCACTTGACCTTATAGACCTGCTGTCAACCGTATGCACATGCTAGGTCAATTCCAACCTTTGGGCCCTTCCCTGTGAGCCTCCCTCCACCTGTGACGCTTACCCCTAGGAGAAAACAAATAATACAAGGTCAAGACTCCGGTTTTGTTGTCAAGCAGATATAAATCCAAATCTTCTAGGACTTAGGTGCTAGATCTTGGTCTTCTTGAGGTTCATTTTCCCTGTTTTGACATCTAAGATAACATTTAGCTCATAGTACTCTTGTAAGGATTAAGATTGAAAAAGTATATAGAAGGTTTATTGTTTTGAGTAGCACGTAGTGTTCATCAAATGGTAATGCTAATACTATTGTTTCATCTTTCTGGAAAACTCTTTTCAGTAGCAATCAGGTCAATGGCCATTGGAAGCCTTTTCAGTTATCCTGGACAAGATAAAGGGACTTTTCCCATGATACTTTGTTTTCATCTCTGTAATACCACATAGTCCATAATTATCTAATTATATATCCCTTTTTTCTCATCTAACTGTAATGTTCAACTATCCTCCAGAAGTATTTTCAACAGGAAGGATGTCAGTATCAGTATCAGATATACTAGGAGCTGGGTAACTCTTTCAATGAATGAATAAATGAGTTAATTCTAAACCAGTGGGCAAACTAAATTCAATATAGCAAGGAAAATTAGATCAGACATTTTGATTGGCTAGTTTGCTCACATGTCTTGCATATATGTCAATCAAACGTATTTAGCCCTTCTGCTGAAAGGTCTACACAAGGTTGACCTTCCAGATCTTTAACAAAACATTATGCAATTTATAAATGGTGACTTTACTTCATTCTCTTCACTATTTGCATTGGAAAACAGCCACTTAGCACATTTGCCAATGACTTTTTATAAGGTAGTTTAGTTTTTTTTCTTCTTTTTCTTGTTAGCCTCAGGTTCTCAGCATGTGATACTACAATGTTTTGGCTCCAGATTTGCAAGTGCAGTGGTGTTAGTTCTCAAATTTGTTTTCACATGGAAAATGTTCTACAACAAAGAGGATTAATTGTTTTCCTTGTTCAAATGTTTTGAAGTGGAAGGAAGCACATCTCTTTATTGGATTCTGATAGGCTGTAACTACTAGAACTTCAAATTGTAATTGTTCCTTTGCCTTGTTTCCGAGCAAACCTCGACTCACACTATTACTGCATCACATTGATCAACCTGCAGTTTCCCACATTGTTAATGCTCTTGCACTGTGTCCAGGATGATCTCTCAAGATACCTGGACTGTCTTACCTCCTGCCTTTCTGACAAACCTCTTATGACTCATTTCTGGTGTTACTTTTCCCAGGAAGCCTTCTTTGAATTACTTAATCTGGTTTGTGTTCCTCCCCATTCTCCCTTCTCCATACCTGTTCTTTGCTTTGATGGAGGAATGTACACAAGGTTGACCTTGTGTAGGCTGACCTTTCAGCAGAAGGGCTAAGTATGTTTGACATATATGCAAGAATATTTGCATAATACTGAAGAAAAGTTTTGGAGTTAAACAGCTTGAAATGCAATTTGAGTTCTCTACTTCTTACTGGCTTTGTAATCTTGGGAAAGTCAATGACTCTGAGATTTCACTTTCTTCCATGAAACCCAATATCGTCATAAAACAGGTGTGAATCTTAATAAGGAACTCTGTGTTGAGCACTATACATGATGTGTGACATACCAGAAGCATTTGATATATGCTGTCCATTTTACCACTAGTAATGTTATATATGACTACAACCATTCATATTAAATATTATACCATAGCAAAATTATTTGTTTAGGTATATACTACAGGACCTAGAATAACCAACCACTGCCAATTGCTCAGCACTGATGTCATTTCTAGAATGTGGAACTTCCAGGGTTAAAAACCAAGACATTGTCATATAAAACAGGATGGCTGGTCATGGTCACCCTTACTAGATAACTTGAGGATACGTACTCAAATCTCTGTTGCTCTTGTTTTTCAAGGTGCCAACATACAGTGGTGGGAGTGGGATTTGTGGACATGTCTCTCACCTGGGGAACTTTCTGACTTTTTCTAACCATGCAATATATCATTTCTTACTCAGGAGATTCCTTCTCATCCTAATCTCCATCCTCACAACATCTATAAACTATTGTATCCATTAGCTGTTTCTACATTGTAAAATTTAGGGGCTTATAGCAGCAGATATCTAGTTAACTTGTGAGAAAGTTAGCAGAGAGCCTGACTCATCTAAGATGGTTTTCCCCACATAACTGCTGGGGTCCTTGACAAGTCAGCTGAGGTTTCCCTAATCTTGGTTGAGTTCTTGTACATGTTTGGAGCCCTAGCTGTGATGAATGGGCTCACTCATCTCTGCTTTTGTGATCCTTTCATCCTATGTTAGAATAGGCCAGTCTCATTAACATGGTGGAGGCAGGGGAGAGAGAGAGAGAGGAGGGGGGGGGGGGGGAGAGAGAGAGAGAGAGAGAGAGAGAAAGCACTAGTGCACAAGGATACAAGACCTCCAGAGCCTCAGCAGGGCACTGGCTTAGCACCTCTTTTGCTCATTCTGTTGCCATTCTATTACAATTAAAGGCACAAGTCCAGATTTAAGGAGAAGGGAAACAGATGTCACTGCTTAAGGTGCAGAATCACATGGCAAAGGGCATACCTACATGGAGGAGAACAAAGATCATGGACTTTTCTTACAGTCTTTCAAAACTAATAACCTAATACCAAGCTGATGCTCAGGAACCATTTAGACTGAAGTGGGCATTATCTATGAAATGTCTGGAAAAGCATTCTTTACTATTCTTAAAACAGCAAGTGCCGAGGGATCTGATATCTAGAAATTGAGGGAAGTTTGTGCAGAAAGTAGATGTATTACTTGCAGGAAGTTATAACCATTAATACAGTGGTAAAGAATTTTTGCTAGGAAGTGATGCAAACCTCAAAGCCCTAAGTGGTTAGAAAAATAGCTGGCTGGGTTTAGAACGTTTCATTAAGTTAGCCTCCTAAAGGGACATGGACTTGACATTAACTCCCTAGGTTTCTCCGAAGCCTGGGTCAGATTGGGTCTGCTCTGCCGCAGGGAAAGAGGAAGCATCTAGAGGGTTCCAGAACTCCAAGGACAGGACTGCCCCTTACATCTGTGTACCCTGTTGGTATTCTCATGCCACTTTCATGTACCCGTGTTCATCAGGTTTTCTGGCACGTTCTCCATTCAATTAAAGAATTTTAATGACAACATTGGGGAAATCATGTGGTTTGGCCTCCGTTGCTGGTGAAGTGGAAAACAGGGAAAACAAAAGCACCAGGGTAAAAAGGAGCCATTTAATTTGATAATTTTTCGTCCAATGAGTTAAACCATTGAATTAATTAAAATCTACTGTGGGGCCACTGTATACACTTAAGTAGCACAAATGGGTCTCGAGGTCTCAAGGGGCTGTGGGTGAAAAGATCTCAAACACTAGCTAAAGCTGCACTTTTAGAAACACACGTTTGGAAATCACACACTCTGTGGAGGAACACTGGGGTTTATTGTGGGCGTGGGAATAAACCAGGTCCTAAGCTTGGAGTAAAATGGCCTGGGAGTGTGGAGATGCGGGGAGGCAAGTGAAATGAACTCCAACAGCGATTGCAGAGCAGAGCAATACTATCATTGGATTACGGCCTGTGAAACCAGGCTTCCTTGACAAGTTGTCCAGAGGGAGGCTTACTCAAATGGAGGTCTGTCCTGAGCTGTGAACTCGGGAAGCCTCTGGGCTGCAGAGCTGTGAGCCTGGGGTTGGGGTCAGGAAGGTTCCGGTGTAACTGTGGTATGATCTCGGGCAAGTCACTTTAGCCACCTGGGCCTCAGTCTCCTCATCAGTGAATGTGTATTAAGATACTAGCACCTTCTATTAGGGGGCTGCTGGGAAACTTGGAATATCACATATGTAACACAAGCTCATGTTAGCTACTAATGTTACCAGGGTGAGCCTTAGGATCACATGGTTTGCAGGACCCCTTAGTACCTGGAGTCACATCACAGATGATGGTTTATGTTTACCTTCTGCATGTTTATAGCCACTTTTTGTAGGTAGGTGCAGCAGATGCTATTGGTGCCTCACTTATAACCCACTGACACCCACCATTCTGCTGAAGGCTTCTTATAACTTCACCATTCTTCTGAAGGCTTCTTGGTACATCTGCCTGAAAATATGGCAGGCTGGAAGGCAGCTGATGCCCCAAGGAGCAGCATTCAAATGACTACAAAGAGCAATTGATGAACAAGCACTTTGGGTTCTTCATTCCTTGGAGAGAGCAACTCTGAAAACATTCTTGACCAACTCCTAGGGGTCCCCAAAGGGGCCGAGCTGCACTTTCCCCAGAGATGATCTGAGAATTTTCACCCTCAATTTTGGTTTCCTGCCCTTCATGCCTCACTTTTCTGTTTCCCTACTGTGCTTCTGTAATCACTTCCCAAACAAACATCATGGATTAAATGTTCATGTAGGAGCAAGGAGCTGTGATATGTTATTGCATAGTAAAGTGACCATAGATGACAATAATGTACTCTATATTCCAAAAAACTATAAGATTGGAAGTTTCCACCATAAAGAAATGATGAATATTTTCTGAGAAGATCGGTATGATGTTTGTGTGTGTGAGATTTCTTTTCTCTCTCTTTGTGGTTGTTGTTGTTGACATAGGGCCCCCTGTTTTGACCAGGCTGATCTCCAGCTCCAACTACTGGTCAAGTGATTCCCCTGCTCAGCCTCCAGAATAGCTGGGACTACAGTTGTGCACAGCTGGACAGATAGATTTACCTAGTTTAAACATTAAACCATATATAAACATTAAACATAAAATATCATGCTACTCATGTACACTTTTCTGCTCTTATAATTAAAATAAATTTAATTAAACAATTTTAGAAAATAAAAAGACTTTGTCTTAAGATAGTAGAGACATTTCTGAATACTGGCACTTTGATCCTGGGGGTGTAGATAAACATTTACAAAAGCAAGTTTGAATTTAAATTCTATTCTCTTGAGCCTCCAGCACAGAAGTTTGTTCTATTCTTCTCATGAGAGTTCTCTGTGCCAACCTGGCTTTTACTCCTGCCCTGCCAAATCTTCTCCCAAAGCTGCATTTCCAGTTCTTAAAATATTTCTCTCATAACTTGTTTCCAGGTTTTCTCTCTATTCTGTGTTCACATGGAAATACTCAAATGGTCACAGTTCAAAGCTGAGCCTAGCAGTAACTTTAGTGCCAGCCCTGTGACCAAGTGGTGCAAGTAATACCTTAAATCCTTATGTACAACAGTCTAGCACCACTGGCTAGACTCTGGAGTCTTTCTCAAAGGCTCTGTATGTGCATGCCCTTTGACCTCCGGCTGCAGCATTTGTGCAGATATTTGTCCAGCAGACATTCACCAAGTCTATATACTAGATTTTGGGTTAGGCTCTGGGTTTATGAAACTGAAGACCAGTGCCTGCACTTGTCAACATAGTCAACTGGGAGAAATCATGGACACTTAACTCATCATTTTAGACAGAAAGAGGCATGCAAAGAGAGCATCACGTGCCATATGATCAGAGCACTTTCATAGTGTAGTTCTTGTACGTGCAGCATTGGCTTCAGCTGAAGGCTTGAAAATGCAGGACCCCTGCCCAACCCTGGCCCCATTCAGACCTCTTGCATCAGAAACTCTGGTCATGGGACAGCAATTGGTATTTTCACAAGTCCTCTAGTGATCCTGATGGCCCCTAGAATTTGAAAACCACGGTGAAAGAAGTAGAGGATTTAATGGCAGAAGGGAGAGGTTGTATCTGAGTGAAGGTGAGGGTATTGGTTGTGGCTTGGCTTGGTGCAAACCCATCCTGAGATGACCTAAGTAACTTAAGGCCAGATAATCCTGATGGTCAATCAAAGACAAGTAGAAATCTTTTTAATTATACATGTTTCTTCACTGAAGACAAATCATTATCAGCTTATAATCAGAATGGAAAGTTTAAGAATCCCATTTCAACATGATAAAAGAGCTTTTGTTCTACCAAAGGATCCACCTGAGTTCCCTTAATAGTGCTAACTACCAAAGGATCCACCCTGAGTTCCCTTAACAGTGCTAACTACCCCCACCAATCCCTGTCTCCATTCTCCATCACGATTGTAAACCTTTTGAGGGCAGGACCTGGACTTGATTTTCCCTTTTAAATTTCCAAGACCCAGAACAGTACTTATGCAAAGTGCTTGACAAGTATTTCTCAATTTGATTTCCCAGAAACAAATGGTACAAGGCAGTTCTGTCCATATACCTTCCTTTTGGCCCATGTGCCACTGAGCAATCGGTGTAAGTGATTTTAAATGGAAATGTCTGAGTTGAAGTGAACAGATGTTTTGCTGCTGCAGAAACATAACTGCCTGTGGAGAGTGATTTGGAGGTGTAGGTGTTGCATGTTGTTCCTTAGGGCCCCCAGAGTAGACATTACACACATCAACAAAGAAACCCCATAGAGCAGATGATTTTTATTGTTATAGAATAATATACAGTGTAATTAGCTTATACAAATGATAGTAATTCCTAATGCCTGTGTAGTGCATTTATAAAACACATTCACATCCATTAACTCATCTGATCCTCACCCTGTGTGGCAGGTATTGTTAGAGTCCTTATTTCTCAGGTAGAAGAAGCTATGGCAGAAACCAAAGCGATTACAGACCAGTCTAGCTTCTTCGAGAGGAGGGAAAATAAATCCCACCTCTCAACGGGAGATTGCCAAAGAAGATGCACCATCTTTAATTGACAGCAATGACCTTGGCACTTAAATTCTTGGGGCCTCATTTTTTTTTCCTGAGAAATGTAGATAAACCCTACATCATAAGGATTATGGTAGGTACTTGGATAAGGGCAATTAATATCTAACCCATGAGGAAGTCACTTGAGTCATTTGATGGAACATGAAATTTACAAATGATTATAATATATATCTATAAGGAAAGGCCTCCTTAAATGTAAGATGGCAGGGCTCTGACTGATGGGCAGTCTTAAACACTATCATCTCATTTCCATGGTGTTTTCATTGAAGCTAATATTTATAAAGTATTTCCTATATGCCCAACACTGTTTTAGGTTCTTACATTTATTAACTTGTTTTATCCTCCAACCAGCCTGTGAGGGTAGTGGGGATTATGGCCATTCCCATTCCACAGCTTAGTAAACTGAGTCACAGAGGGGTGAAGGTGCTTGTTAGAGTGACGGTAGAAGTGTGTTTGACATATTGGTCCAGATGCTGTGTGCTTCACTCTCATACTCTGCTCCTCTCAATTATGTCACCCGTACGTCAAGTCTCTCCTCCCATGGTACTTATCTTGAATATAAATAGTGAAATTATAATTTGTTCCACATTCAAAAATAAAGTAGATTGGGACTTTCCAGTGACATCCTTGGAACATTTTTAAAAAGTGAAAAATTTGAGAAAGAAGATCAGATGTAGACTCGGGGTCCTCGTAGAATTCGTCCAGGAGTGCCTCGGTGCTTTCTGGGAGGTAATTGACTCTTTCTGAAAAAACATCCCCTGGGACTGGATCTAACAGTGGGCTCAGAATATTGAGCAGGCCTCTCTGTGAAGCCCTGACTCGGGGGCCCTTCATCTACTTTTAAGTATACATTTGTCAACTTCCAGAATTATAGACATCCTTGACAGTGCTTCCTAATATTTTCTCCCTATGGGGTGAGGAGTATTGAGGTGGGGAGACAGTTGAATTATTCATTAATTCTGTTTATGGATGTTTGGTATTCAGCAAAGCACAGGCAAAAACTTGGAAAGAGCAACATGTCCAGAGATTCAGTATTCTGAAAGGCCACTTGTCATGTGCATTAATATTGTGCTGCCTGAAGTTTCAGAAGAGACAACTGAATTAATTAATAAAACAAATAGAATCCATCATTCAGAGGTTGTGATTGACACTGCAGAAATGCATACCTCCGGTAAGGACGAAACCAAGCTAATTGGAAAAGAAATTGGCAAAGTTCTAAATTTTGACTGTGTTCTTCGTCGAGTTTGGCTGATGATTCGTTTCTAACAGACTTCATGTTTGGTTGCCTGGGACTGCAGGTGAATGAATTGATTCACCTGGCTTTTTGGGTGACATGTTAGATCTCCTGAATGGAAATACATTTCCTTTACCCCTTACCATTAAAGAACCTGCCAAGTAAAGCAAGAAGATGTTTAATAAAACACAGTCAATGGAACTACAGGTGTAGAAATGCCAAATGCTTTCACGGCTACAGTCCATGCTTCACCTTACTTGTGCCATCTACGTAGTCACTATGATTTGGTAAGAACGGAGGTTCAGTCACCTCCAAGGTCTCCTCACCTTCAAACTCGCATTCTGTGAAAGGAGGTGGATAAGGTAAGGCAATAATAATAATAAAAGAACTAGGATAAGCTACGGGAAAGGAGAGGTAAATTATCTCCCAAAGGCAAGCAGCTGCTAATGCAGTGAGCAAAAAGGAATGTACTAGATTTGCAGAGGACAACTTAGGAGGTGAATGGGTGAAGAATGTCATGGAAGATGGAAGTGGGCTCTAGTTACAGCTGTGCCCATGTTCATCTAGAGGCCTGGGCGTAAGTTCAGATAAGGAGCTGCCTGGACTTGAGAGTCTTCTCTCATAATGCCGTCATTTTAGCCCCTGGAAGATGCTCATCCAGCTACTCCCTCAGTATATTCCAGATGTGGCAGGATCTGCTGGCGCTCAACAGCATCTGTAGTCTCCTTTGCATCCAGGTACAGCTGGACTTCACTTCTCAATCTCTCCTTATGGGAGTTCAGACCAATGGAACAGGAAGGTGAGTGATATATGGTTTTCAGAACTGGTCCCTAAATAACACCAGCCCTTGTTCTTTCTTTCCCCCCACCATTTGGCTGAATGAATATCATTCTAAGTGTTTAGAGGAAAGCAGGGCCATAAGATGGAAGGAACCTAGATCCCTGCAAGACTTAGTGGAGCACAGACCCTACCACACTAACTTGCATTGTATAGCAACACGAGCAAGAAGTAACCTTTTATGATGTGAAGTCACTCACAACACAAGGCTGTGTGTTATAGCCATCAATCTGCCCTGATTTATGTAAAGAGATGAGAAGCTCTTGACTTTAAAACACAACCCTAGTTGCTGGCAAGTTCCTTCCTGATAACAATGTTTTCTATTTAATATAACTGTTTAAATGTAGGTAGTAGTAGTAGTAGTAGTAGTGGAATAGCAAATACTTAAATGACACGTGTCAGGCACTGTTCTAAGAACTAGACATATTTTAACTCTTTGTCAGTTTTTTCACTGCTGTGATCAAAAGAGTTGACAAGAACAATTAGAGGAGGAAAATTTTATTTGGGGGCTCACAGTTTCAGAGGGCTCAGTTATGGATGACTGACTCCATCCCTTGGGGCCTGAGATGAAGCAGAACATCATGGTGGAAGTGTGTAGTGGAGGAAAGCAGCTGGGATCCTGGCACCAGGAAAGAGTGGGGGGGAGTGCTCAGCAAGGTCAATGCTCCCAGGGACCCACCTCTTCCAACCACATCATACCTGCCTACAGTCACCACCAAGTTAATTCCTATGAGGGGATTAGTACCACGATTAGGTTAAACCTCTTATAACCCAATCTTTTCATCTCTAAACTTTCTTGCTTTGTCTCACACATGAGCTTTTGGGGGGACACTAAATTTAAACCATAAGAAACGCTTCATCTGCGGAACAGCCGTACAATCTGATTCTGTTATTATCTACATAATACAAAGAAAGGGACTAAAACACAGAGAGGGTAAGTAACTTGCTCAGGACCACACAGTTATTACAGACCAAAAGTGTATCTTACAAGTTTCTTATAAAATTAGAGACATTGTTATTTCTATCAGTTTATGAACAACGGCTATACGGTTAGGACTCTTCTTATTGGGGAATTATAAGAAACTCAACACAAATTGACAAGCCAAGTGATAAAGAAGGAGTTCACATAATTTTTAGCCAAGAAGTTTCCCTGTCTGCTCACCAGTCTCTCCCACATTCTTGCCTTACTTCTTCTTTAGATTTAAAACTTCTTATGGGATGAGTGTGGCTTCAGTCAGCTCCAACATATATGCTCTGAGTTTGTTCAAGTAGCAGAAATTAAAGTTCTTTTTATTTCCTTAGAGTTAAAAAAAAGAAAAAAAAAGTCTCGCCATTGGATTTGGTCTTGCACTCAATCTTGAACCAAAAACAGACAAGGAACTAAAATACTCTAATTGGCCAGGATGAGTCATGTGTCCAAATATAGTCAAGTCTACCAGAAGAGCAGGACTAAGAATGTAGGAGAAAAAGGTTATAAGAGGAGAATGTGCTGATGTTACCAAAAGAAGGCAAGGGGCATTGGTGACCAAAATATAGTTAATGATGTTTATTGTAAACCCAAGGCTCAAAGACATGAAGGGACTTGTATAAAGTCACACAAGTAATAAACTCAACAAAAAATAGCCCATATGTAATGAATCTGTCTTTCTGGTGAATATCCCCACCTGGTACAGTGTCTGGCACAGATAACTTCTGCATAAAGAAAGGAATAGGTGTTATGTGTTTGAGACTTGAATCCATGTCTTCTGAATCTGCACCTTAAGGCTCTTCCAACTGGGCATCTCCAGTCCCCTTACACTGTATGGGAAATTTAAACTGCTGATGTTTGCTGCAGAAGATGTCTTTGAGCTCCTCAAGGGAAATGCTGCTTTGAGGGTTGGGACAGCTGCCTTTACTGTGCCTTTCTCTCCCCTGGATGCAGTTCTCACCACCTCTTGATTAAGTCTGTCAGGAAGAACAGGGCACTCGGTGGCATGATGGCATTGCTGATTAGTCCTGTCTATCAGGATGTGTTGCTGACAGATCCTTCTTTGAAGAGTCACTCTATCGCTGGGAGTTCTGGAACTGAAAATATGATGCAGTGTGAACTACAGTACTTGGGAATCTCAAATCTGTGTTGATGGGATTAGATTTACATTTACAGCTTTCAAGTACAAAGCAGTATTGATTCCTTCATGATGAGCTAACATTATGCCTGGGGTTTAATTTCCAAGTGAGATTTTGCCAATTATTTTCTCAGAAGCTATTAAATAGAAATTAAGGAAGAGATAGAGCTTGAATGTAGGTTTGAATTTTACTAGGACCTTGAATGTCTTTCTTATATGTCCTTATCTCATCTTCAAAAGATGGGCAATTCCTTTACCAATATTTGTTCCTTCAAAGGCTACAAAGAGAAAGGGGGTGTCTCCGATCCTGGCTGTGACCTGGTCTGGTCTATTTTATCTTCTGTGAATCTGTTCTAACCACTCTACACTCTATTCCAGTTTCTAGTTGAGGCTTTCAACAGATCCTGTCAGGGTTTATTATGTTTTAATGTAGTTACAACTTATTTTGGTTACATGGGATTTCTGCTCCATGTAGCCATTCATGGACCCAGGATTGCATGACTCCACTGTAATATATCAGTATCCCCTCTGAATGGCTTTAGAAGATAGGAATGGAGAATGTGAGAATCTTCTGGGAGATTTTCAGGGATGCTATCTGAAAATAATGTGCACCATTCCCACCTTCATTTCATTAGGACTCAGTCACCTGGCTTCACTTAAAGGGAGGCTGGAAAGTATAATTTAGTTTAGCTGTGTCTCCAGAAGGAAAAGAAAACTTTACCATTGGGAATATTGCGGAGATCTCCAAACGAGTTGGTGTCTTAGCCTATGGTCTGGCCATACTGTCAGCAGTAATCTCTCAAATGCATTTGTCGTCGGCCATTCCCCAGATATTTCAGCAGTTGCCCAGTGCTTGTAAGAGAAAACCCAAATTATGTAGCATGGCATATGGAAGCCTTCTTGGTCCTGCCCTGCTTCTCCAGTCTGTTTTCTCCGAGGGCCCTCCCTCACACCTGGTACTCCAACTTCCAGTTTCTTGTGGTTCCAGAACACACAGGACTGCCTTTTCACTTCCTGTATCTGCACATGCTGCTTCCTCTGCCTGGAATATGCTTCCCACCTCTTGTTCCCATCTGCTGCTTAAATCACTATCTATATCATTCAAAGTTCAGCTCAGTTCCTCTGAGATGCCTTTTATAATACTCCTGACCCCAGGTAGAAGTCACCTTGCCTCTGTTCTTCCTTTTGCCCAGACCTTGGCCAAGAAGTACACTACAGCTCCAGGGCAGAATCTAATAATTCTTTTTTATATATATATATATTTAATTTTTTATTGTGGGTTGTTCAAAACATTACAAATTTCTTGACATATCATATTCCACACTTTGATTCAAGTGGGTTATGAACTCCCAACTTCACCCCATACACAGATTGCAGAATCACATCAGTTACACATCCATTGATTTACATATTGCCATACTAGTGTCTGTTGTGCTCCACTGCCTTTCCCATCCTCCACCCTCCCCCCTCCCCACCTCTCCCCTCCCCTCCCCTCCTCTCTCTCTACCCCCTCCACTGTATAACCCTAAGGGTCTCCTTCCATTACCATGCAATTTCCCTTCTCTCTCCCTTTCCCTCCCACCTCTCATCCCTGTTAAATGTTAATCTTCTTCTCCTGCTCTTCGTCCCTACTCTGATCTTAGTTAGTCTCCTTATATCAAAGAATACATTTGGCATTTGTTTTTTAGGGATTGGCTAGCTTCACTTAGCATAATCTACTCTAATGCCATCCATTTCCCTGTAAATTCTATGATTTTGTCATTTTTTTAATGCAGAGTAATACTCCATTGTGTATAAATGCCACATTTTTTTTATCCATTCGTCTATTGAAGGGCATCTAGGTTGGTTCCACAGTCTTGCTATTGTGAACTGTGCTGCTATGAACATCGATGTAGCAGTGTCCCTGTAGCATGCTCTTTTTAGGTCTTTAGGGAATAGACCAAGAAGGGGAATAGCTGGGTCAAATGGTGGCTCCATTCCCAGCTTTCCAAGAAATCTCCATACTGCTTTCCAAATTGGCTTCACCAATTTGCAGTCCCACCAGCAATGAACAAGTGTACCCTTTTCCCCACATCCTCGCCAGCACTTGTTGTTGTTTGACTTCCTAATGGCTGCCAATCTTACTGGAGTGAGATGGTATCTTAGGGTGGTTTTGATTTGCATTTCTCTGACAGCTAGAGATGGTGAGCATTTTTTCATGTACTTGTTGATTGACTGTATGTCCTCCTCTGAGAAGTGTCTGTTCAGGTCCTTGGCCCATTTGTTGATTGGGTTGTTTGTTCTCTTATTGTCTAATTTTTTGAGTTCTTTGTATACTCTGGATATTAGGGCTCTATCTGAAGTGTGAGGAGTAAAGATTTGTTCCCAGGGTGTAGGCTCCCTATTTACCTCTCTTATTGTTTCTGTTGCTGAGAAAAAACTTTTTAGTTTGAGTAAGTCCCATTTGTTGATTCTAGTTATTAACTTTTGTGCTATGGGTGTCCTATTGAGGAATTTGGAGCCCGACCCCACAGTATGTAGATCGTAGCCAACTTTTTCTTCTATCAGACGGCGTGTCTCTGATTTGATATCAAGCTCCTTGATCCATTTTGAATTAACTTTTGTGCATGATGAGAGAAAGGGATTCAGTTTCATTTTGTTGCATATGGATTTCCAGTTTTCCCAGCACCATTTGTTGAAGCTTCTATCCTTCCTCCATTGCATGCTTTTAGCCCCTTTATCAAATATAAGATAGTTGTACTTTTGTGGATTGGTTTCTGTGTCCTCTATTCTGTACCATTGGTCCACCCGCCTGTTTTGGTACCAGTACCATGCTGTTTTTGTTACTATTGCTCTGTAGTATAGTTTGAAGTCTGGTATCGCTATACCGCCTGATTCACACTTCCTGCTTAGCATTGTTTTTGCTATTCTGGGTCTTTTATTTTTCCATATGAATTTCATGATTGCTTTCTCTATTTCTACAAGAAATGCCGTTGGGATTTTGATTGGCATTGCATTAAACCTATAGAGAACTTTTGGTAATATCGCCATTTTGATGATGTTAGTTCTGCCTATCCATGAACAGGGTATATTTTTCCATCTTCTAAGATCTTCTTCTATTTCTCTCTTTAGGGTTCTGTAGTTTTCATTGTGTAAGTCTTTCACCTCTTTTGTTAGGTTGATTCCCAAGTATTTTATTTTTTTTGAAGATATTTTGAATGGAGTGGTTGTCCTCACTTCCATTTCAGAGGATTTGTCGCTGATATACAGGAATGCCTTTGATTTATGCGTGTTGATGTTATATCCTGCCACTTTGCTGAATTCATTTATTAGCTCTAATAGTTTCTTTGTAGACCCTTTTGGGTCTGCTAGGTATAGAATCATATCATCTGCAAATAGTGATAATTTAAGTTCTTCTTTTCCTATTTTTATGCCTTTAATTTCTTTCGTCTGTCTAATTGCTCTGGCCAGTGTTTCGAGAACTATGTTGAACAGAAGTGGAGAGAGAGGGCATCCCTGTCTTGTTCCAGATTTTAGAGGGAATGCCTTCAATTTTTCTCCATTCAGAATGATGCTAGCCTGAGGCTTAGCATAGATTGCTTTTACAATATTGAGGTATGTTCCTGTTATCCCTAGTTTTTCTAGAGTTTTGAACATAAAGGGATGCTGTACTTTGTCGAATGCTTTTTCCGCATCTATCGAGATGATCATATGGTTCTTATTTTTAAGTCTATTGATGTGGTGAATAACATTTATTGATTTCCGTATATTGAACCAGCCTTGCATCCCAGGGATGAATCCTACTTGATCATGGTGTACATTTTTTTTGATATGTTTTTGTATCCGATTCGCCAGAATTTTATTGAGGATTTTTGCATCTAGGTTCATTAGAGATATTGGTCTGAAGTTTTCTTTCTTTGAAGTGTCTTTGTCTGGTTTAGGTATCAGGGTGATGTTGGCCTCATAGAATGAATTTGGAAGTTCTCCCTCCTTTTCTATTTCCTGAAGTAGCTTGAAAAGTATTGGTATTAGTTCTTCTTTAAAGGTTTTGTAAAATTCTGCTGTATACCCATCCGGTCCTGGGCTTTTCTTAGTTGGTAGTCTTTTGATGGTTTCTTCTATTTCCTCAATTGATATTGGTCTGTTTAGGTTTTCTATATCCTCCTGACTCAATCTGGGCAGATCATATGACTTAAGAAATTTATCTATGCCTTCACTATCTTCTAATTTATTGGAGTATAAGGATTCAAAATAGTTTTTGATTATCTTCTGTATTTCTGAAGTGTCTGTTGTGATATTGCCTTTTTCATCCCGTATGCTAGTAATTTGAGTTCTCTCTCTTCTTCTCTTCGCTAGCATGGCTAAGGGTCTGTCGATTTTGTTTATTTTTTCAAAGAACCAACTTTTAGTTTTGTCAATTTTTTCAATTTTTTCTTTTGTTTCGATTTCATTAATTTCAGCTCTGATTTTAATTATTTCTTGCCTTCTACTTCTTTTGCTGTTGTTTTGCTCTTCTTTTTCAAGGATTTTGAGATGAAGTATAAGATCCTTTATTTGTTGGTTTTTTCTTTTTTTAAGGAATGAACTCCAAGCAATGAATTTTCCTCTTAGAACTGCTTTCAATGTGTCCCATAGATTCCGATATGTTGTGTCTGTGTTTTCATTTATCTCTAAGAATTTTTTAATTTTCTCCTTGATGTCTTCTATAACCCATTGATCATTCAGTAACCTATTGTTCATTCTCCAAGTGATGTATGCTTTTTCCTTCCTTCTTTTATCGTTGATTTTCAGTTTCATTCCATTATGATCAGATAAGATGCATGGTATTATCTCTACTCCTTTATATTGTCTAAGAGTTGCCCTGTGATATAATATATGATCTATTTTTGAGAAGGATCCATGTGCTGCTGAGAAAAAAGTGTAACTGCTTGATGTTGGGTGGTATACTCTATATATGTCAATTAGGTCTAGGTTATTAATAGTGTTATTGAGTTCTATAGTTTCCTTATTCAACTTTTGTTTGGAAGATCTGTCCAGTGGCGAGAGAGGTGTGTTGAAGTCTCCCATGATAATGGTATGGTGGTCTATTAGACTCTTGAACTTGAGAAGAGTTTGTTTGATGAACATAGCTGCACCATTGTTTGGGGCATAAATATTTATGATTGTTATGTCTTGTTGGTGTATGGTTCCCTTAAGCAGTATGTAGTGTCCCTCTTTATCCCTTTTGATTAACTTTGGCTTGAAATCTATTTTATTTGATATGAGTATGGACACTCCTGCTTGTTTCCGAAGTCCATATGAGTGATATGATTTTTCCCAACCTTTCACCTTCAGCCTATGTATGTCTTTTCCTATCAAATGCGTCTCCTGTAGGCAGCATATTGTTGGGTCTTGTTTTGTGATCCATTCTACTAGCCTGTGTCTCTTAATTGGTGAGTTTAAGCCATTAACATTTAGGGTTATTATTGAGATATGGGTTGTTCTTCCAGCCATATTTGTTTATTTATGTTACTAAACATGGTTTGTTTTCCTCTTAGATTATTTTCCCCCCCTTTACTGTCCTACCTCCCACTGTTGGTTTTCATTGTTATTTTCCATTTCCTCTTCCTGTAATGTTTTGCCGAGTATGTTTTGAAGAGATGGTTTTCTAGCTGCGAATTCTTTAAACTTTTGTTTATCGTGGAAGGTTTTAATTTCATCTTCCATCCTGAAGCTTAATTTCGCTGGATACACAATTCTTGGTTGGAACCCATTTTCTTTCAGTGTTTGAAATATGTTATTCCAGGATCTTCTAGCTTTCAGAGTCTGTGTTGAAAGATCAGCTGTTATCCTGATTGGCTTACCCCTAAATGTAATCTGCTTCCTTTCTCTTGTAGCTTTTAAAATTCTCTCCTTATTCTGTATGTTGGGCATCTTCATTATAATGTGTCTTGGTGTGGATCTCTTATAATTTTGCACATTCGGCGTCCTGTAGGCTTCTAGGATTTGGGATTCTGTCTCATTCTTCAATTCTGGGAAGTTTTCTCGTATTATTTCATTGAATAGACTGCTCATTCCTTTGGTTTGGAGCTCTGTACCTTCCTGTATCCCAATGACTCTTAAGTTTGGTCTCTTAATGTTATCCCATATTTCTTGGATGTTCTGCTCATGGTTTCTTAACAGTCTTGCTGAGCTGTCTATGTTCTTTTCCAGTTGAAATACTTTGTCTTCATTGTCTGATGTTCTATCTTCTAAGTGTTCTACTCTGCTGGTAGTATTCTCCATTGAGTTTTTAAGTTGGTTTATTGCTTCCTGCATTTCTAGGATTTCTGTTTGTTTGTTTTTTATAACCTCTATCTCCCTGTATAGTTGATCCTTTGCTTCCTGGATTTGTTTGCGTAATTCATTGTCGAAGTGATCTTTCATTGTCTGATTTTGCTGTTTAATGTCTTCCTTGATACTCCAGATCATCTGAAGCATGTATATCCTGAATTCTTTATCTGACATTCCATCTGCTGCAGCTGTTACCTCTTCTAAAGTTGCGTTGACCTGCATTGCTTGTGGTCCTTTCTTTCCTTGTCTTTTCATACTGCTTGCGTATCTTTCCTGCAGGTGCGGGCGGCTGCTCTGCTCTCTCCTTACTCCAATTGGGGTGTCGTGGCTACCACGCCTGCAGGTCACTGGGCCTGTTCTGGGCGCTGGCGGCGGCTCTGTTCTGCCGCTACTCCAATTGGGGTGACAAGTGTACCACGCCCGCAGGCCACCGGGCCTGATCCGCCGGTCGGTTGCAGGTTTGCCTACCCTGCAGGCGCGGGCGGCGGCTCTACTCTGCCCCTACTCCAAATGGGGTGACGTGTCTGTCGTACCGGCAGGCCACTGGGCCTGTCCCGCTGGTCGGTCGCAGATCTGCCCACCTTTCGGGCACAGGTGGAGGCTCTGCTCTGCCCCTACTCCAATTGGGGTGTCGTGACTACCCCGCCTGCAGGACGCTGGGCCTGTTCCTGGCACGGACGGCGACTCTGCTCTGCCCCTACTCCAATTAGGGTGGTGTCTGTACCACGCCGGCAGGCTCCTGGGCCTGATCCACCGGTCTGTTGCAGGTCTGCCTACCTTGGAGGCGCGGGCGGCGGATCTGCGCTGCCCCTCCTACCACGCCTGTGGACCCCTGGGCCTGATCTGCAGGTTGGTCACAGGTCTGCTCACCCTGCGGGCACGGGTGGCGGTTCCGCTCCGCCCCCACTCCAATTGGGGTCACGTGACCACCACACCGGCAGGGCCTGATCCGGGCGTGGGAAAAGGATCTGCTCTGCCCCTACTCAAGTTGGGGTGACGTGTGTACCACACTGGCAGGCCACTGGGCCTGACCCGCCAGGCTGTCACAGGTCTGTTTACCTTGCAAGCGCGAATGGCGGCTCTGCCCTGCCCCTCCTACCACGCCCATGTACCACTGGGTCGCGGGTCTGCCCACCTTGCGGGTACGGGTGGCGGCTCTGCTCCGCCCCCTCTCCAATTGGGGTCACGCGGTCACCACGCTGGCGAGCCGCTGGGCCTGCTCTGGGCGCTGGCGGAGGCCCGTCTCCTCCCCTCTGGCTCGACGACAAATTGAGGAGACTCGGGTGTCTGTGCCTCATCCCCCCTACCAGAAGACCAACTGTTTATGTTGCCGCTGGTATTGATGAAGTTCTCTCCTCCGCTGCTTTCTGATGATATCAGATCTCTGCCATGTTGGTATCCTATGCGAATGGCAGCATTTCGTTCCCCTTGCCGGGCAACCAAAGCAACGGGTGAGTCCTGACCGGCCCTCAGCAGGACCCAGACCGAGAAGCAGTTTCCGCGGTCTCCTAGCCCCGGGCCAGGGAAGTTCCGGGAGCCGGAACTCGGCCGCTCCGTGCTCGGTGTAAGCTCCTATAAGTGTAGGCTCCAAGAAGCAGTCCCCGCGGGCTCAGTTCCGGGAGCCGGAATTCGGCCGCTTAGTGCTTGGTGTATGCTCTGATAGGAGCAGGGTCCAAGAAGCAGGCTCCGCAGCCCTGGGCCAGGGCGGTTCCGGGACGGTTCCGGGAGCCGGAACTCGGCCGCCCCGCGCTCGGTGTTCGCTCTGATAAGATCAGGTTCTAAGAAGCACCCAGGCACTGAACCCTAGCAATCTGTCTGCAAGCCGCAGGCGAATTGCAGCCTGAAATTACCTGATCTATGGCTGAATGAGCTGCGGTCAGTCAAAAACAGGTATGGTGACGTCAGCTTTCCAACATGGTGGCTGCTAGCCTCCTCTGTGGTCTGACCGGTGTGGAGAACCGAGATGGACCGCTTCCTTCCCCCGTCTCGAACCCAGAATTCAGCCCTGAGTACGGTGCTTGCACGGCTGGCAGAAACTGCAGCGCTGTATCCCTGCGTCGCTATCTCCTCGTTTCCCAGCGCGCGCTGCAGACTCTAGCCGCGGGGCGATTTGCTGAATAAGCAGTGTTACCCTCCGTGCGACAAACCTCTCGCGTTTGAGTCCCCGTAGCCGATCCTCGTGCGATGGAAATCCTTCCTCCAGGTTCCGGAGCACCCCACTATTGCTGGAAATTCCTAACAAGATATCCTTTAGCCATCCTGACTTGTCATACTCCCACACAGTGAAGCAGCACACGGGGGCAATGCACTCCCCTCGCAGCCATCTTCCCTCAATCTCTAATAATTCTTAAGAGTAAATGAGTCAGCCAGTTGTTAGGTTTGATTATGAATCTCAGCTTTACTACATGCTAGCTTTACGATCTTGAGTAAGTTACTGAATTTTTTCAAGCTTTGGCATGCTCTTATTAATAGAGATAGCAAGAGCACTTATTATTAGGACTACGGTAAAAATTTAAGTAAGGTTGGTACTTAGTATATAACACATACTCAGTAAATAGCAGGTTTTTAATTTTTTTTTTGGAGAGAGAGAGAGGAGAGAGAGAGAGGAGAGAGAGAGAGAGAGAGAGAAAGAGAGAGAGAGAGAGAGAGAGAGAATTTTTTAATATTTATTTTTTAGTTTTTCGGTGGACACAACATCTTTTTATTTTTATGTGGTGTTGAGGATCGAACCCAGTGCCCCGCACATTCCAGGAGAGCACACTACCGCTTGAGCCACATGCCCAGCCCAAATATCAGGTTTTAATATTGCTTCTGTTGTTCCATATCTGTGCCATTTTATAGACTCCAAGTGACTTGAACAGGGGCACTGCATCTGCCCGCATACCTTTGACATTCCAGCTCTGAATCTCATGCTTAGCAAATACTGTTGAATACATGAATGAATGAATGAGTTGCACAAATGGTCTATAAAAATTGCCTCTGTTTTTTGGCAGGGGAATCTCTCCATAGACTCAGTGAAACAGCATATGCATTGTTTGTCCTGTGTCTATTCCAGCCTCCTCCTTGCCTTGTCTTTTCTCCTGTCTCCTTCCTGTTATTTGGGTTAGAACCCATTCCTTAGCAATACTTTTCTTTCTGTGTCTCTCTGTCTTCTTGCCTCTGAATCTTTGTTCTCATGGGGCTCTTCCTGCCAGCATTTCATTCCTCCATCTCTGCTGTCATCTTTCTTCTTGAACTTCTCTCTATCATCTTCCACCATTAAAGTATGTTATCTCGTTTTAATTTTAGAGGTTCAACAAATACATCAGCTCTCATGGTTTGAGGACCTACCATATGCCAGGTAGCAAGATAAGTAATGCTTGAACTCTCCTTCTTCTGTGGTCCTTGTGATTTTCCTCTGCACATTACAATTTGTGCCCTCGTTTCTCTCCCCATTAGGATGCAGGCTCCTTGTGGGCAGGATTCGAATGATTCAAAACTGCATTCCTCCTGATGACTGGCACCTAGTGCATTTAATAACTGAAAGAAAGACAAAGACACAGACACAGAGACATAATTAATTCTCTCCCATCTCAGTGCCTGTGAATTGGGTTCACAAATATCTTGAGGCCTGCCCAAGGAGAGCAAAGTCAGAAAAAAATCTGGAGACAAGTGGACCACAGGTTGAAGTCTTCCAGGCTGCACTTGAACAAGATCAGCGCAGTATTTGGATCTATACTTGTCTGATGGTGTTCAACTCCATCAGAACCTCAGGGCTCTGTTTGCAGTGACAACATGGCTGAGGTGACATTTATAAAACTGAGATGGATGAGTGGACTTGGAATTATTCACTTAGAGGAATGAAGGTTTGCAGGAGGAAGATGTGCAAATGTACAGATGGCCTCTCAGCACGGGAAGGGTTAGTTCCATAGTCAGCAGGGAGGGCATTTAGGCCAGAAAGAAGAGACTTTCTTTCATGTGACCACATTATGACTTATTAAAGTATCTTTTACCATGTTGCTCTGGGAAAGTAGTTCAAATGCTAATTTCCCAGAACCATTAGAGCATCCTCATACCCAGAGGCTGAATGGTGTGCTAGATCAGAAATATTAAGAATTGAGGGCAAGATATTTTTATTCCTCAATTTTTAAAAAATGAGAATGGAAACCAGGAATGAAGTTCTCACTTTTACACAGATTATATTATTTATTGTTCATAGTAACTATGTTCATGATTATGTCTCTATTTACAAAGCCTAGAAGGATCAGAGAAGTCAAAGGAAATGTCTGATGTCACATAGGCAAATTGCTGGAATCAGGACTTGAACTCAGTCCCATCTAAGTACAAAGCCACTGTTCTTTGAGTGTTTGCATCTCCTTAACTGGAATGCTCTCTCTCAGGGAAGCAAATTAAAAGAAAAAACATTTATTAAACGATGAGGAGAAGGTATTTAATACAGATGCAGATTTTAGATAGAAAAATGTACAAAAGACTAATCTTCAACCTCTGTTCTAGTAACAAATTCCTTGCCTCTATCTGCTCATTTATCTCAGTGGCTGGAAGCAGACCCCTTGGGTTTGGTTTTTGGTTTTTCAGCCATGTGACTTTGGCTCAGTTCCTTCACCTCTGCAATTCAGCTTTGACATTTGCAAACAGAGATAATACTGGTACTGCCCTCACAGGTTGTTCGTGAGGATTGGACAAGAAGAAGTGTTTATAACAATGCTGCACATATTAGATGAATAATAAATGTTGTTGATTTTTTAAAATTTAATTGTGCTAAAATATAAATAACATGGAATCTGTCTCCTTTGCCATTTTTAACTATGTACCCAAGTGGCCTGAAGTACTGTCATCCTGTGGTACAACCATCTTCACTCTCCCTCCATAGGCCCCTCACCCAGCATAAGTGAAACAATACTTATTAAACAGAAGCTCCTCATTCCCAGTCCCCACTCACTGCCTCTGTCTCTGTCTCTTTAAGTTGGCTACTCTAGGTACCTCAAATAAGTGGGTTCATGTAGTAGTTTTCCTTAGCTATGGATTTTTTTTAAACATGGCAGCTTTTATATATTGAAATACATAAAATATCATGTGGTGAGAAGCAGAAATATATTCAATTGTGTCAACATTACAAATTTAGGGTTGATGCCCTGCTTTCTTTTTTTTAAGAATCAGAAATCTATTTTTTTAATAGTTCTGGAGGCTGGAAGTCCAATATCTACTTCTGGTGAGCAATCTTCTTAGCTTGTTGATGGTCGGCTTCTTTGTTTTTTATTGGTTCTTAATAGTTACACGTGCCAGTAGAATCCATTTTGACAAAATTATACAAGCATGAGATATATCTTATTCTAATTAGCACTGCATTCTTGTGGGTAGGCACAAGGGTGGGACTCCTTAGGTTTTTTCATATGTGGACATGGGAAAATTATGTTAGATCATTCTACTGTCTTTCCTATTCCCATCCCCCTCCCTTCCTTCTGTTCCCCTTATCTAATCTACTGAACTTATCTTCTTCCTTTCCTTCCCTGCTATGGTTTGGATGTGAGGTGTCTCCAAAAGCTCACATGTGAGACAATGCAAGAAGGTTCAGAGAAGAAATGATTGGGTTATGATATCCTTAACCCAATCAGTGAATTAATCACCTGATTGGAATAATTGAGTGGTAACTGTAGGTGGGAGGTGTGGCTGGAGGAGGTAGGTATTGGGGTGTGGCTTTTGGATATATACATATATTTTAATAACAAGTGTTCACATATTCATTTATTCATGCCTCTACCAAAAGTGGAATTGCTTGCTCTGCTTTTTGATCATCATGTGAGCTGTTTCCTCTGCCACACTCTTTTCTATGATGTTTTGCCTCATAATCCCTGAGGAATGGAGCCTGATGTCTATGGACTGAGACCTCTGAAACCATGATCCCTCAAGTAAATTTTTCCTCCTCTGCAATTGTTCTGGTCAGATCTTTAAGTCAGAGCAACAAAAATTCTGACTAAAACACTCTCTTTATTTTGGTTTAGCTTCCACGTATCAGTGAAAACATCCAACCTTTGGTTTTTGGGGATTGGCTTATTTCACTTAGCAGGATAGTCTCCAGATCCATTCATTTACTGGCAAATGTCGTAGAATTGTTCTTCTTTATGGTTAATATTCCACTGTGTGTATATACCATAATTTCTTTATCCATTCATCTGTTTATGAATCTAGGTTGGTTCCATTTAGCTATTGATTTTAAGAATTGAGAAGATATAAGTATAATCTTAGCACCTCTGCTCCAGAACTCTGTGCCTTTGGAAAAGAAGCCTCTTTTTTGGTCCTTTAAGTCTTTCATCTATAAAATTAGAATAATAATACTTCCTTTTAGATTTGAGAACCAAGTAAATAAGGTATAAAGAATAAAAATACGTTGAATTGTGCACAGATGTTCACATATTCATTTATTCATGCCTCTATCAAAAGGTCCACTCATTTAATAAACTTTCAGAGGCTCTGCTGTGTCCAGTCTCTGTGGTAGGCACCAGGGGAGCTACAAAGATACAGTTTCTATCCTCAAGGACCTCCTGTAAAGTCCAGTTAAGTGGCAGAGGGGACATAAATACCAGTCAGTGGCATCTGTGCTGCATGCACAGAACTGTCCTCTCCGTCTAGTGGCAGATAAAGGAAAAAAGGAGATATTCATGGGGAATCTCTTCAACTGCTGGGTACAGTGCTTGAAGGAGCACTAGTGGGCTCCAAAAGTTTCATGCTCCCAGTCTCCACTGTTAACTAGTTCCTAGTGACCTTGGACGGTCCTGATTTCCTCTCTGGTCCCCAGGGGATGATTTTCCAGTTGGTTTCTATGGCATGCTGAAATCCAGTGCTCCAGGACTCTTTCCTTCACTGCTCTGCTTTCATGATTGGAGTTCTGATTTGGAAAAAAAGGAAAAATGTTCCATTGCTTTAAAAAGTTTGCAACCAGAAATCTAACCCTAGGCAAGATACTCAATCTTTCTAAAACTCAGTTTCCTTAGTAGTAAAATGAGAGCAATGACAATACTTAAGGGAATTCTTGTAAGGACTAAATGTGTTTATAATCAAAGCGAGTACTCAGGAAGCATTAGCTAATGTTGTTGTTATTATTTGGAAAACTCTGTATGAAGGCATATCTCAGTGCCTACCTGTGATGGATGACCTGGGCCTGACATTGTCCTCCATGAGTCCTGCATCTATATTTGCTTTCTTACATCAGGCTCCTTGATTTCCTTCTCAAACTGCATATGTCATCAGTCCTTGGGTTCTTGGTGTCCCATAGTCCTTCCATGGACTACTGTGGATAACTAGAGATGGGGGCCGAGAGGGCCCAGGGGGCCTGGGATTCCCACACGTGTGCCCACCCTCAGCCTGTGCAGGAAGTTGGTTTTTCTTCCCTCCTCAATTCTATTAGCCTCATCAGCTGGAACACAGTCCTCAGCCTCAGAATAGCCAACTTGCTCAGTAAGTGAACTAATTACACTGGCTGTGTTTCTCTTTTGTTTCCTGATGTGCTATTTATAGCATTTCTAAAGATGTTTGTCAGTGGTGTCCCTTTTAATCCTCTTCAAAGCGATGACATGGAGGGCAAAAAATAGCTGTAACCGAGTTCCAGAGGCCTCTGCTCTCTGATCACTTTTTGGACAAGGAGTGCTGTATTTTGTTTATTTTTTAAAATAGTATTTTCCCAACAAGACACAATAGATGGTAATCAGTCTCTTTAGGATTGGAGTAGTCTGCTGGTTTGTTTTTTTAAGAAAGAAAGATAAAGGAGAAAAGGAGAGGAAGAAAAAGAGAATGAGAATTGTGGCCAACATCCAGTGACCCAGACAGTGTATATGACAATTGGAAGCAAGAAATGAGTCAGAGTGGCATCCTGTCCCGCATCACAAATCAGCACAGACTAGACTGATATCCAAATGGGGCAGTGAGTTGGTTCACTATGTGGGAAGAGATATCGGCAGGTGCCAGGAACCACTTAGCAGCCCCTTGAAACATGGAGTGAAGGCAGGTGTTCAGTCAGGGGTTTCTCTCTCCATCCTTGACCCAACATGAAAAGAACAGGCTAGTCTTTGTTTTACCCAGCACATATGAGTTTGCAAAGAGCCCTGAATTTATAATTCTTCGCACTGGGTCACATGCTAGATCCACTGGCCTTCAAATTGTGCAGTGCCTGCAAATCATCTGAGGAGCTTGTAAAAATGGCTCCTTCTCAGGTAATCTAATTCAGTGATAGCTGGCCTGGGTCCCAGAAAGCGGAGCCTGAGGCAGAAAGATTCCATTCTACTATTTTACTGGGGACTGAAATCCCAGGGAAGTACAAGGAGTTCAGAGAGGAAGGAAGGAGCTCTAGTGCAGGGTGTGTTATGGAGCTGGCTACACTGCAGGTCCAGAGAAACCAACTTCTCATAGAACTGTCTTGCAAAAGCTTATGGAACTACTGTGTCTCAGCATGGGTGGACCAGGGAGGAAGGAAGAAGAATTTATCCACTGTTTTCTATTCCTCTGGGTTAAAGTTTGGCTCTATGGAACATTATTAACTCCTCTGCAATTCCAGATTGAAAATACATGGAACCGATGTCTTATGTCTCAGCCAAAGTAAGGCCATTGGCATGGCCAAAGTGGCCATCCAGGAAGTCAGAAGTCAGTAGAGACTTGGGAAGAGCTTGGGGTTACAGGGATGACTAGATGGAAACAGATGGCTAAAGTCTCCAGAGAGAGGTAAACCAAACACATCTCCAGTAGTGCAGACAGGTCTCTGGTCCAAACTCTGTTGGGGTGATCTGGCAAATATACTTTGAAAAACCTTGTCCCAGACAGAATGGTCTTAGGCAACTTATTTAATTTCCCTGCATGCCATTTTTGTCATTTGTGAAATGAAGAGGATGACATTTAAACCCACTTTCCTGAAGATAAAATTAAATAAACCTTATGGCAGCACGTCACACAAATCTGCACTGCTATTTTGCACTAGAACAACTGCAGGAATCCTGGGAACAAAAGCTTCTTTTTCCTCTTTCAGTGACATTCAGAGAGATGAATGAACTTGCGGTTGATTGATACACTGGGACATCGTAATTAACCAAATATGATAAAGCTAAATTTTATAGGAAGGAAGCAAGCAGTTCATTCAATAGTTAAAAATTCCAATGATTAATTTAATGCAGAATTGCTGGGGGTGCAAAGGCAGATAAAATAGTGCTCCATAGATGTAAAAAAAAAACCAAAAAAACAATGAGCAATTTGGGAATTGTACTTCTGTTTACCCTTCTAATTATAAGGCTAATTAAACCCTGATTAGTGGTCCTGGTGTATAAATACTTTTGCTTGCTTGGTTCCCTTGTGGAACATTCAAGACCCATGGAATTCAGGTACACAAACAAACTTCCATTTACTGAGAGCGCAGCCACCCTCCACTTCTATCACATGCAGGGAAAAGCCAAACATGATCAGTGAGTTAACTCCTTTCCTAGTCTTTGATGATGACAGGTATACAGGATCACCACCATCAATTTTTAACAGGCAAATGACATAACTGAATACATTCCAAGTTGTTAAGATGCCATGGCTTGATTGTTTATTTCTGAACTGAAATATCTCCATTAGAGAGGCTCTTTTGTCTTTGGGCAACAGAATTTCCCGTGATCACCCACAATGCATCAAATCCTAGCTGTATAACTATGAGTGTGGGACCTTAGCATTAGGCAGGCCTCAGTGGTTATCTGGCTTCACTTCTATTCCAAGAAGAAATATGCTATTTCCAATGAGTGTTCACTACCCACTGGAATGTTTCTGATATTGGAAAAATCAGGACCCAAAGACTCAGTCTCTTCTGTTTGGGGAGAATTGTCATACATAAAAGTATTCTAAATTTTAAACATTACTCCAAAGTACAATTTCTAGATCACTAATTTATACACTGAATCCATTTCCTGGCATGATATTAAGCTTTGCAGACCAGTTGCATAAGGTCTCTTTTGAATTTTCTTTGTTTTCTGTTCTGTTTTGTTTCATTTTATAAATTTTAAAAAGATAAAGGCCATTTTTATCTGACAGGTTAAAAAAAAACACAGGACTTTAGCTGGATTTAGTTGTAAACCATTGTTGGTCAACCTTTGATCCATAAATCCAGTCCTCACATATATGAAGACACATGTACACATAAATATTTATATTTATAGAGGTCTCCGTGCACTTATATATTTTTATATTTATATATATCAGCATATGTATTTTATAAAGATATACTTATAAGTGTATATGCTTGTATAAACACATATTATAAATGAATACAAGGCACATACAATTGTATTTAGTAGAATGTTTCTGAGTCCTTTGGAGTCAGATTCAAGTGGGTTAATTTTTTTATTATCATCACTTACTATATTGAGAGACAGGACAATTTACATGATCTCCTTGAGCTTTTAAAAATTTTTTTATTTTAAAATATATAAAATTGAGATAAATATGCTGTGGCAGGTTGGAATAACAGCCCCAGTTCTTCACCCTTTTTGTGTGTGTGTATTTATACCTGTTGCCATGTAACTTAGTGCTACCTGATCTGATCTTACGTGGCATGCTTCAGCCAGCAAGATATTAGCACATGTGCTACGATCAGTGCAGAAACAATGCCCGTGTGTTTCCACTTGTGCTCTTGGTCTGGAAAACCTGCTTGGTCTTGTCTGTTGAAAGATGAGAGATGTGGAGGAAAGAAAGTGGCCCAATTGCCCCTGTCCCAGCCAGTCTGGCCTCTCCAACATCCAGTCAACCTCCAAGCACATGAGGAAGTTCCCTCCAGACAGAAGAACTACCTCAGGACTCTGAAATAGTTTACTAAGCTTTAGGGTCATTTGAATTTTAGGATTTTTGCAGAAATCGAGAACTAATATAAAAGCTACCTGCAGAGTTGTTTTCAGAAACAAATAACAACTGCCTTGTCCAGATTTTCTGTAATGTTTTCATCTTTAAAAAGAAAACAAAATCTTATTAAACATAAGTTTTACCATTTGTCTAAGTCTTATAGTCTATGAAGTACTTTTGTTCCTATTTAATTCTTCCATAAAATGACTGTGTTTCCCAGACTTTTGGATGCAGATAATAGAATCTACTCTAAACTATTTAAACAGAAAGGGTTCAATGAAAGAATATTAGGTAGTTCACCATGTCTCAGAAAAAGGCAGGTATTATACTATCAAGAATAACATGGCCAGGAAAAGCTTTTAGTTGTTCTATGGCCTCATTCTATTGGAAAATGGGGCCTGCCATTTGACTGCTGTTATACTTCGCCCTGAAGGCAGGAACGCTAGCCTCACTTCACCAGGTCCACCACTGAATATACAATAAAGCTGACATAGTCTCTGCCACCATGCTTACCAAAAGATTTGCTCTCCCTAAATGGTCACCAACTCATGTTGCTCTGTGTCTGCCTAGAAGTCTTATGAGGCTAAGTATAAATGGAGGAAATTATGTTACATGCGTGTACTTTTTCTGCAAAAGATTTCAGGACATACAGTTTTGCTTGTAGAATAGAATGCAAGTCAGAAGGGGGTTAAAATGGGTGTGGAGTGAGCCCAGCCATAGTCTCTGTCATTCAAACTTGGATCAATGGCTTTAGCCACATTTCACTGGAAAGCAACCAGAGTTTCAGAGACATTCAATGATTTGCTCAAGGCTGTAGAGGTTGTAGAGGTCTTCACATATCAAGAGCTCAATTACTCCTAAAGCACAACAGTTTCCCCTGTCTCTTGGAGAATGGTAGAGTCTAGGTGTAGACAACACTGTTGGTGGGGAAGATAAGGAGAGCAACTGATTTGATTTGTGTTTCTGGCGGACTGCTAAGTTCCAGCATGAAGCCACTTTGCCAGAAGTATTGGCGGAGGGATACCAGTCCTTACAGATTCAAAGTCTTCAACAAAGCCGTGGCAGGCTTCAGGAATCAGCATTAAAGAAGGCCTTATAGTGAGGCCAGTCATCTAATCAGGAAAGCATTCGAGATTCCTGAGCTGTCAGTAGGGCTTCAGGCTAGAAGGATTCCATCTGAGTGACTTCCACGTGACACTGCAGCAGGATGTGTGCCCAGCATGGCTTTGCTGCAGGCCTGGAGATGTGTCAGGAAAATATTGCTGGGGGTCTCGTTTTTACATGTCTCCTTAGCCACCATTGAAAACCTGAGATGCCTGCAGATAATGAGACCACAGACCCATGGCACTCCATCCATCCTTCTCCTTTCCTGGTCCTCATTTTTTAGACCACAGGAAGGGTTAACTTTGAGCCTGATGAGTGGGTCCAGGACTAGCATATGCTGATGAGGTAGAAATTTTCATCAAACTGTGTAGTGATTTCTCTTAAATCATACCAGGGAATAGAAAAGATAAATGATTTTTTTTTTCCACATGAGAGCACTTATCCAGCTGAGAACGTAGGAAGAAACCTTTCCCATACCTTAGTGTGATAGGTGCTATCTGCTCTTTATGCTAAACATGACCAGTCTCTTTGTTCCCTCAGACATAGACTCGGCCATATCATTCTCTTCTACATGTCTCTATGCCTGAGCATTTAAAAACTCAGCCATTGTAGCCTTTGTAGAGAAGAACATTGCATCCCAAATTAGAGTAAATACTTTTCATTTATTCTTTGAGATCCTTTATGTGCAATAACAAAGGACAACTTTGACTTTATTCCTAAATGTCAGTTAGCTAAACATCTGCTAGCCAGAGAAAAACCTGGCCTTCCCCAGAACATGAGCTTTCCTTAGTGCCTGCTGTGAACAGCTAGTGAATTCTTAGAATTCTTGCTAGAGCCACTTGAGATGGGAGCAAGAACTTGGATTGAAGGACAGAACATTTACTTGTTGTTGGTCCTATTGTTTCAAATGGTTTGGACTAAGTAGCTTTATTGTATATTCAGTGGTGGACCTGGAGATTCAAGACCCCCAGTTTTTAATTTTATTTATTGTCATTACAATTCAAATCAAGAAAAATGTATAGGAAGCAAGATAGTCTAGAAAAAATGAGGTTTGATCCAGAATCCAGGGGTTTGGGTCCTAGACCCACGTAGTGGGGCTTGTTCTCCAGATAAAATCCAACCAATCAACCCAGAAGTTAGAGATGGAAAATGAGTGTGTTACATAAAAAAAAGAACTTTATTTCCAATAAAACTGATGTTGGGCTGTATGGTTTATATCTATAGGCAAGTGAGTTTCTTAATACCATAAGAAGATCTTTCCATATAAAATATGAGGTAGTTTTGGACCAGGAAAGGTCTGCCCTACTCCCATATTTGCAAAACCTGCCCCTTTAAAACTTTAAAACTGCAAATTAGAAGCCATGCAGCTAGAGGGAATGGACTTGATTTATAGTAGTGCATATATTCAGGGGCATTGTTAAAAACAACGACAATCTCAGTGACAAACAATTGGAAAGCCAATTTGTAATACTGATTGGGACAATCCACAGGCCAGCAAACTAATCAGAAATATGACATTTTGAAGCAGGGACAGAGACAGCTATTGTGGACCTTGATAAACTGTCACCCATTCCTGCTGGTGTGAAAGTCTCCACACAGGCAATGCTACATGCATACTCTGGAGACTCTTAGCTAACTACTCACTCAAGATGGAATGAATGTGAGACCTAGTGAACTCAAAGAGCAGATGCAAAAAGGCCTCTCAGAAAATAAATTGGGACATATTTGTAAACAACCTAAATTTTGAACATGTTCTCCAGCCCACATCCAGATCCACTGGTAAAATCCAAAGGTAGGAATCTTACTGAATCAAGGTGTTTAATTGCTATCTCTGACCAGTCATTCATTGTCTGATCTTTAACCTATGATAATCAGAGGTGACCTCCAGGATCAGGCCTAAAATTAAAAACAGAAATAAAAGAAAAGCTGAGAAAAAACACTAAAAGTTGCACAATTTGGGGTAGAGAAATTCTTCAGAATTAGTCCAGTAAATCCACTAAAAAGTAACAACAGAAACCCCTAGTGACTGACTTCAGGGGGGAAGTTGGAATCCAGAATTCCTATGATATGGTATCTAAAAGTAATGTTTTGAACAGAAATTATGAAATGTACAAAAAAGAAAAAAGTCTGACCTATATCCAGGAGAAAAAAGTGAACAGTAGAAACTGTCTTTGAAGTACTCTGACTTGGACTTAGCCAAAAGACTTCAAAGCAGCTATTATTCAAAAGCTAAAGGAAACCAAGCTTAAAAAGTTATAATAAGCTTATATTATACAGTGCAAAATAACTAGAAGCTGCCAATAAGGAGTTGTAAACTATTAAAAAAATCAAAAGGAAATTCTAGAGCTAAGAAGTACAATAAGTGAAAAAAATTCAGTAGAGGCACTCAACAGCAGATTCAAGATCAGAAAAAGAATTGTTGAACATGAAGATAGATAAAGTAGAATTCATACAATTTAGATAACATGAAAAAAGAATAAAAATGAAGAGAGCCTCAGAGACCTGTAGCGCATCATTAAGCATACCAACATGTGTTCAATGAGAGTTCCAGAAGAAGACGAGTTAAAGCAAGGAGCAGAAAAATATTTAGGAGATAATAACTAAATTTTCACAAAATTAAAAAAAAAATTAATTTGTACATCTTAGAACCTCAATGAACTCCCAGTAGGATAAATTCAAAGAAATTACTTCTAGAGAAATCATAGTCAATCAGAAACCAAACGTGAAGAGATAGTCCTATGACCAGCAAGAGCAAAATGACTTATGTACAGAGGACCACAATAAGACAGTTACTTTTCATCCGGAATATAGGCAGGAAGGCTTTGTGGTGACATTAAGACAAGTGCTAAAATACAGACACCTATCAACCAAGAGTTCCATATCCACAAAAACCACTCCTCACAAAGGAAGGAGAAATGAAGGTATTCACAAGCAAAGATTGAGAGGATTATTGCCAGTAGAACTGTCCTACAAAAAATAGTGAAGAAGAATTTTTAAAAATTATCTTTAGATGCAAGCTTTAATTCAGAAAACATGATTTATATTAAATCACAATTAATGTTTTAAAGCCCCTTAAAATAGAGTAGTGAGCAGAAGATAGAAGGCAGAAGAATAACAGAAGTCATTACAGCATTATTTTTAGTAGTAAAAATAATTAAAGTCAAATATCTATTTAAAATGCATCTAGGTAAATGAAATATTGTCTATGATTAACAATATGTTAATTAGTATACAGACAGCATCCATTAAAATAAATGCTGTTGTTCTCCGTTATTGATAATAAAAAATCTCCAAGATACAATAGAAAAATAGAAGCAAATGGCAGATATGCACATAGTATAAAATCATTTCTGTTTAAAAAACTAGGTCTGTGTGAAATTCATTCAGTTTCTCTGTAAAGATTCACAATAAACTAATGGTAGTCTTTTATCCCAGAGAGAGAAAGTATATGGGTGGGAAAATGAGACTTATTTTTTCCATTAATACTCTTCAACACTTTAAGAATTTTGTACAAATTTTATTAATCAAAACTGTAATAAATAAAATTTATTATGTAATAATATGTAATCTAAGTTTTTAAAGTGCATCTTTGTAGGAGCAAACCCTAAAAGACATTCAATAAATATTTATAAAATTTAAAAAAAATAAATATCAAAGAAAGTTTTTTTTTTTTTTTTTTTTTTTTTGGAGCTGGAAGAAAATAACACCCAGATAAGGTGCATAGTGAGGTCTAGGATTATAGCTCAGTGGTAGAGTGCTTGGCTAGCATGCACAAGGTGTTGATTGATCCCTAGCACACGCACAAAGTGAAGTCCTTAGAAAATACATTAAAAAATAACTCAAAATATACAATAAAAAACTCAACAAAGAATTAAACAGTACACCAAAAAATATCTTATGCATGAGAAGGCAATTAAATAAGAGCTCATAAGACAGAGAAAATAAGTATCACAATACAAATGTAAGTCCAACCATATCAATAATTACATTACATTAAATGTAAATCAATTAAGCATACCTATCAAAATATAGACTGTCAGCATAATAAAAGAGGATCTTACTATATGCTTTCTATAAGGCACCACACCCTTGAGATTCAAAGAGTCAGATAGGTTGAAAGTAAAAGGATAGGGAGAGATATATCAGGTAAACAAAAGAGAGCTGGGGTCATTATATTAATATCAAACAAAGTAGACTTTAAGACAAAAAAAAATGTTTCTAGAGACAAAAAGGAACAAGACTTTAGGAAACAAGAACAATTATAAACATGCATGTACCTAACAATAAAGTCCTAAGTCACATAAAGCAAAACCAGAAATAATTGAAGGGAGAAATACAGAAGGTCCCTGACTTACAATGGTTTAACCTATGACTTTTCTATTTTATGATGGTTCATTGGAATGTAATTGCATCCAAGCTAAAGAGCATCTGGATTTACAATGGTTAAACTTATGATTTTTTGGCTTTCTGTTGGGCTTTAGGAGGTATTGAATGCCTTTTTTACTTATGTTATTTTCTACTGATGTTAATTTATCATGATCTAACCCCATCGTAAGTCAAAGTGTATCTGTAGACAATTCAATAATAGTTAGCAATATCAATATTTTACTCTTAAAAATAATAGGCCAATTAGGAAATCAGCAAATATATAGATGAGTTAAACAACTTCATCAACCAATGTGATATAAATCACAATAAAACATGCCACCTAACAGCAGTAGAATACATATTTTTTTTCAAGTACACATAGACCAATTCTCTACATATGCTTGTGCATAAAACAAGTTTCAGTAAGTTGAAAATAATTTTAATTTTGTAAAGTATATTCCTCAGTGATACCATCAAATTAAAAAATCAGCTCCTCTTCTAATAGGAGATTAATACCCAGAATATATATAGGATTAAAAAAAAACTTAACACCAAAAAAAAGCTCAAAAACCCAATCAATAAGTGGAAAATTGAACTAAACAAATATTTCTCAAAAGAACAAATGAAAATGGACAGGAATATATGAAAAAATGTTAAACACTCTTTAGCAATCAGGGAAATGCAAATCATAACTACACTAAGATTTCATCTCACTTCGGTTAGAAAATAATAATCATCAAAAATACAAATAATAATAAATGATAGCATAAATGGGGAAAAAGGTACACTTATATATATTATTTGTGGGGCTGCAAATTAGTATATCCAGTATGATAAAGCAGTATGGAGATTTCTCAAAAAAACTAGGAATGGACCCACCATACAACCCAGCTATACCACTCCTTGGTATATTTATCCAAAAGAACTAAAATCAGCATTCTGTGTGATACATGCATATAATATTATTGCACCATGATTCATAATCACCAAGTTATGGAAAAAGCCTAGGTGCTCTCAATAGACAACAGAATGTACAAAGATTTCTCGTGTGTGCTTGTTTTTAAAATAACCCAGTCAATAAATGGGCAGAGGAACTGAACAAGCAATTCACAGAATAAATATAAATAGTCAAAAAAATATATGAAAAAATGTTCAACATGTCTAGCAATTAGATAAATGCCATCAAAACTACACTGAGAGGGGTGGTGTGTTGCTCAGTGGTAGAGTGCTTGCCTAGCATGTGTGAGTTACTGGGTTCAATCCTCAGCACCACATTAAAAAAATGAATAAATAAAATAAAGTTATTTTAAAAAAATAAGTTAAAAAAGAAACAACAACAAAAAAAAACTACACTGAGATTTCATCTCACTCCTATTCAGAATAGCAATTACCAAGAATACAAGTAACCATAAATGTTGGCAAGGTGTGGGGAGAAAGGCACTCTCATACATCGCTAGTGGCATTGCAAATTGGTGCAACCACTCTGAAAAGTAGTATGGAAATTCCGTAGAAAATTTGGAATGGACCTACCATTTGATCCAGTTATCCCACTCCTTAGTCTATATTCAAAGGACTTAAAATCAGCATACCACAGTGACACAGTCATATCAATATTTATAGAGTTCAAATCACAATAGCCAAGCTATGGAACCAACTTAGGTGTCTTTCAACAGATGAATGGATAAGGGATATATGGTATATATACACAATGGAACAGTTCTCAGCCATAAAGAAGAATGAAATAATGGCAATTGCCAGTAAATGGATGGAACTGGAGACTATCATGCTAAGTGAAGTAAGTCAGTCTCAAAAAACCAAGGGCTGCATATCATCTCTGATATGTGGATGCCAACCCAGAACAACTGAGGGTCGGGAGAGGAAGAACAGAAGTTCATTGGATTAGACATAGGGCAACAAAGGAAAGGGAGAGGGAGGGGAATAGGAAGGACAGTGGAATTAATATGACACAACTTTCCTAGCCTCATACTTATTCTCCATCATATACAACCACAAGAATAGGATGCTAGTTAGAATAAGTTATATTCCATGCATGTATAATGTGCCAAAAATACATTCTACTGTCATGTATACCTAAAAAGAACAAATAAATGAAGAATTAACGCCTATCCTTCGCAAACTCTTCTAAGATATAAAAGAGGAGGAAAGACTTGCCAACTCATCCAGTGAGGCTGGTTGTCAAAAGCCAGGCAAGGAAGTGAAAGTATAGATAACTGTGCCCTATGAATATAGAAGCAAACATTCTCAAGAAAGTGAGGAAAATCAAATTTAGAAACATAAAACAAAGATTATATATCAAAACCATGTGGAATGGATCAATGCGAGCTTGGTTTAACATCTAAAAAGCATTTAGTATAATGTACCATATTAATAAAATCTATTTGTAGATCAGAACATCTTAATACATGCCAAAAAAAAGTATTTGACAAAATTCAACACCTGCTCTTGACAAAACTTTTGATAAATTAGAAACAGAAGAAACTGGTCCTATCTGGTAAAAAGCACCTGGAAAAGACTGATAGCTAATGTCATGCTTAGTGGTGAAAGACCCAGGGCTTCCCTCCTAAGGTCAGGAGCGAGACTGGAGTCTGGTCTCCGTGCCCCCTGCTCACCTTGACCTGGAGGTGGGCAAGAGTGTAAGCCGGTCTGAGTCCTTGGTGTATGACCTATCAAATAAGGATGGTCTTTACATTTTTCAGTAGTTGTAAAACAAAAATGAAGAAGAAAATGTAAGAGAGTTTATGTCCCGAACCTAAACTTTTTCTATGAGTCAACTTATAGAAAAGTTTGCTGACCTCTGACCATAGTGAATAGGAAAGCTAATAACAGTGGCTGCCATTTACCATGTGAACTATAAATCAGTCACCGTCTTTGTGCTGGAGCACTCAATGTGTTATTTCAGTTACTTTTTATAACAATGTCTCATAAAAGTTTTTATATTTAAATTTATTTTTAACTGAAATGTAAAACATAAAAAATGTGAATATTTATGGGGTATTTGTGATGTTTCATACATGTATGTGTTAATACAATGTTCAATTAGGGTAAAAATATCTTCTCAATCGTTCATCATTTTTTTATGGTGAAAGCATTCAGAATACTTTCTTCCAGCTGTCTGAAATACAGAGTGCATTATTATCTGAAGTCATGCCACTGTGTAACAGCATTCCAGAATTTTCTGCTCCTATCTAACTGTAACTTGGTACCCATTGATCAACCTATCCCTATCTCTACCCCCATTCATTATTTTTAATTACCATTTCATAGCTGACGAGAACGAACCACGTTAGGAACTTAATTCTGATTCTTTTCTTTTTTTTTTTAATTTATTTTTTTTATTGGTTGTTCAAAACATTATAAAGCTATTGACATATCATATTTCATACAATAGATTCAAGTTGGTTATGAACTCCCAATTTTACCCCAAATACAGATTGCAGAATCACATCAGTTAAGCCCAGACTTTTCAGCACTACTGCCTGTAGACGGTCCTCATTAACCAAGGAGAGAAATTACCATTCTGTGACTCAGGAGGAAATATGCTAGAACTCACTCAGGTACCAGGTGTAAGGTGTTTGCAGACTTCTGACAACATTGGCTAGAAATGAAAAGGTCAGAAGAAGGAGATACTGTGTCCCTACAACTGGGATCCCTGGAGCGGTGATATTGGGTCAGAACAACCAGAGTCAGGCTGGAGGAAGTACAGAAGTGAGAGAAAAGGAATGAGAAGAGAAATGGTCAGAAGAGATAGCTGCACACCTGCATGTGTGTACACCCATGTGTGCTAGGGCTGCCATAACAGAGCGTTACAAACTGAGCAACTCACACAAGGAAAGTGTGTCGTCTCTTGGTTCTCAAGGATGCAATCAGGGGTTCACAAGGATGCTTCTTTCTGGGGGTTCTGAGGGAGGATCTGTTCAGGCCTCGTCCCTGGCTCTGGCACCCATTGGCTCCTAGCAGTGCAACGTCCATCTTCACAGGGCATCATCCCTGTGTGCAAGTCCATCTTGTGTCCAAATCTCCTCTACTTATAAGGACATCAGAGGTCTTGGATTAGAGGTCACCTTAATGATCTCAGATTACATCTGTAAAAATCCTATTTCAAAATAATTTCATGAGGTACTAGAGGTTTGGACTTCAGCATATGAATTCTGGGAGGATGCAATTCAACCCATGACTGGTGTGTGTGTGTGTGTTTGCACGTGTGTGCGCATGTGCATATGCATGCACATATGTGTGCGTGTGTGTGTTCTTGAGAGATAGATGGGCACAGAGACTGATGAGAGAGTTATAAAGTAGGAGGGGAGATGGATACTGGTATCAAGTATCTCCAAAAATGTTTGAATGGTGGGAAAATACTAAGAGAGGTTACTACTTTAATTAGTAGACTATTTCTTGTGATTTTGGAAATAAGAGTTTTGAAAACACTAAGCAGACAGAGGCCATATTGAAAGGGTTTAAGGACTACTAATTAACCTTAGACTTTCTGTTTCAAAAGCCCTTCCATATCTGGCACGGTGGCGCACGCCTGTATCCCAGCAGCTCAGGAGGCTGAAGCAGGAGGATCACAAGTTCAAAGGCAGCCTCAGCAAAAGTGAGGTGCTAAGCAACTCAGTGAGACCCTGTCTCTAAATAAAATACAAAATAGGGCTGGGGATGTGGCTCAGTGGTGAAGTGCCCCTGAATTCAATCCCCCGGTACTCTTCCTCCCCCCCACAAAAAAGCCCTTCTACATTCACTGAAGGACTGGTCTTCACAGCCTCCTGGGAAAAGACCACCTTTATGACCCCTCCATGGGTGATAAAATAGAGGCTCAAGGAGTCCCTCCTATGGGTCTCAAGTCACAAGTTCTCCATTATCTTGTATTATAGGACAAAGAAGTGGGCTTTGAAGTCAGTTTTATCAAATAGGGGTAACTTTGGGCTGTTGTTTTTTTTCATTTTGGGTTCTGAGGTTGGGACATGTATATATTTTGCATTGTTGCTGTAGGGCACTGAGGCACCTGGTAAACCAACTTTCTTTTCTGTTATCTCCCTAAGTCCAAGCAACACCAGGCCCTGTGTGCTGCGGTTCCTGGAATCCCTCCTAGCAATGGCACAGTTCTGCATGGAGAGTGCTAAGCAAAGGGCTGTTTCTACCCCCACTCCAGGTAACACCTGGATATTCAGGTACATTAGGCCAGTTATACATAATTTACTTTTTTCTCCCACCTGAATGCCTATGGTGTTTAGCAAATTAAAATGTATCAATTTTAATCACAAATGTTGAAAGAGTATTTTCTTTCATTTAACAAATACTCATAGAACCTTTTTTTTTAAAAAAAAAATGTATGCAAGATATTGTGCCCAGCAGTGGGAAAACAGACTTTTGTAAGGCAGGGGTTAAAGTGACACTAGTCCACTGTGGGCAGCCTTGGTGCAGGCAGCATCCTGACCTCAGTGCCGGAGAACCTCAGGTGGAGTTTTAAATGTATGCTCTTCCCATTAGCTGGGTGACTCTGGGTTAATGACTGAACTTCTCTGAGCCCTAATTTCTTCTTCTGCAAAACAACATTAATAAGATGACTCCAACTTCACCTTTCAGTCATAGCTGCTCCAATTTTATAACATTAGTTTACATACTGGATTTGAAGAGAGAAGTCTAAGGCTCTTGTTTTTACACCACAGCCCCAGGGAATGTTGCTGGGCAATGAATGCTGTCCTAATTACTGACTGGCTTTGCCATACACTCTGCTACATCTTGGCTTTACATACGTATATTATAGTAGAGTTGGGGGCTGGGGATGTGGCTCCCTGGGAGAGCACTTGCCTGGTGTACGTGAGACCGTGGGGTCCTGGGTTTGATTCCTAGTACCTTCCCAGCTCCAGAAAAAAAGTATAGTTAGATTTTCAAATATTACCTATATAAAGAAGAGTTTTCCAAAATGGCCAGGTGTATGGGGTGGGGGGGAAATTGGGGGAAAAAGTGGCTACAAACTCTAAAGCCTTCAGCGCCAGGAGTGTCTGAAGGTAGAAGGAGGTCGGGTTGCATGTGGCTCCCTGGTGAGTACAGGATCTGTCTGGAGGGGGCGACTGTTCCTCAGTTCTCACAGAAATCCTTACAGAATGTGGAATGTGCACCTCGTGCTAGAAGGTCTTGTGTCATTTTACAGAAAATAAAATGTCTGAATTTCTTTGTGAATCCTTCCAGTTTTCAAGCCTTGACTGTATCTTTTTTTGTGGTATGGAACATGCAGACATGCCTGTGGGCTGGAATCAGCCACTGATACCAGGTTGCCACTTTAACAGGAAAGGAACATGCATTTTGGGAGCCAGAACTGCTGCAAGCATTAGCTGTGGGGGTGACCCCAGGCAAGTTATGTAACCTCTCTCTGACTCAGTTTCTCCATCTGCGAAAGTGAGGATTCTACTGACTCTTCCTAATGCAATAGTGAAAAAAGTGTACATATTAAACCTAGCACAAGGCAGCTGAATTTGAAAACAGGCCAAATAAATAGTCCATCAAAAAAATCAAGTAGTTAATGAGCACATGGAAAGAATGACAACATCACTAATCACTAGAGAGTTGCAAGCTAAAACCCCCATTAGATCCTACTCCACAGGGAACAGAGTAAACACAATCACAACATCGAATAACAAATGTTGGTGGGAAAGTGGAGAAACTGGAATAGGCTGTATGTGATGGTTTCAAATATTCTAGTGAAAATACAAAATCATACAGCCAGTTTGGAAAATGATTTGGCAGTTTCTTAAACAGTTAAAATTAATTTACCATATAACCCACATTTCCACTGATAGGTGTGTGCTCATATGAAAATGTCCCCAAAAGACCTGTTTCAAAATGTTTGGGGAAGCATTATTTATAGAACCCAAATAAGTGGAAACAATTCAAATGTCATGTACTGATGAAAGGATACACAAAATGCAGTCTGTCTATTCAGTAGAATAAAAAGCGATGAAATACTGATAATGCTGGAATATGGATGAACCTCAAAAGTACTATGCTAGTTAAAATAAGCCAGATTTAAAAGATCACATACTGCGTAATTCTAAGTGTCCAGAAAAGCAAATCGACAGAGGCAGAAAGCAGATTGGTGGTTTCCTGGAGCTGGGAGTAGAAACAGGATGGACTACAAATAGACACAGAGATCTTTTTGGTGTAATAGAAATGTTCTAAAAGTAGATGGTGTGGATCGTTGCAGAACTCTGTAAATTTACTAAAGATCTTAGAATTGCACACATAAAAAATCTGAAAATTTTATGGTATGTAGATTATGCCTCAATAGAACTTAAAAGAAAAACAAAAACAAATCTAGCCTGCAGTCTAGTAATTACTTAATACATGCAATGTGCTCTTTTCTCCCATAAGTACAGAGAAGAAAAATTGCATTGCAATTAAGAAATCAGGCCTGAAGTTGAATCCTAGTCTTTCCATTTTCTAGTTGGGTGTCCGTGGAAACATTACTTCACCCATCTAAGGCTCAGCCTCTTCATTCCAAAATTGAAAATAATAATAGCTATCCCAAGGAATTTTATTTATTTATTTTTTTGAGAATCAAAGGATCATGCAACCAGGTGTGTAACCTATAGTATGCCACAATGACTGACATTGGCAATGTCTTTCAGATGCTTTGCTTCCTGTCTGCTCATTTCTTTGCTTTAGCAACAGTGATTTTAAAACTTCCTCTTCCTCTTGCCATCCTGCCTCATGCCGTGGGATTTTCTCTACAGAATTTGGCAGTCTATAGGTCTGCCAAGTAGACAGGGCTGGGAATACTGCTTCACATTATCTGACCATGGGTTGCTAGCCACTTATATGAGAGTGTCACCTGGAGGTAGATAAGCAACTTTAATAACACTCAGCACGTTAACATGGGTACTCTGTTGTACATACTTACATCTGGAAGCTCAGCGTCCTTTTATAGATGCTATCAAATGGCTTCTACCGCATGCCTGTCAGGTGTGGAGCAAGGGTCCAGAAGACAGCCTCTTTTTGCACACTGATAAAATGACACATGGAGAATTGGAGTTTTGCAGGAATAGCCTGATGAATGATGGAAAGAGGTGACTGACGGGATGGAGAGTTCGCATACTCGCATCCTGAGGGCACGCACTTAGTGAATGATCTCAATGTGAGAAGCCAAGAGCTCTTTCAGTCTGCCTTTCATTTCTCCTCACTAGGGAGAAGCCTGGGACTTGTCTGTTTTTCTTCATCTTAACTCAAACAACAGTGTGAATATCAAGGTCCTGTGGACATTAGGGAGTGGTGGAGACTATGGTGAAGTAGAGGGTTCAGGCTCTTTTCAAAAGAAGCTCCCCTTCATCACCCCCATCCTATTATTTCCATGTTGGAATTGGACCTGGAGGGACCAGACCAACATTATGCTTCCATAGAAGATGTTAGACAACCAGGCTTTGGTGTAAAATCTCCTGATTTTTAAATATTGTGTGTGAGTGTATTTGTGTGTGTATGTGGGCGCGCGCGCACATAGGCACATATGTATGCCGAGGATTGAACCCAGGGCCTCACATACGCTAGGCAGATGTTCTAATATTGAGCCACACCCCAACCTTTTGTTTTGTTTGAGACAGGGTCTTCCTAAGTTTCTCTGGCTTAGCTTTGAACTTGAAATCCTCTTTGCACAGCCTCCTGAGTAGCTGGTATTACAGGAGTGTGCTAACATGCCCAGCTACTAAAATAATAAAAAAAAAATTGTTAACCAAATAAAATACATCTACTGACTGAACATGACCCAGATCTAACCTCTATTCTCCTGTAATCTTCTGTATCTATTATGTATGTTCAAATAGACACTGAAAAGAGCCCTTGAGGATGTAACGGAGGAGATTCTTGCATTTAGTAAAGGCTAGGCTGGATTATTATTGAGGTTCCTTCCTTTAAAATTTTTTTTCTTTTCTTTTTTTCTATCACATAAGAGGATTGGAAGTAGTATCACACCCATGGATATAGCCACATCCTGGTTGTCTCCAGCAGGCGATGTCACTGGTAGCATGTCATATGTCTGTAATAATGTGTGCGTATCACATCAGTGTCCCTTCAGCGCCATGCTACATCTAACAATGATTCCAGATTTTAAAGGAGGCTGTTATTAGCTGTAAAACTCAGAAAAACCTTGAAGACTCTGTGCCAATTGGAAAATTCTGAGCACTGGATTCTTGTTCTGAACGCAGGTGCTGCTTGCCTCTCGCTCAGTAAGGAGAGCTTTGTAAGGAGGGAATATCAGCTGGTTTGACAGATTCTTTGCTGACACACAACTCACTGCTGATTTCAGAATCTTCCAAGACAACTTTGCAAAATGGAGTAGAACCTGATTGGAAATAAAGTATTCTCCACCCACTGTTGCTTGGAGATTGATGGGTTCTAAAGCTTTAAAACTGAACATGAGATTTGGTGTTTACAAAAGCATCTCCTGTCACCTTTGGTCATTCTGTGTGTGTGTGTGTGTGTGTGTGTGTGTGTGTGTGTGTGTGAGAGAGAGAGAGAGAGAGAGAGAGAGAGAGAGAGAGAGAGAGATTGTTACTATAACCAATATACCTGACAAAAACAACTCAGGAAAGGAAAGATTGATTTTGATTCACAGTTTCCAGTCCATGGTCCGCTGGCTTCATTGCAGATACATCATGGAGGAAGGGCATGGTGGAGGAAAGCTGTCAGCTCAAGGCAGCCTGGAAGCAAGGTGTGGGGGGGTGGGAGGGGGAAGGGGCGGAGAGTATATAAACCCTTCCAGGGCACAGTCTCAGTGTTCAGCGTCCTCCAACTAATTCCCACTTCCAGTAGTCTATTCAGCCATCAATGGGTGAATCCACTGATGAGATCAGAAGATTCATGATCTAATCATTTCCCCAAACCCCATCTTGACCTCTCAGCACATAAAAAGCTCCTCCTCTGAGCACATGAAATTTGGGGGGACATTACAGATCCAAATGATGTGTGTATATCATTTTTAAAATATGAGGTCTGGGAAGCTGTTTAATAACTGGTGAGGGCTAAAGCTATGAGTCTTCCTTTCTTCCCCTCCAGTGTGCATCCACTGTTCAATTTCTTTTTTTTTTCATTCATTTTTTTTAAATCTTTAAGCCTAAGAGTTACCCTGTATTTGCATAGGTTTGCAGTTAGTCAGTGATGCCTGGACATAATTTGTATTCAAACATCTCAAACTAGTAAGGCATCCTTGGAACTTCATGGGTAGAAAAGCACATTAAAAGTGCAGATGTTTTTCAGAGTTGCTCTGGCTCTGAATTTCTCCTCTGCCCTTTCTTGTGAGCTGTGCACATGCACTCAGCCTCAAGATCAGCAGGAATGTGTGCGCAGCTCCAGCCATAGGAGCAGCCTCAGTCAGGGGTATGCTTGGCCGTCCCAGTGGAGCCTCCTCCCGCTCCCAGGAAGCCTTGAGTACCATTGCTTCCACTGAAAATAGTTCTGACCTTGGAGGAGCATCTCCTGTTCTTTCAAATCCTGTGAGTTCCCTTCTTCTTTTCAGAGAAGTTGTCTTCAGACTCTGCTCTCTTAGTACTTCTATGTCAATTAAGCCTAAGGGTGGGTAGGGTAGGGGACAGTCCCAGGCAAGAATGCAACAGAGTCCCACTGTTCTGGCCTGAAGTTTAGCAGATTTTCAAGGATAATTGTTTCTCAGATGTTATGTGTTATTGGCTAATGTCCAGACTCGGAGAATTGGTCAATTTTGTTAGTTTTGTCCAGACTCATAGATGTTTTGAAGGGAGAGGATTTGCCTGTCTGCTCACTTGGTCATTGTCAAAACTTGTAATAGGTTATGGTATATACAGAAAATGGAATACCAGCTAGCCCCTGATAAAGGTGACTTAGGTCTATATTCATTGAATTTGAAAGATTGCCGCAATAGAATAAGGTTTTAGAACAGAGAGTTTCAGTGTGTGCACCGTGTGAACATGTATCCATGGGTGTGTTGTGCAGTTTCGAAGGCCTGCCAAATCCACCTAGGTGAGAATGGTGGGAGAATTTAAGGTCACTTTTATTCTCTTTGCATATTTCCATATTGCTTGAATTTTGAACATGTGCACAGGTTTTATTTACAATAAAAAACCCACTATGATTGTACCTACTTAAACGAAGAAGGGAGGAAGGAGGAAGGAGAGCAAGGGTTGGTAGGAAGGAGGGAGGGAAGACCCCAGCTTGCTGTGGGGCTGACAGCCTGCTTAGGAATGGTTGTTATTTGGATCAGCCTTCCAAAGTCACACACCTGGGCTCAGAGGCTTGACAGGACTGCTGTCAGCCTCATATAACACTGTCCTTTGCCATGAGAAGAATATGCTCTTCTCCCATTACGATAAGGGCAGGATCTGCCTGTCAAGGCAGGATCTGCAGTTGGAAGGACCCTCCTTTAAACCTCCCTCTCTTTTATACTCTGCATCCTATCTGTCATTAAGTGCTGTTCCTTCTCTGCCTTAAATAACCAGCCTCAGCCTCTCTGGGCCTGTTGGTACCTCCTGCTTCCAATGATCAGCCCACTACCCAGCCCTGTTACGAGGCCTCCTAGACAACTACCGTGTGTTTTTCCTTACAAACCTTGGATCTCATCCTTTGGTCTTTCTACAATGTAACTCTGACAATATTATCCCCTATTAAAAGCCTTAAGTAGATAGTCATTAGTTTTGAATTTGGCTTCCAGGCTCTTGATGACCATGTCATGCTTAAGGCACCAATTCCTGGAGTTCATAGCCCAGTTTTTTGTTTGTTTGTTTTGTTTGTTTTTTTACTTGCTTATTCCCTGATCTTGAGAAATTTACTTCCATCTCTTCAGATTTCTTTTCTGTGAAATGGGAGTGAATGGTAACATTTACGTGTATAATTATGTGAAGATGAAATGAACACACACACATACATATGCATGCACACATATACACACAACACACTCTCACACACATATAGTCTCTGAGAGCAGGATTTGGCCCTCAGATTCAATAAATGTTAGCTTTAATTATTGCCTCTCTTCTACAACTCCTTATGATTTACCCTTTTGGCAGCCACAACATAAGTTTCCTAAAGCACTTTGGTCCTCTTAAATTTTGTGATTCCAATTAATGCTGTCCTGTTGCCTAAAATGCAATGCCCAAGCCCTTGTCATCTCCACCTTGAGACATCCCCACATCCAGAGATAAAATCCTCTTACTCTTGTTCTCAGGCGGCACTATGCATGTGTTCATGAATATGCATTGTGGGTGTCTATTTACAAGAATTTCCTCTACATTGGATTTGAGCTCCCTAAGGAAAGGACCTCACTGCTGTGTTTATCTAAATGTCCATTAAGTGCCTACTGAAGAGTTAGCATGAAAGAAGTATTTCTTAGTGGATGAAAATGAGAAAAATAGAGAAGACTCCCTTCTTGGAGACTCCATAAGCACTGTGGAACATTTTCACTTGGATCTTTTCTTCCTTTCTGGGCAGTAGCCTTTTCTATAGGCGGGCAGTGGATCCTTCTGCATTGCTGACATTGCCTGGCCCAGGGCTGTAGCCACACCTTACATTTGCTCAGAACCGTAGTTAACACTGATGATAGCACTTCCTGCTTTGTACCATGCTTAGTTGTTCATGTGACTGGCCCTCACATTAGAGTGTATCTTTTTCTAAAGGCAAGAGCTGTCTTGTTCTTTTATCTCCTAATCTCACAGCATATATTAGTGACATAACAGAAAAAGCACTGGACCAACATTGGTAGGAGTCTCAGGACCTGGGCACTCCAAGCATACATTCTTTTGTAGTCTTTCTCTTTTTAGTCTGGTAACTGTGCCCTAAATTATTTGAAGCCAGTAGGACTTATGTCATAACAAAGTGATACAAGTTTTTATACATTTGAATTGAGGTGCAAACACTATGCTTGGATTCTAAGAGCATGGCTGGGTTTCATTGAGCCAGTTAGAGTGCACAGGAGGGAAACTTACCCTGCTGAGGCATGGTGTGTGTGTGTGTGGCTGCTCCCAGAACTGAGCCCGGCCCACATGCTATGAAAGGTCACAGCGAGCATCCGCCTCGTGGAGAGGGCTTCCCTGAATGGTTACACGCACAGCATCTCCCCATATTCCCCACCCCTTTTCCCTGCTCTCTCTTCACTTATTCCCCTTAAATGTTTCCCTCTGTTTGTTTATTCCTTTCCTTTATAAATATCCATTTCTTCCATTAGAACATCAGCCCCATGAGGGCGGGGCCTGCCTCTTCTGGGCATAACTGCGTCTTCAGCTCCTGTAACAGCAGTGGTACTTGGTTGTCTTATCCAGAACAGCCAGAGGTAATAGTGCACTACCTTTCTCTACTCTTAAACCTGCTGGAACTTTCTGATGCAAGTGAGTCCTTTCCTGAGGAAAGCTTCTAGAGCTTTCTATAACCCCCCCCACACACACACACACAGAGGGTATCATGATGTCACTACTTCTGCCATTGGCCCTCACCGCTGTTGCACTTGCCTGGGGCAGAGGAAATGGTAATACTGACTCTACTCAGACCACACCCTCATACTTCCACCTGCTATCATCTCACAAAAACTACAAGTGGCAATAAAAATGCTTATTCTGCTGTATTCATGTTTGGAAGGTCTGTTTCTCAGTGGAAGAAATCCTTAAGAAAAACAAAGCACCTTAAGTAGATAGTCATTAGTTTTGAATTTCATTTCCTCCTTGGGAACTAGGAAATTAGTCTTTCAGAGATGGAAAGAAATTATGTCAACAGATTGAAGTGTCCTGTAGCATGCAGTCCAGCTCCTCTGCTTACCTCTACCTTTGCCACCTGCAGGCATGGACAAATGACCTGGTCATTCTGAGTCGTCCTTGTGTCAGCTAAGCGATAGAGGTAAGAGTGCCCCTCCAGCTGAGCCCGTGGGATGAGTTGGCCCCAGACCTGCTTGAAAAAGTCAGTGTTCCCACTGTCCACTCCGCATGGAGTCCACTGCAGGATGCACCAGCTGCCACGTACCATGAGTTCTTCCCTTTTCCTCACTTCCTGTAGCTGTGTGCCATGAGGATCCCTAAGGAGGAGGTTGACGGTCCACAGGCACCATAACATTAGGTGTGCAGGGTGGGGAGTTTTTACATAGTATATAATCACATGACTACTTTCAACACAGAAAAGTGGGAGGACCCCAGCAATGTTATTCATGCCCCTCAGTAAACACCCCACAGAGACCCACTATTCTGACCATGAGTTTCCCGTGTTCTTGAGCCTCATCCTAATGGAGCAATACACTATGTGCTCTTTGTCTATGGCTTCTTTTAGGCAATGGTAGTGGATGACCTTTATGGGATTCATTCCACGTGTACATGTATCCTAGTTCCCTTTAATCCCTTGATATAAGCCCTTAGAGTAAGCCAGGCACTGTCCTAAGTGTGTTGCATGTATTATTTCCTTTAATTCTTCACACTACCCTAGGGTAGGGATTAGGATGCATCTTCCTTCCATGGATAAGGCTCAGAGAAGTTAAGTAATTTGCCACAAATCACAGAGATATCAAGCAGTGGAGACAGAGTTCTCATTGAACTCTGGTTCCAGAGCTTAAGTTCCCCAGCAAGGGCAAGAGCTCAACATGCTCTTAGGATTAGATGAAACCAGGTGTGCTCTCAGGTTTATACTGAAGGTCATAGATTATCTTATGGTCACCCACAAAGGAGTCTGGGTGGGAGGTCTCAGGTCATCAGAACACGACATCTCCTTTGCCTAGTTTTCAGAACTCCTCACCTCACACACCTGCATATAGTGGTCTTTCCTTGTTAGCTAGTTCCTACAGAGATCTGGGATCCAGATCTGCTCCTTTACACTCCTCAGGAGGCTGCTTCCTCTGGGTCTTGTGTGAAAGACTGAGCTGCTTAACTCAGTCTTCCTTCTCCTTTCGGGATGTGATCTTTGATGAAGGAAGTAGATGCAGCTCTGCCTGATGTGAGTACCTTCCCATCCCAGTTTTGGGGATTTCTAAGAAAATACCAGTGCTATGGGTGCTCCCTGCCCCACCACCACCATGGTGTGCAGCTGGACTTGCTGTCCTCCACCCTCCAGTCTCACCATGTTCCCCTGGTGATGGATGACCCCTGTCTAGGGGGAGCTTGTGGGTGGAGTAGCCATTGGCAGAGTGCTGGGGACCATCTGGATGTGGACTGAGAGTTTTGGCTTTGAACAGTCTAGGGCTCGCCAGGATTGCCCCCCAACTCTTCTCTCCTGTAAATTCATCCTCTGAATTCCTATCTCTGCTCTGTATAGCTTTCCTTCTAAACACAGTATTATGCCTTTCCCCCCGGGCTCTGAATTAATCCATTACATTTGGATAAGATGGAGACAATGGTAAATGTCCCCTTGCAGGCTAGAGAATTAAATAGATAATCTGAGCTCTGTTTGAATCTGTGGCTCAGTATGTAAGGTGATTGCTAAGAGGCTTTGGCCTTCCTTCCTCAATGCAAATGAAGAGAATAAGGAAAAAACAAAAAGCAATGGTGGCCAAATCTTTTTGAATCTTGGCATTGGAGCCACTAGGCCAGGCAAAATATGGCTTTTCATTTAACCATGGGGGCTGTTGTCTCCTACTGCCTTCCCACAATCAAGAAAGACCAGCATTAGCACTAATCACACAATTGATTCCCACCCAGTGTAAGTTCCACACTCAATAAATTGTGCCTTGCTCATCCCTGCATCCCCAGTGCCCATAAGTATTAGCTCATAATAGGCATTTAATAATCTTCATGAAGTTGTTAATTAGCAGTATAAAAGTTATTTAGATAGAGAGTTGTTGCAATGTAGTAGAAAGACGATGGACTAAAAAGATGATCCAAACCACTGTCCCCCATGAGTTTTTAACCACCTGCCAGATTTGGTTCTGGATTCCAGCAACTCTGAGTTTACATAGTCCAGGTGATCAAGCTCTGTTTCTGTCTCCTGCCTTCTCGCAAGAACCGTCCCTGTGCCTTAAACACTGGCAATTTTAAGCTGTCCCCTTTTCTACAAAGCACTCACACAAGATGCACATGAGGGTGCTGGTGCCCATGCCTCCTGGGGCTGGTCACACAGATCTGGTGTCTGGACCCTCGTGGACCCACAGAGGGGGACGCCACACATCTTCATAGAGAAGCCGAGGCCTTCTGTCAACTGCCATTCCCTTGTGCTAGCCTCAGCATGATCTCCAAGAGTACAATGTACACAAAATTATAATGTTATCACACGGACTGGTGCCTACGGTGAGGACAGCCACTTAGGAAGGCGCACACCAGGGGCAGGAAGGCACAAAGGCCATTTCGAGACTGCAGTCACATGTATTTATATTTTTAGCAGAGGGGGTCTGAAATACAATTTCAATGAAGATTGCATTATGGATTATTGCTTGAGAAAGCTTTGGCAAACGACTAAGGAGAGTCTTTCTTTCCCAGAGGGGCCTTTTTCCTCGGCAGGGGTGGAGGGAAATGGGAGGGAAAGAAGGGCTGCTGCTTCTATTTTCTGAAGATGACTTGGGATGCTGTAGCGATAATATGTGACGGTTTCTTAAGCAAATCTCTACATGCCTCTGTGTGTGTGTGTGTGTGTGTGTGTGTGTGTGTGTGTGTGTGTGTGTCTTATTTGAATAGCTCAGACCCTGTTTGTCAGGCAGAGCAGATGCTCTCTCTCTCTCCCATTTTATACATGTGGGGGCCAAAACTTAAAGAAGATCAATGAACCTGCCCACATAATTAGCTAATAGCATTATCAAGTTCAAATGCCTCCACAAAGCTCACCAGCCCTTGTTCTGACTCCTGCTTATCACTCCAGTCTCCTCTTTCACCAGGAGCGTCTTCTCAGTCTAAATTCCTTCCAAAGTCCACCTGCAGTTTCTCTCTATTCTGTCTAATTTCTGCATTTTGCACATATTCTTCCTTCCCACACAGCCTGCCCTCTCCTGCACCCTTTCCTCCCTGTCTTTTTGGTCTTACCTCATACAGGAAAGCTTCCCTGACCTCTCAGAACTGAATCTCCCACCCTGTCTGTATGATACCATGCACCCTGAGCTCACCTTCATCCCGGCACTTTGTATTAAAATTGTCTATTAGCTCCTCTGTCCTTTGCACTAGACTGTGCCTCCTTGGGGAAAATTAACATCCTAAATTGTTCCATTGACTCTACAGTGGAGTGGGAGTTGGAACTGTGGAAGGAAAATACTAAGGATCATGTTGTAAGAATCTAGCTACACTTGAAGCATGCCCAGACCAGCAAGGGCTAAGGTTCACAACCACATCACCACCTCAAAGCAACTTAGAAGCCACTTTTCTGCCACTTTTTAGTGTTAAGACACTGCATGGAGCCCAATCACTTTGCTTCTTTTGAGCTTCAGTTTTCTCATAGAAATATAGGGAAGGAGATGCTAGATAAAGTGAGATAAGAGTAGTAAAGTATATTATAATGTATAAATAGCACAACAGAACTTTGTTAGTATGCAAAAATCTCCAAGATGCTTCTGAAGAGTGAGTGATATGGTCCCATTTGTGCAAAGAATAAATGCAAACCACAGAGTGCTCTTGTACACTTTTTACAAACTCTTGAGAATTGAACTTCAGGAAATCTTCTCTTCCTCATCAGACAACAGACAGGCAAACAGAAGAAATTTTAATCTCGGGATTAAAAATTGAAGAATTTTAAATACCACCCAGAGTGTCAGTTTGAAAGTGGTGTTGCTTGAGAGCCTTTCATCAATGAAGTCATTTATAGAATGTGCCTGCAGAGCCACACTCTGTGCTGAGCACCTGCAGTGTGCCTGGTGTTGTTTTGAGCACTCTTGGCGGCAGGTTCTCCCTCTCCAGTGCCAATACTGTATCTGCCACCAGGTCTTTGCTTGTTCTGAGACACTAGCCTCGATGTTCATGCCAGTTGCTATTGTTGGCATTTTGGACTGGATCATTCTTTGTTGGGGGGAGGGGGTTGTCCATCTGTGCATTGTATAACATTGCTCAACATCCCTGTCATCTACATACCAAATTCCTGTAGCAATCTCCTAGTTGTGACAATTAAGATTGTCTGCAGATATTGCCAGATATCCTGTAGAGGGCAAATCACCCCTCTAGTTTAGAGTTAATGGCCCAGGTGCTAGGTGGGGATACACTTCATCATGGTAGCAGTTGTTCCTTCCCACAGCAGCAGCTAACTCAGGCTGCTCTTCCCAGCTCTTGCAGACCTAGCTTTGTCACGCCTCAGGGGAAACTGTCACTGCTGGCCAGCAGCCCCTCCTTAGAGGTCTGGCCCCTAGGGACCTCCTCTGAGCTCAGAGACCCCATCCCCAACTGGGTAGCACCCCTCCTCAAAGTCCTGGGTTTCACGCCACTCACCCATGGGAGGCTTCTTGGAATTGCTGTGCTCATGATGGATTAGAGTTCCATTGGATCCCCATGACTTAGGTCATCATTTATACCTCTCTCACAATTTTTCATATCATGGCAAAGCACTAAGGTAGTTATTTTCTTCTGCATTTGACTGATACAATGTTCTTTCTCCCTCCCTCCCCTCTCTTTCCTTTCCTTCTTCTCTACACAAGCTTCCACTGTCTTTTAGAGCTCTGACATATATCACCCATCTCTGTTGCTTTGCTGGACTCTGTCAGGCAGAGTCAGTCCCTACTTTTAGTCCCCCAGTCCTTGGTGTGGGACTCCTCACCTGCGATAGAGCCCTGTGCGTCTCAGCTTTTCTTGCTGTATTGGAAGCTCTTTCCTGTGGGAACTGCACGGCATTCATTTCTGCATTCCTAGCACAGCACGGCAGAGTGAATGAATGAATGAATGGAGAACTGTATGATGCAGGACAGTTTCAGGCCTGGTCTCATGGTATATCACCCCTCCTCCTCGATTCCTGCCTGGATTGCAGTTACAGTGAGAGGAAGGGAAACCTTGACAGATGAGGCTGCAGAGGTGGGTAGGATATAGATTTTGGATGCTCCCAAGAACCAGGAACATGCAGCACATCTTGGAGAAAGTCCTGCTCCCGGCTAGGCAGAGGGGGTGCTATCACCAGAGGTCCACTTGGCAAGGGGAAAGCCCTCAGCATGCTGGGGGAGAATCTGGTGATGGAGCCATCCTGGAGCGGCTGTGTGCCCTGCACCCAACAGGAGGGGGTGGGCAGAGAGAGCAAGGCTCCCACAGTTCTGACAGCTCTATTCTGTAGGAAACAGATTCTTTTTGTGGAGGGAGATGAATACTCTCTGCTATAGACAATGGAGACCCAGAGGAGGTGAGAATAGGAAAGAATAGGAATGTAACAATCATCCCTCCTTATAGTTCCAGGGTGAATGGTTCAGCACTAGCTTTTTTTCTCTCTCTTTTTTTGTTTAATTATCACAGAGTTTTTCAGATTTCTATGTATTTTTTTAAGATATGAAAGATAATAACGAAACTGTCTATTTTGGCTTTTAAGCAGATTCATGTGGCAGGGCCGGTAGCGTTGTGCAGAATTCAGCTGGGTTCTGTTCCAGGAAGGAATAAGAGTCCATTATAGTTCTTAAAGAAAGACAGCGCAGCAGCTGGGGTGCGACCTGCACATCATCATCTGTGAGATGCGGATAATGATATTGGCCTTCCTTTATGTTCCAGGGTGTTTGGGAAAATCAAGAAAGACGAAGCATGTGGAAGTGCCTCGTAAACCATTAAGTGCCTATCAAACCCATCCGCTCATCCAGCAAACGTGTGTTCAACCTGTCCTGTAATATGACAGGAATATTGTCAGGTACCTGGGGTACAGCCATGAATAAGACACAGCTTCTGTCTTTCAGAGCTCTAGATGGACAGACATGCTTTGACAGACACTTGCTCTGCCACAGGAGGAGGTTAACTTGGTTTATATGACGTTGTTATTGCTATTACCTTTAGTAACTGTGCTTTGTTGCTAATGGCTGACAAGTTAATGTTTTTGTTTTTTTCTTAAAAAAAAAAAAGTATATAGAGGAAATAGATGCAATGCCCTGTGGTCAGAAGGTTTTGGGCTTTGGAGATAAAAGATGAAGCTTCAGGTTCATGCTCTGCTACTGGATGACTGTGAATATGGGCAATTCACAGCTCTCACCTTTACAAGCCTCTTTCTATCTAACCTAGAAGGTTCCCAGAAAACCGTATCAGCTAACAGATGTTAAAGTGCTTTTAAAACTGTAACTTAGTGTTTATAGTTTGCAGATCATTTATTAAGAATAATAGGACAGCCAGGCCTGGTGGTGCATGCCTGTAGCTCCAGCTACTTGGGAGGGTGGAGGCGGAGGATCAAGGTCAATGTAGGCAAATTAGAGAAACCTTGTCTCAAAAAGAAAAAAAAGAATAGGAGAAATTGGCAACATTGTCATTCATGGTTATTACCAGGAATGGATTTTTAAATAGCAAGGGAAATGGGAACTCAAGTGTATAGTAAGGAAATAGTGTAGACTCATGGCAGCTGAATACGCCTTAGCATGACTGAGCCGTGGAATCCTAATAACTGTGATTGGCATCTTCTCCCTGTGGAAAGGAGACAGGCAGAGATTTTCGTGCATCTTCCCAAGGTGCCAGGTAGTGTTTAAAAGAGCCAGGAGTTGGCCAAGAGGAAACCTTGTGCTTGATGTGACAAAGGTGACATTGTTCTTCCAACTTCACTTCCCTCTCTCATGCCCCGCCCCCATGGCTTTCTTTATCTTCTCTAAGTAAGGAAGTGGTTGGAGTGGAGTAGGGATCTTTTTATTTTTTTATTTTTAGTGTCTTTTTTTTTTAAAATCAGAGTTGTACATAATACTGTGGTTCATTTTGACATAATATACTTTGACATAATTTGCTACAATTCAGTGTCCAGTACTTTCCCTTTCTCTCCTCTCCTTCCTCCCCTCTGGACCCTTTCCTCCATATATTTGGGATCTTCTCAGGCAAATACTTATCTAAGAATTTGTCCCTCACATATACATACAGGAATCCAGAGATGATGAAAATTACCTTGCAGCACAGTGGGTGTCATAGGTCCCTCTCTGGACCTGGAAGGACTTCCCTTCCTATGAGCATCCTTGTGGTGCATTGCTGGATAATATGGAAATTAGCACAAAAGCAAGGATTGTATCTTATTTTTATGTGATTCATTCTATCTTCTTCCCCCTTCCTTGACCCTTTCACATTTTGTATCATTTTTACTCATTTTTTTAATTTCTTTTCCTTTACAGATTCCTTTCTCTTTGTCTGAGACATGTTTCTATTTTTTAAATCTCTGATGAAGACCTGCTTATTCTTCATAACTTGCTCAAGAAACTCTTTTCCCCACAGAGTTGGTTGTTTTCTTCTGCCACTATTTATCCAGTGTTTACTTGTCTGTCTTCCTGACCAGAATGAACCCTCTGGGGAAAGGAGCTGTAAATCATTTACTTTTTAATCTTCGGTATCTAGCAGATGCTTTGCACACAGTGGGCCTTCAGGAAACATTAATGACGGAAGGAGCCTGCCAAGGTGGTGTTCCATCCAGGGTGTGTAGACTCAGAGCAGCTGATGCGATGGTGGTCTTCCATGCAATATTGTCTTCCATACAAATTATCAAGATACATGATACTTTTGATTGACTTAAAGAGAGATGTGCTTATCTAAAACTATGGTCTTATTTCCAGAGCTGGTGAATCTTCAGCATGGGCCTCTTTGGTACAGAGAGGTCTGCCTCCCACCCTAGTCCGCACTGTTTTTTTTTTTTTTTTTAAACATCATATCTCTTTGTATTTTACCTGAAGGCAAATTCACTGACTTGGAGAGTGTGAGTCCATGAAGAAATCCCTTTAGGCAACTTGCCACTTTTTATCTGTGTTCCTTTTCCCATTTTAGCCTGTCATCGAGTTATTTTGGGGAAAGTGCTGCTCTGCAGGAGGAGAAACGTGCCTGTGAACAGGAGATGAAAAAGAGCTCTAAAGGTGCCCTGCTCAGCCAAAGGGGACATGTCCTTACCTGCTGCATCCTTTAATGTGGTGTTTGCTTTGGGGTTTTTTAGTAGTAGGGAGTGTAAACATAAGACTTCGACTCGACTCTTAGAGGTTTAGAGGGGGGGATCACAGTAGTGATCACATGGGCCATGAGGCCAGGCACACCTGGGTTCAATATTGGCCCTGCAACATCCTGGCTGTTCGGCATCAGTAAGTTTATTAGCTTCTCTAAGGTTCTTATTCTTTACCACTAAAATGCGCATCCTACCACTTATTTTGCAGGGATTCAGAAAGCTCGGACATGACGCATTTGGAAAGCCTTCAATAAATGGAAGCTAACATACCATTGGCTCTCCCCCTTGTTTTTGAGTACTTATAAAAATTTACCCTGAACAGTATTTAATGTTCCTTTGTGGCTTAAAGCATCACCAGCAAGCAATCAACTTCATATCCCTGTAAAAAGCACTTGTTTCTATTTCTGTTATGCCTTCCACGAGCTACTTTGATTTCAAAATGACATTGTGGTGTTTCAAGATGAATCCTGTATTTATCAGAGAAGCCAGAAAAAAAAAGGATGGTGCAGGTGGGGTGGGGAGAGGAGCAGGGGACTCAGCTTTGTGAACACTCTGCCTGGTACAAATCACCTCCTGCCTTGTAGCCGGGTGTGCGTGCATACACGCAGCTGTTGGCTTCAACACTCTATTGCAACTTAAGGTTCTGCAGGTGCTGTTTTGCCCTGGGGAACTGCCTGAGCTGTGTCAGGTTGATGGTTCAGGGCCCGAGTGTGACTCTTGTCAAATTTCAGATCCGAAACCCTGTATGAACCCAGTTTAGTATTCAGGAAATGTATCCATAGCAGCTGCTGTCAGGGTAACTATCACCAAGGGTAGCAGTTGATGGCTTTCTTCCTGCTATGTCTCCCCTGAACGGTCTTAAAAATAGTGCCCCCTGCATCACTTCCCATTTGCAAGAGAGAGAGAGAGAGGAAAATCTTGCTGCTCTCTTGCGGATAGATGCTCTCCAGCCTCCCTAGCCATAATTACATAATATTGAGCACCCTTTTTGGAGGCAGCAAACATTAGAATCTCTTGCTCATGTCTGTTGATTCATAAAACTCGGAATTCTTGGTGCTTACTCTCTGCTGACCAGAGAGGGACTGAAAATAAGAAGTTAGACAAATAGAAGGTTTTTAGTTCGTGAAGAGGGCTGTGAAGAAAATAGAAGAGGTGATGTAATGGAGAGTGAGGGGTGGGGCTGTCATTGGGCAGCCCCGGGAGACCTGTTTGTGAAATTGTTATTTAAGCTGAGATCCTGGTGACAAGCAGCAGCAGCCATGTGGGGGAAGAACATTCCAGGTAATGGGCTACCTCACACCCCTGCCGATGCAGTGCGGATCTGAAGGAAGTTTAATGGGCCAAAACTCAAGCGCAGGGCACAGCAGATGATGTCAGAGAGGCAGGTAGAAGAAGCCAAATCGTGGAGGACTTTAAAAGCCATAATAGAATTTCTTCTAAGAGAATGTGAAGTCATCAGCAGGTGTAAGCAAGGGAATTGTCTCATTTGATGTAGACTTTGGAAGCTCACTAGCTGCCCCGTGGAGTACACTGTTTGCCTTAGAGAATGGGAAAGGGAGACCAGTTAGGAGAAATACAGTTGTCTTGGCAATTGGATGCTTCAGACTGGACTCAGGCATGTGTGACTAGCAGTGGTATCAGGGGGTTGCAGATGGGAGGTCAGACTGCAGAAAAGTTTGCCCTGAGATCAGGAGTCTTACCTGGGTAAATGTGAAACCGTTTTGCCGCCTTGAACTTGATGACTCTAATTCTTTCTCTGGCATCTGAGCTTTGAATTCTATTTGTCATGAGGAGTAAAAGTAAAGGTGGCTTTCTTTGGCATATCAGACTTGGCCTTTTTGTTGCTAGCTGTAGTGTGTCTCAGGGAAAGATCATGGGCTTTGGAGTGAGTTCCTTTGCCCATTTATTGATTGGGTTATCTGGTTTTGGGTGCTAATTTTTTTGTGTGTTCTTTATATATCCTAGAAATTAATGCTCTACCTCAGATGCAGGTGGCAATGATTTTTCTCCCGTTCTGTAGGTTTTCTCTTCAACCTGGGTTGAATCCTTGCTCCATCACTTATAAGAAGGCTGACTGGATAGTTGTTTTTCTTTTAATATATATAAAAGTATTTAATCAATTTTTTAATTATAGAAAACAGGAGAGTTATTGTATTATACAAGCATGGAATATATCTTATTCCAGTTAGGACCCCATTCTTATGGATGTACATGAGGATGAAATTCACAATGGTGTATTTTATAGAAGTACACAGGAAAATTATTTCAGATTAATTCCACTGTTTTTCCTTTTCCTATCACCCTTCCCTTCCCTTTGTCTAATTTACTGAATATCTATTCTTCCCCTTTCCCTCCATATTATGGGTTAGATTCAATCTACTGGTGAAAACATTTGACCTTTGGTTTTTTGGAATTGGCTTCTTTCACTTAGCATGACAGAGTCCATGTCCATCCATTTATTTGCAAATGTCATAAAGTAGTTCTTCTTTATAATTTGTAATACTCCATTGTGTATATATACCACATTTCTTTATCTATCCATCTGTTGATTACATAGCTTAGCTATTGTGAATTGAGCTGCTATAAACATTGATGTGACTGCATCACTTTAGTGTGCTGTTTTAAAATCCTTTGGATGTAAACCAAGGAGTGGGATTGTTAGGTCAAATGGTGGTTCTATTCCTAGTTTTTTGAGAAATCTCCATACTGCTTTCCAGAATGGTTGCACCACTTTGCAGTACCCCATAAGCAATGTAAGGGTGTACATTTTGTCCCCACATCCTTGCCAACATTTATTGTTACTTGTATTCTTGAAAATTGCCATTCTGACAGGAGTGAGATGAAATCTCAGTGTAATTTTAGTTTGCATTTCTCTAATTGCTAGAAATATTGAACATTTTTTTGTTATATTTATTGACCATTTGTATTTCTTCTTCTGAGAAGTGTCTGTGGGGTTCCTTTGCCCATTTATTGATTGGGTTATCTGGTTTTGGGTGCTAATTTTTTTGTGTTCTTTATATATCCTAGAAATTAATGCTCTACCTCAGATGCAGGTGGCAATGATTTTTCTCCCGTTCTGTAGGTTCTCTCTTCATGCTCTTGATTGTTTCCTTTGCTGGTAAGGTGCTTTTTAGTTTGATGCCATCCCATTTATTATTTATTTTACTTCTTGTGCTTCAGGAGTCTTATAAAGGAAGATTTGCAAATGTCATAAAGTTATTCTTCTTTATGACTTTGTAATATTCAGCTATTGTGAATTGAGCCAGTATGTTGGAGTGTTGGACCTACATTTTCTTCTAGTATAGTTTCTAGTTAATTTAACATCTCCAATCCTCTGTTTCCTTGGTGGCAAAATGAACTTAATAATAATGCCTCCTTCTTGGAAGTTTGTACTAAGGTGTGAAATATCTAGTGCAGAGTAGACTCAATGAAAGTCATTTGCTTTGGGTATGTTGCCAGAAGTGGGAATGTTGGATCATCTGGTCCTTCCATTTTTAATTTCTTGAAGACTTTTCATACTATTTTCCATAAGGGCTATAACAATTGACCTTCTTAAGAGTGTACACAGTTCCTTTTTTCTCTATAACAGGTATGAGGTGGTCCCATATCCACTGCCTCATCACTCACAATAACCCAGACACGGAAACAACTTAAATGTTTATTGAAGAATAAACGGATTAAAAAAAAAAACTGTGAACCACATCCCCCTCTTACGCATGCAAACAAATGCATATCCCACGTACAATGGAAGATGATTTAGCTATAAAAAGAAGGAAATCCTGCCATTGGCACTGAGATGGATGAACCTGGAGGATATTATGCCAAGTGAAATAAACCAGACACTGAAAAATAAATAGGGGCACAATCTCACTTCTATCTGGAATCTTAAAAAAAAAAAGTAGGATACATAGAGACAGAGCAGCATAATGGGCTAACAAGGGGAGGGAATGGGGTGACATGAGTGGAAGGGTACCAACTTCCAAGTCTGAATAAGTCTAGAGATCTAATATGTAACACATGAGAGCTAGAGTTCATTTATAATATATACTGAAAATTTGCTGAGAGTGCATTTTAGGTACTTTGTATACATACCCCCCCAACAAAACACACAATACACAATAATTACAGGAGGTGATGGATGTGTTAATTTATTTGTAGTAATCACTTTACTATGTATATGTGTATCAAACATGCACAGCTTAAATCCATACAGTGAAATAAGTAAAAAAATAAGGAATGGTATTTGGCTGACTCAGAGCCATCTCCTTTAACCCTCTGCCTTGCTAACCTGGAAGTGCCTGTCAGATGCTGCTTAAACCCCTTGTACCTGTGAAGCACGCGTCAGTGGAAACCAACACTGAGTCAGGTGGTGGAGGTCGATGGGATTCCTATTACCTCCCTTGCTTGAACACGCTGTGATGGTGGATAAGCTCTTTCCCTCCCTGGACTTTTACTACCTCCTCTGTAAAATGGGGAAACTGAACCGGCCAGTCTGAGTAGCGCCAGTAGAAGTGACATGACTTCATTTGATGCCAGTACTAACTCTAACAACCAAGGCCATCACCATCAGTTATTGAGCACGTGCTGTGGGCCTGACAATGTGACACATGCCTGAAGTGCATCATTGCATTTAATCTTAAGGGTGTTCCTGGAGGGGGTACTGTTACTATTTGTGTTTTATGGAAGAGACATGGAGTCGCAAAAGTGAAAGTTTCTGGTGCCTTGCTGATAACAGCAGCCGGGCTCTGTTCAGTCCAGTTCTGCAGAACTCTTTGGGAATTCCCAACATGCCAGGCACTTCACAAGATGCTGCAGTTGCAAGTGGGACATTGCCCTAGGAAAGCCCCAGATCTCAGCCCAAGACATTCTACCATCTCACTCTTTTATCCTCCCACAGAAGGCTTGTCCTGAGAGCAGTTCAGCAGTGCAATCGCCTGGCATGTAAAGCTGGCTTGGGCTGCTTCCTTTATGCTGAGCCCTAGGGCTTCTGAATTTAGCAAGTACAGAAGGTTTGGTCTCCCCGCCACATTGCCACACCCCATTCTGCAGCCTGCCCATCTCTGCCTCTGCTTGTGTTCTTTCTTAGTTGTGCTTATTTTTCATTCTGTACAGTTTTTCTTCCTTTCTTTTTGCTTCTTTTTCTGTGTTGGTTACAGAAGGCACATTAGGGAGTGTTGTCAGAAGAGGAGACAGAGGGGAAGCCACAAAGGCCTTTGTCTTTCCCGGGGCCTGTTTGTGGGCAGGATGAGGAGGCTGCCTGGCCTGCTGTCTTCACAATCAGGACTGTCCTGTTCTCACTTGGGCTCTGCTAATTCCTGCTGGGTGACCCCAGACATATCCCCTAACCTGGTTGAGCCTGTAATTCTCTCCTATAGGATGCCGATGTGGTTATATTTGGGGTTTACATCTTAGATTCACTAGCCGTGTGACCTAGTGCAAGTCACTTAACCTCAGTTTTTGTTTATGTAAAATGAGGTCATCCATGAGGGTTGTTATGAAGATTAAGTTACATAATCCATGTAAGGTGCTTGGCGCCATGCCTGGTGTATCATAAGCCCTCCATAAATCTTAGCTATTAGTAATGACCATGCTGGTTAGCAGACTTAATGGATATAAAAGCATTTTGCAAACTGTAAAGCATTGTACATGTATTAGTTATTACTGTATTTTGGTGATGATTGTTATTTTGAAATAAGGGAGAAAGGACTTTTGATCATTTTTTTTCTTGCCAAGTCAGTTTTTTTTTTTTAAATTTGGGTTTTTATATTTATCTCCCTCAATAAAATGCTATTAATATTATATGAACTCCTTCCAGGGCATTATTATTCCTGAATCTGGGGCATCAAAGGCCATCCCAAGCCTTTATATACACAGAAATGGGAAATGAGCCAAAAGGCTGTGTAATTTCATTTTACCCTTTTACTTTTCTCATTGGACTTGGTAGTTCCCATCTAAACGAACTGAGTGGCTGAGCTTTGAATTCTTTCATCAATAGCTCCAGCAAGCCAATGTGCATTGTGATTAAAATGCACTGACCCTCCTGCAAGAAATAAAACTGCAACTGAACAGAAGGAAAGAATTAAGTGGGAAAAAAAAAGCAGAAAAAAAGAGAAATGCTCTGTCAAGACATCATTCTATTTGTGTGGTGAAAATCTGGCTGTGTACAAAAATACACATAAAGATACACAGGGAAAACCCTGTGGAAGGAAGGATCTGGGTCAGGGGGTTGTTATCTTTTTGTTTTGAAACTCGGAGTCTTACTTGAGGAAGGCAAGTAAAGTGAAACCTTTTGAAATGCTGGTTTTAGAGAGAAATAATAATAGCTTATAGGACTGCTGTGTTATTTCAGGCTCTTATTCTAGATAGTTTTTGTGTTCCAGGGAACAGGATTTTGACCTGCTTTATATTGGATCCATACAATAATAAACACTGTTATTGCCTGCCTCCTCTGCCAGGGCCTCCTAACACCACAGCTGCCAGCCTCTTCAAGTGTGTGAAACAGCTTTGGATGCAAACAGAGGTCTCAGAACTGTCTAGCCAGACACCACCTTCGTGGTGAAGAACTCCTAGTGGTAAACATTTCAGGACCCAGAAACAAAGCAGCTATCAGCTGATTTGAACTGAATACCTGATGGAATGTGGAATGGTCTTTTGAAAAACATTTTATGCTGGTTTAAGAATGCATTAGTGGACTAGGGGTGTGGCTCAGTGTGGTAGAGCACTGGCCTAGCATGTGTGAGGCCCTGGATTCGATCCTCAGCACCACATATAAATAAGCAAAATAAAGGTATTGTGTTCATCTACAATATTGTGTCCATCTACAAATAGTTTAAAAATAGTTTTTAAAAGATGCACTAGTAAGGTGGAAACCTGGCCAGTTCCATATATATCCCTCAACTCTCTTCTCTTTTAAAAAACTATTTATTTATTTTTGGTACTGGGGATTGAACCCAGAGGCACTTTACCACTGAGCCACATCTCCAGCCCTTTTTACTTTTTATTTTGAGACCAGGTCTCATTAAGTTGCTTAAGGCCTCAGTAAGCTGTTGAGGATGACCTCAAACTTGCAATCCTCCTGCCTCCTCCTCTAGAGTCACAGCGGTTACAGGAGTGCACCACAGTGCCCAGCCTCTTCTCCCTTTTTGAGTAAATCCTTCCTCAGGTATCTTGTTTTCTGATGCAGATAATAATTACCAGCATATGAGGGGCTGTATTAATTAAACACTTCTATTCAATAGAACCCTTATTGAGGGGCTATTTTGTGCATGTGTGTGTGTGTATGTGTGTGTGTGTGTGTATTTTCTGCCAAGTGCAAATAATTCCCTGATCCTACCCTTAAAGCAGTGATCTTCAAACTTTCAGTGTGCAGGAGAATTTTCTGGAATCCATTTTAAGACTTAGATCGCTGGGCCCTTCCCCAGAGTTTGTGGTGGGGGGATAGGGGGTAAGGGGGGATGTTGGCTGGGAACAATGACACTCTGCATTACCAGTGAGTTCTCCATGTGCTGCTAAGGCACAGGGACTGCCTTGGGAACCGCTGTCCTGGGAACACCTGGTATGCACAGTGAGGGGTACAGACAGACAACTGTGTTTTGTAAAACATCAGATGAGAAGCATTAAAATGGAGGCATAAAGAAAAGGTTCTGGCCGCAGAGAGAAAGGAGCAATTGACATACAGTGGGGAAATTGGGAAAGCTGGAGACAGGAGAGCCTTTGAGCGGGGCCTTGAACTGTGAGAAGGAGTTCGGCAGGTGATGAAAGTCTTTCCATAAAAGACAGAAGGTTAGGGGACAGAAGAAGATGCTCAAAGGTTACCTGCTCCTCCTTTTCTTCCCTATCCCTGGGGTAATGGGGGAGAGCAAAGGGTTAGATCCAAGGAAATCTCTGGTTCCTTTTTATTGAAAAGCTTTGATTCCAACTCTCCTGGGGGGTCAGGAATGAGACTGCAATTGTAATGGCAGTGCCCATATCCCCCAGATCAAGAATGAAGAGAATCCATTTCCTGCAGAAACAAAAATACCATCACTCAGTCCCCCAGGGAACCTCAAAGAAATTAAAAATGGAATTAACAGTTCATCTGGAAACTCTCTTTTTAAAAATCATATGCTTAGCTCACTGTTCCATGAAAACTGTTTCTGAATCACCCACTTAATGCTGCTGGTACGGGCTTCTGTCTCATCTTCCTCTGACTGTGGGACAAAGGGCAGCCAATGGTAGGCGGATAAGTGAGGTGTGGCAGGAACTTGGCAAGAGAGAGGAAGACAGTGAGGGCACGACATGACCCCCTGGGGACAAGCCAGCTGTGTGAGGGAGTGTCCACTACCACCTTGGGGCAGGGGCAGGGCCCACAGAGGAGGCTTTTGGAGCAGTGGCCATAGCGTTGACACGTGAAAATTGTTTGAAACTTGAACAGGAAGAGATTTGAGGTAAAGGGTGGTAGCTAATCTTTCAGATGTATAAAATATGCCATCACAGGAGTCTGAGGTATCTGCCATCCAAGGACCCTTGGGAGGAAGAGGTATAACTCTCCTTACCCCATTATAAGGAGTCCAAGATCTTTTTTTAATGGTATAGTTTATATTATTGAGAATCTATTATGTACTGAACATTTTATATGTATTAGCCCATTTATTCCCCCAAACATCCCTGTTAGTTACTGTGTTGTGGCCCCGAGTGCAGTGGCACGTGTGTAATTCCAGCAGCTCAGGAGGCTGAGGCATGAGGATTGTTAGTTCAAAGCCAGCCTCAGAAACTTAGCGAGACCCTAGGTAACTCAGCAGGATCCTCTCTCTAAATAAAATTAAAAAAAATAAAAAAGGAATGTGGCTCAGTGGTTAAGCCCCCCCACCCCCGTTCAATCCCCAGTACCAATAAATAAATAAATAAATAAATAAATAAATAAATAACTGTGTTGCTCTCATTATACACATGTGTTAATATAATCAAGTCATTTGCCTAAGGACACACATCTAAGAAGTGGAATGCCCCAATCAAAATCAAACCTAGTGGCAAAGTTTAGGCTCTTCTCGGACCTAATGGAATCCTTGGAAGGGGGAGGTCTTCCCTCTTTTATAGTATATTGATTGATAACTGTTATGGGTGACAGAAAACAATAATGTATTTTGATCATATTGGCAGTAGGGAGCCCCTGAAGCATTTGAGAAGAGGGGGAGATGATGAAATCGTGATTTTGGAAAGAAAACTTCAAGGTTACGTGCAGGTGGGAGAGAAGAGAGTTTTTACCTCTCACCCAGAAAATGGAAGAGTCTATAGTTACTCGATATTACCAAGGTCTTACTTAGGGAAAAGTCAAAAATTAGATTCACAGTTGGTGGAGTTCAAAGTAGGGGAGAGATTATCCCTGCGGAGAAGGCCCAGCCCAAGCACCATCCCTTCATCCATCTACCCACCCACCCACCCCATTCATCCAGCCTTCTCAGCATCTTCCACATTCTCTTCCTTTCTCGTCCTTACCATCACTCCCCTCATTCAATTCTCATTCCCTTTTTTTTCTAGAGGAGCCTCAATCCTTACCCTCTTAAATCATCTTCTTCTCTCAAGCTTTCTTGCTTCTCACCACCAGATTGAGGATCTTGAAAACACAGATCTTATTGCACTGCCTTCCTACTCAGAAACTTCCAGAAGTTCTCCATCCTGGCCCCTGCTTCCCTGCTTCCGTGTCTTTGTTCAGGCCATTGAAGCCAGATTTACAGAGAGGTAGTTATTGTAGTTAGGTAAATCGGATCTAATATCCAGTAAAATAAAGAATGAAGGCCATTATAGAGAATGGAGTCCAGGAAAACAGAGCAGAACTTGGGGAAATTGAAATGTTAATGTCCCCAAGGCCCAGAACCCATCCTAAGGAATTGTTAATGAAGCAGCTCCCAGCAAACAGGGAGTTGCTAATCAAAAGCCACCCTAGGCCCTTCCTGCCCAGATTACTCCTCCAACCCACCTATCTCCCACCTTTTGAGCCTTCCCACCTGCATTCTATCACTGCAAGATAAACGGAAACAAAGGACATGAATGTGGGAAAGCTGAAAGAAGACCTTAGCTATAAAAAAAGGGAAGACCTCCTGCTTCCAGGGATTCCACCTTTTGGATCCCCTTCTTCCTCTGGGGAGAAGTCTTTCTGCTGTCCTTTAATAAATCTTCTACTTTCCACTCTACACTTGCCTCCGCATGATTCTCTGGTGTTATACCCTCAGCATTCGGGGAAGCAAGGACTTGTCACCCATAAACAGCGGTAACACCATCTCAGCTAAAAGCCTGAGAAGCAGTGGAGTGAGGTGATGTTCAATACACTGAGCACCAGGGATACAGGTTTCAGGGCAGTCTTTGTGTTTACTATATGACCTTCAGCAAGTTATTAAAGGTGTCTCAGGATCCATTTCCTTATCTAAAACAATGAACTTAGAAGATGTACGTCTTGTTAAGATTGTAGTCTTACAGTTCTGTGACTCTCTGGAGTAGAAAAATATATGTATTTTTAAACTGATCCTAAAAAATAGATGTTGACATTCAAGTGTTTAATTTTCTTGCTTTCTGAGACCAAAGCAGACAAACACACATAGTTCCCGACTCTCAGTTCTGTGTACTCCGCACCATTCTGCCCTGTCTGTTCTGTCACCTCTCCATACCATCCTCAGTTCCTGGGGCAGCAGTGATTCCTATGTGTTATCTATAGCTGGTGGAGGCAGTTTGGCTTTAGGTTCAGACAGGTCTGGTATCAAATTCTGGATTCTCCATGTGTTTGTGGTATTTGGTAAATTACTAACTTCTCAGGTCCTCTCCCCTGTCAATGCCTGGTAGTGAGGATCAAAGTGGACAGCCACATCAGGAAGTTACAGGTCTTGATTACTCTGATAAATGGAAGTCACCCCCTACCCCCACCTGTGCCCCGTGCAGGGAAGCTTCCAGTCGCCTTGTGGTTGTTCAGAAAGTGCTTGTTGAATCCAGTGCATTTGAATTCCATCCAGCCTCTAGATTTTACTTGCTTAAAAGCTAATGCTTAGAGATCTATCACCAGCAGAATAGGAGGAGACACAAATAAAACTTTGGAAACTACTTTCACATGTTATAAATCTGTTACTTTAAGAGCCTGCTGTGAATAGTGAGCTCAGGTTTTTGGTCTTGTGGTCCAATTTTAATGCAGCCCTGGGTATTATGAGGCCATTGGACACTGTCCTCCTGGCATCTGATATGCTGTGGATGTGAGGGTGAAGGACATGATGTGTGGGGGACCTATGAAAGCACTCAGGCCGCATGGGGAGAGACCGAAGCCCCAGAGCAAGTGGGGGACTAAGGAAGTGTTAAAAAGAAAAATAGGTGGCTGGTGGGAGTGTGGGAGAGTACCCCCTCCCATAGCAGTCTTGCATATGGCGGCTCATATATTTACCTTGGTTTCTGCTCTCTGGAGCACTATTACCAGGGGACCTTTAGTTCCAGATGACCTGCTCCTGAATCAATTATCTGAGAACTGGGCATGGCTGTGTTTTACAGTGACATCAAATACTCATGATGCCTTGTCCTTTCTTTTCTTCCCCCTCAGCAAACACTTTGTTGCAGTGATCCAAGCCTAGGCAACGGGTCTCTGGTGGTCTCGATTTTTTTGCCGTCCAGCCCTGCGTTTTACACATGAGCACACTGAACATCTAAGAGGGTGTCTGACTGGCCCCGGATTACACAGGGGGCTGGTGCAGATCAAGGACAGCAACCCGGGTGTCCTGACTCTAGTGGCAGCCCTCTCAGCGTTCCGTGTATGGCTGTTTTCCCAGTGGGCTGGGATGGAAATGAAGCATGCTGAAAGCACCTCCTCCCCCCGCCCCCCATGTCTCCTTTGAATTCCTTAACAGTGTCCAAAATTTTTACATCACATATTTCCTTTGGTTGAAGGCAGCATTTCCTAAAGTATGCTCATTTTACGTTCCATACACCAAAAGGGTCCTATGGCCAAAAGGGACTGAGAAACCTTGCAAAAATTTATTTTTCTTTTTTTAGACTCAGGACATAGTAGCTAGTCAAGTCCTCAGTAAAGATATCTCATCAACTCTTATTATCCTGTTTCTTAAATTGATTTCCCTGTAGAACAGCACAGTCTGTATTTCACCCATTGACTCCTATAGATACCTCACAGAAATTGGTTCTGGAATGCATATTGGTAAATTGTTTAAAATCTCTACCATCTTCATCAAAGTTGAGGGTTTACATTAGAGACCATAATAACTGTAGAACTTCACGTTGGAGAGTTCTTTCCACCTCCATTATCTATTTTTTGGCTTACAATAGTCTCATCTGGGAGAAACAAAACAGAGATTTGGAGGCTTGGTAGGACTGAAGGCTGGAGATGAGATTGGAGTGCAGGTTTCTGAGTGTGCACATTTTTCTTGCAGTCTTCCTGACCTCCTCTCCACATGAAGCCAGCCTCCTGGCCCACCTCTATGACCAGGCGCTCTGTCTCCTAGTAATACACTTTCATTTTCCATTCTACCTGCTAGGTCACAAATGTACACTCCAAGGTCATAAGAGGTGGGGCTTTTGGAGAGTGATTAGCTCGTGAGGATTTAGCCCTCATAGTGTTCTTATAATAAAGATGTATTCGAAAACTCTAAGGGCACTAATCCCATCTGTCTCTTCCTGGCCCTTCCATCCCTTCCACCAAGTGAGGATGTAGCACTTGTTTCTTCCTCCATATGAGGTATGGCAAGAAGGTGCCATCTTGAAAGTTGAGAGCAGCTGGCACCTTGATCTCAGCCTCCAAAGCAGTGAGAAATAAATTTGTATTATTTATAAATGACCAAGCCCAAGGTATTTTGTTATAGCAGCAATAATAAACTAAGACACTACCTTATATGACAAGTAAGGATAATAAGGCTCAGAAAGGGTGAGCCCGAGGTCACCTAGCTAGTTAGTCATGGAGCAAGAAGCAGAGCCCTAAGGTTCTGAGAAGCCTATTGAAAAGAAAATGAGGACCCTGTGTGCCTTGGGGTGGGGAATTAAGCCTGCAAAGAAGGGCAGAGATGAAGACCAAAGGAACTCAAAGGCCTCAAGATAAATTTGATGATGCTGCTCACTACCAGTCCTACGAAAACTACTTACTGAGGCCCTTGAGCTAGCCAAACTGCAGGACCAGGAGGCCACAAACAGCTGAATTAAAGTAGAAGCAGAGTAACTCATGCCTACTCTGAGGGTCCTCATATATATATAAATAAAACATTTGCCATACATTGGCCTTGGAGACCCAGTGGCAGGCAGAGGCAAGTCAGGGCTCCTATCTCCAGTGTGAGAGAGAGCCACGAAGAGCAAAGGAGGATAGCATTCTGTGCAGAGATTACAAAAGAAAATCCAAAGTGCTGCAGGGTCTCTGAGGAGGAACAACCAGACTAGACAGGTCAAGCCAAGCATTAGCAAGGGAGTGCACCCAGTATGTACTATTGAAATTCTAGAATGGTGTTTTGAAGTATGCATATGAGTACATGAGGTGAAGAAGCAGTACGTGCAAGAAATGGAGACTCTATAGAAAAGTATAGAGGCATAAAATAGCATGGTGTTAACCAAGCAGGGGTATAAGATGCATGGTGGGAAAAAGCAACTGTAGAGAATAAGAAAATCATTGTGCAACTAGATCAGAAAGCCCTGATGTGCCAAACTAGGCAATTTCCCAAAGTGTTGCATTTTAGATGCTGAGAATTAGAAATGGAAGAATGGGACAGACAAATGTTCAGTTTTTAAGAGAAAACATCTAGTAATGATCTGTCCGTTTTGTTTGTTTGTTTTGTATGTAAATAGAATGTAAGCTCATGGGAAGGTACAAAAGAATTCCCAGAAAGAACTTTGAATTGGAGGTCAGGAAATTGAGCTTACATTATTAAAGGTGGGAAGATCAAAGTTTATGTCCAAGTTATGCTAATCCATTGTAATTATGTCATCCTTGGGGATAGGAACTGCTACTTCCACATCCTGTTAGTCTGGCACTAGCCAGGACAGCGTAACCAGGAGCCCACTAGGAGCCACATCTAGACCACATCTCTGGAATGGCTGGGTCTCCTACAGGTGGCAGTGGTGTGGTTCTCAGAGTAGCAGTGCACCCTGTATGCACTACCCTGTATATGTATGTGTAACTTGTCACACAGTCACTGCTGGGAAGAAAAGAAGAAGCTACACGCTCCTTCAGGGGTAGCAGGATTGATAGATCTCACAAATGGCAGGCAGATCCTTATAGATCCCTATTTACATGCGAGGGACAGGAGAAAGGTCATCTGCTTTTAAGACCAATGTTTTGAAAGAAGTGGGCTCTTTCCAAATGAGGAGTCATGGTATACCTATTGTGGATTCCTTTTTGCTCTGGAAGCCTTATGGTTTCAAGCTGAACCTCAAGGAGCTTCTCCCAGCTTGGGCCTGCCTATGGGGAGTCTAGGGGGCTGGCTTGCTGGGGAGAGAGAAGATAGAAGAGGCTGCTAGATTCGCTTCTGCACTTCCTGTTGCTCATCAGGAATCTTGGCCCTGGCCTAGCCAAGGGGAACAGCAGGCAGCCCTGCCAGGCCGCAGCTTTGAGGCCTTTTCTTTCTGCGTAGCACGTTCTGTGGGAACACGCCAGACTGACTTCATGCCAGAACCAAATCAGTCTGATGCACAAAAGCCCTTTCTTCATAGAGACACAGAATGTCAGAGGGTGGGACAGGTCTTAGATAATGGAGTCCAGAGTTCCCTGAGCCTCCTGCCTGCTCCCTTCCTCTGGACCCTCTGTGTTGACAGCCTGTCTCTTCCCTCCCAGAGCCTGCTGGAGAGATTGGAGGTTGTTCACTGACCTCCCCAAAGCTTGGGTTGGGTGGCACTGTCTGCTGCAGGGCTCTGATCCATAAAGTGGCTGACGGTTCCTGACCCTTCACCTCAGAGTGATCAGCAGAGAAGAATGCACTGAAAATCCCTTAAAGTTATCAAGTGATATGTAAATATTATGGCTACCATTATCACTGGCATTATTATGCTCTTTTCATAGAGATTTTCTTTAAAAAATTAATGAAAGGAACTTGCATCAACTAAGAATTGAAGCTACAACAAAGTATGCTGAAATTCAAATGCAATAAAACCAAAGTTCATGTTTTTTTACAATGTGCTGATTTAAAAGCAAACAAATGAATAGGCAAAACCATCTAGCAACAATGAACTCATTCCTAATCCTGCTGAATCTCTGTGCTGTTTGTTTCAAGGCTATTGAATTTTCTTCTCAATATACCTTCATAAATTAATATTTCAGTCAACACAACCCCCTAGCACAATGCTTCATTTTATACTAATTTATAGCTCCTGTCTTTTGTCACTACATAAACATACAAGAGAAATGAGAAAACCAGGTCTTGAATCCCCTTTGATTAAAATAGAATGGTAGTAATAATAATTATAGTGAACAATCACAGGAAGATCTAGAACCAGATCTGTTACAACCACATTTTCTACTTCATAAAATAGAGGTCACCACCTTCTTTCTAACCACATACGTGCTGGGCGTGTTGCTCATTACTTTATGCATGGCCACACAACCTTCAGTACTTTCTCTTAATTGCTCCTGTTTCGTAGATAAGGAAAATAAGGCTCAGAAAGGCAAAGCCACTTTCCTTAGGAAGAACAGCTTACAAGTGGCAGGTCCTATCTGATTCCACAGTTCATACTAGGTTGCTTTCTTGTATAAAACATAAAACTCCAAGGAGAAATGAAATATGAGACTTTTATCTGGTTTATCTTCATAGGTAGCCCATTTCTTGTAATTCATCAAGAATATGCAAATTCTAAAGAGCAGGTACCCCCCCTTCCCGTTGTTCAGTTGGACACGTGTCCTGGTAGAGCACAGTCCTAGGGACATGGGCAGCTCATCAGTGCCAAGACATGACGCCACCCGCAGTTCATCACTGTATTAAGCCCAGGGTAGTAACTGATGTTGACAATGAAGACTTTGAAACCCTTACTTAAGGAAGAAAGAAGGAGAATAACATATTGTAGAAGGAACACTATCTTTCTAGAGGTAACAGTTTAGAGTGCTGGTGCTCACATCTATGATTGCTGTTTCCTGCATGAGTTGACAAGTCTGGGTAAATAAGATCTTGGGCAACATATACAAATTCAAGATGATATATCTATTCTTAGAGCAACCATTTTATTGCCCTGATTATGTGTATCCCAAAATCTTATTGCTACAGGATGGTGCCATATAAATACACACATCTATGTACGTATGTGCATTCACAGTAACTGAGATGCTGAGATGACAAGTTACCATGAAAACCTAGATGTTTATACTACATGTTTTAAAAATAGTCTATACCATTTCTATCATTCATGTGATACTCATGACACTGTCTTAGCAAGGTGTGTGTGTGTATGTGTGTGTCTACATGTGGCTTTATGTAGGAGAGTGGGTGGGAAAGGAAGGTGTGTGGCAGGCACAGACCCCAGCCTTTTCTCTTCTTAACTGGGTCCCCTTGGGTAGCGTGTCTGACCCTGTAGTCACTCATAGTTTTAGAGGAGTGGCTTATCCTGCGTTGCGCCCATATTTACATAGAAGGAAAAAGTTTCCATTCCATCCTTGGGAAAGGAAGAATGGGAGCAGAAAGCACCTGCTCTTTGTACCTTCTCCTGTGTTCCTCCAAAAGACAGAGGGGGGGCCTTACCCGCCTGCTGGGTTGCTGGTTGAGATGCCACAGGTCAGGCCCTACAGGAGTTACTCTTGCACCTATGTGTTTCCTCCATGCAGAAGGTCCCTCTTCAAGGTAGTCAGAAGGGCACAGTCGAATGCTTCCTTCTGGTTGCAGGCTGCCATTTCTCCAATCAGACTTTGTCAGTAATAAAGTAGAGTTTGAGCTCTACTTTTGTATGCATTTTTCACCTAGTTCTGCACTTGGAAGGGTAGAAGGAGGTGGTTATCACCCCTGCATACCACTTCACAGGCTGATGTGATGGTTCAAATGAGAACACGGAAAATAAGAATCTAGCATGTTGTGGCACATATGGTAGATGTTTGGTGACTGCCATATCTGTCTTCCCCTCTCCTGTATGACCACAAAATCAATATGGCCTGGCTGGAGTCTTTATAAATGGCTTTCTCCTGCCCTTCCACTAGCAACCTTGGTACATGGTCTCAGACAGGAACTGAATAATTGAGTTGTGAGCAAGAGTCAGAATGGACTAAAAGCAATTTAGTGAAATTTTTTCATTTTCCAGATGGGAAATTTGAGGACCAGAGATATTAAATACCTTGCCTGAGATCACACAGCTCATAAGGGTGCATCTGGGCCCTGCCTGGGTCTTGTCACTCAATACTGCACTGTTTCACAGAACAAAGGGGGAAACTATGTCTTCTATAGAAGGTAAATTACAAGGCTGCCTAAAACCTGAGAGCTTTGTCAAGGTACAATGTTTCCATTTTGATAGAAGAATAAGAGAGCTCCCAAAATACTCTTCTTTCGACCTACTTAGCTATTATTCATCTCCCTCGCCCCCACCCCCATCATCAATTGCTTTAGCTTAGAAACCCCTGCTACAATTTTTCATTTTATCTGTGGCCCTGGTTTTAAGGATGCTCTCAGGTGGAGCAAAAGCTTAAGAAAATGTGCTCTTTGTACCTGCAAGAAGGGTCTGGAGACAGGAAGTCCATCCAGTACCTGGACCTTCCCTTTCTGAATGTCTTGACATATTCTAACCCATTTGAGGAAACGGCCAAGGACTATGGGAAGAATGCTGGGATCATTCCCATCCCTGTGGTGCCTACCTGCTGTGCTGGCCATCACTTGCCCTGTGGTCCCCAGTCGTAGGCCAGGTCTGGAAAGTGGTGACCACCATATTGAATGTGTGTATTCCTTCTTGCCCTGGAGGGAACTCTGTTATGAAGACATGAATTCATTCACCTTGAGACTATCTAGAAAAAAATAGAAAGATAGTTCTATTCCTATTTTATATACAGGAAAGCAGAACAAAGAGAAATCAAGAGATTTCAAGACTCTCTTCTGCCACTCGCTGTGCTTACTGTCCTTTTTTCCTGGAACATCCTTCCTCAACCTTGTTTTCCTGGAAAGCTCATAATTCTGCAAAGCAAGCTCCTGGATGAAACGTATCCCGTCTTTGGCACTGTCTTTGTGATTTCTGTGTTACATCTGCTCCAATATTGAAACTGCCGTACTGTGATCTGTTGTTTCTGTGTCTCTATCCTTCAGAAATACATTAATTTTTAATAATGATTGCCAAAGTCCTGCCAGCTCTGTGTTATAAACAAGAAGGAGAAACTCATAGCAGTTATGTGACTTATTTAAGATCACCTGGCCAGTAAGTCATGGGGCCAGTGGTTGGACACCATTCAGCTGGTCTCCAAAGCCTGGTCTCTTTGCCATAGTGTGAAAGTGTCTGATTTACCATAAAGGATGCAAATATGAGGATACATTTTACCCTTGGCTATCTCCTAATTTCAGTAACGACTCACTCCTATTGATATAACACTTTATCATTCACAAAGCATTTTTTTTCATATATAATCCATTGTTGCTTTTGCTTCCTATAACAACAAAGTGTATTGCATTATAGTTGAGGGAATGGAGGCTCAAATAAGGGACTTGTCCAGAGTTATCCTACCATTGGGCAGTCAGAAACTTGCAGGAAATTAAACTACATTCAGTAAACCCAAGTGACTTTCCCACATTGCAGTAATTGACTCTGTTTCACAGTTAGTTTAGCATGCAGTGGTACAGAATCTCCAAATAAAGTGTGCATGGTATTTAGGATCCCGAGACTTTCTTTTTGTTTCCAAATGTTGCATACTTTTATTTCTTTGACTATGATAGAATACAAAGAACATTGGCTCACATCCAAGTGAAGTGAAAGAACCCCAGTTCTCAGATTAAGAAGTGATTAAGAAGTCTTTGTATGTATATCATACTATTACATGACTCAACTCAGTGTCAGAGAGTGGAAATATTCATCCCTTTAACTTTTCTCTTAATATGTATAACACACACCCATGGAAGAACTCAGGTATTCATAGTTCTCCATGTTGTAACTCTAACTTGGCCTTGGCCCTTGATTACTCAATAACAAGGAAGGGAATGAGAAGGTTATGATTGGAAGAAAATTTCAAATGTTTTATATAAGTTGAAATACAATTTTTTTTTTGGCCAAGTTTGGTGTCTGAGAGATAGAAAGTACTTTTGACATATCTCTCAACAGATTGGGACAGGCCTGTCCAGTCTGCTGCACATACAGAGAATAAAATGTTTTCTGTGACAGAGCTCACAGCTGAATAGGGCCGGAAGACATGCACCACTGCCTGTCATTCAAATCTGGATGTCCTGGTGCTCACCATTCAAAAAAGGGAGGAAGGAAATCTGGGAAAATCACAAAGTTTTTTTTTATTGTTCAAAACATTACATAGCTCTTGACATATCATATTTCATATTTGATTCAAGTGGGTTATGAACTCCCATTTTTCCCCCATATACAGATTGCAGAATCACATCGGTTACACATCCACGTTTTTACATACTAGTGTCTGTTGTATTCTGCTGTCTTTCCTATTTTGACAGAGAACTGAATCGTCAACTTGAACTTATATGGGTAACCGATCATTTCCTAGGTAGTAGGGCAAATGGAAAAAGATGATAGAGAGACATCATGAACATTGTAGCATTTTCTCTTGAGCAGGGGAGATGCTGAACAGCCCTGTTAGGGTAGACATTTTGGAATAAGTGTGTAGGCATGAGGTCTGAAAAGCAGAAAGTACTTGGGCGCCATGCTGTTTGGACTTGATCCCATAGACAATGGGGAAGACTTAGAGCAGGGTGGAGGGCAGCATGACCCAGAAGTTGACTCTGGCAGCTCTGATCCTATAGTACCAACCATCATAACCTGACAAAAAATCTTGTGTCTTTAAGTGGGAACTAGAAGTGCTAGTTGATGAGCTGGAAAAAAAAAAAAAATCAAAGATCCCATTTTCCAACCTGTGTCAAGTCAAATAAATGGAGCCAGATAAACGTGGAAAAAAATCGAGATAGTAGCAAAATTGCCTGGAAGCAGAATGTTTTTCAAAGCCCCTAATGAGGTGTCAGGGAACCTAACGAGATGAAACTCCCTACCCCACACCTAGTTTTTCACACTGTCCTTTTCATCCAGTCATAATTAAGTTGTGAAATTGGAATTATATCCCATCATTAAAGACAGAGGCCCACTTTTCTGAGATCCTGCTTCTAGGAAGATGGCACCTCTGCCAAGTCCTCTCTCCCAGGATGCCTCTCTCCTATGTGCATGCCCTGATGTGGCTGCGGGCGATGGCACCATCATTTTAGATTTTGATTAAGAAGGGCCATGTGGAGCCTCCTCATTGATTTTGGTATTGAATTCCACCATTCTTAGTTAGGAATTATTAGGCAGCTGAAGTTGAAAGGAGAATGTCACAGTCCTTGGTGGTGCTGGCTTGTTAGCAGAGGGGAAGGGTGGACAGGAGAAAGAGGCATCCGTCATGGGCCAGATGCTGTGGCTTTCCAGATAGGTGGGTTCCCCTTTGGTTCTTCAGGCTGTTTCCATGAAAAGTAAGCATCATTCCCAGGTACAGATGTGGACCTAGGCTCATGGGGGCCGTTGGCCTGGTACAAGGTCCCCCAGTTGAGGAGAGAATCCAGGCCAGACTTGTTTTAAACCCATACATTTTTTTGTCCACTGTAATAAATGATGATGACCATGTGTTTATACCCACAGGCCCACTAAGAGGAGGCTCCCATCCACTAACCACCTCTTGCTGAGTGTCTTACAGTGCCCCATGTGCTTTGCTAAGGCATTTGGAGTTATTATTTATTCCTACATAAATGGAATAAATATTTGCTCATTAGAACACAGTCTAAGCCATTTACCCCAAATCCCAGAGTCAGGAAGAGTGGATTCCACCTCACCACATCACCTCTCAAGTTGGGATCTCCACCAGGTACAATGCCTGGTCCCAGAGGATGAGGCCAGACTTCAGGAACTAGGGGTGGCTGGTGGGATGAGAGAGCTTTTACCTGAATCCCTGACATTCTGGAATGAGTAGGGAAGGCATTCTGGAACATGGCAACTGGGGGAAGTGAAGGGAGCAGAGGCTGGCTCCACAGGGGGAATGGCTGTGTCAGCCCAGGGTCCCACGAGAGCATCTACAGTAACCTACTCACTAAGCAAGAGACTCAGCCTCTTCCCTGCAGGGCTGTTTTAAATAACCTTATTGAACAGATTCATAAAGCAATGACTGGAGGTGTGGCTGCCCTAAGGAAGCTTCCTGTGGAGGTTCAGGGTCCCATCCTCAGGCCTGTCTGGCCTCTATCCTGGCCAGGGAGGCTCTGGCCTTACCATGGCTCCAGCTTGCCTGGGGACGGACAGCTTTCCATCCGACTGCCATACTAGTGAGGCCCTGGGTCTCCAGGCCAGGCCTTACTCTCTCTCTCTCTCTCTCTGCTCTGTCACATCCATCTTGGGATTGAAACATGAACCTAGGTCTGTGGTGCCGTGTTTGAAACCTTAGGGGCCATATGTGTGTCACAAATTTAGAGTGTTTCAGATCTGGGAAAGACCACGTGACACATGTGTTACTTATTACATTAAACACCTCCTGCCAGGCTTGGGCACTCCCCATAACCAGACACATTAACATTTCTGCTACAAAATATACAATAAATAATGTAGGACAAATAACGCCATAAGCTGCCTTCTGCCAGTTCAGGTCATTCATGCCTCTGGATGAGCTCAGGTCACCTGAGACTCTGCTGCCAAAGTGAGTGGAACACGCACAGAATGTGCACATACATGAAATCGGATCTTCAGAGCAGTTTGCATTTTATAATTCAGATAAAAGCATGTAAATATTTGCTCAATACTTATTCCTGTTAAGAATGCATCCAACATAACTTTCCTACGTCCATATATGAACATAGCACAATGAATCTCCACATCATGTACAACCACAAGATGGGGATCCTAATTAGAATAAGATATGCTCCATGTTTGTATGAATATGTCAAAATAAACTCTACTGTCATGTTTGACTAAAAAGAACAAATTTTTTAAAAATTAAAAAAAAAGTTGTACTCATATGAATTGAGTGCTTCCTATGTGCCAGGCAGGTACCATGGTAAACCATTTATAAACATTTACTAAGGTGTCAGAACCTAAGATGACTATAACATCACTATCTGCTCTGTACAGTCTAGAGTCACTGGTCATGTGCATCTATTTAAATTTACATTAATTATATTCAATAAAAATGCAGTTCTTTGGTTAAGCCATATTTGATAGCCCCATGTGACTCATGGCTAAGATTGGATTTTCTCACATACCTGGTGGCTAGCTTATTAGCAAAGAGCCCATCAATCAGAGAAGAATGCTCTGAGGAGCATTAGTCTACAGTGTGAATGGCATGGTGGTTATGAGCACAAATTTGGGGCTTTACTGCCGAGTGCCACCAGTTGCTAGGAATATGGCTCTTACCAATTCCCTCTACCTCAGTACCTCCATTTCCTCCTCTGTAAAAAGAGGGTGAATATAGATCTACCTCACATGTGGGTGAGAATTCAGTGAATGAGCACAGAGAAAGTACTTTCAGTGGTGGCTGGCATGGGGTTATGTCCTAGGATGTGTTACCTACTATGACCATTGTTGAAGATGAGCAGAGTCAGGGTACAGGAAGATCTACCCTAAGACCTTGCTCATGTGCTGAACCTGCAATGGCCTCTGCAGACAGATGTCTCGGTCTCTGCCTGGGGCAGCTGAATGAGTCATGAGTGACTGAAGGAAGGGTCTGGAGTGTTGACCTGGAAGCCCAGAGCAAGCACCTGCTGCTGCCTAATGGCCTGGTCCTTAGCGTCTGGCTCAGATGCAGAAGTCCACAGTGAACTACGGCTATCCTTTATTGATTTCTTGGACCAAGGCTCAATTCATATCTTTTACTTCCACTTTGTTCCATTTTCCTGTTTCTAATCTTAATGTTTTAAAATCAGCCATAACGAGGCTATTGTAAGGCATCGAACCTGCTGTCAGGACTATATATTTGAGATAATACGTTGAAGCTTCATTGATTCTGTGTGACAGCGGTCGAAACAGAAATAAAGTGGAGCTGCTGCTTCCAAGTCTCCCAGTGAAGCATTGGCTCATTTGGGAAAGAGGTACCAGCCAGAAATGCCGGATTCAGACATGAGCGATGTCTACCAGGGAAGCCAGTGTTCTCTGTGGAAACTCCAGGCATGGAGGGGCGTGGGCTGCTCCCTTCACTCCTGAACCTCATGTGGACACCCATGTCATATCACTTCAGCTCTCTGAACAGTGCCATCAGTTGCAATATGAGCCGTAACTCTGACACTGTCTCCCTCACATATTGTGTAAAGACCCAACAGAAAGTAAAGCAATCTGTTAATTACAAGGCACTGAGCACACACTTATGAGTATTCACAATGCTTCTCTTCTGGCAGGAGGGGGATCCTCTGAGATTTAGGAGAGGTAAATAGAAGTGTCCTAGTGTGCATTAGTAACTGGCATTGCTTATTAAATGATAATCATCATTTTTGTGTCAACGGCAAATTGAGAATGTTGTAATGTATATGTTATTCCTATAGATTGATGGATGAACTGACCATTTTCAGTATGCAAATGAGTCTGCTGGTGTTGACACTTCTGAAGCTTTCTGAAAAGAAGGCTTTGAAGCACACTGGCGAAAGCCTCGAGTTTATGTTGTTCTTGTCTTGCTTATGAATGCATTTTGATTTTTGAAACAATAGGAAGAACTGTCCCTCCTGGAAGCTTGTATTTTTCCTTTTATCAAAAATAAAAAAAAAGAGCATTCTATCATCATTTTCTCTTTTGCCTTGGCCACCAGCAAGCTCAGAGCTTATTTTAATGCTCATTTGCAGTTTTTACCTTATTCTTCCTTTATTTTAGCATTAGAGAATTGGATTATAGTATGAAAGAACAGGAAGAAAGACTAGAAATGGAAGGATAGATTTTTCATTTTATAGAGGAAGAAATTGAAATTCTGGGGAGAACTCAGGGACTAAGGGCCAGTCTGTGGCAGAACTCAAACTAGAATTGCTCTCTCTGGCTCACGTCTATTCATCAGGCAAGTTCTAATTAAACAGTATGTTGTGGACATTGAGTCAGATCAGATGAGTTAAGTTGAGTTCAATGGAATAACTGAAAGTGTTTGATGAAGCCATGTCACTACAGGTGTGGCCTTGCTAGTGGAACCTGAAATACTCCAGGCCCTTGGTTATTCCATCAGTTAAGAATATATATAGCAACAAATCATCACTCCCAATTTATAGTGGCTTAAAAATAGAGTTTTATTTTTCTTACCTAAAAAGAAGTCCAGAACTATTGTTCATATTGATTGAATTATTCAAAAATGCCTCCAGGGACTTAGGCTGTTTCTATCTTTCTACCTCTGTACACAGGATGGCTGTCTCCGAGCCAGGCACTGTATCACCTTCCAGGAAGGATGAAGGAGGAAAAGCCAAAGCTTTCCTAGAATCTTTTCAGTAGACTTCCATTTCTATTTAATTGTTTAGAACTGTGTCACCTGACTACAAAACTTTAAAGAACTTTGGGAAATTGAGTACATACATTTCTAGTCTTTGTCATCAGTGTGATATTAAAATTTTTTTAACAACCAGTGGACCATGGACTTAGACTAATCACAATATATACCAACCATGACCAACTTACACATTTGTAGCAATACATACTGACGGAATATCAGCCTTGTCTATCATAGGGGTGACCGGAGTATTGACAGAATCTCAGTGCTATACAGTGTTCTATATAAGTATCATCAAAGATTCAGTAGTAAATATTTAAGGTTTGTGGCTTTAGAGTCTCTGCTGCAATTGCTCATCACTGCCTTTGATGAATATAAGCAGCCATAGATAGTACCTAAGCAAATGGGTATAGTTGTGTCCCAGTAAAACTTCACTCACAGAAGTCATATGGAAGCCCCATTTAGCCTGGACGCTGTCATATGATGACCCAGCTCTGCATACTTCTCCATACTAGGAAAGTCTTGACCATCAGAATACCAGAGCTGGCTCTCTCTAGCAATCACTTTCCAGGTGTCACCAAAGGAGCATTGCTGGCAATTTCCAATTTTGGACTAGATAACCCTCCTTCTCGCCCTCTGGGTAGGAATGGATAGGAAGCCACTTCTGCCTCCCTCAGAATGCACTCCCTATCACTGCCACATACCACCATGAATAATGACATAGACGTTCACCTTAACAGAGTGACCTTATGTCTTACACTTTGCGGGGGGCATTTCCTGTGTTGTCTGGCCTAATAGAATAAAGTCACGATTATACAAAAACTCCTACTTGGAACAGCCTTCCCTTCTGCAGAGGCTGCCGCACTTCGAGGACCTTCTGTACTTCCCAAGGACTGTGCCGTCTCCTGGCATCCAGTCTGCGTCCCATTGCTCCTCTTGTCTTTCCTGCGCAGCACAGTCTGCTAAGGGAGCGTATTAATTACCACAACAGGGTCATTGAAGTGAGCTCTTGGTTCACGAGAACCCTGGGGGATTCTAGTACAGAGACACATGCCCACACTCTTGCACACTCATTAGACAGAAGTTTTTGCCATTCCTGCCTCAGCCTTTGACAACAGGCACTTTATGATGGCAGAGTGGAGGATGTCGATGAAAAGCTGGAGTTTGTCAGAATCAGATGTTCGCTAAAGGCAAATTATGCAGGTCTGATGTCAGTCATGTGGAAGTGTTTGGAAGGCACACCGTTCACCTGGGCATCACCAGCTGCCAGCTTGCCCAAACCAGAATCCTCAGCATGGTCCTGAACACACCCTTCTTCCATGTACCTCCCGACCAATGAACAGCCCAGACTTTCTGAACAGCTGTCCACCACCCTCACTGCCTTGGGGTAGTGTCCTTGAGGTAGTATTCTTCCCTCTCCTAGTATGGGAATCTCATCTTTCAGGAGGCATTTCCTGACCTCCTGTGCCTGTTGCAGGCATGCTTGTCTGTGCCATGATGGCACCTTTTACAGCACTAACTCACCAGACTGCCTGTGTGTGTGTGTCCCCCTCTCCCCCTGGGGTACAGAGTCTATAAGGTCTATAAGGACAAGGATCATCTTCCTTATTTGCTATGGCCAGTATGGAAACTGGCACTCACCCAGAATCCAGTCCACTCCTTATCCACTCCTGTGCTCACAGGCAGACATGTGTCTCAGAGAGTTGGCTTTGCCCTGTTCTTAAACGTTTTAGGGCAGAGTGTCCCCACACCTCCCACAGGCTTCCACTTTCTGTATGGGGTATCAGATTTATATCACACTACCATGTGGAAAGCTCAAGGTGGACTTTGGGAGCTTGGAGAACTTTTAGGAAAAATATTCATTCAGAAAATAGTTATTGTGAGCATACTATGTGCTGAGTTCTGATTTAGGAGCTTGGGTTCCATGAATAATAACATGGAAATGAAATCATCATCTGCGTGCTGTATCTGACAGGCATTTTTGCTAAAAACATACTAAAGTTTTCATTTAATTTTATTATGCACTTATGAGGGGCCTACTATTATCCTCATTTGGAAAAAAGAGAAAATAGTCCCAGAAGTATTGGGATCACTCAGCTAAAACTTGGAAGAGTGTAAGAATTAACATTCTGCCCAAGGAATTCAGAGTCTAATTGGGGAAACAGTCATGCATCTACTAATGTATTCATTCAAAAAAGTATTTACTGTGTGTTCTTCACTGTTGTAGATTTGGGGATAAAGCTGTGAACTAGGTAGACTAGGTTCTTGGCCTTAAGGGACTTTAATTCCTTGGTAGAGGAGTTAGGCAATAAGTCAGTCAATATATGCATGAGAAAGACTTTCCAGTGGGGTTCTAATAAAGAGTGATGGGGCTGGAGAGCTGGTCTACCTGCATGGTTGGAGAGGCGTCATGAGGAGATAATGCTTGAGCTGAGACTTGCAAGAGGTGGTGAAGTGAAGATTTGAGTTCTGGGCAGCGGAAATGGTGGGTGCCAATGCTTTGTGGCCAGAAGATAGGGAGTGGGTACAGTGGCATGAGAGGGTCAGAGGGAGAAAATGGGTTTGGATTTGTGTAGGGCCTTGTAAGCCATGATAAGGACTTTGGATTTAGTCCAAGTGAAGTAGGACATTACTGTAGCATCTTAAGGCAGCAAGAATCTAGTTTAACTTCCTAAATACTTCAGGCTGCTTTGTGCAGAAAGGATTATAGTAAGCTCAAGAAAGGAATTATGGAGAGTAGTTAGGAGACTTGGAAATAAGGAGAGAGGGAGAGAGGGAGAGGGAGAGGGGGAGGGGGAGGGAGAGGGGGAAGCGGAGGGAGGGAGGGGGAGAGAGAGAGAAGAGGAAAGAGAGATAAAGAAAATGAATACACGATAAAGATGGTGGCTTGGATTAGTGCAGCCACAGTGGAAATGGAAATGGGGGGGAAGTGGCTGGATCCAGGATGGAACAAGAGAAACAGAACTCAGTGAGCTGAGAGCACCAGGCCCAGTGGGATGTGAACAGGACTGACTGCAGCACAAAGAAAAGCACAGAGAGACATTTAATCCTCTTCTTATCTAGGATTTTCCAAATTGTGTTCCAAGCGAATACCATGTGCTATGGGATGTTAAAAGTAGTTCTTGGGGTAAAAGAAAAAAAATCTTTTCATGATTAAAAAAAAAAAAAGAAAAGAAAATGAAGAAAAAGAGGAAAGAAAGAAATCTGGACAATCTTGCATCCTGTGTTGCAGAGTGATTATGTGTTTACATCTCCAGGAAGTTTGTTAGTAACACCAATATGATTTTAAGTGCCTTTCTCAAGTTTACTTGACCCTGGAATGCTTTTTTCACAGAACTTCTTGTTTTGCACCAGCATTCCATGGAGTCATTTTGGTGGGACAGGATGATGGACAGCAGTATTTTTATTTTATTTATAGCAAGATGGAGCTCAGACAGTGACTTGCCCAAGATCACCCAGCTGGAGCCTGAAGAAGAGCCTGGCAGAAATCCTAGCTTCTCTGCCTTAACACACTGTGCTTCTTCTACCCCCAGGGTACCATCTACATTTTCTGAGAAGAATTGTGCTATTGTGTTCACATGGTCTTGACTACAAATAACACGCACCCCCGCCTGCTGCAGGAACTAAGTGCTCTGCTCCATACACTGCCCTCCCAGAAGGGCCCTAACTCAGAAACAGTGATGCACCGTTCCCTGGCCAAGATGTCAGGCTTATAAATTTTTACCCTAATGAACATCAGAGAGTTGTAAAACTGCACACAGTGAGAAGTGCAACAGTCTTGGTGGGCTGAGGGGGTCGATGTACTATTGAAATATGTTTGCAAACTCAACTCCTCAGCAACATCCTAAATAATAATGGGCTATAATCAGGTGATAATTAAAACTGAGTCTAGACTCAGCAAAAATAGACCAGAAAGATTTCTTATTTTAAAATAGCAGAAATGCAACTTGAACTGTTCATTGTTGCAAGGGGTAAGACTGCATTTATGTTTTCTGGCTGTCAGGCAAAAAAAAAAAGAAAAAAAAAAGGTGTTTCAGAATCATATTTTAATCCAGATTTTTTGCTATCTTCTATCTAGGCAACTATATGTGAGTTACTTAACATTTCTGACCTCAATTTTGAACCTGTGAGATGCATCTAGTATGTCCTTACAGGGCCAATGCAAAGAGTACATCCAATAATGTCTGCCAGGCCCCTGTGTGGTTGCTCAAGCCAAGTGCTTGGTAGATGAGATCTATTAGGATTATGCATGTAGTTTCATTCTCTTCTAAATGTCAGATCAGTCTGATGGCGTTTGTTGCAGATGGTTTTGATTTTCAGCTATATGGGCATTTAAGTTGATGAAATTACCCTTAATTGCAGATGACAGAATCCTACTTTGAACTGACTTGGGTTGAAGATCAAGTGTTGTGTTTTGCTTATTTGATATTAAAAATATGAGGTGACCTATGTCCTAGTGACAAGGGATAGTGCGTGTAGTTTGGCTTCAGCGTCAACTGGAGTCTGGGACTCCAATAAAGCCCTAGTTCTCTCTTAACTGTGTCTTCATTGTCTCTAACCAGCTTCCTGAAGATGGAGGGGATGGCTACCAACAAACCTCTAGGACTCCATTAAATGTTTAAGAATTCCAGGGAAGTGTCCCTGATTGGCCCAGAATGGACCCCCCAGCACCATCACCAATAGACTGTGGCCAGGGTGCAGAAGCCTAGGAGAACATAAAAGCATCTATTTATACTACAGGAGGAGAAAGATAAACTATGGAAGCCTCAGACAGGAGATATTGAGCAGGCTGGAAAAATATGTTTCCAGTACCTCCCCTTTGAAACCAAACCTGATGAGAGATCTCATGGACAGTGCTCTTTGACTCATTCAGCTCCCATTGTACCTTCCTTCTCTCCACCACTTTGCCTTTGAGAGCTCCCCTTCCCATCTCTTTGCATGTGCTTTGCCTGGGAGGATAAGTCATCCTTCCTCGAGGTGCTCTGCCTTCACCCTTGCACATTCTCAAGTTCTTGGCCAGGTTAACACAGCTCTAACTTTTTCCTGGGAGTTTGGCTTTTGAGAAGCAGAACCACTCTGTTGAAGGTTTTCCCAGCCAAGATCCTAAGCTTTGTGGTTCTTGCCCTACCTGAAATCTGATTGTTCAAGTGCTTGATCATTCTAGAACTACCCTGAGTGATTTCCAGAATCTAGCTCTCATTTATGTGGGTTAGAGTTGATTTCTGTTGCTTGCAACTAAAAATCCCTAATAGATGCAGGCAAAGGCTGTATATTAATCACATTAGCATCCTCTGTACCTCACAGTGAAATTCCCTGGTACCCAAATGCTCAAAGCACATGTGATAGACTTGTTGGATATATATATTCCATTCATTTATTTCCAAATCTCTGTCCCCTTCTTTAAAGAGAATTCTAGATCAAGTCCAATATGTAAAACAGTTGAAAGAGAGACTGAGTTACTTGGGTGAGGAGAGCCCAAACCCTAGAGGTTCAGTCTCCATCTTGTTCCTCAGGGATAGTTAAGGAACCCCAGTTGTCTCTGGAATACAGTTTTAAAACCCCTGAACTTGAAGGTATCTCAGGTCCCTTGTAGCGCTGAAGTTCTACAATGTGGCTACATGTCAGGGTTGCCCTTGAATCCTGGGTGTATCATCCTACTCTGTTCTCTGTCTGAAGCCTGTTTTATCTGGGGACTTCAAAGATACCTTCCTCTAAAACAGTATCTCTTCTTAAGAGTGACTTCAGTCCCAGTCTCAGCTAAACGGTTTATGTGTACTTGTCACTGGGGTATTTCGTATTATTTAGGGCATTTGTATGTCATTAAGCATAAGGCAGACCAGGTTAATTGAAATTGTTATTTTTGGAATTGAAATTTTTTTTCTATTAATTGAAGCTGTTCCCCAGAATAAAAATGTCACATGCTTTGTATTTCACCGCTGTGGTCCTGAAAATTTATTTCACATTAAGATCATTGGATCCCAAATCACAGATTCCTGGCACTGCCTCCAAAAAAACGCAGATTTAGTATGGCTCCAGTGAGTCCTAGGAATGGGCATTTGTAAAGTAGGGTAAATAACTGGACCAGTATCAGTGAGTTGTTTTCATTCTTAAATACCGAAGGGTATTTAAAATTCTTAGCCTAAGTTTTATCTCAAACTGGATAAGTAGAACCATCATGGCTGCTTTTAGCTTAGTTTATGACATGGTGTTCAATAGGCCCATCCTGTGCTGATTCAAGCAGGCACTGAAAGCACCAATCCACCCTGAGGATGGCATCTGGCAATTCTGTCTTTTCCTACATCTACCGCATTAGTTCAAATTCACCTTCATCTCAGACCTGTGATGTCGCCACAGCTCTCTACCATAGGTCATTCTGCCCTTGGTCTCTTCTGTTTGGACTCATTCTCCAAAGAACACTCAGAGTTATTTTACCAAAATTCAAATCGGATGGTGTTACTTCTGCTGAAAATCCCTCCGTGGTTCTCACAGTAATGTCGCAACTTCTCGCATGTGTCTGCGAGGGAGTTCCTGTCTAGAAGCCAAGTTCTCCCTACTTCATCTTTTGCTGTCTCACTTATCCGATCACAATGGACAATTGTGGGTTCCAATGGCCTCCCACTCACTGTCCTCCTCAGCTTTGGTCATTTGATGCCCTCTGCTTAAAACATGTCCTGGACGAAGGCACCTCAGGTTTCTTCTTGGCTGTTTTGAGAGACTCTCCCCGGATCCATGAATGTTAGTGTGGATTCCTCTTTATGTGCATCCTACATCTTTATTGTCAAGGCACTTATGTCATAAGGAAGCTACCTTGGTCCTTTCCTGAGTCCCCTGCTAAAAACTGAACTCCAGGAGGCAGCGACTGTATCTTTAATGCCTCTTAACTTTCAAGACCCAACACATGCACATAGTGGGTCCATGTACTTAATAAACACTTGCCAAGAAGGAGGGCAGGATGGAAAGAAAGAACTTTATTTCGACTGAGCCCTTATGAAGGCGAAAGAGACCAGAATCTTACTCCAGAGAAAAGACCTTATAAGCATTAGGTGGCGTCATAGTCTCAGGAAGATGACTTGGCCTCTCTCCTGGAAGACACCTGTGGCCTAGGAGGAGGAGCACTTGATTCAAAGCATAAAGCCACAGTTTTCATGTTGTCTCATCACTGAAAGCTCCTTGATATTGACAAGTCACTTCATTTATCTGGGAGATTGGTGTCCTCATCTTTAAAATGGAGAAAGTAATACTTACCCCATAAGGTTATTTTGAGGATCAAATAAGAAAATATTTATTTAAAAGTGCTTTGCAAGTTGGGCTCAGTGGCATACTCCCATAATCCCGCTAACTTAGGAGGCTGAGGCAGGAGGATTGTGTTTGAGGTTAGCCTTGACAACTTAGTGAAGCTCTGTCTCAAAATAAAAAAAAAGACTAAGGATATAGCTCAGTGGTAAAGTTGCCCCAGGGTCAATTCCCAAAACTAAAGACACACACATGCATACACACACACACGCACATGCACACGTACGGGGATGCATGTATGTGCACACACACAAGAAAAAAAGTGCTTTGCAGATTGCAAAGCCATGAACTTTGCTGGATGGAGCTCCTAAAGGGCAGTGGATGGCATGTGATTTATCTCTGTGTCCCCAAGGTCAGGCCAATTGTGAAAGCTAAAGGAAGTTTTGTTGATTAATGGAATACAGGAATGAATGAATGGATAACAGGAAAAATGAAATAGCGAAGGGGAGGTAGCTCTGGAGCATTAGGTGACCTGAACAGAAATGACAGCGGCTCACAGTAGCCTTGGATAAGTTGCACATCTATACACATTACTCTTTCTTCCCCTATAGTGAATTTCTTGAAGTAGGGAGTGTTTCTTCCCCCACCACTCCTAATATCTTATATAGCCTTAATATTAAAAAAATTTAGAAAATTGAAGTGGATTTAAGCAACATATCACAATTGTCCAAAGGGTTGCTAGTATGTACCATCATTCCCGTTTTATAGATGAAGAAACTGAGACCAGGAGATGTTTCAGTGAACTGCCCAAATCTGCATGACTGGTAAGAGGCCAATCCAGGGTGAGACCACAGGTCTTCTCAGTCTTAGTCCAGTTCTTTTTTGTCACCAAAGTCTCTGCCCGATGGCCTCTCCTGTCAGCAGTGTTTCTGGTATGAAATGAAGCACGCATGTGCCTACAGCACACTGTGTGCGAGAAAACAATGGCAGCCCCTGTGTTAACGAGCAGTAAAGAACTCCCGCAAAGAAGATGCTTCTGTGGGTGTTAATGAATGTTTGTTCACAGATCGGGCCTTGTTTTAAACTGAAAAAGACCTAATTTTAGAATGCATTTGGTTATTCTTAAGCCCAGAGGGCATGTGGAAATAACCACTGATAACTACCCAATGTAGGAATGTTCCTCGACCTTAACATGGCCTTCTTCAGTGGCCATCTTTTTCAGGGCTCCATCTCACCCAGTAGTGCCAAAGCACAAAATTTATGGAGTCCTCAGAGTTTTTGTGGTCACAAATCATAAGACTTTATCAAACAGAAAGGGAGGTTTGCCTTGGAGGGTGAGAACATACTTTTCAGACACAGCGATGGGAATACAAACAGGCCAATTCAATTTCTTTTGGGGTCATGGTTTGTCGCTTTATTGAATGTAAGACATTCCCTTTTTGAAAGTCCATGGGATGTTTTCACTTCAGAGAATAATTTTCACATCCCATTCGACACCAAGAAATGGGTAATTATTATATCACTTGGTGGTTATTTATCACAGTTTGAATGGAAATAAATTGCTTCCAAGTGAAATCACGTTACACGGTTACCTGTCTGCCCTATTAATCTTTCGTTTAATTTTCTTTATTTTAATGTGCATACAAATGTTGGGACCTGTCTCATCTGTCTCCCTCATAATTCCCTCCAATGGATTTAAATATGTTTTAAAAAAAACTAAATAAATGGGTTAAAGGAAGACTAAGAAGTTGGGAAATAGGGGTTTAGCTAAGAATGGTAATTTATTTCTGAACTGGCTCTCTCCTTTGGAAAAAGAGCATACTAGAAATAAAAAGAAAAACAATGATGAAAACACATAGATATTTCTGCAGTAGACTAGCCAGTGATGGTACGAGGGGTGGTTACTATATTTTTTGGGTCCAGTACTACCCACAGTGTGATTGACAATTTTCCCCAGTGATTTCATTTCAACTAATAAAACAAAACAGTGCTGCTCTCCTCTTACTCTAAAGCATGAAGTCAGTCTTCCTGAGGGTTTTAGTCAGATTTTCTTTTTCTGTTGTGAACAAAAGACCTGACAAGAACTATTTTAGAGGATGGAATTGTATTTGGCACTCACTATTTCAGAGGTCCCTGTCCATGGTTGGCCAACTACATTGCTCTGGGCCCAAGATGAGGCAGAAGGGCCTGGAGGAGGAAAGCAGCTCAGGACATAGTAATCAGGAAGCAGACAGCACTTTGCTCACCAGGGACAAAATATATACCCCCAAAGCCTGCCCCACCAGTAACGTACCTCCTCCAGCCATACCCTACCTACCTACAGTTACCACCCAGTTAATCTCTATTCTTCCACTGATTATAACTCTAATTATCTGAATTCACCTTTGAATGTTATTGTATTGTCTCACACATAAGCTTTTGGGGGATACCTCCTACCTAAACATAATACTGAGCCTCCACCTTTCTGCCCTTGTCATCTAAACTCTGAAAATCTAAATAAAAGGACTTGTCCATAAGCCTCTTGTATTTATATATGAATCCACAACCATTGTAACTCCACATCATGTACAGCCACAAGAATGGGAAGTTATACTCCATAGTATGTATCCTATGTCAAAATACATTTTACTCTCATGCATAACTAAAAAGAATAAATTAAAAAAAAGAAAGGGCTTATCTAGTTCAACACATACTGAGGGTGCTGCACATTAGGTGCTGGGGATGAGGAGGTTCTTCTCCTCTGGGGTTCAGAGCTTCATAGGAAGCTCTCTCTTGCTCCTCCATCCCTGGGCCTACCACAGCACTGCATGCTCCCTAATGAGGTAAGGACAGATTTCTTGGCAGCCACTGGTCAATGCTCCTCAGGGGGAGGTCTGCTTTACTGGGAAGGTTTCTAGGACAAGACCTCTTAGGGCCAAAGCTGATCCTCAAAGGGTCTGAAGATAAGAACTGCCTGTTGTGGGATGCAGGAAAGGATTCCATCATTCCAGCATGCAAGAGGGAGGGAGGGAGGGAGTAAAGAAGTGAAGCGTGATCTCCAGGCAAGAAGGTGACTGTCACTCCATTTGACAATAAGCAGGGCCACTGGGGAAAGGGACAAAGGTAACACCAATGGAGATGGGTCAGGGTGGTGGTTGGGAGCAGAGGCAAGGTCCAAATTTAGGCAAGACAAAAAAGGCCCTAGTCACAAGTGAGAAGTTTAAGTGGACACCAAAATTCAGTGACCGAGACAAGTAATATTTTAATACAAGAATTTTAAAAATCAAAATAAATGCCAAAAGTTATTCTAAAGCCCAGAGGGCATATGGAAATGGACAGAGTGTCACACATTGAGTCACAAATGAGGACAAATCAGTCCCAGTGCTGGGTGGAGGCATATTGGAGCCAGAGGCAGAAGAGATGGTCAGGATATTGGTCCTGTGTTCATATAAGTGTTTAAACACTCACTTGAATATTTTTTGTGAGTAAACTTTTACTGGACACAGCCACGGCCATCATTTGCAAGTCACCTATGGTTCCCTTTATGTGCCAGGGGCAGGGTTGAGCAGTTGCAAGACAGTTTCTACACTCAGGCCCTTTACAGAATAGGTCTCCTACTCCTTAGACCAGACAGTCTCTGGAACCCCATCTGGTTCTACTATTTGCAGATTGTGTTTTCAGTTGATTTAGTTACTTTTACTGCAAGATGGACACTAGCCTTGGAGAGTATTTCATTTTATGCTCTGTAAGCCTTTCATTTGGTATCACATTAGACAAGTTTTAACGGAGGGCTGATCATGTGTTGGGTATACACTGGGTCCTAGTGACAGCTTGCTTCCTACGTCACTGTCTTCCCTCTCTCCTACTTGTCTCTGATGTGCTTACGGCCATGGAAGCACTCAACCAGTGCTTCCTGACTTGGTCAGGACTGGTGGCCAGAGATTCTTGCCAAAGTCAGTGTGGTCCCTCCAGGAGGCATCTGGAACTCTGTGTGTATGTGTGTGTGTATGTGTGGGGGGTGGTTTTGGTGTTTACAGTGACTTCACGTCACTCCTGGCACATAGCAGGAAGGGTCAGGATGCTGCCCACCCTGTGATATGCAGCACAGTTCTGCCCAGCGAAGAATGGTGGCTCTGCGACTAGCAGCCTCTTGGAAAAACTCTGTTTCTGTAGGAAACCTCTGTTCTTTGCCTTCATCTATTGCCAGTTTGTGTACTTTTCCAGAGATTACAGTAGAATTCTATTCTTTGCATAATGTTGTACCACTTTAATGAAAATGCTGGCTTTGGGAAATATGAAAATTACTGATTGAGAGGGTTTGAATGATGCTTACCAGGCTTTTCAGAAAATTTTTTATCGAGTTGTGTGTATTCTAATTCATTAAATTCATTAAAGGGAAAAAAATCTATGGGAATGTGGGTAGCTTTTTTATTTCCTATCCTTATTCATTTAATATAGTTTTTCTTGTTCTAGTTTTTTTTTTTTAATTTTGGTTAATTTTACATCTTTCATTTTTTTTCTGGAAAAGTCCTCTCCTTTAAGTCCTTGCTATAAGAATAGAAGTTGACCATCTCTGATTAGGAAAGTGGAGCCAGGAGACGCCATCTCATCAGGGCTGATTCTAAGACTCGGGAAGGCAGCCGGTTTGCTCCTAGAGTCTCAGTCCTGGCAGACAGTGCCACTCTGAAACCAAGTGCTCCCTGGGGTCCAGTTTGATCCTATTGTCTTCCTTTCTCTTTATTTTCCTGTTTCTCTCTTCTGTCCACCAACCCACCCCTTCCTCAGTTCCATTAAGCAGGGCACAGTGCATACTATGAACCTATTGAGAAATGCAAAGCTGGGTTGTGGGTCAAAGTGAGGGCCATGGAGCCTAATCCCTAGGTTACAGGCTGCACACCTGACTGCCTGTGTAGCCTTGGAGAACTGACTCAACCTTTCTGTGCCTCAATATTCTGCTCTCTACATTAGGGATTAAATAAGTTAGTATGTGAAAAGCGCTCAGAAGAGAGCCTGTCAAACTCCAGGATGGAGCTTCCATGTAGAAGGGACTGTGCAGGCACGAGGGGGATGTTGGAATGAACCTTGGGGTCAGATGGCACAGGGAACTTCACATCTTGCTGCAGACTTCCCAGGGCATAGAGGGACCAACTCTCAGCTTCTTTGGTTTGGAGGGTGAGGGTTGATGGTGGCCTGGCACTTGTACCTCCCACTCCTCCTCCATGTGCTCTTGCATTTACTTATGTATTTGAGATCTGTTGGGAGAGGGGTGTGGGAATGCTTCTCTGGTTGAAAAACCAAAAACAAAACATCTAACATTAATTCATTGACTTACCTATATTGGCTGTATTTATCAGGAAAGTAAGATGCACAGAGGGGAAATGACTTGCCTTAGTGAGATATCAAATTAGTGGTAGGTTGAGGTTAGAAACCAATCACTAAATAAATATTTGTGAATACCTAGTATGTGCTAGGCATGGTCATGGGCCATACATTCAAAACATTGTTTTTAATGGTCTATTCAATGGAGCAGGCCCCCCATCCACTCTTTAGCTAGACCCACCCTAACAACCCCTGAGACCCCTGTGCTGTCTTACCCTCTCCTCTGAACTGTCCACCTCATCCCATCTGGATGCCTCTCCCCATGTGGTTGATGGTGTCTTCACACCTGCCCCCAGTGAATGGCTTTCCTGTTGGCAGGGTCACACGGGCCCAGCACCAGCACCCACTGCTGCCCTCCTGCTCTCATCTCTCATTCCCCTCCTCACCCTCAGTTTTCTCTCTCTCTCTCTGATGGCAAATTTTTGGATACTTTGAACAAAGACCTTATTCTACTCTAGGGGAGTCTAGGACTTTTGACCTCAAGTCCAGGATCCACACCCAAAACATACATTCACTCAACAAATTTTTGTTGTGCACCTACTTTGTGCCAGTCGTGTTCTAGCTATGGGGCTCATAGCAGTGGACATTGGAACCCATATCCTAGTGGATGGCGACATTTGGTAATCACAGTGAATTAGTCAAATGTCATACAACACAAGGTTATAAATGCTTCAGAGATGTAAGACCATTTGGTAGGTTCTTAAAAGTTAAACATCGGATTACTATATGATCCGCTTGACCCCAGTCTTGGGCATTTCCCCCAAAAGAGTTGAAAACAGGGATTCAATAATATTGTACACATGTTCATAGTATCATTATTCACAACAGCCAAAAGATTGCAGTACCCCAATGTCCATTGGCTGACGAAGGTGTGAACAAAATGCGGTAGGTATATACATGCAATGAACTCGTAATCAACTTTAACGAGGAATGACATCCACACATGTCACTCCATGGATGAACCCTGAAGCAAGCCCAACTCCAAAGGACAAGTGGTACGTGACTGCACTTGCATCCGGTATCTAGGGCAGGCAAATAAATGGGCGCAGAAAGCAGAATAGAAGTTATTAGGGGTCCACAGAGAAATATGGGTGTCTTATTTTTTAATGAGCTCAGAGTTTCTATTTGGAATGATGGAAAGTTCTGGAAATGGATGGTGATGGCAGCACAGCATAGGGAATGTGCTTAATGCTGCTGAATCATGTACTTAGGAATAGTTAAAAAGGTTATATTTTATGTTGTGTTTATTTTACCTCAATAAAAATAGTTTAAAATGCTGCAGAAATAATAAGGCTGGGGAGGGAGGTCATGTCAGGCTGTTGGTGAAGAGGTTTTAAATAGAAGGAATTGTTGGGAAGATGGTACTTGAGCCCGAAGTGGCTTGAGGTGATGGGGCGGGGGGAGATTGATCCAAGGAAAGTGACCACACATGCAGGTGTGGTATAGTGAGACCGATCAGCATAGTTAAAAACAGTCCCTTGGACCAAGCAGTCCTGGATGTTGTTGGTCTCAGTTCCATACTTATTTTCTGTGTGACCTTGCACAACAAACTTAACTTCTCTGTGTTTCAGGTTCCTTGTTTACAGTGATGCTAATATCTACCTCACTTAGTATAATGAAGAGTCAGAGAAATAAAGCTCAATAGATCCCTCAGCACAGTGGTTTGATGCCAGGCTGATCTTCAGCTGTCCCTGGGTTTGTGGTCACCATCTTGTCTGGTATGTTTTTTGATGCTATGCCATGCAGGTGGTTCAGTATTTCACTCTCACCTCTGTCTGGCACATGGTAAAGGCAGCATAAGTAGTTAATAATAACTGCCACCTTGATTTTGATTCATTTAGCATTAAAACACGTGAGAGCATTTCACCTAGTATGGGGCACATAGATGGCAGTCGATAAATGTTGGTTTTCTCCATTCAGCCCATCAGCCATTCTTTTGATCCTCAGAAATAAGGAAGATGCAGTCCCTGTTGATAGATGCCCATTACTGTATAGCCAGGCTGTCCAAGACACCCAGAAGTGTACAGAAAGGCCTATCCAGGATGGGGGATCCCAGTTGTGCCTCCTAGGAGGGAAGTAGCAAGAAAAGGGAACAGGGACAGCTGCTGTGGTCAGAGAAAGAACTCAGGCTTGAGTGAGCATTGTTCAGCTTGGATTTTTCCAGCATTATCAATACTGTCTAGTACATCTTCAAAGACCCATTCCTTACGGGTGTGGTAGGAGCTGTATGGGATCTCTTCCGGTTGTCCCTCGGTAGCCCCCTTCCTCCTCCCCCAGCTGCTGTGACCCTGGATGCCAGGGATGCACCATTCACCCCAGCACCCTTGCCTTCTGCTGATTTATTTTCTCGTGATTCTGGAAGCTAAAGGTCGTATCAAGGTGACTGCAGGGTTGCTTTCTTCTGAGGCCCTCCTCTCTTTGACTTTGTAAGGTGCCATCTTCTCCGGGTCCTTACATCCTCTTCCTTCTCTATGTGTCTGTGTACACATTTCCTCTTAAGAACACCAGTTGTTATGGGGTTAGGATTCATCTTCAGAACCTCATTTTGCCTTAGTTACTGGTTTACGGATGGTGTCTCTACATATGGACTCATTCTGAGGTGCTGGAAATTAGGACTTCAGCATAAGATCTTTGAGGGAACACAGTTAATCCCTTACCACCCTCTGGCTTTGGGTTAAATTTGGCCAAAAGGAGCATCTGTGGAAGGTTGGCAGGGGAGCGTGGTTTAGGATATTGATTCCCCTAGATGCTGCCCTCTGGTACCTCTGAGGAGTAACCATCACAGTTACTATGGGCAGCCCTCTATACCCACCTCTGGCCCTCTTCAGGGTCCCCTACCCACCATCTTTCCTTGTTCCTGCAAAACTAAGGTGGTAATGGAACCCAGAATTGCTACCCTTGTGATTTCCTCTCATCCACCCTACCCCTTTATAAACAGGACTTTTACTATTTTATTACCCAATTTGGGTTTGCCATCTGACTACTAGGGATTGTGGGAGGTACAGGGAAAAATGGTTACACTGAGCAGTTTGTAGTGACTTTGGTGAGCAAAGGACATGGCTTCTATGTCCTCTCTGAGCCTCTGTTTCCTTGGTGCTTTATTAGAGCTTTCTCTACTGATTGTTTTTTTCTGCTTCCATTGGAGGCAGCGTGAAGGAATGGCGGGGAGCAGATGGGTTAGCAGGGAGGACCTGGCTTGCAGGCCGGCGGCTTCACGTGCCATTTGCCTGCCCCTGGGCGGCTGCCTCCATCCCTCTGATCCTTTCATTTCCATAATTTTGTAAAATGAAATAGAAACCTCAGGCCTTTTGGTGTGAGGGATTGATTAAATTACTTTAAATGAGAGAAGCAATGTTCAATAAATGTTTCATTTTCTTTCCTAAATAGCAAAGAATCCCCATTGTACTCTATTTTGAAAAAGCCTCTTGGAATCCTAACCAATAGGAGGCAACAGGGAAAGGGAACCAAGATCAGGTATCAGGGACCTGCATGGGTGTCACATGGGGGCTCTTGGATGAGTGACTTTCGTGTGATTTCTCTGTCCCCTACCCTGTTTCCCAATCCGTGAAACAGAGACAGTGACAGCAGCCTGCCACTCCCATCATGGCTCCTGAGCTGAGATGTGGAGATGTGGACACTGGGCACCTCCTTAGCCTCACCTGGTGCACGCTCCGCCATCCTGGCTTTGTGCTATTCCCTAAGTACTCCTGCTCCTCTTTGCCTTTGAGATCTCCACCCATTCCCCTTCATCTGCTGGGAGATTCACCTTCACTCAACCTGGTGAACTCTTGTTTACCTTTAGAGCTCAATGCCACCCTTTGATTCTGGGGACAAGCTCCTTTATGCCCCACCCCCCTTTTCTTCATGTGTGAGGATCAGTTCATCTGAGCATGTTTGTAAGTCTCCTGGAAATTCTTCTTAGCACTATTAACTGTGATTAAGCCACTACTTAAAATTAATGGTTTACCTTCTGTCTTTCTCATTGATGATGGAAGCCCTGTAAGCACAGGGGTGGTGTTTTCATTTGACAGTTGTGAATTGTGTGTAAGAGAGGATGCCTGGGTGTGGATTCAGCTTCGTCACCTGCCAGCCATGGGACCTGGGGCAGGTCACTTACGCGTTGTGCCTCAGGTTCCTCATTTGTAAATCAGGAATAAGAATAGGACCTACTTTATAGGGTCATTGTGAATATTAAACATATTAATAAATATAAAGCCCTCATGTCAGGGTTCATAAATGTTAGCAATTGCCCCCCGCCCCAAATTCTCCCTTGGCCCTTAACAGCCTGTGGAATGAAACAAGTTCCAGAGTAAATTGCTGGACAGAGCTAAGTGGAGGTGTGTCCACTTCAGTGTGGCCTCCTTGTGGTTGGACAGAGTCTCAGGCTCCATGCAAAAACCCACTGTGCTAGAGAAGGGACACTGGACATCCCTTGCACATCCTGGGGCCTCAGTGGGGGAGAAGCCCAGTTGGTCCATGTGGCTCTGGATTGTTGTCCTAGGTGCAGCTTGAGAGCCATCATGTCTGGTGCAGGCAGCCTTGAGGAGAGGGCAGCAGGGGTGTAGGGTTGTTTGCCTTCAAGACATTGGTAGCTTGGTGACTGTGTGGAGGCCACAGCTGCTGCTGATGTGCTTTATTTAACATCTCACTTCACCAGGAACCAGCTGACCTGGTTTCTGGGTGTGAGTTCTGGAGCAGGGTTCTACCATCTCAGTGTACAGTTCCCTCCCTCATGGAGCAGGGACACTAGTGAGGTGTTACTGTCTCAGGGAGCACTCTAATCCAAGGCCTAACGACCTCCTTCACATGTAAATAAACACACACATACATACCAGGGGTCTCCCACCACAGCTCCAATGGCTATCACAAGGCATATACGTTGATTCTTATCCTCATTAGTTAAGGAAGTCTATGAGTCCGTTACTTATGATCAATGTACACTGACTTTACAGTGTTAATAATCCTGATTATCAGGTACTTAAAAAAAATCTTAAAAATTGGTGGCGATAATGGACAAAAAGAATGCCATGAAAAAAAAAAGAGTAATAGTGCCAATAGCAGAGATCTCAGACACACAGAAGTGGCAATTATCTTAAAATTCTCGTAATTTGGGGTCATTTCCTTTAAGGACAATTCTCTTGAAAATATCTTTAGTAATAGCATTGCTTTTTAAAGTCATAGATTTTAAAACCAGAAGCACCTAAACGATGCTCTAGTCCAGAGCCCTCATTTTCTGAGAGAGTGTCAAGGACCAGGGTAGCTCATACACCAGCCAGCAGGCATGTGAGTCCGGGTACAGCCCCGTCACCTGAAGCCTGTTGGTCTTCTTCTGACTGTCGTATTTTGCCGCCTCCTCTTATTGGTCACCACATACATAGGAATCACCATTAAATGCCCAGGTCTCCATTGGTCACACAGTCTCTAACCACCAGCAACTTACACAGTGTCAGAAATCTTTCCCTACTTGACTGTATCTGCTAAAATATTAATACCTTTATAGACATTTTTAGATATGATAATTGGTATGTTCCTTCTTGACTTCTATGTATATTCTGAGGACATAGAGATCTTTAATACATTTTCCTTATGACCCAGATTCATAGCAATGTGTGTTTAGGGCAGGATATTTTAAAATACCAATCAGGAATTCTTTGGTAAGTGCTTACCATGTGCCTCACACTATTATGGGGTCTGAGGGTGACGGGAGAAGAAAAGAATGGATATGATTTCAGTTCTCCAGGAAATTCTGTTATCTACAAAAAGATAAAAAGCCAGAGAAAAAGGTGGGAGGAGACCTCTGGGGCATGCTGAGAGAAAGGACTTTGAAATGTGCCCTCTGGAAAGAAACAAGGGCCAAAGTAAATGGCTGGACAGAGCTAAGTTGAGGCATGTCTACTTCAGTGCTGTCCTCAGCCTTAGCCCTCCGGTGATCTGTGGAGTGTCCACTAACCTCACTGTGCCTCATCTGTAAAATGGGAATGGATCATAGTGACAATTACCTCTTCAGGTGGTGATGAGCATTAAAGAAAATAACATCTATCAAATACGGGAAACATGTCTTGGAACATAGTAAACACTCAACAAACACTAGCTTGAGAATTTCTAATTCCACAAAAGACTGAATATACCCTAAGACTTTATTCAGTCACACACCAAACCTTTATTGAGTGTCGGCTCTGTGCCAGGCTGTGCTGGGGGGTGAGAATTAAAAAGTCAATAAAACTAACCATGCCCTGAGACAACTTAGAGTCTAGAGCAAGAGCCAGCAAACTCCAGCCCTGGGATCAAATCCCCGTGCCCATTTTTCTACATAAAGCTCTGTTGGCAGAGTTGAATAGCTGCAGAAGAGATGGAATTGCCCCCAAAGCCTGAAATACTTTCTCAATTTCCTAAAATACTTTTTCTCCCTTTGCAGATAAAGGTTGCCAACCCTGAGTCTAGAGACTGGCAGTCTGTTTTAGTCCGCTTTTTCACTGTTGTGACCAAAAAAACCTAACAAGAACAGTGTTGGAGGAGGAAAAGTTTATTTGAGGGCTCAAGGTTTCAGATTTCTCAGTCTATGGATAGCAGGCTCCATTCCTTGGGGCTTGAGGTGAGGCATGGCAGAAGAGTGTGATGGAGGGAAGCCACTCAAATGGTGATCAGAAAATGGATAGAGAACCCATTTGCCAGATGCAAAATATAAACTTCAAAGGCACATCCCCCAGGGGCCCCACCTCCTGCAGCCACACCTTACCTGCCTTCAGCTTTCACCCAGTTAATCCCATCAGGGGATTCATTCACTGTTTGCCTTAGGACTCTAATAAGCCAATCATTTCTCCTCTAAACTTTCTTGTATTATCTCACACATGAGCTTTTGAGAGATACCTCACATTCAAACCATAAGACAGTTCCTGGACCATCGCATCAGTATCAGGTGAGAGCAGAGACAGAAATGCAGAAACCTTACCCCAGTCCTACTGAATCAGAATCTGCATTTTCATGCAATCACAGGTTCATTGGATGCATATTAGACTTTGATAAACACTGCTGCAGCAGATGTCAAAGACATTTAAATCATTCACTGATACAGTGAAAAAATATTATGATCGAGGGTTGTATTGTAGGAGATGGTTTCTTGAACACATAATGTCAGGGGCTGGACTAAATGTTTTTTATATAGTACCTTATTTGGTTTTAATGATGATTCAGAAGAGGATGGTACTTTTAACTTTAGTTGAAGAAATTAAGACTCAGCAAGACAGGGTGGTTGTACCTAAGGCTTTCTGATGCTAAAAGGCAGAGCTGGAGTTGGAATCTTGATCTATCAACTGCAGACCACTGGCTTGTCATTATCATCATGCTGTTCTGCTTCCTAAAAGCAAAATAAAAGAGGGGTCAAGGAGGAATTTCCCAGAGAAATCTTGCAGAATTTGATCAGCGCCTATAGCAGTCAGAGTCCAATCATAAAGACAGAATCCACTCAAAGAATAGAAAACAGAGAAAATTTAATTCAGAGTCTAGGTTGCACAGTGATGGAAGAGCTGCAGAGCCATCAGGAGATTGAGTGACTCTCAGAGATTAGTGATAGCAGGATGCTGCTACCACCCTTAGGCTGGAGGGACAAAGTAAAGAATTTGTGTTGCTGGAATCCCACGGCCAGCCCCAGAGCCCCTCACCCTCAGTGGGTCTCTCCAGTCAAGGATCTAGTCACAGAGATCCAGAGTCTGGGTGATGCTGCCCAAGGCAGAGACAGGGGAGTAATGAGATTCTCCCTACATGTACTGCTTCCCACTTCCATTTCCCCTCTAATTGAACACAGGCTAAAGTATGAGCCCAGAACACATGGCCTCAGACTCAAGCTTCTGCAGTACAGAACAGAGTGAGCCACAGGCAAACAGTAGGCCTAAGAGCAAAGGGGCCAGGGGAGGTCTTCCCGGTGTCTGTAAGGACCCCGTGCTAGGAGGAGGCCCCAGCCACTATCATAGGTGCCTTCTATCCCAGGCACTCTCAAGGTTGTTTTTATGCCCCATTTTTGTGCCCTTAGATTGATGATATGGGGCTTTGTCTCTAGTTTTCTTTTGGTCCCTTTAATGCACACTTTACTGTGTCACATTCTATCACATTCTCTTGATTTCTCATTTTGAGTCAAATTCTTCATTCCTACCCTGCCCAGCTCTAAGATTTAGCACTGTAGGTTTCCCTGTGTCCAGGAACTAAAACTGTGGAATAGGGTCTTGAGTGACAAGTAGAATTCTTTAGGTAGAAAAGGGTGGTTTAGAACTCTTGGTGAGAAGAGATCATGTACAGTGGAGGCAGATAAATTTTATGGTCTGTGGGTCTGTGTGTTACCTCCAAATGTTGGTGCTTTATTCTGGTGTTTGCCATTGTAGTCATTAAATAAAGAAGAAATACAGTTGTCTTGTTTCATGAACACTTTATCCTAGCTGAAGAATGGTTGTTGGAATAAAAGAAACCAAATTGGGAGGAAAGAGTCCAGTTAGAACTTGTTGTAATAACATGGGTGAGAGATAGCAGTTCACTGTCTAATCTCTACTTAAACATAAGTTTAAGCAAAGGGTCCTTCCCGGATCATAGAGTGATTCTAGTTTACTTTAACATGGCCACTCTCTTCCCATTATGATTTTTTTGATTAAGAAAGATGTGTGATATTTTCAATGGAAGGAACTGGAAATCTGCTGGGGTTGGTAGGTGTGTGCTTTAGGAAAGAAGTTTTCTAGATCTAAAAAAGAGATGGGCAAGGAGAAGTTCATCTTCTTCTCTTCTAATCAAGAGTGAGGGAATAAACTAGCACAGGCATATGGCTGCCATCTTGGATTGATGAGGGAATGAGATGAAGAGGGAGAGCCAACCTTTTGCAGGTAAAAGGAATGCACCTTGAAATGCCACTGAATCTGGATATCTGTGATGTGACAGCATGAACCACTTACAGTTTAACTACTTTCCTAATAATTACGGAAGAAAATCAGGAGGTCAGAGGACTTGGTGGCTTGACTGCTAGTGGGCAGTGGGGAAGAGGGGTTTGCCTATAAGTCATTGGTTTTGAGCTTGGGTCACTAGACAGATGATGTGCTAATTACCAAAGTGAAAGCCCCAGAAAGAAGCCTTGAGAACAGCATGGTAAGAGCATGCATTTGGAGAATAGCCAAACTTTGGTTGGTTGTAGGCTATAGATAGGAGCTTATGGTGAGCTGAGGGGGTTCCATGCTATGATGATGATGTTATATGGGTGGGTCTGAGGGCCATCGTTTGCCACCTCTGTGACCCTATGGGCATGTTCCTTAACTTTTCTAAGCTTCAGCTTCTTAACAACATGGGGCTAGTACTGCCTGGCTCACAGGGCCGTCATTGTGAGGAAAGATGGCATGAGTATGTAAACCAAATGTAACTATTATTAGTCAATGGGACACTTGGGTGCTGCGATGGTGATGTGCTGAGAGTCCTACAGGTCTCAGCTGAGGAGGGCTGTGGCATGGTGAGCAAGAGCAGGTCTTGACCTGTAATTGTTAGGCTTTCCATGGGCTCTGAATCTTTTCTTGAAAGGAAACTTTTCAGATGAGTAAACAAGTAAAACTGATAAGAAACAAACAAACATGGCTGCTTTATTGGAGGAAGATGGGGATGGAGGGACCTACCTTACCTCTTCTGAAGGATGGGGAAGGGCAAGGAGCCTGCAGATCTCTATGGGAGCAGGTTGCAAATTGCCAATACAGACAGAAAGGGCTGACGACAATGGCAGTGGACACTGGTGCAATATATTTATAAGGAGCACTTTCAAGGAAGCACTGGATTATTAAATATGTATGGTTCTGAGTCCGCTTATGCATCTGAACAATTCAAGTCAGAGTGCCTACTCACCTTTGGAATTTTGCTCAAGTGTCTTCCTTGATGTGCTGCACAAGTCCTTTCTTTGCCTCTCTTCCAGCAAATCAGCCTCCTTGCTAGTGTGTCTGCCTGCCTGACCTTGAGCTGGGCTGTGTCTGGTCATGTGTCCTGGGTCAGGTGCTTGTACTTGGCTGATTATCCCTCTGAATGAGCAGCAGGAGCTCAATGGAGATGCCAGCCTATGGGTTCAGGGCTATGATCTGGGACCCAAAGTGTGAAGGTAGGACCGGATGCCCACCCCAAGAAATTTGCAGAGTTTTGAGTAAGGGCAAGAGAGAAGGAGACAGGGAAAGAGTTGATGCCCAAATCTTGAAGATTAAATTTTCACCCCAATAGACGGGAGCCTAGTGGCAAACAAAAGGGAATGGGTGCCTTATGGGATGAGAGGAGACAAATAAGATGCAAAAAGTTAAACAATGCCAGGGGTCTCACGGGCAGCAGAACCCAGGGTGGACTTCAAGGCAGATCTCTGACTGTATTGCACATAGCCCCTGTCTTCTTCTGTTCTTCCAGTGCCAGCACAACATGGGCACTTGGTTGGTTGAGTGATTGAACGAAACCATTCCATCTTCATTCTTTTATCTAGATGTCAGTTGCTTGTTTAAATGGAGTTTTCCTGACCCTGCTTGGCATTTCAACCATGCAAACTTGGTGGGCTCTGTGTTGCTACACATCCACACAGAGACCTCCCCTCCTCCCCTGGCTCCCCCACGCTGGTTCTTGGTGTCCAAGATCAAAGAGAAATATTGTTCAAACTGCAGATGAAGAAACAAGGCTGGCTGCCTTTGATGTCGGGCTGCAGCGGTGTAATCTGTGCCCCCGACTTGCTTTTACTGCCGATGCAATTTGCAGCTGCTATGTGGAGTCTAGGTAATTGTTTCTCCAACCCAAACACCACTAGTATTTTTTATTTAAGTGTAAATTTTCATTTGGATAAATAAACAGTTCCTGTCTGCCCCCAGTGGATGGTGGGCCTGAAACACGGGGCGCTGGTGGTTTTCATGAAAACAGAGACCAGGTAATCAGGAAGGCCTAACAAGAGGCCATTATGTAGAGTGCACCCTTCTTTAACTTTCCCTTTTATTGGAATGGTGTAATTTCAGTTTCATAAATACTAAGAGGTTTACCGCTGGGCACTGGGGCTATCCATCTCATTCACCTCGGAAATTAAGCCTGCTGCCTTGCCCGGCAATGTTTCTCTTTGTCTCTAATATCACTTTAGCTGCCTTTAGGAACCAAGCCAGGATGTAAAGAATTCAGACCGTTTTATTTTTTACAAGGTCAGATTGCTCATGATTCCTAATAGAGAACATTGAAAACCTTTTTATTGAGGGGCAATTCTTTGTCTAATATATCTCTCCTTCCAGAAACAGTCTCAGCCAAAGACATTAACTGAAAACCTTAATCTTTGTTCAAGATAATAATAGTAGTAATAATAATAGTGGCAAAAAAAATGCCACGGATTCATAAACAGACAGACACAGGCCTAGGTGCTGCAGGAGCATTATCTCGTGTAATCTTGCAGCAACTCGGCAAGACAGCTGTCAGAGCTCTGTTTTGCAAGGAAAGGATGCTGAGGCTCGGAGATATCAGATGCCTTGCCCCCCAAAGCAAGAAAGAGGCAAAGCCAGAATATGAGCCCTAGCTGGGTGCTGCTGTGGTGCATGCCTGTAATCCCAGCAGCTTGGGAGGCTGAGAGGAAGATGGCAAGTTCAAAGCCAGCCTTAGCAACTTAGCAAGGCACTTAGCAACTCAGTGAGATCCTGTCTCTAAATAAAATATAAAAAAGGGCTGGGGATATGGCTTAGCACCCTGGGTTCAATCCTCAGTACCAACAAAAAAACAAAACAAAAAGATTAGGAGTCCTCGTTTCTCCGCTACATCTTCAGAGCTGTGTTTTGTCTCAGATAAAAAGAGGATGGCTGGCATGAATCTTCACAGGCACAATAATTATGGCCAACTCAAAAATGGTGATGTAGTGGTAGGTTGTGGAGCAGGGCCCATGCCCCATTTTGCAGAGCTGTGCCTCATAAAACTTTTCAATTCCAAGATACCACTGTGCCTCTTCCTCTGCCTCAAATGTCCTCCCCACACTCTGCCCTTCTGCTTTAGCCCTGGATCCTACACAGAGAAGTCCTAGCTGATCCCATCAACAGACCCTTCCATACGGTGCTGGTAGCTTCCTGACAATCTGCTCTCATGGAGTGCTATCACATTGCCCTGGAGCCTCAATGTCTGTGACTGTCACTGCCTCCAGCCCATGAGCTCCTTGAGAACAGAGATGGTATCTTCACTGACATTTTCTTCCAATGCCTAACACCACATTTTCTGCATGGATGATGCTCTGGTGAAAAGCATTTGTTGAATGTAAATGGATGAATGAAGTGAATCAATAAATAGGTAACCTGTTTTCTCACCACTGAGAATGTCAGTGAGGATTGCTTCTTGTCAGGCTTGGGAATTCTAGAAACACACTCAGTTGCCTAGACTGGGTTTCTCTGGCTTTCCTGTTTTCCATAGGGTTGAGAGGGTGACCACCATACCTCCCTGATGATGATTTCCTAGATATGAATAGTGCCCCCAAAGGACTTTACTTATTAGAGTGAATCAGAAGATGGTTTTCTTTAAAAGATGAGTGAATGTCCACAGCACCGAGCACACAGCACACGCTCAGTTAATGTGGATCTTTCTTGACCACTTGTATTCCTTCCTCTCAGCAAAATGTCCCTATCCTATTTCTTATTTGTACAATGTCTTTTAAAATAGTCTCCATAAAATTTTTAAGGCAAAGCTCTTGTGAAAATTAATAGTCTTCTGAGGTCAGGGAGAGAAGAGCTCTAAAATTAGAACTTCCACTTGGAGAGAGATTGGAATCCTCGAGTTTTCCTTGTGAGCTGTGTGTTTCCTGTTTGAAGCTCTGGTTGAAGCGTGGGCAGAACCCTGCTTTCTCCTGATCTCCTTAGTGAAGCAATGCCAGGCTGACACTTACAGAAAGAACTTCACTACACGTGCAATGGGAGCCACGGAGGAAATGGCTGATAGGAACACACAAAGCAAAAACAGTCACAGCCTTCCCTGGTACCAGCAGACCTTGAGCTCCAAGAAAGCAGGAACTGTCCTTAGTCGATGTTTGGATTTCCAACCTGGAATATAATGGTGATCAGTAAATACTTGAACGGATGAATAAATGAATATAGAAAGGAATGAGAAAATCCAACACTGAGGAACTTAATGAGGCCTTTGTGTCTATGGATGTTGTCACTTAGCCCCTTGACACATTTGAGCATATTTCTTTTTCTGCCCTGATTGAGCTTTCTCATATCCAGCTGACTTCCTGTTTCCAAGTAAATGGCATTATGTTTCCTGAGAGTGCAAACTTCTATTCTGCTTTGAGTCCTAGACTCGGGGCTGCTGGTTTTCCTCCCACTCCGTCTGTTTCCTGTGGAGGTGATGGGGAGGGGTCATGCACAAGTCAAGCTGATTCACTCAGCAGATGTGATTGACATTCATTGAGCCCCAATGTCAGATCAAACTCCTCCCCGACCTAGGATCTTCCCACCTTAAAAAGCCCATGTTTGGCAGAGTGACCTAATAGGCATATAATGAGAATTACTATGTAGGCAACGGCAGGATGGTAATCCTTTACTTTCATTGACCGAGTCATTCATGGTAAGTTTTCCCTCTAAAAATGCTACTTCTTTAAAAGTTAATTGCCTTTAAGAGGTCACAGCTAGGGAGTAATAAAGCTCAGAGCATAGTTATGGAGACCCTGTTACAGAGCTGTGGCTACAGGAATAGCTTCTGCCTCCTGCTGCCTTCTGTGCACAGAGCTCCTTGTGAACCATGTCATGTTCAGGTCTCACCCCAGATGTACCATGCAGCATCATTGCTCCCGTGTGACTGTCTCCGTTGCATATTTCAGGAAATGGAGACACAGAAAATGATACATGTTGCATAAGATCACATGGCCAGCAGGTGATCAAGCCAGGATTTGAAGTAGCAACTGTCAGATTGCACAGCCCCTACTGCATTCTAGTTGGAAGAACTAGTGCCATGAGTTGAAAAGGCACCAAGGGAAGGGGAGGGGGGGTGGAGAGTTAGTTTTGAAAAGAGTCTTATCAGGCTTTGAAGTGTGAATAGGAGTTTTCTGTCTAGAGATCCAAAGGAAAGAATTCTGTGGAGAAGGAACAGCAGGAACACAACTACAGGGGCAGGAGAATCTATGCCCACCATATTCAGGAAGTGGGCAGTTCCCTAGCACAGGAGAACACAGTATAGAAAGGCAAGGACCGTGGCCAGAGGGGACAGCTGGAGAGGTAGGTTAGAGCTTTAAAAGCTCAAAACTTTACAATGTGGTTAATGAGATGCCATAAAAGACTTCCAAGTGTGAGATCAAGTATCTGGATGGCCTCCTTCTCCCCAGGGTCTGATACTGATGGAGGGACTGAACACACGGTGACAGATGGACAGGAGACAGGGCATGCACTGGGGAAATCTCAGCAGTGTGTTTCAATCCCTCCAGCTGCATCTCCAGGTTGGAGATGTCAAACCAAGAAGAACTCTGTGAGCAACAATAGAAGTATTTCCATTAAAGGTGTGAGGTGTTGAGCTGGCCGCATGACTCCAGCAGAGTGGCGCCATCAAGGGAGGCTGGCCCACAGGATTCAGGGCCTCTGCTAATGCATTCCTTTCCCACACCACCCATTCTAAACGGAACATATGGAGAGCAACGATTCTTCCCTCATAAGGGGCAGACTTGGAAAACAACGCTGTAACCCCGTCTAATGAAAAACATCTAAATCCTTTATCTTTGGAGCCTTGGATCTCTTATCCATGCACAGGATAGCAGCTTCGTGGTATTTACTTATTTTATAAGATAGAGCCTCTAACCCAGAAGGCTTTGGAAGGACATCCCACAGGAGTGCTGGACAGACACACAATTCCCCCATCTGTCCCCTTTGTACTGAGTCCCGCCATTCCAGGGTAAGAGGCAGTTTCACAAGCCAGCATTGCCTATAAAAAGGGAGCTCATTTTTTTTCATCCTGATCAAATACCATTTTTCATTTCACTGGTCCTCGTTAAATGCCTAGTATAAACTCCCAAATGAATTCTACCCATCTGCTTTCAATGGCAACCTCACGGATATGTAGTTAAAAGCACCTATGTTATTAACCCACTTGTGCGATGCTGGCCTTTGGCTGTATGTGATTTTTCAAATACGTTGCTCTCAATGTACCCATTATCATTTATTCCACATTTCCTGTGACATTCCATGTTTATGCAGTTTGCATATATATGTATAGACCTATGTGCATATACTGAATCATATATTATCTAACAGCGATGGGAACTGAAGCTCAGAGAGACAGAAGAGACTTGTCCAGGAATTTCTGGGCCAGTAACTGGTGCACCTCAGTTTTGAACACAGGTCTTTGGCAACCTGAGCCCAGGGTTTTTTTTTATAAGTCTAAGCTACCACACATACCCATGACATAATGGTCCCAGTGCCCAGCTTCTGCTTAGAGGTTGGGACCACAGAGCTCTTGCTGCAGCCTGATGCATAGTATTTTTGTACATTTGGATGTGTCTCACCCATGATGCACCTTTGAAAACAGGGTTGCTTCTAAACAACCCCAGGATAGCTCCTCCCCTCCCTGGAACAAAAATAAATAAATAAAATAACATCACCGGGGCTGAGTTTGTAGCTCAGGGGTGGAGCGCTTGCCTAGCATACATGAGGCACTGGGTTCATCCTCAGCACCGTATAAAAACAAATGAATAAAAATAAAGGTATTGTTTTTATCTACAAGAAAATAACAGAACCATGAAAGAAGATAGTGCCAGGTGATGCCTCCTGTCATAGCACAAGAGAAAGTTAGAGGGAAACAAGCCCTGAGGCTAGAGTAGAGAGACAGTAGCCACAACAATAGCTGCATTTAATGAAGGTACCTGAGGCAGAAACCTCCCATTTGATCCTCATAGCAATCCCATGAGGGACAAATAGTTATCCCCATTTTACAGATGAGAAAACTGTGGCTTAAAGACAGTATTTAAAAGAACTATTTAAAGATACATGTAAGTATAGGTGTATATTTTTATGGACAATTTGGAGGCCCTGCCCATGACCTACATGTATCTCTGATTTTTTCCCAGGCTTCTCTTTTCTCCCCACAATGAGCAATTCTCTGTTCTAACAACACAGCAAGTGGGTAGCCTGAGCTTGCTCTTCTCTTTCTCTGGACTGCTCCATCCCAAGAGAGTCTCATGAACATGCTCCCCTGCTTCCTGCAGGTCTCTGCTCAGATGTATCACCTCTTCAAGGAGACTTCCTGGCCACCACCAGATACTCTAATCCTTTAATGTTGCTTAATTTTTTTCATCACAGTAATTGCCTTACCTGTCATTGTATTTGTCTGTTTGTTTATTGCTTGGCTTGCTCTCTAGAACACAAACATCTGAGTAAAGCCTTTGTCTGTTCTATTGACTGATGCCTAGAACAGTGGTTGGCACAGAATGCACGTTCTCCTTATTTGTGGAATGCTTCGTGATGGGCGCAAGTCAATGTTATGGTAGGTCAGTTCCACTGTAAGAAGCGTTCTCAGAACAGAATTCACAAATTGAGAAACAGACTCTGACCTAAGTTTTCTGCATTTGTCCACTAGTCCTTCCCACTGTTCGGCACTTGCTGAACTCCCCCATGCTCCAGGTATTAGGGGGGCATGGATGAGACCAGCGCCAGCTCCCATAGGACCTGAGTGCCATGGAGGAGAGTGGGGAGGGAAAAGATCCAAACCAGGGGCTGTGGCTCAGAGGTAGAGCACCTGCTAAGCAAGCATGGGAATCTGGGTTCAATTCCCAACACCACATACACAGACGCTGTGGACGGCAGGAGCCCACAGAGACACAGACAACCAAGGAGGGAAATTTAGCGTCTACCCCCACAGCCTCACGTTGAGTCAGTGAAATCTATTGTTTGTCCTTTAGGATGAGCGTTCACTGTAAAGGGGGGAGGGGCAAGGGAGAAAGAAAATTTAAGAAATATATTTTTTCTTTACTTATGCCCCTTCCTTGCTGGAAGGAAAAAGAGATGTCGAGAAAGGTTTGTGCCTCTCCTGAGGAGAAGGAAGCAGAGTCTTGTGCTGTTTTATTGACGTCCAAGAAAACCACTTATCAAAAATCACAACCGAGAGCTTTCTTAAAGTGGGTTCATTTTCTCCTCTAAACCACTTGACTGCTTCTCGCTAGAGAAGAGTAAATTTCATGGTATTTGAAAGCCCATCTTCCCTGAGTCTACCACTAGTGCGACAGTGATCCCCCTCCTCCCAGATTTCAAAGGTGGACGCCAGCCTCCTTGGCCTGGCTTACTGGGGCCTGAGCCTCCACCCCAGAGCATGGCTCAGCTGTGTCCAGGGGCCTGGGGAGCTGAGCTGTGGTCTGCCTCCAGCTATGTGCTCGATTCTTCTGCCTGGGCTGCCCTTCCCCCTCCTGTCTTGGGCTACCTTGCTCTTCGTCCCCATGGTCCTCCAAGGGTCAGCCCAGGGGAACCATCTTCCACGAGGCTTTCCTTGACTCTCCTCTTGCTCATCTTCTCCCACAGCTCCCCTTCTAGGCTCCCCTGCCCCCTTCCCTTTAGTGGTCTCTGAGCTGTAATTTGTACTTCTCTCTCCTCCTTGTCTGGACAGGAAGTTCTTTGAACACAGGACTTTTCTTTACTTTTGCCTTTTTGGTCTTAATCTCCATTTTCTTAGATTCTTTTCCCAGGGCCCTGTAAATGATGTGAGTTAGGCCTTTAGACACCAGATAAAGACGAGGTATAGATAACCCACGCTTCCAGTCATTTCTAATTTTTTTTCAGACTTGATTCCTGAGGAATAGCTTTCAGGTCTAGATAGATCAATGACTCCAAGAGCTTAAAGGAAGAACAGATTATAAATGAGCAAAATTTGGTTTAAACACTCCAGATGAGAAGGTAAAACTAGGGGAAAGGAGTCTATAGTGTATTGTGTGTGGCAAGCAGAAGACTTGCACTCACTAGTGGCCTTGACACTAACTTGCTCTGTGACTGTAAATGTGGGCAAGTCATGGCCCTTCTCTGGCCTTTTCTCCTCTGAGAAAATAAGCACATGAGCTGAGTCTTTTACAGATATAAAATCCTATGATTCTATGATCCTTCTCATGTATTACACCTTTTTCATAGGCTCAAAGTTTGTTCGACCATTTCAATGTTTTCTGATAGTAAAAATTCACTTCTTTGTTGTATCCTGAACTAGTGGTAGGCATTATGAGCATCTGAAAATTTACCAGAACTCACCAATAAGAATTCTCAGAAAAAAGTACCTGCAAATGTGGGGAAAGACAGAGTTATTGCTTCACTGCACTTAAAATGCAAAGATGTACAGTTTGTTTTTTTCTACTATATTTTTCTACATAATTTGTCCTTTCATCATTTAATTAAAAACAATGTGTTCTGTCCAAGGAGTTGTGAGCTCCCCAAAATAATATTGGTCAGCTTCGAGATGAGCATTTAAATGCAGAATAAGGCCATCTCATCATCTCCACCCCCTCTGCCAGGTGGCCAGGAGTGTTCCAATTAGTGGATGCTCCATCAGCCTAAGTGCTAGAGTGAGGCTAATATAAAGAAGAATCCCCAGACGACTTGAGAGACACACAGAGCCTAAGCAAAAAAAAAATTCTGCATTTCTGCATTGTTGTGAGTGACTGACATTTTACAATTTGTTTGTGAATCTCAACTTATCCTCTTTGGACTGGCACCAACATTAGGTCCATTCTTGTAAGGGGAAATTGACTTTCTTGGGATCATGCAAATCTCAAAAGTGTCCAAACATGGGATCTGAACTCAGGTATTCTGATTCTCTATGGGTGCCTCATTTAAGCATTAGGTCACTAAGTCTGATTTCATTTGAGTACAACCTGTAGGTTGTGGTTTTCTTAATCACCCATTGGAAGGTAATAAGGAATAGTGACAAGATCAAGTGCTTTGGAGTAGAGCAGATAAGAACTTGAGTCTCAGCTCTGCCATTGCCTAGTTCAGTGATGCAATTTGGTCTCCTCTGAATCAGCCAGACTGATTCTTTAATAGCAGGAATCTTTAATAGCAGGAACTACTATTGTTAATGATGTAATACCAAGCCTCCGGGGCAGGGAGGAGAGCCATGTGGACATGGCGCCTGCCTTCCCACCACTCCTCAAATCACTGTGGGCCTGCAGTAAGTGGCAGAGCCTCAGTCCTATTGCAGCCCTTTCCAATTCTTTCCAGAATGTCTGACGGCCTCCAAGATAAATCTAGCTCTGCTACAATTCTATGTCAGTGAGGCAAGAGAGGCATGGCCCAATTTTAATGATTGACTTCAACGTCAAGAGCTTTCCTATTTCTGGTCTTGTTTGCCTTGGAGCTTCAAGTTGATTTACTCTTTGAATATTCTTCTTCCCCTCATTCCAGCTTAGCGTTGAGAACAGCAAGCATTGCCTTGGCAAGGTTACAGGATAAACTTGCTGCTTTTAGGACATCTGCATCCAGCAGAACCTTTATTTTCTGTCCCTTGAGTATAATCTTGCAAAAACACATCTGTTATTCCCGGTGCTTACCTGGCCAGGCTTATTTTTCCTCCTGTGGAAAATGTACTGTTGAGATATGGAGAAGAGTTTTCACATGCTCTAAGTCACTAACCCATTGTGTATTAAAAAAAAAAAAAAAAACTCTCAGGATCTTGATTGAGTCATAAAGTTTTATTGAAAAGATAAGGGAACCACCTGTGCCCCAGTGTCCTTCAGTTCCAGGATGTCAAAGTCACTCAGATGCATGTGGAGTCTCTTCAGACTTAGTCACTGAAGGGTGGGCAGTGATGGGGATTGTATACCCCTAAACAGATGGACCCTACATTTCCCAGATACCTGCCCAGGACACAGCTTCCCTCCCCTTCCCATTGGCAAAGCCCTATGCACACACAGTTACCTCCAACTTCATCTTCTCCAGTGAACTTTCTAGTACCTGGGGAAGGGAAACAAAGACCACATTACATGTTAAATCTTAGTTCTATGCTGGGCTTGGGGGTGCATGCCTGTAATCCTAGCAGCTGAGGAGGCTGAGGCTGGAGGATAGCAAGTTCAAGGCCAGCCCCAGTAACTTAGCAAGACCCTGTCTCAAAATAATAAAATAAAAGGGGCTAGGGATGTGGTTATATAATGCCAGATTCATGGGACCCCAATAGACCTCCAGGAGCCGAATCTGATGCAATCACACAAGAGTCTTTATTGCAAGCTCGAGCCTGGACTCACAACTGTTCCCATCAAAGCGGTCCCAGGGAGGGAGTCCTGGTCCTTTGTTCAGTGAGATTTTATAGGTTTTTTGGGGGATACTCTATGCGTCACAACATCACACAGCATATCATTCCATACTGCGGGAAAATCAAACAACAACTCTTAGTATTGATTAGCCCATTCAATGGCGGGAACAAGTTGGGTAGGGGTGATTGGTTAGTAAAGAGGGGAATTCGTTTGAACTGATTGGTTTAGGCCACGAGGGGTGTACGTGCTAAACTACATGGTTTCCCAACATGTTATCAACCACCATAAACTACTTGGGGGTCATCTGGCATTTCAGGTATTTTCTCTGTCTCATGCTGATTGGAGGTTGCTAGGGGGGTTGCTATGAGTCCTCACCTAGCCTAACTGAGTCAGGGACACCTGGCGCCACAGACCTCTCCTATTATTTACAGACAAACAACTCAGCAGGGTGGGTATGTGCTTGGAGTGCTCTGTGGGTTTTTCCAAGGACAAGGGTCATGCCCCCTTCCTTAGGACAGGCCTTGAGGTAGAAGCTGCTGTTATTTATTTATTTATTTTAAAATTTATTTTCGCATTAGTTTCTCAGTTCAATGACTAAGGGCCCCTGGATTCAATCCCTGGTACCAAAAAAGAAAAAAAATGTTGACCTTTTTAATTAAGTCACTAGATTTTTCCTTTCTTTTTTGTGGTGATGGGTATAGAACCTAGGGCCTTGGAAGTGCTAGGCAAGTGTTCTACCATTGAGCTATAATAACCAGCCCCTGTACTAGATGTTTATCACCCAAATCACTAAGGTTTTACATGGTGGGAGTTTTGAAAAAACAAAAAGGCAATTGAAATATGGAGTGAACTGTTAGTTATTAATTAACACATTCATCCCATAATGCTGGGAGCTGATTATATGCTAAACATTATTTTGAATGCTGAGAGTATGGCAGTGAGCAAAATAGACAAATGTCCCTGCTTTCATGAAGCTTACCTGTTGATGGAGTGGGCAGGTAATAGAATGGGTGCAGGGGGAGTGGGAATCTTAATCTTGAGGACTATAAGGAAAAACATAGTCAGTCAGTGGAGAGAGTAGGGCAGAGGCTGCTGTTTCTGTGAGGGAAGCCTGGGAAGCTCCACAATAATTCCTGGGCCACCAGACTCAGAGTGTCCTCTGCAGAGTGCCATCTAACCACATTACCCTATGGCTTTGCTGGAGCTACCTGACTTCTTGGATTCTTAGTCTAGTCTGTTCCTATGGACCTTGAGGTGAACCATCTACTTGCCCACCTCCTCGTACATGGAAATCAAGAAACTTCCTGAACAAGCTGCCTTGTTCTCCCTCCCTGTACCTGGGAGTTATTATCATCACCCTACTCTGTGGAAACCCTTGACCCGTAACAATCTCATGCTTTCAATAGGCTGATGTGAAGTCAATGACTCACTTTATCCTGCTGCCCAAAAGGTTGGTCTCAATGTCAAGAGCCCCGTTTCATAGGTATGGAAACTGAGGTATACTGATATAAGGAGTTTCTTCAAGGTCACTGAGCTAGTTAATCAAGGAGCTCTCCAGCCCACTCTCCCAGAAGAAGAGGGCAGCAGGTCTCCACGGAGGAAAGATGAGAGGAGGCTGAGGACTTCTCCGTGCTGGGTCTCCGGAAAGCCTGAGGGTGGCAGATGGGACATAGGGAAAGCCTGAACCACAAGATGAGGAGAAATCCCACTCTGGAAGGCAGTGGTGGAGGGATGTCTCTGTCACCTGGGCCCAGCTTATCCTCTGATCCTTCTCTCCTTCCTCGGGGCGGGCAAGCACGCCCGTCCATGGAGAGTTGTAAATTGCCCATCTCAGGAAGCACACTGCGGAAAGACAAAGTGAGTCATTAAAGAGAAAAAGTGGAGCTCTGAGGGCTTGACTCTTAGACTCGAGCACAGTGGTGCTCAGAGTCCAGCGCTGCTAATCTCGGAACTTCAGGATCAATAATTGTCAGCATCCTGCCCTCTGAGAACTGAGGCGGCCCCTGGCACTGAGAGAGGAGCACAGACTCCCAGGGATGGGGGCAGCACAGGGGGCCTCGGTCCCCAGCCTGTGGAGGCCGCTGACCTTCCTTTTCCTTCGCTCCTCTGGATAGGCAGTTGGCTTTGAGGAATAGCGAAGGCGCTTAGTCCATTAGGCTGCTGGCGCACCCATTGATCTTTGGGAGCTAAGGTCAGAAGAGCAATTACCAAGCCTGTAATCCTTCTCTGCTCTGCTTTCCTCTACATCTGTTGGCATTACATAAGATCCTTGGCGCAAGCTTTGTTCTCCCCGGGTCTCTCTCCCTTCTGTTATTTCTCTCTCCCTGTCTATTGCTGTCTTTGTCTTCTTCATTCTCATTATCTTCCTGACTTCTCTTCTTTCCTTCTCTTTCCTCTTCATCTAGTGAGTAATGAGCCCATTTGGTCAATTCCAAGGCCACTTCCTGGCTTGCTATGGATCATCTGTTCACTGGGGTGGCAGAGCTTTGTGAATCAGACAGATGTGAATTCAAATCCTGGTTCTTTGGATGATTCGCTATGTGACCTTGGGAAAATCATTTACCTTTTGTCTTCTCCTCTGTAAGTGTGGATTGGATCAGCATGTGAGTGGACATGCGATGGCCAGTGGCGAGTGACCACAGATGATATTCTCATTCTCATTGTCATCATTATTATTATTCCTTATAGAGAAGAGGTATAGGTTAGGTCAGTCCCTGCTCCCTCTCAGCGCCCCCAGATCTCAGCAACAGTAATAATCATTGTCCCTTGAGGCTCTGCCTTCTTAGTGCCTGAGCCAATAAGACATGGCCTGATGTGATATGAGGAGCTCTGTCTTTGAATATTCTAGAAGTCAGATGTGTCGTTTCCCAGGAGAATATGACCCAGGAAAACCACTGCCCCCACCCAACAATAGCACCAGGCTGCAACTTGTACATTTGCTCCTCTCCTGCAAGTCCACTCTGCCCACCTGGCCTACTTCCAAGTCCTTCAATCTCTCTCCAGCTTCCTACTGGGTTGGAGCCCAGCCCAGAACCCCTAGCCTGGCCAGGTCTCAGGTCCCCGCCAACTCTGAACTTCAGAGCTCAGGACTCCTTCTTCTTTTGCACGGGGCACTGATGACACAAAAGCTGGATTCTGGGAAAGAGGGACCAGGAGGCAGACCTAAATGTTGCCTTCTCAGTTTTACCAGTGCAGTTGCAAGAAGGGGCCTCTATCATACCTTCTCAAACTTCATTTGAAGTGAGTGAGAGGGAGGGGGATTGGATTTATTTATGATTCTTGACACCAACACAAATACCCTAGTGCAGTAGAACTAAAAAAGTACTGGATTTGGAATCAGAAGATTTGCTTCCAAATTATGACCTTTTCATTTAGTAATTATAAAACTTTGGGAAAGTCATTCAACTCCTGAGCACATCTCCTACCATTAAGTGACCACAGTTGTTCAAAGTAGATGCATCTAGCACAGTGCTCAGAGCAGGTTGCTTCCTTCTTTCTAATACTCTGGTAGGCATGGTGGATTTGGACCTGGATTTCTGCTCTTCTGGATCCCAGAGTCTACTTGGAGAAACCAGGTGTTTAGAGTAGATGCCAATTATAAGAGGGGGCATAGCTTGGAGGTCAAGTGCAAGGACTCAGTTGAGACTTCCTGGTGCACATATCTGGTCTTCTGCTTATCAGCTGTTACCTCAGGCAACTTAATTAACCTCTATGTCTCCATTTTTTTAATCTGTAAAATGGGGCTCATAATCTTAGTAGCTATCTCATGGAGTTGTTCCGAGGACAAAGAGAATCAACAGATGTAAGGCTCATAGAGGACATTTTGTCTCAGTGTTAGTTACTATTATTAACATCTACTTTATAGTAATTCACCTTGGTGTCCCCTTAGCAACAGCCATTTCCTTTTATTTCATCCCCTGGGCATGTATGATTGGACTAGGTGTGGGCATCGGGTTGTAAATTGAGCTGATCAAAGTCCGCCTGTAATTTGGGAATGAAACCAAGTGACAATGATGTGTGTGTGTGTGTGTGTGTGTGTGTGTAATACACACAGAGAGAGGAAGAGAAGTAGAAGGAGGAAGAGGAGGAGGAAGAGGGAGGAAAAGGGACTTGTGACAAATATGTTCAAGAGCTTTTGAGGCAAACATCTTTTTCATGATTCCCCCTGGGTTAGACTGAAGGATCAAGAAGAGAAATAAGAGATTCACAAAAGAGATGGAGACAGAGATAAAGAGTCATAGATGGAAGGAGGAAAAGAGAGACTGAAGTAGACATGCAGAGCGGAACATATGTAGAGTTTTATAGACCCTGGTTCTGACCCTGGGTTCAGGAGATACTCCTGTGTCATGACAGATCCTTCTGAATCAGTCAGGATAGGCAAATATATGCTGCAGTGACAAGCATTTCTCCAATCACAGTGGTCTAGCACTGCACAGGTTTCGTATCCTTTAGTCCAATTGGAGTGCCCAGCAAGGAACTATTCTTGTCACTATCACTCAGGGATAAAGTCTTTACCTTTAACTAACTTTAGTGGAGAAGTTGTGCCCTGGTTCTCAACTTTCCTCTTGGAAGTGATGTATTGTTTCTGCATACAATTTCAAAAAATTCACATGACCATATTAATCAATCAAGGAAACAGAGACTTGCATTCTTAACTTGGCTGGATGAAGCCATCAGTGCTTTTGGAACCCAAGAAGGAGAAAACCAAAGGGTGGATAGAGTTATGGAAGCTGGATGAAGGTGATGGTGTTAGAGCTTGGCACCATCATGATTCACTTTTAGAAACTTTAAAATCGTACATGACTTGGTGGACTTTGGAATCATGGGTGCTGGAGTCTGCATCTCTGCCTTTCAAGGGAAGATGGAGTTGATGAGTGGCAAGCACCTCACCAATTACATGGCGCTGAATAGATACTCAGGAAATGTTAGCTGCCTTCCCCGTCTCCTTATACTATGATCTTCTTTTTTTAATTTTTGCTATTGCAAAGTTTTCTTCTTATTTTCCTCTGGGGACTCTAAACACTTCATATTGGCAATATCTTTGGGAGCCATGTGATTGGGGGGGTTGCCATTTTATTGGGAAGACTAGTTTAATTGTTGGCATAAAGTTCGTTGCCTTGGTATTATAAGCCAACAGACTTGAGGCTCTGAGATACCATCTGTTTCCCATACACACACACACACACACACACACAGAATCTTCCCTGAGCATGTTGTTTTCTATTTAACATCAGAAATACATATTTTTACCTACTAGAGGAAATCTTGAGATATTTATTATTCTTTCCAGGTGACTATTAATCTGCAAAGATGAAGACACAACGATGTAAGCACACTCTAGCAATTGAAGGTTGAATGAGATAGAATTATGTTTCTAAGCCACAGGTCTGAAAGGAAAAGTGCTCCTCTGCTCTTAAATCACCAATGGGTTCCCAGCGACCACACACCACAGTTAAGGTGCAATTTTGGTGACATCTCTCATGATATTTTCTATTTTCCCATATTTTGCTTCTGCCTATATCATTCCTTCATGTGGCACCCTTCTTCCCATCTCCAGCTGGACAGAAAAAAACATTTAGAATATATTTTGTTGCAAATAATAGAAAGCACATCTCAAAGAGACCTAAACGACTGTGGAATTTATTGGCTCCTGGGTTTGAGATGTACTGAGGGAGGTGAGAAGTCAAGGTTGGTCTGAAGCTGTGGTTCATCAATATCACAAGAGTATGTTCTTTCTTTTTAATCTCAACTTTGTGGAGTCAATTTCATCTTCTTGAGGTGTCAAGATGGCTGATAACATTCCCGCAGGCTGCATGCTTCCTGCTTCCCTCTGGGAGCAGAGTGAGATTCTATTCACTCACCTTCTGAACTAATTACTATTCTTCCTCTGGTCATGCCTCTTTAAGTCAGCTGCATACCCTGGATTACTGTGACTGACGTAATGGGTTGCCGGATGGCTAATGTGTGCATTCCCGAACAAATCACAAGATGGATTGGCCACCCTATGCCCAATCCCAAATTTACCTAAATTCCCTAGTTTGAAATTCTCTAGAATTCTCACAAGTCTGTAAGAAAGGAGCCAGGGAAGTATGCATCCCAGAGATGCAACCATCAGTGTTTCTAACAAGGTCAACACTTAACTTAATATTCAACAAATATTTATGGAGGGGTCCCTACACTCCGAGTATTCTGCCAGATACAGTCTCAAGCTTAAAGCAAGTTATCGTCTGCAAGAATGGGATGGGGACGAGTACAGAAGAGTTTGATGTACTATTTAGTGCTGTGATACAGGCGGGCATTGTCCTGAGTCCAGAGAAGAGGGCATCTACTCTGGAGTTTGGAGGTGGGAACAGTCAGAGAGAGCTTCCTACGGGAGATGGTGCTGAGCTGGACTTGAGGGGAAAAGTGGATTTAATCAGTTGAGAATGTGGAAAGAGGGAAGAGGAAAGAACAGCCTTCCAGACAGATAGCACGGCGTGCATGAAGGCAGAGCAGTGGGGGAGCACATGGTGGTTTGGACAGTGTTCTGAGTTCAGGAAAGTGTAGGTGTCAAGCCAGGGCTCTGACTTTGGGAGACCTGGGATCACAGGCCAGTTCTGTTCATTAGAGCTGCTGTGATGTGCAAGCAGTTTGACTTCTCAAGGCTTCCGTTTCTTCACAATAAAATCAGTATAATAAGAATAGTAACTACCAGCTGGGTGTGGTAGCACATGACTGTAATCCCAGCTACTCAGGAGGCTAAGGCAGGAGGATGGTGAGTTCAAAGTCAGCCTCAGCAATTTAGCAAGGCCCTAAGCAACTCAGTGAGACTCTGTCTCTAAATCACATATAAAAAAGATCTGGGGATGTGGCTCAGTGGTTAAGCGCTCCTGGGTTCAATCTGCAGTTCCAATAACAACAACAACAAAAGAATAGTAACTACCTCATTAAGATTGTTAAGTGAGTTATTATGTGTGAAGTACTTGGATTAGGCTGTACTTTAAAAGCACTGTGAAAGTATTGGTGATTTCCATCATGGCTAGGGTTGTATGGGCATGCTTTTTCATCTGTTTGGAAGAAATCAAATCTGGGAATTGAAGAGAAACCTGAGGAAGTTACAGGTTATATATAACACAGTCCTGAGTTCCCTTTGGTTTAAGCCCTGGCAGACATTCAAGCCATGAGAACTATAAAGGATGTCATTATTCTGTTCTAAATTGGTGGCCTGGGCTGCTGAGTCAGGGAGATTTTGCAAGATCATGTCAATATTGTAATCTTATCATTACTGTAATCACTTCTACTTAGCAATTTCCTCATCTCAAAAATGAGTCAGAATAGTTTGTGTTAGAGATTTGCACTTTGGAATCAGATCTATCTGGTTGGCTTCCCACTCTGTCATGCCTTTGTATCTTTTAGCTCTCACAGAAGCTCTAGAGCTGCATCTTCTCTTTCCCCTCTTGCCCACAAGGAAACCCCAAGCATGGCAGAGAGATTGTGGGCAGCAGGCTGCATTTCAGGTCCAGGGAGAGCTAGGGGCATTTGCTACTGTTTTTTTTTTTCTCTTTTAATTTTTCTCCCCTAATTCTGTAAAATGGGTCATGATAGTGGCTACCTCCATACTGGTGTGAAGATAAAATGAGATGCTGCTTGCAAACAAGCCAGCACTAT